>NC_042615.1:318449532-319733080 GCF_901001135.1 Rhinatrema bivittatum | reverse complement strand
TCGAATATCAATTGGTGTACACCTAGTATAAGTGCTGAAATAACTTTTTCAAATTTATTTAAATTTTTTAAATTTTATGTGAAACCGCATCAGCAAGCCTGACGACGGCCGTGAAACACTTGCCGTCCGGACCTCTCGTCATGTGCGGTAGTTAGTACTTTTATACTGTCCAAATTTGTTTAAACATTATCTGTTCTCCTTTAAACAATTCATTAGCCCGACAGCGGCCGGTGTTTCGCGATCGGTATCGCTTCTTCAGGAGTCAATTGCGATATCTTGGAACAGATGCTGTATAAAGAAAATAATGAAATCTTAACTTATAAAGAATTGTATCTTAAAAAGTACTTAGCTTAGGTGTCACGACTGGCCAACCTTTATCCCGGACGGTTCCGTCTCTCCTATCTACAAATTTCGGCGGGGCAGAATAACGCTGAAAAACTCTTCCTTTTAAAAAGCCCGCGATTTTCAGCACGTTGTGACGTCAGAACGTCAATTAAAGGATCTCAAAACAGCTGTGAAAAAGAGCGGAAAACTAACGTGATGACGTTATTAAGAATGATTGTGGCAAGGTCAAAGATGTTACATTCAAGTAATTAGAAATGGGTCACTATGGTTAGATTAAAGAAAAACTTGATACTCTAATGCTGAATTCAGACCGTGTGGCTCCACTGTATTTAAACGATGTATCCAGCGTTGTTCAGCGCGTAGTAACCGCGTGTTGAAGTCTCCTCCTCGCCAACTGGGGGACAATTGTTCCAATACTACAGATTTTAATTCATCAAAATTATGATGTTGTTGAAGACAATGGGATGTTAATGGGGCAGTCAATTTACCAGTGGTGATACAGGATCGGTGTTCAATTAGCCTGGTTTTCAAGGCTCGTTGAGTCTTTCCCACGTACCAAGATTGCACGGACATTGTATTAAATATATCAGGCCTGAAGAACGACAAGTTGTAACTGCCTGAGAGTCCAAGTGAAATCAACTTTAGAAAAGTACAGGGAAGATGTGTCTATCATCACATGGCATACAGTGCATGCTCCACATGGAGTGTGTGCGCCTATCTGAACCCTGGGCGGAGGGATCTTAGTGTCCGAATGAACTAATAAGTCCTTAAAACTAGAATTTCTCGTGAAGGCAAAGCGTGGGATATCTTGAAATTCATCGTACAACTGTAATAGATGCCAATTTTGAGATATGATACGTTTCATGACAGAAGTCATTGATGAGAATGGTAAAACGCAAGTGAGCACCTCTGTCTCTTCTATCGGTTTTGGTAAAAATAGCCAATCTCTGTGAGTGAATTTTGCTCGTGTGTATGCGCGCTTGATACAACGTGAAGGATATCCCCGTTTCAAAAAACGGTCCGTCAAAAGCGCCGCCTGAGAGCGGAACTCTTCCGGAGTAGTGCATAATCTCCTGAGCCTAAAAAATTGGCTCACAGGTAGATTCTCCTTTAGAAATCGCGGATGAGCGCTGGAAAAATGCAGGAAGGTATTAGAAGCTATTTCTTTCCTGTAAATGGATGTCTCAAAACCCGTGGATTTCTTCATGATTTTAATGTCCAAAAAATTAATAACTTGCGAGTCGGTCTCTGCGGGATTTACAATCGAACCATGATCTGGTGATCAAACCCGCTGACAAAGGCGGGAAGACGGTCATTATGGACCGCGACAAATACATAGCAGAAGCTCAACGTCAACTCACAAATAGCCAGTTCTACAAAATTCTGACGTCAGATCCAACCAATCAACTTCAAGATATTATAATACAGGTCGTTCAACAAGGGACTGCTCAAGGGTTTCTCACACCCCATGAAACCACATTTTTAGTGAACAAACATCCAGTAGTTCCGGTTTTTTACCACCTACCGAAAATTCACAAAAACAAGATTAACCCACCAGGGAGACCCATAGTCTCTAGCAGAGGCTCACTATTAGAACCTTTATCTAGGTTCATAGACTTTTTTCTAGCACCTTTTGTTAACATCCAGCCATCTTACATTAAAGATTCACAACAAATCATACAGTTTTTGGAAACTTTTCAAGAAGACACCACACAACTGCTATTAGCAACCCTTGACGTCGAAGCACTTTATACATCCATTCCGCAAGATGAAATGTTGCTTATTGCTGAAGAATTTTTTGATAAGAGACCGCGTCCTCACAGGATTCCTTCTGGTTTTTTGTCTATATTATTAGACATAGCCCTAACAAAAAATTTTTTCGCTTTTGAGGGCACATATTACCAACAGATCTGTGGGACTGCCATGGGGGCCACCATGGCTCCAGATTTGGCAAATCTTTACATGGCTGTCTTCGAAGAGAAATGGATATACAACAACAACCCCTTTGGTCAACATATCAAAACATGGAAGAGGTACATAGATGATGTACTGCTACTATGGACTGGCTCTACTTCAGAATTTTTGGCATTTATCAGTTGGCTCAATACATGTAATTCCCACCTTAGATTTACATCAGAGACCGACTCGCAAGTTATTAATTTTTTGGACATTAAAATCATGAAGAAATCCACGGGTTTTGAGACATCCATTTACAGGAAAGAAATAGCTTCTAATACCTTCCTGCATTTTTCCAGCGCTCATCCGCGATTTCTAAAGGAGAATCTACCTGTGAGCCAATTTTTTAGGCTCAGGAGATTATGCACTACTCCGGAAGAGTTCCGCTCTCAGGCGGCGCTTTTGACGGACCGTTTTTTTGAAACGGGGATATCCTTCACGTTGTATCAAGCGCGCATACACACGAGCAAAATTCACTCACAGAGATTGGCTATTTTTACCAAAACCGATAGAAGAGACAGAGGTGCTCACTTGCGTTTTACCATTCTCATCAATGACTTCTGTCATGAAACGTATCATATCTCAAAATTGGCATCTATTACAGTTGTACGATGAATTTCAAGATATCCCACGCTTTGCCTTCACGAGAAATTCTAGTTTTAAGGACTTATTAGTTCATTCGGACACTAAGATCCCTCCGCCCAGGGTTCAGATAGGCGCACACACTCCATGTGGAGCATGCACTGTATGCCATGTGATGATAGACACATCTTCCCTGTACTTTTCTAAAGTTGATTTCACTTGGACTCTCAGGCAGTTTACAACTTGTCGTTCTTCAGGCCTGATATATTTAATACAATGTCCGTGCAATCTTTGGTACGTGGGAAAGACTCAACGAGCCTTGAAAACCAGGCTAATTGAACACCGATCCTGTATCACCACTGGTAAATTGACTGCCCCATTAACATCCCATTGTCTTCAACAACATCATAATTTTGATGAATTAAAATCTGTAGTATTGGAACAATTGTCCCCCAGTTGGCGAGGAGGAGACTTCAACACGCGGGTTACTACGCGCTGAACAACGCTGGATACATCGTTTAAATACAGTGGAGCCACACGGTCTGAATTCAGCATTAGAGTATCAAGTTTTTCTTTAATCTAACCATAGTGACCCATTTCTAATTACTTGAATGTAACATCTTTGACCTTGCCACAATCATTCTTAATAACGTCATCACGTTAGTTTTCCGCTCTTTTTCACAGCTGTTTTGAGATCCTTTAATTGACGTTCTGACGTCACAACGTGCTGAAAATCGCGGGCTTTTTAAAAGGAAGAGTTTTTCAGCGTTATTCTGCCCCGCCGAAATTTGTAGATAGGAGAGACGGAACCGTCCGGGATAAAGGTTGGCCAGTCGTGACACCTAAGCTAAGTACTTTTTAAGATACAATTCTTTATAAGTTAAGATTTCATTATTTTCTTTATACAGCATCTGTTCCAAGATATCGCAATTGACTCCTGAAGAAGCGATACCGATCGCGAAACACCGGCCGCTGTCGGGCTAATGAATTGTTTAAAGGAGAACAGATAATGTTTAAACAAATTTGGACAGTATAAAAGTACTAACTACCGCACATGACGAGAGGTCCGGACGGCAAGTGTTTCACGGCCGTCGTCAGGCTTGCTGATGCGGTTTCACATAAAATTTAAAAAATTAAAAAATTTAAATAAATTTGAAAAAGTTATTTCAGCACTTATACTAGGTGTACACCAATTGATATTCAGAGTTTTCAGTCTTTTTTGGTGAATTGTTTACGGTGACAAGACTGTCTTGGGTTCTTTTGTTTGCTAAAAATGATTAAATCTGCCATAAATTTTCAGTATTAAGTTATTGCATATTCTAGTCCTGGGGGAATTCTGTGCTACTGCGGAGTGCAGAATTTATGCTGAATTCCCCCCTGCGCAGAATTGCCATTTTCTGCGTAGAATTGCCAAATTCTGCGCAGAAAATAGCAGAGGAGATCCTGACATGCCGCTAACAGAGCGCGTCCCGCTTGTTCCGCGGGACGTGCCCCATTCGCAGCAAAGATGACGGCCCCGATGCGCTGTTTGTGGCGAAATGGAAGGCCTCATTGTGCCACGAACGGAGTGTTCTCCGCTCGCAGTGAAGAAGGAAGGCCCTTGCTGCCAGGCACACAGTTGCATTGCAGCTTCCAATATATCACAGTGGTATTTTCAAATGATGGAGATAGTTTCTCAATGGATGCATACTTGTTCATTAAGGGAAAAATTGGATTAAATATGAGCATGTGGGGCAGTACCCCTATGTTCCCCTTTAAACCAGTGCAGGACCAGGTTAGGTGCCTGGTCCCCTTTAATTCCCCTTGTGAGAGAGAGCTTTGTGGGTGGGGCCCAGCAGGGGAGGATTAAGAGCTGGGACGCAGGTGAGTTAGTAAGACCAGGTCCAATTCTCCAGGAGGAAGGCAGCTCTTGTAGAATATTGCTGTCCAAACACTGAGCTGTAATGAAACTGTATGAGTACTGAGGGAAGTGGTACTAACTATGAGTAATTGGAGTACACTGTTCTGAAGGTAAAGGTAGGCTACTAATTTGTATGTGTTAAAGTGGCAAATAAAGTGCTTTTAATAGACTGGAATCAGACTAAATTTGTGCCTCCAGACCTGAGGTATAACTGCTCTTTGCCACATATGGTGTCATGCATGGGATTTTTTTTTCTAAACCTAGTACAGAGGAAAGCCCAGCCTCCAAAGAAAGTTTGGTGTATGTGTGGCCTGCCAGAAGCAGTTTGGAAACCAAACAGTTTGCAGAAAAGAGAAGGAAGTGTCTATTTGGAATACAGAAAGTTGTGAAGAGGACCTGTGTTCTAAAACAAAGTATAGAACACAGGGGGCCTGTGGCACTAAAAGAACAGAGCACAATGGCCTGTGAAAGGGTTTGGCTAAGCTGCACTGGAAAAAAAACAGTTTAAAGGTTCAGATAGAGAGGAAACTAATTTATGGGTCTGGTTGCAGGGACAACTAGAAAGTGGTAGGTATGAACTGGCTAAAGAGAGAAGCATTGCTGGAGGTAGATAGGGATTTAACAGTAGCAAGTTAATGCTGGTTATGCAGGCTTTTTTTTTTTTTTTTTTTTACCTTTTTTTGCCTTGAAAAAGAAGAGAGGAAGGAACACTGGTACAGCAAGGCTGTGCTGAGCAGGGTATAGCCCTGGAAAAACTGCCAGAGTGGACTGTGAGTGCAGTAAATGGTAACAGGGTAGGACCCTCTTCCAGCAAGAAAGCTACTCTGTAGTTCAAGGTGTGCAGCCAGAAAGAAAACCTGAAGTGGAGCAGCCCAGGGTATTGCAACACAAGTAAAGCAAAGGCAGCCAGAGGGCTGGAAGGAATGAACAGCTATGTATTTCTGTGTAGTGGGAGTTCCACAGTCCCAAATGTCAGGTCAGAGGAAGAACCTGAGGCTCGAGATTTGCACTGGAAAGGCCAGCCAGAGTAATGGAGCAAGGGAACCCACTCCCAAGAGTCCAGGCTAGACAAGAGAGTGAAGACCTAGACCAATACCTGGAGGAACTAGATGAGTTGCTAGCAAAGATGTCCCATGGGATGACCTAGTCATGACAACAGTCTGAGATTGGCGCTACAGGAGATCCTGACAAATACCCTGTAGGGTGCCTAAACACTACCGGGAGTCCAGAAACTGCTCTCATGAGAAGTCCAGAGAAGGGGGCTATGAAAACCCCTGAGAAAGGGTTCACAAAGAGTCCTGGGGAGGGTAACACAGACTCCCCAGGAGGAGGCAGTATTGGAAAGTTGGAAGTTGGCACTAGAGAAGGTCCTGAGGAAGACCTGTAGGGTGCCCAAACACTACCTGAAGTCCAGAAACAATTCCCATGAGCCCAGAATGAGAGGACATGAAAAGGCCATCAAGAGAGGCGATGAAGTACCAAGTGAGAGGTACCGTAAAGACCCCAGCAAGTGAGGCTGCAGAGGAGAACCCAAAGGAAGGAACCATAGATAGCACAGAAGATGGTGCTGTGGAGACCCCAGTGAGTGATGCTGTGGAGGAGCCAGCGACTGGCTCAGGGCGAGTGGCTGAGGGGATACCAGAGGAATCACCGATGGAGGCACCACAGCCAATCCAAGAAGTTCTGCTGGGGTAGAATTTGAACTAGGAGCCAGCAAGAGACTTGGTTAAAGGACTGGAGGTGCAGGCAGTCTAGGGTTACCCTGGGAGGTAGAGGTGAGCATAAGCCTAGAACTGTAACCTCAAGCCTAACTGGTAGGTGGCCAGATAAGAGGGACTGGAGACATGAGGCACTCCTCCTGATTGGATCTAGAGGACTGAAATTGCTCAGACCAATGGGTCCAAGCTGAGGGGGGTATGTGAGGCAGTGCCCCTATGTTCCCCCTTAATCCAGTGCAGGACTAGGCTAGGTGCCTGGTCCCCTTTAATTCCCCTTGTGAGAGTGCGCTCTATGGGTGAGGCTCAGCAGGGGAGGAATAAGAGCTGGGATCCAGGTCAGTGGATCAAACCAGGCCCAGATCTCCAGGAGGAAGGTAGCTCCTGTAGAATATTGCTGTTCAAACACTGAGCTGTTAAGAAACTGTATGAGTACTGAGTGAAGCAGTACTGAACTGTGAGTAATTGGAAAACACTGTTCTGAAAGTAAAGGCAGTCTACTAATGTGTTTGTGTTAAAGTGACAAATAAAGAGAAAGTGCTTTTAACAGGCTGTTGTCAGACTAAACTTGTGCCTCTAGGCCTGAGGGATCCCGCTCGTTTCCATAGCGCATATCTTGAAGTTTTGGGATTATTTGCAAAAATAATGCAATGTTGGTGGCAGGAGAGGGGGAGCAGTTATGGAAATGTAAATGATGGTCGATTGTCTTGTGTGTTTTTGGGTGGGTTTGTCATTGTTCAGTATATCTCTGGGTGTGCTTAAGAAGCATGTTTACTTCATGCTGTAATTATTTATACAGTATATTGTATTCTGTCAGTTAAAATAAAGAGTTGCAAAAAAAAATGTGTGTATTTTTGGTTTCATGCACACTTTTAGAGGTCTGGGGCATTAGGTGGCAAGACTAAGAGGAATGTGCTTAATTTGCTGTTTTCTAATGATTTACACAGATACAATAGGCAATTTATTTGAGCAATTTTACACCTAATCATCTAGTGCAATTGATATGATGTTCTATTGTAAGATATAATTTCTGAGCCTGACCACTGTAAGATAGTTCTTCCACTTTGTTTTTAATTGTAAGACATAAATCCTGCATCTGACTACTGTATGATAAGAGTTCCCCCATTTTGACCTTTGTTAACGTTCCTCTCTCTTTTTAACCATTTCCATGTTACAAATGTTCATTGTATTAGACAAAGGAAACGCCTAATTTCCTACACTCTTTTGTTGAATGTAAACCGATGTGATATGTAAAATTGAATACTGTGACAGAAAAAAACAAACAAACAAATAAATAAATAAAATCTGCTGCCTGCTATTGTTGGGTGGGAGATCTGAGTGAAGAATTCAGAGGGTCTCGATGTCCTGGAAAAGGACTGGTGAGCTTGTAAAAATATTGGTAAACTGTTAAAAATATTTGTAAACCGATGATTTCAGTTATGCACATGTTTTAAAATATACCTACCTCCACATATAGATCAGAATATTACACAAGCATGTTATTTTTTAGGCATAAACTACTCATCATGTGAGGGAACCAAGATGGTCGCTGGAATCTGTGCTTCATTATAAGGCCTCTCAGCATTTTTCCTGGATAGTTATTTTTCATGGGTTCATACCTGTTTTTTCATCAATAAATACAAAGGAGCCTACCCCTAACCTGCCCCTCCACCAAAAACCATGGAAAACTGTGAGTATCTTACCCTACCCTCTATTCCTCAACTCACTATCCCTGTAATCACAGGCCAGGGGCACTACAGTGGAGGAGCCACTCGACGGCTCCCCCATACTCATCAAGCTAGAATCCTACTACATTCAATTAAATAATAACATGCCCTTAATCATTGCAACGGCTGCCCTATTCATTGCTCTCATCAATGCATAATCCATTACAAAAAATCTGCAGTTATTCATGATCTCCTGGCCTCGGGAATATATGACTGTCTATGCATTACCGAAATATGGCTGAAAGACTACGACATTCCAGTTCTCATCTGCTGCTGCCCACTCAGCTTCTCTTACTTACATAAACCAAGACCAGGATGAAAAGGAAGAGGCCTAGCTATATTCTTCAAATTCCACCTAAAATTCACCATGCTAGAAATTTCCATTCCTGGCCCCTACGAGATCCTTTGTCTGAAATCTCAACAAATTAATCTTTGCCTGACCTACTGCCCTCCGGGGCTACTTGCCAAAAATGTTTCCCTTCTATGCGAGGCAATCCTCAATCTTAATCCCTCCACAGCCATAATTCTCAGTGACTTTAACCTTCCCCCCACGACCTCATCAATAGCCTCCCGCACTAATACCTTGTTAGACCCCTACTCTCCTGTGGCTGGAAACAAATAATCTCCTCCCCCACCCACAAGAAAGGCAATTGCCTTGACAATTATTCATTAACCCCTCTGGCTTCCACATAAACAGAGCAAATGTAGCCACAACTAAATTCCCTGGAGCAACCACTTCCTCATTTGCTTCACCCTGAGATCCAAATCCTTTGAGCGAATTCTGCACAGAAAAAACACCATTTTCATAAAATAAGGACACCTAGATCCTGAAACCCTTGCATCCAACCTCACCCCAATCCTCGATGACAACTCTTACTACTAACCTGATGAGTTCCTAACACTGGAAAGCCTCCCTTTTATCTACACTTGATAAACTGGTCCCCCTAAAACCAGTCTCAACCAAAATATCCAACTCTGCACAGTGGTATAACACCTCTCTACAAACCCAAAAATGTGAACTGAGGAGATATGAAAAAAAATTTGCAGAAAGATCCCTCCCACACTAATAAAACACTTTATAATGATAAACTAGCATCATAACAAGATGCCATGAACTCTGCAAAAAAATCATTCATCTACATTAAACTATCAACCACACTAACAACCCTAGAGAATTACATGCGGCCGTTAAGAAACTAACCCCAGCTCACCCGCCTTTTCTCTTCCACCCTCACTCCTGGGGATGAACATCGCAGAAATCGTTGCCGCACATTTTAACAAGACAGCAATGGTAAACAAAACCTTTAATAAACCCCTTCCAAAAAAACCCAATAAACTGACTCGGCTGGCCTAACCTGGGAATGTTTCAAAGATAATATGGAATCTGACACCATCAAGATCATCAGTAACCTCAAACCATCAGCTAATCCCCTTAACCCCTGTCATACTACCCTTCTTAAACTGATCAAACTAGATATTGCACCATTTATGACTAAGTTCATCAACTCTTCCCTTCAACTTGGTATTGTTCCTGACTTAAACAAGCTTCAGTCCAACCCACAAAAAACATACTGCTAATCCTACTATCATCTCCAATTACCATCCGATCTCCACCCTATCCTTCATGGCCAAAGGGTTAGAAACAGCAGTGCTTTACCAACTCTGCAATTACATTGACACGAACAATATCCTCAACCAATACTTATTCGTGTTCAAAAAGCACTACAGCACTGAATTACTGCTGCTTTCCAGCTTTGACATGGTGAGACAGGGTTTGATTGAGGTTCAGCATTCCTACTTTGTCTTGACATCTCTGCCACATTTGATACCATCAACCATGCCATCCTACTCTCAAGACTGCATTCCATTGGAATGTCTGGCTCTGTGATTGCCTGGTTCTCTTCTTACCTGAACAGAACTCAACAAGTCAGAATCAATTCCCTCACTTCCTCCCTGTTGCCCCTGAACTCTGGGCTTTCTCAAGGTTCTGCTCTATCCGCTGCCTTATTCAATCTTTACCTTACTCCTTGGAGACCACTATAAGAGCTACACCGATGACATTCAATTCTTTTTTTTCCCTAAAGTAAACCTGGACCCTCACAGAATCTTTCCTCACCCATTGCCTCACAACCATCCAAAGATGGGTACACAGCAATAAACTAGCCCTCAATATCTCCAAAACTGAAATCATTATCCTATCATGCAACCCAGTGATTAACACACCCAACCTTTTCTCTGATTCCCAATCAATCACCATCTCACAAAATGTAAGAAACCTGGGAATCATTGACTCATCACTTTCTATGCACCAACATATGAGAACTATTACCAACATCTCCTTCCACAAACAACACTTACGCCATTACCTTAAACCCCTTCTTAAACCCTCTGACTTTAATTGTCCTCCAATCCCTAATATTCTCTAGCATAGACTACTTCAACTCCCTCCTGACAGATCTACTTTCATACACAACCCGTCCTCTACAGATCATTCAAAAAATTTGGCAGCAAGACTCCTTACAGACACTCTGATATATGCTCACATCTCTCCTGTTCTCAAATGCCTACATTGGCTCCCAATCCCATTCTGGGTACAATACAAACTTGCCATGATTATACACTCCTTGATTCATAACTTGCACTCGCCCTGGATTTCCTCTATAATAAAAACCCATATCCCCTCCCGGCACCTCAGATCGTCCAATCTCATGCTTCTAGATGCCCCATACCCTAGGCTTACACACCTCAAGTTAACCAGAGAACACACTGCCTTCTCCACAGGACTTCTCTTTGGAACACCCTACCCAAAGAACTTAGATGCCCCCAAAACAGAATTTTCTTTAAAAAAGCCCTCAAAATCTTTTTCAAAAAAGCTTTGTCAAGCTTAAATAATAAGAGCCTACTCCCAACATGTCCCTCCTTAGGAGAGGCCACCTAGGGTCATAAGCAAGCACAGAACTCAGCCTCCTCAAATGTATGAACTTCCCTCCAGATGTTTTAGTTCTATTCTCTCCCCCCCCACCCGATGATCATGTATTATTGTAATGATTGATACTATTTCTGGATGATATATGTAATGTCTGCTTCCCCTTTTATTTCTGTTTAAGTATGCTCTTATTGTTCCCTACTCTGAACGTAGGAAGGGCGGGTAATAAATGCCTTTAAATAAATAAATACATACATGTGCTTTTCTTGAGGTTGCTTCTCTGCTGACTGCGGGGCCCATGGATAAGTTTGTCCTCATTTCTGGAGTGCCAGATCAATTGAGTATGCCATGGGAATAGATGTGGGAGCTGCATGAGGCACAGAGTCGCCAAACATCTTTCTTGACTGGGAGAACTCCTTGCCCCTGGAAAGCTGATGTCCTTGGGCTCAACCAGAGCTGCAACATCAGAGCTGTGAAGAGGCTTCAGCAGTGTTTGGGTCACTGACTAATGACATGAGATCACCAACGTCTGGAGCGGCAGTATTGCTAGATGTGTTTCAGCAATCAATTGCAAGAGAAGGAGGAGTGAGCCCTGAATTGCTGCCTCAGGCAAACCTATTGATATCTGTTTCTTCTCCATCCAGATATCTTCCAAGCAAGAGATATTGTCTCAGTTTTCTTTGGTGAAGCCTCCTAACATTACAGTGAATTTGATTTGGGAAACATTAGCCAAGCTTTCTTTTCAACTTGCCCAGTATGTCTCACTGCAGCACAGTGGCATTGATCCAGGCCTGCCAGAGAAATGTTATACAATGTATGTACTACCAAGATGGGGAAAATAGTATCTAAGGCTGCTTCCCTTTAAGATAATGTTGATTCTTTGGCTAAGAGGCATCAGATGTTATTAAATAAAATGGAAACACTCCGGAGAATCTTGCAAGTTGTAAGAATATTTGGTTGATCTAATTTCTGAAGAAAAGGTCTGTTTCCTCTTTACAAATGTTGAGGAGATATTTATTGGAAATGTTGAAAATTCCTGAAAATGCACTTCCGCCCATCTCTAAGGCCTATCAGAACCGGTGCTTCCATTAGGTAAACTAGGCGGTTGCCTAGAGCACCAACATTTTGGGGGTGGCAAAATCCCCCACCAGTACGAGGCGCAAAGAGGTGATGTGCCAGAGCCAATACCACCAAAGAAGGGAGCGCTGTGCTGGAGCTACTGTTACTGGTAAGAGGAAGCACTATGCTGGAGGCAAATTGAGGGAGGAATAGTTCATGACTGAAGGTTTGCCTAGGAAGCTAAATATTCTTGAGCCAGCCCTGAGGACAATATATTTACTGCAAGCTAGGAAGATTCCTGATAGAGTCAATGGATATTTTCAATTTGACTAATTTCCTAGAAAAATTATCTGAGGAAGAAGTTTCCTCAACTTTGGTGGCTACCTTCTTGGTGGATTCAGATAGGGGCTTTGTGTTGAAAATGTTTTTTAGGAATATATTGTCACAATTTTTAGATCATATATGTAGAGATCCTGTCAGATCTCCAACTAGAATAGGCACCGGGGGCCAGAAGAGAGTGTCCGAGTGAAGCGCAAGAGTCAGAGCCAGAGTATCAGTCCAAGAAATACTTGGACTGATACCTGCCCATGCAGGACAGGACTGGCCAAAGCAGGGGTCAATACTAGAATCAGTCCGTGCATAGTCGAGGCAAGCGAATGTTGGTTCCAGGCGGCAGACAGTAGAATGGTCAGGCAGGCAGTGGTCAGTTCCAGGTGGTAGGCAAGAAAATGGTCAGGCAGGCAGTGGTCAGTTACAGGTGGCAGGCAACAGAATGGTCAGGCAGGCAGTGGTCGGTTCCAGGCGGCTGGGACTGGACTGGAGACACTTGGAACAGAGGCACACTATCACACCAACGGTGTCGACCCGATTTCCAAGGCGAAGAGCAGTAGTCTGAGCCCTGCTTATATACAGGACTCAGATGATGTAATTGGGGTGCGCCGCAGATGAGTTTCCCGCGCTTGGCCCTTTAAACGTCCGGGAGTTCCGTGCGCTAGGGGGTGGGGCTGATGCCATGGAGGACGCCAAGTCCCGACGCGAGGAGTGCTGTGAGGAAGAAGGCTCTGATGGGCCTGGAGACGCCCGGTGGTGCTGTGGATGAGCTGCGCTGGCGGAGACTGCGAGTGAGGAGCTGGTAGACGGGCACGCCAGGTGAGCAGGCCCGATTGCGGCACCAACATGGCTGGGAAGCGCAACACTTACAGCCATCCAAAGGAGAAAAAGGAGAGAGGGGAGAAAGGAATTGGGATGGACCCCCTATTGAATCCATGAGTATCTACTGGAGATTTTGGGAGGAATTTCAGAAGTATTGTTCTAATATTAAAAGAAAAGAGGAGAAGAATTGGTGCCATTTTTAGTCATTGTGAGGAGACTAAGAGTTTGAAAAGACAGCATGGAGAGGTAGGAGATATGATACTTTGTATTTGGACACCAATCTAGATTGGATTAAACATTCTGTTTAACAATCACGTGGGAGGGAACCTCAAAAGTTGCAAAGGAAAGGGAAAAATAGAAAACTGGCTTAACCTTTAAATAAGACTTTAAGAAGTCACAAATTTATTGAGAAGCACTTGTAACATAGGTAAGTGAACCAATCATCTATAAAGAATATCTTCATCATTTCACAGTTTAAGGTCTATAATGTAAGGTAGATTCCCGGGCTAATAAATCTTTCCTATTGCAATTTTCTTCAAATTATGTAAGTTCCCTCACATTGTGAATGCTAAGAAGTAGATTTTAAAAGTGTTGCTCACACAAAAACGGCCCCATACACATGTATGTGGGCTGCGCGCGAGCAATGCAAATTTTAAGAAGCTGGGAAAGACACGCGTACATACCTGTGCACGCGTCAAGAATAAGGAGCCAGAAAAGGGGCAAGGCATGCACGTAGCTCCTGAATTTCGCAAGGCTGCCCATGACAACACCCACCGTGTGTTATGAACACCGCTGCCCGCGGGTCCCCCCGCAAGCAGGCTCACTCACCATGTGGCTTTTCTTCATCCTACGCAGCAGGACGCCGCCTTCGGGCCTCCTCTGCGGCTGGAGCAGCAGACTGTCTCTGCCCACGCAGCCCAGAGGCCGCCCTGGATGTTCTCCTTCTTCGCAGCACGGTGCCGCTTCCGATTTCTAGCAGCTGCAGGGCCGGGTCCGTCCCCGACGCGATTGCCATCTTCGCAGCGCTAGGCCACAAGCCCTGGTCCCATCCGGCGGCTGGAGCCGCTCCCAGGGCTTCCCGCAGCAGCTGGAGCCGCTGCCAACGTCAGGGCCTGCTCCTCAGGCCTTGCCTGCGTCTGTACGCACAGACGCTGTGCAGGCCGCTGTCCACGGTTCTGCACAGCCCTGCTTCCTGCTCCTTAGGCTCCGGCGCGCGCCTCTCTTCATGATTTAAAGGGCCAGGCACAGTATGTGTGCTGGCCCCACCTAGGGAGTGGACTTCTGCTTTAGCCCTATAAAGGGCTGCACCGTCAGTCTGTTAGTTGCCTTGCATCGGAGTGTCATCCTCTCTGGAGGCTCCTGCCTGCCAGAGCCTTGTAAGGTCTTCTGTTCTTTGTGGAGCTCCTCGTCTCATCTGCCTTCTACCACGTCTTGGTGTCTTGCCTGAGGTCCCGGTCCATGTCCTGATGTCTCGTCATGATCTTCCACCTCCTGATGTGCCTGCCTTCCAGGATGTTCTTCCCTGCGTCTTCGTCTGGTGATCCTGAGCCTTCTGTTCCTGTAGAGCTGTGGTTCTTGGATGGTGTGTGCCCGAGAATGGAGCGGTCTGCAGGTGGGATTAGTCCCTGGGCTCCGGAGCCTCTGTTCCCGCCAGCCATAGATGGAGCTTCGGGTGACATCGATTCCGTCATTGGAGTTCCTCCTTGCCTGGGTCTTCCCTGCGCTTGTCCCGCTCTCCTTGTGGTCCGTGACCAGCCTCCAAGGGCTGTGTAGGGCGCGCAGCGGGACAGGGTGGTCCGCGACTCAGTCCCGTGGGTGGCCTGAGTAGGGCGCCCTGAGAGACAGCGCAAATGTCCTTCCTCCCAGCTGTTGTCAAGTTCCTGGTGTCTTCTTCCGTGATGCCGTTGCATCAACCCAAGTGTCTTCGTCTGTGATGCCGTTGCATACATCATAGTCCTGTCTACGTGTCAAGGCCTCCGTCTGCCCTCAACCTCAGGCCAGGCCTGCTGCTCCATGCTGTTCCAAGCAGCAGGTCCGAAAGGGTTCGGAATGGTCGGAGGACCATTCAACTTCCAACATCATCCTTTTGTTGGCCTTGGGAGCTTGCAGGCCTGGCAGAGGGTCAGATAGTCAGCCACGCTGGGACATGCCGTCAACCCTCGGTTCGGCCCTGAAGGTCTGGGCTCGGTCCGAGGCCCAAGGGCACACGAAAACACCTCCACGTAACACCATGTTACCTGCATAATTTTATTACTAGTCCTGATGAGAGGCGCAAGTCTGGAGATTTGGGGCCAGAGAGATCCTGAACACTGGGGAAGGGGAAGAGAGAGAGAGAGACAGACAATCTGACACTCTATATATCTCCCACTGTAAGAGGGGTACTTTAGACTCAAGTTGGGTTTTGGGGGGGGGGGGTTTACATTGGAATGCCTAGGGTAACACTGCCCCACAAAACCCACCCTGAATTGAAAGTGCCCCTCTTATAGTGGGAGATTTATAGAGTGTCTGATTCTCTCTCTCTCTCTCTCTCTCTCTCTCTCTCTCTCTCTCTCTCTCTCTCTCCCCAATCACTTGTGAGTACATGCAAAAAGGCTCCAACACATACGCGTGGATGGTACGCGTGGACTTGCATGCATGATATAAAAATTGAGCATATTTTTGCTTACATGTCCAATACGTACGTTTATAGGCGCATGCATGCTCCTTTTAAAATTTACTTGATAGATTTTTGTGGTATTTTTTTTATAAAGCAAAATATATCTTTTTTTCTCCTTTGCATTATTCTGTACAAGTTTTTCTTGGTTGTGACTGAAATTCTATAAATAAAATTTAAAAAAAAAAAAAATGTATGAAAGTTTATAAAATAGATAGAAAACGTATATGATTTAATGCATTTTAGATATTTGAACATATCCAAACATATGCGCATATGTTGGGTGGTAGACATACACACATTTTATAATCTGCATGGACCAGATATGTGCAGGTTATAAAATGCTATAGTAGATCTCCGGATGGCCATATGTGCACATACATGGGGACATGCAGAATGAAAGTTTTAAAAGCCGGGTGCATGCCAAAATCTGAAGATGAGCATGCATAGTACTTGTGCGTATCTACCTGATTTTATAAGCTGCACAAGAACCATTGCGCGAATATCTAACATCGGAGGGGGGGGGGGGCGGAGGGAGAAGGAGCAGAACGTGGGTGGGACATGGGCATTCCAGGGCGGGGCCGAGATGCGCATGCAAGTAGCTACGCATATGGGCACGTACCCAGCTACAGTTGAGCGGAAATTTACTTCTTTTATGGAGGGAAGTGTAAGTCCTTATAAAACTAGATCCAAGCATCTCTGAATTGTTTGAGGGGTCTGAGTTAACTGGTGGATGTGCAGGCTAAAGAACCAGAGGGATTTGGAGGACCTAGCTCTAGACTGGGCAGACCGGTGAAAATGGGTCATGGGCTGGACACGCGTCTGTTATAATATTCCCTCACTTGTGTGTCCCAAAGCCACACAAGATTTACACTGCTATGCACACACAAGCTTAAAATCAGGAACACACATATGCATGCCAGGGCTATTTTATAACATGCATGTGTATTTGCATGCAGGATATAAAATTGCTGTGTATCTGGCCACATGCCCTTATATATGTGCATCCACTCGCCTGTTTGAAAGTTACCGTTGTGGGGAAATTTTAAAACTTATTTCAACAGGCAAACAGTATTTTATCCTCGGAAAAGGGCCTGCCTGTGTGTGGGTAAAGGTTTGTGTGTAGTGCCACTGTATGTGTAGCTTTACCTGCCGTGTGAAGAGACATTGTAAGGGGGCAGGATTAGAGAGGGAGTTTGCTTTTACATGCATACTTTTGAATTTTCTAAAATATGTCCTTCGTTTTTCTCAAACTACCCACACAATTTATTGGTGCACAGATGTGCAGGTAATTGTTGTTTGTTTGTTTTTTTGGGGGGGGGCTAAATTTCAAAGTGAAGTATCCTCCTAGTTTCACTTTGAAACTGGTGTAATATTCATGGGTACAACTTACTTACTTGTAGACTTTGCACCAATGCAGTCAATTACAAAATTACCCCATAATTACCTAAAAAGCCTAATTAAAAAGTCAACTTTTAAGTAGGTGGCTGAAAGTCATAAGATCTACTT
This sequence comes from Rhinatrema bivittatum, assembly GCF_901001135.1. NCBI lineage: Eukaryota > Metazoa > Chordata > Amphibia > Gymnophiona > Rhinatrematidae > Rhinatrema > Rhinatrema bivittatum. The sequence goes on along the minus strand of NC_042615.1, from coordinate 319,715,556 downwards.
AGGAACTGATTTCTTTAAATATGGGATTGCACTAGAAAGCATGCAGTCTCAACTTCTAGTTAACCATCCTTCAAAGAAGAAATACCCAGAAGCAACTCAGATTCTGGTTTGAAAGATTAACCAGCAATATAAGGAGATGAACAACCTCTACGGTATTGAGGGCAAAGATAATAATAATTAACTTTAAAAGTTAAAATCTTGAACTTAACATAAAAAATGGAAATCAGCATAAGAACATAAGAACATAAGAAATTGCCATGCTGGGTCAGACCAAGGGTCCATCAAGCCCAGTATCCTGTTTCCAACAGAGGCCAAAACCAGGCCACAAGAACCTGGCAATTACCCAAACACTAAGAAGAACCCATGCTACTGATGCAATTAATAGCAGTGGCTATTCCCTAAGTATAATTGATTAATAGCCATTAATGGACTTCTCCTCCAAGAACTTATCCAAACCTTTTTTGAACCCAGCTACACTAACTGCACTAACCACATCCTCTGGCAACAAATTCCAGAGCTTTATTGTGCGTTGAGTGAAAAAGAATTTTCTCCGATTAGTCTTAAATGTGTTACTTGCTAACTTCATGGAATGCCCCCTAGTCCTTGTATTATTCGAAAGTGTAAATAACCGAGTCACATCTACTCGTTCAAGACCTCTCATGATCTTAAAGACCTCTATCATATCCCACCTCAGCCGTCTCTTCTCCAAGCTGAACAGCATCTAGCACCAATCAAGAGGTGGGTTGCTGCATTATGAATTAATTCTAGTAGCTGATCCGCAAAGTAGTGAAAGCATGAATAAAAGGGGCAAAAATCTGCTAGCTCAAAAAGAGTCTGTGTTTTACTGTGCAAAAGAACATCTAGAGAGAGCCACAAACTGGGCCTCCATAGTTAAGCCTACATCAAGAATAACTCCTAAACGATGGACTTGCAGTCTTAATGGGAACATCGTGTCGTTTATCAGCAGTGGAAAGTTCAGGGCTGGACTATTAAGGGGGGAGTTTAACCCATAGAACTTCGGGCTTTTTGTCTGTGTTAAGTTTTATTGTGACCCATCTAATCCGAGATGGCTTGTAGAAAGACAGGCTCAATCTATGTGTATGTGGTACAGCACAAACAGTCCGTAGTTTCTCAGAGGACAGACATACACTGGACTCTGACTCTTCTTTCATAAACTTTATTTTCCACAAGCACGGTAATCCAACATAAGTAGCTTACCTTCAGCCACGTTCACACTCAGCCTTTATCTTCAGTATTCACATCTCAGCACTTCCTTCACCTTCTCCTGGAGACCTGGGACCTGTCTGTTCTCACCTGGACACAAACCCTTATTCCTGCACTTGGGACCCACCCACAGAGCTTTCTGTTTCTCTAGCCTTTAAGGTGGACCAGGCTAGATGCCTGGACTAGCACTGGTTAAGGAGGGTTTCCAGGGACACTCTTTTACAGTGTGGCCTCTACTCACTGAGCAACCATTGTTAGAAAGCAAAATGTAAATAAACATTGCTGTATTTAAAATAACCTATTAAAATAGTAGTAACAGGGACAGAACAGCCACAAAGCATGACCCAAACATATCCTTACATAAAAAAAATGTATAGATTCACCAGGTTCCAAAAGCGCGACAAAAAAATTCACACAACCCTGTTTTTCTACTCCCCCTGCTTCATATTTACGTTTTCGACACACCAGCTTCTACCATGCCTGAAACTGAATGTTAGCTCCGTTTTCCAATTGGTAACAATTGTTTTTAAGGCCAGCCCTAAAATGTGGTCCCTTAACTTTATCTGCGGTCAGGACAAGTATTGTAATACATCAGTAGACTACCGCCAATAGCAATAGCCAAAGATATGTCTTCAGTATTTATAATATCTTATCTTCTTAACTATATATTTTCATCACTGTTAGCCTTAAGGCATTGTAGTACACTGGCCTCCAAGTTTTGCCTCACTTGTTTGTTCTGAGCTAATGTTAATTGAGCCCTGTTGTAAAGTATTGCATGACAGGTTTATAGTCAATCATACTGAGACTATGGGGCAGATTTTAAAAGCCCTACATGCACCGAGCCTATTTTACATAGGCCTGGTGACGCATGTATGTCCCGGGGCTTGAAAAAAGGGGTGGGGCGGGGGTGGTCCAGGGTGGGGGTGTGGCCAGAGGCCTCCGTAGGTCCTCTAGGCCGGGGGATCGTGAGCCAGCATTTGGCCTGCGCATGCAACCTACACCTGCCCAGAGGCAGGCGCAACTTGAAAAATAAAAGTCAGGGGTGGGGTTTAGGTAGGGCTGGGGGGGGGGGAAGGTAGGGGAAGGTGAGGGGGCGGAAGGAAAGTTCCCTCCGAGGCCGCTCCGATTTTGAAGCGGCCTCGGAGGGAACAAGGAAAGCCATCAGGGCTCCCCTAGGGCTCGGCACGTGCAAGGTGCACAAGTGTGCACCCCCTTTTGTGTGCCAACCCTGGATTTTATAACATGCATGTGGCTGTGCACGCATGTTATAAAATCGGGCGTAGATATTAAAATCCAGCCCTATGAGTAAAGTTAGGCACCATATGGTGTTGCTTAATGGGCCAGTAACCCTTATGTGGATTTGGAAAAGGCATATAGATTCCTCCAGAGCAGTGTAAATTAAGCATTTTCTTTTGTGGAAACATGCATTTGGCTTTCTGTTTTTGGCATATGGACATGAGCAAAACCCAAGAGGAGCATCCAGACCACATCACAAAGGGTAACACGCAGGAGTCAACTGTACATTTTGGGGGTAATTTTGTAACATTGCACATAAGTTATCTGGCAAATGTGCACATAAGTTACACCAATTTTCAAAGCAGAATTACACACGTCTGCTTTGAAATTATCCCTGCAAAAACTATGCATACACAATTACACTTGCTATTTGGTGTCATAGTTTTGCTGAGTGAATTTACGTGAATATTTTTTCAACTCAAAAATTATGCCTTGCCTGGACTCCACCCCTTGGAATATCTTTCCCCTATGCATGTAAAAGTACATGCATACAGTGTGTATGTGCATAATTTTATATGTGTATTGGCTGCACAATTTTCTAAAGGGCTATTTCTGTAGGTAAAGCAATACTTTACCCACTGAAGTCCCTTCGAAAACTACCCTCCTCAAATTTGCAAACTACTGGGTGTCATTAGGAGCAAGGGTCCCAGATATAAAACAATTTTCCTCATTCAATGCCTGGGAAAAAATATTTTGAAATGTAGGAGCTTAGAAATGTAGCCAGTTTACAGCATGTTCTGCTTTATTTCTAATAAAGATATAGTTCATATCTGCTCTCCTCACTTGATTTGATTGTAAGCCAGTCTGCTCTCTGTAGCCTGTTGTCTTCATACTTTATTCCAGAAAAAGCAAATATGTAGCGAGCTATTTCTGCTCTTCCTCTCAGGTTAAAATATGTCAGCTTGTAGTTTGGCATGATTTATCTCTGTGAAAACAAAAACCATTCATCTGTAATATCAAAAATACACATTAAAAATTCCCGATAAAGTATCAGATTGCGCTAAAATCAAAGTTAACCATTTTTTAATATTTCTAATTTTTCATCCTATTGCAGATAACATAACATTTATTTTATTTGTTTATATATTTATAAGCATTTGATATTCCTCTTTTTGCCAGGAATGAACCCAAGCTGGATATAATCAAATTAAAAACAGTTACAATAATAACAGTCTCAGGTTGCTAACAGTCATAATTGATAAGGGAGGAAGACCAAGTTGTTCTTTAGGTGCTGGTATCATCTATAGGGGAAGCAAGGATCAACAGGGGGAAACAAACTATAGAGTAAATGAATGAGTAGAGATATAACAGTGAGTTTGACACTTTGTACCGATGATATAAGAATCGGGAATATGAAAGACCAGAGATGTCCAAGTTACCATTTTAGATCAATAGTTCTGTAACTCAAGAACTTAGCTGAGGGACTAGAAGGTGAGGCCAAACAACCTTGCCTTGGTTTTATTTATTTAATTATTTTGGGAAGGTGAGATAAGACAGGTTGAGTTATAGGGCAAATGGTAATATTTGGTGCATAGTAGCTGAAAGTACAAAGTCTTGTAGGAGTCAATCTGGCAGAAGCCAGAGGGAGGAGGAAGGAAAGAAGGGCCAGTTGAGAGGGTTGTAGTTGTCTGGCGGGAGTATAGGATATAAGAAGTTGGATGAGATACTCAGAGGCCTGTTTATTCATGCATTTAAAGACAAAGCAGAGGGTTTTAAATTTTATCCTGCTTTTGACCAGGAGCCAGTGCAATACAGTGGCCTTATGTGGTCAGTTGTTTTGGCCCCTACCAGAATTCCAGTGACCGTATTTTGTAGGAGCAGGAGGTGTTTCAGACTATATTTTGAGAAGCCATTAAATAAAAAGTTGCAATAGTCAATTCGGTTGGTGATGATTAATGCATGTATCATTGTAGTAACATTGTATTTATCAAGATAGTTCTGCAATTGGCAAATCTGGTGCAGATGAATAAAAGAGGCCTTTACCTCCTTTGAGATGTAGGTTTCCATTGTGAGGCTTCATCAAGTTGAACCCCCTAGCTTTGTACTTATTCCTTAGGATGTAAAGGAATTCCTGACAGGGAAGGTAAAAATTGTAGCGGATGACCTTGAAGGCTTAACCAGAGAAGTTCTGAGCTGGAGAGGTTTAGTTTGAGTTTGTAGTTGCTAAGCCAGTGTGCTACTGCTGTAAGACAGTTATTGAGATCCCATTTTGATATAGAGTTGGATGTCATCTGCAAAAAAGTGGCAGGCGATGTTGAAGGAGTGAATGAGCTTATATATTGGATGAATGGATGAATATAAATGTTAAAAAAGATTGGGGAGAGGACTGAGCCCTGAGGAACTCTACAGATGAGATCTTTGGGTGTGGATTATTTGTTGGCCTATGAGACAATGTATGTTCTGTTAAATAGAAAAGACTGAAACCATTTGAGGGCAATGCCTTCAATGCTAATGTATTCTGTGTTTTGAAAAAGTAGTTGGTGAATGCTGTTGGTTAACGGGATGGTTTCTATTCCATTGCTTTTCCCCGAAGCTGGATTGGTACAGGTGCAAGATGTTGCCTGCTTTTTGGAAGTCTTCTGCTATGGGGTCCTCTGTAGTGATAAGGGGTGTTATGGATTCAGGCTTGGAGAGTTTCTGAACTGGTTCAAAAGGTTTACTTGGACGATTCTTTGTTAGTTCAAGTTGTTTGGAGATGCAGCCTTTTTTTGGCTTGTCGAATGGCTGCTTTTTAATTTTTGGTCCGCTCCTTGCAGATACTGCATAGTCATCCCTGAAACAGCTGCCATAGTGATGTCACCATCCTGCAGGCCCCCAACACCATTTTCAAAGTGCTGATAGTAAAGGCAAAAGCGAGCAAGCTTTGCCCTTCTCACTTGCCCTACTCACTTGCCGCACCCTACAGATGAGGTAAGTGAAGGACAGGGAGATCTCTGGCCCCTAGAAAATTTTAATCAGTGGGAGTAGAAGTCAGATGGGCTTAGGTAGGCCCCAGTTGAAACTGGGCCCTGGGCTATATTTGTTTGGCAAGGATTTGAGGGGCTCAGGAAGACCCAGCCAGATAGGCCTGGGTCCCCAGTTTCTTTTTGCCACGTGGGAGGGGATTAGAGGGCCTCCAGGAGGCATGTTTTGGGTTTTTTTGTTCTATTTTTGGCCACTTAACTTTTTTTTTTTTGTTTTTTTTGTTTGGGGAAACAAATCCAACCGAAAAATCCCCCAGAAATGAAAAAAACAAACCAAAATGAAAATTGTATGGTTGTACACCCCTAATCAGTGGACCTGCAAGCTAATTTTCAAAGACAAATTTCCCACAGAGTTTCCCTTTGAAATATCACAACCGGCAAACAGCGCAGAGAAGAGCTATGAAAATAGTAAAGGCATGCAACACAAACCCTACAAGGAGAGGTGCAAGATACTCAAGAGTATAGTCACTGGAAAAGAGAAGAAAAAGGTGGGGATTTTATAGAAAGGCACAGCTGGTAGCTGTGAGGCCACAATGCACCCCATGGGGGTCCTGGGTTTTTCCAACAGGGAGAAAACTTGTTTCAGGGATCTTAGAGCTCTGAACCTGCTCGTTACCTCCAGTAGACAAACAAACCAGCCACAACAGTTTGGGATTGTTCCAAATATAAAACTTCGCTGAGGTACTTGTGAAATGGAAATGATTCTGCAAAATGTATCTCTTCTTCCGGTAACACCTATATGAGAAAAAAAACATCCCATCACGAAAATCAGTTCTTCAATCAGCAGGGGTTTCCTACTACTTTGAAACCCTTTTAGATGCCCCTTCCAGATTTGGGACTCCCTCATTTAGTACCTGAAAGCAAGCTCATGATTGCTTCTCTTCCTATGACAATGAAAGGTAGTTTTCTTGCAGAAGAATGAGATTCTTCTTACTCCAGTGATTTCTCCTCCGAGAATCCTCAGACTCACTTAGTAGAAGTTTCTGTTGCTGCTCCACTTGGGTACAGAACCTCTTGCACTGAGGAACACACATTCCCAGCACCCTGGCCTAGTCCAAAGGGTATTTCCACTTCTTCAACAGATTTATATGCAAATTCCACTGGAACAAGGCGTATAGAGAATGCTCCCCTTCACTGGAAGTCAAAACCAGATTCTTGCTCAGAGCCCCTCGTGGTTGCTGGAAGCACTCACTCCCACTCTGAGTCTTCAGCCCCAGATTCCGGAAGAGCCAGAGGGAAAAGGACTTAGGGACTTTGAGCTCCTTCACTGTCCTGAATCTCCAAAGACTTAGACACCTCCCAATGAGAGGTGCTGAAAGACCACGACATCTCCCTTTTGACCTCACAAACGTATTTCAATAAAATGCAAGAAAAATGCTACTCCTCCCCCACCACCCTTGAAAACAAAATGAAATTCAAAGATAAGGGGTCATGTTCTAAAACTGGAGGGAGGAAAGCTCAGAGGAAATATTTACATACTGAGGCAGTAGTAGATTGGTAGATGCCAGAATAGGCTACAAGCAGAGATAGTAATTAAACAAAACTATGCCAGAATTTAAGCACACTTGGTACAGATAGAGTGAAGTGGTAAGAGAAGGTGGGGGAGCAGTAAATTTTAAAAAATGACAGTGGAGAGTAGTTTTGGAAACTTGTATGCTAAATCACAGAAAACAGCAAGAGGGAGAGGACACATTTCCTCAAATAATCTGCAGACTGACTTGGCTACACTTCCCAGCTAAGCACTAAAGAAGTGACATCCTGCAGGCATTCAAGCTTGTACAGCTAACAGGCAGGAACAACTGAGCAAACTGGGTGGGTCAAATGGTCCTTATCTGATGACATCTACTGTTTTACTATTTTAGCTGTGGTCATCTATAAGGTCCCCTTCTCTTGCACAACCTGACTATTTTCCATCTTTGCTCTCTCTTTCTCAGAATATTATATATATATATATATATATATATATATATATATAATATTATATTCTGTTTTATGGCTGTTGATATTTGGTCAAATCCCGCTAATCACCTTGCAGAGCCTTTTCCTCCCCCTCACCCCCCAAAACAACATTGGGTAATTCAAGTCCTGTAAGAGATACAGGCTGAAAGGAAAGAAGTTTGCTAAAAGTCCCTAAGCTGTCAGAAATCCAGAGCAAAGCTCCAGGCTGCAGGTAAGTCAGAGCTCGGAGGGTAACAGCATTAAAAAAAAATTACAAATAAATAATATGACCAACTTCTTTTAAAAATGAGTTTAAAGCCTTGGCAGAATACAATTCCGAAATCAAGAAACACCTTAACACATTTCACTGATAATTCATTTGAAAAAGAGGTATAATAGACAAGATACAAATTGCAAAAAACAAGGCACAGGAGGAACATCTTGACAGAATAGCGCTGTGACCAAATTTTCTGATAAACTTAATTTTGTGTTTTCCAGTTAAAACTTATTTGGGACATGGTTAAGTTGTGAATCCCAAGGTATACACTGTGCTATTATAAAGTGGTGAAATGTGAGCAGTTAATTTAATTCAATGTTTATTAGAGCTCAGGTCATAATCTTATTATTTAACATGTGCGGATATCATGGAGGCTAATGCAATCGAGGAGCAGCTCAGAACAGGCTATGTCCTCTGATAATTTCTATCCCTTTATTCCCTCCCTGTTCTAATTTATATTACAACTAATGACATTTAAAGATAAATAGTAATCTGGTTGAGTGTGAGACACACAGCCTTTTCTAACAGTGACCTAAAACCTGAAAACTCCTGAAATGAATTTAATATGCAAACATGCTAAGAAGCAACATTTTGAACCAGCTAATTCTCAAGCCTTCTCTCAGCTCATTCGTCTGGCAGCAGTGTGATTACTTTATTGCCATGTTGGCCAGATTAGATTAAAACTGAATTAAGATTGCGATATTGATTAATAGTCAGAAATCATGTCATTAATCAAGCAATGCCCTTTAGTAGATTAGGTTTGCTTCAGGACAAAGTTCTAGTACCCGTCCTCAGACTTTTAAACTACACTGCACATCATGCTTTGACTTTCAATTACAAGTGTTCACCCTGGACATGTATTTCATAGCATACAGGCCGTGGATTCTAATAGTATTTAAATTCAAATATATATATATATACAAATAGTTATTATTCTTATTACAAGACTGGTCAAAATCCATTGAAACTGCTCGCAACTTCCTCTGGCCAGCAAATTGCCATATACTGACACTTCTGGTGTTGGACGCACCTACGCAGTGCATAGGATAAGGAGAATGGATAGAAAGCTTAAGAAAAATTCAACAAATATCTGTACTCACTGCTCTTTTCTCTTTATTTTCCGCAGCCTTTGGGCTCTGCCCCCCCAGTGAATGGTGGCTGTAGTACTGTTAAGGTGGCGCGGTGCAAGCTGATTACATCTGAAGCCTGCCTCCTCTCTATAGGGCAGTGCAATCATGCGCTCTTTTCCCACACAGACGAAGATAACTCGGGCAAGGCTGCATTGCAGAAATAAGCATAATAGCAGTGCTTTGAAAGTTAACAGGAACTTCTCAAAATTTCTCAAGAGATGAAAATAACTGGAAGAAGTCGGGGCTCTCCAGAGTTCACTGGGGCAGGACAGGCATTCCCCATCAGCCTTCCTTTTCTGGAAGCAGGGGTGGGAACTCACGCCCTGAGCCTTCGTGTGTAAACTACCCAGTGTTTGGGGGTTGTTTTTTTTCCGCACCCATTTTATATCCCTTTCCAGCTCACCCAGCCCAGCAATTGTACTGAAAGAAGGCTCACGGTGCCGGATACCAGCCCCACTTCCACCTGAGCTTGGAGGCCTTAAAGGAGCAGGAGGAGAATCCCACTCCCCACCACCACCACCTGCAAAAGACCTTAGCAAAGGCGTCTTTTCTATACTAACTGCTTTTCACCAAATCCCTGCCCCCCCCCACCTTTGCTAGCAATCTCTCACACCAAACAGATATGCTCAATAACTTTTATGTTCAATCTTTTTATTAATGCAGTAAAGTTAATTTGCAAGCACTCTGTTGGCGTATATTTCTTCTTATGCACATCCAAAACAAAACAAAAAAAAAATCCCACATTTAGATTTTACAATATTCTCTTCCCTCCCCTAATACAAATAGACTCTCCTCCCTCCCCCCAAATCACAGTCATATACCACAATATGCAAATCAGTTCTAGAAACTCCAAAGCTGGCCCTCTCACCCCACCTAGCCCCTATGTCCCATGTTACTAGATTGTATTTTGGAAACATATATCATAACATAAAACATAGCAATGATTTTAAGTATTTGCAAAAATCTTTTGTGTTCAGCAAAAGCTTGGAAAGTTGAGATTGCATTCATGAGGACAATTCTTTAGATACTGTATTTTAGTAAGATTTCCAAATCTTTCAATGAACTGAAAAGTAGTGTTCATCTATTTATTTATTTATTATTTTTTATATACCGACATTAGATCTGAGATATCACATCGGTTTACATTCAGGAACTGTATGCATTTAGCTTGAAATAAAATAGTTCAGGGAATATCTGCAAATCACTAGCATTTCCCTTGCTACAAAATAGCACAGCTATCTGTCTTCATACTGCTGGATAAGTACTTTTCTTCAGATAATGACTACAAGCAAAGATCCAGCTTTCTGAAAGTGCTTTCCTTTGTTTTGAACAACCAGCCAGAGGCTGCAATGTAGTCTCAGTTCATGATTAAATAATTGTATTTCTCTCTCTCTCTTTCTTAAAAAAGTGTCACACCCAGCTGCTCGGAGGACAGCCCCATGAGCCACCTCACTCACCCCAAATGTAGCACCAGCTCTTCTGTAGCATCAATGTTGCAGCTGGATGCCACCATCTTCCACATCCATCAGGCCCTTCCCTAAGTCGGGCAGTGCACACCTATATTTAAAGGGCTTTTGGTGGGAAAGGCACTGCGGCGCCCAGTGATGTCAGCTGAAATTCCTACTTAAGTGAGACCCGCACTCCCTATCATATTCTCAGCAACAGGTCTCCTGCCTACTAGTTGGGCATGTTGCCTCAGTGTTCCAGTGTTTCTGATTCCCTGTATCTCCAGCCTTGCCTCGTCCAACCTTGTCTCTCCAACCTCAAGAACATAAAAACATATGATATACCATACTGGGTAAAACCAAGGGTCCATCAAGCCCAGTATCCTGTGTCAAACAGTGGCCAAGCAAGTCACAAGTGCCTGGCAAGTACACAAACATTAAATGAATAGATCCCAAGCTACTAATCTTTATTGATTAATAGCAGTTATGGATTTCTGCTCTAGGAACTTATCCAAACCCAGCTACACTAGCTATCGTAACCACATCCTCTGGCAATGAATCCAAGAGCTTAATTATGCACTGAGTGAAAGAATTTTCTCCAATTTGTTTTAAATGAGCTACTTGCTAACTTCATGGAATGCCCCCTAGTCCTTGTATTATACGAAAGAGTAAATAACCGATTCACATTTACCTGTTCAAGTCCTATCATGATTTTGTAGACCTCTACCATATACCCCCCTCAGCCGTCTCTTCTCTAAGCTGAACAGCTCTAACCTCTCCTCATAGGGGAGCCATTCCATCACTTTTATCATTTTGGTCGCCCTTCTCTGTATTTTCTCCAGTGCAACTATATCTTTTTTGAGATGTGGCGACCAGAACTGCACACACTACTCAAGGTGCGGTCTCACCATGGAGCGATACAGAGGCATTCTGACATCCATTATTTTATTCGCCATTCCCTTTCCAATAATTCCTAACATTCTGTTTGCTTTTCTGACTGCCACAGCACACTGAGCTGACTATTTCAATGTATTATCCACTATGACGCCTAGATCTCTTTCCTGGGAGGTAACTCCTAATGTGGAACCTAACATTGTGTAACCACAGTAAGGGTTATTTTCCCTATATGCATTATCTTGTACTTGTCTACATTATATTTTATCTGCCATTTGGATGCCCAATCTTCCAGTCTCACAAGGTCCTCCTACAATTTATTACAATCTGTTTGAGATTTAACTAATCTGCATAATTGTGTCATCCACAAATTTAAGCACCTCACTCATCGTGCCCCTTTCCAGATCATTTATAAATATATTAAAAAGCACCAGTCCTAGTACAGATCTCTGAGGCACTCCACTATTTACATTTTTCCACCATGAAAACAGACTATTTAATCCTACTCTGTTTCCTCACTTTTAACCAGTTTGCAATCCACAAAAGGATATCGCCTCCTAGCCCATGACTTTTTAGTTTTCTTAGAAGCCTCTCATGAAGAGACCATGTTGAATGCCTTCTGAAACTCCAATTACACCACATCTACTGGTTCACCTTTGCCCATGTCTGGTTACCTCTTCATAAATATGTAGGAGGCAAGACTTCCCTTGGGTAAATCCATTCTAGCTGTGTCCCATTAAATCATGTCTATCTAATCGTTCTTGATTTTACTCTTTATAACAGTTTCAACGATTTTTCCCAGCAATGAAGTCAGACTCAGTCTATAGTTTCCTGGATCTCCCCTGGAGCTGTTTTTAAATATCAGAGTTACATTGGCCACCCTCCAGTCTTCAGGTACAATGGATGATATTTATGATAGATTTCAAATTTTTACTAATGGGTCTGAAATTAAACTATTGTTTTCTTTCAGAAGCCTGGGGTGTATTTCATCTGTCCAGGTGATTTACTACTCTTCAGTTTGTCAACCTGGCCAACTACATCTTCCAGGTTTACCATAATTTGGTTCAGTTCATCTGAATCATCACCCTTGAAAACCGTCTCCAGAACTGGTATCTCCTTAACACCAAAGCAAAGAGTTTGTTTAGTTTTTCCGCAATGGCCTTATCTTCCCCAAGTTCCCCTTTAACCCCTCGATCATCTAACAGTCCAACCAACTCCATCACAGATTTTCTGGTTCAGGTATAATCAGCCTTCCTTGTTCGGTCCATCTTGTCCAGTGTGTTATGTGTGTCTTCATCAATCCTTGGCCTGACTCTCTGGATCCTGACTTCTTGCTTGGATCTGACCATGATTGCCAGCTGCCTGGATCTGACATCTTGCCTAGACCTGACAATCCGTGTTAGTCGCCTGTTTCCAACTCCATTACTCTGCTGCCTACTCTGACTCTCTTCACTGTCCTAGGGACGCGACTAAATCCTGCCAGCAGCCAGAACCCAAGGGATCAATCTGTGGGTGAGGCAGCTGGTATAGGTGAAGCTCCAGACTGTCCCGTTACAGGGTGCTTTTGCTAGCTGCCATCATAGGCCTCATACGTTCACCTTCAAGGCTACATCAATCACAAAGGCTCACACCCCCACTACCTACCATATTTGCTGAGGCCAACAACTCAGTGGACTCAACTTTGCTATCACAGGCTTAGCACACTAGCTCCAACAGCAGCAAGATAAGCTGAACACTATGGGGTAGATTTTAAAAAACTGCGCCTGCGCGCACGTTTGTTCGCGCAAATGGCGCAAGCAAAAGTACGCCGGATTTTAATAGATAGGCATGTAGCCACGAATATCTTTTAAAATCCGGGGTCGGCGTGCACAAGGCTGCACAAAATCGGCAGCCTGCGCGCACCAAGCCACGCAGCCTGCCTCCGTTCTTTCCGAGGCCGCTCCGAAATTGTCTCACCCCGCACCTTCCCCTCCCTTCCCCTACCTAACCCATCCCCCCAGCCCTATCTAAACACCCCCACCTTTGTTGGCAAAGTTACAACTGCCCAAGGCAGGCGTAACTTGCGCGCACCGGCCGGCCGCCGGCATGCGATTCCCTGGCTCGGGAGCAGTTTCAGAGGCCTCAGCCATGCCCCCCAGCCAGAACCATGCCCGTGGCCCCGCCCCCAGATGATGTGCCGCTGCAAAACGCCCCCCCCTGACAAGCCCCCAGGAAAGCCCCAGGACTTACACTTGTCCCGGGGCTTGTGCGCGCCACCGAGCCTATTCAATATAGGCTCGGCATGCACAGGGGGAGCTTGGGGCAGGTTTTCGGGGGGTACGTGTGTACCCCTTTGAAAATCTGCCCCATGGCTGGATACCTTTAGGGATTGGTGGCCTGATTTGCTCCAGCTTCCGCTCTACACCTGTAATGCAGCCTACTACTCCCACATTTCACCTGCCTCCACCCCTGAGGTACAATGGAGATCCACTGAAATGTAGAGGCTTCCTAAATTAATCCTGGATGCAGTTTGAATTGCAGGCACCCTTGTTTCCGATAGACTGTGTCAAGGTGACATATTTTCTCATTGTTGGGTGTTTCCGCCTCGGCTTGGCCTCACCCTTTTGGGAAAGGGATGACCTACTCTTGGGGGACTTGATGAGCTTCCTGCAAGAATTCTGTCAAATTTTTGATGAGCTTGCTTGCATGGCTTCTAAGGCATCCAACTCTTGCAAATTAGACAAGGCTCTCTGTCTTTAAGGGAATATGCAGTGCATTTCCACACCCTGGCCTCTGAACTACAGTAGGTGAAAGCTTGGTTGCAATTTTCAGGCAAGGACTCTCAGAGCACATTAAAGATGAGCTGGCTCCCTGGGACCTGCCAAATACCTTGGAGGGCTTAATTAGCCTAGCTATACATCTAGACCTGATTTTCCAAGAAAGGGCCAGAGAGACAGGCCCAGCTCACCACCCCGTTTGCCTTGCCCTAAATTTCCTGCACCCAATAACCTCTTGCTCTCCCCTGGAATTGGGACCAGCCTCAGTTGAGGCCATGCAGGTGGACCGCCTCAAATTGTTAGCCAAGGAGAAGCAGAGGTATTGTAACCTAAACCTATGCTTATATTGTGTCACTTCTGAGCATTTTGCAGGCAGGCCTGGTGCGACCGGGTGTGCAAACCTATCAATTGCACAGGGCGGCACACCGGTCGGGTGGAGATGGGAGCAGGGAGAGGTCCATGTTGCTGCTGGTGGACCCAATCCCACCGGCAGCAGAAGAATTTTGCTTTTTCTGCCGCAGTGGATCAGGTCCACTGGTGGCAGAAAAAGCAGGAAGCAGTTTCATATCTGGGGGGGGGGGGGGCAGGGGGGCATGTTACTTTGATGCTGTGTGCTGGCTTCACCCAGTAGGAAGATTGTCGGGGCCAAGGTGCAGCTCATCCCACCAGGGCCCGGAGGATAATTCACGGCCAGGTGCCCCTCCTCCTTCTTGCCTATGTGACCCCAGAATAAAAACATTGTCAGAGCTGTGCGGGCAGGAAGGAGGAGGAACATCGCCCGCGTGCAGAGGAGCAATAGAGTTAATAGCAGAACCGCTGCAGATCCCACCTCGCAGTGGCCCGAGAAAAGGAGGCCCAGTAGGAGGGCTGCTGCGAATCCCACCTCGCAGCAGCCCGAGAAGATCAGCGTTGCCGTGGAGTCTATTCCACGGTGACCCATAAGAGGAGGCCAAGAGGTGAAAGAAAGGCTGAGACCCTGTAAAGTGTGTGTGAGTGTGTGAGAGTGAATTAAGAAATTGTGTGTGAGAGAGAGTGAGTTGAGAAGACTGTATGTGGGAGTGAGAGCATATATGTTCGGAGAGACAGCATGTGTGAGCTTCTATGTGTATGTGCATGTATGTGTGTGTGAGACAGCATGTGAAAGTAGGGATATGAATCGGGCTTTGGATGATTGACAATATCGGACGATATTTTCAAAATCATCAGAAATCGGGGGCTCCTGATAAGAGAACCCCACGATTTTGTTCCTGGGGTTCTCTTATCATTTTGGGGGAGGGTGGGAAAAACAGCACACCAAAACAATCCCTAAACCCACCCCGACCCTTTAAAACTGTTCCCTTAGCTTCCCCCACCCTCCCGAACCCCCCCAAAACTTTTTACAAGTACCTGGTAGTCCAGTAGGGGTCCCGGGAGCCATCTCCCGCTCTCGGGCCGTCGGCTGCCACTAATCAAAATGGCGCTGATGGCCCTTTGCCCTTACCATGTGACAGGGTATCTGTGCCATTGGGAAGATGATGGTTCCCCGGTGCCTACAGCAAAATATTCTTCAGTCAGCACCTGAACCTTGGAACTAACCGTCCAAAAGTATTGGTGGTCTCAGATGAAGGCCGATGCAAAGCATTATGTGGAATATGCCATGAATAAGAGTGTGCAAGCACTGCCTTGGAGATTGTTACAGCTGCTACCAGCCTTCAAAGATCCCTGGGCTCATTTGGCCACTGATTTCATCAATGATCTTCCCCTCTCTGGCAGCAATACCACCAGAGTTCACAATCACCTACAAACCCAAAACTATTACCCCTACCATAATATCATATAAATGAAAATCAAATGAACTAAAAAAAAATTTTAAAAACAGAAGAAAAAAATAAATGGAAAAGAAAAAAAGAATACCCACGGATTACCCCACACCAGGAATCAAACCCAGACTGCCTAGATACAAACCATGTATCCTCACCCCAGCCCATAAGGCCTATCCACTAGCACCTTCAACTATATGATTTATGTACTGAATGATTAATGACCATAAAATGCTTCCCACTCTATATTGTCATTCAAGCCATGAGTATGGTAGGTTTTCCACATAAAGATGTATCTCTGCTCTACCCAACACAATATCTTACTAATATCCCCTTTACTTGAGGAAAAAATTTGCTGTACTACAAAAAAATTTAAATCCTCCACCACATGAGCCTTATCTTGCCAGTGGGAGACAAGCGGAGCTCCCACCTTCCCCAACCTCAATCGATGTTTATGCTCAATAATTCTTACTTTAATTTCTCTTTTATTATTAGGGAACTAATTTTACATGTAATACCATAGGGGTAATATATGCCATCGTATGCCCGTGCAGTTTGTTGAATATTGATCATACCAAATGAGAAATTAAAGTGAACTTTGTAATGAGGTGCTTCTGAGGCTCTGCTTGCTGAGGAGTGGTAGGGATTTTGTAATGTGATAGTGCTTTGTGCTATTTGGTACATCGCTTAGGCCTTGACTGTATTACGTGACTAATACATTTTTATAAAAGTAAAATGTAATTATAAATGTAAATGAAACATAGCCCAACTGTTTGGGTCAATGGCCCTTTAAGGCAATGGTGCTCTCATGATAGTGGAGCCCGCCCCCCAAAATTTTAAATAGAAACCAAAAGAACCATGTGACGATGGCCCTGGCCCCCCCTCCCCGAAGCTCAAACATAAAATATGGCCCTTGCCTTTGCTGCCATGCCCCCCCCCCCCGTAAGTCAAAGCCCCTATCCCCTCAAGTGACAGAGATCACCCACAAGTCAAAGCCCTATCCTCCAAGTGACAGTGATGATCCCCTTCCCCCACACCCAAAGTGATAGAGGCAGCCCCCCAATTGTGAAAAAAATGATCCCAGGCCCCACCCTCCTCTCACAAAAGAAAAAAAAATTAGTGTCCCAGCCCCTACCCTCCCATATCCCCCATACCTAAAAATGGATCCCTCATGTAGGCCGGATGCACCCGTGCACCTGGCCGGCACCATTTTCTAAAATGGCGCTGACCTGATCTTGCCCCAGCCATGTGACTGGGGTAAGGTCCAGAGACGGGACCACATGGCCTGAGTCTGATCCCCTGAACTTACCCCAATCACATGGCTGGGGTAAGGTCAGGTCAGTGCCATTTACAATTGTGGGGGCGTCTGACTCTGGTGGGGGGGGGGAGGCAGCCATTGGTGGGTGGTTAGGGGGGGGGGCATCTCTGCCACTGGGGGTGGGGGAATCAGAAGCCGGGGCCACATTTTAATTTTGTGCTTTGGGGAAGGGGAAGGAGGGCTGGGGCCACATGGGTCTGCTTTTTTAAATTTTTTTTTTTACATTTTGGCTGAGTCGGAGCTGCTTCAACTGCTAGCAGGCAGTTTCTGTGTAGGGTTATATAGCAGGCTGGCTTGTTTAGGTCCATATTCAGAAACATTCTGGATAGCAAAGTTAGCTGGATAAACTAATCCAGATAACTTTGGAGGTATATTCAATAGTGCAACCACACTATTGAATACAGCTGGCTATCTTAAAATTAGCCAGCTAACTAGAGTAGCTCGTTGACCTGACCAGATTTAGCCAACTAGGTCATCTGGCTAACTCTGAATATTGGAGTTAGCCAGTTAACGTATCCAGCTAACTCAACTCCTCCCAGTTATGCCCCGAAACACCATTGGCTAAATTTTAGTTGCTTAACTTATTAGCCAGCTAGAATCATTTGTCATTCAAGGCGTGGGACTGAAGACCGAAGGAACAACGAAGCAGGACTCGTGGAACAACTCAAGAATATGGCAATAATTTATCTTCTGTAGTATGTTTAATAGTGCCAATATCCCCTGAAGAAGGACGAGCAGTCTGAAACATGTCTGGAGTTTTACAGCGATTCAACATTAACAGAAGGGTGAAAGCATTCATTCTCGCATGAGTCAGAATTTTACAGCGATTCAACATCAACAGAAGGGTGAAGGTATTCATTCTCGCATGGTTTGTAAGTTTTCAGCCTAACAAGGAGGTAAAGATTCATAACGATATTAAGAGTGAAGCATCGTTTAATGAAGGTTATATCAAAAATATCTTCTTACTTTTTGGGACTTTAATTTATTCAAGCAAAATTCTAAAAAAAATATATATTCATGGAGGTGGTTGGAAGTTAATGATTATACTCACTAAAAGAGGTGTGGGGGACACCTATATTAACATATGAAACTTTCAATCCACCCCCCAAAAAATTTTTCTTTTTAAAAAAATAAATATTACAGTTGCCATTTAAAAAATATTGAATAAGGAAGTACACAGAGTGTGTAGTATAAAATAAGTATACTTCATAAATAAACAAAACACTAAGAGAAGATCATATTTAAAAATTTGATGCAGTGATTGGACAGTATTGTCCCCCCTTTTTTTTGTATTTATTATAACTTTTGAGTTGGCCAGCTAAATGCTTTTCAATATGGATTTCACTATGTTTTCCTAGTAGGAGATATATTGGTATTTTAGGGCCTAGTGTAATATTTACAGTATTGCAATTTCATAGGTAGGATTGTTATAAATTGAGTGCTGGCACAGTATGGGAGGTATAGGAGGTTTACTATATTGTAAATGTAATTCAGTTTACTCATGGCTTTCTGAGTTCCATGCCCACATCCAGTACATATTACAATAAACCTAATACCATATGGCAGGGGTGGCTAACTCCGGTCCGTGTGAGTCACAACCAGGACTGGTTTTCAGGAGATCCACAATGAATATGCATGAGATAGATTTGCATGTACTGTCTTCACTGTATGCAAATCTATCGCATCCATATTCATTGTGGATCTCCTGAAAACCTGGCCTGTTTGTGGCTCTTGAGGGCTAGAGCTTGCCATCTCTGTCATATGGGTTCCAAGGGTGTCTTTTAGCAGTATTTTCTGGTTGACGTACAATATGTATATTATATTTATTTGCACTATAAGTTATATTTTTGCCTCAGAAAACACTACTTGGAATGTTGGGGTTTTTTTTAACTAAAATCTGTTGTTATAAACACGTAATTTTTAAATTGGGTATGTGGGGTGGGCTGGGAGAGGAGATTGAAGGCTGGGGGGGAGGGGGCAAGCACAAGGCTGAAAGTTCTAGGGGACATAATATCCGTGTACTAGCCCTGCCAGGTGGAGGACTGTTGCAAGTTGGCAAGTGTGCGGATGGTAGTAGGGTAGATACAACTCCATTTGCAGAAGTGTTTGGGTGGAACTAGCAAAACTGAAAGTTGACAAGGCTATGGGGCCTGATGAGGTACCTCCCAGGATACTGAAGGAGCTCAGAAAGGTGCTGGTGTGTTCGCTGAAAGATTTAATCAATAGATCTCTGGCAAGGTACCACAAAGTTGGAGGAGGGTGGTGGTGGTGGTGCTTCTTCACAAAAGTGGGACCAGAGAGGAGGCTGGAAATTACAGGCCAGTTAGCCCTTACCGTAGTGGTGGAAAAATTAATGGAAATGCTGCTGAAGGAAAGGATAGTCAGCTATCTATAATCCAAAGGATTGCAGGATTCAAGACAACATGGTTTTACCAGAGGAGGGATTCACTTTTTTGATTAGATGACTGGAGAATTAGATCAAGGACGAGCACTTGATGTGAATTATCTGGGTTTCAGCAAATATTTTGACACTGTCCCACATAGGAGACTCATGAGCAAACTGAAAAGCCTGACAGTGGATCCCAAGGTGGTAAAATGGATTGTGTTGACTGACAGTGAGTGTTGGTATATGGAATCTACTCTGAGGAGAGGAGTGCCTAAAAAACCAGTTCACACAGAGATCAGCTTTAGCAAATAGGTATGTACAGAGCAACAACCCAAGGCAGTGCAGGGAGGGAGCTAGTCTGTTGAAATCTGCCTGGTCCCAAGGAACAGCAGGCCTCATCACTGGATGCTCTTGGGCAGTGGGGAATAGGGATGTGAATCGTTTTCCATATCGTCTTAACGATAGAAATCGTGTGGCAGGGCAAGAAAATCGTCTTAGGCACGATTTTTTAGTTAAAAAATCGTTAAAAATCGTTTTTTCCGATTAGTGCGCACTAACTCGAGTTAGTGCGCACTAACGGGAGTTAGTGCGCACTAACTGGGAGTTACTGCGCACTAACTGAAAATGATACAATTTGACACTTTTCAGGTCAGTTAAGGTCAGTTTAGGAATGAATATGTATTCCTATTGGCTGCCCTCTTATTTATTCATGTTACCAAGTTTCCTACTGACAGTATATGGGGGATGGGAAATGGAAACAGTTGGTAGCTTGACAAAACAAGTAATGTGATCAGTCAATGTGACTAGAACTTGTGCCCTAACCCTGATACCAGGGGTATTGTGATCTTCCTGCACACAGTGCCCTATCCCTATTAATACCAGGAGTGTTGTGATCTTCCTGCACACAGTGCCCTATCCCTAATACCAGGGGTGTTGTGATCTTCCTGCACACAGTGCCCTATTCCTGATACTGGGGGTGTTGTCATCTTCCTGCACACAGTGCCCTATTCCTGATACCGGGGGTGTTGTGATCTTCTTGCACACATCCCGGTATCAGGGATAGGGCACTGCATGCAGGAAGATCACAACACTCCTGGTATTAATAGGGATAGGGCACTGCATGCAGGAAGATCACAACACTCCTGGTATTAATAGGGATAGGGCACTGCATGCAGGAAGATCACAACACCCCTGGTATCAGGGATAGGGCACTGTGTGCAGGAAGATCACAATACCCCGGAGGAGTGAGGGTCAGGCAGCTCCCCCCTGTCTGTGAAGCCAGCCTCTCACTAGTAATGCAGGGAGGGAGCTGTCTCAGACTTCACCATCCTCCCCCCCCCCCTCACCCACACACCATTCACTAGCTGGGACATGGGGGAAGTCAGGAGTGAGGGTCAGGCAGCTCCCCCCCTGTCTGTGAAGCCAGCCTCTCACTAGTAATGCAGGGAGGGAGCTGTCTCAGACTTCACCATCCTCCCCCCCACCCTCACCCACACACCATTCACTAGCTGGGACATGGGGGAAGTCAGGAGTGAGGGTCAGGCAGCTCCCCCCTGTCTGTGAAGCCAGCCTCTCACTAGTAATGCAGGGAGGGAGCTGTCTCAGACTTCACCATCCTCCCCCCCCCCCCTCACCCACACACCATTCACTAGCTGGGACATGGGGGAAGTCAGGAGTGAGGGTCAGGCAGCTCCCCCCCTGTCTGTGAAGCCAGCCTCTCACTAGTAATGCAGGGAGGGAGCTGTCTCAGACTTCACCATCCTCCCCCCCCCCCTCACCCACACACCATTCACTAGCTGGGACATGGGGGAAGTCAGGAGTGAGGGTCAGGCAGCTCCCCCCTGTCTGTGAAGCCAGCCTCTCACTAGTAATGCAGGGAGGGAGCTGTCTCAGACTGGTATCAGGGTTAGGGCACTGTGTGCAGGAAGATCACAACACTCCTGGTATTAATAGGGATAGGGCACTGTAAGAGATGACTGTAGTAGATTGAATAAAGATCTGATGTTTCTGCTCTCCTCACACCAAACAAAAACAACACACAAGCAGAGAAGCCCTTCTTACAAAGCTGAGCTAGTGAGTTAAGTAGGAGGAAAAGTAAACATACTGGTGCCAGTGTGGCTACTTAAAAAATACACTTACCAACAATCAATTACATATATTTGAACTGTGTACAGTTCCAGCCAGGACCACCTTTCTAAAATGCACAGTGATTGGCAAATTCAACATGCACTAGCATTTCAGGTGCCTGCTAACAAAAATAATAAACAAACAAGTTCTAGTCAGGTGAGTGCTGATCATTACATTACTTTTTTTGTCAAGCTTCCAACTGTTTCCATTTCACATCCCCCCAACCATATTGGTAACATCAATAGATAAGAGCACAGCCAGCCAATAGGAATACATACATACATATTCATTCCTAAGTGACCTTTACTGACCTGGGAAGTGTGAACACTTTGTTTCATTTTCTGTTGGTGTTCGTTAGTTTCCAGTTCCATTTCCCATCCCCCCAACCATCACCTCAGTGGTAACCTTGGTAACATCAATAGATAAGAGGGCAGCCAGCCAATAGGAACACATATTCATTCCTAACTGACCTTCAGTGACCTGGAAAGTGTTTATTTGTATCATTTTCAGTTAGTGCGCACTAAATCGAGTTAGTGCGCACTAACGGGGAGTTAGTGCGCACTAACTCGAGTTAGTGCGCACTAACACGATTTAACGATTTTTAACGATAAATCGTTAGAATTTCTATTGTATCGTGTTCTATAACGATTTAAGACGATATAAACATTATCGGACGATAATTTTAATCGTTGAAAAACGATTCACATCCCTAGTGGGGAATCTCTATCCTCCACACCTCCGTAACTCATCTGCAATTGTCACATAGCAGCTGACATGTACTAGTAGGCTGCAAGTAGATGACATCTTTTTTAAATTCTCATACCTCAATAAGCTTTTTGTTGAGTACCTTTTAAGTAGAGTGAGGACCCAAGTAAGGGGCCCTAAGTAGTTTCTTATGAGGTGATTAGTGTCACTTCACCTAATACCATACAAGAATTACATGTACACTATATACTTTCTGGGTCTGGTACCTACAACTGCACATTTCTGCTCCCTAGAGATGAACAAGACCTAGTGCTTTATGTACTTTTCAAGTAGACTTCTGACTAAAGACATGTGATGACAGCATTTGGAGCTAGGCCCATTGTTCGGTCAGAGGTGATATAACTTCACAATGGAAGAGACAAATGTTAGAGGTCTTTAAAATCATGAGAGGTCTAGAATGGGTAAATGTGAATCAGTCACTTACTCTTTTGGATAATAAAAGAACTAGGGGGCACTCCATGAAGTTAGCAAGTAGCATATTTAAAACTAATGGGAGAAAATTATTTTTCACTCAACGTGCAGTTAAGTTCTGGAATTTGTTGCCAGAGGATGTGGTTACTGCAGTTAGTGTAACTGGGTTTAAAAAAGGTTTGGATAAGTTCTTGGAGAAGTCTATTAACTGCTATTAATCAAGTTGACTTAGGGAACAGCCATTGCTATTACTGGCATCAGTAGCATGGGATTTACTTAGTGTTTGAGTACTTGTCAAGTACGTGTAGCCTGGATTGGACACTATTGGAAACAGGATGCTGGGTTTGATGGACCCTTGGTCTGACCCAGTATAACAAGTTGTTATGTTGTTATAGCTGTACTATGACATTAGCATAGCTTATAACCTATTGGTCACCAACAGAGTGAAAACATTGTAACACCTCTAGCCAAGCATTTCTACATCTATTCCACCAGATAGCATATGCAGATGAACATTTGCTATATAGAGGCCATCTCACATACATGCCCATGTGCCCAAGAGTTAGCTAAGAGTATGCTATTTGGAAAAGGCAACATGAGTCACTTGTGAAGCTCCATAGTAAGGAGTTTCTTGTATTGCTCTTGCTATCTTCCTTAGGAGCTTACAGTGAGTTTTCTGTCTTATGGCCTAGGCCATATTGTCTTACATGAGAGAAATGTGCCTAGTTGGAATGGCCAATGGTATTCTAACTTGCAAGATCATGCGGGTTCCAAACCTTTTACCTAGTGAACCTTTAAGACATAAACCATACAATGAAAAGACACAACTAGAAAGTGGTTTCAGAGCATGTGACAACTTTATTAAACAACATGTGTAGTTACCAGCATCAAAGCAAAATGTCTTTAGTAATCACATTCTACAAGGACAAAATATCAAATATCACATTACATTATAATTGAAATGATCAGCACATTTAGTGGAGGCATGTGTAGAGTATGGAGGCATAGAACACACTTGAGGCAGCTTTCATCGCAGGCAGGAAGAGAAGGGGTGAGCCCTCACGAGGCTCTTCCTTTTATTGTACATTCATACAAAGGCAGATGATGTATCATTACATGATTGGCTACTTTCCCCATAGCAACAGACGAGTCCCTACACTATTGGCTTTGGCTCAGGGAGTGTGCACGGATCATCTCATTGGCTGCTGAAATCTATACCTCCTGACTTTGTCCTGCCTCTGACTAGGGAACACCCAGCCCTACTTTCAGGCTATCAGGATTAATTATAAACTAGAGAAATACATGACAGTCAGGTATCCTTTCCCAGGCAGAGACTTAAGCACAAGTGATGCTTTTATTCAGGCAAATGTCAGGGAGAAGGGAAGTTAGTGTTTAACCCTGATGAAATGGCTTGCTGGCAAGCGCATATTTCCCACATCTCACCCTTTCTGTTTTTGTTTAGGTAGCTCAATAAAGCTTTAGACCCTTACTGAAATCTGTTATGTCTTGGTATGGGCTGGAAATAGGGGAAGGGGGATTATGGAGAGAAGAAAGCTAATTCGACGTGGTGTGCCAGCTGCCGATGAGCTCCTGAATCTCCATATCACCCAGAGCTGGTGCAGTGTGGTGTGCCAACGCTGCATGGCTCATGATTCCCTATTAGGCATCTTACAAGACATCTTTATATCCGGGCTGAGAGCAAGGTTTCAGTATGGATGTGAGGTTGGGTATGCACTGAATACAGCATCACAGGCAGATAATTAAGACAATTATGGTCATTATAATAGAAATCACCCTTTTGAGACCAGAAATATCAGGGAGTCAGGACCATAGCCAATCCCATGGAGAAGTAGGTATTCTGCCTGAAAATGGTGCATCAGCAACCATGGTTTCTATCTGCTCTATGGTATGTGTGAGGTTTGCTTTATAGTCTGATATGTACACACAGCAATGAGATCCAATTAATGCACAAACACCACCCTTTAAGGCTAAAATTGTGTCTAAGGTATAGCTGTTCTGTAATGCTACTTCTCTAATCTGAGACTTCTGTTGTGAGTAGTTTTAATGCATGGACTGTCTGATTAAATATGGCAGTCGTCCAGTTAGCTAGGATGTGTAAGTCTCTGTAATTCATATCATTTGGGTTATATAACTACAAAGGGTAAATCCTTCATCCCCTCTATACTTTCTGTACATGCTTGGGTCTCCCACTGCACATCCTGAAATCTGCCAATTGCATACATATATGTGGTATAATTATGTAAGTGTTCAGTGATTAATACAAAGGTTCGGTTACAATATGGAAATTTCCCACCTGAATTCCCTTCCCATCCCCTGTATCATAGTCCCAACAAAGAGCGGCAGTCTCTTGAATACAGCTACCAATGTGTAGTATGGTATTATTAACTGGAGAGTTAATGAAAACACCTCTCTGTAAAGGATAATTAGTCCATACTGTAAGGTTAAATGGTACAGCATGCATCAGTAGTTCTCCGCAGGCTTGGGTTGGCATGTGTGTGCAGATCCAACAGTCTGTTCGATTCAACAGGTGTGAAAAGTTCTGTGCATCGAGAATGTACATGTTGTTCTGTCAGAGTCCTTGTTCTGAAATCGCCATAGCTGGAGAAATAAGGCAAAGGATGAGGGTACAGAACACAATTGTTAATGAGTTGGCATTCAGGCAAGAAAAGGCGGCTAATAAGTTCTCTGGAGTTTTCTCAAGGCCTTGCTGTTCTAAGAGTTGTGCAGATTGGTTGGATAGGGCCTTGATCTGTCCCCAGGTCATGTGGTGCTGCTTTTTGCAAGGAGTCCGGTCTCTGTCCTTCTGAGGGCTGTGGAGGCTCATGGAGAAGTTGGGGATCGGGTCCTGTAGACCTGGACACCTTTCCATCTTTCCACGGCTTGATACCTGTGGAAGCAAGCAGAGAAACATATCCTCGTTCCCCATTTTAAGGGAACGGGACCGTACCAGACATTAAATATTCTATACAAAACTGATGGCTGTGGGTGACTAACCCTAGTCCCATAATGATTACTCATGGCTGTGGTCTTAAATTTGATATGTTTAGATGATCAATACTTTGTTCAGCCAGTCCTGTTTAGGGGAAAATCCAGGGGCAATCCCTCCTTTTTAGTTTTTGTATTGTCAAGAGCTCTTAAGGGTATGATTGGCTCTCTCCACAATGGCTTGCCCTGTGGTGGTGTAGGGGATGCCAAATAAGTATTTAATGTTCAATTATTGACAAAATTCATGCAAAGGAATGGCTGCAATAAGCAGGGCCATTATTAGTTTTCATAACAGAGGGTAACCCCATTATCAAGAAAGTTTTTATGCAGTGATCAATTTTCATTCAGTAAAATAGCAATAAATGTAAATTAATCATTTAAAGGAAAAGTCATTTGCAGTAAGCTGGATCACAAATGACAAGTATGTCAGACATTATATTAAACATATGTTTCACAAGACTGACATATATTCATTCATCCTGCAAATATTCATTTACACAAAACTGACACATATTCATATTCATTCCGCAAATATTCATTCATAGTCTTCTTGGCATCAAGACAGACAACAGATAACACATAATTTGAGCTAAAAATCTTATCAAAAGGTAACAAAAACAAAATTAGATCAAGGATCAAAAATCAAAAGTCAAAAGGTGTTAGAAAAATGTTAAAATAAACTGCAAAGTGTTCATCTTCACATCTCTCATGGCAGTGTCAATCTGGAAAATATTAAAAACTGGCATACAGCAAAAAATTACTAAGGTAAGGATTAAAGTGAAGTTTTTACTTTTTTAACCTTGAAGAATCAATTCTATCATTCAATTTAATAAAATCAATTTGGATTTGCAAGAAAAGGCTTGGGAGGGATTGCTTTATATGTAGCAACCTCTGTCAGTAAAAATTTTAAGGTTCAGAATTCTGTATAAATTTTGTGAAAAAGAAAATAAAACTGAAGTGTCCTTAATACAGAAGGTCTGTAGGCCTGAAAAATAAAAACTATTATACAACAGAATTATTAAAACAATAATATAATATAACTGGTAGAATAGCATAGCGCCTCCTAGTGGAGACCCCATCATTACTTTATAGATTGCAACTATTGTTCCAGGTTGCAATCAATAATACTCTGAGCTTACTTTCAATGTGGAATATCAGAATAGAATTTCTTCTTATAATTATTAGAATAGGAAATTAAACACGCTGTTCAGTAATCTCAGTTCAGTATTAAGGAAGTTTGAAAGTATGTTTGAAAGTATTAAAAGATTAAAGACAGATTGAGAGGAAGGGCTAGTACAGGAATGCTGAGTTATAACATATAGAATCTAGAGAGAGAAACTGCAGTACTGAGTCCAGTTTTTTTTTTGGTTTTTTTTTCAAAAGTTCTCCCTCCCTCCCCCATGAGTGGCAAGCAAGAGGTAACAGAAAGACAGAAAAGGGGGGGGAGGAGCAGTGTTTCTCAAAAGAAAAGAACTGCACCCAAGGAATTAATCCTTCAGTCAATAGGAACTTAAAGATAGCATTGTTTAACAATAGATAACATCAACCACAGACAATGGCTTGGCAAGGATTTGCTGATTCCTTGCAGACAGATACTATTTTAATTTACTTTTGTCCTGAAAGGGAGAATCACAGTAAAAATATAAGTTCTGTACGCTAGCAATTCAAACTATAAACTTAAATCTCAGAGAAATGGAGTCATTTTAAATGTGAGCCAAATTAATTTTGCAAAAAGTGAACATCTCACATGAAATCCACACAGCAATTGTTCAAATTTCAGTACAGTTTTAACATAAGGTTCTGCATACACTTTGTGGGGGAAAATACTCTCAAAGTATGCAGATTTTTTGTAACTGAATTCAAAGACTAATAGAAACCATTTTTTCCAAATCTGTACTGTTTGTTAAGAGAAACCATTTTTTCCAAATTTGTACTGTTTGTTAAGAGAAACCATTTTTTTTTTTCATAGTGATATTTTCTTTGCTTGTAACGCAGGAGTCTAATTAAATCCTTTTTTTCATATTGATATTTTCTTTGCTTGTAACGCAGGAGTGCAGCTGCTTGGCCCAAGGTCTTATATGCTGATTTCTTTGAAGACCTGGGGGCATAGCCACTGCTCATGGCACTCCGGGCTGCACTCAACTCTATTGCTGCCACACCCAGCTCTTTAATCCCTTTTGTAATAGGAGAGGCTTGAATCCCTTTCAATAATTCCTCTCTTGTGAGATTTCCATGTTCTAGGTGAAATCCCATGCTGACCGCGGCACATAAATTGTTACCGGGAGCAGTGGTTTGAGATGGTAATTTACCTGGACAAATTGATGATGCAGAATCAATGACTGTCTCAGGCAATGGCAAATGAGGGTACAGGGAGTGGTTGGTGGGGGAAGGGGGTTGCAGGCAAGATGGAGGAAGGCTAGTTTTTCTGACCTCAGTGTTTTCAGTTTCCTGGGGCCTTTTCTCTGAGATGGACGCAGAGGAAGCCACAGGAGCCATGTGAGTGTGTGTCCCCAGATGTTCTATTTCATTTTCTGTCCCCCTTTGTTCATGGTTCTTTTCTGTGATGGGGAAGGCTTGAAGTCCTTCCAACAATTCTTTTTCTGTAAGGTTTTCTTTCTGCTGAAATTCAATGCTAATCGCCCCACCCAGGCCAGGTTGTGGCTCAATTGTTCTCAAGGACTGCTTTTCTAAAGAGGTGTGAATGGGCTTGGGTGTGGGTATGGAGAGCTGATACAAAGAATTTGCTGTCTCTGAGGGAGACTGAGCATAAGATGGGGGAAGGGTATTCTGATTGAGTCTGCCTGCTTCTAAAAGCACATGGTTTGAAACTGCTGTCTTTAAACTTTTTTTTTCTATGTGTTCGATGGCCTCTGTACATTTTTGCCAGATTAATCTTTGCTTTATGGGAGCTCTGGGAGCCATATGAAGACAATTGCCGATTAAAATCCAATCTTGGGTATTCAGAGTTCCCGCCTGTGAATACCAAGGGCAACGGCAAGCTATTTCACTTATTAATTTTGCTAAGTCCCCCAGGCTGATTTGCGCTATTTTTCTTCTGGTGATGAAATAATGATTATTGATTATTTTCTGCAGCTCCCTGGCATGTAGCCTCTGCTGTACAGTCAAATCACTGCCCATGCTCACGAGTGTGGGGAACAAACTTGCTGAGAAATACTTTAAAAATTACTAAGAAGTACTTTTAAAAAAATATTTACGATTGCAAATCTGTTGAACGGTACGTACCTTAAGCTATGACCAGCCGAAATGAGCATGGAGTTTATCATCATGTCGCGGGGATCACCAGATGTAGAGTATGGAGGCATAGAACACACTTGAGGTAGCTTTCATCGCAGGCAGGAAGAGAAGGGGTGAGCCCTCACGAGGCTCTTCCTTTTATTGTACATTCATACAAAGGCAGATGATGTATCATTACATGATTGGCTACTTTCCCCATAGCAACAGACGAGTCCCTACACTATTGGCTTTGGCTCAGGGGGTGTGCACGGATCATCTCATTGGCTGCTGAAATCTATACCTCCTGACTTTGTCCTGCCTCTGACTAGGGAACACCCAGCCCTACTTTCAGGCTATCAGGATTAATTATAAACTAGAGAAATACATGACAGTCAGGTATCCTTTCCCAGGCAGAGACTTAAGCACAAGTGATGCTTTTATTCAGGCAAATGTCAGGGAGAAGGGAAGTTAGTGTTTAACCCTGATGAAATGGCTTGCTGGCAAGCGCATATTTCCCACAGGCATGTACATACATTGTTATAAATGGCAACATGACATATACAGTATTACGATCTTATCTCTTGTAAAATCATGCTTACTGCAAAGAATCTAGAAAGTGGAAGTGGCAACCCAATAGCTACAGTACAGCTCTAATGTTAAAGCTGATGCCAGCACAAGTATGTGATAGTAAGTGAAGGCCCAGACGGTCCATGTTGAAAGAGTGCACTCAGAAGGGACAGTCTAAGGGCCATGGCAGCAAAGTTCAAGAAGAAGGCAGCAGGACCAGGACCAAAGAAGCACAGCATGGAGGCAACAGGACCAGGTCCAGAGACGCACAGCATGGAATTAACAGGACCAGGACTGGAGAAGCACAGCATGGAAGCAGCAGTCCCAGGAGATGAGACAGCAGCATGGAGGAAGCATCAGGATGAGATGAGAAGAGATACCAGCACAGAGCCAGCAGCAGGATGAGATGAGAAGAGACACCCGTAGCAGGACCAGGAGATGAGATGATATGAGAAGAGAAGAGACACCAACAGGCTGATGACTAGAAACTGCATCTAGGAGGCAGGACTATGGGCAGAGCATTGAGGAGGGCATTACAAGTAAGCAGCAGGAGAACACGGACAGAAAGTAGACCATCCATACCAGCAGGTGTCTTCCATCTAGCTGGCACAGAAACTCTGTACAGAGGATGGCCTAGTTTGTTTGGACAAGTCATCATTGAGTGAAATGTTTTACCCTTTTCAACTTTGGGATCTCATGTGCCTTTTTCTCACCTGGGCTTTTGGCTGGTTGGGATGGCTTATCTTTGCTGGGCCTATCCCTAGGCCATCCCAAGAGTCAGGGACTGTTGCACAGAGTGAATTCTTGGGAGAATGGGGAAGGCACAGGTGCAGGCTCTGGCAATCTTTGAATTGGGTGGGTTATAGCGGATGTCAAATTGTTGATGGAGGTGGAGATGGTTGTTAGGCCCTGCGTAAGTACTGCTATCTGCACCTGCACAGCATTGGTGTGAGCGACCTGAGCTCTCCTCAACTGCACCAGCTTTGCCCGTATATTGTGCAGGTGGAGCTCATGCCTTCTCTCGATGCAGTTGAATGTGTTGTATCATTCCACTCCAGTGCTTCTGGTGATGCTGATACTGTGGTTGGTGGTGAGGTGCTGTCTGTGGCTCCAAAGCTGACATGTCCGTGCTGGTGGGCTGATTTGGCTGGCTTTCAGGTGCATCCTGCTGGTAATGTGGCATGCTGGAGGCAGGTGGGGACTGGCTATCTTCTGTCCATGGCAGGGATGTCATGTCCATGAAGCTAGAGAGGTTTAGGCAGCTTTCAAGCAGTAGGAGTGAGCCAAGGGGTTGTTGTAGCTGATGCTGTTTTGAGATTGCTGCTGCGGCTGCTCCTCCTCTTCTTCACTCCACTGGGTCTGGGCATCAAGTTGCAAGCTGAGAGCTGTGGCTGCACTGCTGGTCCCTGGGGCTTGATGACTGGGACAGAGAATTTCCTGGACAAGAGCTGTGAAAACAAACAAAAAAAAAACCCCATAAGTATGAATGCTAAAAAGTGCACATGTACTGTTTGGCAGAAGATGTGCACTTTGCATCAATCAATCAATATGAACATCTTATGCCAAAATATGTGGACATCTATAGTAGACTTGACATTTATAGGTGACATGAACTTACCAGCCCTGGCTCACGTGATGTCCAGGGCCTCATCCATCCCCTCGAACACATCCAGTCCCTCATCCATCCCCTCGAACACATCCAGTCCCAGCCGTTGAATGAGGCTCCTCCAAGGGCAAGAGAACTATTGGGCACAGGGCTCCTTCTCCTGTCTGGCGCTAGTATCTGTTGTGGCTCACCACCTTGTTTTTGAGCTGGGCCTTTACATTGCAGTAGTGGTGGGCTACCTGCTCTCTGGTCCTCTTTATTCCACTGTGCTTGGATGTGGCCTGGGTGATGGTGCACCATATCTGGCCCTTGGCAGCCCTGGATGTCTTTGCTGCACAGTTCTCTAACGGCATGTTATAATGCTGTAGGACCCCGGTGATATGCATCTCGTTGTCGACACTGAACTTCTATGTATGAAGAAGAGTCCAACCTGCTGCCTGGTTGTCAGATGAGCAGGTTGCCACTTCTGGAGAGATGGTGTCAATTTCCCGATTCTCCCTTCCTCCCTCTCCCCCTGTTTCCCTCCCTTCTTCCCCCCTCCTGCACCTGCCCTGCCAACTCCCCCTTGTCCACTCTATCCCTACCCTGCATTCCTGTTACGAAGCGCACCCTCAGGCCATGTTAGGAGCACGGTGGCACGGTCCCATTTAAGGTAGGATGTGAGCCCTTGGGTCACGGCACGGGTCAGGGAGGAGCCCCAAGACATACCGTGAGAGGTGAGCTGGTATGAGCACGGGTGGAGTAGGAGCAAGGCTGGACTGAAGACAAGGCAAGGATTATCCAGAACAGGCAGGCTCAGCCCTCCACTGGACTTATACGAACCAATGAGTCCCAGCAATGCAATGCTGGTCTCGAGAGTAGCCCTCTGGCCACTTGATAGCCCTTCCGGACCTGTCTCTTAGGAATGACGAGTGCGTGAGGCCAGACGGAGGCTAAGGGTGGAACATGAAGACTCAGACGTAGATTCAGAATACTTGGAGGAGTCAGATGTAGACTTGGATACTCAGGAGACTCAGATGACGAGTTGGAGACTCAGACAAGGATTCAGGTTACTCAGAAGACTCGGACAAGGATTCAGGTTACTTGGAAGTTTCAGGCAAGAATTCAGGAGTCAGGCGAAAGTACTGTGTGAGAACTGCATCGCAGTGCGCCCTACACAGCCGCCCATGGCTGGTCGTGGACCACGCTGAATGCGAAGCAGATTCCAGGCGAGGAAGTGGAACTTGAGACTGGAACATGACAAAGATTCAGTACAGGCCTGCACCGGGGCGCGCCCTACACAGCCAACTGTGGCTGGTCGCAGACCACGCTGAAGCAGAGCAGGATCTGGCAGAGTCTTAGGCATGGACAGAAGCAGGCACAAGGGAACTCTGAAGACCAGGACAAGATTCAAGACT
The DNA here is from genome assembly GCF_901001135.1 of Rhinatrema bivittatum. Lineage (NCBI taxonomy): Eukaryota > Metazoa > Chordata > Amphibia > Gymnophiona > Rhinatrematidae > Rhinatrema > Rhinatrema bivittatum. The sequence goes on along the minus strand of NC_042615.1, from coordinate 319,683,017 downwards.
CAGGATACTCAGAAGCAAGTCATTAAAAACAGAAGTCTCCCGAAGGCTTGCGCTGCAGATGAGAAGAAGGCCTTGTACCACGAAGCACCCTACACAGCCTCCCGGGGGCTGGTCACGGACCATGATATGGCACACCAAGAGAGGTGGACAGACGAGGGATCTGGGAACTGGACGAAGAGCTGAAGATGAGACGGGCGGAGTCAGGAGGAACATCAGACATCAGGAACACAGAACATGGCACCTCAGGACACAGGACATCAGGACACCTGGACATGGAACATCAGGAACAGAAGACAGGCAATGAGGGAGCTCCAATGAGAGACGAGACCAGGGACATCAAGGAGATGAAGTTCAGGGACATGAAGAACACGGAACAAAGATTCATCAAGGCACAGGAATACCACGGAGGACCTGGATCCACAGAAGACCACAGACAGTGTGAAGACTGGATCCAAAGGCTGCTGAGGAACAGCAGCAAAGCCCTTTTATAGGGCTGAAGCAGACGAGGATGGATAACATCATCAGCAAGGGCCGCAGGGCTTTTCCCACCGCTGGCCCTTTAAATGCAGGAGAGAGGTGCGCGCCTGCGCCTATGATGAGCTGGAAAAGAGCAGACGCGTTGGCAGCGTCCCTGCCGCATGAAGAGCAGAACAGAAGGCGGCTCCCTGCCGTGAAACGTAAGATATAAAAATGCACATACATTATTTGGACCCATGGTAGTATACACAGAAAAATATGTATTTACCATGTGCCCAATGTATACATGCATGCTTTAGATAGTGATTGTGACATTGTAGAAAACCTGATTTCTCATTTCCTATTTTTAGTTATACAGCTATATCAAGGTTTCATTAAAATAATTTTATAATTAGGTATAGCTTACCTAAAAAAAACATTCTCCTAGTTTGTGCTCAGGAAATTTCCATACTGCGTTCTGCCCTGAGTATATAACAATGTCATCAATATATGCAGGCAAAATATCTTTGGGATACATGGGTTATAAAAAAACCAAAAACAAGCAATTCCTTTTATTTTATTTTCAATTATTTTACTACTTTTATTATGTCTCCAATATAAACATGAAATAAAAGACAAATATGTAGAAAAAAGGGAAAATGTATGCCATAACCTGGATAACCACCAGGTGTCCTCAGTTACACGCCAGCTCCATCTCAACATGTGTTTCTCCTATATGAACTCTACAAAACGACAAAAGTTGAAAACTTGACAGGAAATTCTCTCACAGTGATCACTTCTACTTATTCAAAAGGTGTTAAGAGGAATATTTTGTCACATATTTTTGAAATTAGTATTGCTTAAAAACTGGAAAACATTAGGGTTGGTCACAATTTACTAAAAAACAAACAAACAAACAAACAAAAACTTAAATCCCCTATGCATATAGGTCTTTCAGAATATTGTGGTCACTAAGCAGTAGATCAAAGGGAATTGCCGTACTGGGGAAATATCTAAGTTTGACCCAAAGTCTCCAGGTTTTGAAGCTGGACTCTGCCTCCAGTAAGGGTGTGCATTCGTTTTCACTGTATTGGCGATCCGCAACATATATTACACTTTTCATTATATATGTGGGGAGGCGAAACTCATCGTGACTCCCCACGAATATAACTTATTATCCATCTAATTTGTTGCACCCCACGGCACGCGCTTTTCTTCACCCCTATTAGCTAGCTATGATTTCACAAAATGGCAGTGCCCATACCCTACATTCTGGTATCCATGCCGACCTGTCTGACCCTTTCCTGTGAGTCACAGTGACTCACAGGAAAGGGTCAGACAGGTCAGTGCTGACTTTTTGTGAAATGCACTGAATGCAGCCAATCGTACTGTCATTCAGTGTTCTCTGTGGATTTTACTGATGAGCCAGCACTATATATACATCAGCACGAGGAGAGCCACGCACTTACTTTACAGCGGTGGTATGGGGAGATGGGGTTTGTGTAAGGAGGCTGCTGCACTGAGAGATAGGCTAGTAGTTAGTAAAGACTAAAGAGAAAGAAAAATCTATTTATTCTTTATTTTGCTGCAGTGCCAGCTAGTCCTGTTTCTATATGTTTCAAGCAGTTTATTTAGGTGATCTGACTGAGACGCTGTGCCAGGGAGAGAAGCTGCTAGCAATCACCATTAGGGTGTTGTGGCTGGCTGGGAGAGATATATTTTCATCCATTTTCCTGGTGTGACAAAAATTCCAGCTTTTTTAAACTGAATTTTTTTAATTCAAGTCACTCAGTCTCTCTGTGCACTGGGCTTCAGTGGGCAGTGGGTAGTTTAACAGACTGAACCTTATTATTGGGATGGTCTGTGCAGTCAAGTGCTCAGTCTGCCTCTTTTGTGCTTACAAGCAAGCAGCGTCTGTGTGCACACCACACACCTTACATTAGTGCATAGCAAGGCACTGTGACAGTGGGCAGTGTATAGGCACTACTCAGTGACATTAAATCTATAATGTCAGGGAAAGCTAGATGTAGTTGAGTGATTGGGACTGGCAGAGGAGGCACTTCAAAAGACACTAGTGCAACTCCCCCATTAAAGTTAAAAAGGCTCCTGTTATTTAGGTGATCTGACTGAGACGCTGTGCCAGGGAGAGAAGCTGCTAGCGATCACCATTAGGGTGTTGTGGCTGGCTGGGAGAGATATATTTTCATTCATTTTCCTGGTGTGACAAACATTCCAGCTTTTTTAAACTGAATTTTTTTTAATTCAAGTCACTCAGTCTCTCTGTGCACTGGGCTTCAGTGGGCAGTGGGTAGTTTAACAGACTGAACCTTATTATTGGGACGGTCTGTGCAGTCAAGTGTCCAGTCTGCCTCTTTTGTGCTTACAAGCAAGCAGCGTCTGTGTGCACACCACACACCTTACATTAGTGCATAGCAAGGCACCATGACAGTGGGCAGTGGGTAGTTTAACAGACTGAACCTTATTATTGGGATGGTCTGTGCAGTCAAGTGCCCAGTCTGCCTCTTTTGTGCTTACAAGCAAGCAGCGTCTGTGTGCACACCACACACCTTACACTAGTGCATAGCAAGGCACCGTGACAGTGGGCAGTGTGTAGGCACTACTCAGTGACATTAAATCCATAATGTCAGGGAAAGCTAGATGTAGTCGAGTGATTGGGACTGGCAGAGGAGGCACTTCAAAAGACACTAGTGCAACTCCCCCATTAAAGTTAAAAAGGCACCTGTCGCAATCTAAACTCTTTGTAGGGGCCGGCAGTTCCATCCCGAAAAAAATGAAATCTGACCATGATGCATCGCCATCGCCACCACATGTTTCTGGCCCTGTAGTTTTGGAGGTAAGGGAAGGGGAGGCAGAGTCATGCCAGGCAAAATGTCGATACCCAAAAGCAGCAGGGGGACAGAAGTCTTGACTAACACTTAGCATTGACAAGGTAGCGCAGTCACTGTTTGCTTCTGATTCAGATGAAGAATCATGTGAGATGATTCATGATTCATGAGAATCCCACAAGAATCATCTTGTGGAATTCTCATCAGAAACGGAAGAAGTAATAGATGACGAATCTTTGGGAGGATCAGTTAGTCCTGTCTTAGCCTCCACTTCAATGCAGCAGGGGAAAGATGAAACTGATGAGGAAGAGGAGGAGGAAGAGCAGTCAGCACAGGCACAGAGGGTGACTGAGGCCCCTGGCATTGCTTCTCAGGATGCATCCACTACCTCAGCTTCAGTGCCAGCTTCCACCCCCAAGGCTTTAGAGAGGGGAGGATCACGAAAGACATCTGTGATCTGGAGCCACTTTAAAGTGATGGAAGATCTGTGTTTTGCTTGGTGAAATTACTGTGCCAGGGATATTAGCAGAGGCAAGCAAATGGCACATCTATCAAATTTTGACATGAACCATCATATGAAGAGGCAACACCCAACAAGATTACTGCCATCTGGGGATGGTAGCAGTACCAGTTGGGGGACTCCTTCCAAGCAGTGTGCAGTGGTTCAAAAGCAGCAGAGTCAGCCCATGCCCTCATCCCCTTCTAGCAGTCAGGTGGCAGGCCAGCAATCCCCTGACATGTGGCAGAAGCTGTTGCGCTCCCGATCACCTCCCCCTCGGTCAGGCTGGAGGTCGCTTACCTCCTTCCAGGCCGTGGTAAGGAACGCCGCTCCCCTGGCTCAGTAGGCCGCATACCCACTGCGTCTCCTCGTAGGGACGCCGCCAAAGGCTCCGCTGACTCTGCCCACCGCATCTGCCATGCGCGCGTGTAAGCATGGCACTTGAGGTCCCGCACCCGGAAGTCCTGGACCACCCCCGGACTGACGTCAGGCACCGGCAGAATATTTATAACGGGCATCCTGCTGTGAATTAGTTGCGCTCCTGTTCTGCTTCTGCTGATACCTGGTTCCTGACTCTGGTTTGTTCCTGATATTCCTGATCACTGCCTGCCATGACCTCGGATCTGCTCTTGACTGTTCTTGCCTCTGCCCTCCGGCTCTGCTGCTGATACCTGGTTCCTGACTCTGGTTTGTTCCTGATACTCCTGATCGCTGCCAGCCACGACCTCGGATTGCCTCTGACTTCCCTGACTTCGTCTATCAACCCTGCTGCTGCCTCCTAGGCCTGGACCACTGCCTAGTGCCCCTACTCTGCCGCTGTACCAGTACCACCGACACCCCCTGCCTCCGGTAGTAAGTCCCTGCGGCCCGGCCCCTACGGGCTCCTCCTGGGGGGGACCCAGGGTCCGCGTGGGTGAACACCTCGCATCACCAGCTCCAGCTCCACCACCTGGTCTTTCCAGTAAGAACTCGCCTCTTCCAGGCCGGCCCACGGGTCCACTGTTCCCCCGAGTACAACAGTTTGCAAGGCCATGGACCCGGCGGAGACGCCTAGTTTACAAGCCATACCGGGAATGGCACAGCGCCTGTAACAGCAGCAACAATGCCTCAAGGCACTCGCCGCCACTGTGGAGCGGCTGGCCAATCGGCTTGTGGCCATGGTCCCGGAGCCATCTCCAGCACCACCTTCTGCTCCCACCGCAAGTTTAGCAGTGATTACCCAGCTTCCAGCGCCTACCCGCTTCGCGGGGGACCGTAAAGCTTGCCGTGGTTTCCTTAATCAATGCTATGTCCGGTTCTCTCTGCTGCCCACCCAATTTCCTACTGACTCTGTGAAGGTGGCTTATATTTTCTCCTTGCTCGACGGGAGAGCTCTGGATTGGGCCTCTTCCATATGGGAGCGAGCAGATCCTCTCCTGCAGAATCTGGAGCAGTTTGTCTTGAACCTTCGGCAGACCTTCGACGAACCAGCTCGTCAAACTAAGCTACTTCCGACCTGCTGCAGCTAAGACAAGGTTCTAGGCCTTTGGCAGAGTATACCATAGAGTTTCGCACGCTCGCCATAGAGGTGGGTTGGCGTGAGGACTGCCTTAAAGGGATCTTCCTTGAGGGCCTGGTAACCCGTATCAAGGACGAACTAGCTGCCAGAGACATTCCTGACGTTTTAAACGATCTCATTGATTTGGCAGGTCGAGTTAACCGTAGGCTGCAACAACGGGCCAAGGAGGGACGTCCGTCCTGCACTCCTATGCCACTCTCCCCGGCTCCTTCATCCCGGGCTCCCAGGTCCACGCCCAGAACGTCCGCCACAGCCTCCGTGTCAGATGAACCTATGCAAATAGTCGCGCTCCGCTCTCCTCAGAAGAACGGACAAGACGTCGCATTCTAGGACTATGCCTCTACTGTGGCAGCAAGGGGCACTTCCTTGCGCACTGCAAAGAATGGCCGGAAAACGCTCGAGCCTAGGAGGTTCTGGGGAGCTACTCCTAGGTTGTGCCGGCACAGCTCCTCGATGCACTGTTCCTGTCACCCTAAGATACCCCGGAGGGTATTTCCACACCTTGGCCTTCATCGACTCAGGTGCTGAGGGGAACTTTATAGTCATGGACTTGGTTCGCCAGCTACGCTTGCCAACCACACCTCGACACCCCCCGCTACGCGTCACATCCATTCGAGGCACCATGCTTCCCGGAACCATATCAGAGTCAACAACGCCCTTGACACTCCAGACCGGTCTTCTCCACTCTGAAGAGATCACCTTCCTAGTGCTGGAAAAAGCCATGCAACCCATTGTGCTCGGCTTACCATAGCTACAACGACACTCTCCCGTCTTTCAGTGGGATACTCTCCAACTGGCGCAATAGAACCCATTCTGCTTCTCCCATTGCCTCAAGGGATTCTAACCCGCTCAAGTCTCACTTCTTAACCTCTCACTAATGCCGCCCGCAACTTACAGAGACTTGGCCGAGGTGTTCTCCAAGGAAAAGGCCGAGATCCTCCCTCAACATCGACCCTTCGACTGCGTCATTGACTTATTGCCAGGAAAGACACCTCCTCGGGGTCGCGTCTACCCACTATTGCTCCTGGAAACCCAAGCCAAGTCACAATACATCACTGAAAACCTGGCTAAGGGCTTTATCTGTCCCTCTCGATCGCCTGTTGGAGCAGGATTCTTTTTTGTGGCAAAAAAGGACCGGGTCACTCCAACCCTGCATAGACTATCGAGGCCTAAACGCTATCACTAGAAGAGATCGCTACCCCCTTCCTCTGATCTCGGAGCTCCTGGACAGGCTACAAGGAGCCAAACTGTTTACCAAACTTGACCTTAGGGGGGCCTACAACTTGGTCCGCATCCGTCCGGGTGACGAGTGGAAGACAGCCTTCAACACCAGGGATGGGCATTATGAATATATGGTAATGCCGTTTGGTCTCTGCAATGCCCCGGCTGTCTTCCAAAACCTCATGAATGAGGTGCTAAGGGAGATGCTAAACTCCTACGTCATAGTATACCTAGATGACGTGCTAACCTATTCTAAGGATTTGGAGTCCCACCGCAGACACCTCCGGGTTCTACAAGTCCTAAAGGATAATCACCTATATGCTAAGTTAGAGAAATGCATGTTCGAGTGCGAGTCTCTGCCGTTCCTGGGGTATATAGTTTCCTCGACTGGTTTCCGAATGGACCCTGAGAAAGTCTCAGCCATCACCAAATGGCCTCGCCCCACGGGTCTAAAGGCGTTGCAACGTTTTTTAGGATTTTCCAACTTCTACAGACATTTTATTCCTCAGTACTCACGCAGAGTGGCTCCTCTCACAGCCTTAACTCGCAAGGGAGCCGATGCTAAATCCTGGCCAGACTCAGCTGTCCAAGCCTTTGAAGACCTCAAACAAGCCTTTTTGGCTGACACATGCTTACGACACCCCGATCCCCAGCAACCATTTGTGGTAGAGGTGGATGCCTCTAACCTCACGGTCGGGGCAGTGCTCAGCCAGCATTCCTCGGCAGGTCAGCTACTTCCTTGTTCCTACTACTCGAAGAAATTTTCGCCCACTGAGAGTAATTACAGCATAGGAGACAAGGAGCTCCTAGCCATCAAACTGGCGTTCGAGGAGTGGAGACGGTGGCTAGAGGGAGCTCTCCATCCTATAACCGTCTACACGGATCATAAGAACCTCGAGTTCCTCTCTCAAGCACAGAGACTGAACCCCCATCAAGCTAGATGGTCCCTCTTTTTCAGTCGCTTCGACTTCTCCCTCCAGTACCGACCCGCCTGTAAAAATGTCAAAGCCGACGCACTATCTCGAGCCTTCACTCCGGAGGAAGACGAAGACCCTCCTCAATACATCCTAGACCCTGCCAAGATCCAGCTAGCTTCCACGAAGGTCACATCCCAGGAAAGGACCGTAGTCCCCAAACGTCTGCGCAAGCAACTACTGTCCTGGTCCCACGATTTCTTGATGGGCGGGCATGCTAGGCAAGAAAGGACTCTAAACCTCCTGAATCGCTACTACTGGTGGCCCAATGTACGAAGAGATGTTCGAACCAAAGTAAGCTCCTGCCCCACCTGTGCCAAGCAGAAACCCCTATCCGGAGCTCCTTGGGGCCTGCTCCAGCCACTCCCAGTCCCCACGGAACCATGGACACACATCGCCACAGATTTCATTGTGGATTTGCCTCAGTCGCAAAGAAACACCGTAATCTGGGTCACCGTGGACCGCTTTTCTAAAATGGCCCATTTCGTGCCTCTACCCAAACTACCATCAGCCCCAGAGCTGGCTGTACTCTTCATGTAACACGTCTTCCGCCTTCACTGACTCCCTCAGGACATTGTGTCTGACCGCGGACCCCAGTTCACAGCCCGCTACCGGAAGGCCCTGTGCAAATGCTTTAAGGTCCAACTCAGCTTCACCACAGCCTTCCACCCCCAAAGCAATGGCCAGGCTGAACGTATGAATCGTTCTCTAAAGACATTTCTCCGAGCCTTTATAAATGAAAAACAAAATAATTGGGCCGAGCTTCTATCCTGGGCCGAGTTCTCGTACAATAATCAGGTCCACTCCGCCACTGGGCGTTCTCCATTCCAGATCATATATGGAAAACCTCCTCTGCCCCTGGCTACTCCTTCGGCCTTACCAGTGGTCCAGCTATCAATCCAACGTCCCATAAACACTCAGCTACTGGAACTTCACCATTCCAGATCGTCTATGGCAAGCAACCCCGGCCTCCACTACCTCTATCTCTATCAGTTGCCTCTCCGGCGGCCCAGCTTTCTGCATTACAGTTGCATGACCTTTGGAAGGCTACCAATGCCAAACTGCTACGGGCGGCCGATTCTGCCAAACGGATGGCGGACAAGAACCGTCGACCTTCCCCTCTGTTTAATGTAGGAGATCGAGTTTGGCTCAGTACACGCCACATCCGCCTCCAGGTTCCTTCCATGAGGCTCGCTCCCAGATACATTGGGCCGTTCTTCATCAGTAAGCGCCTGGGATCGGTGACCTATCGTCTACGACTTCCGACCAGTCTTCGGATTCACAATTCTTTTCACGTCTCCTTGCTGAAACCTTTGATCTCCTTCTCTTTCCATGCTTCTCCATCCCGATCACCAACTGTGGTGTTTGAGGAGGCCCGATCTATCAAGTACGAGAAATTCTGGATGTCCATCGTCATCACAGGCGGTGGGAATACCTGATTGCTTGGGAAGGTTTTGGTCCTGAAGAGAATTCATGGGAACCATCAGTGAACATTTTGGATAAAACCTTACTTCAGCACTTCCATCTAATGCATCCTGAGAAACCCGGTCCTTCCAGGAGGGGGCGTAAGAGGGGGGGGTACTGTTGTGACTCCTGGCCGAGGTAGCCCCCGGCCAGGATCCCCTACTCCTTCCGCGCGGCAGAGCGGGGCCTTCCCTCGGCGCGCGGACCGCAGCACAACTTCTCCAGCGTCGGCATTGCAGCGTCGAAGAGAGCGTGGCAAACCCCGCCTCTTAAAGGGGCCATGGCGCGGGGGCCGGGCCGGCCCCGGAAGATGATGTCATCACCCAGGGAGATTTAAATCTCTCCCTGGGACCTAGCAGATGCCTTGCAACAAGGTTCCAGAGTGGCTGCTCTTGTTGGTGCTGCCTTGACCCTGCCTGGATCTGGACTTTGTGTTTGCCTGCCGCCTGCCTTGACCCTGCCTGGATTTGGACCTTGTGTTTGCCTGCCACCTGCCTTGATCCTGCCTGGATTTGGACTCTGTGTTTGCATGCCATCTGCCTTGACCCTGCCTGGATTTGGACTCTGTGTTTGCCTGCCGCCTGCCTTGACCCTGCCTGGATTGGGACTCTGTGTTGCTTGCTGCCCGCCTTGACGTCCGCCTGGCCTACTCTACTCCCCCTTCCGGAGAAGAGCTCTTCAAGGCTGATTCTTGGTGAGTACCCTCTGGACCAAGGGTCCACATCTGAACCCATTCACATAGATTGGAACAGCCTTGCTATGATGAGTGTCATAGCCTTTCTTTGCTCTTTGTCCTGCTTTTTGGAGCATCTCTTTAGACTTTCTCCAGAGCTGCTGTATACTTTTGGCAGTAGATTGAGCTACCGGGGATGACACAGAGAGTGGAAGTGATAAAGGTGGTAAGGGTTGTTGTCTGTAGACCACTTCAAAAAGTGTACATCCAGTAGATGATGCTGGATGCGAACTGATGGCGAATTAAGCCCAGGGCAACAGTTCAGCCAAGTCATTCTGTTATGAACCAACATAGGCACTAATGAACTGTTTGAGAGTTCTATTCTTTCTCTCAGTTTGACCATTCGACTGAGGATGGTACGCAGAAGTGAAGTCAAGTGTGATGTCGAATTTCTTACACAAGGCTTTCCAGAACTTAGCTGTAAATTGAGCTCCTCTGTCAGAAACAATATGTTTAGGCATGCCGTGCAAGCGAAAGATGTGACTGATGAATAGCTTAGCAAGTTCCATGGCTGAAGGCAAGCCAGGGAGAGCCACGAGGTGAGCCATCTTCGAAAATCGATCCACTGTAACCCAAATGGTATTGTTACCTCCAGAAAGTGGCAAGTCCACCACAAAATCTGTTGCAATGTGGGTCCAGGGCTCATCCGGTGCTGGCAAGTTTTGAAGCAGGCCCCAAGGAAGTCCGGGCGGAGGTTTCTGTCTGGCACAATTGGAACAGGAAGCTACGTATGCAAGAGTGTCTTCCTTCATGGTGGGCCACCAATAGTACTTTTGTAGCTTAGCCAGTGTTCTTCGTTGACCAGGATGTCTGGCCAGTTTCTATTCGTGAGCCCATGCTAGCAATTTCTTTCTTAGATTGCAGGGTACAATAGTCTTGCCCTGGGGTACCGGATGTGTAGCTGTCAGAATAACTCTTTTCGGGTCGATGATATGCTGGGGTTCATCAGATACGTCTTCAGAGAGAAAAGAGCAAGATAATGCGTCTGCTCTGACATTCTTATCCCCAGGGCAATATTTCAGCACAAAGTCAAATCTGTTGAAGAACAGGGACCACCTCGCCTGTCTATGGTTAAGGCGTTGAGCGTGACGGAGGTACTCCAGATTTTTGTGATCAGTGTAAACAGTGATCTGATGTTGTGTACCTTCAAGCCAGGGGCGCCATTCTTCAAATGCCATTTTTATTGCCAGTAGTTCTTTATCCCCAATGCCGTAGCTCTTTTCTGCTGGCAAAAAGTGTCGGGAAAAGAAAGAACAGGGGTGCAAGATCTTAGAATCACTGGTCTGGCTTAGCACGGCCCCTACGCCTACATCCGAGGCATCAACTTCCACAATGAAGGGCATGTAGGGTCCAGATGGCGGAGACATGGTTTGCTTGGGAAGGCATCTTTTAATTTCTGAAATGCTGTCACAGCTTCCGTAGACCAAGTGGCAACGTTGGCTCCCTTCTTAGTCATCGCTGTTAATGGAACAGTCAATGAAGAGTAATCTTTGATGAAGGTCCTGTAGTAGTCGGTAAATCCCAAAAATCATCTTAGAGCTTTTAGGCCAGTGGGTTGTGTCCATTTTTTTAATAATCTCAAGCTTCTGAGGGTCCATCTGGAAACCTTTGTTTGAGACAATGTACTATAAGAAAAGTACAGATTCCTTGTGGAATTCACATTTAGTCAACTTGGCATACAAGCAATTCTCACGAAGTCTCTGCAGAACTCTTTTGACATCTTCCTGATGGGACTGCTGTTCCTGGGAAAATATCAAAATGTCATCTAAGTAGACAACGACACATTGGTAAAGTAGATCACACTGAATATCTTTCATCATGTTTTGGAAGACAGCTGGGGCATTGCACAAACCAAAGGGCATCACCAGGTATTCAAAGTGCCAATCCCGGGTATCAAAGCCGTCTTCCATTCATCACCAGAGTGGATGCAAACTAAATTATATGCTCCTTTGAGGTCAACCTTGGAGAATATCTTGGCTCCCTGTAACCTGTCAAATAGCTCCGAGATGAGTGGTAAGGAGTAGCGATCGTTTAAGGTGATCTCATTCATGCCTCTGTAATCAATGCATGGACGTAATGTTCCATCCTTCTTCCCCACGAAGAAGAAGCCTGCGCCGGCAGGAGATTTGGAAGGTCTTATGAAGCCTTTCTGGAGATTCTCCTGGATGTACTCTGACATTGCTTTATTCTCTACTACAGAGAGAGGGTAAACTCTTATTTTGGGTGGTTCCATATTAGGCTTCAAATTGATGGCACAGTTGTATGATCTGTGTGGAGGCAATACATCAGCGGCTTCTTTAGAGAATTCATCTTGGAAAGATGCATATTGAGACGGCAACCCAGGCAACAAGGGATAGTTGGCATTCAGGGTATTGGAGAGACTTCCATCAAGCATTTGCCATGGCAATCTGGACCCCAACGTGAAAGCTCTAAAGTGGCCCAGTTGAATTGTGGCATATGTTTCTGCAGCCACGGTAGCCCAAGTACCAAAGGGTGCATGACCTTCTCTAGCACAAAGAAGGAAATAGTTTCTGTATGAAGAGCACCGTTATGGAAGCTCACTGGTTCTGTAAGGCGAGCTACTTCACCCGGTAAGGGCTCTCCATGAATAGAGGACAAAAGTAGCGGAGACGTCATGGTAGTGATGGGGATCCGCAAATGTTCCACTAGACGTTTCAAAATGAAATTTCCCCCTGCCCTGGAATCCACTAAGTCAAGGGTCTGGTATTCTAGATGTCCGCAGATTAAAGATACTGGAAGAGAGAGTGGAGGAGAGGGTGCAGTTAGACCTAAGAAGAGTTCGCCCACAGGACTTAGGTCTGCCTTCGAAGACGTCTTCTTTTTAGAAGTCAAATGACTGCGGCCCAATTGCATTGGTTCTTCTTTGCCAGCAACAGGACCTGGGGGTATAGGCCTGGGTACAGACTTTACTCAAGTCTCTCCCTGTAGTGATCTTCTGGGACTCTTGACCTCTTGAACCTTGTCGCGAAGTCGGCAATCAATCCTTGTTGCCAACTTCATCAGTTCCACTAAGGTTTCAGGCATCTCTCGAGCTGCCAGCTCATCTTTCAACTGGGAGTTCAGGCCTTCAAAGAAGAGGGTTTTCAGGCATCTAGGGTCCCAATATAATTCAGAAGCCAACGTCTTGAATTCAATGGCGAAGTCTGGTAAAGGTTTATTACCTTGTTTTAGATGAACCAAAGTTGATCCTGCTGTGGAGTACTGAGCAGGGTCATCGAATACTGATATGAACAGTTCAAGAAACCCGGCAAGATCATTCAGGATAGGGTCATTGTACTCCCACAGCAGTGAGGCCCAAGCCAGCGCTCTTCCGTCCAGATACGAAAGGATATAGGTGGTCTTGGCATACGCTGTATGGAAATGGTTAGGTTGCAGAGAAAAGTGCATGCAACGTTGATTAATAAATCCTCTACATTTCCAAACTTCACCCGTGAAGCGTGTCAGAGCAGATAGAGGCACTGTAGACTTGACCGTCACTTCTGGCAGTGTAACTTCTTTACCTGCGATAGTCAGAGTATTCATCTGTGCGTGTAACTGGTTAAAGACAACAGTCAAGTTGTCTAACAAATTCTGGTGTTTGGAGATTCGCTGGGCTAGGCCCGGAATGGCCTGCAAGGCAGTGAGCTGAGCCGAATCCATGGAGTTAGCAATCTGTTATGATTTTGAGGTGTTGGAGTGGATTCTTGGGTACTGCAGTGATGGCCACTCCCATGGGGAGGAGCCCCATGAGGAACCGCAGTGCTAGGCTAGACTCTATAAACGCAGAAACGCAGTACCACCAAGCTGTATTTATTATACAGCTTGGTGGTACTGCCCAGGGAGTGGCAGCAGTGAGGCAGCCCAGTAGAAGTAGTCCAGGGGTCCTCAGCAGAGGAGACCAGTCCCACACTTGAGTAGATGGTAGGCAGTGCAGGGTAGAAGAGGAATTCCCAGATACAGGCTCCCAGCGCTGAGCTGAAGGTGAGACAGACTGACAAGGTTAGATTACTCACTGAAGTAGATAGCTGTATTGATGGAGATCCTGGCAGGAAGAAGTAGGTGAATTGTAGGCACCAAGGCAGGGAGAGCAGGCCCTCGAGGAGCGAGAACCTGGTATCCCAGATAGGAACCTGAAAGAAAGCATAAGGACCCCCGAGGAGTGGGTACACTGGTTAGAGACGAATGGCCCTGGAGGGCAGAGAGAGCTTCCAGCGGCAGCAAGGAAGCGGCAGAGCTGCTTAGACCGGAGGCAATCCAATCCTTGCTAACTCAGTTTGTTAGCAAGCGAAGGGCAGGCTAAATACCGGGATGTCATGACGTCACTCAGAGGGGACGCCCCTGAGGTTCCCACCATGACGTGGATAAAGAAGTGGGTGGCGTTCGCGCGTGCACCCTAGGAGGCCCCCAGGAGAAACATGGCAAACACCATCGCCGTTGCTGTTCCGGGGACGCTGGAGAGAGTGGCATGAAGACGCGGAAGCAGCCATCTTCCCAAGGCTTGAGGAGAGAGAAGGAAGAAAGGTGAGGCATAGAAGTCGAAGCCGTCTGAGACCGACGGACGCAACAAAACCCTCTCTCCTCCAGGTCAGTCCACCTGGGGATGGCAATGACCACCTACTGATCACTCCTCTTGGAGAGAGGCAATGACCCAAATCACATACACTGGGGGATTTTATAGTGCCCTAAAGCCTCCCACAAAAAGGTGGGAATAAAGCAAAGGAGGATTCCAAAAATTAAAAACTCCCTCCCACTGCCTAGGCTAAAAAAAAATATAGAATAGTAGTGACAGGCAAAGCCGGGCTTCATAAGTAAACTGCATTATTGTGGAGAACTCTATTTACTTATTTATTGTATACTGACATTCATCTCAATTGAGATATCACACCAGTTTACATTCAGGTACTGTAGGTATTTCTCTATCCCCAGAGGGCTTACAATCTAAGTTTTTGTACCTGAGGCAATGGAGGGTAAAGTGACTTGCCCAAGGTCACAAGGAGTGACAGTGGGACTTGAACCTTGGTCTCCTGGTTCATAGTCCACTGCTCTAACCACTAAGCTATTCCTCCTCCCTCCTACCTTATGTTTGTCCTTCCCCAAAGGGGCCTAATACCCTCACTACAAGGGTAGAGAACCCTTGCCAAACCCCAGAATGCTATAAGGCCACTGAAGGGGTATCTAGCCTGGGTAGTTATGTGCTACAGGCGCCATAGTGGAAGTACAGCATAAGTAGTGAAACCATGGCTCACATTCTTCCACTTCATATGCCAGCCAGTTGTTTCTGAGCCCAGACAAGATAAAAGATGAAAGCTGAGAATGCAAGGAATGTGGGGTCCTTACTTTGCGCTGAAATGGGGACTGAAACATCAGTGGCAGCCCGATTCTGAGAAGGAAATTGAATCCAGCTCTTTCTTTTGGCAGAAGAATGTGTTAACCACTGGGGCTGGGCCTGACACCAGTCTGTTTCTACTGTAAATGTATGGCTTTGATGTGGCTTCTCTCATAATTCATTACAGCTGTTTTACAGGTTTCATGTGGCTTCAGGTAAATGACTGAGCAATCCTGAAAACAACATTTGAAAAAGATTTTACACAGTGAATATTGTGTGCTGCAGTGCATACACCACACAGTAACTACAGTAAATGATACAATTCTGCGCGTTTTACAGCTATTATACATTTATTTCAAGCGGTTTTAATCTACTTAATGCTTAGTAACGTACTAAATGACGGCAGATAAAGACCCATATGGTCCATCCAGTCTGCCCAGCAAAATGTTTAGGGTTGTAATTGCTGCTCTATGTAGTTTACCTCCATGCAGAAATGTTACACCATCCCAACTCTACCTTGTTTGAGATATGGTCTCCAAAACTGAACACAGCACTCCAGGTAAGACCTGTACAGGGGCAGTATTACTTCCTTTTTCCTGCTCGTTATGCAGCTCTCTATGCAGCCCAGCATCCCCTCTGACGTTAGTCACTGCCTTGTCACATGACTTCACTACCTTCAGATCATCAGACACTATCATCCCTGTGCTCCCTCTCCTGATCCACGCACAGCAATCTCTCACCCCCTCCCCCATCTCTACAACTCACTTGCATTTCTGCACTCTAAAATGCATGATTCTGTACTTCTTCACGTACGGTTCCACCTGCTGGACCTTGGACCACTCCTCAAGCCTTCTTAGATCGCTTCTCGTTCTTGCAACTCCTTCAGCTGTGCCCACCTGTTGCATAATCTTAGTGTCATCTGCAAAAAAGACAGCCTTTCCTTCTACCTTCTCCACAGTATCACTGAGAAAGTCAGGCATGATATCTTGGATTCAGTTAGTTGTAGGTTTTCATCCACATATCAAAAATATGGTTAAGAATTGCTTTTTTTAAGCTTTGCCTTTTGCGAAATCTTAAATCTTTCCTTGATACTAATGATTTTAAAATTGAGGTTTACACCTCGATAATCTTCTCAGTTGACTACTGCAGTTCTTTATATCTAGGCTGGCTTAACTCTTCTTTGCCCTCCTTTCAACTTATCCAGAACGCTGCAGCTAGACTGATTTCAGGGTCTCCTTTATGGTGGCATATTACTTCCATTTTATATAAACTTCATTAGTTGCAGTTGCTTGGCGAGTCAAGTTCAAAATGCTGACACTTATTTCAAGGCTATGAACAGTTTAGCTCTTCATTGTTTTAATTCATTTTTAAAAATATATAGTCCATGTTGAACCTTACGATTTCCATTTGAAAGTTGATTGGATAGTCCTTCTTTTAAACTGAATGAGTCACGAGAATGAATGTTCAGTGTTGGTGGTCCAGTCCTCTCGTACAGGCAAACTGAGGCCCTGAAGTTCAAAACGTCTCTATCATAATTGTAACCCCTGGGCAGGACGGATCCTTTAACTGACATCCAGGGGCACATAGAAACATAGAAATGACGGCAGAAGAAGACCAAACGGCCCATCCAGTCTGCCCAGGAAGCTTTCGCAATTTTTTTTTCTTCTCTCATACTTCTGTTACTCTTGGCCCTTTATAACTTTTTGGTTCTATTTCCCTTCCACCCCCGCCATTAATGTAGAAAGCAGTGTTGGAATTGCATCTAAGTGAAATATCTAGCTTTCAATAAGCAAGCTACACTCATGCTTGTTTACCCAGACTATGTAATTCGGACCTTGTTGGTTATTGTCTGTATATAGATCCACTTTACTTCATTCCCCCCTGCCATTGAAGCAGAGAGCTATGTTGGATATGCATTGAAAGTGAAGTATCAGATTTTCTCCCCTGCCGTTGAAGCAGAGAGCTATGCTGGATATGTATTGAAAGTGAAGTATCAGGCTTATTTGGTTTGGGGTAGTAACTGCCATAACAAGCAAGCTACTCCCCACTTATTTTGTGAATACAAATCCTTTTATCCACATTTCCTCTTGCCGTTGTAGCTTAGAGCAATGTTGGAGTCGCATTAACCGTGTGTATGTTTATTGAATAAGGGTAATTATCTCCAAGTAGTAGCTGAAAGAATTAGAGACAGACCCTTTCTGCTTAAAACACCTCCACTGTCTCTATATACCTCTTCCTTGCTCCACGGATAGCTTTATTCTCGGCCAGGAGCTCTTATACCCTGCTTCTTTGCAATCAAGACCTGTCTACTTCACATCCAATAAGCACACAGGAGAATGGTGGTTTCCAACTTCTTTACTGATAGCTTGATCAGATGATTGAATAATACTTACACTTCTTGGTTTCGACATAGCAATAAACAAGACAGAAGATAGAATAAAATTATGACTTCAAGGCTTCTAGCAAAGTCTCTTAATCACTTTGGAACACTCCTTATTTACACTGAAATTCTTCTCCCATTTACTCAGTTTCCTCAGCTTATGTAGATCAAAGTTAGTTCAGTCCTCCTTCAACTCTTAATTTAATTCTTAAATATTCTCAGAGAAAGTGGTTAGAAAGTATACAGTCCCAGTATTTAATCAGAAATTAGTCCCAGATTGAAAACTTTCCAACAATTCCTTTAGACATCCTTTAACTCCTCAAACAGCACCAGAAAGATACTTCATTTTCTTTCTTGATTCTGTTAACTTCTTAGGCAGCGCCTGATTGGCATTTCTCAACCCTTACGTAAAACCTCCCTCAATAGCAACAAAGTTCTTGTTACCTTTATGTTACATAAGAACATAAGATATGTCATACTGGATCAAGCCCAGTATCCTGTCTCCAACAGTGGCCAATCCAAGTCACAAGTACCTGGCAAGTACCCGAACGCTGAATAGATCCCATGCTACTAATGCTGACAACAAGCAAAGACTGTTCCCTATTGATTAATAGCAGCTTATAGACGTCTTCTCCAGGAACTTATCCAAACCTTTTTTAAACCCGGCTAAACTAACTGCCTTAACCACATCCTCTAGCAATGAATTCCAGAGCTTAATTGTGCATTGAGTGAAAAACATTTACTTCAATTTGTTTTAAATGTGCTACTTACTAACTTTATGGAGTGTACCCTAGTCCTTGTCCAATGTCAGGAAGTATTTCTTCACAGAGAGGGTGGTGGATGCCTGGAATGCCCTTCCGAAGGAAGTGGTGAAGACCAGAACTGTGAAGGACTTCAAAGGGGCGTGGGATAAACACTGTGGATCCATAAAATCAAGAGGCCATCAATAAAGAGTGGGTGGCTCGCCAGAATGATGGCTACTGCCTGGAGATAATACCCTTATTCAATAAACATACACATGGTTACTGTGACTCCAACATCGCTCTAAGCTACAACAGCAAGAGGAAATGTGGAAAAAAAGGATTCGCACTCACAAAGTGGGGAGTAGCTGGCTTGTTACGGCGGTTACTACCCCAAACCAAATAAGCCTGATACTTCACTTTCAATGCATATCCAGCATAGCTCTCTGCTTCAACGGCAGGGGAGAAGAAAAACTGATACTTCATACATATCCAGCATAGCTCTCTGCTTCAATGGCAGGGGAGAAGAAAAACTGATACTTCACGCATATCCAGCATAGCTCTCTGCTTCAACGGCAGGGGAGAAGAAAAACTGATACTTCACGCATATCCAGCATAGCTCTCTGCTTCAACGGCAGGGAGAAGAAAAAAGGATTCGCACTCACAAAGCGGGGAGTAGCTGGCTTGTTACGGCGGTTACTACCCCAAACCAAATAAGCCTGATACTTCACTTTCAATGCATATCCAGCATAGCTCTCTGCTTCAACGGCAGGGGAGAAGAAAAACTGATACTTCACGCATATCCAACATAGCTCTCTGCTTCAACGGCAGGGGAGAAGAAAAACTGATACTTCACGCATATCCAGCATAGCTCTCTGCTTCAACGGCAGGGAGAAGAAAAAAGGATTCGCACTCACAAAGCGGGGAGTAGCTGGCTTGTTACGGCGGTTACTACCCCAAACCAAATAAGCCTGATACTTCACTTTCAATGCATATCCAGCATAGCTCTCAGCTTCAATGGCAGGGGAGAAGAAAAACTGATACTTCACGCATATCCAGCATAGCTCTCTGCTTCAACGGCAGGGGAGAAGAAAAACTGATACTTCACGCATATCCAGCATAGCTCTCTGCTTCAACGGCAGGGGAGAAGAAAAACAACCAATAAGGGCTGAATAACACAGTCTGGGTAAAACAAATAAGCATGGGTGTAGCTTGCTTATTGCGGCGGTTACTTCCCCTACTACCCCTAACTAATCAAGCTTGATATTTCACTTGGATGCAGCTCCATCACTGCTCTCTACATTAATGGCAGGGGTGGAAGGGAAATAGAACCAAATAGCTAAGAGAAACAGATAAGTATGAGAAAAAAATGTGTGAAGCTTGCTGGGCAGACTGGATGGGCCGTTTGGTCTTCTTCTGCCGTCATTTCTATGTTTCTATGTTTCTATTATCTGAAAGAGTGAATAACTGATTCAAATGTACCCATTCAAGTCCTTTCATGATTTTGTAGACCTCTATCATTTCCCACCTGAGCTGTCTCTTCTCCAAGCTGAACAGCTATAACCTCTATTGCCTTTCATCATAGGGGAGCCATTCCATGCCCTTTATAATTTTGGTCTCCCTTCTCTGTACTTTTTCCAAGAGCAACTATATCTTTTTTTAGATGCGGCAACCCGAATTGCACACAGTATTCAAGATGCGGTCTCACTAAGGAGCAATACAGAAGCATTATGACATCCTCTATTTTATTTGCCAAACCCTTCCTAATTCCTAACATTCTGTTTGCTTTTTTGACTGCTGCAGCACACTGAGCCTGCAATTTCAATGTAATATCAACTATGACCCCCAGGTCTTTTTTTTCTAGTTGGTAACTCCTAATATGGAACCAAACAGCATGGATTATTTTTCCCTAAATGCATCAACTTGCACTTGTCCACATTATATTTCATCTGCCATTTGGATGCCCAATCTTCCATTCTTACAAGATTCTCCTGCATTTTATCACAACCCACTTGGGATTTAACTACTCTGAATAATTTTGTGTCATATGCAAATTTGATCACCTCCTCATTGAACCCCTTGCCAGATCAATTATAAATATATTAAAAAGTTCAAGTCCAAGTACAGATCCCTGAGGCACTCTGTTTACCTTTTTTCACTGTGAAAATTGACCATTTAATCCTACTCTCTGTTTCCTATCTTTTAACCAGTTTGTAATCCACAAAAGGAGTTTGCCAGATAGGGAGGGTCTTTTGAAAGAAAGCAGAGGGCATGACAGGGATTAAGAGAACCAGAAATGGGGTGAGGGTGGGGCAGAGATGGTAATGATGGGTTTGTGTGAGAGAGAGCCAGAGGTGGTGATGAGGGAGGAGAGCCAGAGCTGTGAAGGGAATGGGGGAGATGAGAGAGAAAGAGCCAGAGATATGATGGAGGTGGAGGGGGGTGAAAGAGGATCCAGAGATTTGTAGGAGGAAGAGTTTAAGACAGAAAAAGAGGGGTGATGTATGTATGTATGTGTGTTTGTGGGGAGGAAGGCGGGGGGGGGGGGGGGGGGTTGGTGGTTGGTGTGTAGGAGCAATGGGGAGAATGCCCCCGAAATGCCCATTACTTATCTGGCTAACTTTTAGTCAGACAAGTAATGGGCCCGATGGCTCAGGTTTCACTCCAAAAAATACCAGCTTTGGCGCAGCTCCTACAGGAGCAGCAACAAGTGCTCAATCAAGTCTCTGTGGCACTGCAGAAATTAGCCCGCACAGTAGATGCTCTAGGGTGGGAATATGGTCCAAGACCGATGACTCCGGTGCCTCAGGTATCACTTGCCTCCACCAGACCTTTACCTCACTTACCACCACCCCCACACTTTATGGGGGACCCCAAGCAATGCTGTATCTTCATAAACCAATGCTGGATGCACTTACAGCTACAGGCTTCAATGTTTCCAGATGACCAGACCAAGATTACGTATGTTCTTTCTCTCTTGGGTGGCACCACGTTGGCCTGGGCTTTCCCCCTTTGGGAATGTGAGGATCCCCTACTTAAAGCTTCCTCTGAGAGTTCCACCTTATTTTTGACGATCCCGGAAGGGACACCGCCTGAGCCATCGACATGCTACAAATCCGCCAGGGCTCCTGATCCTTATTGGAGTACGCCATTGAGTTCAGGACATTCGCCTCTGAACTGAACTGAACTGGGGCAAGGACAATCTCACGGTCATCTTTCTAGAAGGTCTGACTGGCTGCATTAAAGAAGAGCTTGCATTTTCGGGAACTTCCCTCTTCCTTGGAGAATCTCATCACCCTGGTATAGACTTTAGACTCCAATAGAGGACACAGGAGCACAAGATTTGACACGCCATCCCTTTGGCACCCTGCTTCCAGCGACTTATTTCTCCACCCATGACTCTGCCTTCTAAACCCAAAACTCAGAAGGAAACCCATGCAATTGGGCCACAGCCAGCTGATGACACAAGAAAGAGCACAATGTAGACAACTGGGCCTGTGCGTATACTGTACCAGTCCTGGACATTTGGTCAATCACTGCCCAGAAAAACTTGGAAATTCCCATGCCTAGGGCTAACCAGGGTGATAACCCTAGACCAGACCTCCTCTGCTCCCAACTCCTGGTCCCTATAGCAAGCACCCAAGGTGAGACCCATTTCTTCTCTCAGACATTCCTGGACTCCAGTGCTGGGAGAAACTTCATAGATCAGGCCCTGGTGAAACACTACCATATACCTACAATTCCTCTGGGGCAACCGCTTATTGTTTCCTCTGTCGACAGTGACCCCCCCCTGGGGAGGATCATGCCCATACACTGTTCTGCTCAGCCTCCACATCAGCATATTTCATTCTAAGTCAATCATTCTGTACATCCTACCTCGAGCAGTCAAGCCAATTGTCCTGGGCCTCCCTTGACTGAAAAAGCATCAACCCATCATCGATTGGTCCACACTAGAACTGGCCCCCTGGGTGCCGTCCTGCTCTTCCTCCTGTCTTGCCTCTTTCGCTCCTCTGGCTCCCATCACTATTGCTACAGCCCATACAGGGCTACCACCCCTTTATGCAGAATATTTGGATGTGTTCTCCAAACAGCAGGCTGAGACATTGCCTCCTCACTGCTCCTATGACTATTAGATGACTATTAGATTGAGTTCCTCCCAGGCAAGGACCCCCATGGTGTATCTGCTCTCAGGGCCGGAAACCAAGGCTATGAGCAACTATATCTAAGAAAATCTTGCCAGTGGCTTTATTCGTCCATCATCCTTACCTGCTGGAGCAGGTTTCTTCTTCATAACGAAAAAGGACAGAATGTTGCAACCCTACATAGACTACAGAGGCCTGAATGCTATCATCAAGAATTATCACTACCTCTTACCCTGTTTGAGAAACTAAAGAGAACGCGAGTCTTCACTAAATTGGACTTTCGGGATGCCTACAGTCTCATCCAAATCAAGCATGGAGATGAATGGAAGACAGCCTTTAATACAAGGGATAGACACTACAAATATTTAGTTATGCCTTTCGGTCAATGCACTGCCCTGGCAGTCTTCCAAAAAATGGTGAACGATACTTTCTGGGATCTCCTATATTCTTCCATTATGGTATACCTCGATGACATCCTCATCTTTTCCCGCTCTCTGCTCATAGATCCCAGGTGAAACAGGTGCTCCAGCATTTATGTGAACACCATTTGTATGCCAAATTAGAAAAATGTCTCTTTGAGCAAGAGAGCCTAATCTTCCAGGGGTATATCATCTCCAGTACCATACTCAGCATCGACCCCACAAAACAGAAGGCCATCCTGGAATGGGCTTGCGAGCGCTACAAATATTTCTCGGATTCACCAATTACTATCTGCAGTTTATCCATGGATACACCAAGCTGTCCACTCCACTCATGGCATTAACCTGAAAGGGTGTGAATGCCAAAAACTGGCCACTGGAAACGATTGAAGCTTCCAGAAGCTCAAACAAGCCTTCACCCAAGAACTCTGTCTCTGGCATCGGGACACTTCCCATCCTTTCATGTTTGAGGTAGATGCCTCTTTCCTTGGGGTTGGAGCTGTCCTCAGTCAACACAGCACAGAAGGAAAAAATTTCCCTTTTTCATTCTTCTCTGAAAAATGTTCTCTGGCAGAAAAAAATCTATATTATTGGACACGGAGAACTTCTTGCCATCAAACTCGCCCTGGAAGAGTTGCGGTATCTCCTGGAGGACTCAACACAAAAATCACCTTATTTACAGATCATAAAAACCTAGAATACCTTCCGCAGGCTCAACTTCTCAAACCTAGACAGACCAGCTGGTCTCTCGAATTGACTTCGAGCTCTGCTACCAGCCTGTCAAGAAGAACCACCAAGCAGATAAATTATCCCATTCTGTCCTAATTGAGGATACCATAGAAGCACCGCAACATATCATTGATCTGATAAGGATCCTTCTGGCCTCCACCACCTCCGTTCTGGCAGGGAAGATCATTGTTTACAAGAAACTCTGTGAAAAATTATTGAAATGGGTGCAGGAGTCCCATGTATCAGGGCACCCAGGAATGGCCAGAATCCTTGAACTTCTTCAGCGCCACTACTGGTGGCCACGCATCAAGGAGGATGTAAAGGACTACATAGGTTCCTGCCCAACCTGTGCACAGAACAAGACTGATCATGCCCAACCGTGGTATAAGGAAGGTGGACCCTTGAGCCGAGATGAGGTTGTTGCCACAACCAAGGGGACGTTCCTGGCCATCCTTGTTGTTTGGAGGCAGTTCCGAGAGAGAAGACCCAACAGGACCTTCACCTATACCAGCCCTTCATTCCCCGTGGGTTGAGCCTTGGGTGCTGGGGCCGGCAGGACTTAGGCACAGGCCTCTCAAGGTGACAAACCAGATGACAGCAGGCAGAAGACTCATCGTATATATCAAGAGTCGAGGCAGGCAGCAGGCTAGGAGGAGTGGAGGCCAGGCTGAAGTCAAGGCAGACTGCGGACAAGCAGAGACAGAGAACCAGGCAGAAAATCAGGGCAGGCAGCAGACAAGCAGAAATGATGAACCAGGCAGAAGGTCAGGGCAGGCATAAGACAAGCAGGCATAAGACAAGCTGGAACCAGGATTGGAGCCAGAAGATCAATCCAAGGAGGCAGGGAGGAAGGAAGACCTGGAGGAGGAATCAGGCGGACAGGAGCAGGAAGAGGACCTGGGAATGGAGCTGGAGCAGGAGCAGGATCCAGAGCAGAAGGCAGAAGAAGCTCAGGTGAAGATGGGATCAAGACGCAGACAACACACACTCACAAGGAGCTGGACCTGTTGCTGAGGTGAAGAGGAGGTGGCAAGGCAGGGTATTTATACCTACCTTGCCTGACATCATCATCCAAGGCTGGGGGGAAATTTCCTGCCGCTGGCCCTTTAAATCTGACCCAGGTGCATGTGCATGCATCTAGGGGTCCCAAGGATCATTCCGGCATCAGCAGCGTTGGGAGTGCCGGGAGCAGGCGGCAACGGAGGCAAACCGTGCTGGTCCATGGAAATGGAGGGGGATGCTGGAATGGGCTTCCTACCCGTGCAGGTGAAGGGACCCAGTCGAACTACCCAATGGTCAGGGCGCCTAACATGTGGGAGCTGTTACAACCATTGCCAGCCACCAGGGAACCCTGGATCCACATATCCACTGACTTCGTGGTGGATCTCCCTCCATAACACGGCTCCATGGCAAGATGTGTCATCGTGGACAGGTTCTCCAAGATGGCTCACTTTGTGTCTTTCATTGGACTTCCCCTCTACTCCTGAACTAGCCTGTCTTTTTGTACAACCTGTTTTTCATCTACACAGATTGTCATCCCATAATCTCTCCGACAGAGGCTTTCAGTTTACTGCCCTTTATTGGAAGGCCCTTTGTCACAAGTTCGGAATCTCTCTAGATTTCAATATGACTTATCACCCACAAGGCAATGGACAGACTGAGAGGTTTAATCAGATCCTCAAGATCTTCCTTAGATCCTGTGTCAACAGAAGGCAAGATAAATGAGCTCTTCTACTGCCATGAGTGGAATTCTCCCATAACAACCATGTAAACAGAGCCACCACTCCTCACCATTCCAAACTGTGTATGGGAAACATCCATATATGCCATGTCAACTCCCCCTTGCAGTGGATTGCCCAGCATCCCATTTCACTGCCCAGGAACTCCACACTCTCTGGACTCAAACCTCTCAATAAATCCAGCAGATCAACACTACCGCCAACTAGCGCCACAGCCCAAAGAGGGTGATTTAGTATGGCTGAGCACCCAACACCTCCGTCTCGGAGTTCTTTCTCTCTGCCTAGTGCCATGTTTCACACCCTATTCAACAACAGATGGGCCCCATCACCTATCAGTTAAAGCTTCCCAAATTACTAAGGATCCATAACGTATTTTATATCTCTTTGCTGAAACAGTTAATTCTTTCCTGGCCTTCCAGAAAGCCTCCCATAGTCATGGACATGACTGTAGAAGAAGACATACATTTCGATGTGGAAGACATTTTGGATTCCCAGAACAATGAGGCAAACTTGAGTATCTCATTGCTTGGAAGTACTTCAGACCAGAGGATAATTCTTGGGAACCTGCTATCAACCTCACAACACCT
Organism: Rhinatrema bivittatum; assembly: GCF_901001135.1. Classification (NCBI taxonomy): domain Eukaryota; kingdom Metazoa; phylum Chordata; class Amphibia; order Gymnophiona; family Rhinatrematidae; genus Rhinatrema; species Rhinatrema bivittatum. The sequence continues at coordinate 319,657,204 of NC_042615.1, read as the reverse complement.
TTCTTGGTAAAAGAATTCCATACATGATTTCCCAAGCCCAAACTTCAGATGTTGAGGAGGAGGGGACTTAGATGGGATTACTGTTAGTTTCCCAGTTCATGGGATGATGCCACAAGCTGGCACACTCACACTCACACGATGCTACTGCTCCACAAGGCTGGGAACACTGCCGTCCTTTTCTTCTGGTCTGCCCCTAAGCATGCACAGCACTCGCAGGCACTTAAAGGTTCCATGGAGGGAAACCAGTCCTCTGGCTCTCCCTGATGACATCACATGGCCAGGTATTTAAGCCCTGGCAATGCAACTCTCAGATTCCTCAGCAATGGGGTGACTACCATCCTAGTAATGTAAGTTGCTGCATCAGTGCCTTGTCTTTATTGACTTCAGCATCATTCAGCCTTGCCTTACCTTTGTTGTCTTCAGCCTCGTCTACCCTTGCCTTGTCTTCATTGTCTCCAGCCTTGTCCAGCAATGCCTGCTAGAGATGTGATGTGATTTGGGCCAGTTGGACGCGCGTTTTCAACCCCTTACTGAATAAGAGGTAACGCTAGCGCGTCGAAAACGCGCGTCCAATCATGGGTTAACAGTGCGCTCCACTGGAGCACACTGTACTGTTTCGGCCTGATAGATAGGTATTATTATTTGAGTGCTGTTTTAATATTGGAAGTTTACTATATTGTAATTAACTTTACTCATGACTTTGAGTGCCAAACCTACATTACAATAGATCTAATACCATATGGGTTCCAAGTGGGGTTTTTTTGCCTTTAAACAGGGTTTTCTGCTTGACATACAATATGTATATTATATTTACATACATTGCTGTACGTATTACTTTTATCTCAGAAAATTATATTTTGAATGTCTTTTTTCATGTAAAATACATTATTATAAATGCATAATTTTTACTTGTGTGTTTGGGCTGGGGGAAGAGGAGACTGGGATGGGGCTGGGGGGGGGGGGGGAAGAGGGAGAAACAAGGCAAAAGATTTGCCTAGGTTGCCTAATTCCCTTGCACCATCCCTGCATGCAGGATCTGGTGCAAGAGATAAAGGTGGCTGATATGCTTGGCAACAATGAGCATAATGTAATTAAATTTGATATAATCACTTGAGGGCAAGGAAAACTATTGCAGTAGCATTTAACTATAAAAAGGGAGACTATGATAAAATGAGAAGTAAGTTTTGAAATAAAAGAAAAAATCAGAAAAAGGTAGTGGGGAAAGGCCGGGGGAGGTAGGGGAAGGGAAGGTGGTGGTGGGGGGGGGGGGGGGGGGGGGGATAGGGAAGTTCCCTCTGAGGCTGCTCCAATTTTGGAGCGGCCTGGGAAGGAACAGGGGAAGGCAGCATGGCTCGGCACAGGCTTGGCATGCGCAAAGTGCACAATTGTGCACCCCCTTGCACACGCCGACCCCCCGATTTTATAACATGTGTGCACCTGCATATCAAATAAAACTAAAGAAGGATATCACATATCATATCATATCATATCACATATGCATATCAAATAAAACTAAAGCAGGATATCACAGACTCCTAACCCTAAGACATCTAAAACCATTTCTCAACCCTTATGATTTCAGAACTGTCCTACAACTACTTATTTTCTCCACCTTTGATTACTGCAACTCCTTACTAATTGGAATACCTTATTCAACTCTCAAACCCCTCCAGAACCCAGCTGCCAGAATCCTAACAGGAACAAAAAGAAATGAACACATAACGCCCATATTGACATCACTTCACTGGCTCCCTATTACAGCACGTATTGCTTACAAATCAATGACCATCATTCACAAAATTCTAAACAATGATCATCAAGGTCTAAACACCCTAAACATAATTCCTCAAAACCCTCCAAGAAACTTACACTCTAATAACTCAGGATACTTAAACATCCCCCCCCCCCCCCCCCCATCAGAGATGCACCTCTGGCAACAACAAGAGAGAGAGCCTTTTCCATTGCCTCCCCCAAACTTTGGAACTCCCTAGCTAAAGATCTGAGAACCCAGCACAACCTAAAAACATTAAAAAAAGACCTAAAAACACTAATGTTTCGCAAATTCTACACTGACCTTCATACGTCTGATCATCCCAACTCTCAATTGAACTTTCGTCCAAAAACCTCAGAATAACTTCTCTCCAACCAGAACCTACATACCCTCCTCGTCCCACTTAATAATACTTTCTGGACTTGAAATGTTTAACTTCTGTTTAATATTCACTTTGTTATACTTTTTGCACAACTATTAAGAAAATGTATATTTTGTAAACCATTATGATGGCTCTACCGAATGACGGTATATAAAACTCAACAAACAAACAAACAAATAAATAAACAAACAAACAAATAAATAAATACATGTGTGCACGCTGGGTAGCGAGCGCACATGTACGCCCGCGCACAGGTTTTAAAATCTACCCCAATGGTTCCCTCTCTCTCTGGCACACACGCCCTTACACAGGCTCCTTTGCTTTCACACACACACACACACACACACACACATGCACCCTCACTCCCTCACACAGGCTCCCTCTCTCTCTCTCCATCTAACACACACAAAAACAAAGGCACCCTCACATACACATATACACACACTATTCCAACCACTCTCTGGCTCACAGGCACTCTTGTCTGGACCTCTCCTTCTTCCTTCTGCAGGCATATGGGCTCCGTCCACAGCTTTCACTAGCCTATCATCGGTCATTCCCAGGCCCCTCTCTCTCTCTCTTTTCTGCAGCGCACAGGATGGGCTCTGCCCACTGCCCTGCTGGCACAAATCTTTGACCGCGAGTGGATGAGCTTTGCTTGCGGCCCGCTTGCGGCTTCTCTCGGCTGCAAGCAGGATTGGTTCCGTGTGTGTCCCGCCTAGTCTCTTCTCCTGTCGACCGCGAGCAGGATGGGGTCCGCTCACGGCCTGCCAGGACTATTTTTGACTGTGACTGGGATGGCTCCGCTCGCGGCCTTATAAGGCTGCTTTTTGCCATCCCCTAACGGTTGGCACTCTAGGTAACTGCCTAGTTCGCCTAGTGGACGCACCGGCCCTGCCTGCGTGCTACAAAGAACTAGATCTATTATAGTTCCCCTTCTTGTCGGTTCCATGACCAACTTCTGCATGAAGCAGTCCTTGATGGCATCTAGGAACTTTACCTCTATTGCATGTCCTGATGTGACATTTACCAAATCAATACTCAGGTAATCGAAATCTCCCGTTATTATTGTGTTGCCCATTTTACTAACCAGTCTGAGGAAGCATTTTGTAGTCTGCTTCCTCAAACTGGCCATGTGGCCTGTAAAATATCTGCACTACTATTTCCTTTTACCCTTGGAATTTCTGTCCATAAGGATTCCAGAATGTAGTTTGTTTCCTGAAAAGGTTTTATGCTGCTTGTCTCTATGCTCTTTACTGAGAGGATTCGCCTTTAAAACCGGCGTTTTCTCCCAGCATCGCTCCTGTCATTAAGCAGCACAATCGCCGTGAGGCTGCACCAGTAAGAGTGCACGTAAGTACATTTTCTCACGAGGCAACCTGTTTTTTCGGTCTTTTGCTGGTTTTCATTATAAGAAACTCTGGACATTGAATTCTCTTTTACATTTTGCATTTTTAGCGATGTTTCATAAGCGTTTAGAATGACTGCAACCAACAGGCTTCGTAAGTCTTCTCCTACCAGCCCGATATCGCATTATTGTTACTCTTAGCCTCGTAGGCATAATTAAGAACTGTTTTTGTTTCCACACAGAACCATAAGTATATTACTACCTGGAGGGTCCCTGAGGAAGGAGTCCAATACTCCGAAACACCGCAGTGTTGGAGCAGTACTTCAGGATTATATATACCATTTTGTCAAACGTGGAACCAGATAAGTGCTCACACAGTAGTTGCTTTGCACACAGTGTCAGCATTTCTAACTTCTCAGCAACCTATGATTAGTCAAGCCCAGTAGCTACACGAGCTTGCATATATAAGCCACTCAGCTCACTGTGGCCAAGTATGATGGTTGCTTGAGAACACACACAGAGTTCTTTTCTTTAGCCAAATCTTTATTTTTTTGTTTGTTGTGGATTTTTGGCTATCACTGAGTCCTTCTACATTACGCTTGTCTCTATGCTGCATCCTTAAAATATAGTGCCATCCCTCCACTAATTTTAAATGCTCTGTCATGTTGATATAATTTGTACGCATGGTTATCCTCCTTCCACTAGGTCTCTGAGATGCCTATAATAATATCTATATCTTTCTTCAACTCCATGCATTCTAACTCTCCAGTCTTATTTTTTATAATTTTCGCATTTGCATACAGACATTTTAAAGTAGTTTTACTTGTATTTCTATATTTATATGTACCCACAACATGCTTATTATCAGATGATACAGGCAGTTTGGAGTCATTTTAATCTGCATGCTCTGTATTTAAGTACATCTGAGATTTTTCAGCTTTTACAACCACTTCTCTGTCGAGACATTTTAACTTACTTGGAGAGTCGTTTATCAAATTGAGATTGCCCTAACTTGCACGATAGATTTTTCATTTGTATTCAAGTGGGAGGAGTTTGGGCAGAATAAATGGAAATGAGGATCAGTTAGTGTGTGATAGAGTAATACAGGTTTTAACTATACCTTTTTCCTGTGCGTTTGCCTGCGTTAGCTGTGCGTTACTGGCTGAAAATGATTTTATTGTGTTGGGAGGAAGGGAGGGAGACAGAGAGAGAGAGAGAGAGAGAGCCTCTATGGAGGCTCACTTATATCTGAACTTTTTATACCACTGTAAGCTAGGTAGAGAGAACATGGTACCACCTTTCATCCCTCCAAATCATATTAAATCTTCACTGATGGTAACTTTGCTGTTCACACGTATGATTGTGCATGTAAATAGTTGAAAGGGATGGTTGTTACCAGGTGCTGTTATTGTTTCTGTTTTTGTTTTTTGTCCAAGATTTGCTTGTTTTGAATTTTGTGTTCGAGAACTACCATGTCATGTTATCAGTTCCCCGGAATAAACTTTTCTAAAAAAATAATAATAAATGACTGTGCATGTAAAACTGCCTCCCAAAACTCACCTCACCCCACAAACCTCACCCCGAGTTACTAGTGCTCCATCTTATAGTGGTATAAATAGTAAACTTTTTTGTGAGCCTCTTCAGAGGCTCCCTCTCTCTCTAGCTCTAGCCAGCAGCCCAAAACACCAACTGCAATAAAAGCCTGCTCAGTCAGAATACTCAGAACATGAAAATAACAATAACAGGTGTAACAAATTTAACACACCTTGCAGCACCAGAAAAATTAGCCTAACCACACCCCCTTCTTTATTAATCACAGGCACCATTTTTGCTGTATTTAGAACAAAATGATGAATCTAGTCCTAGGTTTGCCAGTATCCTTTGAAGATACCTCCTTCTGAACCATGGGCTGTTAAGAAACTGTCAGCTTTCCCCCATGTTCTAGATTAAGAGATGCTCTGTTTCCTTTTTAAAAGTTAGTGCCAGCAACCTGGTTTCACTCTGGTGAAGATGGGGGCCCATCCTGTCAGAATAGACTCCCCTTCCCCAAAATGTTCACCAGTTCCAAACAAACCTAAAATCCTCTTCCCTGCAACATCGCCTCATCCGTGCATCGGGACTGGACTGAACAGCAACAGAGAAGAAGGGAAAAATGATTCTGAATTGAAAACGGAGCAGATCTGACCTGAAAGTCACTTAGGAGAGGAACATGCATGAAAGCAAAACATTTCATTTTCACTGGTGCAGAAAAGCTTTTATATTTTTATAATATAATATTGTAGAGTAGCTGCCTGATGATCACTTTTCTCTAATATGTGTTGTTTGAAAATGAAGTAAAAGAAAGAAATTGTTTTGTTTTTTTTTTACATACTTTGCCTATGGATTAAAAGAAAAAATAATCTCGCCCTCTTCCACCAAAACTTCCTGACAAACTTCGTCGCTTAGGGAAGAGAACAGTAACTATATGTCACAGTTTGTGGAACCCAAGTGCTTTGGGTGTATTAATAGCACACATTCCTCCTATCTGGGCGATACTGGAATGTCTCTCATTCCGGAGATTGCTTCCTTTCTCTCTTATCACAGCAGAAAGAGTGACATCAGTGGTGACAGTAAGCAGACTGACTTCATGCTGAAAGCAGGTAACACTGCTGAGGCTTTCGTTGTCCTTCAAGCCCGCTGCCCCACGTTTCAGAGGGCAAACAAAACAGCAAAAGCTTGCCACCTCCCATGTGTTAGCCATGCCAAAAATTGTTTCTGCCCTATGCGAGAGTTTAAGGGATTAGGAGCAAATGACGAATGTTCTGGAGAGAGAGAGAGAGAGATGCATATTAAACTCCCCTGGCCACTGCAGTGGAGAAGTATCAAGCTACAGCTGGGGAGCGTAACCCCTGAATGTACGATGGGAGTCAATGCCAGATTTAAACTTAGTTTTGGGGAGCTGGAGAATGAGTCGTCTGTTCCAAAATGTTTTAAGGTCTCCAGAAGGCCCGCAGTTAGATTTAGGAAAAAAAACTACACGTACAGACCAATTAGGTTCCTGTCAGTGATGGATTTAGGATGTTGCCACCCCTAGGCACTGAGAGTCGTGTCGCCCAAAGGTCTAAAGCGGAGCCTCACAGTTTCCTGCGGCAGCAGTTTGGGGATAGATTCTGTCAAAGATTAGAAAATTCTGAAGCACATCGGCAAACATTACCATCTTATATTTTACATTATAAACATAAAGTAGTTTTCCAAACTTGCTTGTGTCTATGAAATGTATTAGCTTCTTATTGGCTGAGAAAAAGGGACCTCAAGTATCAGTGGAGAGAGGAGATCTCAGGGGATGGGGAAAGGAGAAAGAGAGGGTGAGAGGACCTTTCCTTGTGAACTCTGCTCAATGGACAGGTCGCTCATCTTTGCCCTCCAGTGCCATGCTTTCCACCTTGCTGTGCCTTATGCCTGGAACAGACTTCCAGGCATAAGGTGCGCCAAGCCTCCCTCTCTGGCCTTATTCTAATTCAGCCTAAAACCTCACCATTATGAAGTTACTTTTAAATCTTAATTCCCGGTTCCCCTGAACAAATTCTTGTTGGTTTTAATAATTTTGCATACTAAATGAAACTTTTTAATTCTCTTACTTGTCCTATTTGTTTGTCTTAGATTGTAATCTCTGCCGAGAAGGGACTGTCTTTTATGTGTGTTTGTAAAGTGCTGCCTACGTCTAGTACCACTATGGAAATAACCTGTAGTATTAGGCAGGGAGGAGGACCTGCAAAGGGATGAGGAGGAGGTGAGAGGACGGGGTGGAGAGGAGATGTATGAGAGAGAAAAAGGATTTGGGATGGGGGGGAGGAGAGGGAGAGAGAACCAGGGATGGGGAGGATGGAAGATTGAGGAAGGGAAGAGAAAGATCAGGAATTTGGGATAGGAGAAGAGAGAGAGAGGTTAGAAGGTTCTGGGATTGAGAAAGGGGAGTAGGAGGAGTTAGGGGGTGAGTTCTAGGATCTGGGGAGAAGGGAGAGGTAGAAAGGAGAAGAGATTCAAGGATCTGAGACAAAGAATCTGAGATCAAGGAATACAGGATCTGAATTGGGATGGGAGGCAGAGGAAGGAGGGAGGAGGCAAATGTCCCTTCTGTCCTCCAGTTTTGATCCCCCTTGTATCAGCTCTCTAACTTCCTATCCAATCTGGCATACACACACACATATGCATCTGCAACTATCCCTTCTCTCTCATACACACACAAACACTGACCCCCGTCCTCCTGTGTTGTGTTCATGGATCCTTAGGCCAAGGCAGAGTTGACGCAACCTGCAGGTCCCCACCATTGGCAGGCAGACCTAGATGAAGCAGAGGCCCAGCTGGAGCTTCGCCTTTACCAGCCCCCGTTCCCTTCGGGCTGAGCTTTTGGGTGCCAGGGCTGGCAGGTCTTAGGTGGGGGCTCTACTGATGGTGGAGAGATTCGTCGAGAGGAGATGAAGGTCAGGCGTATCCAGTGGCAGGCAGTGGTCAATGACAGGCGATGGTGAAATGTATCCAGAAGCAGGAAGTGGTCGGTGGCAGGCAGAGGTCAAGCGTATACAGAGGTCAGGCTGAGGTCAATACTAGGTAGCCATCTGAAGGGAAAGGCAGGATGGATAGTTGCCCACCAGGAGAAGACCTGGTGGGAAATGTTGAAGAACTGAAGACAAGGACATTGGAACTGAAGAACTGACAACAAGGGTGCAAGGACTGAAGTCAGGAACGCAGGAATAGGAGACGAGATGCTAGAGCAAATGCACTACTACCAGAGTAGGAAGACCTGTTGCTGAAATGTTGGAGGAGTGTCAGCAAGGGCTTTTTATAGGCCGTCATGGTGATGTTATCAAAAGGCATCTCCAGTGCTTTCCCGCTGCGGGCCCTTTAAATAAGGCTTCAGGAATGTGTGTGTCTTAGGAGGAGTGAGGCCAGTAGATGGCAGCAGTGTCCTACAGCATGGACTGTCTGCAGAATCCTGCCATGTTGGTGTACTACAGCTTGCTGCAAAGATGCCAGGAGTGATTACGCTGCGTTGGCCCTGCTGGGGAGGTGAAGTACGGCGGTTTGCAGGAGCAGCTTGCGGACTGCCAAGCGCAGCATCCTGTCCCCCTCTCTCTTCCATACAGACACATGCTCCGCAGCCAGTCTCCTCTCATCATGCAGCCTCTCTCCTCAGCCTTCTATAAACACCCCATAGTCCCTCCTAACCTCCCCAAAATTGTCCCTCTTTGTTCCCTCTGCTCCAGGTTCAATCCATCCCTCCACTTCCTGAATGACAGGAGGGGAGGGGCTGGATTAGCGAGCAGAGTAGCTGTCTTTGGTCTGCTACATCTGCTCTAGGCTCACCCTTCTCCTCTTGTTCTCTGTACACTGCCTGGGAGGGAAAGGACTGGATCAGGAAGCAGAGGGTTGTTCTTTACTAAATGAGATTCAGCACAGCTGGAGGCAACAAAAATTCAGCCAGCCTAATGTCCCCAGATTTTTTTCACCATAGGCCTAGTGCGCCTACTGATAAATCCAGGCCTAGTTCCTGTATATTATTCTTCTCTTTTTATAGTAGGACTTCTAAACATTGGATGACCATACGTTTCTGAACTAGAATACTTTGATTCCATATTTTGAATTCTATAAACCTATTGGGTCTTGTCTTCAGAAAATGTTCTGTTCTGTGCCCAAAATAAAACAGAATCAATAGAGTTCAGTGTCTTAGCTTCCAAATCTGCAAGTGCAAATCTGCAAGTGCAAAATTATTTAGTTGTTAAAATATCTTAAGTCAACCTTAATGATACTATTTTTGCTCTTCCAAACTTGTATCAGTCTGATGTGCTGTCAAACATCAAAACTGCTGCTTGAAGGTATTGTGTAACTTAAACTACTATAGCCAATAGGAGGTGGAGATGATGACCGGTATACGCTAGTGGTGACTAACCATGGGTAGAACTGGTATAGCGCTAGAGAATCACGGATCCTTGTAGTGAATTAATCAAAGAAATGAGGACTTAAAGCACGCGTTTCCACCTTTTATTCAGGAATACTTAGCGTGAGGTTTCGGTCCCGCGACACGGACCGTGTTTCACCACATGGGCTGCGTTGGGAGGGACAGAGGCCTGGAGAACACTGTCAGCAAAACCCAAAAGAGATAAATCAATGAGCAAATAAACAAGGAAGTATAACCAAGGATCCACAGTACATAACAAAACAAGACACCATATAGCAGGCATTTCTGCTTACATATGCAAAAATTATTGTGCCCAACAAAACAAAATCAACTTAAAATGTAACTTAAAAAGACAACAAAAAAATAGCATCTTTAAAACATGGATGTGTGAAATAACATAAAAACATAAAAAAACATGTAAATATGGTAAAATGTGTGTATCAAACGGAGGGGGGAGGAGGAAGAGGGAGAGGGGGGAAGGGCAAGGAGAAAAGGACACAGGAATGAAAGGGACCAATGGAAAGTGACAGAAGGGGGGAAGGCAAAAAGGGGGGAGGGGAAGAGAAAACGGGAAAAAAAGAGGGAGAAGGAAGGGGGAAGGGGAAGAAAAGGACGAGGGAGGGGGAGGGAAGGGAAGGCAGGGAGGGAGTGGAAGGAAAGGAAAAAAGGAAAAAGGAACTTAAACTACTCACATGAGCTTCATAACAGGCTAATTTGCATCTATGTCTGAATTTATGATGTCTACAATAGGTACTAAACAAGTTGGCATTAACACAGGCATTTAACACAAATTAATGGCCTTTTTAGCCAGTGCGTAGATCTATAGATCCCTAATGCATTATATCAATGTTAATATACTTGTGTTAAAGAAACGCTAATGCACGTTAAGTTCATGAGATGAAAATGTCCTTTTTTACATTCTAATATGAGAACTGATAATATGCACTGAATTCTGCAGAGTTTAGCACAGCTTCATTAATATCAAAAGCTTAACCACACCTCCTGTGATACAGATAACGTTTTTGCATTTTATGTTTGCATTAATGCAGACACATTAAATGCAAGCAGGTAACCACATCTTCACAGGTTCCATCCTATGAAAGGCCACACAGGCAGGTCACATGGTTTTCCTAAGTTTTTTTTTTTTTTTTTTTTTAGCTTTTCTAGCTGCCAGTTGAAGGAGGTTTGCCAAGCTGGGAGGAGGAGAGAGAACACTTAGTCCATGGAGCAGAAGAAGAAGGAAGAGCCTGTAGCCTGGAGTGCACAGCAGGTCATACAAGCAATGGTATCAACAGATTTTCCAGTGGAAGAAGTGATAAGAAGGTACCAGCTGAACTCAATGGCCATTTTAACTTTAAGAGGGAAATTTTCAAAAGGAGTTGCATGCATAGACCTCGGTTTTATGCAAATGAATACTCTTTTAAATATTACCCAGTATGCGCAAAAGTGATCCGCATGTGTATGTTGGCACTAGTTCTATGCACACCTTCAAATTTTCAAAGCGGATATATGTGCATTAATCTACTTTGAAAATGTGGGTTAATGCCTGCAGACTTTAGCCTAGGTGAGTTGTTAGAAAATTACCCTTCTCATGAAAATCTTACAGATGATCTTCATCCTCCAGTGGGAAGGTTTAATTCAATCCCTTGTTTTTCCAAATTATTCAGCTCTTTACATTTTCTTACTTCAGGTTCCCTTAAAATGACTGTGGCTGTAGCCAGCAGAATGGATCAGTCCACCTTTTCCGGGAATTTGTCAGGTACTACAAACCATGAAAAGATAGTATAGGAATATATTCAACTATATACCCAGATAAAGCAATGGCAGAACCTTAAACTGGATATTTGTGCTACCTCCAAGCTACCAAAAGTTATGGGTGTAATAGATTGCACATATGTAGTAGGGATGCGCATTCAATTGAAACAAATGGCCAATCCATGACAAATATGTTGTATTCATTTGATTTGTGTGCCCCTGAAAATGAATGAGCAAGTCCCATGAATGAAACATATGTCATTTGTTTCATTCGTTTGTTTCCCATTGAAAAGCATTGGTTGCATTGGAAAGACAGAGCCTGAGGCTGGGTAGGTCATGTGGGAGTTTCCATAGCAGCCAGCCCTAATGCCTATGACTCATGTGTGAGGTCAGAGAAGAACTGGGATCTGTTGTCAAGAAAACCAGACTGACAAAGCAAGGGAACGTATCAGCAGGAAGCATTTTTCTAAATCAGCGAATCACTGCTCTGTCTATTCTTCTTATAGTATTACCAGAGTTACAGCTTGCATTTTGATCTCTTTCTCATGGAGGATACATACAGGCCGTTGCAATGTCATCACATAAAAAATGTGCGTCCAAATTGGGGGCATGTTTTTTGAATGCACGCACATCCACCTCAGGAGGAAAGTGGGTAGACCAAGAGAAAGGATAGTAGATACATGGAATAACAAAAAAATGTAGGTGTGGGGAAAAAAAAATCATAATTCACAAAAACATAGTGTACGAACAGAGCCTTAGTGAAAAAAGTGAGATTATAACCAGAGCTCAATTAGGTCTGGAGTAATGCTGTGAGTGGGGAAAAAATGGGCAGATGATGAGCCGGCAGTCTTTCTGTACCATCAGTTAATGTACTGTATTTCTATGTTACCATCACTAACCTGCCTGTTCCAGAAAGATCACTTTCCTGCCTCTTGTTGCTGGCCAGAAGAGAGCTGGAGCACACAAATCACAGAGTATAGCTAGATCAATGGGAATGTTTAGTCAGGGGTGAAATATGGAATGCTACAAATGAGAACATAAGAACATAAAAAATGCCATGCTGGGTCAGACCAGTGATCCATTGTACCAAGCACCTTATTTCTGTCAATAGCCAATTCAGGTCTCTTGGAAGTACCCGGCAAATCTTAATGGGAAGATCCCTTTCCTGTTGTGATCTAAGTACTGCAGTAGGATACTGAAAAGCACTTCAGGTACATGATAAGAGATTCTCCATTTGGTTCATGGAACATTAAGATTGAAATTAGAATGCAGATTTCAGATCTTTCTGTATGCTGACTGGAGATAAATAGCATGCACTTCATGGATTTCTACAATACTATAATAACTGACCCAATCTGTTGTGAAAAATGTCATACAGAGTGAGAGAACATTTTGCATTCAGTTGTATATTTCCTATCCCTTGTAAACTTCTGTATGATGTTAAAACAGGGTAGACATTAAAAACCTGAATGATGAGGGGTCAAGATGGCTGACCCAGCAGGATGCTGATAAGTCCCTCTAGGGACTGGAACTTACTTTTAATGCTTTCCACATGGCTGAAGCAATGAAATAAACTGCTGATATGATTGAATAAGCTATTACCTCTGTTTAGGAGTAAGTTCAGAATTGTTCAACATCTGTTAGCCACTTGGAAAATTGTAGGCTGTGCATTTCCTGGTTGGTGGCAGCACTGTATCTGATGAGGATGCTGGGGACATGCAATGCTGGTTTCTGTCCCATGGGGCGATTGAATTTGGAAGCAGCTGGAGCGCCAGTGTTTCTGCGTGTCTGGGGTTGTGTGACTATGTAGGACTGTAAAGGCTGTTTATTAATGACTTTGTTGCATACAGGGATATTTATGCTCCTTTGCGGTTCTAGATGCCAGATCCTCAGTTCATATGAAGCTGTCTCTATTGTCTGTCCAGTGAATATTTCATCTGTGAAAAGAAAGATGTCTTATGCAATCTGCTCATTTGGTTTCACCTTTGATGAAGGCCCTGAAGGCTGAAACTCATAGGAGTGGGGGTCTGACATACCATTAAGAATGCACAGTGCTCAATGGCTTTTAGATGCTTTTTTTTTCTCATGGTTTACTGATTTTCCACGTTTTTTTTTCTTTTGTACATAGAACATTCTTTGAGCCATGTCATGTATAATGCTGTGTATGATCACACATGAAGATTGTGTGAAAGAGTTTGTCTGTGTACAGTGTGCTTAGTGTTAAATTTATGCACTCGACTTTCCAAACCCATGCTCAAGACAATTCAGGTAGAGTAGGGAAGGTCCTTTCCCTAAAGAGCTTACAATTTAAGTTGGTACCTGAGGCAATGGAGGGTGAAGGGACTTACCCAAGGTCACAAGGGACATCAGTGGACAAAGCAGGTTTCCCTGGTCCTCAGTTTGTTCCTCTAACCACTAGGCCATTCCTAGCCGGATCGGGAGGGTAATATGAAGAAGGTGATACTGTTAGGATGGCTTTTTGGGAAAAAAACAAATATCTTATAGGTAGGAAAGGGTTTTATTTGTTCTCCTAAGGTGGAGATGAAGATAAATGAGGGCTCATGCATGCTGATTCAAAGAGAGATAAAAGGTTTGGGAGACTTTCTCCATTCCCAGCTGACAATGAAGGGCCAAATACATCATGTAGCTAAAGTAGCTTTTTACAAGCTGAAGATGGTTAGGCTGCTGAAGAGTTTTTTTTTACCGCAAGACTTTTTTTGAACAATGGTACAGGCTTCTGAGCCACCTAGACTACTGCAGTTCTTTGTATGTAGGTCTGTCAGAGAAGTTGACTCATGTATTGTACCTTGTGCAAAATGCTACTACCCGTGTATTGATAGGACTTTCAAAAAGAGAACACGTTTCTGTAGTGCTGAAGGACCTCCAATAGTTACCAGTTAAAGGGAGGACAGTGTTCAGGCTGCTGACTACTGTTTTTAAGTTGCTAAAGAGTGAACTCCCTTCTGTTTCAAGAGATGCAATAGAGTTGTATATCCCCAAACGATCATTGCAGTTGACTATCCCAACACAAATGGATTTAAACAGGGTCCCGAGTGTTCTCCGCTGTAGCACCAAATGAATGGAATAAATTGCCAGCCTGGCTACGTGAGAAGTCGGATTCAAAAATGTTTAGAAATTTCATTGAAAAAAAAATTTTTGAAGAAGCTTTTAACTTGCAGGCAGTGCTTTTAATGTTGTAATTTTGTTTTTAGCTAAATGAAATATCATTTATAACTTTATATTTTATTGAAATTGATTATGGGTTTAATATTGTGAAGCTGCAGGATAGAAGAAACTATACATAAACAAACAAACAAATAAATAAATTGTAGGAGATAGGATTTGACCAAGCAATGTTAAAAAGGCATGTACCGCAATATTTAATGAAAGCAGCACTGTCTCTTTAAAAGTAGCTTTGGCCATGCAAAACTGTAGTCATTAGTCACTAATTTTCAGCAGAGGAAGATTTTTCCAGATTGTCTTCAGATGCCACTCAGCAAAGAGAAAAACAGCACAGGTTGCTGTATGAGGTTTTCCCATTTTTCCTATGACAAGAAAAAATATAAACATGTCAATAATTGCTTCCATTGATGATAATGGGATCTCTGCAGCTGTACCAGCGCTCCAGCCTGAAGCCGTTTCAGTCTGAGGCAGTCATAAATATATTTGGCACTGAAGGCTTTGAGAGGCAAATAAAAGGTGCACGTTTGTGGGCAAATAGTTCTCTGTGGGCAGAATGGATGGTGTTAATGGATCATTAATTGTATCTCCAATTCCTGTACACCTAAGAACCCTTAGGGGTAGATTTTAATAGAAGCGCACATGGCCTACATGTGCATGTGCTACCCGGCGTGCACACATATACGCCCGATTTTATAACATGTGCGCCTCTGGGCAGGCGCAAGTTGCACGTGCCAGCCAACTGCCGGTGCGCGATCCCCGGCACAGTGGCAAATATGGCTGCTGTGCCGGAAGCCTGACCCCGCCCTGCCCCCGGACCACCCTGCCCACGCCTCGCCCATGTCCCGCCCCTTTTGTAAAATAGGCCCGGCACGCATAACCCTTTTAAAATCCGGCCCTTAGTTGTGATGACAATCTCCCGAATATCCCCTTCCTACACTGTCAATCGGAAAAAACCTGGAAATCTGAAGATATTTGCTCTCTGGAGTCCAAATTCAAGAAGGAAGAACCGAGCCCTTCTTACTTATGATGGACTTGTACTTTTATTCCTATCTGTGATTTTAATTAGTGCAGTAGATATGCATCTGATTGGGAAAGGGTTTGGCACTCAGACAATCATTTCAAAAGGACACAAACCAGTACTTGGTTATTTCTTTCACACAAAAGCAATGGCCATGAATTTAACAAATAACAGCAGATTACTGTTGCTTGAAAAAAAAAAAAAAAGCATTTTAAAATGTGAGTTAACCTGAAAAAGTGCTTTAAAACAGGAATAAGGAGATGAGTGCCTAAGATTGGAAGGAGTGTGACCAATATGGACTTGCATGCAAGATTGGCACTGGGCATTCCAATCTGGGCACAATCTTGCATGCAAGGTCGTTTGGGCAAGACATGCCAAGTGAAATCAGACAGGAAGCTCTCTATGGAAGGCACCTACAGTAGAACAGTAGATACTTTGGTGTTGGCTGTAAGTGCCCACCCTAGAGAACTTACCCTTTGATTTTCCTTGGCATACCTTGCCCAAATGGCCTTGCATGTGAGATCATACCCAAGCTGGGATGCCCAGTGCAGTCTTGCACCAAGGCCATTTTGGTCACACTCCTTCCAACTTCAAGCACTTACCTCTCTTCTCCT
Organism: Rhinatrema bivittatum; assembly: GCF_901001135.1. Taxonomy (NCBI): domain Eukaryota; kingdom Metazoa; phylum Chordata; class Amphibia; order Gymnophiona; family Rhinatrematidae; genus Rhinatrema; species Rhinatrema bivittatum. The sequence goes on along the minus strand of NC_042615.1, from coordinate 319,641,201 downwards.
GTGCTTCTTAACTCCTTCACCTGAGGTGGAGTAAAAGTTAATTTACATTTCTGGTGGTCAGGATATTTTATTGCTGTGCCTAAGTGGTAGTGTCTAGCTGTTTCCACCAGCTGGGCACAGTAACAGAATGACTTTGGCCACCAGAAATATGAGTTTACTCCACATCAGAACAAAGGAGTTTAGTCCTGGGGGAAGTCTGCGCTACTGCGGTGCACAGAATTTGTGCAGAATTCCCCCCCTGCGCAGAATTGCCGAATTCTGCGCTGAAAATGGCAGAGGAGACCCCAACATGCCGCGGAGCATGCACTGTTCGTGGTGAAGATAAAGTCCCCCGCATGCCGCGGGACGCACTCCGCTTGCGGCGAAGATGAAGGCCCCGGCACTGTTCGCAACAAAGATGAAGGCCCCTGGATGCCGTGGGATGTGCTCCATTCATGGCAAAATGAAGGCCCCAGTGAGAGTGAATGTGTGTACAAAAGTGTGTGTGAGAGAGGGAAGGGGAGGGGAGGGTGAGTGAGCAGGGGAGAGGGTGTGTGAGAGATAGAGACAGAGAGCAGGGGAGGTGAGCAGGAGGGTGTGAGAGAAACCAGGGAGGATAAGCAAGGGGATGTGAGAGAGAGCAGAGGGGGGGGGGGTGCTTGAGTGTGGGTGCCAGAGAGAGGGAGCCTATATGAGGAGATTGTGAAGAAGTGTGTATGTGTGTGAGAGATTGGGAACTGGTGTGTATGAAAAAGGGATTGTGTGTATGTGAGGGTGCTAGCCTATGTGACGGGATTTTGTACATGTGAGAGAGAAGCATGGGTAGCCTGTGTGAGGGTGTATGCGTGAGAGAGAAAGGGAGCATGTGTGGGTGTGTATGCAAGAGAGAGGGACCCTGTATGAGTGGATGTGTGTGTGTGCGCGATGTGTGAGGGTGTGCGTATGTGTACTAGAGAGAGGGAGCATGTGTGTGAGAGAGGGAGGACAGAGGGAGCCTGTGTGAGGGGCAGTACTGAGAATGGGGTCAAACTCTGGGAGTGGCGATAGAGTGGAAGGGGTTGAGCCTAGAGATGGAGGGGAGAGAAACTGGCAGGTGGAGGAGTTGGGGCCTGAGAGCAAAGGGGCCAGGGGAAGGGACACTCTTACAGTGAATTTCTAGGGAAATTCTGCTCAAAATAATTTAAAATTCTGCATCTTTAAGTAATAACTTTTTTCTGTATTAATTTAAAATGTTATTACTTAAAGACTGTCATGTAAATTGTGTTATTTTGACCAATATAAACTTTGCAGAATTTTACATTTTTTTGTGCAGATTTCCCCCAGGAGTAAGAGTTATATTTCCAGTGGAAGTTCTTTGGGGTTTGCACCTGCAGCTGAACAAAACATAAGCTCTCTGGGAAAGGCACCTACAGCTGATTAGTATGCACTTTGCCTGACTTTGGCATAATGTTCAGCTATAGGTGCATGCCCCAGAGAGCTTACGCATTGTTCAGCTATAGGTTCCAGCCTCAGAGAACTTGTGTTGAAAATGTAATTCCTTATTGGGTCTGAGTTAGTGTACCCCCACTGGGCACAACAATGGACAAGATTGTTCACCAGAAACATAAGTTTACTTCACAATAGACACAGGAATGAAATTTCCAATGTAAGCTCTCTGAGGCAGGCACCAATCACAGGTTTTCTTTGTTTTTCTGACCAGCTGGACACTATACACACAGTGCTATCATGTGTACTGGTCAGCTCCTGGTGCCCACCCAGGCTGCCTATGCTTTGCTCATTAGCTGTAGGTGCCTTCCTTTTATTTTACTTGCCATTCCTTGCCAAAATGGCCTTGGAAGAGAGAATGTGCCCACAGGTTGGGATGCACAGCACCAGTTTCACGTGCAAAGCCATTCTGGCAAGGTATGGCAAGAAAAATCAAAGCATAAACCCTCTGGGGTGGGCACCGTCAGCTGAACAGTGTGCACTTTAGCGCTGTGCATCAGACTTTAGCATCCTGCTCAGCTGCAAGTGCTCCTAGAGAGTTTATGCTTTGTTAAGCTAGCTGTAGGTGCTTGCTCCAGAGAGCATTTGCCCTGACTTACTTGTCATTCCTTGCTAAAATGGCCTCGGTTACAATAATTTGCTCTCTGGATTGAGAATTTACAGCTGGCTAAACGAAGTTTAAGCTCCCCGGGGTTGGTATCTACAGTTAAAACAGTACACCAAAGCTGGATGCACAGTGCCAGTGCACTTTTCAGCTGTTGCTGATCTCGGCCCCAAGAGCTTACGCTGGAAATTAAACTCCTGGGTCCAAGGTGGAGTAAACTCACATTTCTAGTGGCCAAAGTTATTCCATTTCTTCTTCCAGTCTGGTAGAAGCAACTAGACAATACCTCACTGGGCACAGCAATAGTATAACATAGACACCAGAAATATGAGTTAAGTTTCATTCCTGCTCTGACCCAAAAGTTAAATTTGCAGCATTAAGAATATTTGCTTTAAGCTGTCTGCCCTTTTATGTCCTCCCTGCATTGCAAGATATTAGCTAATGCCTTCTTTTACTTGGGATTTGGATGCATCCACACTAATGTTAGTGCTGGTTTTATTCTTGGTTTAGTGCACATTTTTTAAGAGTTAAAACCTCTGTTAAATACAGGGGTTAACTTGCGACAAAAAATATGCACTAAAACAGGAGTAAAAATCTGCACTAACTTTAGCACCCCTTATTACATGGGCCCCTATGTGCTTACTGAAGCTCAGAGATGATGAAGCAAGTTTTTAAAAAGCTAAAAACCATATTTTGTTTTTATGGGGTATTTTTAAATGTTTTATTTTTAGGATTTGTGGTTTCCTTCTGTTCCTTTGGATTTCCAGCTCATTCGGAACCAGACTCTAAATCATGGGATCAGAGTGCTGTGAGCCTTCATTTGCAAGCACCCATGCTTTGTCCTCATTTCTAACCCTACCCCCCTCAGTAACCCTGGGCTACCGCTGTCTCTGCAAGCAGGACCACATGCAGCTTGAATCTGGCCACTAGGGGGAGCCACTATTCAATGGCTGGAACTCTCTACTCCAGAGTTTCCCAATCCTGTCCAGGGATTTTACAGAAAATCAGGATTTCAGGATATCTATAGTGAATATGCATACATTGGAAACCCAGTGTATGCAAATTTATCTTATGCATGTTAACTCCTGTGGGAAGGGATGAGAGATTCTCTGTTATAGTATTGAATAAGGGGCTCCAAGATATCGCTAACTGGATATTAAAGAGCAAATTAATTAGCCCTCAGTGCAGGTAAGACTGATGTGTTGAGGATTGGGCGTATGGAGGCAGGTTTTTTTTGGTGTGTTCCTACTTTAGAGGAGGTAATGTTGTCTTTCTCAAATAAAGTGAGAGAGGTGGGAGTACAGTTGATTTGGAATTTTAGGTTAAGATGGTCATTCATAATGCTTTTTTGAAATTAGGGCTCGTTTTCAGGGGGATATGTGCCAGTACTGACTACCCGCACCTTTTCCTCCATCTTGCCCTGTGGCCCCGTTAAAAAAAAAAAAGCATCCTGTGTCACATATGTTCCCCACTGGGAGAAGGGAGGTTGAGAGACAGAGAGGACACTGGGGGAGAGGAAAAGGACAAAATGTGAGAGTGGGAAAATGTTAGGTTAGGGCTGCCGTGCCGAGTCCGTGTGTGTGTGGGGGGGGGAGGGGTGTCTTATGCTGGAGATGCTAGTGCCCATTGCCATTGTGAGCAGAGGATATTTTATAAGGTCCAAAATTTCCAGACAACAAAGGTAGTGGAATAAAAGCCTTATCTTTTTGGCTTAGTGATTTGAATATGTCACTTTTGGGAATGTGATTCAGTGCAGCATCTCTGATATCTTTGTGTTTTGCAGGAAATGTATTTCTCTTTCTCCAGTGTTGCATTATGTACACAGTTTGGCTTCTTTGGGTTTCCAGTTCAGTTTTTGTATTTCTATTCATAATTTCCGGTCTCTATTTGGTAAGGGTCTATCTATTTTTTGTCTGTGTGATCAAACTGCTAGCAAGTAGTTTCTATGTAGTGATCTGTAGCAGCCCGGCTTGTTCTGTTTTCCCAGCAGGAGGTGTGTTGGTGTTCTAGGGTCGGGTGTAATATTTGCAATGCTGTCATTTCATAGGCTCTATGGCTAGTTGCAGGAGATGGAATTCTGAATGGTTGCCACTTTTTAGCCCATCTCCAAGGAGTTTTGGCAGTTTGGCACCTTTTTTCTTTTCAAGCAAAAAAGCATTACTACTATTACCACTTTTTTAAAGTGCTACTAGACATATGCAGTGCTGTACATACACACATAGAAGACAGTCCCTGCTCCATGGAGCTTACAATCTAGTCAAGAAAAATATACATGACAAATGAGAAGAATACTTAGGATATAAAAACAGCTTCAAAAGTTAAGTTTTTAAAAATGGTTTTGAATACAGACAGAGAGGGAATATGATGCAGCAACTCTGGAAGTCTATTCCAAGCATTCAGCACAACAAGGTGGAAGGCAGGAAAGGAGTTGTCAGTAGAAGAGGAAAGCACAGAGAAGAGCAACTTGCCCATTGATCAGGATGCATGAGGAAGCGTTTTATGGGTGAGAGAAGAGAAGATAGGTAATGAGGAACTGCAGAGTGATTGCATTTCTAGGTCAGAAAGAGAAGCCTGAAAGGTATGTGGAAGTGGACAGGTAGCCAACGTAGTGACCTGAGGGGGCCTGCAGAGTCATTTTGTTATTTGTATAACTGAAAGCTTTGACAACTGTGAGGCAGGCATTTATAGTCATTGTGCAACTGAACTACTGCAAAAATCTATATATAGGCATCCCAAGGAGACTGTCGTCTGAACTACAGGTAGTTCAGAATATTGCAGTGATGGGGTGCCCTGCTAGGACTAGGGTTTCATTATTAGAAGTAATAATTGGCTCAGTTAAATTCCTCACTTCAATATTTCATGCCCTGCAAATTAAAGGCTCATCATATCTTGTGGGTAGGCTAGGATGGGATCTTAGATCAAGCCAGTTTTCTCTTTTGAAATGATAAAGATGGCTTGTCTTAGAGCTAGGGTAATGTCTGTCGCAGGCCTTTTGTTGTGGAATAGATATGTCAGTGACTGCACCTGGTCACTGCTGAATTTGACTAGTGCCTTGCGACGCAGCTACCATTAGCTGCAGCAGACCAATGTCCAGGAGAGGAAGGTGTGTGTGTGTGTGTGTGAAAGTGATATTACCTTTGAGGTATATAGTTGGAAAGTCTATAGATTTGTTGTATTTTGAAGAGTGAATGAGATGTTTGACTTTTAGAGTGCTTGCTGGGCTGTCAGGTTCATGTGTGTGTGGTTTGAATCATAGAAATCTTATGGGTTTTAGGCGATTGAGGGGTGGGAGATTGTTACTCAATTATTTTTATATAGTTTTCTTTGGATATGTATATATTTGTTTACTGTTTTTGTGATACTTATGATTTTTATGTAATTTCTGCATAATGAACAACATTGTTTACAATGGATAACATTGTTTACAATGTTATTTGTTAAAATGTAAGCCGCCCCCGAGGCGACAGTTCTATTTCCTTGTACACCGGTGAGATATGTATATTATACAGGAACGTTGGTTTATAAAAACTAAAAATAAATAAATAAATAAATAATGTTAAATATTTGATTAAAAAATGTATATTGTATGATTGTTTTATATATATATATATATATATATATATATATATAATATATATATATATATATATATATATATATATATATTATATATATATATATATATATATATATATGTTTACCTTTTTTGTGTAATACAATTTTAAACTGTGACATTTTAAATCTGTTGTTGGGGGAATTTATGTGACTGCAGCATGTGTTACAGAACTGGAGGTGCAGAATTTATATTGTGATTCTGTCCCTTTTGTGTAAAATTCACACTCACATCTATATAGAAGAACTGGTTCAATAAGGCTATCCAATTATTTAAACCGGAGGTTGAAACTGATCAGGTTTTTAAAAATTGCACAGAAAGACCTTTGGACTTTTTCGGATTGTGTCTTTTATAGCCATTTTAAAGGCAGGGTCTGTTATTGTTTAATAAAGATGTTGGGGGGGGGGGGGGGAGTGAGCATGTGGTCTGGAAATATCACTTTGACTTCTGCCCCTTCTCCCTCCAACTACTTCTGGCTAGAGATCCCATGGTCTGTGCAGCGGCCACCAGTCAGCCGGACCCAGCCAGCATCCCCAAGACCGTAGGAGGTGCTGCCCACATACCGAAGAGCCTCGTGTTTTAGCGAGTCACAAGAGTGAACAGAAACGTCACCTGTGCAGAATAAACATTGTTGGATCCTTCTTTCCTCGGTCCTTTCTTACAACCCTTCACCAATGCCACCTTGGTCTAGGGGCAGGAAGGAGAGAGTGACCCCCCACCCCCACCCCAAACGAATAACATGTGATTCACAAGCAGTGCATGGCTCTGCCCCAAGGGCTCTGTGAATCAGGCACAGATTAGTGCAATGAGCGGGCTTTCTTTTCCCATGATAAAATTAAAAAAAAAAAAAAAAAGTTGCCCTCTTAGCCTGGGTTGCTCACGTCCCAGTGCTGTACTTTTCTTTTGCACAGTCATTGCCAATGCGTCTCTCTCTCTCTCTTGTTCGGTCTAGCCCTGTGATCGCCTGCCCTCCTCCGCTGGGAGGGGCGAAGCCCGGAGAGGAGGGAAGGAGAGGCAGAGAGAGAGAGACGGGAAGTGCAGAGAGGTGGCGAGTGGGGAGCCCGGTGGCAACGCTTCCAGAGGTGAGTGACCCGTGCGGGGAGGGCTAGAGTCCCCTCCCCGCCCAATGCAAGCCGGCGCGGGATCCCAGCAGAGCGCCTTTTAGCGGGGGAGGGGGGGACTCCTCTGCTCTGCACCTGCCGGTGCCGCCCCGTCCCTGCAGGCAGCACGGACTGGGGGGGGGGCTGGAGGAGGCTGCGCGCCCGCTCGTTTTACTAAGAGCAGCGGAACTGCTCGGGGGGCCTGGCTGAGATGCTTGTTAGCATAGCGCTGCGCCGTGTGTGTGTGTATATATATATATATATATGTATATAATTTTGTACGGGACGTCCTTCTTCTGTGCCGTCTGCGTCTTTTCCATTAAATGGCTGAAAGTTTTAGAGGTGAGAAGTTTGTTGGCAGGCGGAGGACGTGCTTACCCCCCCCCGCTCAGAAGGTGGGTGGTGGGGAGAGTCGGGGCGGAAGGACGAGGGGCGAGGCACAGGTTAGGCAACAGGGAGGGCTCGGCCCTGGGCATGCGCCGTGCAAAGGCTCAGCTCGGCTACAGGGATCAGGCTCTGCCGGGGAGGCTGCAGCAGGGCGAGCAAACTTTACTAAAGGTGCAGGGAACCCCAGACCCTGTTGCAGTGGCTGGCAGGCTGGCATTCCCAGCTGCACAATGCTGTGCCAGGTTTGAAAGGAAAAAAAACACACACACACAACCACACCTCAGTGTGTTGTATTCTCAAAAGCTCGTGCATGGTAACATCTGTTCTAAGATCTTCCTTTTCGAAGGTATCCCAGCTTCTTGGACGAGGACTGGCTTAGAGAGGTTAGAGCAATTGGATTGAGAATCAGGGGAATGCGGAGTTCAAATCCCACTGGCACACCTTGGGCACATCTCCCATTGCCGCTGCTGTCCACTTAGATTGTAAGCCCTTCGGGACCGTTACTTATCCTGCCTAAATGATGATAATGCTGTAAACTGCCTCGATCATAGGGAAAGGTTGGCTGGAAATGAAATGTAATGATTGCTAAGACCCTTCTGATTGGACAATGGTGATGGATGTGTTAATATCCTGAGAGCACGTGTAACTTTCTAGGTCATTTTTCTTATTTATGCTGTACAAACCTTTCCATGTGTCAGATTTGTGAGCTGGTGGTGCCCTTTTATACAGAATAGTGTCATAGGTGTGGGAACCGCTGGGCTGATACTCTGCTTCCAAGGGTCTTGCTCTGGTTTTACGTGAATGCTTTACGGCCCCCTGAACTTGGTACTAAAGGATGGAATGCAGGTTGACTTGCCTTAAACCGAGACCATATCTGGGAACTTTTGAGTTTTAATCACCTTCGGGCTGATACAGTACAGTGTGCTCCGGAGCGCACTGTTAACCCGCCATTGGATGCACGTTTTCGATGCGCTAGCGTTACCCCTTATTCAGTAAGGGGCCGAAAACGTGCGTCCAAACCCCCCATCCTAATAGCGCCCGCAACATGCAAATGCATGTTGATGGCCCTATTAGGTATTCCCGCGTGATTCAGAAAACAAAATGTGCAGCCAAGCCGCACATTTTGCTTTCAGAAATTAGCGCCTACACAAAGGTAGGCGCTAATTTCTTCGGGCACCGGGAAAGTGCACAGAAAAGTAGTAAAAACTGCTTTTCTGTGCACCCTCCGACTTAATATCATGGCGATATTAAGTCGGAGGTCCCGAAGGGTAAAATAAATAAATAAATACATAAATTTGAAGTCGGCCCGCGGCTGTCGGGTCGAAAATCGGACGCTCAATTCTGCCGGCTTCCGGTTTCCAAGCCCGTGGCTGTCAGCGGGCTCGAGAGCCAACGCTGGCAAAATTGAGCATCGGCTGTCAAACCCACTGACAGCCGCCGCTCCGGACCAAAAGGAGGCGCTAGGGACGCGCTAGTGTCCCTAGCGCCTCCTTTTGCCTGTTTTTACTGCCGGGCCTCATTTAAATACAAAATCGCACGCACAGGAGAGTGGGCGTTCGCCTGCTCTCCCTTGTTTTTACTGTATCGGCTCATTTGACGTTAACGTTGATTGGGGAGGGGGGAATAATGTGCATCAGCTTTCTCTTGTCCCCATTTTCCTTCCCCCACCCACATGTTTCCTCTTGCAGGGATTATCCCAGGATCCTTCCCTTTCCTCTGTCCTTGGCCACAGCCCTGTCTTAGCTTCCCCCTCCCCCTGTAAAATCCCAGCTCCTTGTGCAACCTCACTCTGCCCTCAGCTGAGTGAGTCTAGGACCTGGAATCACAGCTGCAGACTGCCTTTCAGGCCCAGGCAATACCATGTGCTCAGGCTAACGCACAGGTTAATCCGCAATACTGCTTTTCTGTAGTTCCTCCGACTTAATATCATGGCGATATTAAGGCGGAGGAACCAAAAAAAAGGAGTAATGGGGGAGGGGGGGGGAGTGTTGCCAGCAGTGAGGTTGGTAAAACTGAGCGTCTGTTTTTCTAACCCACATACAGCCACTTCTCCTGGGCGCTCGATGCCGAGGCGCTAGGGAGGAACGATTTCCCCCTAGCCACCTCCTTTTTAACGCAGCGGCTTGTTGGCCTGCTGCTTCGCGCATGCCTGGGAGAGGTGGATGGGCGCGCTTTAGGAAAGCGTTTTTCGTGCTCCAGTATTGCATCAGCCTGTCTGTGTGTTGCAGCCCCTCTCCAGTTTCTCCCCCTATGCTGCCTGTAGTGTTCCAAGCTGACCCCTCTCCTCTCCTGCTCCCTGCTGGCCTACTGAGGAAGGGGAGCAGTAAATGGAGAGACCCGGAGCTTTTGTAGTGTTTCCCTGGGGACATGGCAGTTGATGCAAACTCCTTGAGTCTCGGGGGGTGGGGTGGGGGGAGAGTTCCCAGGTATGCTTGTGACACTTCAGATGCCTCCAGCACTTTATGCTCCCCCTGCTGGTTCTGTCCCAAACCTGTGATTACCAGGCCTGGCCTTATTGACTCCACATCAGTTGGGTTTTGCACCTGTCCACAATGATTGTGCATGAGATATTTGCTTATATTGGAGATTAAATAGACTGAATCAGGTAGAACAGCAATTTATTAATTACATTTTTAACTCCAGGCACTAGGTGGCAGCATGTGCTGTAGTTCATATGGGGAGATGCTCTTTCTGTATCAGTAACATGTACAGGCCTTGGAATTCCTAAATAGACCTGTGTTATCAAACTTTCGACCTTTCCAGGTTCATTCTATGTGATAGCACAATATTCAGCTTCTCATTGGCAGAATAGCAAGTCTTCCATGACTGGCTTGTAGGTGTGAAGGTGGCTGATGAGACCGATCTGGAATCCGCAGACTATAAAAATGTCCTTCTGGAGAGGGTGGATGACCCTAGATGATTGTTTTGGTCTAAATCACACTGTTTCCGCATTTCTTTTTTCTCTGTCTCCTCTTGTACCAAAGTGCTAAGATCCTTGTGGCAGACTCCTACCGCATCTGGGGTGTTTCTGGGCAGCAGTCTTCCACTAAGTAGGTGTCTGTGTGACACAGTACGTCTTCATGTTGGCCTTGAGGATGTTCTAGGAGCGCTGTCTCTACTCATCAGGAGTGTATACCTTGACTAAACTGGGTAAATGCAGCTTGCTTCAGGAATCTGGCACTGGATGACGTAGTAGGCCCGGCAACGTTGGTGTCAGACAGTTAAACTTTTCCCTTCTCGGTGCAAAGTGTTTCCTGGCTGGTGATGGATTATGACCTTTATTTTTGTTTTGGCTTCCACACACAATCCCCGTATTCCTAAACTGCACCTGTGCCTTTCAGTTTCCTGTTCACTTGCCATTTCTGGCTCTTTGCATGCTGCTAAATTATCTCATTGCGATAATTTGGCAACCCAGCTGCTCTCATGGGCCAGCACCACACGTTCTCAACTTCCCAATCCCAAGGTGTGCTGAAGATCCGTCGTGGGCTCCAGTTCCTTGCTCTTTACAGCATGGCAGCCCCACCTCGACTGCCCTGTACCTGGAGATGGAAGGCCCAGGAAAAAAAAAAAGTGATTCTATTTTTCCCCAAGGCTAGAAATGGAAAAGTTTCTTTTTTTTTGTATATATATAAATTTCCTTGGGGAAAAATAGAATCACTTTTTTTTTTTTTTCCAGGCCTTCACTTCTGTATCTGTCACAGCTTTTAACGCCACACTCAGCATCTGCAAAGCCATTCTTGTTCCTCTTCGTTCAAGACCTCTTTATCTTGCCTGTCATAGACTCTCCATCACTGGCCTATGATCTTCCTTCCTGTCTCTCCTCTTTTGGTGCAGACATACTGAAGGACCATAGGCAAAAGGTTTGTCCAGCTGAGTACAGGACTTAGCTGGACAAAATTTCCGCCTCGCTGACCACCTCTGATTTATCTGGGTAAGGGTTTACATGGTTAAAACTCAGCCCTGCCTCTGATGTATCCAGGTAAGTTAACTGGATAATTAATTAATTTAGCAGGATAATGCTGCTATTCAGGGTTCTCTGGCTAAGTTATCCAGATAACTTCAGTTGTGCCGAAGGGCTGGCTTAAAGTTAGATGGATAAACTTCCCCGGCTAGCTATAGTGCAGCTTTGCCGCTGAATTTCTAGTTTAAATTAACCGAGTTAAGTATATCTGGTTAACATACTCAGACAGCCTGTGGCTGAATATGGACTTAGCTATTTATACAGCTGCTAGAGTGTGCTCACACCTTGAGCTGTGGACTTGAGCTGCCCTTCCCAGAAGTGAAGTTGTGCTGTGTTCATTGTATCTATCTAAGGCTGTATTCTGATCGCTTTCTAATTTTAAGGCAATTGGTGTCTAATTTTCAAGGCAATTCGCATCATTTTCCTCATTGGATTTCAGTAATCATTAGCATACATATTTTATTGAGCAATAGCTCAGTTGCTTTGGGCTAAGTGAAAGAAAATGGTTACCTCCCTTCCAAAAAGAACTACAAAAAAAATACTTTTTAAAAATGATTTATGGCCTCTTAATACTCTGAAACAGTGCATTGGGAAGTAGGTATTTGAGTATCTTACATTGAATTGTATAATCTTCACACTAGTTAACTTGCCTTTCAACATCCTTCATGTTCACTGCTACATTTTTCCTGTGCTGCTTCGTACCCTTCTTCCCTTTTGTCACAGAATTGAAAAGGTGATGTGGTGGAAGAGAGTACAGAAAAGCATTAATTTGACTGGGAAATCAGCAAAAAAAATCTGCGTTTATCAAACAGGATCCCTACAGCTGCTGTGCATATGGGGGTTTTAAGAAACACTGGCGTATACGAGCATGCAGACCCCAACCTGCAAAGTCTGCCTTCTAATCCAGTAAGAGTAACGCAAGCCCATCTCAAGAGCGGAAGTCAAGGCTTAAAAGCTTCTCCTTTCACGATTATAGGTTGACCTGGTAAGAGTCGGAGGGAAAAATGGGACAAATACCTCCCCCCACCCTCCCATCCCCCAAAATGTTGGGTTTGCCTGAGTGCTGTTTTTGTATGTGAGCTTTGGAAAAGGTGTAGAGTTCCCGTATTGTCGATGTTCATTAGAACCTTGGATAAGGCTTTCAGGATTTATCTTCTGTCTGGGGATTGCCTCAGTGCTGGATGTGGGCAGAGGGCAATGGGCACGGGTATTCTCGATGTGGCTCACCAGTGCCATTTTGCGTTGTGCCCTCACCATAGTTCCTATGTCATCGTCTGTCGGTAGCGCAAGCTAACGCAACCCCCGTTTCTGATTGGGTCCTGTTGTACGTGACGTCTCGATGGAACCCATGTGCGAGTGACTGTTTGCAGCGATGCTCTGAACATGGCAGTGCCAAGCATTTCTTAAAAAGAAAAGTCAGAATGCAGCAACTTTAAGTAAAGTATTGAAAATGGTGCAGGGCACGTGTTACTACTTGCCGTGTGTTTGTCTGAAATCTTGTTTGATGTACAATGAGTATGGAATCCTTTTTAAGGTAACCGAGATGGATCGATATGAAAATAAAACCCTGTTAAAAAAAAAAAAAAAAAAGAGAACGAGGATGGCATTGTCGGTGAGAAGCTGCTGATCTCTCTCCCGCTACTTAAAGTTTTTTCTTCTAATACTTTTCTGAAAATGGTGAAGACGAAAGGTAAATTTTTTATGGTGGAGTTCTCCTACCACCCCTTCCAGCACACAAAAGACTATTCTGCGGTTCCTGAGGGGGAGTTCAGAACCTTTCAGCTCGGGGCAGATCCTCCTCGCAGGCAACGCTGAGGAAATGGGGTTGAACCTGCCGGAGGCTGAAACATCTCCTACCCCCGAGTGCCCACCTACCTTCTTTGGCCCCGATACCAAGTGGCGGTGTCATACTAAGCGAGGCTGCGGGGGAGATAGCAAAATCTGCCGTTGATGCTGTGAGGGGTTGGGCAGCATGGAAGGAAACCTTGCACTGGTGGGAGAGGGGGGCCAAGCAGGACTCTTTCTGCCCGTGAGAAAATGACGCTGGGGGCGCGAAGGAAGAATGTTGTGTGCCTACCTCTTTTTTTTTTTTTTTTTGAGTCCCTGTGGATTTCGGCTTTGGAGAGACCTGCTCACATTTTGGCAAGCAGTTACAATTCTTGAGATGACAATGGGTAAAAAGATTTGATTTTTCTACTTCTATCGATACTGTTCAACACCAGGTGTCTGCTTTGAGAACATCTGTTGGTGCTCTTGAAGGGAAAACTCAGGAGCTGGAGTCTCGATGTGCAGTTCTGCAGGACTTCAAAATCTCTTCCATTAGCGAGCGCTGCTGTGCAACCGAGACTTGAGGCTTTTGAAAGTGGATGGAGGAATCTCACTTTGAGGATTCTTAATTTTCCACGCGTTCCCCTGATTGGTCCTAAGGAACTGTTCAAGAGTGATGTACCGGACGTTTTACGCATTTCTGCACGTGCTTTACCTCCCTTAAACAGAATCTTCTAACTGCCATTTAAAGCAGGGAAGAAGGTATGGATGTACTGGTGGATACGTCTTCGGTGTCAGTGGATAGTTTTGATTTATCTGTTTATTTGGAACAATCTACAGAAGTGAAAGCTTCGTGCTACTCATGATTTCTCGATTATTTGAAGCAGATAAGGACCTCTTGATGAGGTTATATTTTAAATAGTCTCGTAAACAAAAGGGGAAGAACAGTATAAAATGATCACCCTAACATGTTATGAAAGCTGGTATCATAACCATACAGTGGACCCTCGAGTTACAACCGGCCTGACATACAAACAACTTGGGTTACAACCAAAATTTTAGTTTTGAGTTACAACCAAATTCTTGTTACAACCTGAATGCCTGCCAAGACCATGTGTATCCGCTCGTGCGTAAGGTTGCTTCTAATTGGGCATTTTTTCCTGTCAATCACTTTTTTTGGGCTTGGTGGGTGGGACTTCTGCTCTGCTGTTGCAGTGATTGGCTGCTGCTGCTGCCGATGAGGCCTGTCCATCTCAGGCGCACCCAGAGCTGCATATGTTCACAGGAGCACATAGGCAGCCCTGGCACAGCATTGCAGCAAGCAACAGCATCACTGGTGACCAAGGAAGCTTCTGTGCAGCAGCAGAAAGGGATTGTAGCACTCAGCTGGCTACAGCAAGGTATCAGGAGGGGAGGAATGAGTATGCTGGGAGGGGGAAATGAGTGGGGGCCAGAGATGTGCTCTGAGGGGGTGGGGAGGGGGGAATCCTCCCCCTCCTCCCTTCCTGCAAGCCAAAGATGTAAACTTGAATGTGAGTTCAGTATGAAATTGTTGTTTCTGATAGGCTAGGTACATCTTATAACTTTTTGGTGAGTACACTAGGAAAATTATTGGTGTTTCTGGTAAATTAGACATATTGTTCAACCCTTTTTTATTATGAAAAGTTTAGGTAAGGGGTGCATTGGGAGGTTCGGAACGCATTATGGGTATTTCCATGATTTCCTATGGAAAAATAGCCTTGACTTACAACCAACTTGAGTTCGTAAGTCAAGGGTCCACTGTATTTCTTTGCCATTAAAAAAGCATGACAGCCATGAAGTATAATCATCTCAAAGCCCAGCCACTACCTTCCAAAATGCAGAAGATAGCAAATGTCTCAGCCCCTGAATTTTTTAGTATTCTTTATGCAAATAAAATCAGTTGAAAAGGGTCAAACAAGATTCATCAGAGGTTCACAAAGTCAGAGTTCTTAAGTGGTTGTTCAGTCCAAACAATCCACTTATATTGTAACATCCCGCTAACGTCTATAGTCCAGGTTGTGAGATTTTTCAATTGCAAAGCCCCTGATGCAGGCAGCTAGCGGGATGTTACAATATAAGTGGATTGCTTGGATCGAATAAGAACTTAAGAACTCTGACTTTGTGAACCTCTGATGAATCCATAAGCTTTGCATTTTTGACTGCGACTACAAGGTAAATGTTGTTTGTTCCTGAAATCTGTAGTAGTTTTTAGGCAAATAAAATCAATTGGAAAGCATTAGAAACATTCGCTGCCTTGTGCATTTTGGATGGTAGCGGTTAGGCTGCTAGGTGATTTTTTTATTTCATGACTGGCATGCCTTTTTAATGGCAAAGAAGCACATTTATGATGCCAGCTTTCATAACATCTTCGGGTGATCAGGTTTACACTGTTGTTCCCCGTTTTGTTTATTGGAGTTGATTTTTGGAACACAAATTTAGCTTCCTTTGGTTGTGGTTAAATTTTAAATAGGACAAAAGGTCTTAATTTTTTCCAGACGTCTGTAGGCAAGCACAGGATCGCAGGAAATCTTCTCTTCAGCCGCGTGAGGCCGTTGTAAATTTGAGGGGAGAATTCTTTTGGAGATATCCAGTGCAGTATTTGAGTAAGATATCTGCTGTTAGCTATGGTTTTGTTTTTTTTTAACCCTCTCATTTGAGATCTTTTTTGGATGATAGGAATGTAATTGAACCTGTCATAACTTTAGAGAATGCCCTGTAAATATTTAGTAGTTGCGGTCTATCTATTAGTTTTTCACTCTTTCCAGATCCCTTTCTTGTTTCAGTTTTTCTTGATGGTTTCTTTTTCCCCTCTATTTTTTGATAGATCCTCCTTTATTAGGGGACTTGATAGAAGGCAATGCATTTATAGTGCTGCTTATTGTTTTGCTTATATTTTGTTGCTTAAATGTGTTTCCTTGATTGCTGTGCAAATTTATTGCTGGTGATTGTATATTAAAATTGAATAAATACAAAGTTTAAAACAAAACAGAGAATTGGAAAAAAAACAAACCCCAAACCAATATTGCATATCTCTTTTGCTTTTTCTCGACTCACTGCAGCGTTTGGGACACGCTGGCCGGTCCTGCCCGTACCTCATGCGTAATCCCATGGCCACTGCCGTTCCAAACTCCAGGGCAGCCTGCTCCCAGGATGAGCAGCTCCTGCGGCTTCAGGGGAGGAGGGGGACCAAGAAGGCAGCGGAGGGGCTGCAGAGCGGCAACAGTCTCTTGCGACTAGTTTAAAATAATTACAACGAAATTTGTAGATCTTCCCATAGGAAAAAAAAAAAAAAAAGACTAGCTTAAAAAAGGGAGTTTTCAAACATTTGTTTTTTTCAACTTTCCATCATTGGGAGATTCTTGTGGGTGTTTTCCCAGCTTATGTATGTTTCTAAGGTTTTTGATTTCCCAAACTGTTTGTTTAAATCTTATTATTTTTATTTCTTTATTTTAGCAGCTTCGAAGGTTGCTACAACAACATCGCATTTCAGCCAGGTGGGCAAAGGTCACTGGTGGCTGTCTGGCGCTCGGTGGAAGTTCTGCCTTAAATCTGTGGAGTATTCCTGTGCAGTGGTGTACTCTTACAGCGACCCGCCCTGCAGCGCTCCCTTCCCAGAGAGATAAAACCAGAGAGCGGCCCTTGGCTGGTGTCAGCTGTCGGTGTCCTGCTTGGCTGCCTGCAGGGTGAAGGTGTAACTGCTGTGCTGGGACCCACCAGCTCGAGAAACCACACTTCTTTGGCCCGGTAAGTAGCTCTTGAATTTTTTAAATGTTTCTGATTGCTTCTGTTGCCTTCTCTCCAATTTTAGTGTGTATAATTGCAAATAGTGTCTTAAGTTTCTTGAGTAGGTGAGCACAGATTATGTGACTGTGTGTGTGTGTGTGGGCATTGTGGTGAATAAGTGACCTGGACAAGGGAGCGCTGTATCCTGAGGAACTAGGTGTGGGTAGAAAGGGAGCACTGCAGGAGCATTGGTGGTGTGGTAGATCAGAGGCAGTACTGTTTTTTTTTTGTAGGGACTGGCACAGTGCCCCCTCTAGTCACATTCGGGTGGCACATGAGTAGAGAGCATGGGAGTGAACTTTCTCATACTGTTTTGTGCTTGTGAAGTTTGCCTTCTCTAAGTTGTAAATATTTTGTTTCAGCATTTTTATCCTAAACGGCCCCCACTCCCACCCAGGCACTTCACAGCAAACTGCATTCAGTCACAATAAGTCCATAGCGCTACGATCACCTGTGAAGACAGGAGGTAAAGGGAGTGTCCGTTGCAGAAGTAGGATTTGAACCCGGCTCTCTCCTGGTTCCCAGTCCATCATTCTAACTGGTAGGTCACCTGCAGCCTCAAGTATTTTTTTTTTTTTTGTAAGGCTGATGCTATAAAGTTTTATTTGAAATTCTGACAAGGAAACTGACAGCAAATGCTTCAAGCTGTAGCCAGGAAAAGTTCCTCCACCACAGAGAGAAGAAAGCAAGAGAAATCCCTTAGTAACATCGGAACTGATACAAGGCGAGCAGGGCTGAAATGCAAAGCTCTTGTGACAGTGCACTGGTGCCTTGCAGGATGGAAACGTAGAGGGGTTTTATAATCCTGGAATCTCTGCTGATTGGCAGTTATGACCTTTAGTAATTGTACCAGCAAATATCTGAGCGCAGGAGCCTCGCCTCTGCGTTGTACCAGACTCCGGCCTTGAGGGGTTTTGGTCTGGCAGCAAAAAAAATGTCAAAACTTTGTGGCGCAGTATTTTTTAGTTGTTATATCTGTGTTGGAGAAAATCTGGATTCTCTGCAGGTCTGTGATCCCTTTTATTGGGTTAATATGAAAATTAGCCTAAGAAGAGAATGTACAAAATCTTCTGAGACCCATCCCGGGCAATACAAATCACAATCAGCACAGATTGCAAAATCACATAAAAAGAGGCCAGAAATTCTTTTTTTTTTTTTTTTTGTGGCTTTTTTTTTTTTTAGTCTGGAAATGTTGGAATATTTGGTGCCCTTCATGCTTATCTATTTACATATTTTTAGGACAATCTGTAAAGTAGCAGATACGATAGAAGCTGTGACAGTAACGAGCATAGGGGTTTTAAAATTTTTTTTATTGCAATAGGTAAATGACCCGCAGCAGAATTCAGTGTCTGAAAGGTGATTGGGATGCTTTGGGCCTATGCAGGTGGAATGCACCCTATGGACCTGCAGGAGCGATGCGGTGTGGGGGTGGTGAGGGAGCTGGGAGACGGCCCTGGTAAACAGGGTAATTCATGGCTATGCCTGCAGAAAATGTCCACCTTGTAACTGGTGAGAGCTGAGGAGCAGGAGTGGCAGGTAATTAGAGCAAGGGTGGGCAAACATTTGGGCCTGGGGAATGACCTGCTATAGGTGTAGGGATGGTTACCTGAACCCGATTCGCCTCCAGAGCCTGGTTTGCCCAACTCTGGGTTAGAGCAGTGCACTGGGAACCAGGGAAATCAGAATTAAAATTCCAGTGATGGCTCCATGTGACTTTGGGCAAGGTTCTGCACCTTGCTTCAGGAACCCACTTAGTTTGCAGGAGTTTTGTGGGGAAGGGGTATGACCATTCGTGAGTATTTATTGGTGGTGTTCAGTGCTCTGCATATATCCAGTGGCACTCTAACGATCAGAATTATATTTAGTAGTATGAGAGGGCGCTTGGCAGTGGGGCATGGTTGTGGCATAGCCACTCTTGCCTATCAAGTGCCCGAGCCTCGGAAGTGCTGCAGGCACAGTCAGTTGAGCAAGGACTGGAGTTTTTATTAATTTGCACCACTTGGCTAATTAATTGGTCTTCATTTAAAAAATGTCTGTGGGTATCTGGGCAGTCAGAGGTGTAATGGGCTTTCTTACGCTGACTTCTGGTCTAATTGCTTTTCTCTCCTCTCCCTTTTTAACAGGTGTATTTGCTGCTTAAATTTAGATCCCTTCCCCCTCCAAGCTAAAAGGCATCATGAGCAACTACAGCGTGTCTCTGGTGGGTCCAGCTCCCTGGGGTTTCAGACTTCAAGGTGGGAAAGATTTCAACATGCCCCTGACTATCTCCAAGGTAAGCATTTCTCTGACCTCCTCCCGGCAGATGCTCGCTGCATCCTGTGGTCGTCCCTCCCCCCCCCCTAAATCTGTGCAGCTGGGCACTCCTGCAGCAAGATCTGCCCGCTGAAGGCAAGATATGCCGCTGACTTATCCCAGGCAGGGGGAGGGGAAGCTTGTCCTCTGAGAAGAGGCTGCTGGCATTTAAAAGGTGGTTTGTGTTTTTTTTTTTAATCTACTTGTAAGACAGGTTAATATTTCCTTGGCTTTGAAATTTGAGGTCTTTTTAGAAGCCGCATTGCTGTTGATTAGAGCTGCATGTTTGTGAAATAACAGCTGTTCTTTGCCTGGAATGGGTTAAAGCAGTTGGTGCTTCCTGTGTTGAAGCTTTTACGTTTGCAGATATTTTTTTTGACCTGCTATGCTGAAGGAAAGGGGCTCGGATTGGGTTTTAGTTAGGTTTGCATTGCGTCGTATAGCAGGATTTACTCTTTCCCCCTTCTCAGATGTTGTTATGGTGTCTTGCCTAATCTTGCAAATTAATCCTTTGGGGTTGTGCATGGTAAAGCACTGTAACTACCAAAGTCTTCTACATTTTATAGTTTTGGGCTGTCAGGACCCATATTTACTGAAGGTTTTCTCTGCGTTTTGCCAGAGGTGTGAGGATCCTAAGTGAATCAAAGTGCTAGCTGCATCGGAGGCAATTCTTGTGTCTAGGAGGCAATGTAACGAATGCCTTTTGATGTGAGAGAGAGAGCTGGACTGTCAGTGGTGAATGGTAATAGAAGTTTGGCTAGTGACTTGGTAACATGTGGACCGGGGGAGGCACATGGTCGTGCTCCTGCCTCTTCCTGCTCTGCTTTTACTGATGGACCGGT
The DNA here is from genome assembly GCF_901001135.1 of Rhinatrema bivittatum. Lineage (NCBI taxonomy): Eukaryota > Metazoa > Chordata > Amphibia > Gymnophiona > Rhinatrematidae > Rhinatrema > Rhinatrema bivittatum. The sequence continues at coordinate 319,621,367 of NC_042615.1, read as the reverse complement.
ACAGTACGGGAGGAGGCTGAGCACTGGGCGCTGAGAAAAGCACATCCTGCTTTCAGCAGCGGCCTACTCACGCCATGCATGCTGTGTCAGAGGAGAAGGGAACAAGAGGGAGAGAAAGACAGGAGGGTCTAGGAAAGCGGAGCCTGGGGCCCCGCAGTTGCTGTGTGGAGGAAAAGCCAAGGCTTGGTACAGAAGAGGGAGGCACAGGCAGACTTGAGGTAGGTAAGAGAAACTGTGGAGAGGAAAGAAGGGGGAAGATGTTGGTGGCAGAGCTGGCGCCTGGCATATGTAGACCAAGCATTTGGTTAGGTGCCCAGGAAGCTCCAGATATCCTGGATGCACTTTTTTTTTTTTTTATAAATTTCTCTGCAGGGTTCTGCTCCTCCCTGCTCCTGCTTATGGCCCCCAACAGGCTAACACCTCCTTTGGTTGGTGGGCCAAAGAGAGTGGGGGAGAGAGGCAGGCCTGTCCAGGTAGGAGGAAACAGGGCATTGCTTGGCATGTCCCGGGGCAAAGGGCAGCGACGGAAAGTGCTCTTTTGTGCCTTCTGTGCAGGGAGCCGCCACCAGCAAGGTGAAGCTCTTCCTTTCCCCTCTCCTCATCTGTGGCACACGCCTCCATGCCAGGGATAGGGAAATACCTAAATGTAATTCAATTGGCAGCGCCGAAAAGCAGAATATAAATAAATATAATGAAATTTCTGGTACTGTTGGGAAAATTCAGAATTTTCTTTTTCTGCTCTCCAGCACAAACCTGAGGGTTGAGCAAGCCTGGTCTGTGTAAATTGTTTAGTGCCGTCCATTTTGCCTGTTTTTGGAGTCTTTTTCTGTATTTTCACACTCCATCTTCAAACACCCTTCCCGAGCCGCTCGCCAACGGCGTGCTCGGGTGGCCTGTGTGGCACCTCCCTGAGGTGCACCCTCTGCTCCATTAGTTGGCCAGCAGGGGCCGCCACTCTAGTGTCTGGCTCTTTTCATATTCTATATTGCTTTTCCAATTCTAACTCAAAGTGGTTTTACAACCTCTCTTCTTGGACTGAGCGTGCCTAGGCCCAGTCAGTGCCCACAGATGGGACGGTATCCAAACCTGGATCCCCAGCGCTACAGCCTATGCCATGAAGCAGGCCTCTCTCTTACCCTTCTTTTCATTCACTAGACATACACATCAGTTTGGGCTCAAAACATGTAACTTTTTGTTTAAAATGTTTTTGTTTTTTATTTAAAGCCCACTTTAACTGTTTTTATTTATTTAAAAAAAATTATATACTAAGTTACCAGTTACCACAATAAAAACAGATTACAACTTCACTGCTGCCTACCATTCCCCAAGAGCTTTAAGTCTTCATCCAGCTATGCCCGAATTCCAACCCCCACCAAAACACCCCAGATGAAATGTATGTGGTGGGAGTTTATTTGGCTGTCACCAGGCACATTATTATGTAAGCTGCATTACCACCTTGGATCAAAGGGTTGTGAATACTGTACAACAAATTGAGTTACATATTTTTTAAAACTATTTTATATATAGTTTTTATATATTTTATATATATATATATATATATATATATAATTTTATTTTAACTTCAAATGGGCCACTCAGACCATGTGTTTTTAACATAACTATATTTCATGCTTATTTGTAACGAGGCATTATTTTTTTTGGACTGGCTAGCAGCTGCCATTGACATATCAGTGTGTATTCAACACCATCAAACTCCCAACCAGACAACTCAAAAGAAAACAGAAACATCGTCCGATCAACCCATGATGGATCAATAAATCCTCGAACTCTACAATAGACATCTAAGAACTTTTTTACCTGTATAAACTTACCCCCCATCAATCCCCCAATGTTACTCAACTTAATCTTTGAAATTCTTTGTGAAAACTCTGTTGTTACTCTCCTAATTTTCCTGCCCTGTAAACTATGATGGCAAAACCGAATATACGGTATACAAAACATGTTAAATAAAATTAATAAAATATTCCATGTGAAACTTTTTCCTATTGTATATTTTATCCTTGCAAAAACAAAACCCTGAATTACCTTCAGGAACACAGTCACTATCAATATACAACCCACTCTCCTTGTGAAATTTGTATCTTTATTATTACAATTCACTGCCTTAACAATGCTTCTTCTGTTATACAATTTTCACTTAACATACAAATGATCTATAATAATAATACCTTAATTTCTCACTTTTTATCCTACACACACTCCCAAAGCTTTTTAATTTCTATAACACATAACCTCCCCTTTTCACATTCACCACATAATCTCTCCATTCACACTCATCCCACATTCATAACCCACACCCACTCTCACCTTCCAATATCTATGGAGACAATCTTAACTATCCAAAAATACACCAGTACTGTAAAGTTAATTAAACAGACGCTACGGTTAATTTTGACCCGTCATAATAGGCTTCATCTGAGTAGCAGTTTTGCTAGATGATATGCCTTTTTTATAATCATCGGTCAATGATAAGAGTCAATTTTTTCAATTATTTTCTTTGTTTAATGTGATAGTGAACTTAGCTTAGTGCAATTGCTGAAGCCATCGCTGTGCCCGTGAAAAAATTGTGAAAAATTGTGAAAAAATTGACTCTTATCATTGACCGATGATTATAAATAAGGCATATCATCTAGCAAAACTGCTACTCAGATGAAGCCTATTATGACGGGTCAAAATTAACCATAGCGTCTGTTTGTTTAACTTTACAGTACTGGTGTATTTTTGGATATTTGACAGAGCGTTACTTTCACTGAGTACGGACACTGATTCTTGTAACATTGGGGCTCTTGTGAGTTTTAGTCGATTGACAATCTTAACTATACAGCTTCTGTCATTATGTATGTCGTAAATATCTTATGTCATGTTTCCTGAATTGACCTTAGCACTGCACAAACAATTTCTGTTAACCCCACACTGTTAAATCAGATTCCCCCAAACCCCACAGTTCTTATCTCACGGCTGTTGTCTCTTATAGGTGTACTTGTTCTTATAGATGATTACTCAGTCTACTGTGTATTTCAATTCTAGACCACCTTGCTTGATCTTTCTTCCAGCGATCACTGTTGCTGTTTCAAAATTCACATCGACTCAATGTACACTTTATTTTCTCCCTTGTTACCACAGCAGTTCCTTATTCTCAAACACAGTTGTCACTGGCCGCCATTTTGATCTTTTAAATTCCCTTCCTGTTCCAATTTATTGCTGTTGTAGAAATCGCAGGGACTATCACATACTCTCCAAAGCCGCCTTCTCCACCTGCAGTGCTATAGTAGGTCAGGAAGCCACCAAATGTATTCAGTTACATGTGCTTACAGCTTGCTCTTCTGACGCTGCAGCGTTTCGGCAGCCCACGGCCACCTGCCGCAGGGGATCACCAAAACTCCATTTACCGCTGCTCCCACCTGCGTCATTGCCTGTTATCGTTATCCTACCAGTTTATTCCCTAAAACATTCTGTAACACATGCTGTATAGAATTATTGCAGGGAAGCAAATCTTAAAAGGGGCTGAAACTCCAGCCAAGGGGGCTACTGGCGATGACACGAGATGAGGGCAGAACTTAAATAGTTTCTGTTATTGGTAAGCACCCTCTCCCTTCCCTCCCTCTGTGTCAGGTTGTGAAGCTGGGCTGCACTTTGGCCTTGGTTACTAATGGGAGCCTGGCACAGCTTGTGTTTGTAATGCAGTGGCCAAAGTAGCAAGCACACTGATGCAGTGGGAACGGGTCCATCCAGCCAAGCTCCACCGCTACAGGTAACAAATGTTGGCCCTCACAGGGTCAGACACTGAGGCTAATGCCTTTCAGTACATATCAAAAACGGTGGGAAAAAATGTTAACCACAGAAATGATGCAAAAATATCTGAAGAAATAAAGATTTGGGCAGGGTATGAATTAAGGGTCAGGAAAATATCTATAGTACCTGAATGTAATCTGCTTTGAAGTGACTGAAAGGCGGAATGTAAATCAAAAGAGCAAACAATACCTGGCCCACTGGCACCAGCCAAAAATAAAACTATGCTCTTGCCAGAATTCCTTCCTTTCCCTGTGGCCCTTCTTCATATATAGTCCTTGTAGGCTTCTGCTTTCAATTCCTCCTCTTCTTGCAGCAGAATTTGCTGGGCCTGATGTGTCACAATGATTCATTAATGGTTTTGCCATCAGAGCAGAGCAATATCACCGATTTTTTTTTTTTTTTCCCCTATGGTTGGGATGGGAGGGACGGGGAGTGACTCTGCTGAGCCCATAGAAGAAATGGAATAAATAAATTTTTCCTTCCCTTTTGTCCTGTGTTGTGCCTGATAGAAGAAAGCTTTCCAGGGTACCTACTGCACTTTCAGTAGTTACACATCTCTGTAATAGAGACCTGGCTTGCCTTTCTGATGGCATTATCAGATAGAAGTTTCTATTGAGCAGGGGCCAGGAAGTTAATTCTGGCAGAGCAGTTTCATAAGCCGAACTTCTGGTGACGTGATCAAAGACATTTTGAGACTGTGACTCCTAGCTAAGAGCTGTACAGTTCAGTGTTTCCAAAGAGGTGTTGATGTCAGTCAAAAATAAGAGGCATCTGAGCCTTTAGGACCCTTACATTCCGGCAGGGAGCGGGGAGAGAGTGTGACATCTCCAGAAACTCAAATTGCACAGGCAGCACTGTAGCAATTTGTGGGATTTGGGTTTCTGTGTTGTGCCACTCTCTGCTTCCCAGTTCCATGTCTGAATGGGTCCTGCAAAGGAAAGAAATGCGACCTAAATAGCGCTTGCCCTTAAATATTTACTGATGATTGGATCTGATAATCAATGCATCAGCTGCCAGATCAGAACAGTATTCAGATGTCTTTGTGCAAGGCATTGCACGATACTTAACAGCACAAACTAGCTTAGACTTAATTTTCTTGGCCTCTCTTCTTTCCCTTATTTCTTTTCTTCAGTAAACAGGTTTCTTGAAAGTATTCCTGCGTTCAGTTTGCAAGACTACTGTGAGCAGTGTGTCCAGATGAGAGACTGATGGTTGGCATAATAACCAAAGGCAGCCCTCTGTGCTTGCAGTCAATTTTTTTGCATCTGTAGAGTATGTGGTTGTGAAGTGGGAACACAAGTTTCTCTGTCGACAAGCAGGCATGAATCAGCTGCAATGTGTGCATGACTTTGTCTAATGATGCCACCCAGACCCAGCTCTCAGACTTTACTGAGTGCCCGTGAACGTACGCTGCCTCAAGAGCTCCCTCACTCTTGCTTTGACCGAGATACTGCACTGACATGTTCCCAGTTTCTCTCTACATTTTTCTTATCTGGCCTCTGTTATTGACATAGATTTTTTTTTTCCTGCCTCATTTTTGCTTTTCCCAGCAGCTTCCTTGGCAGCCTCTTATAAGAACTTTTCAGTTCTGCTTAAAAAAAAAAAAAAAAAAAAAAGTGTGAAATAAGAGAAATCCGCAGTCAGCGATTTTTAAGGCCTGCATCTACAGACACCGGATATCCATCACAGATTCGTATTTGATTTGCTATTGATGCCTGTGGCTGGGTCATCATTCTTTCCACTGTCACAGTTGCAGTAGGTTGTCCCCACCGGTGCAGCAACCACTGAATCTGGAAAATGGAGATGCTGCATAAGGTGCAGAACAGCCATGGCTTGTTCTAGAGCGACGTGTCGATAGACTATTGGCACAGAAAATTGAAGCGGGACTCCTCTCCCTCCCGCTTATGCAAGTCAGGCAAGGCTCCCCCCTCCCCGTGGTGCCGGATTCTTCTCAGGCCAAAGGTTGAGCATGACGCATAGGAGCAAGGTGCTGACTGTGGTGCATCAAAGAGCACAAGAGACAAGAGGGAACACCCCTCCCCCCAGGACCTTCTCCGTTTAGCACTGAAGAAGCTTGTGCCATTACAGTGGATCCAGCCGCAACCTTAAGCAGGGGCAGGACATTCCTAGCATAGGTGCCATCCTTCTTCATGGCGCAGAAAATCCTGATAGCGTCGAACCACACCTTCTCTTTAGACCTGGTGCTGCCTGTCTTGTCGGCACAGAGCTCTTCATGGTGCGGCCTGCTAAGATTCCCATCCTTGTTGGGATGCAGTGCCTTGGTGCCGATGTGCAGAAGTCCTGTTCGAGTTCAGAAGGAGTTTAGGGCGCCGTCCATCAAATATATCGCCAGTCAGCAGGTAACATGAATGTATCTGGCAAGTGTGCTCTGGAGCTGCAGCTACAGCGACACTGCAACTGTAAGCTTCCACTTGGTGCCTCTGGCATTGATGGGCCTTAGTGAAGAGGTGACAATCTGGGTCTGTCAGAACTTGTGAAGACTTTTTTCGCCTCTCTGAGGACTGGAGAGGGAGGTTGGAGCCATCTCTTTCCAAGAAGGAAGAAATCTTCCTTCATAGCAGTGCTGGTCAAAGCCCCCCCAGAGGCTTGCACGTCACCTCAGGGGCTTTCAGCAGTGGGGTGAAGTCCCCTTCCTGAAGTTGTGCATTTGCCTTCTCCAGGTGCGTCCCTTCATAAACCAAATGGGGATGAAGACACGTTAGTAAGCTCTGAATTCATTCTGGAAGCTTCCCTTTATGAGCAGCAGAGTTCTTCCCAGTTGGCATCGTTGTCATTGGGATTGTAGCTCAGTGCACTAACATGCTCGGGAGAGGAGGAGGATTCCACTGGGATTCCTCCTGACACTTTACTGACTTGCCCTAGCACTCATTTGCAGAAGGTTTCTGCTACTCGTGTCTCTTGCATAAGCTGGCAAAAACGCTTTTATCAGTGTCAGGAAGGATGAAGACCAGAGAGTGGATTTCCTCTTGGCTGCTTTTAGTTTCTTCAGCCTCTGTTGTATGCTGCGTTCATTCTGACTCCTCAAACATCTACAGACAAGGATGTGGCAGACATCACTAATATCCTGCCTTCTGGTGAACAAAAGCTGGATCTGAAGTATAGGGTGAAGTCCTCCACAGGTTTTGGGGTGGTTCAGCTGCCACACTACTCTGTGGTAGTGGAGTTGGCACTGAAGTGTGCAGATCACACTCTTGATCACTGTAACTCACTTCCTTAAAAGGACCTGAAGATGTTGGCCACGTTTGAGAAGATCTTCTAGGACTCCATGCTTAGGTCCTGTATTGTGGCTTATCAGCTTTTCATGGTACAGTATTTGAATGTATGCAGAAACTAAAACCTTTGACAGAGTCATCAGACCTGGAACTAGCGGGATTATGCTGAGCTGTAGAGGATATAGAAGAATGTGAAGAACATCTGATTCTCTCTCTGAATGAAGGTTTTAACACTGAGGCCAGAACCTCAGTTGCTCCCATGAAAGCTCAAAGGCTCACTTGGTTGACAGAGAGTAGCTTTCATGAACATATGCATGACCGTCTGGCACATGTTTCCTTGTTTTGTGAACAACTTGTTTGGTAACAAAGCGAAGGAGACTGTAGCTCTGATTAAGGGAACATCAGAGCATCGTACAGTTTCATCAGCGATGGCGGTGAACCAACTTGTCCTATCCAGTCAACAGTACTTTTCCTGTTTTCTTCCAAGCCATTCCATTTTCAGTATCTGATTCTTTCCATTCTTTAATGGTAGCGGCTGCCTGCTAGAGGCTGGCAAAGGGAAAGGCATCAGCTGAGGGCCCAGAAGCTGCAATTGCAGGCTAAACCTGGGACCAGTTTGAGGTCCTTGAGGCTTGTCTTGCCACCTCCTTGATCAAGCTTGCCCCCTTGGGACTGTGGTCAGAGGTGCTGCTTTTGACCCAGGAGGAGGATTGAGACCAATTCTGGACTTGCGAGTGTTGAACAAGTTGTTTTGTTCAGGAGAGGATTGAAATGAACTTGCTCCAGACTATTTTTCCTTCATTCAGTCAGGTTGGATGTGTGCTGTGGACCTGAAAGACACCTATGCAAACTTCTCCATTGACCCCTCTCACCAGAGATTCTTATGGTTAGTAGTGAAGGACATATACTACAAGTGGAAGGTGTTACCTTTCTGCTTCTTGGTGGCTCTGAGAGTATTCCCGAAATGTCTTGTAGTACTGGCTGTGCATCTGTGCCAGAAGAGAATCTGCATATTCCCTTACCTGGATGATTGGTTGGTAATGAGTTCATCTTCAATAGCAATACTGGAGACCATCAAAGTGATTATTTGACTTCTCCAATTTCTGGGGTTTCTGTCCAACCTGAACTTATCTCCAAAGGATCTAGTTCATAGGAACCTAGATAGACAGAGAAGGCTTTTCTTACAGTTGAAAGGGCCAAATTACCGATGAGCTTAGTGAGTTCTTTTCTGCAGCAAAACCAAACACTAGTGAGATCAGCCCTGGTTCTTCAGGGGCACATGATTGCAATAGAGCCTGTAGTTCCCTTGTTTGCAGATGTGCCCTCTGAAGCCAGTGAAATTAACTTTATCACCTATTATCCTATCAAATCTTCATGACCCCTGAGATGAGGGCATCCTTTCATTGGTGGATGAACCCAGAGGTTTTCATGGTGGACCTCTTGTTGCATGTACCAGTACATCAAGTGATCCTGTTTACTGTTGCCTCCACTAAGGGCTGGAAGGTGCACATAGAGACTGCATGGACCTAAGTATTGTGGTCCACAGCAGAGCACCATTTGCAGATAAACTTGCTGGAGCTGTCACCTATCACATGCTCTAGGAGTGTTCTCTCACTTGATGTCATGCAACAGGATATTGATTCAGATGGACAACTAAGTAACTATGTTCTATGTAAATAGCAGGGAGAAAATGGTCTCGTATTGCCCTCTGCGAGGAAGCCCTTGGAATCTAGTTGTGGGAGGGTCATTGCAACGCCCATCTCCTGGCAACCCATGTTCCAGGAGTCCAAAACTGGTTGGCAGACTGCCTATGTAGAATAGAGATGTGCTTCGTTTTTTTCTACCGGGTTGTTTTTTGACTCGGTGGTAAAATTCGGTTTTTCTCGTTTAGTTTTTTGGAAAAACGGAACGAGGAAAACCGAAACTGGGCCAAAAAACGAAGTGGGAAATGAAGCTAAAAAAAAACCCCACCCCAAGCATTTAAATTCATTTTCGTACATTACATACAAACTCCCCCCCCCATCCCGATCCCTCCCCAAGACTTACGAACATCCCTGGTGGTCCAGCGGGGTCCCGGGTGCCATTTGCTCCTCCGTGCCCATGTGCGCCATTTCCAGCCTTGCTCAAAATGGTGCCGAATAGCCTCTGAACTACTATGTCACAGGGGCTATCGGCGCCATTGGTCAGCCCCTGTCACATGGTAGGCGAACCGACCAATGGCGCCGAAAGCCCCTGTGACATAGTACGGGCAAAGCCTATCGGCGCCATTTTGATTACTGGCAGCCGACGTGCGCCTACCAAGGCTTGCCAATAATCCCTGAGGGTCCAGCGGGGGTCCGGGAGCGATTTTGTTGTCGGCTGCCAGTAATCAAAATGGCGCCGATAGCCTTTGGCCATACTATGTCACAGGGGCTTTCGGCGCCATTGGTTGGTTCTCCTACCATGTGACAGGGGCTGACCAATGGCACCGGTAGCCCCTGTGACATAGTAGTTCAGAGGCTATTCGGCACCATTTTGAGCAAGGCTGGAAATGGCGCACATGGGCACGGAGGAGCAAATGGCACCCAGGACCCCGCTGGACCACCAGGGATGTTCGTAAGTCTTGGGGAGGGATCGGGATGGGGGGGGGGTTGTATTATAGTTAATCTAAATGTTTGGGGTGGTTTTTAATTTAAAAAAAAAAAATGTGCCCCTCTCCCCACGCAAACTCGAAAAACAAAATTTCCCCGAAGTTCGGGGAAAATCCTTTTCAGGTTTCGGGGCCCCCGAACCACAACGAATTAGGCAATTTCATTGTAATTGCCTAATTCGTGATAAACGATTGCACATCTCTAATGTAGAATGCTGCAGTCTCACAAGTAGTCCTTGGATCAAAAGATCATAGACAAGTTGTTCAGTCTTGGAGAATGCCGATGATTGACCTATTTGCTTCGAGGACAACAACAAAGGTTGAGCAGTTCTGCTGTATGCTTCCAAGAAGCTACAGTTCAGCTCCTGATTCTTGTGCACTAAACTGGAGCAGCAGTCAATTCTGTGCTCACCTACCAATTTCTCTTTATTGCCAGGACAAAGCATGACCATGTCAAGTGTGGAATATATTTCTCTGCCATCTTTCTGCTCAGCCTCCAGTTTCATTGGGGAGCTCTCAGATTGCATCACTCAGGAACGTGTCAGACTTTGCCTGCCATTGCTGGCCTCCATGATGTGGATATTTTCCTCCTTACTCTTTCCTAAGGAGGCAGAGGACATGATGATTTAGGCTAGAAAGCCTTCTACTAGAAGATCCTACAGCTTCAAGTGGAAGAAATTCTCGGTGTGGGATCAGTCAGCTGGATGCTTTTTCCTGTGACCCGAGGGACTTCAATATCCATTCCTCCTTTCTTTCTTTTAGCCCTAAGCACCTCTTCAGTTAAATTTCATCTAAATACCATTGCAACATATGACCAGCAGTTGACCTGATCTCCCTCCTCCTGTTAGTATCAAATTTCATGAGATGTGTGTGGCATTCCAAGCCTACGGTCAGGAAATCTCCAGTGCCTTGGAACCTCAATGTAGTCCTTGCTCAACTCATGAAACTTTCCTGTGAATCTCTTGAGTTGGTGGACTTGAACTTTCTTACCTGGAAAGTGTTACATGTAACTACCACTTTGGCTGGAAGAATAAGTTAATTGCAGTCAATAGTTTTCTACTGGGCATACCTGCAGTGTTTTCACAACAGGGTGATTCTGCATATTAACATAGTAACATAACAGATGTCATCAGAAAAAGTCCTAAGTAGTTCATCCAGTCTGCCCAGCAAGATGTTTTTGTTAAATTATTTTAGAGTAATTGCTGCTCTGCACAGTTTACCCCAGTCAACATGGGTTACCCCTTTTCTTCATCTCAATCTTATAGCTGCTGGGAATCCTCTGAGTTTATCCCATGAGCTTTTGAATTCTTTTACTGTCTTTGTCCTCACTGCCTTTTCCAGGAGGGTATTCTATGCATCCACCCCCTTTCTGTGAAAAAATACTTCCTGACGTTGGTCCTGACCCTGTTGCCTTGGAGCTACATTTTTTTTTCCATTGAAAAATGTTTGATTCCTATGCATTATTAATATTTTTCAGGTATTTAAAAATCTGTATCATATCCCCCTGTCTCTTCTCTTCTCCAGGGATTGCATATTTAGGTCCTTCAGTCTCATCTCATAAACCTTATGGTGCAAATTCAACACCATTTTGGTCACCTTTCGCTGGTCCACTTCCATTCTGTCTCTGTCCATTTTGAGATGAGGTCTCCAGAACTGAACACAGTACTCCAGATGAAGCCTCACCAATTACTTGTTCTGGGGCATTGTCACGTCTGCTTTCCTGCTGGTTATACCTCTCTCTATGTAGCTTAGCATTCCTCTGACCTTAGGCACTACCTTGTCACATTTCTTTATTACCTTCAGATCATCAGACGGCTCTCATCCCGAGGTCTCCCTCCCAGTCTGTGCACATCAGACTTTTATCTCCCATCATGCACAGTTCCTTTGGCTCCTGCATCCAAATGCATGCACTTCTTGGCATGAAATCCCAGCAGCCAGACCTTCGACCACTTCTCAAGTTTACTCAGATTGCGTTTCATTTTCTCTATTCCTTCAGTTGTCGACTCTGATGCAGATCTTACTGTTGTCTGCAAAAAGGCAAACTTTTCCCTCCAACCCTTTAGCAAAAATGATATTGCACGGAACTGATCCTTGAGGCACTCCACTTATCTCACTTCTTTCCCATTAGCAGGTTTCATTTAGAGCTACTCACTGTTGAATGTCAGTCAACAAATTTCTGATCCATTCCACCACCTTGGAGCCCATTCACAGGCTTTTTAGTTTTTTTGAAACCACCCCCCCCCCTAACACACACAACCTCAATCTAGAACAGTACTGAGCTAATCGAGCTGGGCCTCTTTTGGTGACATCAGATGATGTCACGCACGTGTAATGGCTAATTCATCCTGCTGTCTACAAAGAAATCTTTACAGCTAAGCAAACTTGCTTTTTCTCTTGGGTATCCTTGTCTATTGTGGTTTGTTTTCAGTTTTCTGCTGCTGTTGGAAGACTTCCAGCTCACCTGCATCTTTCCTTGGCTATACGTTGTATAGTTGAGAGAGGCTCTGCTTAATTGGTGATATTTGTATGGCGTGGAATTTTGTCTTGATCTTAGCTGTCTAGACTTGAAATTGAGGTGTAAGGTAACACTACTGCGTTTTTGTTTTGTTTCCATTTTCCATGCTAGATTGGAGATAATGACGGTGCGCATACCCCGTTGTGTTTTCTGCTCCTTGCAGGTGCTGTTTGTGTGACCCCACCCCCCAAGGTCGCCATGCCCTTTGAAGGATAAATAGATCTTGGACTTGCATAGAGGTAGGAGGCAGTCTGTGAGCAGTAGCTTTAGTATTCAGGATAGCTTTGTGGGATCGTTTAAGCAAAAGACTCATTAAATGCATCTTTAATGTGTTTAGAACATTGTGGTTCATTTCCAGATCTCGCTTGAAAATGTCAGCTTATGTATCTGTGGACTGACATACAAGTTCAAAAAATTATTTGAGTGACATCTCGTCCTGGAATCAGTAGATATTCTCTTTTTAGAATGGTTTCAGTTTTTGAAACATTTTGTTAGAGTGGTTAGCATGTGGCGTGCTCATTTTTAGAATGGAGATAAGCCTGGTGGCTTTAAGGGTCTGATACCCTGCTCTGGTGCTTTTTGATAGTAGGAGGGGTTGCAGTGTCTCTAATACAATGGAACATTGAGTTCCTCCTCCTCCTCCTCCTTCCACTATCTCTATTCTCCCCGCTGAAGCTGAAATATTTTCCCCTGGAGTTATAGCACTAATTAAATACTTTTTATTTTCCAGCTTCCTCATCACAAAAATGCAGTAATGAAGCAGCAGGGTTTATTTCTGGTCTCGCACAACGGGTCAGCTGTCTGTTGTGACCTTCCTGGACTTTGTGCATTGGTGTGTGTGTGTGTGTGTGTGTGTGTGTGTGCGCTCTTCATTCCTGGCTGTGGGGAGTGGGCCAAGCTGACAATGTCTTGTTCTAAATAGCCCTCTCCCCTTTCATCCTCAGCTAGTTTAAGCATCTGCTGAAGCCCATAGGATATACTCTTTGGCTTTATGCTATGCAACTTTTATTTAAAAAATAAATAAATACAAAAGCAAAAATAAATGATCCTTAATAGACAAAGGGATAGGTTTCTCTGTTTTGCCCACAAGTGTAAAAAAAAAAAAAAAGTACTGTATTTTGATTTTTCCCCATTGAAAATACTTGCCCTGTTTCTGTGCAGCACACACAGGTCTGTGTAGTGTCCAAGAAATGCAATATGAGAGAATAGTGAGGGGAAGCAGCGGCAGTGAACACCACATACTGTATTTTGCAAGAAAATAAGTCCCACAGGGCATAGTAGGAGAAGGGCTGTTGCTGTGAGGCTGGCTGGGTGAGGCTGGCATGTCTTGTGAAATGGCGATCTTTATGATCCACTGAAAGAATAGGCCATACTTCTATACTGTTAATGCAGTACTTTCACATCACTAAAATGACTCGGGTGCGCTCCAGCTATAAAACATTCCCCCCTCCTCTTTAACCAGCAGCTTTTTTTTCAGTCAAAAAGAAAATTATGATGGGTGTGCCTCGGTATGTGGGAGGCAGCTGTAGGGGTTTAAAGTTTATCGGCTTCATGCCATATAGATACACTTAAACGTTTGGTGTTTTTTTTTTTTGTTTAACTTCTTTTGAAGATGGTTTCCCTCTCTCATGGAATAATCTTTTCTTTCCTTTAAAGAAAAAAAGACGTGCCTGAGTTATTAGAGAGATACTGGAGTTTTCTGAAAGCTTATTTTATTTTATTTCCTCTCCCATCCCCCCAACAAACAGTTTCTCTGTGGATTCTCCTGCTTTTGCTTGACTGTTGAACTTTGCGAAGACAGGAAGATCTGCAGAACAGGCGAGAAAGATGTTTTATCCAGAGAAGTCCATCATCACTTACCTTGAGCAAAAGCACTTTTTATGTTTTGTAGGGAGGGGTGGGGATTCTGGGATTTGGTTTAGTTTTATATTTCATTCTCCACTTGAAGCTTGTGTGTTTGAAAGCTTTTTATGCATGGTTGCTTTTGTCAGCTATGCAGTTTGGCCTGCTACTAGGATGATCCTCATCACAGTCCTACCAATCTATATTCCATAAGGTGAATTTTCAAAAGCTGCGCACATACAAATCAGCATGCGCGCGTGTAAATAGCATAAATTTGTATACATGCTATTGTATAAATCCCAAACTTACATGCGCATGTGAGAGTTTGTGAGTAAATCTACTGGTAAAAAAAGGGGCAGGCCAGGGGCATTCTGGGGCGGTAGCAACCTTTACACATACGACCTGCTATTTATAAGAGATTTATGCATGTAGAGTTGTCAGCTTACTGGTATATATTTAGATCTGCTGTATATCTGGAGTGAGTGATTGTAAGCGTTTTAAAAGTGGAATACTGATTGGAGGGGGGGGGGGGACTTCAGACTGTAAAGCCAGGAGGGTCTTCATGAGCTGCAGATGGACTTGGCGAACTGTCAGACTTATTGGGCATTTTTTTTTCCTGGTTGCGGTGAATTACGGTGATTAAAGATGAATGCTTTGCCGAGACTGGGATGTCTTTTTCCAAATCCTGCCAGTCTATATTTCTAATGCATTTCTTAAAAGATGGCAAAAGAGAATCTTGGCATTCATCTGGAAACGGAAACCACCAAGGATGGCGAGGAACGTCATATATAGATCTAAATTGAGTGGGGGGCTGGGTGTCCCCCATATTGGATGGTATTAGGCAGCTACACAACCTAGGTCCATAATAGACTGGAATGGAAAAAGTGAACGTAAGCAGTGGATACAGCTGGAACAGTATTTAGTGAGTTTTATGCCTTTATGGGCAATGATATGGCAGCCACAATCTACCTGGAGATGGATTAACATCCTACTGTTATCTATTGATACTCTGAAAGTATGGAAGCTAATGGGTAATCGGAGGTATTTTCTTAGTTCTTCTGTTAATCATAATATGGATTTTAGACTGGGAATGGAAGATAATTTCCCATGGGGGATGACGGGATAAGAGGATTTCTAGATTGGGTACTTTGTGGGCAGCGGGTGGCATTATACCCTTTTCAGAACTCTCTGATACATTTTCCTTAGATAATTCACACACATTTTATTATCTACAATTTAGACACTTAGTGACATCCACTGGAATTCCCAAAGATTTACTTCTAGGTAAAACACAATTTGAAGTGTGGCATGATAATGCGGACAGAAGTCAGTGGGTGACTTCAAATTTGTACAGTTATCTTAATAGTGAGCCAATAGGAAATCCATCCTATGAGAAGGTTTGGGAACATGATCTTGGGTATGTGTTATCAGAATGTGAGTGGGACTTAATCTGTGTATATGCCAAGAAAGGTTCTATGTTGACAGTGTTACAGAAAATAGCTACAAGGTTCTTTTGAGGTGGCATTTTTTTCTGGCGCGCCTTAATAAAGGCTTTCTAGGACTGGCGGGATTGTGTTGGAGGGGTTGTAAAGAAATAGGCACGTTTTATCACGTGTGGTGGACCTGTCCTTTCATTAGGGCATTTTGGCGGGAGGTATATACTTTGATTAACGAAATTTGTGGTCTACAATTATCAGCCTCTCCCACTAGTGCCTTATTGAATCTTCTTGTTGAACCGGTTTCAGCCTTTAATTGGCCTTTTGGGTCAACAAATTCTAATTGCAGCTAAGTGCAAAATCGCTTTCTGCTGGAAGGCTGCAGATTCAATTTTGTTGGGTACTGGTGTCTGCAGAATAGAAAAAAAATGTTCCTTTTGAATAAACTGACAGCCGTAAAACATTGTACTCTTTTTTTTTTTTTGAAATTTGAAAAGATCTGGGATCCAATCATGATACGGCAGCAGCCTCGGTCGAAGATTGTTTGATGTTCATTGATGTACCAGAGTTGGGATCAGGGACTTATCTCTAGTTGCAGCTATAGACAGTAATGGTACCTGGGTTTTTCCTACTTAGCTGATTTTATTTTCTGGGGTTTAGACTGAACTTTGCTCTCTTTCCCACGATAGTATCAATACATATCTTGATATGTCTATTGCTGGTGAAGGTTTTGAGGGAGGGAGGGACTGATGGGAATATAAACACTGTATCAAAAGCTTGAAGTGCTTGTATTATGTACTATATCAACGAAAGGGTGTATGCTTTTGCATCAGTTTATATTTTAAAAATATACACCGGGGGGTGGGGGAGGGGGGGGCTGCCATGGTCACACGGAAATCATCGATGTAGCACTTAAAGAACAGACTTGGGGTAATGATATTTTTTTGAATGCACAAAATATGGCGGATAACTTTGATACAGCTGCACTTGCCCCATTATATGTATGTATATGGGTGTGCAAAAAATCTACTTCTGTATTTTAAAATCAGTGAATGCCTAATGGGTCGTAGCATATCCATCTGTCTGACTGCACCTTAGCAGCCACATGAGAAGACATATTCAAACTTCCACCTTCCCCAGGCGTACCTCAGTATTTTGGGTAGGAGCTTGGGGGGGCACTCTGGCTGACTCACCTTGGGCCTCACACACCCCCTCCCCAGGGTCAGCCCTGAGTTAGATACCTGCATAGGAGTCCAATAAGGATCCTCATGGCAGCAAGTATGTGTCAAGGGACACATGCTCACATATATATCTACAAGCCGTTAAGCCCGTAACAACGGGCTACATTAAAAATTTTTTTTTCGATCAGTTTTCGGACACTGCACCCATCTACACTTCTTTTCCCTCACTCCTCCTTCCCCTCCCTCGTTCATTCACCTCAGTCACTCATCCTCCTTCCCATACTCTCACCTCCCTCCCACTCCCCTTCCCTTCCCTCAGTCACTCCCCACCCTCTCTCAATCCTATCCCTCACTCTCATCCCTACCCCCTTCCCTCTCCCTCTTGTGCTCTTCAGTGCGGCCCACAAGGGAGGTCTCTGGGGATCCCTCCCCAGCACGCACCTCAGCTGCTTCTTCCTGCCGCTGCATTTCCTCCTGATATCGCTGCCGCTCCTCCCACCTATTGTAGCTCGGCCCGCCCGATATCGTCGCTGCCGCAGCTGCTCCTCCCAGCATCATCTTAGCTCCGCTCTGACCGACGTGATCTCCTGCCCACGCATGCGCGGTAGAGCTGCTCTCTACTGCGCATTTGCGGTCAGAGCCCATTTATAAGGTAGATTTTTTTTTTTATGTTTGGATAGAGGAGGTGCAGGTATTCTTATCCAACTTGATTTAAGTGCAGCGTTTGACACAGTTCAACATGAAATGCCTCTCGGGTGCTTAGCACTATATGGCCTGGAAGGTACAATATTTGCTTGGTTTAGGTCATATCTAACTAATAGGGTTCAAAGAGTTCAGATAGGGACTAAGACCTCATCATGGCAAATGGGGAGTGACCCAGGGGTTGGCCCTTTTGGCGTTTTTATTTAGTATTTATTTATCTTCCCTGGGGTCATTACTACACTCTTTAGAGGTCAAGTATGTGATGTGTGCTGATGATACTCAGTATTTTTCTACCATGTGGTCCCAAGGGTGAATTACCAGAAAGTAGGCTGCTGATTATCTTTAGTAAGGTAAGAGAGTGGTTAACTGATCACTATCTGTTTCTGAATATAAAGAAAACTATGGGTGAGAGAGGGTGGCGTTGGTTCTCCTAAGATGGAGTTGAAGGTAACTTCTGACCTTTCTATGCCAATTCAGACAGAGGTAAACTATCTGGGCATCTTTTTAGACTCTGTTGTCAATGAAAGCTCAAGGGCGTCATGTAGCTAAAGTAGCTTTTTATAAGTTGAAGGTGATTAGGCCGCTGAAAACATTTTTTGCTCTCTGATCTCTTTCGGACAGTGGTTCAAGCAGTTGTGTTGAGTCACTTAGACTATTGTAGTACCTTGTAATTTAGGTCTGCCAGAAAAGTTAATACATGTTCCGCAGTTAGTGCAAAATGCCACTGCTCTGGCACAGGGCTTTCAAGAAGGGAACATGTATCACTCATGTTGCGAGAGCTGCAGTGGTTACCAGTAAAATGGAGTCTAGATTTAGATTGCTGATTGTTTTCATTCTGTTAAACATGCACATCCTTGTGCTTTACGAGATGCAGTAGAGCTGTATACTCCAAAACAGTCCTTGAGATCGGCGGAAACTTTGCAGTTGTGTATTCCTTTGGCCAATCAGTATAAGTGTGGGCAAACTGGATTGCGAGTTTTTTCTTCAGTAGCAGCAATGGAATGGAATAAATTGCCAGTATGGCTCCATGAGCAACTAGATTTAAAAATGTTCCGAAAATTGGTGAAAAAAATGTTTTGTTTTTTTTTAAAAGAAGTTTTTGTTAGTTTATTTTATTTTGTTTTACTGAAAGTATTTGAATGTGAATGTTGTGATGTCTTATGTTTTTTGTGGATGTTAATTTTTGCACTGAACCATATGGTAGGAAGTTGCGGGCTAGAAGATATTTTAAATAATAAGTGTGTGTGTGTTTGTGTGCCTATGTACACACAGACACACATACTTTTAAAGAGAGAGTATGTGATCATGTGTCTCTTGACCTTCTCTCCAGGAAAGCACAGGAGTGATTACAGAGAGCAGCACGCTAAAGATTTTTCTCCCTTAATAGCTCTCTCATCTTCTATAGGTCCAGCTGTTGTCACGGATTGAAGTGCTCCTGCTGACAGATAAGCCCCTACATATCTGTCAGCTCCCAGCACAGCCCACACGGGAGACTGTGGGAGAAAAGGAGAGAAGAATTTCTTCAAATGCCCAGGAGCCAGAAAGCAGTAGAACTTTTTTATTTTGGCAGTTTCTGTTGTAATTTGATTAGCTAAGATTGCCTGACTGGGTGGGGGTGGATGGGTGGAAGACGCTGTATGGTGCTGTGAACCAGACTTGTGGCACTAGAATTTTTGTTCTCATCTTAGCAAGCTCTGGTATATATAATTCTGTTGCGTTTTCTTAGTGAAATACTAGTTGGTAATAGGACAGTGCTGGAAAAGAGAATTGGCAGAAGATAAAGGCCAAGAGTGGCCACATGGGTCTCTCTTGCAGAAGTGACGTTGGAGAGGGCCCGTGTGGTCTTGAAAGCTTGTGGGTGTGTATATTCATGACAATTTTTCCGCTGCTGCAATGAAAGGTAGCACGACCTGCGTCCAGTCCTATTTTCCCTGGGACACTTCCGTCATTCGAGCCTTTCTCAGCATGTTCCCTGTGGTCATTGTGCTCCCTTGCTTGTTCTGGCTTCAGTTAGCAGGGTCAAGAGTTTGCAATTTACCATCCTTCTTGTGGGGCTTTCCTAGAGACCCCTAATGCGTCAGCAGAATTTATTCATGAAAACAAATAAGCCAAGAAAACAGATTTGTATTGCTGCTGTTCCTTCTTGATCATATCTGATGATCTTAAGGTGGAAAAAGCCAGAAGGATGTTTAGGTGCTCAGGGAGAGGAATAGCTGGCAGGAAAAAGGAGGCAATACATTGCTTCTGTGTAAATCCCTGGCAAGACCACATTTGGAGTACTGTGAACAATTCTGGAGACCGTACCTTCAAAGGATATAAACCGAATAGTGCTGGTCCAGAGGGCAGCTACTAAAATGGTCGGCGGTCTTCATCATAAAGTCTGTGGTTCTCCAGGTTGTGCTGAATATAGCTGCTAGAATCCTGACAGGTATATTGCTCCAGTTTTACAATCTTTCTTGGTTGCTGATCCAGTAGAGGATCAAATTTCAGGTCTTATTAATCCACAGAGTACTGAATGAGGACGCTCCTTTCTGCCTCAGCTCACTCCTGAAGATGCATATGCCTTCTCAATCTCTGAAGTCCGCAGGGTGTAATTTTTTGGATATTGCCACTCTGTGGTAAGCACAACTAGCAGAAACTCATGCCAGGGTTTTGGAACTTGTTGCTTGATGATCTGTGGACAGAAGTCTGTTTAAGGACCAAAACCAAACATCTTAAAACCTTGTTTTTCAGGCAAGCATATAAATGCTGCACTTCTGCTTTAAGATCTGCTCTCCTCATAATTATTCCTCTTAACAATTGCTGGGATCTCTAGATTAAGCCCAAGGCATGTGTCAAACATGCAGATTCATCTGATGATGAATACAGCTAGTCTAGGTGGTACTTATGCTCGGCTTCCTGCAGGGATTTTGTCTGAATATAGTAATGTTTAGTTTTATAAATCTACTAATACCCTGCCCAGAACTGTGGCTCTGTGGGTTAGAAATGTTAAATATGAGGACCTGCCATAAAGATTTAAGGTTGTGTACCTTGGAGGAAGGGAGGGAAAGGGGGGATATATGACAGACATTTAATATCTCAGAAGTGTCAGTGCACAGGAAGTGGGTCTCACTCAACAGAAAGGAGATTCTGGAATGAGGGGTTATGGGAAAGGAGAGAAAGGGGGGTAGATACGAGAGTAATGTAAAGAAATATTATGTTATGGAAACGATGGTGGACACATGGAACAGCCTTCCCATGGAGAGTGTGGAGACAAGGTCAGTACAGGAATTCAGGAAAGCATGTGAGAAGCACAGAGGATTTCTGAGGGAGGGGGAAGGGGCCTATAAAGCAGAGCAGGAGATGTGGAAGGGCCGCATGGGCTTTATATCGTGTCGTGTTCCATCTTTCTGTGAAAGATGATGAGGAAGAGAATAGTCGGCTGTTCTGGGGTGGGAAATTGGCCTTTCCTGGCCTAAGGTCCTCAGATTGGGCCCTGCTTCAAATTGTGTTGCTCATTGCTCAGCATGTTCTAATTTCAACCAAGGCTAATTAAAGAAGCAATGCTAACACTATGTCTTAAGATAATTTAGCTGCCAGTTATGCTAAAACAGGTTCTGAAAAGTGAAAAAAGGAAGGGTGATGGGTGCGGGGACAGGTCTGGTGTCATCTGAAAAATATGTTTTGGGCATTTTTGAGTCAGTTGTAGTTTTCATCAATTTTTTTTTTAATCAGGGTGGATTTTCATTAATTCAGCCCAGATTTTCCCCAGAACAACAAGTGCTAGAATCCAGCACAAGTCTAATTCTGAAGCCATTTCTTAGGTAGGTAAGGGAAGGCCAGTGAATGAACAGTCTGAGGAGACAGAAAAATCCAATGACGGTTTGAGGATCTGAGGGAGAGCTGAGCTGAAGTGACACAGAGAGGCGCTGCTCTAGTGCTTCTCACTCAGTGTAAAGGTTGCTCAGAAATCTGGCAGGAGCAGTAGTATATACTATGGAGTGGATGGGGGTGTGATTGAATAGTGTTTATTTATATAAGAAATAACAAAAGTAGGGCTTAGAACAGATAAACTTAATTGTAAGTGGCTGCTGACCCGAGGTGAATTAGTGTCAGTGTTGATAGATTTAATGAGTGAAAGGGGTAAATGTTCATAGGAACTTCTTATGAGAGAGAACACACCAAGCTCCTCGCAGTGCCTCTTTCAAAGGAAATCTTCGAGCAGAATCGTTCACCCTGAGTCCAGTACGTTCTAAACCAGGAAACATTTCAACTGGTTTTGGAAAAACCTTGAAAAGAGAATTTCTCTGGTAAAAAAAGGGCTCAGGAGAGAGAGAGAGAGACCTGAGAAAAGACCTTGAACTTCCCATCTGCAAAGACCGATTTGTTAATAATTCTAGTGGGTTTTAAAAAAGAGCAGAGAAAAACCACTCTCTGCACCCAAACAAGAGAAAAGTAGAAAAATATACCGTCACAAAAAAAGGAAGAAACTTCAAAGGAAAGAGGGGAGAACATAAGTTCCCTCCGACAGGAAGTTAATTAGTTTCCCACTATTGTTCCTGACCAGCATTAGATAGGGAATACATAATTATCCTTTGTTTTTGTAGTTAGCACAAAAGTCCAACAGGCCCTTGAAGTCAGACATAACAGCCTAAGGAACAGACTTAGTTTTAGGAAGAACTGTCGGTGCAAGGTAGTTGTGTATTTAAATCTAAGAGTATGGCTTCAGGCCTTTACAAGAGGTCCAAGAGTGAGTAGAGCAATTCTGCCAGCCCTGGTATTGTTGCATCTATTAAATTACTGTAAGGGCAGCAACATATTGTCACATGCACAGATTCTTTATAGTAATCTGTTTTAAAGCGGCAATACCAATTTAATTTCAAAGCTTTATTCCGCTTTTCATAGCTGGTTAGCCATTTCAAAGTAGATTAAGTAATGGGTGGTTAGTCAAATTAGAGCATTATATTATGGGTTAGGAAGCCTTAGGAGCCATTAACATGACAGGTAGTTTGCATGCATCATGGGTGTTGATAAAATAGGTGACTGTTACAGTTTACAAAGGGCAGCTTATTCAGTTAATTCCACAATACAAAGAAAATTGTTTTTGAACAGTTCAGTTGGCAGTCAAAGAAAGTCCTTAAGATAACTCTTCATTCTGATTTTGCTGTTTCATTCCTGAGGAGACATGGGGTGTTTATAAGCCTAGTTCCTCCTAGTTGGCCACTGTCACCATTATAAATTGTTGGTAAATCAATTAGTCGATGTACCGGTCCTCATTAAAGCACATGCAGGCGTCACCCATGTAAAAATGTAAGGACTCAGGAGTGTACTTAGATCAAAAATAGGAGTTGGGCCCATACAGGAACTTAGTACTGCTAGCTTGAATGCAAACATTTGGGAGAAACCTGTCGTGGCTGAATGGCCAGAACCTCCCTCCGAAGCATGTGCTGCTGAGTGACTGTCTGCTTTCCTCCATGTTCTAGTGTAAAAGCTACGCTCCATTTTAAAGATTAGTGCCAGTTAAGGTGGAACGTATCCTTTTGGAATAGGCTCTCAATTCCTAACAAAACTAAATCCCTCTTCCTTGCACCATTGTCTCATCCACATGTTTAGACTCTGGAGCTCTGCATGTGGAACAGGGAGCATTTCAGGGGATGCTGTCCCAGAAGTTCTGGATTTCAGCTCTCTACCTAAAAGCTAAAATTTGACTCCCAGAACCTGCCTCCCACACCTTCAAGGTGCAGTTGGAAGTTCTTTTTAATCAGGTTAGTGGTAACCAATGCAATTGGGACTATTTTTGTATCTTTCTGCCATATTTTCTTGGTCTCTGATGTTCTCTCCATACATTTTACAGAGCAGTTTGGTACCGACACTTCTATCAGCAAAGCCATTCCTGTATTTTTTTTTCTCCTTTATCACAATGTTTGGTTTTCTTGCATCAAGCTTTTTATTGGTTGGCATAGAACTGTCCCAGATGATCCCATCTATGTTCTCTTTAATTCTGTTAGTGTCATGGTCCCATTGTTTTTCTGGTACAACAATTTTATAGTGTTTCCAGTGCTTGAGCTGCGCCACCTTTTTATGCCTTTTTGCATACAGGCCTTCTGACATTAGCACATCGGACCCAACGACAAGCCATTCCCAGTTCTGTTTATACTCATTTCTTGGTTATATCACTTTTTTCCTATGCTGACTGTGAACTGTCTTTTCCATAGTCCACTATCCCGTGCTGCAGTTATTAATCTCTCATCTTTAGATCTATGTTCACCTCTCCCTAACATTGCTATATCAGGTTTTGATCTACTTGGGGTTTCTGAAGTAACTTTGTATTCCCCATTGTATTTGTGCTTCTGCCAATTGTTTGTTCTTGTTTGCTGGCCTGATTCTTTAAGAGGGTGGTTTTTTGGGTTTTTTTTTATGTGTGTGTGTTTTGCCTTCCCTTTTCACCTCACCCGTCTGATTTGGATCAACTGCAGAGCTGGAAAATGCAGTGTCTGGATGCCTTTTGCAGTGTCTTGATGCCTTTTGCAGTGTCTTTTGAAGTTTTGTGAGTCTTGGGAAGTGCTTCGGAGTTCACATTGTTCACAGGAAACAATTAATATTTGCCGTGCTAGAATTTGACTACTTTTTTTTTTTTTTCTTTTGCTGGATAGGGAATGAGAGGATCGTGCATTCCATTAGATTCCTTCCATAGTTGTTTCTGATGATTTCAAGTCCTTTTCTTCTGGGCCAAGGTGGGTGCTGCTGGGTGAATGGCTTGCTGTGGTCTAGATAAAGCCAGTGGGTGTAGCCTCCTGCCTGAGATAAGTTACTTTTTGCTGTGAGCAGAGTACCTATGAGGGAATCGGTTGGGACATTAGATTTATTTATTTGTAGGTTTCTATATACCGACAACCGTTTGCACATCGTGTCGGTTTACAGATAACTTAAAACTTTTTGGCAGTGTCATTACATAGAACCTTTTGGCAGTGCCATTACATTAGATGAACAGGGGTTAAAGAGGTACTCAGGGAGGATATAACCATAGCAGGAAAACTAAATTAATTATTTGCTTTGGTCTTTGCTGTGGAGAATTTTGGGAGGATAACTATGCCTGGACCATTGTTGGTAGATGATGTTTCATAGGAACTGAAATCAGTATGAATCAGGAAGAGGTGCTAGAGTAAATTGACAAATTAAATAGTAGCAAATCAGTGGGACATGATGGTATTCCTGGTAACTTGAAACCTATCATTCAAATCTGGCTCTATACCTGAGGACTGCAGGGTAGCAAATGTAATGACAATTTTCAAAAAGGGCTCAAGAGATGACCCAAGTAACTACAGATCAGTGAGCCTGATGTCCATGCCGAGTAAAATGTTAGAAGCTGCTAATAGGAACAATATTACTGGTCATATAGACAAGCATGGCTTAATAAGGAAGGGGGAGGGGGGGGGGGTTCATATCTTATTAGTCTATTAGAATTAATTGCATGTGGCTGAAGGTGAGCCAGCTGACTTAGTATGTTTGGATTTTCAGAAGGCGACTAATGAAGTCTTCTTAAACAGAAAACCGGAAACGTCATGGGATAAGAGACCATGATCTCACAGTGGATTGGTAACTGGTTAAAAGATAGGATTGAATGATCCGTTTTTCCAGTGGGAAGAAAGTAAATAGTGAAGTCCCCAGGGATCTGTACTGAGACTTAGGGGCGGATTTTAAAAAGCATTTACATGCGTAAATCTGGGTTTTACGCATGTAAATGCACTTTACTCGAGTAAGTGGGCTTTTGAAAATTGCTACAATATATGCCATTGAATCGTCCATAGGATTTATTCGCATAAGTGCACTTTACGTGAGTAAATGGCTTTTGAAAATTGCTACAATAGTAGTTACATTTATGCGCGTAACTCCTTTGAAAATTACCCCCTTAGTGTTTCTTATTAATGATCTGAAAAAGAGAGCAACGAGTGACCTGATCAAATTTACAGACGACACAAAAATATTCAAAGTAGTTAAAGAACAGGCAGAGACTGAAGGAACTTCAGAAGGACCTTGCAAGACTGGGGGGACCGGACATCTAAATGGCAGATTAAATTTAATGTGGATAAGTGCAAAGTAGTTCACGGAGAGGAAAAATAATCTGTACTGTAAGATTCACTGTTGCGGGGGCAAGATTCAATGCGGCAGATCGGGCTCCTTCTGCTGTCCACTGTTTCTCAACAACTGGGGGGGAAGGAAAGTCCTAATTCATAGGCCTGGGTTAGTCTCTGCCTCTGAACTCCAGTGGCTTCCACAAGGTCAATCTCCGGTCCCAACCCAGCTTCCTGAAACCCGGAAGTTCCCATCCCCCGGCACTGCTGTGCAAACATTCAGTCCCAAAAAGACAGCATCCATGCTCCAGCTTGGGCTGTCAGTCTGCAAGTTTTAAACTCCGTTCATAGTAACCTGAAGTTCCCTTCCCCCGGCACTGCTGTGCAGCTGTGGAAGGGCTGCCACCACCCCACCTGCAGGACAAACAGGCTGACAGCTTCACCTTATTTTCCTTGGCGCGAAGCAGCCTGGCCCTGCACCTCTCCTAGGCAGACTTTATTCCAGATGATCACAGAGTCAGGCTGGAGAGTCCCTGTTCAGCCACCCTCTCTTCTCTCGTCCTCTTTCTTTCTGGTTCCACAGCACCGAGCTCTGCTCCCTGTCACCTCCTGCCCTGCAGTGTGTGGCTCATACTTCAGGGAGCTGTCAATTTCCCCTCCCCCAACTCTTCCTGCTCTTTCTTTAATATTCTCAGCTCCTTGCCCCCTAACTGGGCTCCAGGAATGGGATGTACTTACCATTACAGTACACGATGCTGGGTTTTGGATTAGAAATCATTACCCAGGAAAAGGATCCTGGCATCATCATGAACATAGAGATGTGCAGTCGTTTGCAACGAAATAGGAAATTTCGTCTTCATTTCCTATTTCGGTGCATTTCGGGAAGAAAAAAAAAACCGATAGGAAACCCATGGCCCTTTGCCCTTACCATGTGATAGGGGCTACCGGTGCCATTGTCCGGCCCCTATCACATGGTAGGAGCAATGGATGGCCTGTGCCATTTTGAATACTGGCAGCTGACTGCCCCCGGGAGCTGGAGATCGCTTTGAGCTCCCAGGGTCCCCCGCTGGACCACCAGGGACTTTGAATGAGTCTTGGGGGGATCAGGAGGGTGGCGGGCTTTCCATTTAGTGAAATTTGAAGGATTGGGGCTTTTCTTTTTCCAACGAAATTGGCAATGTAAAAAAAAAATTCTGATTTGGGGGTGGAGCGAAATGGCCCACCCCCAAACTGAAAAATGAACCGGCACAAAATTTTTTTTTTTATGCACATCTCTAGTGGACAATAAGCGGAAATCCTCAGTTCAGTGTGCAACATTGGTCACATAAATAGGCAGTAACTTTTGAAATAACCGCAGGGGTGCACATGTACGTGTGTTTGCCGGCTCACATCCAGAGACACAGTCATTTTATAACATGTGCGCATGCATGTTATGAAATAGGCTGAACACGTGTACATGGACGCTCGCATGTGCATGCAAATGCGTCTACTGCGTAAGTGGGGGGAACTTTATAAGGGACGCGTGCCGACGCCATACCCTGTTTTCCCAGTTCATTCTCAGTTCATCCCAATTTAGGGATAATACTTCCAACCCCCACCCAATTTATTAGCCTCCTTTTCCTCCTGTTAGCACAACCCTGAAAACCCCGCTGACTAGCCTAGATTTTTTTGTTTTTGTACTTACAGGTCATCCATAGCAGTAGTAAAATTATGTGGCAGGGGGACCCTGGCATGCGCCTGTCCGCCTAAATATTTAAATGCACATCTCTTGGCCTTCCCTGACACGCCCCCGCCCCACTCCTTTTTCTGAGCTTCTGACTTGTGCGCGTGTCGGGAGAGACGTGTGTACATGGGTGCCTTTTAAAGTCTGCGCGGTGCATGGCTCCCGGCTTTGGCACTCGCAGGGCTTTTAAAATTCATCTAGTAGAATATTAGAAATTGTTTGGCAAGGCGGTTATCATAAGTGAAGAATGAGTAATATGTAACGAGAGATTTGAAGTATCTTAAGGCAACTTCCCGACTGTTATGTGAAAATTGTTGAAATGGAGTTTCTGCACTACTAGCCTGCTCTCCTGGACCGTTAGTTAATATGTATGAGAACATCACAGTAGATTTCTATTATTCCTTGCTGTGTTGATGTATAGTATGAGTGTTACTTTTGTAAACCGTTGTGATCTTCATTTGGAACAATGGTATATAAAATGTCTAAATAATGCTTTTGCATAGATCTATGTCACCGGTAGCCCCTGTGACATAGTAGGTCAAAGGCTATCGGTGCCATTTTGATGCGAGGCAGGCCACATAGCCCGATGGCACGGAGGGACAAATCGCTTGCGGTGGGTGGGGGTTTGAATTTAATGTATTATTGTAAATTTTAATGCTTGGGGTGGGTTTTTTTTAGCTTCGTTTTCCCGCATCGTTTTTTGGGCCCGTTTAGTTTTTTGTTCATTTTTCCAAAAAACTAACAGAGGAAAAACGAACTTTACCCCGAAGCGTCCGACTCAAAAAACGACCCGGTAGAAAAAACTAAGCTCATCTCTACTGTTTATCCCATATTCATTAGATAACTAGAGCTGTTTTTTTCAAGTTAGGTTTAATATAACATTTACACTTTATATTCCTGTGACTGATTTCAGAAATGTTATCCAAGCATTTTTGCTATGATCGATTATCGCAATTTCTTACTTATCGATTTACCTAAATCTCACCTAAAGGTGATTCAACTTCTTCAAAATGCCACAGCACATCTTATTTTACTTGTGTAGGATGGAGAGCATATTACACCATTTTAAATTAAATTGCATTGCTTAATGATTCAGCAAAGAATGAAATTAAAAGTTTTGCTATTAGTCTTCAAGGCTATTTCAGGCCAGGGTCTCTAGGACAATCCAACCAGAAATTTAAGTGGGAAATTTCTGCAAATGTATATTTATGTCAGTTTTCTTTTTGTTTTATGTTTTTGGTTGACTATATTATATTCTATTGATGTATTTTGTTGCTGTTTGAATAACTTGATATATGTGTGAACCGCATAGTACAATGTATTTGGGTTATGCGGTATATAAAATGTTTAAAATAAAATAATTATTAACCAGGTGGACTTGGGGAAACCCAATGCTTATCCCTGGGAGTGAGCAGCAAAGAATGAGTTTACTCTTTGGGAACTGCTGGGTACTTGTAATACACATTGGCCACTGTCAGAAAGAAAGGGAGATGGGCTTACCCACCATGGCACGTTTTATATTCTTAATCTGCAGTGCAATTGCAAGAGAACATTTGGCACTTCATATGCTATAAAATGGTTATAAAAGATAAAACAAATACGTTAGTTTACATTTAATTATTAGATTAAAAAGATGTCTGGCTTTTCCCTGCTTTCCCTTTTCATCTTGTCATGCCTCTGAACAGTAATTTGGGGAGGGGTAGGATGGTTTAGAAGTGGCACCCATTGGTGTGAGTGTCAGCTGCTGGTTAATAACCGGAAGTAAGCCAAACAGTGCTGTGTCGTCTTTCCCGACCAAAGATAATTTCTCATCGCATTTTATGAGTATATGTTTGAGCTTCTTAAGCAGCAGTGTTACCTGTAGAGGGACATGACTTCTTTATAGTTCAGATGTAATCAGTGTCATTAAAATTTATGTGCTTTCCCCCCTTCTCCTAAATCCTTTGCTCTGAAAGGTTTTTCCCTTAGTTGGCTCTCCTTAGGAAGCCATCCTGTATGTTCTCTAGTGATTATTTCTATTCTCCCTCTCCTGTCTTGCTGAGAGAGCAGAATGCAGTTTGCCAGGAAGCTGCTGCTAACGCTGGTCTTGGGCCCTGGCATAGGCTAATGTGAGACCTCTCTGGAGTCTGTTAGTGATGGAAGGAGACCTGCAATATAATGGGTTTTAGCTCTGCCCTGCTCTTCTCCCTCTTGAATGTACTATTTTTACGAGGGCTAAGAATCTTTTGGATAAAATGAGCATTGTAGCCTTTAATAGATTTGCCTTTGTATGTTCTGGTTGCCAAACGTGGTACGTGGAAGATTCTACGTGTTAGTCTGGTGTGATCCAACTGCAGCAGGACAGGGTTTGAAGACTGACGGACGGAGCTATTGAATAAAGCAGCAATGAAATAGCACATTGCTGACCATGTTATTTGTATCTCAAGAAGCTGTGCGGTTTATATGCTCATACCCATGATTTATGATGATCCTGCTGCTGATGGCAGATCGATGAGTACAGCTGGCAGTTGAACTAGAACAATTGTGATGGGGACACAGGGCCCCAAGTCCTCCTATGAGTTGAATCAGCTGCCTTGAATTGCTGTAGTGATACAACTCACAGGAGGAAAGAATAACATATCATGAACAAGACACTTTGTGATTTGGGTGCTTGGTTATGGGTGCGTTGCTATTGATTGTGCTCCAGTTCCTTGATGAGTCTGTAAGAAGCATATTACGCCAAGGATGGGCTCAGCCAGTGCTGAGAATGCCTCAGGGGGAGCAGACAGGTTTTCTAAATAGCAGATAAAATAACTTTTTTTTTTTTTTTAATACAGAGTAGAAACTGTTTTCTCTTGCCCAAGATACTAAGAAAAATGAAGTCTGTGTAAAATACAAAGGCGTGAGCTGGTTGACAGTAGTACATTTGGATTTTATAATAGCATTTGACAAAATACCGCATGAGAGATTCTCAGGAAACAGAGAGAGAGCATACATTCATGGATCGGTAACTGGTTAAAGAGACTGAGACCATGCATAAGATTGAATGGTCAGCTCTCAGACTGGAGAGGAATACATAGTGGCGTGCCCCAGGGTTGGTACTGGGCCCAGTAGACTGGGGTAATAAATGAGGTTGTGAAATTCATAGAAGATTCCAAACTGCATAGAGCAGTTAAAACACAAGACGATTGTAGAACTGCAGGAGGATCTAGAAAGACTGAAACCTGGACATATAAGTAGCAAATGGAATTTAATATAGGCAAGTGCAAAATAATGCATGTTGGGAGGAAAAAAAGGTCTACGCTATCAGTGCATGCTGCTGGGGTCCACGCTGGGAAATTGCTATTAAGAGAGGGTCCTTGGAGACAGTGTGGACCATATGCACAGTGCCCAGCATTGGCCAAAATAGCCAATCGTATGTTAGAGGTAACCTGGAAAGTTGTTATTAACAAATCCAAGGTTGTCATGCCTCTGTACAGAGCTCTGATGTGAGCACACCTGGAATACTGTGAACAGTTCTAGTCACCCCATCTCAAAAAGGTTGTGAGGGAGCTCATGGGAGTGCAGAGAGAGGCTATTGGAATGGGAGAAGGACTAGAGATTAGGTCCAGGGGGAATCCAAGGAAACGGAATAATAGCACTTTCAAGATAAGGGCAAGAAAATACGGTACTTCTTTAGTCAGTGGGTAATTTTAGCTTGTGGAATCTGCTGCCAGGGTGTGTAGTCACAGCATAGCAGGGTTAAGAACATAAGAACATGCCATACTGGGTTAGACCAAGGGTCCATCAAGCCCAGCATCCTGTTTCCAACAGTGGCCAATCCAGGCCATAAGAACCTGGCAAGTACCCAAAAACTAAGTCTCTTCCACGTTACCATTGCTAGTAATAGCGGTGGTTATTATCTAAATCAACTTACTTAATAGCAGGTAATGGACTTCTCTTCCAAGAATGTATCCAATCCTTTTTTAAACACAGCTATACTAACTGCACTAACCACATCTTCTGGCAAAAAATTCCAGAGTTTAATTGTGCTTTGAGTGAAAAAGAACTTTCTCCGATTAGTTTTAAATGTGCCACATGCTAACTTCATGGAGTGTCCCCTAGTCTTTCTATTATCCGAAAGAGTAAATAACTGATTCACATCTACCCGTTCTAGACCTCTCATGATTTTAAACATCTCTATCATATCCCCCCTCAGCCGTCTCTTCTCCAAGCTGAAAAGTCCTAACCTCTTTAGTCTTTCCTCATAGGGGAGCTGTTCCATTCCCTTTATCATTTTGGTCGCCCTTCTCTGTACCTTCTCCATCGCAATTATATCTTTTTTGAGATGCGGCGACCAGAATTGTACACAGTATTCAAGGTGCAGTCTCACCATGGAGCGATACAGAGGCATTATGACATTTTCCATTTTATTCACCATTCCCTTTCTAATAATTCCCAACATTCTTTTTGCTTTTTTGACTGCCGCAGCACATTGAACCAACTATTTCAATGTGTTATCCACTATGACACCTAGATCTCTTTCTTGGGTAGTAGCACCTAATATGGAACCTAACATTGTGTAACTATAGCATGGGTTATTTTTCCCTATATGCATCACCTTGCACTTGTCCATATTAAATTTCATCTGCCATTTTGATGCCCAATTTTCCAGCCTCACAAGGTCTTCCTGCAATTTATCACAATCTGCTTGTGATTTAACTACTCTGAACAATTTTGTATCATCTGCAAATTTGATTACCTCACTTGTCGTATTTCTTTCCAGATCATTTATAAATATATTGAAAAGTAAGGGTCCCAATACAGATCCCTGAGGCACTCCACTGTCCACTCCCTTCCACTGAGAAAATTGTCCATTTAATCCTACTCTCTGTTTCCTGTCTTTTAGCCAGTTTGCAATCCTTGAAAGGACATCGCCACCTATCCCATGACTTTTTATTTTTCCTAGAAGCCTCTCATGAGGAACTTTGTTAAACGCCTTCTGAAAATCCAAGTACACTACATCTACAGGTTCACCTTTATCCACATGTTTATTAATTCCTTCAAAAAAGTGAAGCAGATTTGTGAGGCAAGACTTGCCTTGGGTAAAGCCGTGCTGACTTTGTTCCATTAAACCATGTCTTTCTATATGTTCTGTGATTTTGATGTTTAGAACACTTTCCACTATTTTTCCTGGCACTGACGTTAGGCTAACCGGTCTGTAGTTTCCTGGATTGCCCCGAAGCCCTTTTTAAATATGGGGGTTACATTAGGTATCCTCCAGTCTTCAGGTACAATGGATGATTTTAATGACAGGTTACAAATTTTTATTAATAGGTCTGAAATTTCATTTTTTAGTTCCTTCAGAACTCTGGGATGTATACCATCTGGTCCAGGTGATTTACTACTCTTCAGTTTGTCAATCAGGTCTACCACATCTTCTAGGTTCACCGTGATTTGGTTCAGTCCATCTGAGTCATTACCCATGAAAAACTTCTCCAGTACGGGTACCTCCACAACATCCTCTTCAGTAAACACCGAGAAAATAAATCATTTAATCTTTCCGTGATGGCCTTATCTTCTCTAAGTGCCCCTTTAACCCCTCAATCATCTAACGGTCCAACTGACTCCCTCACAGGCTTTCTGCTTCGGATATATTTAAAAAAGTTTTTACTGTGCGTTTTTGCCTCTATGGCCAACTTCTTTTCAAATTCTCTCTTAGCCTGTCTTATCAATGTCTTACATTTAACTTGCCAACGTTTATGCATTATCCTATTTTCTTCTGTTGGATCCTTCTTCCAATTTTTGAATGAAGATCTTTTGGCTAAAATAGTTTCTTTCACCTCCTCTTTTAACCATGCCGGTAATCGTTTTGCCTTCTTTCCACCTTTCTTAATGTGTGGAATACATCTGGATTGTGCTTCTAGGATGGTATTTTTTAACAATGACCACACCTCTTGCACACTTTTTACTTTTGTAGCTGCTCCTTTCAGTTTTTTTCTAACTATTTTTCTCATTTTATCAAAGTTTCCCTTTTGAAAGTTTTAGCACGAGAGCCATGGATTTGCTTACTGTCCCCCTTCCAGTCATTAAATCAAATTTGATCATATTGTGATCACTATTGCCAAGTGGCCCCACCACCGTTACCTCTCTCACCAAATCCTGTTCTCCACTGAGAATTAGATCTAAAATTGCTCCCTCTCTCGTCTGTTCCTGAACCAATTGCTCCATAAAGCTATCATTTATTCCATCCAGGAACTTTATCTCTCTAGGGTTCATAGAGGTCTGCATGCATTCCTAGAGGATGGAGACATAAATAGATATTAGAGATTGATTGGGGGCTGAGGCAGTACATATCTACAGGCAACACACATGAGCTTTGGTTTAGGTCTTTTGGGTGTCACTAATAACTGTACAGTCACTGGGCTAGATGGATCATTGGTCTGACATAGCTTGGCTGTTCTTAAACTTTAAACCACGCAAGACATGGCTCTAAAGTCATTGCAGTGGCCACCACTGTATTACAATTGTGTATCATAATACTTTATGCTGTTTTTGTCCATTCGATCCCCATGCTGCTTGTTCAGAGTGAACTGAAATTTTTGACTGCTTGAGGGCAGGAAGAATCATCCGCTGCAAAATCAGATTATCCTCCAACTTTATGCTATCGTCCTTATTGCGTGTACTCATCAGGTTTTAGTGTACTGGAAATGTCTAGGACAGTGGTTCTCAGCCCAGTCCTTGGGACTCACCTAGCCAGTCAGGTTCTTAGGATATCCCCAGTGAATATGCATGAGAGAGATTTGCATGCATTGCCTCCATTGCATGCAGATCTATTTCATGTATATTCATTGTGTGTATCCTGAAAACCCAAATGGTTGAGAACCCCTCCCCGCATAGACCCATGACTGAGCCAGCTGAAAGGATTCTTTTTGCCATGAAAAGCGCTTAGGGCATTTTGTTAGTAACTGGAGAGGAATAACCAGGCATCTGTAAATAGTCTGCCAGTTATTTGGGTCCTTGGTTGCATGGCACTTTGCGTTGCTGGTGTTTATGGATGCTCCAGCTATGTCCGCAAAGTGTCTCGAGAGAGAGATTTTCTGTTAGCTTCCTGTGCAGATGTTTCTGGTTCATCCAACCCGCTCCCTCTCAAAATTAGACTTGGTGGTGCTTCATAATGCTTTTGAATTTGGTTTTAAAAACATTCCAGGATGGGTGAAGATCCAGTTTTGATTTGTTTTGTCTTTTGCACATGTAAACTGATTTGGTGGTGTTTTTGGAGGAAGTAAAATGAAGAGAGAATAACTTTCAAATGGCTCCGCATGGCCCCATGTACATACATATATGGCTGTGCAGAGATCTACTACAGCATTTTATAACCTGCGTGTAACAGGTACTCGCAGATTTTAAAATATGCGTATTTCTGCCTCCCAGCATACACGCACATTTGGTTACTTGTAAATACCTGCAATGCATCGACAGCATGGATTTTTCATACCTATTTTATAAAACAAATATAGGAGAAAACCCTGGTTCACACGTGGAGGTGAGTGTATTTTAAAACGTGCACGCATAATTGAAATCACCAGTTTGCAGATACCTCCACCAGTTCATGCAGTCCTGCTCCAGGTCTTTTCACCCTGAACTCTCCCTCCCCCAGGTTACCCATTTCTCCCACCCAACCAATTGCAGACAACCAATGAGTCAATTAGGTATAAAACTGCATGAGTAAATTGCCGAATGTAGTAACTTGCCTCATAGCCCCGACCCAGAGCACTGCTATATTTTTGCATATGTAAATGTGTCCACGAAGTTGACAATATCATGCACATTTTTGATGTTTGTAAAATAGCATGTACATGAGTCCAGGCTGCATGCGTGTACAGGCTGATTTTTACATGCGTAACTCGTTCAAGTGTCACCCCTGAGTGTACAAGCAGAGGCTGTGTTAAACAAGGATTTGGTGGGAGTGAAAGGGGCTCTCTGACTTGCTGGTTTCATTGTACAAGAACGGTGATGAAAGGTGTCACGCGTAATCTCTGCCGCAGCATGGTTTTGCTGTTCTGGAGTCATCTATGACTGGATTGTTCCTAAGGACTGCACCATTTCCCATGTTGGTATTTTTGCTTTGTGGGGAGGATGGTGTGTACTGGGGAAGGAAATTATGCTATAATTTGCATGAAATTACATCTTACATATGCACGATTCTGAACCAAAATGGATTTTTAAAATTGTATTTTATATTAACAGAAAATTCACTTATACAAGAGCTTTGAGAACCAGCTAAGCAGGTCTTCCTCCGATAAGGATGGAGTTGCTGTTTTATTAGCAGAACAATTTGCTGACGAAAGGCTGCGTGAGTCATATCCTGCAGCGTGAAAGAACCTGTCTCATTTGACAGGAAGTTCTCTGAGCCTTTCTGCCACCTGTTGATACTGCAGAGAGATTCTCCTGAAAGCCCCATTTCTCACTGTCCAGTTGTTTGCAGGGATGCTGTGGTCCTATCAAGCACATGTTTGAACCTTTAAGAATTAGCAGCCTCTAATGAATACTTTGGTGCCATGAACTGAATTCAGAATTAGCTTGATGGAGAGAAAATGCTGCTGCTGTGATTTGGATTTTATTTTAGCTTTGATTCCTTGTGCCTTTTCTAAATCCAAACTCCAGCTAGGCTACAATTCAGATGCTGCAGTTATTTCCCTGTCCAAGAGGATTTATGTTCTAAGTTGTACCTGAGCTGAAAATGACTTCCCGAAGATCACAGGGAGTATCTGTGAGAGAAGCAGGATTTGAATCTTGGCTTGCCTGGTTATTAGCTTGTTGCTCTAACCACTAGGTCAGGGGTAGGCAGCTCTGGTCCTGGAGTGCCACAAATAGTTCTGCTTTGCAATGTGGCATTGAATATGCATGAAATATATTTGCATTAATGGAGGCAGTGCATGCAGATATACCTCATGCATATTTGAGGCAGATATGCAGAAAACCAGACCACCTTGTGGTTCTCCAGGACTGGAGTTGCCTACCTCTGTGCTGGGCTGCTCCTCTACTTTTTGTTTCTTGGCAATGCACCCTCAGTCAGCTCCAGAAAAGGGCTTTGCTGGACACAGGTTAAATAACTAACTACCTTTATATTCTGGTTGCCACTGGTGCATGGAGATTTTTGTTGTGAGGAATATCTTTTACTTGCTAATTTGTCAGTCTCCTCCAATCGTCAACAACCTTTGTCAAGTTTCTGAATTACACTTCCTTGCTACCATAAGCTTTTTTTGTTTTCTTTTACAGTTCAAAATTTTTAATACATTTTTTACAACAAAACACAAAACTAATAAAATGTAACAGGTATTTGATTGATCCAATGGCATAATATTACTGATTTACTTCAGCTAACAAAGGAGGAAGTAACATTTAGGCTGAGTAATGTACAAATGTAATGGGGCCAAAAGCAATCTCCTTGACGGTTTTTCACAAGCCACGTAATGTAATGTAATGGCATAGTGTTCTACCATATCGTTAACATTTTTTAAAATAGCTCATCCCATTCAGAAGTCACAACCTGTCCTATAAAAATCAAATTTGTTTTGAAATGGGCGATATATTGTAATATTTGACTGAAATGTTGATCAGTGTGCCCAGTTTTTAATATTGTCCAGCTTGTAATGTAATAATTGTCTGTGTGTCAGAGGTGGGGATTTATAAGACTGCAGTTCATTCTTGGTTGTCCATCTGTCCAGATCTGGTGTACTTGACTGCATCTCCAGGACTGCCTCTGTCTAGAAAGAAGCATTATAGCCTGACACCACACAGACAGAGAGAGACTGGGAAAGTCCTCCCAAGGATGGTGGTGGTGGTGGTGGTGGTGGGAGTTCAGCCAGACCTGCTTTAAGCTTCAGGTTTCTCTCTCTCCACGGTCAATGAATTACTGAGTTGATGGCTTGTAAGTGGGTGCAGTGTCCATGAAAGTGTTAATCGCTTCTCTCATTTCCTGTCTGCTAAGGCTGCTTATTTATTTATGTATTTGATCTTTTAATGGTCATTCTTCCCACACTAAATTTTTATGTTGTCTTATATTGTGTCACTAATTGTTTTTATGTCTCTGACTCTCTTCCCTCCCCACATGATAACACAACAGTCTTCCTCTTTGCCTTGTTTGTGGCTTTCCTTTTGGCTGAGAGTCCATGGTGAATATTGACTCTTTTGGGCCAATGATAATACCGCTTCCTTTGTGGGCTGCAAATTCAGAAGAATGTTTGCAATTTTTTTTTTTGGCAGAAGCTTTCATCGGCACATGTGCAACCTCCTTTGGCCTTTAATAATACCTTACAATGTGAACTTTCCTGGCACTAACATTTTGTGCAGGTGTGGACTTTGTAGTCCTGATTTTTCCCAGGTGGAATGGAATTAGAAATCCTGGTGTGTGTTGAACAAAACCCAGGCCTGGCTCAGCCTCTCTGGTGGCCTAACTCCATTCTGCGGGCCAAACCCTGTCTTTCAAAGCCATGCTCTGCCCTTTTTTTTTTCCCTAACTGCTGCCTCTAAACTGGCAGCTTCCCAGCCTTATCCTTTTCAGACGTGCCCACAATGCTGTGCAAAGTTGGGGGGGGAGGGGTGTGCCTTTTATTTACTTTTATAAATGGCTATAAAGTATTAAAATATCATTCCTATCAATAGTCTGTTTTTTTTTTTCCATTTGCTCCTTTTCTCTGCTACTGTTATTGTTAGGCAGAGTTCCCTCTAAACCGTGAGCTCGCGTGCACACAGATCATGAACCCTGCGCACATAACCGAACACAGTGCACAAAGAAAACCCAATGATATTTATTTGCATTATACTGGATCGTAGTGAACACATTTGAATTTGGCTTATAAAAAGTTGTACAATAATAAAATGTTTGCGCACAAAGTCTTTTAAGAATTTGAGGGAACATTGATGCTAGATCTTGTTTCTCTCTTCCTCTAGAGATGTTGGTGTCAGTGGACACAATTTTTCTAGTGAGATTCTGTGACTTCTATTTGTTTTTTTTTTACTTTTCTTTCCTAAAAGGCGCTGATTTTTTTGTTCAGTTTGGCTCTAGTGGGACAATACAAGCTGCTTTCTTTCTCTCTCTTGTTCTGGCCTGTCAGTTTTTCTCTTGCTCTTTGGGTTTGCAGCTAGTCAAAACTGGCTCTCTTTACAGGTCAATGATGACATGTCCCGTCTATTGCAACTATCTGGGGTTTCCTTCCCTCACTTAGTAATCCTTAGCCCTGTCATCACTGTGACACTCACTGACCAAGGGTTGCTAACTCTGGTTCTTCCTGGAACCCAAAAAATGCAAGCTCTGAGCACGACAGTTAGGAGTTGCTATACTGCTATTGTCAGAACCATCCTCCTCCCCACTCTAGGTGCTGTCAACACCACCTGAGCTCGAGGTGTGAAAGCTGGGCCTTCCACGTGATAGCGCACAGCACTGCCCCTGAGGCATTGGACCAGCCACCATCATTGGATTCTACCAGGGATTTGCCCTCCCTCTGTCACTAAAGCCCCTTGATGTCTCTCCCATGCATGCTTGAATTATGCTATTGTGTTAGCTTCTATAGCCTCGGCTGGTATCTACTACTCTGTCCGTGAAAATGTATTTTCTCAGGTGCCTTTTAAGCCTCTTTGCCTTCAGCTTCATATGATGATAACTGGTCCTTGAACTTTTCATTTTATGGAAAATGCTTCCGTCTGGTACTTTATTGAAGTTTGTTAGGAATATGAATGTGTCATGTTTCCCTTTTAAATTGTTTCTTCTAGAAAGTACATATTTAGCCCTTCATTCTCTTTACATGTGATTTACAGTGCAGGCCATGCGCCATTTTTGTGGCTCTCCTTTGAATTGCCACCTCTTATCAATGTCCTTTTGTTGATGTGATCTCCAGAAATGAACATAGTTTCCTTCCTGTTTGCTGACTGCTCTGTTGGTCCCTCCAAATTGGTATTTGGTGCTTGTGATTTTTACACCTAAATGCATGATTTTGTGCTTTTTTGTATTTTCATTTTTTAAGTCCTCTTTGATCTTTTGTATCTCCTCTGGAATGTCTTCTCTGTTGCAGACATTTATATTGTCCACAGATAGGCACCTTTTCCATTCTAGTCCTTTAATTTGATGTTATATTCCGCTTTTCATCACTTCAAAGTGGATTATATACCATAGATATTTCCTTATATCCAGAGGGCTTATAATCTAAGCTTGTACGTGAGCCAATGGAGGGGAGAGTAAAGTGGCTTGCCCAAGGTCTCAAAGAATGGCAGTGGGATTTGAGCCCTGGTTTCCCTGGTTCATAGCTTGCTGCTTTAACCACAAGGTGACTACTGTACTCCTTATGTAACTTATAGACATTGAGAGGACTGGGCCTCGCACTGCTCTCTGAGGCACTCCATTAATCACTTTTTCCTTCACCACAATGGACCCCATTTACTACCACTCTGAGTCCTGTTGCTCAGCCAACTTATCTACCCAGTTTATAATTTTTCTTCCAATTCATACTGAAGTTATTTGGCTAAATTAATATTTTGACACACATACAGCTAAAGTCTAGCCAGCTAATAAGTTAGGAAGCTAGAATGTAACTGGTTGTTAGCCGAATTAGTTAATTGGCTCTGATATTCAGAGTTAGCCAGATGACTTACATGGATAAGTCTGGTCAGGCCAAAGAGCTGTCCTAAAGTTAGCCAGCTAAATTTAAGATAATCTGCTATATTCAATAATGTGGGTGTACTATTGAATATACCTCCAAAGTTAGCCGGCTAAGTGTATCTGGCTAACTTTGCTATCTGAACTGTTTCTGAATATGGATCTCCTTTTGTCTAAAGTTTTTTTGCATGCCATCTTAGTCTCCCTCTGCGTTTTCTAAACTTATAACCCCTCATTCTCCTGCTTGGATTCTTCGTTCTCAGAAGGGCCTTCTCTATCTTCCCTCTCTGACAGTTATATACTTAGAGACTACCAAAGTCCTCTTTTAGCTACCTGGCCCCTATTCTCTGGAATTTCCTTCCCCTGGATATCCTTTCAGATTTGAGTGATTTAAAATTAAGGAAGGCAGTTAAAACTTGGTTTTACACCCAAGGCTATAACTGTTTGATGTAAGACTTCTGGTGGAACAACTCTCCTCCTAGCCTGTTGAAATTTTTTTGCCAGCTCTGTTACCTTGGTTTGATATATATGTCCATTATTGCTTCTCTGGATGTCTGTTTTTATACATATGTGAAGATTGAATGTTTTTATTTTTATCATATATATATATTTGATTTAAATATGATCTATTTTAAGTTTGTTTTGACTTGGTTAACATGTTTTACAAGCGGCATAAAAAGTTGTAACACAAATGAAATGTAGTTTGGTTCTGATTCACTGATTACATTTAATCATACAATATGGTGATCACTGGACTCAAGGTTGTTGCCTACTATAACGTTGGTGGCAGTCTATTTGCTAGTCAGTACCAGGTCCGGTGTTTTCCCTTGTGGGCTCCTCGGGTAGTTGCTTGAGAAACACACCTCTTCCAAGGCTTCTAATATTCCCTTACTTCTAGCTGCAGCTGTAACTCTCCAACATATCTGGTGGATTTGAGTTCTCTTTTAACGGCACTACTTCTTTCCGTGCTATCCTTTGAATAGCTTCTACCATGTCCTTATCTAACTCTCTCTTCTGATGGCAGCCTATGGATTACATCTACATAGATATGTCATCTTAGGACAACCCACATCAACTCAGCTGCTCCTGGCTCACTTTGTATCTCAATGGCTTTTATTTTGTCTCATAACATTTTATGAAGTTTATCCTCTGCCTTTTTTATATTTAGTCCATTCTGAAAGATATATGTCCTGGTATATTCACCTCCTAGCCCATATTATTGCTGAACCATGATTCAGCAACTACAACCACATCAAAGTCCTCTTGCACCCTTGTGGCTTCTTGGTCACTGGATATTTATTAAGGGTATCTTAAAAAATAGACCGGCTATGGAGACTGGACTAAATTTAATAAGAAGAGAAATGGTAAAAACTTTCAAATATTTATTAGGCTTCAATAAGGTGAAAAGTTAAAGCTGTCCTTTGGAAGGTGCGAGGCACAGAGGAATTGGGAGAAGACAGGCCTGGAATTGCCTACCAGCAAGGATATTAATGACCTAAGGGTTGACAGAATACAAGCATACAGTACCGAGTCAGAAGGTGATGGTATGAGCAAGCAAAGCAGATTACTGGAGAATGAGAAGGGTCTGCAATGATGCATTAGGGCAGGGCAATTGGGTGGACCAACTCTTGAATATACCTTGGCATGATAAGACAGCTTGGCATATTGTATTTCTTGCTTCCTCTTCTTCCCTATTTTCTTGATATTCTGCAAACCATGGCTTTCTATGCATACATGACTATCAGGCTTCAACTAAAGCACTTTCACATTGGCACGCCTGTTTTGCCTTCTTTGAATTAACGCCACATCATTGGCTAGAAATATTCTTGTTAGCACTTGCTTTTTCCATAGTTCTGTTGGAAACTTGTATGAGCATGATTCATTGACAGTTTCTTCCATTCTGTGCCTGAGGTAATAAAAGCGAACAGCCAAGTAGCATGTGATAAACTTTTGATTGGAGTAAATGTATATGTGACCAGCTTTAGACAGTTTTTATAATTTTTAAGAAATTTCTTACTTGCATCCCTATTTTATGTCTGAAGCAAGAAATAGAATCAGTCAAAGAATAAAAAAAAAAATTGCCAACAAAATTAAAAGCTAATTGATGATGATTATATATGCATATTATATGAAAGAACATAGAGGCCCCAAGTCCATAAGAGTTACTCCCCAACACAGCACTAAAATTAAAACCAAAACATGGATGGTTGTAGTTAAGCTCACAATTTAATAAACCGTTCAATTTACTGTAAAAATAAAGCAAAAAAGAACAAGATTAACTCACATCCCAAGTGTTTTCTCAGTGTCATGTCTTCAAGGATTGGTGAAATGGCAGGTAATCAGTCAGTGAATGGAGCGATAGAGGCAAAGTATTCCAGAGTCGTGACATAACAGAGGGAAACATGCGAGTCCTAGAACGGCATAACTAGGCTGTAGTAACAGAGAGCAGTTTCAGAAGACAGTTGGCTTGCAACTTTAAAAGGACAATTTTGGCAGGTAAGTAGCCAGCTGCTTCTCGATGCGTTGGGTCTAGTCTACATAAGGACTTAAGCATAAGGTACAGGGCTTTAAACTGCACTCGGAAACTCACAGGGAGCCAATGCAAGGCCTTCAGAATTGGCTTAATATCCTTGCCTGTTGAAATGGTAGTTAGCTCCCGAGCTGCAGCATTCTGGATTCGTTGGAAGCACTGCAGCACTTTGGCTAGAAGACCAAGGTATAGAAGATTGCAGTAATTGAGGCACGACATTACTGAAGTATGAATGAAAACTGCCAGATTCTCC
Source organism: Rhinatrema bivittatum (assembly GCF_901001135.1). NCBI lineage: Eukaryota > Metazoa > Chordata > Amphibia > Gymnophiona > Rhinatrematidae > Rhinatrema > Rhinatrema bivittatum. The sequence goes on along the minus strand of NC_042615.1, from coordinate 319,578,846 downwards.
TGTAAGAAATATGTATTCAGTTTCCAAATGATATGAAGATGATAAACGTTCTTCATTTTCTTTAGAAACCTACATATTCAGATTTGATTTATCCTCACACCAATAAAGAGCTCTTACTTGCAAGGATTTAGATGCAATGTATTTGTCGCAACTCACTTCAAGAGAAGATGAGCAGAAGTTCAAATTCTCTTGACTCTTGGGCAGCCACTTCCATTGGGACAAAATCTGAACGTCTTCAACAAAGAAGCTTTTCAGTCCCCCTCCACCCCCCAAACCTCTTGGAGCATCTCTAATGGCTTCAGATATAAATTAAATAGTAGAAGGGAAAGGGTAGCTCTTTGGGGGAAATCCCATAAGAAAGGGTTCTTAATGCTGACCAATATTCTCTAAGAATCACATGTTTTTTCCATAAGAAATAAACCATTCCAGTACAGGTCCTTGGAGCCCTGCTTCATTCAGACAATTTGACAAAATTTGATAATCCACCATTTCAAACTCAGTGGAAAGATCTTTATAATATCAAACAAGAAGTGGTCCTAAATCAGTAGAGCCTGCAGCCGATCATCAACCAGGGCGACAGACTGTTTCAGTCCCATGGCCTCTTCTGAACCCCAATTATTTCTCATCCAGGAATTTTGACTTCTTTTGAAAATTCCTGCACTTGAGCTAAAATAGCTGGCTCTATTATCTTTGCTGAAAAAGGCATATTTGAAACAGGTTGGAAGTTTTGAAGGCACAGGTAATCAAGGGAAGGTTTTTATTTAACAGAGGTTTTACTATATTTTTCTTCAGGACTGCTGGCATAATGCTATCATGTAGAGAGTGGTTAAAAGGTATGATAGGAAAAATTATCAGACCAGAAGAGGCTGTTTCTACCAACCAAGCAGGTACAGGATCAGATTTATTGGAGGAAGACCTAAATGACATGACTGTATTCACAACCTCCTCCTGTGAGGTAAAGGAAAACTCTGATTAGAAAAGCAACTTCAGATGTTAGAGATGAAAGAGTTGGTCTAGGCATGTTCTCTGCATCTAAGTCCCTCCAAATACAGGCAACTTTTCTTCAGAAAAAAATAAGCAGAGAGTTTCTCACAACTTCCAACAGTCTTTTAAAGCCTCTGTTACTGTAAGGTACGTAGATACCCTGTACACAATCTTAAATGCTTCTGTAGACTGGTTCTGGGTATTCAAAATCTGTGCAGCAAAATAGGTCGTCTTAGCTTAATGAATAGTCCTTTTATACCCAAGCCTAATTTGCCTACATTCCGTTCAAATGGAGTTAAGGCCTGATTTCAACCAATGTCTCTCAAGTCATCTTTTACCTTGTTTCAAGATCTTTTAACTCTCTGGTAAACCAGGGGTTAAGCTTATGCTTAGATAAATAAGAAACCATCTCTGGAGCCAAGGAGTCAATTGCTGCGTTCCGTAACTCCACAGCTCGTGCCATAGATGGAGTATTCAACTTTGTCAAAGATGGCTTAATGAATTCCAGAAGATACGGTATTGACTCCTTCCTTAAATGATGGGATTTCCTCAGACAGACCAAATAAAACAGACCGCGCCAAAAAAGTCAAATTAAATGGAAGTAAAAAAATCTGTCTGGGGGACTGAGAGAGAGAGAAAGGAAACTATGCTTCACATTCAACACATCCAGGTTCTTGCCGGTGAAGTGTGGGAGAGAGTTGTTGGCCTTCCACTATGGCCTTCCCAGTGCCTTCGGACCCTTGCTGCCATGACATCACTTCTGGGGAATTCCCCTATTTAACATCTTGGCAAGTCACGTGCCTCTTGGAACTGAAATGTGGTCTGTCCTTTTTTCCTTAGGAGCACCACATCAGAATGGGTAAGAAGCATAAGGGTTTTGTCAGAGCTCTCTCACCTGGGCAGGCTCCTCCCTCCTCTCTTACCCACTTGATCATGGACTCCTTTGCTATACAGAGATCTCAACCTGGCAATTGTGAGCAGGGTATCAGTAGCTTTGCCAATGTGGAGTCATTTGTCTCCCTAAGTCCAGAAGGTTGTACTCCATCTCAGGCTAATATCGCCGCCTCTTCTGGAGTGGGATGGGGACCTACACCCCCGTTTCCCCTCGTGGTGCGTCATCCCCACTGTTGGAGTTCCAGATTTGGTCACTCAACCAAGGCCTGAGGTTATTACTCTTGAAGTGTTGTGGTCAGCTATTTCAAAGATGGAGCAGTTGCTTTGTCAGGGTGGACTCTATGCTTACTAACTGGTGTACCTTATCTGTATTAATAACCATTTTCTGGTGGTTAAAGATTAGGGGACAAAATTCAAAGTGTGGAAGAAAAAAGGGTATAGATTTTCAAAATTGTAATTCTTTAATTAATGATTTGATTTTACATTCTAAATTAGAAAATGTATCAAATTATTCTTGAAGATTGAATTTATGATTTTATAAATTTTACTAAATGTCCTCTAATTCCTCCTAGTCAAATGTATTTATATCTTTTAAAGCTTTTTCTCGAATCGGTACCTAATTTTGAAAGGATATTTTACTTGCCTGCATAACAGCAGGTTACTTCAACTGAAGGAGGTTTATATGTCAATCCTGTTAAATCTCAGGATTTTGATTTGACAGCATTTTTAGAACAAATCAGAGAGAGTCATTAGAAGTTACCACCATTGTAGTGACCTTTTGTCAAGAATTGGGAAAAGAATATAACTTTATATCTTTTCTTCTCTGAGGGAAGCTTTGTTTATGGGGTGAAACAATTGCCATATTTCCAGATGTCACTAGGGAAATGCAAATGAAAAGGAATCTTTTGTTGGTTTAAACCCTAGGGTTTTCCTTTAAGGCTTAATTTTTATTAAAATTTTCTTGCAAAAGTTGTATTAAGTCCCTGGGGTTAAGTGTGTTTTCTATGAACCTGCCCAATTAGAGAATTTCGTGCAAAGTAGCTGTACCTGTACCATTAAATTCTGGATAATACTTTGATACTTTTTCTCTGTTTAATACATTTTCTTTTTCTCTCTTCCTCAATGTGAACTAAGTAATTTCAATATATTGTTGTTGTTATTACCTTGGCATCTTATGTCTTATGGAAATTTCATTTCTGTTGACATGAGTTCTGTTTTCAAGATCTCTTGATTGTTATAATTTGGAAAACCAATAAAGAGATCATTAAAACATAAATAAATCTGTCCAAGATGCTGGTAGAGAGGAAATATTTGCATGTGGAGACTGGTGGTAAAGTCCAAAGTATGGCCATTAATGTGAGTAGCACACATAACCCATTGATTGATAGAGAGATGCATTGTGGGGTCCCCCCCCCCCTCCCGGTTTGGGCTTCGTTTTTGGGCCCCCAGGGGAAATTTCATTTTTCCCACAGTTTGGGATTTTTTTTTTGTGGGCCCCGATTTTCATATTAGTGCGCATTAGCATTTTATGGTTAGCGCGCGCTAACATGAACTACGAATTTTTCCAAAATTTCGTAAAAATTCTGTTCAGTTTTCATCACCCCCAAACCATGCCGAATTAGACAATTTTGTTGAAATTGTCTAATTTGGGAAAAATGAATGCACATCTCTATTGGTTAAGGCCTAACACAGCTATTCCCTCCCAGAAATCAGTAGCATAAATTGAAGAAAGATTATCAGTGTGTAAATTAAAATTCCCCAGTACCAGCAAACATTTAGATTCAAGAGCTACCATAACAGTAGCATCTAAAAATTCAGATGGATTGATAATATTAAAGCCTGGGGCCCTATAGACAGAGAAAATCTAGTTTCACCTGACCACTTAGTTATCCAGAGGCATTCACTTCTTACAAATTGCATAATCTGTCAATTTTGGCGCCTAAAGATCTCTCTCTCTCTAAATTACAGCTGTACCCCCTACCGTCCCCCCCTCCAAGCATACCAGTCCTTCCATTGTTCCTCCAACAAATAACTAGGAAGAGAGGCTGGAAATAGGCTGCATTTTGGGAGCCAGGACTTGGTGACAAACAGAAAATCTGCAGCTTCGTTGAACAGAAATTCAGGAGTAATCTCAATTTTATTATTCACTGACCTTGTATTAAGCAGTAAGAGTTTGTGGCTGGACTACAAACTGAAGGAGAGAGGCTAGATATGAACAAACTAGGTGCCTCAAACCATGTCCAGTATGCTGTTTTTCTCACATTAAAATTCCATCTCTTAAAACCACACAGAATAGGGATAGATATTGGAGAAGCAATTTTCTCCTTACTCAAAATAAGTTGTAAGAGCCATCAATAGAGGGACCATTGTTCTGACTCTTTCTTAAGAGAGAGCTGAAAAACAACTCCATCTTTTTAGACCAGCACCCCTGTGCCTATTATTCCCCCAAACAGTGGGGATGGCAGATGTGTGGTTGTATGTGGTCATCAGGTGGAACCTTCTTAGACCAACACATAGTAAGGAAAAATAAAACCCTTAGAAGTAAATCACAAGAGTAGGAGAGAGGGACCCTGACAATTCAGTCCTGCCTCAATCTCCTGAAGGAGCTTTGCCCCTCTGTTGGTGATTTGTTGTCCTCAGGCACAACGGGTAAAATCCCCACAGGACCAAAAGTGACCCGGGAGACATTGGGTCACTTCCTCAAACAGTCCGAGGGTCCAGGGCTGTTCCGAGCTCAGTCCAGAAGGGAGTAGGGGAAGGGAATAGGACACTACTTGCATCCTCTCTCCTAAGGGTGGTTTGGTAGCCTTCATCATAAGCTAGTTACAGACTTATCGTTCAGTAAAATGGAATCACAACTTATTTGTTGACGTTTTATTTTTACCTAAGGGTCTAATTTACTGTCTTTTCTCCATTTCTGTATCTATGGGGAAACAAATTTTGTAAATTGGACCCTTTAAGTGAATTAACAACATTGCAACTGAATCACTGTTGTGGCAACGGTAAAATCATGTGATAATTCGAGATCTTTCTTTACTGGGAGCCATATGCTAATAGCCTTTTTCTTTTTCTTTACCCATATTTCTGTTTACAACAGAACGTGATTCAATGCCCCGAATTAAGATGGCAGAACTCTTCGGAGGGAGGGAGGGAATCTGGTCTGTCTACTAAAATCGAATTTATGCAGCTAATATCTGGTGGCGATGCATTTTTGTTATCTTTATCAAACAAGGCTGAACTGGCTAGCCTTGTTGACCAATCTGGCTTTTTCTGGCAAATATCCATTATGGTACATTGTATAGGAGAGAGACAAAGATGACCACAGAGGTGGCGGGTGGTGGGGAGGAAACTCAAGAGAGCAAAATGACACAAAACGTCTTGCACACAATCATATTGTATACTGGGAAGCTTTGTCAATTATTACATGACTAAATCAAGGTCAAAATGTAGCAATGGAAAGAAGAGAAATGCTCAGATATCAAGAGCTCTTCTGAATGGAATTCACTACATTCAAACTGCAGTGAAATTAAGCACTTGGCAGCATGTTAATATTTTGAACATGCTGAAACTATTTTCCATTTATCTGGTTCATTATGGTATTGAAAACATTTCTAAAGGGTATGTAAAATAAATCCATGAAAAAGCATTATATTGTTGGATTAGATGAGCATTTTTTTCCATTGCATTCCTTGCAAATATTGGCTCATTCAGAAGTATTTTAAGGGTAAGAAATTAATAATTTTATTGAAGTTGTGGACAGCACAATATTTCCTAGTACACAATATACAGTCGACACACATTTTTCCTGTTTTACTCCCCAAAGCATAACATTACAGAGAAGAGAGAGAAGATGATAAAAAATAATACCATAAGAGGACAAGGGCCATTGGACTCAGCTAGACTGTCCATAAACCTAGGATCCCAAGCTGCGTTTCAGAAAGTATCAGTTAAGAAAAGTATTCAAAGTTTTTCAGTCTTCTAATCAAAATTAATTTCTATGCATCAGCAGAATATCTGGATTCCAAATTTATGGAAAAGCAGTCTAACAGTGAGGGCCTTTCAGTTGGGCAGACTTAAATTCCATAAACACAAACCCAAACCGCTTTGGTTTCCATAATGAGAAATTGGGAGAACTCCTTTCAAGCCATTTAATTGGGCTATCACATTGAGCAATTAAATATGATTTACCCAAAAACTGTTTTTGAAGCTTTCCAATCAGAATATTTTCTTCAGGATAGCCCAAAATACAAAAGGGAGGGGCTGTCATAACATGTTTCCAAGAAATGACAGCTACAAGACGTGTGTAATATTTCTCCGGAAGTACTGTAATCAGATGCAATCCCATAGGCAATGAATGGAAGTGCTGTCTTCCAAACCACATTTCAGGCATTAATCAGATGTCAACAAGCCTGCTCTTCCAGAGCAGAAGAGATGGTTCTATATAATATGCAAAGCTGGAGTATTCTCAGTGGGATGTTTTCTGTAATATTCAGTTTAATTGTTAAATATCTAGAAAGTCTGTGGCGAGTTAGGAGTTTTAAAATCTCGTTGCAAGCTATTAGTTAATGTGTTTATTGTAACAGACTTCTGAGAAGCCAGAAACCTATATAAATAGGAAATCGATCTGTGTGTATTAAATAATGTGATAAAGAATCAAATTGGGAAGAGAGACAATCTGAGATCTTATACAAAAATAGATGAAACACAACATCAAATTTCTAAGTAAGCAAAAAATTCTTTGTAAATCCCAAATGTCTGTGGCAAATATGTAAGTTTGCATGGAGGCGCTATTTACAGACATTACATCTTTTATTATGTGTCTATGCTAGCAATTCTTCAGGATAGGCATATAAATTCCAAACTTAGTGGGAAGATTAATTTGTCCTTAAATTCTAATTCTATGTAAACTGAATTGTCCTGTAACCAATCTCCAATATATCTAATTAATCATGGCATAATATATAGTTGAAATCAGTAAATGTTAGTCCTCTTCTTTTTACGAGCTATCAGCTTTTCAATTTCCCAACATGGTCAATTCTCGTTTCAAAAAAATTTAGACAGAATTCTATTTATATTCTTAATATCCTTTAGGGAAGTTCTTATTTAACTCCTTCTTTTCCTGAAAATGCAAACTTATTTTTTAAATTGTAGTTTGAGAATGTTCTCACTGTGCTCTTACTAAAGGATGATCACAGTCTAACACAGAGTGGTATATTCCTGCACATGCCCAGTGGGCATGCTGTTAGTGGTTTCTGCCAGTAGAGAATATGAAGAGAAAGGTACAGTTCTGGTCTGATCTTTCTCAGGAGACCGAGAGAGAATAACTTACTTACAGGCCAATACAGTACAGTGCGCTCTGGTGGAGCGCATTGTTAACCCGCGGTTGGACGCGTGTTTTCGATGCGCTAGCTTTACCCCTTAGGCGCTAATTTCTGAAAGTAAAATGTGCGGCTTGGCTGCACATTTTACTTTCTGAATCGCGCAGGAATAACTAATAGGGCCATCAACATGCATTTGCATGTTGCGGGCCCTATTAGTTTCGTGCGTTTTCGACACGTTATTACCCCTTACTGAATAAGGGGTAAAGCTAACGCGTCGAAAACGTGCGTCCAATCCCCCCAAAACTAATAGCGCCCGCAACATGCAAATGCATGTTGATGGCCCTATTAGTTATTCCCGCACGATTCAGAAAGTAAAATGTGCAGCCAAGCCGCACATTTTACTTTCAGAAATTAGCGCCTACCCAAAGGTAGGCTTTTATTTCTGCCGGCGCCAGAGAAGTGCACAGAAAAGCAGTAAAAACTGCTTTTCTGTGCACCCTCCGACTTAATATCATGGCGAAATTAAGTCGGAGGTCCCAAAAGTAAAAAAAAATAATTAAAAATAAAAAAATTTAAAAGCAGCTCGCGGGTTGAAAACCAGAAGCTCAATTTTGCCTGCGTCCGGTTTCCTAACCTGTGGCTGTCAGCGGGTCTGAGAACTGACGCCGGCAAAATTGAACGTCGGCTGTCAAACCCTCTGACAGCCGCCGCTCCTGTCAAAAAGGAGGCGCTAGGGACGCGCTAGTGTCCTAGCGCCTCCTTTTACCGCGGGCCCTAATTTGAATAATTTTATCTACTGTATCGTGTGCTCAGGACACTGGCCTGTTCGCGTGCCGTTTCTTTCTGTATCGGCCTGTATCTGAGGATTTCAAATGCTGCCATGCATGCATTTGGACTGAACTTAACACAATCCTTGAAATATCAAGTTCTGGAATGGTAGGTAACCTATATGGGGGTGGCCATATTTCTTGACATCTAGTATTAATACTCATTTAAGAAAAGTGTATCTCTCCCCCCCCCCCCCCCCCCCCCCCACAACTGCAAGTATTCCAGTAAGGGGCAGTGAACAGTATCCTCTTGGAAGTAACCAACGGGTAGAAACTGTGGAAGTTATGTTGGAGAAAAGGAAGAACTTCCTTAGTCAACTGATACCTGCAGTATGAAAAGTCCTGCCCTCTAACAGAGAAGCAGAAGAACTGTATATTCTGTTATATCTACCTCTAAGTTTAAAAAAAAAAGTTTTGGGGATCAGCAGTCCAACATGTGTCGTCTTTGTGATATCAGCTGGAGTTGAGCAAGTTGCTCTTCCACTGGAGGGTCTTAGAAAATAGTCTCACCCCCAGTGGCCAGGAACCCCCTGTGCCCATCTCATGGTAAAGAGTGAGTCAGGTCTATACCTAACTCAAAATAACACAGCAATCTTAATGTTTAAAAATGTGACCCCCTGCTTGTGACAGGACCCCCTCTGTCTGTCACTGTATGCCCTAGTTCCATTTCCAGAGATGTAATAACTTTGGAGCTATCTATCCCATGTGCCCTTCCCTCACCTAGAAGAGCTGGGATTGGTTGCTCTTGCCCTTTAATACCAGCCATTTTGTGACTAAAGGTGTGGCTAGAGTCAGATCAGGGCAGACACTGATCAGGAAAGATATAGATTTTTGTCCCTCCCTGCCTCTCCAGTTTCCCTTTTTGGAGGGGGGGGGGGGGTGTTCACTGTGCACAACCTGCCAGTGCATCCTAGGCATTTAGTTTTAACAGAAGTATTTTTTGTTCTAAATCCTTTTGGAACTCGCACTCCTTGACTGAAGACCAGTGAGCTCATTCACTCCTGCTCCTGTGACAGGCTTGGCAGTTTGAGGCACTGGAAGGCTGGGAGAACTCAAACGATGAAGGGACTGTATTTCACTCTGTTCCTTTGGTAAAGGTTGTCATCACTGGCTAGATTCAGAGTGCAGAGGCTGAAGACCAGGGAGCCCATTCGCCCCTTGAATGTGGCAAGCACCTCTTCAGCAGACGTCCAGTCTAGGAAGGTTTTGTAGAAGAAAGTATATCTGTTTTGTTGTGAGGAGGATTTTTGGCCACCCCTCCTCACTGGGAGCTTGGCTGGATCAGCAGTTTCCTATCCCCAGGCTTTTTTTGCAAGTGGCGTCACACATGCAACATAATTAAAAGGAACCTGGAGACCCCAACCGGGATCTCCAACAACATGGGACCAGGCCACAGGTCTGCGTGTTCAGAACGACTCTGGAGCATCAGTAGGAAGGATTTTTGCTATGCTAGAAGGGGACCCCTGAAATAGGAATCCCGGTTAAACCGCTGGGAGAGCTTTTAGTGCACGTTTCACATTACCAGATCAATTTGCTGAAGAAAAGGACACCTACCCAGACTGAAACTCTAGTGCTGTGCAATCGTTTTTGCCGAATTGGAAAATTTCAAAGAAATAATCCAATTCAGCATGGGTCGGAGGAGGAAAATTCGTTGTTCCGGTTAGCGCAGGGTGAAGGGGCACCTTTATTTAAAAAAAACAAAAAAAAAAACCGCACCCCAACCCTTAAAATTTAGTTAATTACAAACCCCCCACCCTTCTGACCCCCCCCCCCCAAAACTTGCCTAAAGTCCCTGATGGTCCAGCGGGGCTCCCAGGAGTGATCTCCCGCTCTCAGGCCATTGGCTGCCAGTAAACAAAATGGCGCTGGTAGCCCTTTGCCCTTACCATGTGACAGGGGCTACCGGTGCCATTGGTCGGCCCTTGTCACATGGTAGGAGCAATGGACGGCCAGCGCCATCTTAGGCCTGGTCCTGCCTGTTCTTGTTACAGCAGCTCCCTCCAGGGGTTGCCAGCACAGCTAACAGACTAGGAAAATCACACCGCTGTCTAGGCCATAGAAGAGAGACACCTCCCCCCCCCCCCATTAAATGATTCCCTCTCTCAGGAATCAAGAGTCAAGCTTGGGATGGCGTTAGCTAACCGGAGCAGCCCCAAAGGGTATAAATTAGATGTGTGACCTAAGGGAATCGCCACTTCTGAACTGTATGGTGCCAGTTGAAAGGACCATAGTCTGCCAGTGCCATGGAGCCCGGGTTTGTGGTATTGGTGCATCATTTGTCTTCCTTTTTCTTGTGCTTAGTCTCTCCGGCTTGGAAGAAAAAGAGCAGGTGTGGAGACGTGACTGACTGCAGGCTAACCATGACATTATTATTCAAAAGCAGACTGGGTGAGCTTTCAGAGGAAAAAGATAGTGGTTGGGTGATAAAACTTACTCTCCAGGGCAAGGGTGGGCAACCTGCAACCCATGAAGCAAAACTATCCTCCGCTTCTCAGCTGCTCCACATGCTGCCTCCTGCCCTCCCTCCACCCCTCTTTGTTTTTTCCTTTGCTGGCCCTGCAATCTGCTGACTTTTTACTTTTTTTTTAAAATTGTAATGGGTCCAACTTCTGGGTTCGCTGGCATCCTCTAGGCAGACGGTGACAGTGGAGAACATGGAAATCGGGTCTCATCAAAGGCAGGACCTGTGCACGTTTCAGTGGGGAGGAGAGCGAATGAGGCAGCGGCAGGTAGTGCTGGTCCAGTGGCAGCGTGGCTTGGCGCTCTCCACAGATTGTAGGCTTCGTTCTCACCTCCGGTCGGTGCTTCATGTTCTTGTCTTCATTCTCCCTCTCTCAGCCCCAGGCAACCATGACTGGCACTGGTGTGGCTCTCTCTTATGCACCCAACAACTCAGATAGAAGCAGGTCTATATGGGGCTGAAGCCTCGTGCCCCAGGGAGCAGTAGGAGCAGGAGCTGAAATGGCAGGAGAAGACAATTCTCCCTTCCTGCCCAGAGCTCTAAAGGGGGGAGCCCCCTCCCCCTTCTGCTGGATCAGAGCTCCAAGGACCCTGGACCCTGTTGCAGTCAAGAGCCTGGTGTAAAAATGAAAATACAACAGAAAGCTTGCCTGTCTCGGCTCTGGCCCATTGGTTCCCAACCATATTCTGAGGCATTCCTCACTGATCTGATTTTCAGGATATCCATAATGAATTTGCATACACTGAGTCTTCAGGGGATGCAACCTTATCTAATGCATATTCCTTATGGTTATCCAGAAGAGTGGACTGATTAATAAGCCTCCAGGATTGGGCTGGGAAATGCTGCTTTGGGGAAAAGTGGTAAACCGTCATTGGAGTTGATCGTCATATTTGGGGCTTGGCAGGATTATTTTTCAGTCATGTAGATCTAGCTACAAGGTTTTCTTTTTCTTTACTCCTTCCCTCTGGATTTATTTATTTATTTATTTAGACTTTTCTCACATTTTTTTCATTGGTAGCTTAAGCTGAGTTACATTCAGGTGCTGAAAGGATTTCCCTGTTCCCTGTTTGTACCTGAGGCAATGGAGAGTGAAGTGACTTGCCCAAGGTCACAAGGAGCATCAGCAGGATTTGAACCCCGGCTTCCCTGGTTCTCAACAGCTGCTCTAACCACTAGGCGGCTACTCTGCACCATAGGCTTCATTTTATTTTTCCCATTCTGTGTCGGGGGATGGGGAGCTTAGTTAACTGGTTCTGTAGATGGGTGGGTTTAATAATAGCAGAGTAGGCAAGTGCCTGGGGGTAGCTGCTCTAGTGGGGCAGTCACTCTGCCTGTGGGAGTCACTAGTTTAGTTTTACATCATCGACTCTTCCTAAACATCATATAACAAAAGTTGTGGAGGGTGGGAGACTGTGGTTGGCGGCTGGTTGTCCGAAATCCTAAGGGCAGCTGGGTATATAAGTCCATGGCTGTCCACAGAGAGGCAGCCCAAACCAACCAGTCTCCTCTAAGCCTCAGCTACACAGAGGGCATAAGTTGACCATTTTAGAAGTGCTAAACTTGTTTATATCTACTAGATAAGGGAGCCCGGACCGATGTGCCGCAAATGCTCAGTAGAGAGCAACTCTACCACGCATGCGCGGGCGAGCACATCAGCCAGAGCTTGCCCATAACAAAAATGGCGCTGTGAGGAGCGGCGGCAAGGACCAGGAGCGGTGGAGGCGAGGAGCGGCGGCGGCAAGGCGCAGTAGCGGCACGCGCGCACGAGGGACCTCCCCCGAAGATCTTCCATTTGTGCTATCGGGGAGGAGGGAGTGACTGAGGGGAGGAGGGAGGGAGACTAGAGGGGGGAGGTGGGAGGGAGAATAAAGGGTGAGGGGAGAATGAGGTGGGAGGGAGAAGAATGAGGGAGGTGGGAGGGAGAATAAAGGGTGAGGGGAGAATGAGGTGGGAGGGAGGAGAATGAGGGGGGGAGGGGAGGAAATGGACCGACATTTTTTTTTTAATTTAGCCCGTTGTTACGGGCTTAACGTCTAGTTTTAGTATATTTCAACAGCGTAACTATCTTGCAAATTGTAGTTATACATTGCATTTTGTTGTTCAGGAAATATATTTACATCAATAGGTATTTTTGAGATTGTACTGGAAGCCACTATGTGTGGTCCTATTGACTAAAAAGGTGAAATACATTAGACATTTATTGTTACCTTGTTGTGGGTATAATTGTATGTAATTTGGAGTGTGGTGATACATTTAAAAAGTGTTTCTGTAAACATTAAATTAGGAGCAAATCTCAGTAAAAGAGCAAATCGACAAATTAAAGAGTAACAAATCACTGGGATTGGATGGTATAAATCCCTGAGTTCTGAAAGAACATAAGAACATAAGAAAATGCCATACTGGGTCAGACCAAGGGTCCATCAAGCCCAGCATCCTGTTTCCAACAGTGACCAATCCAGGCCATAAGAACCTGGCAAGTACCCAAAAACTAAGTCTATTCCATGTAACCATTGCTAATGGCAGTGGCTATTCTAAGTGAACTTAATAGCAGGTAATGGACTTCTCCAAGAACTTATCCAATCCTTTTTTAAACGCATCTACACTAACTGCACTAACCACATCCTCTGGCAACAAATTCCAGAGTTTAATTGTGCGTTGAGTAAAAAAGAACTTTCTCCGATTAGTTTTAAATGTGCCCCATGCTAACTTCATGGAGTGCCCCCCTGCTTCACTTTTTTGAAGGAGTTAATAAACATGTGGATAAAGGTGAACCGGTAGATATAGTATACTTAGATTTTCAGAAGGCGTTTGACAAAGTTCCTCATGAGAGGCTTCTAGGAAAAGTAAAAAGTCATGGGATAGGTGGCGATGTCCTTTCGTGGATTGCAAACTGGCTAAAAGACAGGAAACAGAGAGTAGGATTAAATGGGCAATTTTCTCAGTGGAAGGGAGTGGACAGTGGAGTGCCTCAGGGATCTGTATTGGGACCCTTACTGTTCAATATATTTATAAATGATCTGGAAAGAAATACGACGAGTGAGATAATCAAATTTGCAGATGACACAAAATTGTTCAGAGTAGTTAAATCACAAGCAGATTGTGATAAATTGCAGGAAGACCTTGTGAGACTGGAAAATTGGGCATCCAAATGGCAGATGAAATTTCATGTGGATAAGTGCAAGGTGATGCATATAGGGAAAAATAACCCATGCTATAATTACACAATGTTGGGTTCTTTATTAGGTGCTACAACCCAAGAAAGAGATCTAGGCGTCATAGTGGATAACACATTGAAATCGTCGGTTCAGTGTGCTGCAGCAGTCAAAAAAGCAAACAGAATGTTGGGAATTATTAGAAAGGGAATGGTGAATAAAATGGAAAACGTCATAATGCCTCTGTATCGCTCCATGGTGAGACCGCACCTTGAATACTGTGTACAATTCTGGTCGCCCCATCTCAAAAAAGATATAATTGCGATGGAGAAGGTACAGAGAAGGGCTACCAAAATGATAAAGGGAATGGAACAACTCCCCTATGAGGAAAGACTAAAGAGGTTAGGACTTTTCAGCTTGGAGAAGAGACGACTGAGGGGGGATATGATAGAGGTGTTTAAAATCATGAGAGGTCTAGAACGGGTAGATGTGAATCGGTTATTTACTCTTTCGGATAATAGAAGGACTAGGGGGCACTCCATGAAGTTAGCATGGGGCACATTTAAAACTAATCGGAGAAAGTTCTTTTTTACTCAACGTACAATTAAACTCTGGAATTTGTTGCCAGAGGATGTGGTTAGTGCAGTTAGTATAGCTGTGTTTAAAAAAGGATTGGATAAGTTCTTGGAGGAGAAGTCCATTACCTGCTATTAAGTTCACTTAGAGAATAGCCACTGCCATTAGCAATGGTAACATGGACTAGACTTAGTTTTTGGGTACTTGCCAGGTTCTTATGGCCTGGATTGGCCACTGTTGGAAACAGGATGCTGGGCTTGATGGACCCTTGGTCTGACCCAGTATGGCATTTTCTTATGTTCTTATTTACCCTTTCCAATAGTACTAGGACTTAGGGGGACATTCCATGAAGATAATAGGTAGCACATTTAAAACAAATTGGAGAACGTATTTTTGTTGACAGAAGATGTGGTGAAAGCAGTTAGCATAGTTGTTTTTAAAAAAAAAATAAAGGGTTTAGATAAGTTAATAAATCATTATTAGTCATGTAGATTTGGGGAAAGCCACTTCTTATTCCTGGTTATGAGTAAGAAGAATTGGATCTATTCTTTGGGATCCTGCCGGGTACTTGTGACCTGGATTTGCCAATGTTGGAGACAGGATGCTGGGCTTGATGGACCTTTGATCTGACCCAGTAGGACATTTCTTGTTTCTTAACAGAGGTAAAGTAGAATGGATTTTCCTTTCCCCTTTTTTAGCAAATGTTTTCTTAAGCCTGTGAAATAGTAAAAATGTATAACCTAAACAAAAGAACCTGTAATTTGGTAGATTGGTTTTGATATTGCATTGTTCTGATGTTGCTTTTTGCTTGCCATCACTGTGGTCTTTGTGTTAACATGTTCTAAATATATCTTTATTTAAAAAATGATGAACCATTGTTTGTTGTTTTTACATTGTCTCTCTGGGTTATTGTCTCTTTCAAGGTATTAGGTTCTCTGTTGGACCTTTTTGTATAATTCTTGAGTGTTCCAACCTAATTTAAATTAGAGTAAAAGCCTCATTATCTGGGCCCTCGTCTATCCAGAATGTTTGTAACCCAGTAACTTGCCTAGGTAGTAGCTTGGGGGAATTACAGAGGGGAGGGATTCAGCAGGGTGGCTTTTCTCTGCTATGTTCTCTGCTCTGGGTACTCTGGCATCGCCTCCTCCCTCCTTTTTTCCTGCAAAAGATTGGAAAGGAGAGGATGTGGCTTAGAAATACATAAGGAGATCTGCATGGAGGTTTTGCACATTTTGATGCATTTCGCAGTGGCATAGCTGCCCAGGATGTGCGAAGAGAATTGAGTCAGATTCTTTGTGGTGAAGTATTTCAAATTCCTTGAAAATCTGTGGATTATGCTAGTTAATCCTGCCTTTAAAAAGAAAAAAAGATGAACCTGCAGATTTTCAAGGACTTGTCAGATTATTTCCAAACCTCTCTTATTTAAATTTGCACGTTTTGATGGCCTCTGTGTATGTGCGGTAGAACATTTTAATTCATACTAGAGGTGTAAGTACTGCAATAGGAGAGTTGTAGGTCTAAAGAAGTATTTCAGGGAATTTTACCCAGAAGGAAAACTTTATTTTGCAAGAGTAGTATGATGGCACGTACCATGCTTTAGAACTGTAGACTATAATTATTATATTAAGTGCAGACCTACAATTTCAATTTCTGAAGGTTTTCTTTTGAAACACTGTTGGAAGAAATACTTTCCAGCATTCTTCTTTTGGAAAATAAATTGGAGGTATAATTATTATTATGGCTTCCCTAAAACATGACGCTGTGGCATACAGGGAACTCATATTTGTCTTTAATGTTCAGAAATAAACTGTAACCGAGCCTTTGCTTATGCAGTTGCTTTATAAACAGAGCAGTGCGACTGAGTGCAGGCATGTGCGAGGCGCGCCCAAGACCTTAACCTTCCCTGACACCCTCACCCTCATCCTCACAGTCTGCAAATGTGTTCATCTGGCTTTCTGCACACCTGGGAGTGGTTTGTTGCACTGAGGACTGCTTGTTGCATTCATCCTGTTCAGAAAAGCGGCACTGGATAATAGAGGACAGTGAGTGGTCCCAGAAGATTGTCTGTACAGCAAAAATTCCACTTATCGCATGGGTGTCCTGGATTTCAGCATCAGGTCGCTTACAAAATGGCAAGATAAATGGGTATTTTTGCCCTAAAACCAGTCAGAGTGTGAAGGTTTGGAATACTAGCTCCCATGGGTAGGGGTAACATACAGACCTGGCGGTTTCAGAGGTTCCTCGTGTGATCTACTCATTCTTCAGTTTCCTTTGTCAGTCATTTTCTTTCATGTGTCTTCAGTTCTGTTACTTGTGCCATTATAAGAAACTATCATTTTACTTAATATTGAAAACTAGTAAAAGCAACTTTAGTGCCAATATTTCATGTTTTATGATGTGAAAGAAAAGGGTTTCATGGGTAGAATTAGTACAACTTATTGACCGTGGCTGAGTAACGTCCATTCTTCAGCTTGCCTGTTGCACATGTAACTGAGGTGACTAGTTCTTTTTTCTGACTTGGTGGGATAACTGGAGAACCTTCTGTGTTGAGGACTGTAGTGGAGAGGACATGCTGGCATGGATTGCTGCCTCACTAAAATCAACCGTGCCTCCTATTCTTGCCGGAATTCAAATACGGCACGAGTTTGTCTGTAGCTGGGTGACTGATCTATCACCGTGCTCTCTAACATGGTCTCGTTTTAGAGAGGAGCACAGTTTCAACTAAAGTAACGGGAACCTGAGAAAATGGTGGTCAGTTCCTCTCTCTCTCTTTCTCTTCTTCCGCCTGTCCCCGATCATCAATTTGGTCCCAGTCTCAAAAGAAATGTGGTCATGAAATTGGTGCCAGTTTGAACTGAGCAAAGTATCACAGAGGTTTTATACGTGGCGCTGCCTCTTTAATCATCTGCTACAAGTTACATTTAGGACCAGGTCAGATCTTGCATCCTCCAGAAAAAAGGTGAATTGGCCAATGGGGATGCTTTCTGTCAACATCCTGATGTATTTCATAGACTGGTGTGTGCAAGGTTTGAATTTTGCCCTTGGATTGGCTAAGAAATTGCAGCTCTGCTGTTTTGGCCCACTGATGGTAACATTGGTGCAGTAGATGGAAGGTCCCAAGGATCAAATCTAGGCAAAGTCAAACTATGTTCTTGCATCCTTTTGGAGACCAATGTAATGTGGACTCATTGGACAATTACTGGATCAACATTACTGAATTACAACCGATCTGCAAAGTTCCTCAAATACAAACACTGCATGGTGTTACATGGTTTGTTTATTATTATTATATACTGACATTCAATCTGAGATATCAGCCCCCAGAGGGCTTACAATCTGGAGGGTAAAGTGACTTGCCCAAGGTCACAAGTAGCAACAGCGGGACTCGAACCCTGGTCTCCTAGTTTGTAGCCCAGTGCTCTAACCACTAGGCTATTCCTCCTCCTCATCTTAGTCTATCTGCATTTCACTGGAAATTGTAAAGATTTTCATTGCAAAGAAATGCCATGCTGCTGGGTCAGATTAAGGTCTATCAAGCCTGGTGTCCTGTATCCGACGGTGGCTACTCTGTGTCACAAATACCTGGCAGATCCCAAAAAATAGATCTTTCTTTTTACTAATTCCCAGGGATAGCAATGGCTTTCCCTGGCCTACCTGGTTAATAATGTTTGATGGACTTTTCCTCCAGGAACATGTCTAAACCTCTTCTAAACCCTGCTATACAAGACTCCTTGACACAGCTTGATAGAGCACTGAGTGACAAAGTACCGTACTTTCTGTGATGTTTTGAATCTCCTGGTTAGTTTCATGGTTTCTTGTTTTAGTATTATTTGAAAGGGTAAATAACCATCCTTTGTTTTATACGTTCCAGTCCGCTCGTGATGTTATGAACTATCATGTCACCTCTCAGCTGTCTCTCTTCCAAGATGAAGAGCCCTAACCGGTGTATCTTCTCATCATAGGGGAGCCTTCCATTCCCTTTGTCACTTTTGTTGTCCTTCTCTGCACCATTTCTAGTTCTGCTCTGTCTTTTTGCAGATGAAGAAGCTGAAAATGTTTACAATACACGTGGTGTGGTCACAGTATGGATCGATAACAAAGGCAATATTATTAGGGATCTTAGTTTTCAGTTTTATTATGTTTTGCCTGGGATTTCAATGTTATAACTAGAAAAAAAAAAGTCAGTGGAAAAATGACTTTGCTATATCAAATAGGAGAAAAATCAGTGGAAAAGTAATTTTTCCAGTGATTATTTTTGTTCTGTCATTGAAATTCCCAGGCAAAATAAAATAAAATCTTAAAATGAAGGTCCTTAATTGATTTCCATTTTTTTTCTCCGTTTCTTTTTTTAGATCATTTGTAATATTCTATTTACTTTCTAGTCTGATGCCGGTGCATTGAGATGAAGATTTCAGTGTATTGTCCTCAAGGGCTTTTGAGGTCCTTTTGCCTGGGTGGTGACTTTAATTCAGCATCCTCAATGCTGGATCCCTCTGCCATTCAGATGTCCAGTCTCCTAGTTATACAAGGTCGTCCTGCAGTTTCTCACAATCTGCTGCTGTTTAACCAATTTAGAATCGGCGGCAGATTCTTGCTTTGAACTGCTTTTATGTGGTACAACGCTCTTGTGCCCAAGGCTGGTAAATTTCTCCAGCTGTATCCTGACAACAACTTTGCATTTTCTGACTGCCATTAGTGTCAAAGATTTTGAGAGAATTCTCATTGGTGCAGGTGCTGCTCATCATGATTATATTTTGATACCTTTCCCAAGCAGTAAGAACAGTGGTAGCATGCTGCTTGGGGATTTCTCCCTGGCTTGTAATTAGCTATCTTCAGGTGCTTCCTTTTTAAGTTTTTGAAAGTTGTGAGTGTTTGTTTGCAAAATCTAGGTGTGCTTTTTGCGGTTGAAGTAAGAACTGGAAAAAAAACTCTTGACTTATGAGTTGAAGATTCCCTTCCACCAATTCTGTTATTCCTTAGACAAATCATGTGCCTTCCTGTACTGCCATTTTACTCACCTGTAATTACATTTCACTGTTTCCAAAGTGGAAAAAGGGAGGAAGGAGAGAGACACTTACATGGCAGCCCAAGTGGCAGTAAAAATAAAAGCAAAAAATGCTCTTCCTGTCCTGCAAAAAAATATAGCATTTCCGTTGCCTTTTCCTAATACATTATTAAGGAAACACATTAGTAGGGTGTTTCCTAACCCAGGCCGAGAAGCACTCCTAGCTGGTCTGGCTTCCAGGATTGCCTAAATGATGATGGATGAGACTGATGCACAGTAGAGAAGCTGGGGCTCCAGTGTATGCAGATATATACTTTGCATGTTCATTATAGGCTGCCCTGGAAACCAGGCTGATTAGCTGTGCCTCTAGGACTGCCTTTGGAAATGCTGCCCTAGCACCTAGCGAAGGAGCTAAGCCGTTGAATATTTAGTAAAAATCCTGGGCTGCACTGCCTTTCTTTAGAGCTGCTGATCATTTCTAACCCATATGTGTAATCTTCAGAACTGAAAGCTACTCATTAGAGAAGGCATGTGTTACAGTGCAGTGAACATAAGAACCTATGAAATGCCATACTGCATCTAACCAAAGGTCCATCGAGCCCAGCATCCTGTCTCCAGTAGTGGCCAGTCCAGGTCACAGCTACCCAGTAAGATCACAAAAAAAAAACAGGACTAATCAATCTTGCTCATAACAAGGGATAAGCAGTGGCTTTCTCAAATCTACATGGCTAATAGTGGTTTGTAGACTCAACCTCCAGGAACTTGCCTACAACCTTTCTAAACTCAGCTACACTAACTGCTTTCCCCACATCCTCTGGCAACAAATTCCAATTTGTTTTAAGCATGCTTACCTATTCTCTTCATGGAGTGTCCCTTAGTCCTAATACCATTGCAAGGTAAATAACCTATTTACCCAGTACATCCCACTAATATCTCTTCTCCCAGGCTGAAGAGCCCAAACTGTTTATCCTTATTTATTTTATTTATTTAAAGGCTTTTTTTATACCGGTATTCGTGAGTACATCGTATCGGTTTACATATAATTTGAACATTGTACAAAGAACGGGGATCGAAAAACTTGGATGGGGTGGCATAACAGTTTAGATATAACTTGAACATTGTAGAAAGAAAGGGGAACGAAAAACTTGGGGGGGTAGCATATCAGATTACAGAGAACTTGATTGATGTAGGAGATGTACAGGGGTAAGGGATATACCGTACATTATTGTGGTATACAGGAGGCAGGCAGAAGGGGTTAAATAAATTGAGGGATAATGATGTGGGAAGGGGGGGGGGGAACATAGGGGAGCCATTCCATTCTCTTTATCATTTTGGTCACCTTCTCTGTACGTTTTCTAATTCTGCTGTATCTTTTTTAGATGAAGCGACCAGAACTGCACACAGTCCTTAAGGTGCAGAGTTGCCATGGATCGATGCAGAGGCATTATGATATCTTCTGTTTTATTTTACATTCTTTTTCTAATACCTATCATTCTATTTGCTTTTCTGACCTCTGTTTCACACTGAGCCAAGGATTTCAAAGTATTGTCCATGGTGACGCCAAGATCCTTCTCCTGGGTGGTAACGCCTAATACAGAACTCAGCATTGTCTACCTATAGTTTGGGAGTATTTTCCCCTTATGCATCGCTTTGTACTCATCCAGATTAAATTACATCTGCCACGTGGCTGCCCATACCCCCAGTCTTGCAAGGTCCTTCTGTAATTCCTTAATATTGGCTTCTGGTATAACTACTTTGAATAATTTTGTCATCTGCAAATTTGATCATCTCATGCATTGCTCCCTTTTCCAGATCTTTTATAATTACATTTAAAAATCACAGTCTCAGTACAGATCCCTGAGGCACTCCACTAGTATTTACCCCTCTCCATTGAGAGAACTGACCATTCATTCCTACTCTCTGTTTCCTATCTTTTAGCCATTTACCAATATGCAACAGGGCATTGCCTCCTATCCCCTGGAGGGGATACTTTGACACTAACTTAAATGAGTGCATTAAAGATGAAATGACACTACCACAAATTTTAGCGAGAGCTTGGGGTAAGCTTCGTGGCAGATTATATATTTTAAGTCTCGCCATTACATATTTATGAAAACTTTCCACTGGGGCTATGATGATCTTAATTTGCCTGCTGAACTTAATTTGCAGAGTTCATTAGTTCACAATAGCATGAAACTCTGGTTTTAAACACCAACCAAAATTCATCTCATGTCTTATTGAAAGGTCCATTTATTAAAATAAATAATTGAATTGCATGTACTTTGTGCTGCAAATGAATCGTTTTGGAAGAGAGGTGAACCCTTGAAGGGAGGGTGTGACAGGTAGTTATGTGGCATCGAGGTACAAGCAGTGAGACGTTATGGTATGTTTTTGAGCTGCGTAGTCATGGTAGCAAGGTGCTCCTTCGGCTGCTCTTTCTGGCGGTAGGGTGTGTTGGGAGTCTAGTTAAGGTAATGAGGACAGGAAAGCAAGCAATTTTTGCTTTTTTGGAAACCAGTGGCTGCAGCTGCTGTAAGATAAGAGAAAATAAAATTGCTTAGCAGGTAGTGTGTTTCACTAGGCTGTTAAAAAAAATATATATCTTTCTTTCTTGTGTTTTTAAACATGGTAAGCAGAGTTTGGAACAGTTTTCCATCAAAGGGCAGGAAAATCAGAAAACCTGTTACCGGAGGCTGCTTAGCTTTTGTTACAGTAATTAGACTATTGTCTAGTTTCCAGAAAGTGATGGAGCTTGCTTTAAAGAAGGTGAGGGAGGAGCCAGCAGGAAAAGAAGTGTGTGGGAACAAAGGAACCCTGGAGCTAGCTGGGAGCCATCTTTGAAAACTTGGTTCCTTTTTTTGTGTGTGTGTGTTTTGAAATAAGTCCTTGCCAAGCCCTTTGGTCAAATTGAAATGTATGCCTTTGCAAGGAAAAGGGAAATTCATTTTGATGTGCCTTTTTTTTTCCTCTCCCACTGTAACATAAACATGTAGAGTCTAAGCTCGGGCCTTGGTCAGGCTTTTCAGGCACGATCGAGCTGGTGTTTGCAATCAATGGGATGGGGGGGGGGGGGGAAGAGTCAAATTTCTATTTTTCCAGAGAAGTTCCAGCATGCATTTTAAACCCACAGCTAATGGCAGAGAGTGTGTGTGTGTGGTTTTTTCTCAGATCCTTGGCTTTTGGCTTGTCCTGCTAAGCAAGGTCAGTTGGTTGGACCCTTCTCCCTTGTAGCAGTAAACAGTGACTTAGTGCATTAACCAGCGTGAAATGGGATAGGAGACACTGTCCTATTGTGGACTGGCAACTGGTTAAAGGATAGGAAACCAAGAGCAGGGCTGAATGGTCAGTATTTCCAGTGGAGAAAGGTGAATGTGGAGTGTCCTAGATCTGTACTGGGACCAATGAGTGAGGTGATCAAATATGCAGATGACACAATTATTCAGAGGAGTTAAAACACAAGAAGACTGTAAAGAAATGCTGGAGACGACCGTTGCAAGCCTAGGGAAGTGGGTAACTAAATGGCAAATTAAATTTAATTATATGTATATAATGCCAGGTTCCACATTAGCAGCTACCACTTCAGAAAATAATCTTAGAATCACTGTGGGCAATTCATTGAAATCCTAAGCTCAGTGTGTGCAACTGGTCAAAAATTCAAATGCAAGTTAGGACTTATTCAGAAGGGAAAGGAGGAGAATAAAACTATGGAGATCATAATGCATCTGTATAGATCTATGTTGTGACCACAGTTTGAGTATTGTGTGCAGTTCTGGTTGCCTCATCTCAAGAAAGATATAGCAGACATAGAAAAAGTTTACGGAAGAGCAACAAAGCTGATAAAGCAGATGGAACAGCTCCCTTATGAAGAAAGGCTAAACAGACTAGGACTCTTCAGCTTAGAGAAAAGGTGACTGAGAAGGTAATATGATAGAGGTTTATAAAATCATGAGTGGTGTGGGGAATAACTTATTAGGGAACAGTCACTGACCCTTCTAAATGGACTAGGGGACACACTATATAACTAAATGGTAACAGATTTAAAACTAATTTAAGAATGTGTTTCAGCCAATAAAGAATTAAGCTGTGAAATTTGTTACCAGACTAGTAGTATAGCCGACTTTTAAAAAGTTGTGGACATGGTTTCTGGAGAAAAGGACCAATATTCAGGTAGACTTGTGGATTGCCACTTGTGTGAAATCTCCTATTATGATCTGTTTCATACTGCCAAGTCGCCCAAATTGGTCACTGGCAGAAATAGGATGCTAGGCTTGATGAGCCATAGGCCCATCCCAGTCTGGAGTTTATACTCTTACAAGAGCAAGGTAGGGAAAAGACAGGTAAGAAACCGGGCCTCTTAACTTAATGGGTTCAGTGTAGTATTTTCTGGTGGTGATTAGAGGGCAAACGTTGTTTGTTAGTTATTAAGCTGAATCACTAAAGTACTGTCTAGGTGTGTCAAACTCAGAAAAGTGATCATCTTTGGCTACTTGGTTAATGCCAAGCCATTGATTCTGGGTTATTTCTTTTCACTCAGTTATTAAGTAAATCATAACAGTGCATTTTTATACCTACATATGACCAATCTTTTACTGTAGCATCTCTGAATAATTCTTATGTCAGTCCAATAAAAGGTAATTTCAATCTATAAAAAGTACAGTTTTGTTTTCTCCAGGACAAAATCAGAGATGCAGGGTCAGTTTTGGTATCGTCGTGTGGTTGTATTCAGCTACATGTTTTTTCCACTGCCCATTGTTTATTTCACTGCTAAGCATTTTACCCTTGCAAATGTAAATTCTAGTATATGAAATCTCTCGTACTATAGGTAGAGATAAATCTATTTATAAAAGTTTTTTATATATAGTTTTCTGAATAAACATGGTAAGAAATGATGGATCATTATGGGGTAAGCAGTATAATAAAATAATATATATTCATGCTGGTGAAGATTTTGTAGTCAAGTTTACTTGGGTTTTCCCCTTTAACAGCAATGTACGGGGCTATCTCGTTTTGCAGCAAGTCCTTTCATTTCAGCTGCAGGCTCCGGATAGTTTCTAGCATCTCCTCCCCTAGAACTCCAGCAGTGGGGCATGCACAGGAACTGCAGGGGCAGCATGCACATGCATTTCTACAGCCCCCAGCCATATATGCTCCCACTCCAGGAGAGAAGAAGGGAGAGCAGATCCACTGCCAAAGCCGAAGTCACCACTGGAATTGCACCAGAGGAGGGAAGGGCCAGAGCTGCAACTGCTGCCGCCGGCTGCAAGGCAAGGAGCCGGAATAACTACTGGAGCTGCATGGAGGGGGACCTGCCAGCCCTGTTGGGAAGGAAGGCCAGAGCTGCTGCTGAGCGGGGAACTGTGCCCTTTTGGGAGAAAGAGAGAAAAGAGAAGGGGGGGATACTGTGAAGGGTGATGATAAACAGGAGGAGTGGGGCGAAGGGGGAAGAAAAATGCTGGGAAGAGAGGAGATGGCTGCAGAGGTTGGGAAAAAGTGGAAAAGAGAGAGGCTGGGAAGAAGGGGATTGAGAGGAGAAGTTGAGAGGGGCGAGAAAAGAGGCAGTGCTGGGAGAAGAGGCCATTACAGTTTTCATCTAGCCTTGTCAGTGATTTTGAAAGCCATTTCTCCCTCTTCATAAAAAGTTTAGAATCCCAGAGCAGATATTCCCAATCTACATAAATATTTATTTTTTTTTCTTACTTTCCTGGCTTCCACCAAAATGATCTCTGATAGTTACCCAGAAAAATAAATAATTTCCAGTGCTTCTTTCCTTGTTATGATAAACACTGATAAAATTCTGGGGGGGGGGGGGGAAATAAAATAACCCCCTCTCCCCCCCCCCTGAAAATGAAGGCCTTTAACCATGGGTAAAGTGGAAAGCGATGGTTCCCCATTATTGTGGCTGGAAGGGTCACTTGATTGCATTTCGGTATTGCAGTGTAGTCTTCTTTAACATCTTTCCGTATGAGCTGTATACCAGGGTGTACATAGCACTGGTAAGAGTATGAGAAATCCCAGACAGAATAGCCTTGGGCTTGACCATTGAGTTATAGGACACATGATAAAGTGATAGTGCTTTTAGGGCCCAGCTGAGATCTTGAACACTGTGTATAGCAAGGTAGAAAGGGGGAAAATGCAGGTCTGAGGAAGGAAGGGCCAGGGAATAGGATATGATGCTGCTTGGGTTCAGCAATCAGAAAGGTGACCTTGGCCATCCTTATGAGTCATGTCACCATAGTGCTGTTATTGGGGGGTGAATATGGGGCTCTTGGAAGTTTGGATGCTTTTTACCTCTTTGTGACCGCCTGATAGGCAAGCAGAGTCCAATTGTTTATGTTTAAGTTAAGCAGTGCAGTATAAATGAGAAATTTCAAAGAAGTTAAATAAGCAAAGACGACAATTAATATAAATAGGCTAATCCAACCAGCCAAACTCCCTTAACCTAAACCATTCTGGAGAGGATGAACAGTGCTTCTTTAGCATGGAACATATCAAAAGCTGAACATTTTGCTCATAGAAAAAATATCCATTCAAAAGGATCTTATTGCAATGTACAGGAGAGAAAGGGTCCCAGAAAAAAAGGATTATTTTATGATTGCTGGCGTACTCTGTCAAACTCCAATAACCCATGACAAAATCTGTTGCTGTGCTTTGTGGCTGGTAGCCGCTTTTGATTAACATACCTGGGGAATTAACATACCTGGGGGAAATGAAGTGTAGTTGGTCCTAGAAGATGGACATTGTAGACAGGTACAGGAACCCCAGTAGATGGAGGCCAGCCTGCAAGGCAAGTTGACGCACAGAGCAAACAAGTGCAAATGGGTTGGTAAACCACTGAAAGATATGGTAGGCGGGAGTTGCCACCTCACACTAGGTCAGTCAAAGAGGTCAAGCCAGTCTTGGTTTTGCCGCCATGCGTGGATGGATTTGAGTTCTGATTTCCTTAAGGACATCAGTGGGAAAATCAGAAAGACAAAGTCATGCACACAAGGAGGCAAAACCAAGCCCTGGAGTGAGGTGGTTATCCTAAAAGTAGGACTACTAACCAGATGGTCCTGCAGGAGAGAGATACCTGCCTTTTGCTTTTGGCAGACTCCTGCATATGAAATAACCCCTGGGCCTGGCTTCCATTCTCAGGTTTTACTGGATAGTTCTCCTTTACGTATACTGAGATCAGTAAACACGCGGTTCATATGTAAACTTGATGAGCATTCAGTGCTGAGGAAACATATGGGCTAACTGAGATACAAACTGGTACCACATTGAACCCACTCCTTCCACAGAATGCTCTTGACATATTCTTCCCTAAGTGCCAGGAGCTTGTGGGTTTTATGTGGACTGTGAGACCTTTGGCTTTTCAAAATTGTTTATCTTCTTTGCCTAGCTACATACTACCACCATCTCATGCTACCTAAAGAAGTCTTTTTGTAGAATGCACAAGCCAATAAACAGAAGTTGGAAGTACAAGTAGAATCCCATGGAATAGCTTTAAGGATCAGTTTAAAATCAAGTAGCCTTTTGTTTGTTGTAAAAATAAAACTTTATTGATGCAGTGAAAAAAGACTGACAGCATTTATTTAAATTTAACTCACACCTTTCTCATTGATAGCTGGGGGTAAATTACATTCAGGAACAGTAGGTATTTCCTGTCCTAAGTGAAAGCCGTATCAATTTCCTATTAACAGTATTTTTACAAGATTAACCCTACCCCATACATCCTTATTACTGAAAATAAAGGATTCCCTTTAAGGGAAAATTAAATCAGACAATGACAGATAAGGGGTCTCTCTCTCTTTCTCTCTTTTTGCTTGTCCCTCTCCTTTTCTTTTTCTCTCCTCTCTTTAAGCTGGAGGAGTCTGTTATGGTTAAGCGGTGTTTGGGTGGATTCTTGGGTACTGTGGCAGATGACCACTCCCACGGGGAGGAGCCCCGTGAGGCACCACAGTACTGGGCTAAACACAGGATGCACAAACACAGAGTTAGTTCTTTATTTATACAGCTTGAAGTATATCACCAGAGGTGGCAGTAGTGAGGTAGTCTAGATGTAGCAGTCTCAGGACCCTCGGCAGAGGGGACCCTTCTCATCCCATTGGTATAGGGGGATTCCGGTGTAGGTTTCCCAGCAAGGCAGTACTGTAGATGAGATAGACTGAGAGTTAGATTACTCACTAGATGGTTGCTGTAGGTATGCGATTCCACCAGGTTGAAGCAGATGGTACAGGCACTGAGGCAGAGAGAGCAGGCCCTTGAGGAGTGAGTACCTGATCCTTGTAAGGTACCTGAAATAAAGCAGAGGGCCCCGAGGAGCAGGTACCCAGGTTAGCAATACCCCAAAGGACAGAGAGAGCTTCCAGCGGCAGCACGGAAGTGGCAGAGTAGCTTAGACCAGCCGAGACCAATCCTTTGCTAACTCAACGAGCTAGCAATTTAGTACAGGCTATATACCCAGATGGCGTGATGTCAGTAGTGGGGAACACCCCCGAGGTTCGCGCCAATGCTGGAATAAAGACGTGGGTGGTGTGTGTGCGCGCACCCTAGTAGGCCCTTGGGAGGAGCATGGCAGGAGGCAGCACCATAGCCGTTCTGGGGACAACAGCGGTAGCTATTTTCCCAAGGGAAGCAGGAGGAGCCGTGAACAAGGTGAGGCAAATGGGGCGAAGCCATCTAGCGCTGATGGACGCAACAGAGTCTTATTCACTTCAAGGCCAAGCTCCTCACTGGCTAGATCCTTTTTCGCGCAGGTTCGTGTACGAGTGGATTTTTACGTGTGCTGCTTGAATTGTAAAATATTGTTTGTAGTGTCTCTTTGCCTGTTCAGAATAGTAAAGTGCTGCTTGTGGTCCAAGATGGCGGAGAGGTAAGATGTGTGTGAGCGTCTCTCTCCAAGTTACCTTGATCATTGTTTTGATGTCACATTCTGGCCACAAAAAGAGAGCGAGGGAGTGGCTAGCTCTAGAGCCCCCCCTCGACACAAGCGGTCATAGGACCTGTGGACGCTCACATACACCGGGGAGTTGATACTCCAGGCATGAGCTCGCTGGCCGCAAACCGGAGGGAAGAAGAGTCCGTGAGTGGCCCTGAGCTATCGTTGTCACTCTCACTGGAGGATAGATGCCCACCCGAGACCCCCGCACAGAGACATGCCGAAAAACAGTAGGAACCAGAGGTACAAGAATCGAGTGCCTCACGAGAAGCCTCTCTAGAGCCTGAGTTGCCAGAGGGAAGTTTCTCTGCGATACTACATCCGGGTCAGGAGATGGGAGAAACACCAGAAGCGATACAACAAGTGCTGAGAAGGGAGTCGCCAGAAGCGATACAACAGGAAATGAGAAGAGAGTCGCCAGAAAGAATTGCCAGAATCGTTGAAGGTTTGTGTCGACCATGTGAGCTGGTAAGACCACAAACTTTCACTTTGCAAACCATATGGGAAGCAATAAAGGAGACTAACAACAATATTCAGCATCAAATATTAACCATTGCAAAAACAGTGGAAAACTTAGAAATAAAGATGGTGTCTGTTGAGAAAGAGCTTATTGAAAAAACGCAAAAGTTACAAAACCTGGATGTCCAAATGAAAAGCTTGAATAACTTACAATGTGATTTGATTAAAGAGAACCAGATACTTCATCAGAAAGTGGAGAATCTGGATAATTAGATGTGAGCTAGAAATTTGAGCT
This sequence comes from Rhinatrema bivittatum, assembly GCF_901001135.1. Classification (NCBI taxonomy): domain Eukaryota; kingdom Metazoa; phylum Chordata; class Amphibia; order Gymnophiona; family Rhinatrematidae; genus Rhinatrema; species Rhinatrema bivittatum. The sequence goes on along the minus strand of NC_042615.1, from coordinate 319,549,952 downwards.
ATCAACTTTCCGAAAATGCCATTTATGACTTCCAAGGATCTTTAGAGAAAGTATATGGTGGAAATTTTAAAAATCACTGAAGAGACTCTTCCCATTATTTCTAAAAGTTTTCTATATCCCACCAAGGAAGAATACTGAGAGAGATTCAGATAACTTTCAGATACCTGCACCCAGAAAAACACCAAATTTGGACATCTCAGAAATCCTTGAACAATCGGAAGAGAACATAGTTTCGCCATCTACGCTAATAGTAGAATTTTTGCTTCAATCAGAGAATGGATTTTCAAAAAATACTTTTCCCATCGCAATGAAAGTTTTTTTTAGGTCTTAAAGTACAGATATTTCCTGACCTTTCGAAGTCGATGCAGAAAATGCGTCAACAACTCTTGGTGAAATTCCCCTGCAAATGTTTGTTTCATGATAATTATTTTTTATTTTTTCAGCCCTCTCAATTAATATCTTTTATTACTAGAAGAAAGAATTCTGTGGCATTCTCCTCTCCAGGAACTTGAACGTAAGCGTCTAAAAGTGTAATTATAGGTCTATTATAGAATAATAATTCACCCCATTACTAGTTTAGTGATTAAAAGGTTTTCTTAAGGTTGTGTGAATTTTGGACCCATATTGAGGGCTAAATATACTTTGCAGTTTGAAAATTAAGGATAGTAAATTGATTTTCCTATTGTTGGCTGACTGGGTTTTGTTAACTTGAATATGTTAATTATGTTTAAATTTTAAACCCTGCGAAGTGTATGTATTTCATTTTCAAGAGATTCTTGAAATAATTTGTAAAACTGATAACTAGAAAATAAAAAAAGAATAGTAAAGTGCTTGCGTCTTATTAATTTTGTAAAATTGCAGTTCTCTTGCAGCGTGATTGCAAGGAGTTTGTCATTGTTAAAAGCTGAACGTTAGACGTAGCTGTCAGCAGAAATATCTTTTGCATAGCTAAAATAGTCTTGAAGAAGGGAAACATTCTTTCAAAAGACTCTGTGGACACCTTCTTTGGTTACATTGGCATGTTAAGATGTTTCTTTTCAGACAGCCAGAAGGCCTCAAATATTTGTCTTGATATATTAGCAGATGGTTAGACTAGTTCTGCAGCCGTGCATGATAACTGGATAATAAATTCAGATATCTCAAATATTTTAGTCTATGCACGATGCAGCTGACAGTTCTGCTTTTTTCCTTTCTATATATTGAATTGTTGCTGTTTTGAGAGAGTACTGTACTGTGGGAGATCACTCTCCCTCATGCCCTGAGGCTGTGCATTCGGTGGCAGAATGTGACAAAAGGATCCAAGCAGGGACAGGGCCAGTGCATTCATTAGGCAAATTAGACGGTTGCTTATAGCACCATACCATGGGGGAAGAGGATGGTAAAATCGCCAGTGCAAGCTCTTGGTCACCCGCAGAACCGATCGGGCTGGCGAGTGACGAAGTGAGTCAGAAGCCTGGTGGCACGACCAGCAAAATCCATCTCCCCAATAGATGAAGAAATGAGGGAGAGGCCTGGCGGAGCCCATACTGCCAGAGGGAGAGGCCCATCATGTGAGAGCACGTGTGTGTTTGAGAGTGTGTGAGACATGAACATGTGTGTGTGTGTTAGTGCAGTGGTTCTCAACCTTTTTTCTATTGGGATACACCTGGCAGGTAATGCTTACATGCGTGACAGACTGAACATTTGACCATCACGGAGGTAGATGTAAACCCATACTCTCTATCCACAGGAACTCGCCCTCCTCTCCCCAAACAATGGATGCAGAGCTAGGATATTTCAAATATAACTTCCCATATAAAAAGATATTCTGATGCTATCTCAGTAACAGAAACACAAACTGCCAGGTGCATTGTAAAATACAGAACCTGATAAAAGCCCACTCAACACACGTGTAGCAAACCTTCCATACCACTGCAACACTAATTCCAAGAACTCAAACAGCAATAGCCCTTCCTATGAAAAGGCAGCAATGCAGCACCAATGCATGTCCTATTGAGAATGAGAAAACACAACAAAGAAGATTGCTACAAATCCCAACCTACTGGAAAAATACCTCACCTCGGTCACACATAGAGATCCGACCTTCACCAAATACAGAATAAAAGACCAAAAATTACAAATGTGGAGACAAAAACTGGAATGGAAACCTCAAAAAGCCACTCTGCATGCAGTGCAAAACTGGAGAGCTAGAAACAGAAATACATGTCCTCCTATACTAAGCAAAGTAAAAAGAGAAGAAATGCACATTCCCCAAACTGGCACATGGCTCTTGCACTCCATCACTCCCTCCCATCATCCTTCACATCCTTCCTTTCAATCATCCACTCACACTCATATCCCTGCCCAGCATTCCTGAGCCCCCCCATATCCTCTTTAATGTGCTCCCTCTCTCCCCTGCTTGACTCTCCCAACCCCCTGTTTCCCACCCTTCCTCCTCAGCAGCCCCCACACTCCTCCTCTGTTCCACCTTCATCCCTAACCACCTTTCTCCCACCCTCTTCAGCAGCATCACTCCCAGACTCAGCAGGGGAAGATAAAGGGGCCGATGCAATACAGTGCGCTCAGCCGAGTGCACTGTATAACTCGCAGTTGGACGGGGGTTGAATAGGCACTAATGAATCCACTAATGCAATAAGGGGATTAGCGCCTATTCAATGCGCTTCCGAGGCGGAGCGAGTCTAATAACGCTCATCGCATGCAAATGCATGTGATTGAGGCTATTAGGCAGTCGCTCCCGATGCGCGAAAAAAAAAAAAAAGTGTGCGTCTGGAGCAGGCGTTTAATTGCGGAGTGCTCCTTAAACCAGTACAGAAAAGCAGAAAAAAAATGCTTTTCTGTTCTGCCTCCTACTTAATATTGTTGCGATATTAAGTAGGAGGAAAAACAAAATTAAATAAAGGTAAAAAAAATAGAAAAAAATACCCACTGGCAGTCGGGTGCAGGAAACAGACGCTCGAATGACGAGCGTCCACCTGTGCGGCGTTTAGGAAAACTGACGCCGCTCGGGTTCTCGTTAGCAAGGAGGCGCCAGAGGCGCGCAAGCGACCCTAGTGCCTCCTTTCTAATGCGACCCGCTAAATTAAATATTGCATGGCACCCCCTTTGGGGCGGTGCCTGGGGCACGTTAAGAAAGCGAGCGCTGACTGTTCAGCGCCCGCTTTCTATGCAAATTTATTGCATCTGCCCCAAAGTTTGCATCCCATCAGGCCCAAAACAGCAGGAGCTGGCAATGTCTCACTCGAATCTGGGTGAAGGTAGAAACATCCCCTCACTGGGCCAGAAAGAAAAGGAAGTGAGAGCAGCCTCCCATCAGGCCCAATGTAAGAGAATTCAACCAACTCCCACCCGGGCTGATACGTAGACAGCCATCTGCTGGCCCTGTGACATTCCTCCCAGGACCTCGTCATTCATCTGTTGAGAACCACTGTGTTAGTGTATGTGAGAGAGGAGAAAGCATGTTGACCCCAGCTTCCCCACAAACCCATGATAATTTCAGGGTGACTGGAGATCACAAGTTCCCAGTTTTAGTTTTACTGTTATGATGATTTATATTTCTTTATTTTATTTAATATTTTATAAGGAATGGTGATGTTTCTGTTTTTGCATTGTTGCACTGCACAGAGTCAGGTTTGTTATGGTTTCAAATGACTTTTGATAGCACGTTTCTGTTACTACTTTATTCTGCATTTGGTGAAGGTCTCTCTGTGTTTTGCATATGTGACTGAGAGGAGCTATCCTGCTAGCTTGTAGTTTCTGTATAGGGATCCTGTAGCAGCCTGGCTTGTTCTGTTTTCCTAATAGGATGTGTATTGGTATGTTAGGGCCTGGTGTAATATTTGCAGTGTTGCTTTTTCATAGGTAGGGTTGTTACTATTTGAGTGTTAGCAGTTAGTGCCCTTCTGGTATGGGAGATTTACTACATTGTAATTGTAATTCAGTTTACATACGGCTTTCTGAGGGCCAAGCCAACATCCAACACACGTTACAACAGGCCTAATAAAATATGAGTCCCGTATTTTGCTTTTTTTTTTTTTGTAGAGTTTTCTGGTTGGCATCATAGCAGTGATGTAAATACAATATACATGTTGTGAGTGTCCTTTTTCAGGTAAAATCCATTGTAAAAGCATCATTTTTAATTGGTGGGGGGAAGGGTGGACGGCAGATTTGTTATCTCTGTGCTTGGGGATGCTGGCTTGCAGACAGCAGCTGCTGCCCAGAACACTGGTCCACTTATAGTGATGATCAGGCATGGCCACTGGCAGGCATGGGCCAATAACACCAGCCTTTTCTGGGTACAGTTGCTCCTCTTGGCCCTAATATTGGACCAAAAGCCCAGTCCAGTCTTTTCACTGGGGTGTTGCCCTTCCCTATAGGTTTCCATTTCTAAATGCCAGAAATATCTCCAAACAGGGTCTCTGTCACCTCTATACAAAGGCCTCAGGTTTTGCTGACTCTAATGCAGAACAATCTTTACCTGTCACTAAACACACCGTAAATTATTTGTAACCAGCAGTGCACACGTTCGGTGTGCACATCTGCTTCTGTTGGTTTCTATAGTTTTGTTGAGTAGCGCTTTTTCCTCTCCCATTGCCTGCTTCCATATGGCGATGCATGCACCACACACACTCAGAGGCCAGAGCGTTAGGCCACTGGCGCCCACAGCTCTGTGCTCCAACCACCGTGGCATCAGCAGCAGAGGGTGGGGGAGGATTGGCCGAATCGCAGCGCTCAGTTCATAATACTGTGAGATGCTGCTGCTTCTAGGCTGAGAGACCTTATCTAGTTTAATTGTAATGAATCCCCTGGGACCATCCTTTATCCTCTTGGTTAGCGTCACTGCTAACTCAGCTTGTGGTGTGCATTGGGAGATGAAGAAAGCAAACTGTACTTTCAGATGCTGAGACTTGGTTTTCTGGAGAAGTGCAAAATGGACAATCAGTTAATCTGATTTATCTTTTTTTGACTGCGTATGTTTCCTGCATGCCTTGCCGTCAGAATATGAATTGGCTGTTTGTGAATGACCACTTACTGTATTGCTAATCTAAAATCAGATTGTGGTGGTGTTGGCACTTTGCAGAACCTAGTTTTCGGTATTTGAAACATGTCTTTTTTTTGCTTTTGCATGTTTTTCTTACAGTGCAACTCAGACATATTCTTGGCTGCTGTGTTGCTTGTATATTCATTATAGTTGAGTTCCCAGCAGTAGATAGTTGTACCCGAACTATTGATGACATTTTTGTTTGCTGAGAATAATTTTAGCCAGCATGAATGGATGTTTTTAAGAAGCAAACAGGAATAGGAAAAGAAGTCTGTGAAATACCCTCTTGTAGATCCAGGAGTGACATGCCCCAAAGCAGAACCCTTGGATAGTGATGTCTTCGAGGTCAGTGCAATCCCTATTTGTGAACGCGACAAACTCAACTGACAAATATCTTTTTTTTTTTTACCTGGAGGCAGAGCGAGTAACCCATGTGAACTGAAGGAAGTGTGTGGGTTTGTCATCTGTGTGTTAGGGTGCCCTGCTTTATCACCTTTTCAGCAGCGAGCACCATGGTACACGGAAGATGTAGGGCCAGAAATTCAAGGTGTTTTTGTTACAGGGCTTTAGATGGAGAACTGCATGGTTATGTCCAGATGAGAGTACTGTGCTCATTCTAAACTGGGTAGTTCGGAGAAAGCTAAATTTGGTGAAGTGGCATGAAGCTGTTCAAGGATAAGCGAAAACATTACTAGCTACAACACAGCCCTTCAAAGCATGCTGCAACGTATTTACAGTGTAATTAATTATCTCCTTCAGACAATTCTTTTTGTTTCACTAATATTTTCCAAATAACTGCAGCATGAAAGTTCTATTTAAGGATGTCTCACAAACCTCTCTAGCCTCTTAGGAAAGCCCTGAAGATTGACGTTTTGCTGTGAGATCCAAGTCTAATTTTAATGACTGCCATAGCCTTATAAAGTATTTTTCCTTTCTGAAGGCGATCTTGCTTAGGTTTTTGGGCTCTCGGTACATCCAGACCCTGCTGTACCCTCCTCTCTTATACTTTGTGATTGGAGCAGAGAGAAACAGTCCTATCCCTGAGATGTGCTCGGTCTTCATCCATGGCACTGGCATTTCTGAAACCTTGAAACCATATGTAGTACCATCCATAGTAAATGAGAGCAGAAAAAGACCAAAATGGTCTGTTCAGTCTGCCCAGCGAGTTTCTTAGGGTAGTAATGCCGCTGTGTGCAGGTTACTCTTAAGCCTTCTATTAAGGGTGAGAACTGATCCCCCAGACTCTTTTTGTGCTCTCTTTTGTTTCATTGTGTAATATTAGTGATGGGCCACTTACTGTGTTTTCAAATTCAAAAGTTCCCATGCACTCCTAATCGTTTAAAAAAAAAAAAAAAGTTCTGCCCAGAACTAATGGAACCCACTGTCCAGGACGTGTCCACAGTCCACACGTATGTGTGAAGATCCAGAACTTGTCCCCCGCCTCTGTCAGAATCGTAATGCTCCCCTGTATGTGACCTGTAAATTTGAAGTGGATACCACACCAAACGGAAATCTTATTAAGGGGGGACACAGATACAGCCATCTCTTCTTTTCCTTTGAAAAGTGAACAAAAAATGCATTTATATACACAGAGAGAGATGAAGAAAGTTCTTGGGCTTGGACACAGTACAATCTTCCATAGCTTAAAGCGTTCAAGAAAAAAAATCAGCAAACATGCCACAGAATGAGGAATAGGTAGTTTTTTTGATAAATATATATTTGTAAGAAATGTTCCTTCTTAAAAAGTTTTGCTGCTTTCCACATTATTTGCATATGCATTAGATAAAGGAAAATTCATCCTCTTCATCCCTTTGGGTAGCTGCCATCCCACTAAATCCTCCTTCTCTTTCCTCGCCCGACTTTGACTACTGGCTTTCCTTCTTCCTTAACTTCTCTTCCCTTTCCCTTTTTCTTGGGGGAATTTTTTACCTCCATGCTGATGGACCTGTCTGACAACTTTGCTTCAGATCTTTGTCTTAATCTACTTGCGTGACATCCAGCTGGGCTCTACTGCTCTTACTTACCAGCATGGACGCTGCCTTCATCTAGTTCTTCCAAATATATGCTCTCCAGCTTTTCCACTTCCATTCTTCCCCTCTCTGACCATCAATTCATGACTTTTATTCTATTCCAGTATTTCCCAACTCTCTCCTCGAGCACAACTAATCTTTTGGGTTTTCAGGATTGCCACAATGAATATGCAAGAGAGAGATTTGAATACCCTAGTCTTCAATGTATGCAAATTTATCTCATGCATATTCATTAGTGATATCCTGAAAACCTGACTGATTAGGTGTACCTCTAGAAGAGGATTGGGATACATTGTTGTATTCTATTTTGGTTGTCCTCTTTCCCATTGCATCTTTAGTGTCTCTCTTGGTAGATCTTCCTCCACTGCTGTCTCTTGTTCCTCCACTGCTGTCTCTTTTGGGCTCTCTTCTCCCTTTACACTTCTTCCCTTGGTACGCTGATCTCTTCCCACAGCTTTCAATACCATGTTTATGCTGATAACTCCCAGATCTATATATCTCTCCGCACTTACACTTTTCATCCTAAATCCAGTCTCAAATCTGTTGGTTTATCTGATATGGCTGCCTGGAAGTCCTGCTGCCACCCTAAACTTACCATTGGCAGAAAATGAACTTTTTATATTTCACCCCAAACTCAATTCCTCCTTCGTTATTTTTCTATCTTGGTGGATAACATCATCATCCTGCCTGTCCCCTTGGCCCACAACCTTAGGGTCATGTTTGACGCTTCGCTGTCCTTCTCTATACACAACCAAAATATTGCTAAAATGTTTATTTTCTATGTGTATAATATCACCAGACTTTGCCCTTTCCTTCTGGAATGCATTATCAAAACCTTTATGTACTTTGTTCTCATCTTGCTTAGATTACTGCAGTCTGCTCTTCCCAGGTCTGCTGCCACTAGTCTTGCCATAATTCAGCTGCATGATTTATCTTCCTCCAACATCATTAATACCATGTTATTCTCTTCTTACGGCTCTACATTGGCTTTCTATCTTCTTCTGCATTCATTTTACACTGCTGCTTCTTACCTACAAGTACGTTCACTCTGCAGCTGCATGCTACCCCTCCTGCTGTTTCTTCCTGCATCCTACCTTGAAACCTCCGTTCATCAGGCAAGCTCTTCTTGTCTGTACCCTTCTTCTCTATTGCTAACTCTATTTTGTGGTACTATGTTCCTGGATCGGCCTTCTTGAGTTGGTGCAAGGAGCTTAATCTCTGGCCCTATCCATTTAAAGATGCTCCTCTTTGCAATTACTTTCAAATTCAGAATCCCTGATTCTTCTTGCTCTTGGCCCTCTCATGTTAAACACGCCTTATTGTAATAATAAAGCAATTTACTAGTGTAAGAAGATAAGTTTAGGCAGCTTTGCTAGATCCCCAGAAGAGTTTGTGACATGATGCTATGGATCAGAACAAGCCCCTCTCTCTCCTCCCTTATCCACACATGTATGTAGAAAAGGTTTCTGGTTCATCTTCCCTTTGACAGTGATAGTGCAGGTGACCTACCTTCTTTCTGGCTTCTCTCACTCCAGTGGGTGGGATGTGAGGAATAGAGTTACAGCACTCACTATATCTATATATATTAGTCTTTGATCTTCCCAGTTGTTAAGAGACATATATATTTAAGTACAAGGATTGTTAAGACACTCACTGGCTTTGTTCCCCTTCATTCCTGAGATTTCCTGGCAACAATGAGCTGATTAAAGAGTTAAGATACCCTGAAAAGACATCTGGTGTCTCTTAACAACTGGGAAGATCAAAGACTAGTACTGAAATACCTTCCTAACGAGCTGGTTGTAAATCTTTTGTTAAAGTGCAAATTGAAACACCTAACTTGCAGAGCCAGGGCTAAAGTCAGAGAAAAAATAAGATATATATGCAGATATATATGGAATTGCATGTGCCCATTTTCTTGGATGATCCAAAAGAGCATAGAGTGAAACAGCTAGTTCTTTTTGTGATCCCCAGGCTCGCAGTCTTTCAGGTTTTCAAGGAAACTGCTTGTAGAAGGAAGACATGAGGGAAGTGTCCTTTGTATATTATTTGTATTAATATAATCCTATTTATCTGTATTGATTTATGTAAGGCTTACTGTGATACTGTATTCATTTTTTATATTACTTATCTTTGCTGATCCATTATCCATATATTAGCAACATTTAGTATAAGTTTTGCTTTACAGTATTATTTATGCGTGTTTTATGACATAATATACCCCCTACGTCCACTGCTTACAACTAAAAAATGTCTTGTTTCTGTGTCTTAACTAGATAGTCCCTGCTCCACAGAACTTACGATCTTATGTATCTGTATAGCGCTATGCATGTCTAGTAACTATAGAAATATTAAAAAGTGTGTTATTCCTGAATAAAACTTCAGGGGAATAGCTTGGGTGGTCAAAAAGTATCCCCTAAAGCTGCATGAATTCCTAACTGTATTTACTGTATGTGTGCTGGGCAACTATAAATAGTGTTTTCAACTAGTGTACATATGATCCACCTCAACCATGCTCAGTTGAGAGAGACAAATAAGCCTTCAGTATTTTTCCTTCCTTTGCCTACCACTCTAAGGCATTGATTCTTGAATGTTTCTACATCAAGTCCACACCCACTAATAACTCCACACAGGCTCCACCCACCATGCTGCTTTTGTATAAAATTTAATAACCTAAGTATTTCAACCACCCTAATTAACTAATCTTGCCCACTGAAATACCACTCCCCTCTCTCTCCCCCCCTTGTCCACATATGTATGTAGAAAAAGTTTCTGGTTCATCTTCCCTTTGGCAGTGATGGTGCAGGTAACCTACCTTCTTTCTGGCTTCTCTTTCTCCAGTGGGTGGGATGTGAGGAGTAGAATTACAGCTCTCACTCAGCTCCAGCTCCATTCTCCTTGGGCAGAAAGCCAGGCTAGACAAACCTTTCTTTCTTCTGGGGATACAGGAATTGGAGTGAGTTTGGTGAAAGGGGCAGAGCACAACTGGGGGAAAATGTTCTTCTCATTGGTGGGACAGGCAGGGATGTGGAAGCAGACAACTTGGATCATCCCTGACTTCTCTTTCATTAGGTGAATGAGGAGAAGGTAGCGTGCCCTGCTTACTCCCAGCAACTGTCTGCTTCACAGGTGAAAGGGAAGAGATGGCAGATGGCCCTGCTTGTGACCTCCTCTCTTTTTGGCAGGCTATTTCCTGTAGTAAGAATGATGCAGATGAGCTATATCCTGCTCTGCTCACTATCTTGTATTCTCCATCCCATAATGTTTCTGTGTACACACAGTGTCCTGTCCTCTCCCCCCTCCCCCTGCTGTAAGGTCTGTTTATGAAATCCTTCCCTAATTTGCCTCCAATGCCAACCATACAGTGGAACAAAGATGGAGAGGGCTGGCTATCTTACTGTATGATAGCAGTGTGTGTGTTCTTGGAAAGTTTAGTTTATCTCATAATCCAGGCAGGGTTGCAGTGCACTTATCCTGAAGTCTGTAAATTGGCATTCTGATACCCTTTGTTCATGTATTCTTCTGAACTGCAGTACATATGATGTTAATATATGAATTTTTGTTATAATAGGAAAAACATTTAACTGCAGCCATCTCTGGGGTGGATGGTCCAGCAGCACAATTTTGCCAGCTTGTCTTCATAGCTAAGGATAGAAAATTATGTAGAAAATTTGGCACCAGCCCAAAACTTTTAGGAGTTAGAGAAAATGGTTTCCGTTATTGCACATTTTTAGTGTTTTGATTTTGCTTTAATTTTTTTTTAACTTTTTGGGTTTTTTTTTTTTTTTTTTTTGCTGTTCTCTTCCTCCATGCTGCTTTTTCCTTGTTCCTTTCCTACAATCTTTCCTCATCCCATTGCCTCTCTCTCATTTCTTCCGTTAGCTGTGGCCCAGACCAAGGCAATGTCTCCTCTTGCACATGGGCTTGGCGGCAGGTGCTGATTCTTATGCGGCCAGACATTTTCTAGCCCTGACCATGACCATGGAGAAGGGAGAATGAACACTGAAACTTTTTTGTTTTTACTCAGTTACAGGTGGGTAGACCAAGGCATAGGGAGATAATTTGACCTTGTCTCTGGTTATAAACAAAGAGGACAGAATGGAAATCCACTTTCTGAGCAACAACTCTATAAATTAGGATAGCTTCTGGGATCTAAGAGCAGCTAGACCACACTTCCTTCATATCTTATCAAGTGTACTAAAAAAAAAAAAAAAAAAAGTGTGTGTTATTTCAAGTTTGTGTCTTTATCAGCTGTAGAAGTGTTCCTATCCTGTTATCGTTGCCATCAGGACATTGTGACCTATTCTCTTTCCTTGGCTTCTAGACAGCAAAAAGCAAGAGGGTCATGCCAGAGGTTAATGGAGACGATGGACTTACAGGCTCATGAAGGTCATCGTCAAAACTAACAGCAGATCAGCGTTTCAGCCTGTGAGGCTAAAATTAGAGCATGGGGGTAACAGCCTTTACTGTTATGATGGAGTTAGATATTAGTGTGAAAACCCTGCCTGGCTGTACTCTGTGCAAGTGGGAGATTGTGTTTAAATACTTGTTGCTCCCTAGGGTGGAAGAATACGTGCGCATGTAATAGCTACCTGGCAGCGCGCTCCTAAAGGTGTCATGCCCATGGTGTTCTCTCTTCCATGGGGAGCTAGTGTTGCACGTTTTGTAGTATTGGTTTCCTGGCATGCTTTCACACTGACCACGTACCATAAGCCCTTCAGCAGTCAAATGATGTCTGTCCTACCTATATGGTAAATAAAATTTTTAAGGTCTAGTGAAAATTACTGCTTTAAAAATAAAAGGAGTTCCGGCAGCTGGTGGTCTGTCCACGCCTGCTCTGTGCTCCTCGATGATGTTGACCAGATCCTCTGAGCGCGCCAAGCTTTTCAGCAGTTATTATTTGTCTTAGCTTTATAAATTGGACTAATGCGTTTCAGGTCCTTTTTTTCTTTCCTTTTATTTTTCTGCAGCCAAGTTCACGGTGGTTTCATGGGCTAATATCCCTGTCAGCCCTGTAAATTGTATACTGCAGATGTTGAAATAATTAGCACCACTTTCGGAGGGGAATAAATATACTTCAAGTTGCAATCCGATCAGGAGGTGACTGCTGCAGAAAGTCGAAGGGGATTTTTTTTTTTTTTTTTTACTCTCCAGTCCCTACAGTATAGACGGAAATGGGGTAGTTGGGGGGAGGGAGGATAGCATTTTAATAAATTTCATTATGCCCAAGGGGGTCAGCTTAATGCTTGAATGAGAAAGTTGTGAAACTCCCTGTATTCACATTTAGAGCTAGTCTCATGCCTTTCGTAAGTCAACATAAAAATTCTCAAATATAAAGGAAAAGAATATATTCTGGAGGCTGAATCCTTCCACCCTCTGTATTTTGGATTCGTTTTTAAAAGATTGTATGCAGATGCTGCTCTGTTGTTCCACTCTTGTTGGCTTCTCAGCTGTCGAATGTTACTGCAAAGTCACGATCTGTAAATGTGCTGTATATTTAAAGAGAGACTCTGTAAACTTTCTCTGTTTTTTTCAAAACCCAATAAAATTAAAGTACTAAAAGAGAGAGACACCCTGCGGCACCAGGTTATCCTTTCAGGAATTACACCCCTTTTGCAGACAGCAATGGAACCAGCAGCATAAGGATCTGTTTAAGAAATAAAAAAAAAATATATTGCATCTCTCTCATAGTACCAGGGCAAAAACAGTCCCTGTAAGTCAACCTGCAAGTGGCCGGCTAGAGAAATGGGCATTTTAACTGATTGAATGTTGCATATCGCAGATGAGCTGATATGAATTAGATGTTAGCAGCTTTTAATGCAAATGTTTCCTGCTGTAGCCCATTGGTACACATGTTTCGTTGTTACTTAGGGCCAAAAATTAGATTTTTCAATGAAGTTTTTTTTTTTTTTAATTTGACCTTACTAATAATAGTCTCTGATAAGCAGTTGTTAGTAGTATGACAGTTTAGAACATGTAACCTGTTTTTATCATATGGCATTGAATACAAGTTTTCCTGCTATAACAATAGTAGCAACAGTTAGTCCTGGGAGAATTCTGCGCTCCTGTGGAGTGCAGAGTCCCCCCCCCCCCCCACGCAGATGAAGGCCCCAGCGTGCTGTGGGATGTGCTCCGCTCGCGGCAAAGATGAAGGCCCCGGTGAGGGTGTGTGTGTGTATGAGAGAGAGGTGGGAGGCAGGGTGTGAGAGGGGAGGAGGAAGAAGTGTGAGAGAGAGAGCAGGGGAGGGGAGGAGTGTGAGTGAGCAGGGGGGTTGAGCCAGGGGGTGTGTGATAGAGAAGGGTGGGTGTGAGCAGGGGGGTGAGAGAGAACCAGGGGAAGTAAGCAGGGGGGTGAGAGACAGCAGGGGGGTTGCTTGAGTGTGGGTTCCAGAGAGATGGAGCCTATATGAGGAGATTGTGAAGGAGTGTGTATGTGTGTGTGAGAGATTGGGAGCTGATGTGTATGAAAAAGGGATCCATGTGTATGTGAGGGTGCTAGCCTGTGTGAGGGGGGGGATGTGTATGTGCAAGAGAGTGAGGAAGCCTGTATGAGGGTGTGTGTATATGCATGAGAGGTAGGGACAGAGGGAGCCAGTGTGATGGGCAGTACTGAGAACGGGGTCAAAATCTGGGACTGGCGATAGAGTGGAAGGGGTTGAGCCTAGAGGTGGAGGGGAGAGATACTGGCAGGTGGAGGAGTTGGGGCCTGAGAGGGCAAAGTGGCCAGGGGAGTAGGGAGAGTGAGTGGAAGGGACACTCTTACAGTGAATATCTAGGGAAATTCTGCTCAAAATATTTAAAATTCTGCATCTTTAAGTTATAACTTTTTTGTATGAATTTTTTGGCAGTATTTTAAGTTTTTGTGCGCAGAATTTTAAATTTTTATGTGCAGAATTCCCCCAGGAATTTTAAGATAAAAAAAAAAAAAGAGAGAGAGACCTGGTAAGATTTCAGGCAGCGAATAACTCCTCCAAAACAGATTTGTGTAGCTAGCTCTACAGAATCTAGATGCCGCAGTTAAATCTTGCTGGTTTCATGGCCATGGCTCTGTATCTTCCTGTTTTGGTCTTTATTCCTGTGTCTCCTGTCTTTCCTCCTCTGCTGTGCAAACAAACATCAAACACCATGGGGATGCTGGGTTGTGTGTTGTTTTTTGTTTTTTTTCGGACAACAGCCTCGCTAATTTTGTTGTCTGTGGGAATTTATTAAAAAGACTCAGTAAGAAGATATTGAAGAAAGTCTAGGTGTTGGATAAGATATTGATCCTTGTGAGAATGAAAGCTGAAGATGGCAAGGCCTGAAACAGCCCAACCAGTGGAGGTGGTAGAAGCCAGCGCTTGTAATAGATTTTGGGCATTCTTGATAAAGCTATAGAGGGTAGTGATGGGTTGAGAAGTAGCCATACTGGATGTACCAGTTTGGTCTTTATCTGCTATCATCTACTATGTTTTTGTGTTTTTCAACTGCAGGCTTAATTTTTTTAGAACAATTTGCTTGTACCGTTAACAGTACTGCATAATGCTTATTTTGTCCAACTTGCTTTTTTTTTTTTCCTCATGTACTTCCCCCCCACCCCCCTTATTTTTACGTGGACTCTACTTTCTGTGATGAGATGTGTAAGCATGTTGAGCTCTTCTTCCACTGTTGCTAGACTTTGTACTTTTTCAAGCAAAATTCATGGAGGATTATTTAAGCTTCTGTGGCCCTAGGGGTGTATTCCATTTCAAGAACCAGTGAAGGTACTGAATCTGTGCAAGCTATGGAGAGTGCCTGGTCATCTTGTTTTCTGTTCTAATTCATAGAAGAAATACAGAAATCCTGTTTTCAGGAGATATTGTTGAGGTTCTAGATAACTTGCTATTGATCTCTCTTTTTACTGAGTCTTCATTAGCATGACTATAGTGAAGCAAATATATCCCTGACACCGTGACGAGGGGAGCTTTGCTGCAGTAACAGAAGTCCGTGCAGTATGTTGCTATTAGCAAAGGGAGAAGAGGGACCAGACTGTCACGCCCCAACTGGGATTGGGGGTCAGAGGTTAAGAGGCAGGTGCATGTGGCAGTGGAGAAGAGTAAAGAGGTGAAAAATATATGAACACTAATAGGGATGGTTGGTGATTAAACCCATAGTAGCGTTGAGAATAGTAGACGTGCAGGAGATGGGGGATGACTTTAGAGCGAGGAAACTGATGTTCTATGAGCTTTAGCATTGGAGGTAAGAGTTGATTTGAGGAAGATGTCGCCAGCTGAGAAGAAGAAACCTGAGGAGGGGCAATTATAGAGGTATAGAGGATGGCAACAGTGTGAAGGGGGTAGCTAAAACATCAAGCAGAAAAGTGTAGGAGGTAAGCAAAGAATGGGAGGGAAAGGAGGTTAGGGAAGGAAAAGATGGAAGAAAGTCAAGGGGACATTTGACAGAAGTTATTTTGTGAAAGGGGAGAGATGAGATGGAGAACATGAGTTTGGTGGAGGAAGTATATAGGGCTCCCCAAATACCAGCAGTCGTCTTGTTTCTGTTGTGGCTAGTATTGATGCTGTAGCTCGCTACAAGAAGGGCTGTGACCATCTGGCACCTTTAGGTACAGAAGCACAGTTAAGATCACAAGAATATAAGCACTGTCATATACTGGGTTAGACCAAGGTCCATGGAGCCCAGCATCCTCTCTCTAACAGTGGCCAGTCCAGATCACAAGTACCTGGCAGGTCCCATAACTTAGATCTAGTTCCTATTACTCGCTCTCAGGGATAGCGATGGCTTTCTTTAGTCTGCCTGGCTAATAATATGTTAGGGACTTTCCCTCTAGGAACTTGTACAAATCGTTTTTAAACTTAACCTTGATAATCGCCTTGACCACATCCTCGAACAACAAATTCCAGAGCTAGATTGTGTGCTGAGTGAAAAAATACTTTTTTCAGTTTGTTTTAAATCTGCTGCCTGTTAGTACAAAAACTAGGGGAAACTCCACTGTCTAAAAGAATAAAAAACCACTCCCTATTTATCTTTGCTTCCTACTTATGATTTTATAAACTTCTATCATATCTCCTCTCAGTTGACTTTTCTGTAAGCTGAAGAACTTCTAACCTATTTAACCTTCTCTCATAGGGGAGCCGTTCCATCCCCTTTATCGTTTTTGTCCCACTTCTCTGTATCTTTTCTAGTTCTGGTTTAGCCTTTTAAGATGGGGTGAATAGAACTGCACATATCATGCTCAAGGTGTGCTGGTACCTCAGAAGCATACTGAGGCATTGTGATAATCAGTTTTATTCTTCATTCATTTCCAAATAATTCTTAACATTCCATTTTTATTTATTTATTTATTTTTTACTGCTACTGCCCGTTGAGCTGAGGATTTCCACATAATCTTAACAGTGACACTAGATCCTTTTTCTGACTGGTGACCCTTATATGGAACCCAGCACTGTGCACCTATGGTTTTGGTATTTTTCTTCTATGGGCATCACTTTGCACTAGTCCACATTACATTTCGTCTGACATTTAACTGACTTTGACATTTAATGCCAGCTCATTAAAGCAGTGTGGTTCCTGTTGTATGGGAGCAGCCTTTTTATTGCTTTTGGTGATCAGGGGCAATACCTTATTTCTTTTCTTACTGACTGGTACTAGATTGCTTCATTCTGCACAGGCAGTTGCCAAAATAATATTCGCCCCATGCTAGGCATATAAAAACCCACAGGATTGCTCATCTTTAGGGACAGCAGTATTGAAAATTGTTCCAGTAAACAGCATGATTTTGTTGCCTTGATGCTGTGTTGTATGTTCGGGAGATGAGAGTAGGGTTACCAAGTGGCTCCAGATTTTCAGGACAGGTTGATCCAGTCCTGGTTTTAACCCTCTGCATGCAGGGACTAGTAATTTTGCATTTATAAGGCAATGCAATAGGGAAGTCAGAATTACAAGTCTGCATGCAATGGGCTAAAACCATGACTGGATCGACCTGTCCTGAAAATCTGGAGCCAGTTGGCAACTTTAGATGGGAGGGAGGTGACCATTAACGTCACTCATTGGTTTGAGTGCCCTGCAGAGACCACATTTGGATTAGAATCCTTGCTGTCTGAGATAGTGACAGGGAGGCCAATGAGAGGGGATTCAGCTGGGGACTGATATCAACAGTTCCTGACAGCCACAGGTGGCAGGCTGTGGAATATTTTCAGTCCTGTGAGATGAATGTTCCAGAATAAACTAGAAGGTCAAGATGGAAAAGTTTATTTTATATTTTCTCATTTCCTCTGTACATGTTTTAAATATAACACTTTTAAAATAGATTAAAGCTTCCAATTATAATGTACACATTTTTCTTTCTTTCTTTTTTTTTTTTTTTTTAAGCTTTGTAACTTGGACATGGACAAGTTACTTGAAACTGTCTCCCTAGGGTTTAAAACAGTTGCATTAAAAATTAACATATGATTTATGCTTATTCTGGCCTTTAGTTTAACTTTTGCACATCTCTCTCCACTTCCCTGAATTCTGCAGAAAGACATCCGGGTCATTGTAGTAACATAGTAATGACGGCAAAAAAGGACGAAATGAGCCATCCAGTCTGTCCAGCAAGCTTAAGAGTAGTATCTGCTAGTAGTAACTGTCACTCTGTGGCTTTATTCCCAAATCTTAGTAATATTTTTTTACGGGGTGATCTTTCTTAAAAATTCACTGTTGCTTGACGTGCTTTGCTTATGGACTTGGCCGTAGAAGCAGTCCTGTGCTTTTTCCCTTATGCCTATGTATCAGTACCTCAGACCGTAGAAGTCGGAGCCTCTTGGTTGTTGTCATCTGACTCCATTTCCTCTCCCCCCCCCCTGTTGAAGCGGGGAGCAATGTTTGAGTTGCATTTAAATCAGCAGAGCATATTGGTTAAGACAGAGTAGTAATCTCCATGAGGCACAGATTGTAAAGAAAGATCTCCGAGTGCAGTAAATGGCAAAGGCTGAGACGTAAGATTTATTCTTGGGAGTCTGACATTGATAAGCTGCTTTAGTGAAAGACAGGCTTAATACGCCTCTGCCTAAGGCAGCAGAATTAAGGGGGACAGTAAGGTTCTGAGGGTCCCACAGTGTTGCATTGTAACTGGATCGCACGGCCCCGTTGGAAGTTTGCAGCCCTGGAGATCTGCACAGTTCTTTGCAGTACTGGCCTGCCCTTCTGTCTGTGCACCCAAGGCCAGACTACCAAGGTGATTTCATGGACCCTGGGCCACATCCAACCTTCCTAGGAAGGAGGGAGAGAGAGCAACACCGAAGTTGCCTTGGGGCAGCAAAAACCTCACGTCTCTCGCTGGTTACGTGGTTACCGAGGGCAGCAGAGCTTTTGTCATACTGTGGCTTTTGCACATAGGTCTTCTATCTGTTTACCCCACATTTTTTTATAGTATTTTTTTCAGTGGACAGACTTGAGTAGTGCTCTGTTTCCTAGGAATATGAATTGCATGCTTAATTCGTTTTCTGACCAAGATGCCTGATGGGCTGCCTTGTCTGTTGGCAAAAATGACACAGGCTGTGAGATTTCTATTTCGGCTGACCCAAAGCCTGCGAGTGGATGCGCATTTGCTTGACCGTTCCTGCTGTGTTTTGGTTTGTGAGTGGTGTAGTTTTTACTTGGGCCCATGTTCTTTCCTGGAGCCTTTGCCTGATGGCTGCAGAAGCCCATTGTGCTTGAGCAAGAGTTTGGCTGACACAGTGACTCGCAAATAAATTATAGCTCCCACTGTGACAGTTTAGGAAGTGGTTTAATGATCTGTACATATCAATCCAGTTAAGGGCATTAACTTCAAAGTGATATTGAATTGAGTAATAGATTTCACTCCCTCCCCTCTTACTTTTCCCATTCATTTTTTCTCACACTCCTTCTTCTCTTACTTGGAGCATGTAAATGGAAGATATGCCCACAGGTTTTTGTAATGTGGACGTAAGAATAAAAATTGAAAATGGGAGCTAAGTTATCTAGAATGATATTTGAGTCCCCTTTCTTCTGAGACAGCCAAATACTATATCTGGGAAGGTGTCCTGACAGGAATGTGGTGCAGATGGGAAGAGAACATTCCGGATGTTAGAAGAAGAGAGAGATGTGTTCTAATGTAAAAAGACCAACTGTATTGCTCTTATAAACAGAATTGCACTGTGAGATATTAATGGCTAAGAGTAAAGGCTTGGCACAGAAGGGAAGGGAAATAAGGAGGTAGGGGGGAGAGTACCTGCCTGTAACATCATTTCGGAGGACCGGAGGAAAGGGAGAAGGTATGAGGTTGCATCCTAGCACAATTAGAGATTATTTCCTGTGCACAGTTGGAAGCCTCTGCACTCTGAATGGAACCATAGAACTGTTCCATTTTGCTGCTAACTCAGATCTGTGTGGCTGCCTAATTAAAATGCGTCATGGTCTAGGTACAGTTGCATGCAAAAGTTTAGGCCCTCCTGGTCAAATTGCATGTTTTAGTTCAAATATTTTTAGTTTTATCAGCAAGAAAATTTACAAAACAAACAAAAGCAACAAAAACAACTGATTCAAAACGCAGCAGCACGTATTCTAACAAACTCTTCAATAAAAAACCACATCACTCCAATACTTCAATCCTTACACTGGCTACCGGTTAAATACAGAATTCAATTTAAAATCCTGTACATTATACACTCCCTTATCTATACTCCCAACTCGGTCACTCTATGCTCCATTCTTCGAATATACAAACCAACCAGACATCTAAGATCAATGGACAAAAATCTTCTAGACATTCCTTCACCTCGACAGGCCCGCCTTGACATCACCAGAAAAAGAGCATTCTCAGTCATAGGTCCCATTCTGTGGAACACATTACCAGACTCCATCAGATCCATATCCAATTCCAAACATTTCAAAAAGTCCTTAAACACACCTATTTCAAACTGCATTCCATATATCACTTACCAAATAATACATTCCACTTTTTTCATCACCATAAATCAGTTTGGCACCTTGTTCTAGTTTTTACTCACTGATTTGTTTCATATTAATCAATTTTATTTTAAATAACTATTATTTTATATTGATGAAAATTTTGTAATTTAATATTTTATAATTTTTTATGCTCTTTTAATTTTCTTAAGTCTTAATTCTTTTTCTCCGTCTGTTTTATTTTATTCAATTATGTAAACCGTTTTGATGAAACATTGCTTGTAAAGACGGTATAGAAACACGTTTAAATAAAATAAATAAATACATACATAGAACAAGAGGAATTGGCATAATAGTGCACACACATTTGTATTATTTTATTAGCGTAAGGTCATTTCAAGAAATCATAAATTACAGGGATGAAGCTTCTAAATCATCTAATGGCTTCCACATCACTGCCCAGGTGGCTAATTGATGACATTTAATAGTGACTGCCTTCTCATTTCTATAGTACATGCAAACTAAGTTCCACTAAAAATGCCGGTTGAGTAAGTCACTATTCTTCCAGTTAGAAAGAATCATCCTAATGGTAATTGCTAATAAAAAAAAAATCTAATTTTTTATTAGGGAGAGAGAAATGAATTGGGAAGGCCACTACCCATAGTATAATAATACAAAATGTAATAGGGCAGTCAAAATAAAATAAAAATGGGTTATGGTATGCCATATTGAATTTCAAAAGGCATGAATGATGGGGCATAGTAAGAGCATGTGAGATGAGGTTGCCTGCGGAGTTTCACAAGACCAGTATAAATGGTTTGCAGAGAGACCAGCCCTAAATAATTTCCACAGTCCAAGGAGTCCTATGTATAAGAAAAAATGATTGTGTAATACTGAAAGAGAGTGAAATATGTATGGTGGAATTCCAAAGATAGGACCAAACAACTTCATTATCAGTACAAGTTTAACTCAGGTCACACATAACGATGGTAAGGGCTGAAAAAGTTTTCAAAAAAAGCCTTAGGTGCCATCTACTTTTTTTTTTTTAATAGGAGCTGAGAAAAACTCCATCCCATAATACCCTTTTTGTTTCTTTGCTTTTTTCTTGTTTTCACTAATTTTTCCTATTTTTCTTTCTTTTTGTATTTTTCTTAGTTTGCTCTTGTTTTGATTTATTTCATTTTTTTAACACTTTTTGCCTTTTATTGTCCCTCCCTACCTCCTCCCTCTTTGCCCTCCATTTCCTCATTCTCTCTGGCCTTCCTGCCCATTCCCCTCCCCAATGTCTCCATTCTTTTCCCCCGAGGCAGCAGCTATGCTTTCTGTCCCTGGAAAGGTAAGCTGCAGCAGCAGTAACTCCTCCCAGACAGAGGGTGGCAGGCCTTCCTGAGCCGCTGTTCCCATGTCTAGTTCTTCCACAGAGTAAGCATGCCAGGTGAGAAGCTGCTGAACGAGGATGTTGCTATGTACTGGCAGCTGCCTCCCTCGTGAGCTTGCAGTGCCTCCATGGCACTGAGAGTCGACAATGTAGTCCTGTTTTTCTTCCCCAATTGGGCAGCCAGGGTGTGCCCCTTCATAAGCGTTCAAGCCCCCCAGTTTGCTCACCCCGGGGTTTTACACGTCAATCTTCTGCATTGGAGAGGTGTCAGAAGGAAACTTTTCCTGTGAACCCATCACAAAAGTCCATGTCTTAAAGTATGCAAAGCAAAACCTTGATAAGCCGGAAACGTTTTGGAACATATCCTAGAAACTAATGTCCCACACTCAGTGAAGAAATTGAAGCTGAAAAGAGGCTGGGATATTTTAGCAAGACAACGATCTGAAACATACCTCAAAATCAACCACGAAGTTCTTACAGAAAAAGAAGATTTTATTTATTTTTTATTTAAAAACTTTCCTATACCGTCGCTAAGTTAAATACCATCGCAATGGTTTACAAATAGGCACACAACCTACATTTACTTACCTTAGTCTATCGTACATTCTAACAGGTGCCAATAAAGTTCGGTTACAATTTCATAAATAAAATCATTATTTGAGTATTGTTGGTCAAGTCCAGGTATGTTATTGAGTTATTATCTCTTTGAGATATTACTTCTTAAATGTAGGATTGAGTAAATTCATTTTCATCTGCATTACCCTGTACTTTCTTTCTCTACCCTCCAGACTCTTTAGTGAAGGCTTTTTTAAAGAGCCATGTTTTTAAATTTTTCTTAAAAGTTTTGAGATTATTCTGTAATCTGAGTTCAGGGGGCATAGTGTTCCATAATATGGGCCCAGCCAATGATAAAGCCCTTTCCCTCACTTGGGTTAATTTTGCTGACTTTACTGAAGGGATTTTTAGTAGTGCTTTGTTTGCTGAGCGGAGGTTTCTTTGTGAAACGTGTACTCGTAAGGCTGTGTTTAGCCAGGCTGCTTCTTTATCATATATTAGTTTGTGTATGGTACATAAGGCCTTGTATTTTATCCTGTATTCGATGGGCAACCAATGTAAGTCTGCTAGAGTTTGTTATATGGTCCCTCCTCTTTTTTCCTGTCAGTATTCTGGCTGCAGTATTTTGAAGTATCTGGAGTGGTCTTATCGATGTGCATGGCAGTCCTAGTAAGAGTGCATTGCAGTAGTCGGTGCTGGAAAAGATAAGTGTTTTCAATACTGTTCTGAAGTGGGTGGATGTGAGTAATGGTTTCAATCTTCTGAGGACCATAAGTTTTGCGTAGCCTTCTCTTACTTTTATAGATGTGTTGCTTCAGGTTGATTTCTGGGTCCATTATTACTCCCAGATTCCTTACTTTTTCGGCTAGCTCAATTTTCTGGTTATTTCTTAGGGTTATCTGTGTTTGAATGATTTCAGTATTTTTTCTCTCAAGGTGAATGAATTCAGTTTTGTCAATGTTGATAACCAGTTCCATTTGGTTTAGTAGTTGTTTAATTATGTCTAGGTACATGTTAGCTAGACGATGTTTTTTCAATTGTGTCGTCTATTGGTAGAATTAATTGAATGCGTAAATGTAATGTATTATCCCTAGACTTGCCAGCAGATGACATAAGGGTAGCATATATATGTTAAAGAGGGTAGCAGACAGAGCTGAACCCTGAGGTACTCCTGTTTCAAGTTTAAATTTTTCTGATAATGTGTTTTTTTATCTGGACTTGAAAGAACCTATTGTTTAGGTAGGATCTGAACCAGTTTATTGTTTTGTCACATAATCCAATTTCTTCGTCTTTTTAGTAGTATTTTGTGGTTTACTGTATCAAAGGCTGCAGATAAGTCGAGCATTATAAGGATGTAATGTTTACTGTTATCAAAACCTCTTAGTATGTTGTCTGTTAGTGAGAGAAGTAATGTCTCAGTGCTGTAGTGTTTTTGGAAGCCGTGTTGTGAAGGGTACAGTATGTTATTATTGTCTAGGTGTTCAGCTAGCTGTTTCTGTACTGTTTTCTCTATTAATTTAGCTAATAAAGGGAGGTTTGAAACTGGGTGGTAGTTAATGAGGATTAGTGGGTCACTGTTTCTTTTTGATGATTGGTTTAATGATTGGCCCTTTTAGTGTATCTGGCATTAATCCTTCAGTTAGGGATAGGTTTATGATATTAGTTAGTGTTGGGGTTACTACATTTTATCTCAGTTGTTGGTATTGTATCAATTTTGTGTGGAGCAGAGTTTATATTTTTTATCATTGATTCAACTTCTTGTTCTGATATTTCTATAAATGAGGACCATAGGTTAACATCTCTTTTTTGCATTACGATTGCTTGTTTGCTGTTTTTTGGGAGTTTGTTTCTTAGGTTTAATATTTTGTCACTAAAAAATTTAGCTAATTCATTGCATTTTGATTCAGGAAGACTTTGAGGTGATTCTTGTTTGTCATTTGTGAGATTCGTTACTATGGAGAATAAGGTTCTTGGGTTATTGGCAAACTTTTCTATTTTATTGGAATAGTATTCTTTTTTAGTATTAAGGATCAGTTGTTTGTAGAAAGCTAGATGTTTCCTGAATTCGTTTAGGTTTTTAGTTGTTTTGTGTTTTCTCCAGTTTTTTTCAAATTTTCTGAGCTTTCTTTTTGCATCTTTTATTTTTGCATTATGCCAGTGGTTAATTTTGTTTTGTTTCTTTGATAGTTATTGTTTTGATGGGTTTTATTTCATCAGCTATTTTTTTGGCTGAGTCTAACCAGAGTTCAGTAGCTGAGTTACAGTCATTAAGTGTTATGTCTTTTAGTTCTTCTTCTAATTTGTCCTTTAGTTCATCGTTGTTATAGGGTGGTCGATATTTAAATTCTATGGGATTATGAGTTTGTATGGTCTGAGGATTGAGAATATTAATATTGGACTGAATAAGGAGGTGGTCAGACCAAGGAATTTGTGTGTAGCTTGTTGCTAAGTGTTCTAGATAGTTGCTATTTATGAATGTTAGATCACGTGAGTGTCCGGCTCTGTGTGTTGGTTTATCGGTTATTAGTGAAAACCCTAGTGCTGTCATGGCATCCATTAGTGTCTTGAAGAAACAAAAAACTGTGTGTATGATATATTATTCAAACGAGAACACAGAAACACCATATACTTAAGCTGAAAAATAGTATAATTGAATCATGTGGACACCTCATAAACTATACATGGGCTTATCTCTGAATGCCTCACGCTGAAGGGTATGCAGCGTTTTTAAAAGCTGCTATGCATGTCAATTAACTTGACTTTGACTGTGCACCCAATGTTTTAATTACTGGTGACCACACTATTTTTGTTGAATTTTAATTTTAAACAAAATTGTTTGCAGAAGAAACTGGACACTTATCTGAGCATTGCTTGGACAATATCTGAAAACACCGACCCAACCCGACCTGATGCGTGTTTCGTGGGCTTCATCAGGGGTGGAAAACCTATGCGGTGTATTCTGTCTCTGTCTCTCTGCATGCACTGCTACTCGGTTTCAGCTTTGAACTAGCAGCTTTCGCCTGCTATTTATCCTTGGGACTGAGAATACCTCATAATTTTTGTGTGCTATTTGATTTTTTAAGACTACATCAGATTTTAACCATGATTCAGTAATTGCAATGAAGTTGGGTTTATTGTCATACAGTAGGTCAGAGATGATTGGGAATTTTTTAGTGATTGAGCATTTACTAAGATGAATGTTAACATTAGTAAATTATTTAGAGTTAGGGTGTTTGATTTGGTGGTTCTTATTATCTGTACCAGGTTGTTTTCTTTTTTAAATGAGTTCTGCAAATCTCTTTTGTTGTGAATAGATCTGAACATTTTAAAATTCTTGTTATATTTACCTTTGTTCATGCAGACTGATATTGGTTGCTTACTCGAGACTTCGCCTTCCTTTTCCATGTTTGTTGTGTGGTTTGGACAGTTGATCCAAGTTCCTTTGGTGTGCGAATGGGTGTACAAAGGGGCATGCCTCTTCGGAGTGCGGCGCCGGCGCGCGGCGCCTCCGGTCCTTCTTGAATGGCATTGTCCCCTGACTTGAATATTATTGAAAATCTGTGGGTAATGCATGCAAGGAGACCTAAGAATGTCTGAGCCGGGAGAGCTCTGCAAGGAAGATTGGGAAAAAATTCCAAAAGCAAGAATAGAAAGACTCTTAGCTGGCTACAAGAATCGTTTGGAAGCTGTTATATCTGCCAAAGGAGATGTTACAAAGCACTAACTGAAAGGGTATCCAAACTTTTATTTATTTATTTTTATTTTATTTGGGGGTTTTTATATACAGATGAATGTTGGGAACATCTCATCGGTTCACATAAAACAGAATTCAGCAACAAGCGCTTTACAGTGAAACAATGAACTGTTAGAGAGAAGGAAGGCAAAAATGTTCAACAAGTTACGGAAAGAAAAGACATAATTTTCAACAAGTTACAGATAGGCATAATTTTCAACAAGTTACAAATAATGACGGCATAAATTTTAGCAAGTTACAGAGAGAAAGTCAGAGAGTGTAAACTATAAGGCTTAAACAGAGTCATTATTTACACAATTTACAATATGTCACTTTTACAGAAGAGGCACCTTTGACAGAAAAGACGGGAGGACGGAGGGGAGAGGGTGTCATGTGGGGGTGTTGTGTTGCTCAGTGAATGATTGAATAAGCAGGGTGTCATGTGGGGGTGTTGTGTTGCTCAGTGAATGATTGTTTGAATAAGCAGGTTTTCAGGTCTTGTTTGAATTTTTTGGGGCACGCTTCTTGTCGTAGTGAGGGGGGGAGTTTTTTCCAAAGGGCGGGGGCAGCTAATGAGAGTGCTTGAGCTTTAGTGGAGCTGAGCTTAGAGTCTTTGGGCGAGGGGATATTCAGTGTTGCTCGGTGTTGCTGTCTAGTAGGTCTGATGGCATTGTGGAATGTAATGTATTCATTAAACCAATGCATATTTTGGTTGTGGAGGGCTTTGTGGACTAGTGTGAGAGTTTTGTAATTTATCCTTGCATTGACAGGAAGCCAGTGAAGGTGTTGGAGAACAGGGGTGATGTGGTCACGTTTGTGTGTGTGGGTTAGGATCCGGGCAGCAGCGTTTTGGAGGAGTTGGAGGGGTTGCAGTGTGTTTTTGGGTAGTCCTAGGAGGAGGGCATTGCAATATTCAATTTTTGAAAGAATGAAGGCCTGTAGAATGGTGCGGAAGTCATTGAGGTGCAGGAGGGGTTTCAGATTTTTGAGCAGGTTAAGTTTGAAGTAATAGGCTTTGATTGTGTTATTAATGAATTTTATGAGGGTAAAGTGGTTGTCAATGGTGATGCCGAGGCTGTGTACCTGTTGCGTGGAAGCAGTGGCGGAGAGGGTAGGGTTGTTAGAATTAGGTTGAAGGGTTGGGGGAATGTTTTGCGGAGCAATGTGGAGAAGCTCTGTTTTGGTAGAGTTGAGTGCTAGGAAATTGTTTGTCAACAGAGTGTTAATGATTGGAAGTGTGGAGTTCCATGTCTCTAAGGCTTTGTGAAGTGTGTCATGTATAGGTATGAGAATTTGCACATCGTCAGCATAGATGAAGTGCAGAAGGTTAAGTTTAGACAGAAGATTGCAGAGGGGAAGGAGATAGATGTTAAACAGTGTGGAAGAGAGGGATGAGCCTTGTGGAACCCCTTGGGAGAGGGGTATAGGTTTGGATGTGTGGTTGCCTATTTGGACACTATATTGTCTGTCTTGTAAATAGGATTGAAACCATAGGAGAGCTGAATCTGTGATTCCAATGTCAGTAAGGCGTTCTATTAGTATCTTGTGGTTGACAGTGTCAAAGGCAGACGAAATGTCAAGGAGAATCAAAATGTGTGAGAGACCTTTGTCGAGGCTTTTAAGGATGTAATCAGACGGGAGACAAGTAGGGTCTCAGTGCTGTGATGTCCCCGGAAGCCGTATTGTGATTGGGATAGTATGTTGTTTTCGTCGAGGTATTCAGTTAATTGACGATTGATTGACTTTTCTAATATTTTGACTAATAGAGGTAGGTTTGAAATGGGACAAAAGTTGGCAAGGTCAGAGGGATCAAGTGTGGGTTTTTTTAAAAGTCTTTTAAAGTTTTTTAGGCATATCGTATTCACTTTTTTGTTATTTTCATTCTGTTAAAATTAGTAAATAGTAATTTTACATTAAAAATTGTAGAAAGATGTCATGTTTACCTTTGTATCAGGTAGTCAATGTCAGTCTCTGTTCACGTGGAGATTCATTGAAACATACAGTTTGACCATGGGTGCCTAAACTTTGCATACAACTAGAAGGAGAACATTGGAACCCAGGTACACACCCTATGGAAGTGGTACCATATGTGCCACATCAAATATTTTTTTAAAACTACAAATTATTAAATTGTGACCAGTTGGTATAGCGCTGGCCTTCAGTATCTTTGAGAAATATGGTGCATCTTTAGCTTCTAAGCTGTGATGGAAGTTTAAATCCAGTTGCAGGACTAAAATCTTCTTTCACTGATTTTGCACAGTTTTGGCTTATGAAACACAAATAACCTCAGGGTGCTCTCTCTAGAAAAGAAACAGATTAGTTCTTAATGGATGAGAAAATACCAAAATGAGAGACTTAGTAAATATGGCTTTTCTGTCTTCTGCTGCTCTGATCTCCAGCAGAGTGCAATCTAACCACCATCTGGACCACATATCCTCAGACTGGATCCTTCTGAGGTAGTCAGGCTTCTGGGAAATGTGGAGGCAGAGGACCAGGAGACACATGAAATACTTTTCATTGTATTATGTGATGTTTATTTTTTTATTCTGATAGGACCGAGGAGAAGATTCTGGTAGAAGTAATTGTAAATCCATTAATGACATTGTCATATTTCAGGGTCTTAAGAGATCCTGAATAAGAAGAGATGTTCCTGGGCCTCTAATCTCTTCTGCTGCTAGCTCGTTGTTAAGTTTACTTGTTACATCCCCTGCAGACCTGCTTTAATATTTCTTTTGGCTAGTCTGTTTCAGCCAAGAAGAATGTATGCTTTTTCTTCCTCCTCGTAACTAGCATTTCTTTTTGCTCTATTCCAGCTCACTGACGGTGGTAAGGCAGCTCGTGCAAACGTTGGAATAGGGGATGTGGTTCTGACCATCGATGGGATAGGTGCAGATGGGATGACTCACCTGGAAGCCCAAAACAAGATCAAGGCCTGCACAGGCTCCTTAAATTTGACTCTACAAAAGTGAGTGTTACCTTACACAGTGGTTAAGTAATGAAGACTTATGTATGTGCATGTGCATCACGTTTGTGTTCTTGTCCATATGTATTTATGGTTGACTGTTTTTGGAAGGTGCTGTGGTGCTATTACCTAGTATATCCAACCCTTTGAAAGGGAAAATACCTTTTTAGTAAAGAATGTTTTATTTCTGTAGTTGATTTGGCTAGCATGTGCAAGAGAATGTCACCCTTTCTGACCCCTGGGAGAGCCTGTGCTTAAAAGGGTTATGTTTTATAACCCCAGCAGGGTTGGGGGTCTGAGTTCAGCAGGCTCAATAGAAGTTTGCTCAGAAAAATTTCAGAAGTAATAATGAATTGGTGAAAGCTATATTTACCTTTCTAGAATCTCCAGCAGTATGGTGCATCGCAGTGCTACACTGCTGCGTAATTATCTGAGTATTTCACCATACTACAGCCTGTGTATAAAAACCATCCAACAGGGGATTTCTGTTTTTATGGTTTATTTACATTGGGGTATTGGTGGTGATCAATGTAGATTTGTAACAAGAGTCCGATTTTTCTAAGTGGGGATAAAACATTTGGAGTATTGGGTCATATTGGGTCGTATTCCAAAAGGATAGAGACAAGAGGCCATTAAAATAGTGCTCAGTCTGTGCCAGCTGCTCAGTGAGAAGGCTCTACATAGGTGTTTCCTAACCTTCTCCTGAAGGCATACCTATCTAGTCGGGTTTTTAGGATTTCCACAATGAATATGGATGAGATAGATTTGCTTAATTTGGAGACCCAGAGTATGTAAATCTATCTCATGCATATTTATTGTGGCAATTTTGAAAACCTGACTGGATATGGTGTGCCTCCAGGAGAGGGTTAGAAAACACTGCTCTAGATGTGTGTACCCTAGAGTAGAGGTTCCCAAACCTGTCGTGGAGGACCCCAGCCTGTCAGGTTTTCAGGATCTCCACAATAAATATGCATGAGATAAAGTTGCAGGCAGTGCATGCAGGTTTATTTTATTGCATATTCATTGTGTATATCCTGAAAATCTAACTGGCTCGGAGTCCTCCAGTACAGGTTTGGGAACCTTTGCCCTAGAGAAGGGGAGGGCGATATGATAGAAACATTTGTGTACCTGAGAGATAAAATAATGCATGAAAAGCAAGTCTTTTTCTGTGGAAAGGAAGTTCTAGAAAAGGGCTTGACAGCAATTTTTAGCCAAGTTTCACAAATTTGTCAACCTCACTAATAGTTTTCTGCTTTGGGAGTACAGTTGTGCACACAAAAAATGTGTGCATTCTGCTGAGCACACCTTTTAGTTACAGAGCTCTTCCACCGCTGCTGCTCTCAATGCTCAGAGTAACTCATCCAGTACTCAATGCACACACTCCCTATCTCACACAGTCTTGGGGATAGGGCAGAGGCTAGAAGGACCCAGAGGGGAGGCTCAGGAGGGGGGAGAGGAGGAGGTGCTGTGTGCAATATCTGTGCAGCACAAAACAGAGTCCAGCTATCTGTGCCCTGCATGCTTCCCATTAATTATCACTCTCTGAGGCTTATGCTGTAGCTAGGAAGAGGAAGCATGATTGATTACACATGTACATTTAAGAGCCGCTGTTCATGTTGCTGCAAAGTGCTAACAGCAGAGCCCAGGTGCTGGCCTAGATTTGAGCATCAGCAGTGGTGATTTTTCCATGTCATACCTGATCAAGACTGAAGGCACACTAGTGTGCTATGGCTGGTTGGGAAATACTGTTCTACATACCAGAGGTTGTTGCTTAAATCAACAAAGGCATAGTTCTCTCATGATCGGTGCCATGACTCTGAAAAGTCTCGGTGCAGAGTGTGATGATGCAAAGTCTAGTGCTTACCGCATCAACTGTCTCTTTACCAGCACAGAGAAAATCCCTTTTGGCACAGTCTCTTCTTGGCACCAGAAACCTATCGGCACCATCCACAAGCTAAGCCTTGGCAACATCTTTTATACAGAGACCTTCTTGGCACAGAGAAGTCAAAACAGGTCCAAAGCCCTCCAATCCCAATGTTTCCCTTGGAACAGATGTCTCCCATTTTAGAGTCATTGGTACATAAAATGGAAAGCCATTCTACCTTTCCACTATTTCAGGAGAAAACATGCAGCCTAAATCTTATGACTTACCCTCATCTAGGGACAAGACAAAATCAGAGGAACCTCCTGTAATACTTAAGATTCACAGGAAGGCTTTGAATCTTCTTATATTTCTCTACTGTAACACTCAAATGATGAAGACTCGACTGGCCTTCCATTGGATTTTCTGCACAACCATCTAGGAGTACATCTCCACCTGATGATATGGAATATCCTGCTTTTGTTAAAAGGTGGTCAGAGAGATTCCTTTTCCCCATTCCAAGAGGTAGAACCCAGAGAAGACATCTTTGATTTATTAAAGTTTCTTGAACCTGTGAAGCAACCTGCAGTGGTTACAATACCTACAGCAAGAACATAAGATGAGTCTCAAAGAAATTGGATATCAAATATAAGATTCAGTCTTGTTCAGGCTACCGAAAGGTCCAAGTACCCCCACCCGGTAGTCATAGAATCGGCTATAAAAAAGGCGAAAAGATCTAAAATTCATTCTAATACCCTCTGAGATTTCAAACAATGTTTTGTATTGGCTCTGCATGTATCTAAAGAATGTAATAAGCATCTCATCAGATCAAACTATGAGGCTTATGACACTTCTTCCAGAATGTCAGCAATAGCCATCTGAGCCAAAAGATTGGCTTGGCTTTATTCTTCAGGAGTCCATAAAGATGTACATGAAAAACTTACTGATTTTCTATGTACAGGAAACCTTTTTGGAGAAAAAGTGAAAGAAACAATAGATCTTATTAAAGATCATTGTGCTGCTCTCCTGACATCATCAGCTGCAATGGTACAACAACTTTCTTTGTCAAAAAAAAAAAGCCTCAACCACAGTAGTACAAAAGGCAGAAGACTTCAATAATTTATTCCTGCATGGTCTTTGATAACAGATTATTTGGTACAAAACATCAAACAAGGGTACCATTTAAATTTCAAATCCCTCCCTCTCCCAAATAATCAAACATCTGCAACAAGAGCTATCAACTCTACTCTTAGTCAGTGAAGTAGAGCTTATACCAGTACAGGAAAGGAACAGAGGTTTCTACTCCAAGTATTTTCTAATTCCAAAAAGTACAGGAGGTCTTTGCCCTGTCCTGGATCACAGAAACCTCGATAAATATCTGAAAAAGGAAAAATTAAAGGTGAACTCCTAGATTATCATTCTCACTCAATTGGAGGCCAATCACTCGATGTCTATCCTAGAATTCAAGAATGTGTACGTGCACATTCCAGTTTACAACAATTTCAGGATCATTATTAATATTAAGTTTTCCCTTTCAGTCTTTCAGCGGCTCCAAGAGTCTTCATGGAATGCCTTTCAGTAGTGGGTATTCATCTAAGGCTACATAATGTATTTGTTTTTCCCTGCCTAGATGACTGGCTCATACCAGACTGAACCCTTGTACAAGTTTGTTTTTCCACTCCTTCCGTTGGAAAGTAGAACAGAGGGTCATGAAATGAAACTCCAGAGAGGACGACTTAGAACCAATGTCAGGAAATATTTCTTCACGGAGAGGGTGGTGGATACCTGGAATGCTCTTCTGGAGAAGGTGGTGAAGATGAAAACTATGAAAGAATTCAAAGGGACATGGGATAAACACTCTGGAGCCAAAAGGCTAGAGGATGGAAATGAAGAAAAGAATGTATGGGGGTAACTTGCTGGTGTAGCAGTTACTACCCTTAACCAATAAGCCTGATACTTTGATGCAACTCCAACATTGCTCTCTGCTTCAATGGCAAGGTGTAACCTGGAACTGGATTCAAACAACAACTGAGGGTCCTGATACTTTTACAGTCTGAGAAACTGATAAGCATGGGAGTAACCTACAGGGCATAGCAGATACTACCATAACCTTGTGGGGTAGACTGGATGGACCATGTGGTCCTTTTCTGCCATCATTTCCATGTTTCTAGGAAAATCTTGCAATCCTTAAGATTCATCAATTTGCTAAAATCCAACATAAAACCCTCAAGCTACAACACAGGGGAAAGCTTTTCTTCCCTTACAGCAGATTTGAGGAGCAAAATCCTGTCACCCTTGCTTATGAGATCAGCTCAGTGGTATCTGAACATTCAGTTGGACCAGCATCTGCAACCACTATTTCACAACGTACAAATATCCACTACTCTTGTCCAGTCACACATTGATTAAACCCGTCCAACCTATGCAGAGGTCAGTTCTTTAACCAACCTCAGTATGAGGAAACAATAACCATAGATGCTTCCAAGGTTGAAGGGCTTATTTCAACCCCCTATGCTCCCAAACAACTTCATCAGCAAAAGAAAAATGACCACATATGAACCGTTTAGAACTGAGTGCCATATTCAGTGCTCTAAAGGTATTCAGTCCCTGGCTAAAGAACAAGGTAGTTTTACTTCAAAATAGCCATGATTTATATTGTCAAACAGGGAGTGACAGGCTCTTTCGGTCTTTGTCAGAAAGCTTGAAAGATTTCAACCATGAGGCACTCTGATCTTAGATCTGTTTGCAGTGCTAGTAAACATGGCATGTACTGCTGCATCCTAAAGCAGACTGGTGGCAGATATTTTCTCAATTCTGTGGAACCAAGGACTGCTGTATGCATGCCCCCTAATTCTACTTCTAGCCATATACTTCAGAAGTTAAGAAGAGAGAGGAGTGAGTTGTCTCCATGGTTATAACACCTAGCTGTTCAACATCAAGTAAATTTATGCATTTGCGCATAGCTCATCTCTCAGATTGACAGGAATCTTCTACAACACAGCTTTTAATCATTTGGCATGGATGTTGAAAGCAAACTAGTATCTTCTCTTCAGTTGCCTTCCAAAGTTAGCAAAGTTCTCTTAGCATCTAGAGAATGCTCTACAAGAAACTCTTATAACTGCAAATGGAAAGGCACTCTACTTTTCAATAAGACCCTTTTATGTGTCCTGTTCCTCTGTTACTTCAAAACTTGTTAAACCTTTCTCAATCAGGATTGAAAACTAAACTTATCCAGAGTTCATCTCTGGATAAGTTTAGTATAGTGGCATATCCTGAAAATTTCAAAGGTCTACCTATTTCTCATCAACTTACAGTTGCCAGATTTTTGAAAGGCCCAAATCATTTTAAATCTCTGAATAAAGATCCTCCTCTACCTTGGGATCGAAATGTAGTTCTAGCTCAAATCATGTAACCACCATTTGAAACTTTGGCTAAAGTAGAACTTTAGCAGTTACATCTGCCTGGAGAGTAAGCAAGCTACAACGTTTGGTATTGTACTGTCCATATAGTCAAGTTTTCTGTAATAGGATAGTTTTGAAATTTCATTGAAAATTTCTGTTAGAAGTCTGATCTAAATGAAATTGAGAATCTGTTGTCTTGCCAATGGGTTGTTTTTTGTTTTTGTTTTTTTAAGACCCCACACCAATAAGGACAAGCAGGCTAGTCATATATTGGACTATAGAAGAGCTTTTTTTGTGTGTTTACAAAGAAGAAACTTGTACAGAAAGTCTTCACATCTTTCTTGCTATCAGTCCAGTAAATCAGTGTTCTGTTATAAAGAGAATTTCTTTCAGCTTGGATATGATTGCATCACCTACTGTTATAGTCAGGAATTCATCTCCAAGGACAAGTAAACTCCCATCAAGGCAGGATTACTGCAGCTTCTTTAGTACATCTTTGCTTTGCCTCCATAGAAGATATATGTAATGCTTATCACTTGGTCTTCCATCCATGTCTTTACTGCTCATTACTGCTTAGAAAATGCGTCTTGTCAACTGCAGTTTTGAACAGGCAATTTTAAAGAGCTTATTTAATTGATTCTTGCAACTCTTGCCTCCAGCCTCTGGCATTATATGGGTTGCATGATCTTGTACAAAGTATAAGCATAATAATTTTGTCAGGCAACCCTTAGCTTGGGAATTCAGACCTGTATGGCTGATACTTATTTGTCTTGCTTACCTATGGGTAAAACAAAGTTGTTCACCTACAATAGGTATTCTGTATAGACAACAGGACAAATCAACCACATGATCCCAACATCCTCCTCTAGAGTTGAAAGTCAGCTTGCTGCAAAGATTGTGGACCCTTGGTGGCTGCACGGGACAATATGCATGCTCACAAAGAGCACCTCAGTTTTTCTGAGCTCTGAGAGACCTATCTGTCTTGGCACTGTTGGATGATGTCACCCTCTTATCCTGCTGTCATTGGAGATCACCTGTTACAGGTGAGCAACTTTGATCTCTCCCTTACTCCCTGTAAATGTTGTAGCTCCCATCTCCCCTGTGCTTTAGCATTCGTAAAATATATGAACTGTTTTCACAAGAGCAAATGGAAAAACAGATGTCTTGTTGAGGAATATTATGTGTTTGAATAATTTAGGGCTTCAACTTTTAGTAAATATGCCTCTCAACTGCCAAAGTATTATTATACAATGGTGAGAATAGTATAATTAGAAACACCTTGACAAAGATGTGAAAATACCCTGGTTTTTCTTTTTTAGTGTCAAACTTTTTCTGTTACTTAGAGGGTTACTAACCAGCATAGTGCTGGTTTTCCTATGAAAGGCATGACTACCAAGTCCATTTATTTTATTTATTTATTTATTTATTTTTAATATTTATATGCCTAGGTTCTTGTATGAAATACAAATCACTCCGGTTTACATAAAACAGTGAAATGCCCCCCCCCCAAAAAAAAGGGGGGGGGGCTTTACATAGAACAATAGAACAAAGTATAAATTGAGCATAGTATAGTATAGTTACAAGAAACATTTGAACTCAGTATCATAGAACAGTTACAAAGAAAAGAACTGAGCACAGTATCTTAATAGGGGAACAAGGGGACTGGTCAACGTGAATGACTACTGAATATATAGTATGCAAGTACAAAAACTTGAATAAATCCCTCCGAGCTGAAATCTGTTATAGGCATTGGTCCCGGGAACTGCCTAAAAGAGTTTTCAAGTTATAAAAGGGGAGGGGAAGTATATTGTGTAGAACAAGGGCGGGGAGAGATCCTTTAGGAGGGGGGTGGGGGGCCATGGACAGAAGATGAGAATAGTGATATAACGTAGTACATAGATGTGGTGTGGTAAAACCAGTCTGTCCGTTGTGACAGTGGTTCCCAGCATTGTCCAGTTGGCACATCTAGCTGGTCTGGTCTTCATGGTAGCCACAATGAATATCTACAAGATGGATTTGCAAATAGTGGGTTAGCGGTGTTTGAAAATCTCTATTTTAGCCCTAATGAATATGCATACGTTGAAGAGCAGACTGGTAAGATGTGTGTCTGTCCTTCACTGGACTGGGGAACGTTGCTGTGTGGTATGGGGCCTGTTGGTAACACTAGTCACAGAACTGAAAACCATTTGAGGAAGAACTCCAGATGGTAATCTGCTAAAGGCAACCCATTTAAAGAAACACAATAATTGAATTCTTTTTGGTGTGTCCTTTTTCAATGTTTAGTAGGTTGCAACTGATACTGGAAACCTACTAAGGCTCAAAAAATGTCAGCTGAATTCAAAGCAAAACTACTTATTTTCTAAACCTTTTCTGCCTTCTAATAGTAAGAGTGGTAGCGGGGCTTGGCACAGTGGTGCCTGGATTTAACCATAACTGATTTTCATTGTGGCTTGGTGTAGTTGTCTTGGAACCTGCTGCCGTGGGCTCAAGTCACCAGATGAAAAAGCTGGAATAGAATCCTATCCAAAAACAGCCTTGGCCCTCTGTTTCTCTGATGCTAGCTTTGACCTGGATGTTGTTGCAAATAACACCTGAGTTACATAGTTTTGCTGACTCAGTGCTTTGTTTTTTGTTTTTTTTTCAAAATGACCAAGGTCGAAAATTCCTATTGGTGGATTGTTAGGATGACCAACTGCCCGGTTTTGGACCAGACAGCCCAGTTTTCAAGCCTGTTGTACAGTGTCCGGTTACAAGGGTAAACGGACACTGTGCAACCTGGTCAGGCAAGGCCAGGGGCCAATCAGTGGCAGCAGCCTGGCAGGGCTCCAATCACCTGCCTGTTTTCGGGACTCAGTTTGACTCTCCTCCTCCTTTGCCTCTTCCACAGCTGTGTCACTGCTTCGTGCTTTCCTTCTGGGATTCGCAGAGGAGAGTCGAACCCGAGCCCCAAAGACAGGCAGGCAGAATCTACCTAATAAAAATCAATGCTCTATTTGAAAGGGAAAAGGGATGGGCACACCCCCCTCCCCCCAAGTGTCTGGACCTGCTCCAAGGAAATGTTGGCAACCTTAGGGTTTGTGGGCCTGGAACTCTTTCGGGTGAAAGATCAGTTTGGGTAGGGGTAGGGGGGTGGTTTCAGGAATTGGCTTTGACTGTTATAAATCACTTGCAGCCTCTCTAAGATCTCTTTTTAGCTAGTGCTGTAAGATGGTCTTCATCTCTCCTGACAGGGAGTCTCTTGTCTGGTGTTCATTCAGTATTGGATAATTTGAATTTACAGGGTCATGTATGGGGCAGTTTTATTACTTTCAAAATTTAAATAGATTTTAAAAGTATCGATTTGTGGTGGTGTATATTACCTGATATGAGGGGTGAATGAACTGGTGGAAATAGGTTTGTGAAAACACATTAAGGTGTATGAACCTGTGACAATACGCTTATGAGTAACATCAGTGAACATTCTTGGGGTGAATGAACCTATGGAAATATATTTGTGAACAATATTGGGGTGATAATATATCAGTAAACATTTTTTGAGGTGTTTCAATCTGTGGAAATATGCTTGTGAACATCTAAAACAAATTTTGGATATGTGCTTCTGAGTACCTTTGTGTATTTGATATTTCCAGAGTGATGGGCTTATGTGGGTAACAACAGTGTGTGTAATGTTTTTAGAGAGGAAGTGTATGTTTTAGCAAGAGTTTGCTCTGATATATGAATGTTTTTCTAAAAATACGTGCAGAAAGATATGAGAAATAACAGGTTTAAAAATTGAATGAGATGTGTTTAGTGTATCCTCATATTTATTTATATATATATATATATATATATATTTTTTTTTTTTAGCAAAACATATATACATTTTTCTTGTGACTGTTGGTTCGCAGTGTTTTGGTGTACCATAGCCTGCCCTCTTTATTAGTTATTTTCTAAATTGAAAATGTTTTTCTCCTGTTTAAGTTGTAAACTCTGATGGTTTAATGTTACAAATGAAATGTGAAAACTTTGGTTTGATTCCAAGCAGTCTGATTAGCTGGGAAATGGCCTTAACTCCCTAGAAACGCTGACTGACCTTTTCAGAATGAAGGGATTTTCTGACTTTCAGCTTTTGTTTTTCTTTTTAAATATTGGAAAAACAACAAAAAGCATAAGAAATCCCTCCCACCTCCTCTCCTCCCCCCCCCCCCCCCCCCAAAAAAAAATTGCATTCTTGCTCACAATAGTGGAATTGTCCTAGGCTATTGCAACCCAAGGAGACTTTTAGCTGCCTCGAGAGGAGATGTTCCTGGGGGGGTGTTTAGGCTGGGGGAAGGAATGGAGATTGCATTTTCCAGTCCTTCACGTGTGCTTTTCCAGCCAAACACCAATCACACGAGAACAGACCCGGGTGACTGCCCGCGCTTTGTATCCGCAGCAGCTTTCAAAGCAAAAGTAATGCGTGCCCTAGGTTTGAACATTGCCCCCCACGCCCCCCCCAGATCTCATTTTCCTGGACTTGGGGTTCCGGCTGTGTATTATTTGGGCATGCTTTGGCTGGATCGTTTTAGATTTTGTTAAAAAGGGACCTGCCACCATTTGTCAAATGTTACAGTTAACAGAGAAGCCTCATCTTGCTGCTTGGAGGGGGTAGGTTGGATTTCTACTGGGCACATTTCTCGTGGCCAGAATGCGAGCTGCAATAAATCCACCAATTAAAACTGAATCTGAACGTCTAATTTGGATGTTTTTGGAAGTGGGTCATTAAAACCAGATCGACATTCCGCTCGGTTGTTCGTTCCCACATAGTTCAAAATCCTGCCCTTGAAAGCAATCTGTTTTGAATTGGGCTAAGACCGAAGAATCAATTTAAATGGGTTCTGGATTTGCTCCGCAAGGACTTCTTAAAACTCTCTGGACGGCAGGCACGGAATGAGTTCCGTTCAAACAAACAAGCAAAAAACAACAACCCAAAATATCTTGGTGGATTCGTTTCCCGTGACTTGAGGACCAGCGCTTTTGGTGCTGGCTTTGAAATCAGACCTAATAAATGTTAGCAAGCGCAGTCGTCAGCAGTGCTCCATTTACTGTTCTCAGGCTGGTAGGGTTTTTCTCCGCAGGCCATGTGTTCCTTTTTTTTTCCTTGTCTTGGTCTCGTATTTTAGGCTGCAGGTTAATTAAATTTATGTACTTTGCTTTTCAGTGTGTTTCAGATTTTCTGTTTGATATCACTCAGCAGCTAAGTAGGTTGATGTATTTTGCTGCTGCTAGTATATCGCTGAGCGTTTCCATTATTTCCTTAACCAGAGGGCCATATGGTTCCAATATCCAGCTCAAATCAAAGAAATGGTGAGGGGGGGGGGGTGTCTTTTTCTGCCATCATGTTTCTGTGTTGCCAGGTAACCTAAAATATGAGGCCCTATTTCTGTCTCTGATGTGGGCAGTCGTTATGTGCAGTTGTGTGGTTTCTGTACGGGGGGCACTGCCAGCTGGGTTTAGGAAGATGCAGCATTACTTGGGTATGTGTGAATTTCTCCATGTAGAACTTTTTTAAATTTAGGACTTGGATTTTGATGCATGAGGGTTTCAGTGTGTTACGTCTTTATGGTCCTTCATTCATGGTTTCTGTACAAGTCTCTTGTTGGCATCCTCCAGTTCAAGCTAAAGTCCCAAATGGTGACCCCACCCCCAAACAGTTGGCCTGTGCTTCATGCACAGCGCATCATCGTCTACTTTTGACTGAATGACTTTGGCTGGCAGTTCATGGTTTCCCTTTGGCAAGATCTTGAAAGAGGTGCTGTGCAGTTAGACTGCTAGCACGTGACGATCCTGAACTGGCCTCTAGTGTGGGGGGGGCTGAGGTGCCATGAGCATTCATTCAGGGTTATCCAGGGTTTTCGCGGTTTTGAGCCCTCATCCCTTCTTTCGTGTGGCCTCTGCCATGGCGGTGACAGCCCTCCGCAGAGGGCCCCCAGACCATGTTTTCCTCCGGAACCCAGTGCATTCGGAGCCCTGGGTCTTGTCCTTGAACGATGACCGGGATTGCCTTCCTCTTCCAGAGGTTTTGAATGCCATCACTGCAACATCCGCAGCTAGCCCAAGGGATGGAAGCTAGGCTTGGAATCCAGATGCCCCTCATGGCAGGCCTGCAGGTTCTGATGCATCGGTGTTTTCTTTGTTAGT
Organism: Rhinatrema bivittatum; assembly: GCF_901001135.1. Taxonomy (NCBI): domain Eukaryota; kingdom Metazoa; phylum Chordata; class Amphibia; order Gymnophiona; family Rhinatrematidae; genus Rhinatrema; species Rhinatrema bivittatum. Next base: position 319,509,956 of record NC_042615.1, on the reverse strand, counting down.
TCTTTATTGTGTTCAGTCTCGTTCAGCCCCCCTGTGGCCAATCTTGCCAATGAGCCATGTCTACCAGTTTGAGGGAAAGCTATAAAAATGCAGGAGAGTCCATCTCATGGTGCCGTGTACAAATACCTTTTGTAGAAATAAAATAGGTTGAGCTCATTGGAAGAAAAAAAAATATATTACAGATTGATTTTGGCTTCATGCTAAATGTGTCAAAGGTACCAGAATGGGGTGGGCCAAGGGGGGGGGGGGGGACCATGGTTCCACCAAAATCTGGCCCTTTCCACAGAATCTCTGCAGAAGGTCTGGGGCCAGGTCAGGCGGGCAGCAGCTGTTCTGTGACAGGAGGAAGAGCAGCAATGCCTCTCCTGCATTCTCCAGCTCTGGGCCTGACTGCTGCTTTGAGCAGATGGGATTCGGTACAGCCGTGTGGTTCAAAGCAGCAGGCGGGTCAGGTGGCAGAGGAGAAGGAGGATGTGGCTGAAGCATTTATTTATTCATAAAATGTATATACCACCTATCAATTTCCACTCTCCTCCTGCCGTTAATCGGCAGGGAAGGGAAATCCTGGGGGTGGGGTAGAGATATCAGAAAGGGAAGGGGAGACCAGTGGGGAGGGGGTGAAACATGGATGGCTTGGCCCCCACCCCCAAGCAAAAGGCATTCCACTGCCCCTGAAATGTGTATTAAAAGGCTGAAATTTAAAATCAGCAGGTGGAATGGTGTTGAGAGCATCCTGTTTTCTGTGGCTCATGTCACCCTTTTTTTTTTTTTTTAAGCTTGCCTTCCTTCTGTAGTTGTAGCTTTATTGTATATACCTGGGGGCACACTTTAGTACTTTTCTTGCTTCCATTTATTATGATGACCTTTCTTTTTTGTATTTTTAATGGATTTATTTGAGCCGTATTAAATAAATTCCTTTGGATTGAAACGAGCTGTGCCAATGTTTGCTCTTGTAAGCCATTTTTATACTACTAGCAAAATAAAAACTCCTCCTGGAGTGTGTCTTTAGATGCATGGGCCATGATATTACTAGTAATAACCAAAATAATTGGGATGAAAATGCTCCAAATCCAGACTCCCGATGTCATTCTGTGATTTGTCAGAAACATGTATGCAGTCACTTCGGGATGTCTGGAAAGTCCTGCTACTGATTGTTGTTGCCTGGTCAGTTTTTTGATAGTTGGGGAAAACAGATATCATTATTTAGAGCTGGAGAAAGTGAGGCACGGGGGAGACGGCGAGACTTGCTAGAAGACCATGCACCGTCTCCTTGGTGAGCAGGATTTGAACTCAAGAGGTTCAGGAGCTCTCAAAACCTTTTCTAACCATCCATATCCTCGCTCATAAAATGTCAGTTGTGCATAGTAGGAGAAAACCTTGCCTGATGAGCTTCTGTAGTATTATCTAGGAATGTACTGAGTTGTACAGCTGAATATTATAAAACATGAAACATAAAAACTATTATAAAATTAAATGATTTATTTAGGTCCCACACCAACCTCTCTAAAGGATCACAATAAAAATGAACATTAAAACAGTGATCTCGTACAGTTGAAGGTGGTACTTGTGAAATAAGAACGTAAATCCTTCTGAACAAATTACATAAAACAGTTTTCTTTGTTGTCCTGATAAAATGTTAAGTGTCTTCTGTCTTGACTTCCTTTAATTTGTTTAAAATACTTTTTTTGCTGACTTTGCACTTGATTCACCCAAAATAAATTAGACTTCTAGAGGATAATTATTGGAAAAATGTTGCATAGCAGATATTCACGAGAGCGACTTTTGACCTTTTGTCTAAGATCTAATACAAGGTCTGAGCCATGATCCAAGGACCTTCTGGCTGACTTTGAGATGCTGTATAACATGAGGGAAGGGAGGTGGGTGGCGTTCCAGCCCTGCTGCCTGACCCACCCCGGGGTCTTAAAGCTCACTGGCGCTTGACCTCTTACATTAAAGAAAAAAAAAATGAAATAATCTGATGATAGTCATTTGTGCCCCCCAAAAAGATATTCAGAGTACGCAGGAACAAGAGCTACTATGGATACTTCTGCAAAACCCTCCATTACACAGATATGTTTACAAAGACAGATTAAGCTGAATTCAAACACATCTATTGTTTGCTTCCCGGAGCCCTCTGGGCCAAATATATGCACTCCTCCTGCTCAAGGTTTGAGTAACTGACCAGAAGACTGCAGCTGCCCAGCTCCCATCTTTTTTTTCTCTCTTTGTTGCAGATGTGCCTCATTTCTTGCTGTAAAGAAAATGGATGTCTCTTGAGTTTTGGAGCCTGACAATAATTGTAAAAAAATGGCAATTTTTAAAAAAGAGAACCATTCTCTTGTAATACCCAAATGTTGGTTTGTGCCTTTGGATGTCCGGTGAGGGGGTGGGAGGAGAGTTGAATTGAGTAACTTCCCCCAAGCCCTGTGTGGTTGTGGTAGCCTTGCCCCCAGCATCTTCGGTGGGCCAGGAGTTGCGGTGGCAGAAGTGAAGTGGCAAACCTTTCCAACTAGGGCCCCTCCCCCTTCATCTTGGGGGGCGGGGGAGCGAGGCAGGCTGTCAGATTTGCCATTCTCCGTAACTTGTCGATCCAGAAACACAAGAGAAAACCCTATTCAAAACTTGGTAAGAGTGTAAAAGGGAATCCTAAAATATCCTGTAATAAGATAGCATAGATGTACTCCCTAAACACTTTAAGTCTCCTTGCCAAAACAGTGTGTCCAGGGGTTCCTTTTTCCACTTTTTTCTTTTTTTATCTTTTTCTTTTTATTCATTTATTGATTTTTAGATTTGTTTTTAGATTTGTTTCTACATTAGAAATACACGGAGTAATGTTTGATTCCTGATCATAATGTTCTGATGCTGGATGATGAATTTGATTTTGTGGTTTTGCTTTGGAGGTTTCTGAAGGCAAAGTGCCGAACTCTCATTCAGAACTGCAGAGCATTCAGAAAGTTTTCAGAACCCTTCACTTTTTCCAAATTTGTTAGGTAATAGCCTTATTCTAAAATGGATAATTTGCAAATTTCCCCCCTCCTCAGTCTAAACACAATACCCCATAATGACAAAGCATAATCAGGTTTGTAGAAATTTGTGCAAATTAATAAAAAAAAATATATATATCACATTTACTTAAGTATTCAGCCCCTTTGCTATGACACTCAAAGTTGAGCTCAGTTGCATCCTGTTTCCATTGCTCATCCTTGAGATGTTTCTCCAACTTGCTTGGAGTCCACCTGTGGTATATCCAATTGATTGGACATGATTTGGATAGACACACACCTGTCTACATAAGGTCCCACATCTGACAGTGCAGGTCAGAGCAAAATCAAAGTCATGAAGTTGAAGGAATTGTCTGTAGATCTCCAGGACAGGATTGTGTCAAGGCAGAGGTCTGGGGAAGGGTACAGAAAAATTGCTGCAGCATTGAATGTCCCAAAGAACACAGTGGCCTCCATCATTCTCAAATGGAAAAAAGTTGAGAACAATCAGTACTCTTCCTAGAGCTGGCCGCCTGCTCAAACTGGAGGAGAAGGACTTTGGTCAGGGAGGTGACCAAGAACCCAATGGTCACTCTGACAGAGCTCCAGAGTTCTGCTGTGGAGATGGCAGAAACTTCCAGAAGGGCAACCATCTCTGCAGCACTGCACCAGTCAGGCCTTTACTTTTTCATTTCATTTATTAAAATGTATTAATTGCTTAACACAGTAAAGGTCTAAGTGATGTACAGAATAAATAGCATACATAATAAAAGCCTAACTATATAACAAAAATTAATACAAAACAAATAAAAAAACCCCCACAAAATAAAACATAAAAAATATAAAACATAAAATTTCAAGCTGCAGAATCATAATCAAGAAGTCAGGAATATAGATCTTAATAAAACACTTGTTTCAATAAAAAGCTTTTTAAAAGAAGTCTAAATTTCTTAAGACAGTCCACCATCCGAAATTCCATTGGTAATGAATTCCAAAACATTGGTGTTGCAACTGAAAAGACAAAGTCTCTTGTGGTTGAAAGTTGGGCATGGCGTACAGAAGGTATATCAAGTAGGGATGTGCATCGGGTGCCCGATCATTTGCCCTTTCGGGTTCGTGTGGCCATGGGAAAATCTCGTTTTCCCGCGGATTGGCATTTTTTTTTTTTTTAGTAAAAAATAATTTTTCGGCTTAGTGTGCGCTAACTCCCGTTAGCACACACTAACAAAAACTAACAAAAATAAATGGTTTTTTTGCACGCACTAAGCTGAAAAACGATTTTTCACGAAACATCAGGGAAAATGTGATCGTTTTTCGATTTTACCGATATAAAGAATTAAGAAATATCGTACGATATTTTAATTCATTATAAAACTGATTCACATCCCTAATATCAAGTAATCCCAGTTGTGAAGATCTTAGCTCGCGTGCAGGATTATACATTTTTAGTAAGCACATGGACCACCCGTTCTCCTATGCTGCTTAATGTATTGGCCTGATAGCAAATTATCTTTCCTCTTATCAGCCAGCATATGCAATACATATTTTCCAGCCTGAACTTTTAAGAGTACTGACTCATAAGAGAATTCTCTGGAAAGGACACGGAAACTAAGGTTCCCCTGGGTGCACAATCCTGTGTTTAAATGAGGTGTCCCTAGTACATCCTTATTAGTGCAAACCCGGCAGAGGTGGCTGTCAGTGAGTTCAGGAAACTGATGCTCAATTTTACGAGCGTCGGCTTTCCAAATCCGCTGACAGCTAGGAAAACAGACACCAGTAAAATTGAGCGTCCGTTTTCCTAATCTGACCGGCCGGCACATTTTTTATTTAATTTTTAATTTTAATTTTAATTTTTTGAAACTTTTTTGGTTCCTCCGACTAAATATTGCTAGGACATTAAGTCGGAGGGTGTACAGAAAAGCAGTATTTTCTGCTCTTCTGTACACTTTTTCAAGCTGCTCAGAAATTAACGCTCGACCGTGCATTTTTTTTTTTTTTGGGTATCTCATATGCATTTGCTTGTGATGAGCGCTATTAATTTTGGGGGAGGGGGGTTGGACATGTGTTTTAGATGCGCTAAACCCCTTACAGTATAAGGGGTATTGGACGTGTGTTCAACCACGTGTTAATCAGTGTACTCGCCAAGCTCACTTTACTATATTGGTGATGCTCTCTATTGAAAGCTTTGAATGGAAGGTAACAGATTTTAAATTGGATACAGCTAGTGACAGGAAGCCAGTAGAGATTATGCAGAAGAGGAGTAACATGGTTGAATTTACTTTTACCAGAGACTAACTTAGCTGCAGTATTCTGTACAATTTGATGTTAATTCAACCATTCAACCATTAACAATACCATTTGTACATAGTATTTAATTAATTTAATTTGTATTTTGTCTAACCAGTTATTCTTTCCTATCTCTTCCTTCTTCTCCAAGTTCTGTGACCCTTGTTAATTGTAACTGTTTCCTTCGATCACCACAGTTTTAGTTTGATGTATTTAATGCACCCCGTTTCATGTAAACCAGCAAGATATGTCCTCATGATTGCCGGTATATAAAAACCTTAAATAAATAAATAAATAAAAATAAATAAAATTAATGTATAAGATGTGAAGAAATACCATGGTATAATAAATTGCAATAGTCTGTCCAACTTAAGATGAATGAATAAATGAGAACTTTAAAGTCAATTACATCAAGAAAAAAACCTAAGACATCTGATCAAATGTAAGAAATAATAGGATCTTTGAACAGTGCTAGACCCATGAAATTGAGGGCAGAATCTGGTTTAACTCCTAAAGTGCAGACAAATACCTTAATTGAATGTTAGTGACATCCATCTGAGGAGATGGCAATATTACTGGAGCTGAGATTCTGGTGACCCACACAGCCTCTAATTTTTTTTGGGATTAACTTTCAGTTTGAAAGTAAAAAAACAGTCCGCACTCGCTATGATCTGAAATTGCCTAATTCATTCAAAACGAATGCACATCCCTAGTAGGTGATAATACAGAACCTTGAAGTAGCTGATTCACTGGAAATGGAAAATTTACTTCAAATGTTTCGTTAGTGAAATGTTTCATTAGTGAAAAAAAAGTTTGAAACCAGTCAAGAGCAGTACTACATATCCCAATATCAACAAGATGTGAAATTAGTAATTGATGGTCAGTAGTGTTGAAAGCATATGACACATCCAAAAAGAAGTACAGATTTTCCCAAGTTAAGACGGATTTCAGTGCAGTTCTGTCACTACAGTTTCCATGCTAAAATTGTGCCTAGCCGGACTGTTTTGGATGAAGTGCAAGTGTTTTTTTTTCTGAAAAAGTAGTAAAGCTGGGAAAAGACAAGTGGACGGTGAAGGTAGGCTGGAGATGGCGTCTATAGTTCTCCAGGATTGTTGGATCTAAATGAGATTTCTGTTTTATCACCATTTTGATCTGCAGGTGAAAGGTGTAGGATGCATGGTTGCAGCTTTTATATTTGGAGGCATTGTGCTAAATTGATGAAAATATAAGGTGTAAGATGCAGGTGAGGCCAAAAATAAAGCCTGTGTATAAAATGAGGCGATACGGAGTGCTATTTATCATCTCTTTGTGGTGTCCTTATGGATTGTTCTGTAAGAGACACCCGGATTATTTTTTATATCTGTGGGTACAATCAAAGACATTTCTTTCCCGGATTCCTTTTTCTCTGATTCCCAAATTAATGTTTCTGGTCACGTTTCCATGTATAGCAGAGCTTACAGTAGCTGGTTGAGTAAGCTAGGCTTTCTCATTGAGTCCTCTGGGCAGGGCTGAAAGAATATTTAGCCCAAGCTGACAACAGGCAAAATTTCTAGGAGGCAAGGGAAACCTGAATTATTTCCATTTGTGCTGTTCTAGTTTTTGCATTTCTTATGCATTCTTCTTTTTACACGTCTGTCTGTGTGGGTTGCAGTTTCTGTCTTTGTATGTGGGTTTCTTCCACGCTGCCTCCAACCTTGAACCTAAGCCCAACCAAAGCTGGTAAAGAGCTAAGTTGTCGGTGAACCTTAGACTGTGTCTGTTTTCAAATTCAGGAAGTGCAGGAAGGGGGGGGGTGCAGACTTGGCCATAAAAATTCATTTGGGACGCAAACCGAGGTTAGGTAGAAGGTGGTTCTTCTTTCTGCTTATTGTTTTTCTTTTTCAGTTGCTGTTCTTATTTCATTTTGCTTACTTAGGTCTTGGTCTTTTTTTTTTTAACAGGAAACTTGCTGTAACTTCTTTACTCTTTCTGTCTCCTTTTTCTGCCATCTTTCCCCTTTCTCTGTCTCCTCTGTCCCTCTTCTGTTCACTCTATAGCTCCAGCAAGGCACTGGTCCCTTTCTCTGTCCCAGTAGGGATGTGCTCCACTCGGACCCTGCTGCTCTCTGTGGCCTTGCAGCATGAGCTTCGCTTCTGAACAGTGCTTCCTCTCCTGTCATTGGTTCCGAAGATAACCAATTGCGGGCCTGGGATTTTCCACCCTGCCAATGAAGCTGCTTTGGAACAGATTTGTGAGGCTGTTTAGTGTCAGCTTCTCACCCTTTATGTAGAGATGATTTTACTCCTTGCCCTGCTTCCGTGTAATTACGGATGCTGACATCAGGAGAGTGACACTGCTTCTCAGAAGAGATCATAGATATTGAAATGGAGCTGATAAATTATTACACGCTTTTGGATGAGGACCAATCTGAAAAGCCCCACAGTAAGGATGTTTGTGCTTTTGAGAGAACCAGGGTCAGTGTGCTTTTTGTGTAAATCCATATACTGGATTTTATTATTCTTGTCTGGTTAAGACGGCGAATATGCTGGAGTCTTTCTGAAAGTCTTGAATTTAGGTGAATCCAGCCCATAGAAGAAATGAGGACAACCCCTAGAACTATTTTGTGTCACAAGCCTTGGTTTCCTCAAGGGAAAATTAATTTACTCTGAATAGTGTGCTTAGATGATAGGATTTAAACCTTGTCTTTGCTTCAGATATTTTTGTCGGCTTGTTTTATTTTTTTATTTTAAGGGTTGTGTGACCCATTTAAGGAATAATTGGTTGTAATGATATTTATGAATAAAAACCGGGGTTTCTGTCCTGTGTCCTCCACACTGAGGGGGCTTCATAAGCGGGGAAGCACACACATATGATGTATTTGATGTATAAAATCTATCCTGTGGCAGGATATGTGCTGCACAGAAAAGGTTTAAATTGGCCCCTAAATGTATATGGTGTTTTGTTAGCTAATTGCACAGTATATGCAGGACCTTATTCACAACACACACATCCAAAAATGTACTCCCCTCACTTAGGGGTGGAAATATATTTAGAAAAATGTAGGTACTAGTCAAAAAAAAATTAGAAGACAGGAAAAATATTTCCCAATCTAACAACCAGTCTTTGTGTTCTTTCAGAATTTCCATGTGTGAAATTTTGCCTTTAAAAAACCAAAATGTTTCTGTAAAAGGTGAACATGAAATGCACTTTTTCATAATGCAGCTAGTGAAATGGAAGCAGCAAAGCAAATCAGAGCTTGGAGAAAAGTAAGTTTTGCCATTCTGCGATAAAGAAGAGTTTGATTAAATTCAATTTTACTTTAATACAGAAGACCTCCAAAGATCTTGTGGTTGAAAGAAAGGAGGTCAGCGTAGGCAAAGTCTACTGAAGCAGACCACTCAGGGGACACAATCTATAATACAGCTTTGTCCTTACTGTTACTTAACTGAACATCCATGTAAGAGGGGGGGATCGACACTGAATATTAATGAGTGAGGGCAGGGCTGGAAAGATCCAGGAAGCCAGGTCACCTGGCATATACAATTCAGAAAATCAAAATATAAAAATAAGAGAGAGGAAAAAAATGCAAAAAATATATATGTATAATAACTAAATTAAAAAAAGAGCAAAAAATAAACCAAAAGAAAAAGAATGAACAAGCAAGACAAAAGATGAAGATCTAGAAGTTATCAAGTCAAGACAAAAAGATTGTGTGTCTTTCGAATGGACTATGTGTTGCATAAAGATTAGGTTCATGTGTCAGGAATATTGGAATGTTGGAGCAGGCATCGCAACACACAGTATGCAGGTCTACATCAGTTTAATGTGGTGACTGCAGAAGAATAGAATATAGTTTGTCTGTTTACCCAATGTGTGGTTTATATAGGTATTTGGGCTGATAATGCATGCCATTGCTAACTTATCTCCCAGTGTGTATGTCACATTAGCTGCTTTTTCCAAACATCTGTTGCTCTAGATAAAAATTGACCTTGCTGGCTGAGTTTTAGTGAGTATCCATGCCGGATTGTGACTCAAGTAACCTGTGTTTTTTCACAAAGCCGAGGCTTTTCATTGGTACGGAAATTAATGTTCTGATCCCTTTAGATTTTGCCTTGGAATAAGTTAGATTTTGTGCTCGAGGACAGCTGCTCCCAAATTTTTCACGTTAGGACCCACCATTTTTTTTTCTATTTCTCTTTATATGCAAGGAATCCAAAGTGGTTTGCAATTCAGAAATTAGGTACATCAATAGACCATAATACATAAATCATAAAATATAATACAGAATAAAACAAAATATAGAAACAATCATAAAAAAAATTGCTAAATGTAAAATACAATTACAAAATATCCAAAGATGTATTCCAACCCAAAACCCCCTAAAAAGAACAAATTTAAATAAACATCACAAACTCAGCTAACAACTCATACAGTGCATTCAGAAAACATTCAGACCCCTTCATTTTTTGCACATTTTGTTACTTTACAGCCTTTTTCTAAAATGGATAATATATATTTTTTCCCCCTTCAATCTACACACAAAACCCTTAATGACAAAGCAAAATCAGGTTTGTAGAAATTTGTGCAAATTAATAAAAAAACCTCAAACCCTGAAATAACACATTTACATAAGTATTCAGACCCTTTGCTATGACACTCATTTGAGCTCAGGTGCATCCTGTTTCTATTGCTCATTCTTGAGATGTTTCTCCAAGTTGATTGGAGTCCCCCTGTGGTAAATTTAAATGATTGGACATGATTTGGAAAGGCACCCACTTGTCTATATAAAGTCCCACAGTTGACAGTGCATGTCAGAGCAAAATGAAGTTGAAGGATTTGTCTGTAGCTCACCGGAACAGTATTGTGTCAAGGCACAGATCTGGAAGGATACAAAAACATTGCTGCAGCATTGAAGGTCCCGAAGAACACAGAGGCCTCTATCATTCTTAAATGGAAGAAGTTCGGAACAACCAGGACTCTTCGTAGAGCTAGCCACCTGCCCAATCTGAGTAATTGGGGGGAGAAGGGCCTTAGTCAGGGAAGTAACCAAGAACCCGATGGTCACTCTGACATAGCTCCAGAATTCTGGTATGAAGATGGGAGAACCTCCCAGAAGGGGAACCATCTCTGCCAATTCCACCAATCAGGCCTTTATGGTAGCGTGGCCAGATGGAAGCCACTCTTCAGTAAAAGGCACATGACAGCCTGCTCGGAGTTAGCCAAAAGGCACTTAAACGACTCTCAGAGCATGAGAAACCAGATGCTTTGGTCTGATGAAACCAAGATTGAACTCTTTGGCCTAAATGCCAAGCAAGATGACTGGAGGAAGCCAGGCATTGCTCATCATCCCTGTGGTGAAGCATGATGGTGGCAGCAGCATGCTGTGGGGATATTTTTCAGCTGCAAGAACTGGGAGACAAGATCAAGGGAAAGATGAACGGAGCAATGTACAGAGAGATCCTTGATGAAAACCTGTTCCAGAGCACTTTGGACTTCAGACTGAGGTGACAATTCACCTTCCAACAGGGCAACCACCCTAAGCACTCAGCCAAGACAACGCAGGAGTGGATCTGGGACAAGTCTGTGAATGTCCTTGAGTTGCCCAGCCAGAGCCCAAACTTCAACCCGATCAAACATCTCTGGAGAGACCTGAAAATAGCTGTGCATAGACACTCCCCCATCCAACCTGACAGAGCTTGAGAGGATGTGCAGAGAAGAATGAGAGAGAATTCCCAAGTCTAGGTGTGCCAAGATTGTAGCATCATACCAAGAAGACTTGAGGCTGTAATCACCACAAAAGGTGCCTCAACAAAGTACTGAGTAAAGGGTCTGAATACTTATGTAAATGTGATAATTCAGTTTGGTTTTGTTTTTATTAATGTGCACACATTTTTTATAAATCTGATTTGGCTTTGTCATTCTGGGGTATTGTGTGTAGATTGAGGAGGGGAAAAAATACATGTTTTCTATTTTAGAATAAGGTTTGTAATGTAACAAAATGTGGAAAAAGTGAAGAGGTCTGAATACTTTCTGAATGCACTGTACAAGTAAATAAATCAGCACAACCCAAAAAGGCAACCAACCGGGCAGAAGTTCTACCCCCTCAGTCATTCTGGTTTGTGCCAGGGCCCAACCCCCTTTGGTACATCCCTTCAGTAGCATCCTGCCTCTACTGTGGGCCACCTCATCAAGATGCCTGCAATCAGTGGGACCTTAGCAATAGCGTCCCAGCAGAACAGGAATCCAGAGACAGAGCTGCTTTTTTTTTTTTTTTTTAACTCTGGGGAGCTATAACAAAATTGTTTGACTCATCAAAAAATAAAATTACTTTTGTCTAAATCAAAATGTTGTGTTTTATCGCAGCTTTAATCCCGAAGTGTGATGCTTGGGTGTTCATAATCCTTTAGGAGCTACTGTCTTACTGTGCTGCTGCGCACTCTTGGGTTTTCTGGCGGAATGTCAGCAGTGGGGCTCCGTCACGTGAGCTACCTGGAAATCTCTTGGGATTCGTGGTGTGGGAACTGCCTCTGAAGTTCTGCTGATGAATTGCAGATTGTTTGCTATTGTTAACTTCTTCCAGCCCTCAGCTTATCATGTGGCAGAGTTAAGAAATGGTTCCAGCCCTTGCTATTCAGGAAGTGTTTGACTTTAACTGTTTTGGGATACTTCTGAAATTTAAAACAGGAAAAAAGCCTGTACACTTCATGCGTATTACCCAGCGGTCTTTATCTCTGATTTTGTTCTTTGGCTTTCCAGAAGTGAAAATAGCCTCCGCTCGCTTATCCCGGGCTTTTAAGATTGTTAAAGGATGAAGGCTTGAGAGATGAAATACACTGGTAGTGCCTGTTCATTTTCATCATGCTGTGTGAAATTGGTTGACATATTATTGCATAACTCCATGGAGCAGCCAGCTTTCATACTGTACTGTGCTATAATCACAGCTGGGAAATCCATCTTCATAGTCTCACTCTAATGTGCTTGTGGTGCACGTACCTGCTGCTGGATGTAAATATTGATTAGCAGTGGGCTGGAAGAGGTTTTGAGACAGGGCAGATACGATACATACATTCAAATACCCGAAAGATTCTTGAGCAGATATTAATGCACAAGAGTGAACTTTTTTCAGTGGAAAGAAAGTTCTAGAACAAGGGGGTCATGATATGCGGCTCCAAGGGGGTAGACTCAGGAGCAATATTGGGAAATACTTTTTTATAGAAAGAGAGGTGGAGGTGCAGAACACCCTTCCAGATCAGGCAGTGGAGGCTTAAACAGTAATAGACTAAGAAGGCCTGGGATAAGCATAGAGAATCCTTAGCTTGCAAGAAAGTGAAGAGATGGCAGAAGCACAACCTTAGCACCACATGTTTATGTTTTAAATTGCCCCACGTGAACAATTCAACAATGAGTGTTCAGGCTGATGGACTGAATGGCAACGTGGGTAATTATTAAATGTTAGAAGTCCTTAGCTCAATTTGTCTAATATTCCTTAATTGAATAGCTCTTATAGTGATTGCAGTATTTTTTTTAAGTCTTTATTGTATGTTATTAAAATGCAAAAAAATAAAATTTTAAAGAAATCCTAGCAGGAACAGGCGACAGCACAGTTGGGTCAGTCTGTTGATAGAACTAACTAACTGGGTTTGTCTGGCAGACTGCAAATACAGTAATAACTACAAGTTCTAGCGACATCTCAGGTTCTCATATAGATGGGTCTGTCTGGGACACTGAATAAGGGACCCAGGAGGGCAGATTCTCGGCTAACAGCCATGCTATTAGTAGCTATTACATTATTACAAAGCCTTGTGGTTAGAATAGAGAATGGAGAGATATACTGTGTGTGAAACTAAATGGGAGGGAGAGGGGGGTTGTATGCTCATCTGGCCGAGATGGTAGAGTGCAAATGAGGAAGAGAATAAAACCTGTTCTGGATATGAGGGATCTTACAAGTGGTCATGCTTTATTCCTGGCAGCTCGGATATATCCATAGCGCTGGGAATAGGAATATTGGGCAGACTAAATGGGCCAACGGGCCTTTTTTTTGTGCCATCATCTACTGTCACATTGTTTACTGTGTGATTGAATAATGTCCATTGGGATACATGGTCATAGAAGATCTTACTTGTTCCATTTTATAGTTGGTATTATTATTATTTTTTTTTAAATCTAGAACATCAACATTACTGTTGACTTGGCGCTCACCTGTTGGCAAATGTGCCATTAAGCTAATGAGAGATTTTGATACAATGGAATGAGGCACTATAAAACATGTGTAGGTTCTAGTAGGCCTTGCCTTACTTGTGACTTTCAGAACATCTTGGTGGTTTTCTTGAACCATGCCTACACAGCCACCAGTTAATTCTATGCCAACGATGGCACAGTGAGCCAGGCCTGCTTCTCTTGAGCTTTGGTTGTTAGACATGATAAGAGTTTTATCGACAGTACAGATGTTTAGGAAGGGAGAAATTAGACAGTTGGCAGCTCTCTATATAGGTTTGGGGGGGGGGGGGGGGGGAAGCTACCAGATTCAGACCCATCTGGGCATAACTGAAAGAGACACAATCTGCTATCAGTCACAACTGGTGCATTTGGCAATAGCAATTCCAGGCTTGTTGGGGGGGCCAAAGGAATGAAAAAAAAAACTTAGGTGGTCTTTCTAAAGGTTTCATTCCACTCCAGGTAGAAGGCTAAGGTTCTTTTGCAATCCAAACTTCGTAGCACTTGTTCACCTTTGTGGCTTGAAAAGGAATATTGGAAGACTGACTGGTTAGGGTGAAAGTCCGTTACAACCTTAGGCAAAAACTTAGGATGGATGCTGCATGCATAGCCATGGCGACTTTGGGAGCCTACCTAAGATCAGACTCCAAGGTGGAGATCTACAAACCTGCACCACGGCGTTCTCTCCACACATTCGCATCCCACTGAACAGGAACACCTGATGTGACTGTGGGTTGGTCTAGTTTGTCCTATGGAGTATGTTTGAAGTGTAGATCTCAACTCCATTGCTCCTAGGATCCATTGTTTTCATTCCAGGCTGCCCCAGTAAAAAAAAAAAAAAAAAAGTCCTGTTGCCATAAAAAAAAAAATGTTTTTTTTGCCAGTTGACATTCTTTGGTTATGCTCTCTTTTTTTCATTCAAGGCAGTCTATAGCCAGGGAGTCTCCATGAGTGAGGACTGCCATCCTGCTTGTCCTCAGAGAAAGCAGAATTGCTTACCTGTAACAGCTGGTCTCTGAGTACAGCAGGATGTCGATCCTCACAAAACCTGTCCGCCTTCCCTTGGAGTTGGGTCTCCACGTTCTGAGTTATTTCATAGATTGGAGGGCCCCTCATGAATGTAAAGCAGCTGCACGTGCCCAGTAGGGCATGTTCAAAGCTTCCAGAAGCTTTGAAGTCAAAGCTCTGCGCTGCGCTCTATCCAGTGTCACTCATGCGTGAGGACTGACATTCCGCTGTCCTCTGAGAACACTTATAGGTAAGCAGTTCTGCTTTCCTTCTCCTACCCTTCTGTCTGCTTTAATTCAGTCCCAATGCACACTCTTCTAGGCTGCCTGTCACTCTGGCTCCCTCTGGTCCCACAGCTCAGTTTCCCTGCGGCCACTGCTGGAGTTTTGCAGTGGACTTGTATGCTCTTATGCTCAGTTACCTGTGTAGGTCAGCACATAAGTTCTGAGCTATGCGCATACATTCATCAGTGGCTGGCAGGGTATGCATGCATGCTAGTATGCACATTCACATCCCGCCAGTTGCCAACAGACAGACACCACTTGTGGAGGCTAAGCGTATTATATATAGATAGATAGTTGCTCCTGACATTTTGCCCCATCATGGTCAATCTGGGTTATAATGTTGCGTTAGGCGTTCCTGTTGATTCAGAGCAGAGACCCATGGTTGACTCTTGTTCCTTAGTTTGCAGGTCATTCTCTTTTCCTGTTTTGTCTGCCTGCAGAAAGAGTTCAAGAAAATTTAGTGGAGTGTTAGTGTGTTGAGGAGGATAGCACGAGTGGAGAATGATGTGCCTGCCAATGAAAGAGAAAAACAATCTTTGTTCTAGTATGGTATGCGCTGACTGTTGGTATGCTAAACACAAGCTGGGCTTCCTCAGGCTGCTTCTCTCATCCGTAGTTGTGCAGACTTTTATTACTTTCCTTTTAGCTCAAAACACAATAGGTTTACTGGTTCTCTCTTATACAGCTAAGGTTGATCCTGTGGCAATTACATTTTTTTAGTCCAGGCAAATAAACAAATATCCCTCTAACAAAAAATGCAGCAAAGCTGGCAGAAAAACAAAGAAATGGCAGTTTTAAATTTCTTTAGGAAAAAAACCCCATAGCAGTCAGGCTGCAAAACAAATAGTATTAAATTTCTTAAACCAAAAAAAAACTGCAGCAGTGCCCTTGCTACACAATTCATATCCAAACAGTTTCCTAAAATATTTAGCTCAGTCTCAAACAATTCTCTTAACCTTTTTTCACGACAAAGGTTCCCCTGTCTCCAGCGCCTCTTTGCCTGACCCAAAATCCAAGTTTGATTCCTCAGGACTGGCTTCTCCTCCTGACTGCGCTCCTTCTCTGCCTCACCGGTAGCTGGCATAAGGTCATAGCCTTCGCCCTCCCTACTCGGAAGCCCTGTGCTGCTTCTGCTGAGGTGGAAAAGAGTGTGTTGTCTGTCCCTGAGCAGGAGACCGCAAATCACAAATATGTTGTGATTTGTGTTTGGAGAGCACATAACTAGCATAATGCTGTGTTCTGATTGTGATTCATTTATTTTATTTATTTATTTTGCATTTTTATATACCGACATTCTTGTATCAGATATAAATCATACCGGTTTACATTAAAAACAGAGTATGCAGGAAAATAGGTTTCCTAAGTCAAATACATTGAACATATTTAATAAACAAAGGATTACTAAACACTAGGAAAAAGGTTAATTAACAAAGGAAAACTTAAGGGAATTAAAATAAGCGTAGCACAAAAGGATTGCACGAAGGGGTGCACAAAGGGGAGTGCCCCTATGGCGCACCCCTTCGGCGCGCGACGCCTGGTGGAATGTGGCCATTTACCGGCTCGCCGCTGAGCGTGATGATGTCATGGGGGGCGGGTCATGTGGATGGGTGTATCTTACCACTTTGTACTTTCTGTCTGAGTTACTGGAAAAAAGAGTTTATTCCTGAGAGAGAGTTTTTCCTGCTTATAAAAAATAAAAATGTGTTTTCATTGGAAATATTTTTTTATTTATCAATAGAAAGTTTTTAACGTTAACAAAATCATGTTTATCCAGAGTGAGTTTGCACTATTCCTTGGGTTTTTGGGTCATGGTCCAAAATGACCCCAAAATTGTACTAATGTCAATTTTATAGGGTCCAAGTGCCCCTAAAACAGTATTAATGTTTTTCTTTTCATGACAGGCGATGAATTAAACCTTAAAATTACATTATAAATAAGGGCCTTCGTTTTCAGTTTTCATTTTATTTTGCCTGGGGATTTCAGTGCTATAGCAAAACAAGTTGGTGGAAAAATGTTTTGATATAACACACAGGAGAAAAATCAGTGGTAAAGTAATTTTAGTCATCCAAAGTTATAAAGTTATAATGTTATAGTTATAATGTTAAAGCAGTACATAGATGCAGTTTTTACAAGTTACAATATAAAGATAATATGACCTGTTGTCACACTATTATACAAATTATCATGTAAACCAATGTGATACCTGTGTCTAAATGTCGGTATATAAAAACAAACAAATAAGTAAAATCATTTTCCTCTGATTTCTTTTTTCTAAAATTGAAATTCCCTGGCAAAATTAAAAAGAAAATGAAGGTCCCTAATTGTAAACTCATATTTAAAAAACCAAAAATATTTCCCTGTCATTGGTCAGTGCTGTAGACTTGTCCAACTGGATGCATTAACGCATTAATCTTTCTGGAGATGAGGCTTGACTTGTCAAGCTCAAGTTAACTCTTTAAAGCATCACTCTTACCTATCACAAGAAGAGGAAGATGGGCATCATGGACATTTCTGACAGCATTGTTCTGTTTAAAATAAGCATATGGGGACCCGCCCAATAGCCTGATGACTATATGGACAGGAAACTCTGGTCAAGTTCACTTTCTGTCTGACGGTCCGAGGATGCCTCAGAGGTAACAGTAGCAGTCCCTGGAATGGAGTACCAGTCATTGTATGGCAGTGACCCCCTACTAGCTGGGTGAAGAGCACACTTGTACAGGGTTCTTAAGGGAGCCATGATCCAGGTTTATGAATTGGAGAACTTTCACTGCAAGCTGGACTAGTGGGAAGGGGAAAATAATCTTGGTAGCTGTGAATGAAGGCGCATGGTGCCTTAACTCAATCGGGGCAGGTTCTGATGTAGCTAGGAACCTAAAGACATAAGAGGAGGTTGCCAGGTAAACACCAAATCTGTTCAGTTAATGTTCATATCTGCTTCTGGGAGTTAGGTTATATCTAGAGTCCTTCACTTTTGGTTTCAACTGATTTTTCACCCATAATTTCCAGGAGTTTTGCCATGGCACATTGATATGCTCCTGAAAAACGGTGGCAGGCGACTGCTACCACAGCCCACAGCAAAGTCAGCTTTTCTCTGTTTCCTATCCCTTAAGCCAGCCAGCCGCTGTCAGAGAAGACCAGGGGGAGGCCAGTGCTGCAACTATAAAAAAAAAAAAAAGGTTTTTCCCTCACCCTGCTTTAGCTTCTGAAGCCAGCAGGAGTCTGCACGCAGTGCTTCTTATTTGCTGCTGCCGCCGCCGATACCTTCTCTGGAAATGTTGGACCCTACAGTCTTGCAAGACCCACTGGGCCCTGTGCAGTTATAACTGCAGAGGGAAGTCCAAAGCGAAGGAGTCGGCAGCAGTATGTAAGAAGCACTGCTCATCCAACTCCTGCTGGCTGTATACTGAAGGAAATATCACAGGGAGAAGGTACATAACATTGTAATGATGGCAAAAGAAGATCAAAGTGGGTCATCCAGTCTGCCCAGCAAGTATTTTTGGTTTCTTGTAGAAGAAGAGATCACATGAGGGATGGGTGGAGAACAAATGATTGGGTCAGCAGCCAAAGAGGTAGCGGTGAGGGAAGATGATTATTGTGCCAAGATGGTGGGAGAGAGATTATTGCCCCAGGGGGAGTAGAGAGGGAAGGGAAGAAAGATAATTGTACAAAGGGAAGTGGAGGAGAGATGATGGTTGTGCTGGCTGGGGAGAGAGGTGAGAGAGAGAGATAATGCTGGGGAGGGGGGACGATTGTACAGAAGGGGTGAGGGACAGATGATGATGAATGTGCTGAGGTGAAGGTGAGATGACGACTGAACTGGGGCTGGAGGTGGAGAAAGAGATGATGATTGTGCTGGAGGGGGAATGGGTAGGAAGAAGTGGTACCTGGAGGGAGGGAAAGGAAGAGCGAGAATGCTGGCACTGGAGGGAATGCAAGAAGCAGAAAATGGTGGGGATTGTGCCTGGAAGGAGAGGGGGGAGGGAAGAAAAGCTAAAAGAAAAAAAAAACTAAGCTAAAAAATAGACAAAAATAAAGACCAAATAAAAAAAAATCACCAAAAATAAACATTTAACTCAGAAAAATGATGAGTAATCTTTTTTCCACAGATTTATTTTCCTGTTTATGCTTGTCAGAATAAACTTTGATAGATTCCTGGGAAGAAAATTAATAATAAAAAAACAAAAACCCAAAACAAAAAACCAAAAATGAAGATCCCTAGTGATATACAATTTGTAGCTGAGGGAAGTAAACACATGCAACAAACTTCTATCCCATTCTGTTTCTGTAGAGTCTGCTGACTCTGTTTAGTCCAGTTTCCAACAGTGGCCAATCCAGATCACAAGTATCTGGCAGGACCACAAGGGGTAGATAGATTCCAATCTGCTTATCCTAGGGGTAAGAAGTGACTTTCTGCAACTCCACTTCAAAAATAGTTTATGGACTTTTCCTCCAAGAACTTGTCCAAACCATTTTTAAACACAACTATACTAACATCTTTTACCACATCCTCCAGCAATGAATTCCATAGTTTCATTATGCATTGAGTAAAAAAAAAAAAGTCCTCTTATTTGTTTTAAATGTATTACTTAGTAACTTCATTGTGTGTCCCCTAGTCTTTGTATTCATTGAAAGAGTAAACAACCAATTTGTGTTTACCTATTCCATTCTTCTCATTATTTTATAGACCTCTATCATATCTCACCTCAGTCTCTTCTCCAAGCTGAAGAGCCCTAATCACTTTCGCCTTTTCCCTGTATGGTACCATAGTCATGTTTGCTAAACTAGCTCCATGCAACCCTTTGCACAAGATAGTCATGATGGGCTCAGTGCAGAGGAAACCACAGTATGGGTTTCAGGAAAAGGTCCAGAGGGGAGAGAGCAAAAGGACAGGGTTAGGAAGAGACTCTCTGGAGAACAGGATGAGCCTTGGAATGGGGACTGGGGGCTAATGGGAGAGAGAGAGAGAGAGAGCAATTTTTCTTCCATTGCATTGCAAGGAAAAATGTTTGAAAAATAGTGATTTATTTTATCGGACCTCCAATGGAAGACTGTAAATAAACTGCTTTTTCCAGGTTGGATAGATGCTTGTACTTTTAATTTAGTTGATTGTACACAAAGCAGACATTTTCTTTAAGGAAGATGTTTTTCTAATTGGGTTATAGATTAGGGCAAAAATGTCACAGCTATGTTCAGTCAAGTCAGAAAATTAAAGAAACCAGCACTGTACATATTGGAGTGATGCAGGAGGAGCAGAGTAGAATTACTATGTTGTTTTATCAATCTTGGTGGTTGTTTTGGGAGGAGATTATATTTTTATTTTTCTGTTTAACATTGTATGTGGCATTGGTCAAAATATACTTGAATCAGTATGAGAGTAAATGGTTTGCATGAGCTGTACAGAGGTAAAAGGCATAACTAATCTAGGACACCTTAGGTGTGTCTTGCAATACAAATCTAAATTGTTCCCCCTTCCCTCCCACTGCATGGATTCACTCAGAATGGAGCTGGGAGCTGTGTATAGTGAGAGAATGTAGAAACGTCCCCTCCGTCCCCTATCTGTTGCCTGGATACACAAGGGCATTGATGGTATGCTCTGTATTATTCTACTGGTTGTATGGTGCCCTAGTAAAATGTATGTTAAATAGGCTGGGTGTTGGTGTGGAACTCTCTCTCACAAAGACAACCTTCCCTCTCTTTCTCAGGAATCTGAGACCGAAACCATCCATCCATCATAGAAATACTTCCTTCCCAAGGCGTTCACAAGATCAGTGGTTCATAGACTGATGTGCTGAGGGGGTTGAACATTCAGTTTGGAATGTAGCTATTTGGGGATAGTTCATAGATTTAATCTTCCCATAGATCATGGGTGGCCAACTCTGGTCCTCGAGAGCCACAAACAGGTCTGGTTTTCAAGATATCCACAATGACCATGCATGAGATAGATTTGTATGCACTGCCTCCATTGTTTGCAAATCCATCTCATGCATGTTCACTTTAGACAGGGCCGTGGAAGGGTCTGTAGCTCCCCCCCCCCCCTTCCAACCCACCCAGAGTTGAATGTGCCCTCTGACAGTGGTAGCTATATAGTGAGTGCTCCATGACTGCTGTCACCCCCTTTTTTCACATTTTTAAAATGGTGCCCTTACATACCCTGGCAGCGCCCCACTTACTGACACCGCTCATCCTGCCTAATGGTTGCACCGGCCCTGATTGTAGCTATTTTGAAAACCAGGCCTGTTTGTGGCTCTCAACCAGAGTTGGCCACCCCACCATAGGTTATAAGCATGGAATGCTAGTTTAGCTGTTTTCTTTGGGAATTATTTAGAAATATATATTGCTAGATGTTTGTTTGTTCTATATTACCATATCACCAAATCCAGCTTTGCCAGCCCATGCCACTGCACTATCATGTGCAGTTTTATCCCGCCTCCAGATGTAACATGCATATTTCCTGCTTTTTAGTGGAGAATCCATATCCTTTGTGCCTCTAAGTACTTACTGGACACACAATAGTCTTTTCTTTCTTTAAATAAAATGGCACTAGAGTGACAATGTTGCTCTTTTTTTCCCCAAGCTGAGAAATTGTGCAATTTTCAGGTTTAGAAATAGACCCTGCATTCACACAAAGTAATACCGTCCAGTAGTGAGGCTTTCCTGGCATCGTGTCCTTTTACGTGTTGCAGGTTTGTGACTGGCTTATTGTTAACAGGAAACGAGTTACTTTCCCCCAACTGGGCCAAGTGATTCCCATTAAAATGGCAAAGCCAAACTGGCTTTTTAGTTTCTTTAAAGGGCCCTCCCTGGTGGTTTATAGTGGAATTAAGTTTTGATTGATGGCTTAATCTGAACATGAGCGATTGGTTGGCAGCCTGCAGGTGTCATGTCTATTTGTTAGAGTTAGCCTGTACAAACAGTGGCATTAAGAGTACATAAGCACCAAATAGGATGGTCCAAGTGAAACAAGGAAACCATCACATACCATTCTGTATTACAAGTTTGTATGTGAGTTTTTATGATGAATATCAGTTACTGTTTTGTTATTGGATTATCTAACTGACTGATAGATGCAAAACGTTTAAATTTTGAATGTTCTTTGAGCTACGAGATTTACCACCCTGATTTATTATGCTTATTTCCTCATAAAGACAGAATGGGAAAAAAGACTTAGCAAATCAGGTTCTTAGTTTGAATGTTAGCTGTATTCCAAATATATTGTGAGCTATAGATTTTGTTCAGAGTAAACAACCTTTACACAATGCCTCCCGACTCTTTCCCCCATAGTCTGCTAGAGTGAAATTGGTTTGCATTTGATTTGATTGTGTACATATAGTGGCTGTAGAAAGTCTACATCCCCTTGAACATTTTCCCAATTTTGTGTCAGTGCATCAGAGTTGCATGCATTTAAATGAAGAGGTTTTTATGTCACTTATCTATACACCATATTTTTCAGGGCCAAAAATGTTTTATTGGTGGGCAAAGCATATACGTATCCAAAAACCAAAACTGAAAATCTGTTGGATAAGTCTCCACAGTTGTGGAGTAAAATGTAGGGATACATAGAAAAATCACTGGTTTCCTCCTCAACCTGCCAACCCAGTTCAGAGAAGTGAGTTATATGGAGACAGAGGACATGCTTTTTTTCTCCATGATATCATCACTGGATAAAGAGAGCTACAGCCTGGGCCATTGCCAGTAGTCTTTTCAGCAGTTGTTATATATATGTGGATTAGTGCAGCACAATTCTGGGATTCAGTGATCCTTGGCCCATTCCTTGGCTTGGTTGAACACATTTTGTTGGCTCCTTGGGCAGTATCCCTACCTTGGGCCTATTCCCTCTGATAAGCAGCTTTATCTCCCAGGGTCTTTTGTTTTTCCCTGGTGGAGTATGCTTCGGGGATGATCCAGGTTCTTTAGTGGTCCTGGTTGATTGTTGCTTGTAGGCAGCTCCCTAACATCTTAGAGCCTGATTGAACCTTTGGGGTGGGAGGTACCTCAGTTCCCCTTCTCTGCTCTCTCTCCCTTTGTATGTGGCAAAGTCCTCTGTAAAGTTTTATTGAAAAATATATTTTGAAAAAAAAAAGAGAAGCGTGCTGAATTACTGGGAGCAGCAGTTCACAGTGTTTATACAGCATCTCTGGGAACCATCCACTTCTGAAGGTATAAGGCTGTTGAGGAGCCCCCTCTAGACTTAAAAGCATTTTTCTCCCTTGGCCCGCATTCCTGGTCTACCTCTGACTAAGGGCCAGATTCATTAAGGTTTTTCTCCCATTTTGTGTCTATGGGAAAAACCCTTAGTGAATCAGCTACGAAGAGAGATTAGCTTACTGCTAGAATGAACTGCAGCTAGAGATGTGCTGCCTGCAAAGCCCAACATGTTCCTAGTATAGCAGGCTCAGTCTAGGTTTTCCCCATTCAAACTCAGTTCTACTCAACATTATAGTATTCTGAAGCCGTTTCCTTGGCAGCCTTAGTTGTCTCATGAAAAAAAAGAGGACACAATTTGGTAAACAGGCTGATGTAAGGATACAGGGGATGCACTATAACTAAATTCTCTTGAGTTTCTGTGAATATTTTGAAAAGTTTGAAGTTATCAAAATTTTTAAAGGTAAAGTATGCCTATAGCAAGGGAAGAAGAGATTGGCCAATAATCATTTTATGGATCTCTCAGCACAGGAACTATTTTTGTATGTGACATCACCAGAGCAGGGATATCATCAAGCAGAAAACCTATGTTCAGGTTAGAATCTGAGAAAGAGAGAGCATCCATTGATTCTCACCAGAGCAGAAGCACTGTGCCCAAGCTCCTCTCTGACGCCTAAACTAGTTGTTAAAAAAAACACTTTAAACTTGAAAGGATAGTGATAGGAACACTTGAGAGAATGTGTTCAAATTTAGTTTTTCCTGGCAAGGTAAGACAAAGAGTAGCGCAAAGTTAAGCTAAATGCAGCTGTATCATGGAAACTTATATACACAACTTTTACAAGTGTGAATGTGAAAAACTGGATTGGGGAAAGAAGTAATAGAGTTCAGAAAAACTGATTTCCCTGCATACATTCAAAACTTCCCTATTTTGGAGAAAAATACTGAAAGGGTTATGGAGAGAAACAACTCTCCAGAGTAATTATAAACATCTGATAGCTTAAGAAAATTTGAGCATTAAACTATATTGAAACAAAAGGGTTGCTCTGTTAGTGAAATTTGAGAAAAATTGAAGAAAGTTGCCACTGCAAAACTATAGAAAGAGTTTTGTTTCATTCATAAGTTCAAGAGTCTCTGTGAAATTTCTCCGAGAGTGCATGTTGTGGAAGTCAATTTAGAGGATCATATTAACTTCAGCTTTATACCAACCTTGATTTTGAGAGCTGGGTGGGAGAAAGTCATAAAAGGTTGTCTGATGTTGAAGGATTAAGTTCTCTGAATATATAAACATCTACAAAGAACTCTAGAAGCATAAGGAAATTATTAAAAGATTGACTCTATTGCTTTTAAAAAAAAATAGCTACACAAGAAAAGAGTGAGGAGTGCCTGGTCATATTATTGTCCTTTTAATCCCAGAGTAGGGTTATTTCTCTTATCCTTTAATTTAGTTTGTCCAGTTCATCAAGCCTTTGAAGACACACATCTAGGGAAAATGGTAGCTGCATGAAGATATGTAGTGCAAGGAAGATAGTTTTTTTTTTCTTTTTAAGTTATTTAAAGGCTAGGATAGTAGGAAGAAGCCCCTAAGGAAGATCTTCGAGGTGAAGAGTTCCTGCCACTGAGCTCGTCATGATCCTGAGCTTTACGAACTAGTCACTTGGACTACAAACTATATTAGAACAAGAGAAACAATAATCCCTAGCATGGATCTCAAGCTATGCACACAAGCAACATTGACTTGTGAAGTTCAGCTAAGTGTGTATACATACCAATACAAACATAAAGACTCCTAAGTAACAGAGACTCGTGAAAAGAAAGAGGAAAAGGAAAGAGATCACACATAAGAGAGTAGACACAGAAATAGAAAGACACAAAATAAATACCTGAGAAGAAAAGTCGAGTGTCCAATTTTCTGAGAAGAGAGAAGTACCCAAAGAATCAATTCTACATAGAAAAACAAATTCACTAAGAAAGAGTTGCATTTAAAGAAGTGACACTTATCTGGAAAGCTCTGAGTTCATTAGAAAACTAGTTCCAGAATTCCAGAATTCTAGGCAAAACATAAGAAAAAAAAAAGCTATTGCATTATTGTTATAAGTGTCTTTCTTGAAATTTGTTGTGCTTGAAAAAGTAATGATTGTTAACAAAGAAAATTGATGTCCTGAAGTAAAATTGTCTTAAGAAGTTATACTCAAAAGGAGAGTTCCTTTGTTCTATCCCTGCTTCTCCTCCATGCCCATGGGAGATATTGCTGGGTCAGTTCTGGACTCCTTTTCTAGGCGGGAGACCCAGTTGGGAGGAGGGTATCGGACTGCACACCTTAAGAAACAACATCAGAATACTTTTCCATCATCTTTGGCCACAACAGAGGGAAAGGTCTTTGCCATGGGGGGATGGAGTTCAGAAAGTGGATTCCAGAAACTGCACTTTTAGCAGCGATTCCACTATTTTACTCACCACAGAGGTCAAATTAACTGGCGCCTCCTCACTTCCACTGTTGTGAATAGGAACCTGTGAAGGATTGACACTATTTCCCCTCCTTAACCAGTGTGGGAGCAGGCACCTAGCCTGGTCCACTTTAAATTCTACAGGGAGAGAGAGCTCTGTGTTGGGGACCATGCTGGGTGGGGGATAAGAGTGTAAACCCAGCTGGGTTTAGGATGCCTCCATGTCTCCAGGAGTAGGAGCTCTTGACCCTGATTTAGAAGTTGTGTTACGAGTATACTGCAAAGACAGACAGCTATTGCTAGTATTATTTGCTGATTGTTTGAATAAAAGTTGAAATTGCATGAGAAAAGGCTGGAGTCAGCATGGTTCCTGCTCCAATCCACAAGGTTTTGCTCCATCATCATCACAGAACCACATCCGCCAAGTTCTAGTCTTCTAAAATAACACTGAAAAGGTCAGTTGTGTTCATTTTACGTAATCCTGCTTCTGGCCTTTCCACAGTGATATCAAACAAATATTTGTTTAGCAATTTTGCTTTTTCCTTGTCAGCCTCTACATATTCCTTCCCTTCACCTCTGTCAGAATGCTACTTTTGGACTCCCTCCTATCGCTAATATATCTGAAAACGTTTTGTTCTGCGTTATAGCATGTTTGCTATTTTTTCTTCCATTTGGATCTTTGCATTCTTGACTACTTTCCCAGCTTCCCTTAGCTTTTCTCTTGGTGAAGACTACATAGTTCCGCCTGAGAGTCATCCAGCAAATTTGATATTTGTTACAATATGATTTAAGAACAATAGTGCAGACCTAAGTGATTTCACATCTAGACTATTGTAATATATTCTTTCACGGGTTTCCAAACAATTACTACAGCTGCTTCAGAATACAGTGGCTAGTGGGGATGAAAGGTAAAGGAAGATAGATGATAATATGATGAGTTCGGAGGATGGTGGAAATAGGGGACGAGGGAATGGGTGAAAGACAGGGGTAATAGAATGCTGGAAAAGGAGTGAGAGATTGGGGGAATGGGATGGCTGAGGGGGGTTAAGAGTGAGAGATGTAAAGCTGATAAGGTGAGAGATGACAAAAGGGAGACTGAGGACTGGATGTTAGAGGAGGAGAAGAGGGGTGAAATTTGAGTGGATGGAATGGCAAAGAAGAGAAAAAAATGAAAAGGGAGGATCAATGTCTGAGACAGAGGTAGGGGGAAGGAAGGGAAGAAGAAATGGAAAGTGGAATGGAGAAGACTGAAGAGAGACCAGGATCAATCCAATTATTAAAAAAAAAAAAATGCACAGACAATAGAGGTAAAAAATATTTTATGTTCAGTTTTTAGAGCGTGGAATATGTTAGCTTTGGGAATATACATTTCTTATATATTTGATTTTGTTCAGGAGGCAATGCATTTCTGTTTCTTTTTCTCTGGTGTTGCAAATACCCAAACATTAAATAAATCTCAACCTCCTATTGCTTATTAATTAATAGCAGTTTATGGAGTTTTCCTTTAGGAACTTATCCAAACCTTTTTTAAACCCAGTTACACTAACTGTTGTAATCACATCCTCTGGCAATGAATTCCAGAGCTTAACTATGCGTTGGGTCAGAGAGAATTTTCTTCGATTTGTTTTAAATGAGCTACTTGCTAACTTCATGGAGTGCTACCTAGTCCTACTATTATCTGAGAGGGTAAATAACTGATTTAAATTAACCTCTTTAAGTCCTTTCATGATTTTGTAGACCTCTATCATATCCCCTCAGTCGTCTCTTCTCCAATGTTAAGATTTTGTGAATTCTAAGTGGACAACAGTCTTACCTTAGACTGTGATAGAAGTAGAGGACACAGATGAAGGTATATCCATGCAACCAGGCACAGTCTAGTAAGAATCAAGTAATTCAGATTCAGACCCATTCGTAGGCTGGCAACACTCAAGGGAAGTCCAAGTCCGGGTCGTAGGCAGGCAGCAAGGCAGAGTATCCAGGAAGGAGACCAGAGTTGTGGCAGGCAGCGAGCAAAGGCGAGTCCAAGTCCGGTCCGGGTCGTAGGCAGGCAGCAAGGCAGAGTATCCAGGAAGCAGACCAGAGTTGTGGCAGGCAGCGAGCAAAGGTGAGTCCAAGTCCGGTCCGGGTCGTAGGCAGGCAGCAAGGCAGAGTGTCCAACAGAACCAAGATCAAGGCAGGCAGCAGACAGGGAAAACAGAGGGCAGACCAGTTTAAGCAAGGAGGCAACACAATCCAAACAGAGCACCAGCACAAGCAATACTGTGCTGGGCTCAAGGTTTTAAATAGCAGAGAGTTCCCGCGTGATTGCCAGGCTTCTGGGAACTGACGCGCTTAAAGGGGGCGGGGCCTGAGCCTAAAGTGCGTCAAGACATGCTGTTGCCACTGCCACACGGCGAAACTGCAGGGGACTCGGGACCTTGCCGACCTTAGAAGGTAACATCCAAACTGAAAAGCCCTAACTTCCTTTCCATGCCCCTTATCATTTTGGTCGTCCTTCTCTGCACTTTCCCCAGTGCAACTATATCTTTTTTTGAGGTGGCGACCAGAATTGCACACAGTATTCAAGATGCGGTCTCACCATAGACAGATACAGAGGCATTATGACATCCATCGTTGCATTTGCCATTCTCTTCCTGATAATTCCTAACATTCTGTTTGCTTTTTTGATCGCCACAGCACACTGAGCCGACGATTTCAATGTATTATCCAGTACAATGCCTAGATCTCTTTCCTGGGTGGTAACTCCTAAGATAGAACCTAAAATTATGTAGTTACAGCAAGGTTATTTTTCCCTATATGCACTTGTCCACGTTAAATTTCATCTGCCATTTGGAAGCCCAATATTACAGTTTTGTAAGGTCCTGCAATTTTTCACAAATCGCTTGAGATTTAACTACTCTGCATAATTTTGTGTAATCCGCAAACTTGATCGGCTCACTCATTTTACCCCTTCCCAGATCATTTCAAAATATATTAAAAAGCACCAGTCCAAGTACAGATCCCTGAGGCACTCCACTGTTTACCCTTTTCCACTGAGAAAATTGACCATTTAATCCTACTCTGTTTCCTGTCTTTTAACCAGCTTGTAATCCACGAAAGGACATCTCCTCCTATCCCATGACATTTTAGGTTTCTTAGAAGCCTCTCATGTGGGACTTTGTCAAAAGCCTTCTGAAAATCCAAATATACCACTTTTACCACTTCCAAATATACCACTTGTCCACATGTTTATTTACCCTGCTTCAAAAAAATTTAGGAGATTTGTGAGGCAAGACTCCCCTTGGGTAAATCCATGCTGGCTGTGACCCATTAAACCATGTCTAAATGTTTTGTGATTTTATTATTTATAACAGTTTCCATGATTTTTCACGGCACTGAAGTTAGGCTCCCTGGTCTATAGTTTCCCGGATCACCTCTGGAGCCCTTTTTAAATATTGGGGTTACATTGGCCATCTTCCATTCTTCAGGTGCAATGGATGATTTTAATGATAAATTATAAATTAATTTATAAGAGGTCTGAAATTTCATTTTTTAGTTGTTTCAGAACCCTGGGGTGTATACCATCTGGACCAGGTGATTTTAATACTCTTCAGTTTGTCAATTTGGCCTTCCACATCTTCCAGGTTTACTGTGATTTGGTTCAGTTCATCTGAATCATAACCCTTGAAATTGTCTCCAGAGCAGGTATCTCCTCAACATACTCTTCAGTAAACACCAAAGCAAATAATTTGTTTAATCTTTCTGCAATGGCCTTATCTTTCCTAAGTGTCCCTTTAACCCTTTGATCATCTAACATTCCTACCAACTCCCTCGCAGGCTTTCTGCTTCTGATACATTTTAAAAAGCTTTTATTATGAGTTTTTGCCTCTACAGCCAACTTCTTCTCAAATTCTCTCTTAGCCCGTCTTATCAATATTTTACATTTAACTTGCCAATCCTTATGCTTTATCCTATTTTCTTCTTCCAATTTTTGAATGAAGATCTTTTGGCTAAAATAGCCTCTTTCACTTCACTTTTTAGCCATACTGGCAGCATTTGACCTTCCTTCTACCTTTCTTAATTCATGGAATACATCTGGACTGTGCTTCTAAGATGGTATTTTTTTTTTAACAATGTCAACACCTGCTTCACACTCTTTACCTTTGTAGATGCACCTTTCAGGTTTTTATTTTTTAAACTATTTTTCTCATTTTATCAAAGTTTCCCTTTTGAAAATTTAGTGCTAGAGCCATGGATTTACTTACTGTCCCCCTTCCAGTCATTAATTCCAATTTGATCATATTATGATCACTATTGCCAAGCAGCTCCACCACCTTTACCTCTCTCACCAAATCCTGCACTCCACTGAGAATTAGATCTAAAATCACTCCCTCTCTCGACCTGAACCAGTTGCTCCATAAAACTGTCATTTATTCCATCCAGGAACTTTATCTCTCTAGCATGTCCTGATGTTTCACTTACCCAGTCATTATTGGGGTCATATAAATCTCCCATTATTTCTGCACTACCAATTTGGTTAGCTTCCCTACTTTCTCTTAGCATTTCACTGCCTATCTCGCCATCTTGGCCAGGTGGATGGTAGTATACTCCTATCATTATACTCTTCCCCAATACACTAGGGATTTCTATCCATGAAGATTCAATTGTGCATTTAGTCTCATGTTGGGCTCTATGCCATCCCGGACATGAAGCACCACCCCGCCACCAAGATGCTCCTCTCATTCATTGCAATATAATTTGTACCCTGGTATAGTACTATCCCATTGATTATCCTCTTTCTACCATGTTTCTGAGATGCCAATTAACGGTAAGTCTTTGTCTTCATTTATTGCTATACACTCTAATTCTCCCATCTTATTTCTTAGACTTCTGGCATTAGCACACAAACAATTCAGTGTGTTTTTTTTATTGTATTAACATTCCGCTTTTCAGTTGACAGGGATAAATTTGAATCTTTTAACTCAGGTGAGTTTTTAATTATAGGCACTTGGACTACTTATCTTATTATTGGCATGGAGGAGCAGCCTCGTGGTTAGAGCAGCAGACTACAACCCAGAGAAACCAAGTTCAAATCTCGCTGCCATGCCTTGTGACCTTGGGCAAGTCACTTTACCCTCCATTGCCTCAGGTACAAAATTAGATTGTAAGCCCTGTGGGGTTAGGGAAATACCTATAGTACCTGAATGTAATCTGCTTTGATGTACACTTTAAGGTGCCGAAATGTGGAGTATAAAAATTTAAATAAAATAAATAAACCTCTCTGTTGGGATGCTCTAACTCTAATGCTTCATTAGTATCCTTTGAAGATACCTCCCTCCGAACCTTGTGCTGCTGGGCAACTGTTGGCTTTCCCTTTTGATTTAGTTTAAAAGCTGCTCTTTCTCCTTTCTAAAGGTTAGCGCCAGCAGCCTGGTTCCACCCTGGTTAAGATGGAGTCCATCCCTTTGGAAGAGACTCCCCCTTTCCCAGAAGGTTCCGCAGTTCCTTACAAAACTAAATCCAACCTCCTTGCACCATCATCTCATCCATATTGAGACTCCGGAGCTCTGCCTGCCTCAGGGGTCCTGCACATGGAACAGGACCCTGGAGGTTCTGGATTTCAGCTTTCTACCTAAGAACCTAAATTTGGTTTCCAGAACCCCCTGCCCACATTTTCCTATGTCATTGATGCCCATATGTACCATGATAGTTGGCTCCTCCCCAGAACTGTCTAAAATCCTATCTAGGTGATGTGTGAAGTCCGCCACCACCTTCGCATCAGGTAGGCATGTTACCAAGCGATCCTCATTCACCAGCCAAGTATGATGGCTGACCTAACCCTTCCCTCCTGGGCAGTAGCCCTGGGAGAGACATCCTTGGTGCGAGAGAACAATGTATCACCTGGAGAGCAGGTCCTTGCTACAGGATCCTTTCCTGCTGCACCAGGTTGATGCTCTCCGATCATGAGACCTTCCTCCTCCAAATCAGCACCAGGGCTGCCAGACTGAGTTGGGATTTGGCTACTATATCCCTGAAGGTCTCATCTATATACCTCTCTGTCTAACTCAGCTCCTCCAGGTCTGCCACTCTAGCCTCCAGAGATCGGACTTGTTCTCTGAGAGACAGGAGCTCTGTGCACCAGGTGCACATATACCTCTTCTCACCGGTGGGTAAAAAATCATACATGTGACACTTGATGCAAAAGACTGGGAGGCTCCCCTCTTGCTGCTGGACTGCTGCCTTCATCTTAAATTTGTTCAGTTCCTAGTTATGATTAGGTTGCTGTGGGAGTAGGAATGTGTGCTAGGGTCCTTTAAATGTATTAGTGTATTCACTATTTATCTGGTAGTGACCTACAAGGGAATGATTAAACTCTTGATAAGGTGTGGGGAATTTCTGAATTTAAGTTAGAAGGGTGATTCATTTTTTTTTGTGTGTGAAAGTGTCACATGCCTATAAAAGGATGAGCTGGGGTTGGTTGGAGGGAGGGAAATATAAACACACAAACTCCTAGTTTTTGCCTGCCCTCTGACTAGCTATTTAATACAGACACACAAACACACTAAATAATATACCCCAATAGTTTACTTTTCCCCAAAGCTTTTAAATTCTAAAACTTTCCCCAAGCTGTAATTACCAGTTCTTTTTAGCCACCAGCAAGGTGATCCTCTCCTCTCAGTGCTCCCACAGGAGACATCACAATAAAGGTACTCTTTTCCTTCCTCCCCCGGAGCCTGAACTCCACCAGCTTCATCTGACAGGAGTCTAAAAGTGGAGGCTCCTGCACTCTGACACAATGGCTGATCCACTGGACTTGGTATACTTTCGTCTTTGAGGTGGTCCTCATTTTGGCAGTTAAAAGCCCCCTTGCTTCAGTCAGTCTTAAAATCAAGAGTTGGGGTAGTAGGTGGCCTTTAGTCATGTCATAGTTGAAAGATGTCCATCATAAAGTTGCTAGACAAATGTTAACATACTGCTGGCAATATCTACTCCAAGCAGGATCAGAGTGTAAGAGGGAGGGAAGTGTGAGAGAGCTTTTCTACAGTGAAGAAGCATTGCAATCAACTTTGAGGTCAAAAGTTTTGCAGCTTGAGGAAGTGCAATACAGCTGTCTGACTCTACAGTACTTTGTTTCTGAAAGAAGGAAGCACTTTTACTTAATACAAGAAAACGAAATGATACAATAAATACCTACCCTCCCCCCCCACACACACACATAAACACCCCTTTCCCCATTTTTTTTATTCCTTGCTAATTTTATCTTGTAGTGCAGAGCTTCTGTAATGTCCTGCCCACAGGGCTGGTGCATCCATTAGGCGAACTTCGGCAGTCGCCTAGGGTGCCGAGCCGTAGGGGGCGCCGAAGAGCAGCCACATGGTGCCGCAAGCCTATCCCCCACCCCCGTTTCGGCGCCGACTGCAGCACCATGTGGCTACTCTTCGGTGCCCCCTCCGGCTCGGCGCCTTGAGAATCACAGAGTCTGCGCCGAAACAGGTGGGGGGCGGCAGCTCAAGGGTCGCCTAGGGTGCCCAATACCGGCCCTGCCTGCCCAGCAGACCTGTCCTTTAGATTAGTGTGACTTCATCTTCTCTCTTGAATTTGCACGTTTCAGCACTTCTCAGTTGGTATCACTATCCTGTGATTTGATATGTGTGGTGGGCCAGAAGTGCTATACCAGAAGCTTGCCAAAGATAAAAGCAGTAGTACAGTTTGTCCAGAGAGGCTGCTTGAATCAATGTTCAGAAGTGCATGACCAACTACAAGCATGGAATGCAATCCAATGCAAAGCTGGCTCCAAGCCAACTTTTAATGTAAGTAAGTATCCTCCAACCAGTGACAGTCCCATTGGGCTGTGTGCTCACCATGTCTGTAAAATGTAGTGCAGCAAGCTTGTTGATAGATAACTTTGTGTGCTGGAGGTTGGTACCATCTCCTTTTACCTCTTTACACTGACCATCTGATACTTATTTTGGCTAAGATCCAAGTCTAATATCTGCCTTATAAGCGGAGGATGGGCTCTTCTTGGTCTCTGGCTGAATCTGACAATATGGGGGATTAATGAATTGTTACCTGAGCCCCCCCAACACACACACACACACACTCTCTCTCTCTCTCTGTGGAGAAGATTGTTCTGAGCATTGTTGAAGGAAGAGGATTAAATGTGATGAGGTCCTTATTCAGTAAGCTGAGGAGTGTACAAATTATCTGGCAGATAACTTGTCATGGATATTCAGAGGGACAAATCTCTCACTCAATATACTTGGCTAAAGTTATCCAAATAATTTTGGCTGTACCTCTTAATATACTTGTTTAAAGATATTCGGGTCAGTTTACTTAAAAGTCTTTAAACCCTCCTGGCTATATTCAAAATATAGCCAGATAACTGAAAAAGAAAAAAAACAAAAATCCAGGGCCAGCAGGGGCAAATCTCTACCCCCCACCCCTTAAAAATACTCAAAATATTATCAGGGTAATTTACCCCTCCCCCAACCTCTTCAAAATAAAATAAAGCTGTGGTCCAAGGTCTCCCTCCTCTATGCCCTCCCCCCACCTGGAGGGCTGACAGGTTGGGGGTGGGATGGGTTGGTAGAGGGGCCCATTTGTCTATGGGGAGGGCAGAGCTAGGGCCTTCAACTGTTTTATTTATTTATTTTGGGTTTCTTTTGGAGTCGATTAATCAAGTGCTGTACTGTAGCATTATTTTGAGTATTTGGGGGTTTAGACCTGCTGGCCTAGAAATGTTTCTTTGTTACCCAGCTAAAACTTCTCCAGGCAGCAGGGGAAGGTAGAGGATGTATTTAAAATTCCAGGTTTGTCCGGCTAAGATGTGAACTTAACCAGACAAGCCATTTTGAATTTGACCACAATAAACATATATTACTCTGTGTGTGTTTGTGTTCTGTTTATATATATATATATATATATATATATATATATATATATATATAAGAGAGGGAGAGAGAGAGAGAGAGCTCTGTTTCTATATATAACATTTAATTGTAATGTGTGTCCTTTGCTAATATATCTCTGGTTTCTTTTTAGCTAGAATCAAATGTATGGAGGAGAGTCCCTTCTTGGCCTTTGATTGAGATTAAGAACTTGTAAATAGGAGAGGGGGGTGGAGAAGGGGATGGCAGGGTACTGACAAGCCTTCTGGGGATCCCAAACTGACCTTTGACCAGACTGGAAGGATGAAACCGCCGGTTCAGTTTTTAAAAAATGCATTTTAAAACCTTCTGCATTAATATTAAGACTCTTTGCGATATGTGTTGCAATTGGGCTGTCATGTCAAATGAGTTAGCTGGTCAAGGCGTCCCAATCTGCTCCTAGTAAACTGCTTGCAAGATGGAAGACATGGGAGGCACAGCCCCTTGCTTTTGCTGCTTTACTATCGTCGTGCAGCGTAGACCTGTCTGAAGCCATCAGTGATGATGAATTGTGTAGCAATAAGATACTGTGCTGTCCACATGCTGTTCCCAGATTACTGAAGTAGTTTGAAATCTATAAATATTACTTTTTTGGGGAGGGGACAAGGAAAATAAAATTTGTTCTGCTTTTTTCTATTTTAAAATTAACATTCATGGCCTTCTCTAATTGCCCATTTTTCTGTTTTGTTCTTTTTTTGTCTCCCAAAATTGCATTATAGTACAGTAGGGATGTGCATTTGTTTTTTACTGCACACTAAATCAAAACAGTGCACACTGTTTCAGTTTGCTGTGCACTAAAAATGAAACGCAAATGGAAAAAAAAAATAGAAAAACACAAAACTTCTACGTTTTTTTTGTAGCAGAAGCACAACCAATAGAAAGCCAGATAAACTTGGGTGTCTCCACCTCCTACTTCTGTGATTGACTTTCCTATTGGGATCTGCCAGGTACTTCCAAGTAACCTGGACTGGTCTACTTACAAAGATCATTGGTCTGACCCAGCGTGGCACCACTTATGTTCTAAAGCCTACATGAGTGAGAAAAATTGCAGTCTTATTAATTTGTGGAGGCTTTTCTAAACTTAACTTGGTTGTCTCTAAGACAGGAATGTGAGGGATGAGAGGACATGCAGGGCATTTGAGATTCTACAACCTATGTTGAAATTAAGCCATGGGATGGGGGGTTAACTCTGGAACTCCTGAAGACAATACTAGGGGATCACCAGTGTCTACAGGGCATTGGTGTTTCACTTGAAAAGGAGTAACTTTCCCAACTGAGGGGAGGGGTGACAAGCCAACTAGCTTCCCAATACGTATGTTGTGCGCTATTGCTAAAGTCCTGTAATCTTTCAGCATATGCAGCCATACATTTCTCTCCTTGTAGCTTGTTTCATAAGGCTGAAACCTTATGGCTGCAATGACGGTACCTTCCAACATTTAGAGAATAATGCAGATTGTAAGGTTATACTGTTCATGTTACCAACATTACAGGATAATTTTTTTAAAAAATGTTTTTCCCCTAAAGAACAGCCAATTGTTAGCCATATGATGTGATTTCGCATAGCCTGCAGAATTATTTAGCTTGCTTAAATGCGCATGGAACTACATTTTTGTGCGATCGACTTGTGATTTCCTCTTATGAAATCTCATTTTTTTTTTCCCCTATAAGAATTCTCGACATCGATGCAAAGGTTGCTCAGAATCTTTAGGAAATTGGGCCGTGGATATAGTTGAATGAATATATTATGCCATAAAACATGGCCTTTCTTCCAGTTAGGTTTCCCCAAAAGAAGGGCTTTTAGATCATAGAAGGGGGAAAAAAAAAAAGCCTGCACTGCCTGCGAGCAAATGGTAAAGAAAACTCATCTGCACAGGCTCTCTCGGGCCATTCAGTAGGAGTTTTTATAAATCCTCAAATGACACAGCTGTAATTAAAAGCTTACATGTCAGCATGTAGGGACTGATAATGTTATCATGTAAATGTTTCCAGTAATTGCAGGCTTATTGTTTAGTTATGTGTCATCAGTTCAGAGTGTAATAATGTTTCTTGACTTAAGCATGTGATATCACTTCACAGTTCTAGGGATCTATTGGAATGAGACATCTGTATCTTTTTAAAAATTGTCCTCTCTCTCTCTCTCTCTTTTAATCGATAGCCTGGCTTGCAAAATGAATTTCTGTTCATCTGCTTAGAGGAAAACTTTTGGCTACTTTTCCTGTTTTGGGAAGATTCATGTTAGTTGAGCAAGATCTGGAATCCAAGAGCAGGCGCACCGTTAATTCGGCCCTATTGTCCTTGATCCGTTATTTTGAGGTGTATCACGGCTCTTTAGTAGAGGAGGCAGGAGAACAGTGTGGGCTTGGCCATGGCTTATCTCCTCTTCTCAGAATGATGCAGATGCATGGCTGTCGGAGTGGTATTATCCTTAGTGACAAGTCAGCTGTGCTGGCACGCCTCACTTGAGCTCTGATCTACTACAGATCTAGTGAGTATAAAAGGCTTTGGAGCCCTGTGACCATAAGTGACTAATTTTGGGAAAGACACGCCCAA
Organism: Rhinatrema bivittatum; assembly: GCF_901001135.1. NCBI lineage: Eukaryota > Metazoa > Chordata > Amphibia > Gymnophiona > Rhinatrematidae > Rhinatrema > Rhinatrema bivittatum. The sequence continues at coordinate 319,473,162 of NC_042615.1, read as the reverse complement.
GGAAATGCAGCAGCTGTGAGATAAAAGTATTGTGTTGTCCAATGGTTATATTATTTAAAATGGTGTTAGAATGAATTGAATACTTTATATATATATATATATATATATATATATATATATATATATATATATATATATATATATATATATATATAAATATATATATAAAAGTTCTCTCATGCTAGGCCTTTGGGAAAAGCTTTTCTAAAATAAAGCCTACACAGCCTTTTTTTTTGAGAAATAACATTTTAGTAATATTGATATAATTTCTACTGCTCAATTATCTGCATGCATGGATTTTTTTTTTTTTGGCTCTCTTCCTTCTGTTCCTGTGGTCTTTTCTTTATACAGATGCATTTTAGTTATATTCTTTTTTTTTTTTAATTAAAAACATATCTTTTTATTATAACTACAGCATATGTATCAGAATTAGCCTCTTAGGCAGTAGCGTAGGCTGTAGGAGCATCACAATACAGTGTGATGAGAGTTGCCCTATTGTGACGACAGATTCTTAAAATTAGGCCTCTTTTGTAATGATGAGATCTTCAAATGGGAGATTGTTTGGAAGTGAATGTGTTTTATGTAAGCTCATGTTTATCCTGTTCAAGGACCTGCTATTCTCAATGATGGCATTTCTCTCCCCACCAAGGGCTCCCTTGGAAAATAATTTCTCAGTCAACTTATTTCATGACATTTAAAGTCTGTGCTTGAGTTTGTAGTCTACACTGACTGTTTACACTTACAGGTCTTATTAAACTGTTTTCACAATGCACTTGAAACTTGTTTTAATCTAATTTGCATTTCCATGATGGTTGAAGACAGTACATTGTGCAGTTTAACACTGGTTTAGAAGTGCGTCTCAGTGAATAAGAAAATCAAATGAGGGTTGTACTGAAGTTAAGCAGCAAGACTTGAGACAGTGGGGCTTAGTGAACATCTGCATACTTCAGAGTGTTGTGGGCATGAGATGGAGAATGATGCCGTATCACCCCCCATGTAATCTCGATATGTACAAGAAAACTTTGGCCTGCTTTCCATTATTGCATATATATATTTATTCAGTGCTTAGCAAAACCCGTTTCCATAGTAACAAGATGAATGGTCCATCTAGTATATGAATGGTCCGTCTAGTATATTCAGCAATTTTTTTTCTAATTGTTATTATTTTACGGGTAATAACAACTGCCACCTTGTGCAGGCTACCTCCAAGCAGAAATGTGAATTTTAGGTGTAATAGTAAAGTTACCCTATTTGTTCATTTCCATTCTCTAGCCAGCAGGGATCCTCTGTGTTTCTCCCACGTCCTTTTGAATTCCATTATCATTTTTGTCTTCACTGCTGTTGGCAGATGATAAGCCAAAGTGGAATCGCCATCAATATCTTATGTTCTCTTTCATGAGAATAGTGGTAATATCTCTGTCTGTGACTTGTCACTGGTGACAAGTCATTATATAACTCTATTGTTTGTCCTTCCCAAATTAGGGTCCCATCTTTATGGCACAGGCCAGAATCATCTCTTTAACAAGAAAATTGTTAAAGTAGGCAATAATGTGTGTCAGAACGTTCCTCTGAGGTGCATCCGTGATCCGTGCACCTTATCAATAACGATATCCTGATCCACTTTAGTTCCATCTCCATCCTTGCAAATCTTTACAATGACCTGTATACAGTCCATAAAATCTGAGGACTCTAGGATACCCCTAAAATGCAAATGTCATCACCTTGATCTGTTTTCAAGGTCTTCCCGTTCATTACAAATCTCAGAATTGACCTTTTCAAGCTCCCCAAATGATTTCTGCAATTGCAGTGTTGTCGGGGCCTGTGTCTCGTCTCATCTCAGCATTTTCTACTCTCTTCCCAATCTCAACAAAATCAGCCTGCAGTTCAGTCTCAAGTATTTCTTTCTTTATACCAAACAAATGTCTTTAAATCACAAAAACAACCTTGAAGCTCAGCCCAGATAGTTGTTTTTCTCTTATTCACTTGACGTGTGTCACATCTCTCATCACTTCTTGCCTTGATCTGCATGTGATCAGCAAGGTCAACCATGTTGCTGTGTTCTTCCTGCAACACGCTGCCTACGAGATAGAAAAAAAATCCTTAAATCTACAAATTTCTTTCTGATTGCCATACCAAAGTTCTAAGAAACTCTTCACCCGCCGATATCCAATATTATGGGAGGTTTGCACCATTATAAAATTGAGGATTTGTCATACCCACTGGGAAGTAGCTCTGATAAGCTGCCATTCAGAGCGATGATGTCACTTTCTTCCGCATACTAGTAATTCTAATGTTCACCTGCATTTCAAGGGAGGTTTTTAAGAAATTGCAAATATATATATATAACTTTTTTTTTTTTTTTTTTTTTTTTTTAAATATCACTGGGTAAGGACAAACCAGCTCTTTAAATAAGTAACCATCGTAACAATGACAGCCCTCCACAACGGTGCTCCCATATATGAATTTCATCATAAATCTAAAATACTTGATTTTCACTAGTCATTTTACACTTTTTAAAAATATAAAAACTTTGGGGTAGATTTTAAAAGATATGCACGGCTATGCATGTATCTTTTAAAATGCGGCGTACTTTTTTAAAATCTGCCCCATTGTGTTTATATTCATGTGCCTTCATACCACTAAATGTAAGTCTTCTGCGAATCCCAGAGGCTTACTTTAACATGTTCCTCTCCCATCACCACTGTAATAGAGACTTGTTTACACTGATGGCATATTGTCTATCTTATCTACATATAATATTTAACCGCCAATAACAATTACTTTTTTTTTTTTTTTGCGAATGCTATTTTGAGCATTTAGAAGTACTTAAATCCTGGTTTTAAAATCCAATAGTCACCAAATAATCCATTTAACAACAACTTTATTTTTTTTAAATAATATACATCCCATCATAAGGAATGCCAGCAAGGTTAGCAACAGGAAAGCTTTTTGTTGTCTGGCCCAACGGTGTGTCTATGCAAAACAACAGGTGTTTCTCAAATAAAAAGCAAGGTGTAAAAATAAGACCGATTACATCATTTAAGACCTGTGGCAATGTGATGACGAATAGATGAACAACAACAGTAAGATCAATTATTAAAAGGGTTCAGAACCTGGTTGAGGACACAGCCATCTATGATATACCAATAAAGTACAGTGTAGGAAGGTGTTGACGGCTCGTGGTGTTATGACATTATACGATGTGTAAGTACCATTTAGATGGAGAATTTTACATATCTGTTGTAGATATATTATAAATAAGTAAGAAAATAAAGCTATCAAGTCCATGGAGAAGTATAATTTAACCATCTGGGATAAATTTCCATATCTTCAGATAAAGTATTTTGTGAACTGTGAAGGCATATAAAAGGATCTCTTGTAAAGGAAAACATTGTTTGCAGGTTTTGTGATAAAGCCCATTGTATTAAGGGGTCAATCTCTGAGATTTATGGCTTGCCCCTTGGTGTGAGCTAGGTGACAAGCGTAGGTGCTTAGTGGATTGGGAGAGTGACTTGGGTAGTCCTTTGGATGAGAACTCTTGGGATCTCTGCTTTTTTCCAACTAAGCAACCCTCTATTTCTTCATTATTAGTGGAGAACAGGTATAAGATGGTATTTCGATGGTATCTTACCCTGTGTGACTTCAAAAACTTTACCCCAGTGTTAAAGGTTATTATTGGCATATCTGTGGTGGGAGTGTGACTTAGTGCAGGATTATTAGCATCTGATAATATGGTGGATCAATGATATTTATTACTCAAGTTTTTCCATGTAAAGATCCTAAAATATTTTTATTAGGTCTCTTTGATGCTGAAGTCTCTATTAGTTATTAATAATGACGATTATAATTGCAGCTAGATGTGCTTTGCCTGTTTGCTGGAAGAAAAAATCATAAATTCTGACTTTATCTAATGTATGTTGACTAAGAACTGTTCATTAAATGGGGAATCTGACTGCGATGAAAAATAATACCCTTTTGAAATGTGAAGCCATTTGGAAACCTTTCCAGATTTGGCTGAAAGCGAAAATTTGATTGCATTATTTTCTTCTTTATCCCACAATCTGTGATAATGTTTGGGTAGGAGAGGTGGGAGAGTTGGGGAGGAAGGCTTATTTCAATAAATTGTATAATGTTGGTGTTTCCATGTATGCTTTTCTATTTATGCTCTTTAATAACACATATTTTAAAAAAAAGAAAATACCTGATTATCTTGAAAGCAAACTATATACATCTTAATGTTTTATATTTGTCATTTGCAGTGACACAACCTTCCAGACTGAACAGAGAAATTTGACCATCATTAGTCATTCTTAATCATTTACAGCCTCTGTATTTTTTTTGGTGAGAAATGTTTTGAGATACAGGTGCAGCTTTCTTGAGTCTGGATTTGTTTTTGGTAGAATGTAGGGTTGAGATGCTTGGGCATTTTTCGCCAGCAGGCATGTGCACACCCAGGGCCCCTGGTTTCTGTGACACCACAGCCCATCTGCTGCGGGATTTTCCTTCGCTGGAGAACGTGGGAAGTAGCTCAGGTGGGCCCTATTGCTGCTGTAAATTATATCCTATTGATGCTTTCTCTAGGCAGTCTATCTCTCTTCATTCGCTCTGGGCCCAGCTACTCTGCCTTCTCTGTCCACACTGTGGCTGCAGGCAGGGCTGGGTGACTTTGGAGCTCCCTTCTCTCCTGCTGCTATGTGTTGGACTGGACTGTCCTATTGCTTTCTCTCCCTCCCTCCCTGTACTCCTGCTGCTTTCAAGCTTTCCTCACCTCCCGTACTTCATTGGACTAAAGTTGAGCTACCTTGTTTCCCTCTTCCCACTGGTCCAGCAGGCCTGGTTTCGTCACTTTCCTCCTTTGCCATTTTAGACCACAGCTTGCCGATTTTTGGGGCATGACCACCCATCAGCCTGCCATTGCTACAGTGCATTCTTCTTCTTCCACCCGCCAGCATCGCATGGGTCAGTGAAAATGAGCTGGGCCGTTCGTGGCCAGCAGGGGAGGCGGCTGGAGTGGTGGTAGAAAAGGAGAGAAATTGCAAGGGATGGAGAGAAAGGGGGAGAAAAATGCAAGGGATGAGACAGGAGGGAAGGGGCAAGAGTTGGGACAAGAGAGGAAAGAGACAAGTAGGTGGAGACAAGGGAGGAAAGCCTGGGAGGGAGGGAGGGGAAAAGACTATAAAAGAGAGGGTGGAAAAGATTGGGAAGTGGAGGCAAGTGAGAAGAGAAATGGTGCTTATGGGAAGCAGAGAGAAGGCAAGAGAGGACAAATAAAAAGGAATGAAAAGTAGAAAATAGAGAACTGAAACGAAGTAAAAAATGAATAATGGGAAACGAACCAAAGGAAGTAATCAGGATGCATCCAGCAAAGGCTGGGAATCTTAATTATTTTTGTTTTTTAAAGGAAAATATTTTTCCATAAAACAGCCTTTTTTATGTGCATTTGGAAATGTGAATGGAATGGAAATTGATGCAAGTATAACAGAGTTGTTTCATAATCTCAAACTGTACCTCGGAATTTTCTAAACCCTTGGAACAAAATATGCCCCTGAGCACAGAGACCAGAGGCCTGGCTCCCACCTCACCAATGCCACCTAGGCTAACACGTCTAAACGGGTATCTTCCTTCCCCTGCCCTCTGCCTGTCCACGCACACGCACTCCTCACATAGATATTAGATTTAAATTTCCAAGAAAGTAGTATGAGTGGTTAGACGTGGGTTAGTGGCCTGGATTGTCAGAGCTTCTTCAGGTACACAGAATGGCTAATAATAGTTATGTGACCTTTTCTGCTGGCAGACTTGCCAGGCTATTTTAGACTAAATACCAGGCTCCAAAGAAACTGAGCTGTACATTGAGGCGAGCAAGGTACAGTTGACCTCATGGTTACTCATGTTCTACCAGGGAAGCTTCTGTAACACGAAAGGTGCAAAAGATAGTTGGACTATGATAGACATAATGACAATTGTGTAACTATTTTTTGTTGTTGTTTTTAAGATGTACCTGTATTTTTAACAAAGGGAACAGCCTTTCTTTGTAGTTTCCAGCATCTGCATTTAATTCCATTTGTATGCATGTGGATAGAAGCACATTCCAGTTCAGTACTCTAATTTTCAGTGCATTAGCTTTCTCTTCGGTCACACACTGCAAATTCTTACAGATAACACATTTTCCTTCTGTATACAATGGGTTTTATGATCTGGATAGACAATAATAAATACATGTGCCTTGGCACTGAGGGCATATGTTGCAAAATTTAGACTTCTAGGCTCCAAAAATCTGTATTGCTTTGCTACAGAATTCACTTCCAAAATACTCCAGAAAACTATAGGCCTCCCTTTACTGTCTTAGTTTTTCAGTGGTGTAGTATTTACTTTTTATATTGTACTTTTTAAAATAAAAAGATACATCTATTTTATTGGGTCCATGATTCCTGTTTATTTTTTTAAATCTTCACTCTTTGGCCTGTTCTTCAGATGCTGCTGCTGTATCTGTATGTGCATGGATTCATTGCTGTATTTGTTCGTGTGTGTCTGTGTCATTTCATTTCATTTTACCTTTATTGAAGTGGGGAATTTCAACTATTTTAAATCTGGGATAGGCTGGAGCATGCTGTCCTTCTTTGGTACCACAAAACAGAGTTGTAACACCCCTCACTTCTAATCTGAAGCACCTCTGGCATCTTGCTGCATCCAAGGAACTTGACTGACTTCCTGTAGCTCTGAACTTCATTTATAGGTCCTTCAGCCAGGACTTCCTGTGGCACTGACTGATATCACATCCTGCATGAGTATATAAGCTTTTGCAATCAGCCAGTGCTTTAGCAACAGGTCCTCCTGCTCTGCAATGCGTGTTGCTACTCCGTTGTTCCTGATCCTGTTGTGTCTCGTTCCCGATCCTGGGTGTGCCTGCTTCTGTCTGTGTCTCCTGCTCCTGCCCTTTCTTGCTCTTGCCTTGCTTCTCCTTGGCCTGATCTCTTGAGCTTTGACCTAGCCTGGACCTTGACTGTGCCTGTCTGCTGCCTGCTCTGACTTCTGCCTGAATCTTCACCATGCCCGTCTTCCGCCTACCCTGACCGCAGCCTTCTCCTTGACTTAAGTCTGTTCTCTAAGGGACCTTCACCTAAGTCCTTCCAGCCCCTGGATCCCAAAGGCTCAACCTGTGGGGAATGGAGCTGGTATGGTGAAGTCCAGACCTTGTCCCAGTTGAGCGTGACTACCTGCTGTCAGCATGGAGACAGGTAGACACACCAAGGGCTCACACTCCATGACAAGAGTATGTTCCCTGTCCCTGTTCCAAAGGTGGTAATAGAACTATGGCCTGAAGGTCTGGAGGGGCCCAGAGATGAATAAATTGGGGAAGAGGGCTAGGGCCCTTGGAATCCTAGAGAGGTTCTTGTCCAGTTGATCTAGTAGACTACTGGCGAGGACTTTGAGCCACTTCTCTTTTATGCCAGGTGATAGTCATGGAGGAAGCGTGGCCTTTGGCTCTGGCAATTGAGGCGCGGGGAAATCCTGAGCATAAGGACTAGACTAGCAACACTCAAGAAAAGGAAATTATCAGTTAATACCACATTTTACCTCTTAGAGCAAAAAATGTGGGTGTATCTGAACTTTTTATATGGATGACTTGAACAATGGCAGGATTTTTGGGAGAATAATAGAATCCACTTCTTTATTTAACACGCAGCTGTAATTAATAGCAGTTGCCATTTTGACACTGACCCTTATGCTTCCCCCATCCCTGATGAAACATTAAAAATTGCAAGGTCTATATTGAGTGGGGGAACGGGAAAGTTATACGGATAACTTTACTTGGATATTCCGCAGACATATGTTCTGCTGAATATACCCGAACAGAATCAAATGCACCTTGATGAAGTTATCTGTGTAACTTTAGGGCAGCCGTCTGGCACGACCAGACTTACCCGGGTAACAATATCCAGATAATTGTGAACATTAGCACTATCCAGCTAAAGGTCAGCACTGCCCTTGGAATGCCCCCAGCACTGCCTTCTTTTTTTTAATCCGGCTAAATTTTCTTTGGGTAACGATTTATCCAGAAAAAAATTTAGTGCAAGCCGGGAGCAGAATTTTTAAAAACAAAGATTTGGCTGGGTAACTCCTGAATCTTTTGTATATGGACCCCTCTGTATTTGTAATTAAAAAAAAAAAAAAAAGCGAGCCTGTTAACATCAGGGGATATGGGCATGCTGACTGATTTAATCGGCTTACGTCACCATGCAGTTTTTTTTTCCGCCAAAGATATGCAAATATATGTGGCTTGTCCTTTATGCAGTTTTTAAAGATGCAAACAACAGTAGTACATTGTGACGGATGCATGTGAGCGAGCAGTTCTTGTTGACCTTAGGAATATTTTCCTCTCTTTCAAAGAGGTTCTGGTGCAGAGAGACCCAGACCAAATACTTGTCAGGCAGACTCAGTTCAAGGTTTTGTTCCCCGGAGGGGGTTATAGAGTGAGGAAGGAATGTTTCCTCTGTCAAAGCCCTGACACTGGACTTAAAATAATAGTCTAGACTGGAGGTGTCTGTCTGGTGTCGGGTCTGGGGTTGACGCCATCTGATGAGTATGAGGTGCAGCATTCCTGGTAGGATTTTGACGTTCCTTTGCTGTTGGTAGGGTGCAGTTTCCTGCTGATTTTCCTAATCAGAGACAGTTGTTGGACTTAAAGCCTTTTTCTTTCTGCATTCCTACCTCCTGTTTCTAAAATGAGGAAATAATTTTGTTCTTTAAAAAAAAAAAAAAGGGAGATGTTCTCAATTTGTCTACATTTCTGCACTCTGTGAGTGCTTTGTCTTCTCGCTTATGCTATGCAAGACGGATTGGTTACGAGCGGGCACTGTTTTGTTTATATGATGGAAGAACAGAGCAAGAATGCCCAGAAATGATCATGTTGGACTAGGTAAGACCATACAAAATTGGTTTCCAGCTACTTCTAGCAGGGCAAAAACAAATTGTACTTGGAAATAAATCGATGCAAGCATTGACAAAACCCACTGTGAGACTTTTTAGCCACTAAGCGATGAATTTAAGAATTGGGCAAAAGTCCCACAATGCATTTTTTAAAGGTGGATTACTGGTTCTACAGTTCTTTCTGTGGATAATATTCTCTTTAAAAAGTTGCAAGAAATTAAGTTGGCAAGTCGAAGTAATATTTCCCAGAATGAAAATATTGTCCCTGCTCTTAGTTAATGTAGGCTGTCTTTTTTATTAAGCAGAAATACTGTTTGGGTGGGGGGCTATCTTTATTTATTTATTTATGTCTTCTTTTTTTGCCATTTCCCTTCCATCCCAACTCCCCCTCTCCAGCATGAGGGCTGGAGGGCCTTTGAGACGCACCTTTTGTACCACTCATTGGCTGGCAGGTAATATCACAGAACCAACAGGTGCCTTCCCTCCCTGGGCCTGGGCCTGAGTGCACAATCTTCATGGCACACGTAGGCCCATCTGGACCTGAAAAACTGGGGATGCAAACCTGATCCTGTGCATCACAGTGTACAGTGCCACGGCCTAAACCACAGAGTCATCCCTAAGTGTATTGGGGCTTTTTTTCCCTAACATTTTGTTCACAATATAAGGATTTATTTTCTGTTTGAATCCTGCATATAAAGTACATGGGTCCAACATCTGAAAAATATATTTAAAAAAAAGTGATTCTAAAAGAAAAGAAACAGCATCCCGCCCCCATCATAAAAAAAAAAGAAAAAAGTCTATCGTACAAGCATCACTTCCTTCAGCAACTTTCGGCTGGGTGATGTACTGCTTAAATTGAATTGCCAACCCATTGAGCAAAATGCATCATTGGTATGCCCAGAAAAGGCTGGTGCAGTGCCAGGGAGGGAATTCTGAGCCTTTGCCGCATGAAACAGTGCTAATTATCTTCATTAGAAATGGACCGAAAAATTGTTGCTGCTGTAAAATTAATCCAGTTATTTCCTGACCGGAGGCCCTGAGGTAATAAGGATCACTAGGCTGTGCGCACACATCAGTGTGTGTGATTGTGTGAAGGACTTTACTCCTAATGTAGCCAGGAGTTTTGCACACAAAATAATTGTGTCTGTAAACCTGAGTAAACACATACGGACAGCTTCGTGCTCCTTCACACAGATCCCTTATTAATCAAAATATTAGCTATCGCTCCCCCATGCAGAGAGGTACGTAGGCTTAGCTTGTGTTTTGTTGCCCTTAAATTACGGTTTGTGCACATTGAATGTGAATTGAATGTGCTATAATTTTTTTTTTTTCACATTTTTAGGTTTCCATCCTTTTTTTTTTTTAACTCCAATGTATTTGTATGCCATTAGCTTACTGCATCAAGAGTTAACTTTTTTTTACGAGTACTTTTCAGTGCACATTTTCTTTACTCTTATCTTATTTCATTGAGCCATGAGGTTTAGATTTTAAGTGAACGAATAATCTTCGAGTCTGACTTGAAACACCCACCTCCCCTGTTACTTTGGATCACATTAATCCAACGTTAAATGATCTGCCAAATCTTGCCTGATGTGAAATACCTAGATTATGAATGAGGTTTAAGTTCACAATTTGCAGGTTTCTTTTTTTCTTTTCTGCTCATGATACAGATTTCAGTGAATGCTAAGTATCTACAGAAGATATTGGCTAGTCAGTATATGTTGAATTAACTGGATCTACTGCAGTTCACTAGAAGAAGATGCTTTAATGTGTGCTGTTTTAACATAAACATTTTTCTGTTGCCAGAATTTTCTTGTACTGTTCCTCAGACTAGGGCTTAGGTTGTAAAAAAAAAAAAAAAAAAAGCTATCATCAGCAAGATGTGTCCTCAAATCTTTAGATCTAGGCTGCAGTAAAAGGATCAAGAATGAGTGGAAATCTAAACAATAGTGAAAGTTAGTCTACACTGGTTCTCCCGTTGATCATTTTCCTCAAGTTAGGTTTTTATCGCTACAAGCAGTGTCAAGGCCTACAGTTTTTAATAGCAGGAAGGAAAGGGCTAGTTTTCTTAGCTTATCTTTTGAAGCAATAAGGCCATATTTTTAAGAACCTTTTGCAAAGACCAGAAATAAGTAAGCTTAATAATTTTCCTGACCTGTGCTTAAATATATATGCAGTAGCTCAGTAGCTACAGCATTATTGAGATTATAATGGCTACTGGACCAAAAATAAAATCCTGTTTAACTAATTTTGATTAAATGAAGGATACTGCAGATAGATACACAAGGAAAATATTCAGCAAGGAAAAAGGCAAGATAACATATGATATTCCATTAGTAGAGAAAGAGAATAAGATGGCAGATAAGGACCTCAAGGTCCATTTGGCTGTTCAACTTCATTCCTGCTGCTGTGCTATAAATCCCAGTTGATCTTTGGCTTTTCCCTCAATTTTCATATCCAGGAGTCATCTCTGTTTATACCATGCTCTTAAATTTCTGGGAAGACTTGAGATCTCAGTGAAGCAAGAAAGACATGGCATGATGGTGGGATGTTTGGCCTTGTATTTTCAATCACATGGGAATTGTAGATATCCCATTATAACGTAGGCCTGCGCATGGGGAAAACAGCGGTTACGTGTGTGGCTGGGCCTGACCACACGCGTAACCCCCGTTACGCGCAGAAGTGCCAGACCCAAGAAAAGGGTGGTCCAGGAGGGGCGGGGCTGGAGGCGGCCGGTACAGCGGCCATTTGCTGCTGCTCCAGGGGATCACACTCCGGCAGCTGCCAGCGTGCGCAACTTATGCCAGCTCAGGAGCTTGCATATGTTCTACAACAAGGAAACAAAAGTAAGGTAGGACCTTCTAAGGGGTCAGGGAGGAGAGGGGAAGAGGGAGGTTAGGGTAGGGGGTAGGAAAGTTCCCTCCCGATGAGCTCATTAATTGGAGCGGACAGGGAGGGGTGGGGGGGGCCCCCGATCTCATCGCTGTGTGAAACCTGCAAATTTCTATCCTCCCCTGCTTGCGCCACCCCAGAGTTTATAACATGTGCGCGCATGTTATAAAATCGCATGTCCATGTATATGCACTAGTTAGCACAGATGGATGCATGTGCACATTTTAAAAAAATCTACCCCTTAGTGCATGTGTCTTCCCAGATGGTCAGAAAGTCTAGGGATTTCTCTTTACCTCCCAAATATATTTTACAACTTGGTGATTTTCTGATATTTCTCTTCCTCTCTCCAATCCCATGTGGTACTAGAAAGTAAATAGTCTTCTTCCTCAACAAGCATTGGCTGTGTACAGGAGCAGTACATTAGGCAGGTGAACATTTGCTAAACTCTTCAGTCCACCATACGGCTGGTAGTAAAGCAGACAGCTTGGTAGAGAATTAGAGGCTGTGTAACATAGCTTTGTACAAGCCGTATTAGTTAGTGCTTACAGTGTCTGTCTGGGAAGTCTGGTTTTTATAAGGACTAAATCAAAGTGACGGAAAGGAATACTACAAAATATTATCACAAAGAGAGACTGCACCCTAGCACCATTTATTTATTTATTTATTTATTTATTTAACGTTTCTTTTATACCGATGACCGTTCGCACATCGCATCGGTTTACAGTGAACACAAAACCATTGGGCGGGGCCCTTACATAAAACAGATAATATACTGAACTAGGAAACATATAATTGAAATTAGGGGGGAGCCCTTACATCAAAACTATTTACATCAAAACTATATACAGAATTAGTGCACAGTACCAAATCGACAAGCATAGAGGTGGTCATATCAGGAAATCCGAGTAAGGGTAAGGGTCGGAGGGGGAGTTATGTAATAGGGGGTGTGATGGAGTAAGCTTGTTGGAAGAGCCAGGTTTTAAGTTTCTTTTTGAAAGTGGGGGTATAGGTCTCAGTGCGAATATCATGGGGCATAGAGTTCCATATCGTGGGGCCGGCCAGAGAAAAGGCTCTGTTAATAGTGGAGGAAAGCTTAAAGGATTTAATAGATTGGGCTTGGAGTGTTCCTTGGAGTGCTGGGCGTGTAGGTCTCTTGGAGGTACGGGGTACGTACCATGATGTGCTTCAACAAAACCATCCTACCTGTACAGGTGATTGGGGGTGGTTCCCCAACCATCTAAAGAATTTTGTAAAAGCCTTCTTCTTCCCATTACTCTACATCTTAAGAACTGCACCTGACTTAAATCACTCCTCCTTCCCTACAATTTGGCCTTCTCAGTGAACACTCAGCAAAATAGAAATCCTACCTATCCTAGACCTTGTTGAAAAATTCAAGCTCCACATCTTATGTCTTACTGAGTCCTTGACAGAAGGTGACACTCACCTAAATCTGGCCACCTAGCTACCAGAGCCATCACATATCCCAATCCATGGTCCATACAATGGGGAGTTGCTATCATCTTATAGATGATAGCAACTCCCTATATAGATATAGTTGCCACTAAGCAAAGATAATGTGATTGGAAATTTCAAGGCAATGAGAGACCAAATCAACTTGACTCCTTTCTTAAATTCTCCAAATTCCTTCATGACATTGCTGCTACTTTCAACAAACTCTTGGTACTAAGAGACTTTAATTACCACGCAGATACCCCTTCAAAAAGTAATGCCACCACTTCCTAATGCAACATGGCTGATTTCCCATGTACAAGCATAGTCACTCTCTCTGGTTTTGATTTTTCATTCTGCAAGCATTAATCTAGGCCCTGACGTAATAATGGTTGATTCTATCTCCTGGTCAGATTACTACCTAGTCCGGGGCACTACAATCTAAAAACAAACTCATCTGGTAACTCTCTCGAATCTCCCACCAGGAACTTGCCCTCCATAGCAGGCAAAAATATAAACAAGCTCATCAACATACCAGAAATATTAATGACTTCACACCCACCTTTACTCTTAATCAAAGGAATGATGAATTCACTTTGGCTATCGAGACTCCAGCCCCTCTCTAACCTAACCTTACCAAACCTTCTAAAAACTCTGCATGTTTCCATGAGGATTGTCTTCTCCTTAAACAGCAATCTCATCCACGTGAACAGGCATGGAGGAAACACAAAACAGATACAAACTTCCACATCTGCAAGGAGTATGTAAAAAAAAATTGTAAGCTAGCCATTTGAAAAGCAAAAAACAAAAAAAATAAAAAAAATTACATCTTCAACCAACTAAAATGATCTATGAACTATACAGGTAAACTTTTCAAACCAACATGGAAACTGTTACGATGCTACTCGCGGAGCCCATCCCATGAGCAGCCTCTCACCTTGCACCACCGCCGGCCCAATGCTGCAGGTCGCCTTTTCGCAGCCTAGACCACTCTTGACTGTCTCTGCCACTCCTGCATCTTTGTGGCTGTGAGCTGCTGCCGGCCACTCCTGTGCAGCCCAGATGCCTTGACACTGATTTTTCTTCGGTGGGAGTACCGCCGCTGTGGACTCCACCTCCTAATGTGGCTGGGAAGCCGCTGCTGTCGGCCGCTTCTACGCAGCCCGGATCCCTTGAAAAAGCCACTCTTCCTTCCATTTTCATGCAGCTAGGAAGCCGCCGCCAATGCTCCTCTTTGTGGCCCTGGTGCCGCCGCCGACTTCCTCCAACTCATGGGCTCCTCTAGATACGGGCGCATGCCTCTCCACTTTATTTAAAGGGCCAGTGGCGGGAAAATCCCCGTGGCCCCAACTGATGACATCTTCAGCCTGGGCTCAGCTTTCACTCCTCAGGGCCTTCAAATCGGATCTCCATGGTCTTCCATGTGTCTCTTCTCCGGTCAAGGTCTTCCTTGGTCGTCTTGTGTCTAGATGGCTCTTTGTTTGATGTTCCTGATGTTCCTGGTCTCCTTCGTCTGATGATCCTGGTCATGTTCCTCATCTGAGCTCTTTCGTTGCCTGTCCCTGATGTTCCATGTTCCGCATTCCTGAAGTTCCTGATGTTCCGTGTTCCAGTCCTGGTCCCGATGTCCTCATCTCCAGCTCTTCGTCTTGCTTCCAGGTTTCCTGCTTGTTCACCTTTCCTGGCATGCCACCATCATGGTCCATGACCAGCCCATGGGGGGGCTGTGTAGGGCGCTTCATGGCACAAGGCCTGTCTTCACGTCTGCAGCGCAAATCTCCGGAAGGCCCTTGTTTTTAATGCCAAGGTCTGTTCCTGAATCCGAGTTCTGAGTCTTGAATCCTGTTCCCGGTCTTCGAGTACCTTGTTCCTGCTTACGTCCATGCCCTAGACTCAAACCAGAACCTTCTCCACTTCAGCGTGGTCCATGACCAGCCACAGGCGGCTGTGTAGGGCATGCTTCGATGCAGGCCTCTCCTGAATCTTCGACATGTTTCTGGTTCCAAGTCTTCACTTTCTCACCTGGAGTCTGCTTCGCTTTCGGTGTGGTCCACGACCAGCCATGGGCGGCTGTGTAGGGCGCGCTGTGGTACAGTACTCACCCTGTACTAGTGCCTGAATCCTCGTCTGAGTCTTCCAAGCTCCTGAGTTCCATGTCTCTTCTTGTTCCTGCCCTCAGCCTCCGTCTGGCCTCACGCACTCGTCGTTCCCAAGCAGTGGGACTGGAAGGGCTATCGAGTGGCCGGTGAGCTACTCTTGAGACCAGCATTGCATTGCTGGGTCTCACCTGTGCGTGTAGGTCCAGTCGAGGTCTGAGCCTACCTTGTTCCAGTTCCTGATGTTCCATGTCTTGACCCTGGTCCAGCCTTGTGCCTGCTTCAGCCCATGCCTGCACACTCTCGCCTCCCATGGTGTGAGTCTTGGGGCTCCTCCCTGAGCCACACCATGGCTCAAGGACTCACAATCCCTCTTGAGCAAGTGACCGCACCTTCGCGGTCAGAATCCCAAATACCTATTGCCACTTCAGAGGACCACACAGCAGAAGACTTAGCTTAGTCTTTATCCAGGAAGAATTTAGCAATCTACTCCTTTGCTGCTTCCCCATCCACCTATCTCAACATAGTTGCCCCTCCCCCAGACCTTTGCTGGATTGCCTCAACTCCTTTCTGACAATATCCCCCATTGGACATCAGGACCATTATCCCACAGGAGGTGGAGAAGATCTTCCAGAGAATTAGTCGATCCACAAACCCTTTAGGCTCAATTTCTCCCCCTCTCCAATTCATCGGCAACTTAAAACAGGATCTAGCCCCATGGCATTCACCATAATAAATGCCATTCTAATTCAAGACTCCATATGAAGCTCACTTATAAAGGCTGTCATCAAGCTTATCTTAAAGAAACCAGGCTCCAAAATAAAAATAATTGAATACTGTTGTCCAGTCTCCAGCCTTCCCTTTTTTCCCAAATTAGTGGAAAAAGTGTTATACTTTCAACTTCTTGACTTCCTTGAAGAAGGCAACATCTCACATCCTTACCAATCTGGTTTCAGAAAAGGCCACAGAACAAAATGTGTCCTGTTGGCTATTGCCAACAGTATTCACCTGAATGCAGACTGGGGGGGTAACTGCCTTCTAGTCTGACTAGATCTTTCCTGCTGCCTTTGACACTGTCCATCACCAACTCTTGATTTAATGCTTAGGTGATATTGATACAGTATCTAAGGCTATTTGAGTATTTTCTATCTAACAGAACATAATATGTCTTTTGAACCCAAGTACTCCTAGGGATCTCACCTGTGGAGTACCACAGGGCTCTGTCCTCTCTTCGATCTTCTTCAGCATTTATATTCATCCAGTCTTCAACCTTATTCAGTCCTTCAACATTGAATACCACCGCTTTGTGAATGACATCCAGATTTGTGTCCAAAATAGGATCTGACCAAATCTCTTTAATTACTAATCTAAATGATTGTCTTACAGCAGTAGTCCAATGGCTTAGTAACCAAAACCTCAAATTAAATTTCTCCAAATAAAAACTTCTCTGGCTAAGCCGCCATAATCATCCCCTATGATCTTTATCTTCCCTGTCAGAAACCCTCTTATCCTAAGGAATCAATACAAAGCCTTGAGGCTCAACTAGATCAAACTTTCATGATAAAATCTCATAACTCAAAGGTGTTAAGAACCTCCTTTATGCATCCACAGCAGATTTGTGAACTGTACAACATAACCTAGCTACCATAGTTTATGCATTAATCACCAACCAAATTGACTATTGTAAATCTCTATTCAACAGCATCTTCAATACAGCCTGAAATGCCTCCAACTCTTGCAGAATACTGCTACCATTATTTTGGTAGGGGCCAAAGCAATTGCTCATATAAGGCCTATCTTACATCAGTTGCATTAGTTCCCAGTTGAAATCAGGATAAAATTCAAAACACTTTGCTTTATCTTTTAAATACATGAATAAAAAGACTCATGAATATCACTTCCAACTTCTTTCCTTTTACACTCCTTGAGAACTTCAATCCTCCCAAATGGCCCTTCTTTTCTGTCCTCCTCTGGCTTTTGCCAATTGGCTTGCACAACACTTCATGCTTTGCTATGCACCAAAAATCAGGAACGAGGTACCACTACTGCTTCACCTTGAGCGTTACTTTCTGGAAATAAGCTAAGGCTAGGCTGTTCAACCAGGCCTTTCCATTGATCAGTAGAGAAGAAGAAAGAAACTTGTAATACTACTATGGCTGTACGCTTGATTCAGCTATGCTTGCAAATGATCCTGCAGATAGTGTTGTTTTTATTCGATCTATAAGTTTAATTTAAATTTGATTTGTAGTCTGTCTTGAGACCATTTTTTGGAAGGACACAGAATATCAAATGTTAATAAATAAATAAATTGGCGGTTCTCAAATCGGTCCTTGGGACCCTCATAGCCAAATGGGTTTTCAGGATATCCCTAATACATACACATGAGATATATTTGTATACATTGGAGGCAATGCTTACAAATATATTTTTAGGTATTTAATAGGGATATCTTGAAAACTTGGCTGGGGGGGGGGGGAAGTGGATGAGGAGCAGCTTGAGAACCTCAGTTTTAGATCTGATTTTTACAAATCCAGTGGTGGGGACCCGTAAATCCAGGTTTCCAGGGTTTCAACAATGAATATGCTTGAGAGAGATTTTCCATGCCTTGCCTCCATTGTGGGCAAATATATCTGATGCATATTCATTGGGGATATTCTGAAAACCAGTCCTGGATGAGGATTTGAGAAAAAGTGCTTTTGATGTCATGACTTTACAACAATTTGGTGCAGTAGAAACATGTTTCACATTTTAAAATGTAAGGGAACCAATTGCTTTCACATTTCCCTGAAACAATGTAGAAAAATGATTATGATGGGTTTTATTATTATTCTCTAAGGCAGTTGATGTTCCAAGATGACTACCGAAAGTTCTGTAATTGATCATTAATGTTTTTGTTTGATATCTGTTCTACTAATAGGTGTTCTTTCCTGAATGTAAGACACAAGGGATGGTGATGAGTCCAAACTAGATCCAAATTGTGCAGCTGTTTACTTGGCCAAATATATATATATATATGTATATATATATATATATATATATATATATTTTTTTTTTTTAGTGTGCTCTTGGCAAACCAGAAAGCTCCCATCCATAAAAAAATATACAAAGCATATGTGCTATACATCATCAGGAGTTAGAATAAAATAGTTTGGTTGTGTAACTGTTTCATTACTGACATTTTTAAATATATGCTTTTTTTTAAAGAGGCCTATAGTCTCTGGAAATTAGTCTTATCAGATGAAAAAGCAGACTTGCTTACAAAGGTGACATCATTGGATAGAGCCTGGCATGGAAAACATGTCAAATTTTCTAGAATTTTGACTGAGCCTCATTGAGCGTGCTCAGCGTGCATTATACCATGCATCCAAGCGGGGTCCCCTTCAGTCTTATAATATAGAATTCAAGGGTAAAATAAAAAAGGAGAAGAAACCCATGTAGTGGAAACCCAACTCCATGGGGTTGTGTGCAGGTTTTGTAAGGACTAACATCCTGCTGTCCTTGGAGAACACCAGTTACAGGAAAGCAACTCTGCTTTCTCCAAGGACAAAAAGAATGGTAGTCCTCACGCATGAGTGAATCCCTAGCTACAGGCTGCCTTCCCCACAATTAAAAATGGGACCAACAGAACACCCAAATTAGGTTACAACAGGCACAGCTGATTTTGTTGGTAACGAGGGGGGGGGCAGCCTGAACACACATAATTGGCCCTAGGCAGGTACAGAGTTGGGTTTTACACCTCAAACAAGATCGGAAGGGCAGATTGGCCAAACCTACGGTGTCATCGGCCATCCCTATCCAAACAATAATGTGATGTGAGTGTGTGGCGAGAACTCCACATCTCAGCTCTGCAGATCTCCTCCATGGAAACTGTTTACAAGTGGGCCATCGCTGCTGCCATGGCTCGAGGAGCTTGAGACTTGACATGGCCACCTGGGCATAACAGAAGGAGATGAAGTCTGCTGACCAATTAGAATTTTCTGTTCGGCAATGGCGATGCCCAATGTAATCTTATCAAAAGAAACAAAAAGTTGGGTGGACTGTCTATAGGCTTCTGTCCACCCCAGATAGAAGGCTAATGCTCTTTTGCCATCCAAACTGTGAGAGCTTGTTCACCTTGGTGCAATTGCGGCCTGAGAAAGAATGTTAGCAGGATGATGGACTGGTTAAGTTGGAAGTCCAATGCCACCTTAGGCAGGAACTTAGGGTGTGTACATATGACCACCCTGTGTGAAAAAACATAGGGGTAGATTTTAAAAAAGAGCGCGATCGCGTACTTTTGTTCCAGCAAACAAAAGTACGCTGGATTTTATTAGATACGTGCATATAGATACGAAATTAATGGCGGCAGTCATCGATGACTGGTGGGCACCAAATGCACCGCTGCCCCCAGGGGTATCAACACGAAAATAAACTTATTGATAACAATTGAAAATCCTATCTAGGATGCTAAAGAGAGAACTGGGGAACCCTGTGTCAATCGCGTGAGGCTACAAAGAAAATACCACGAAATTAAGTTTATCAAAAACAGGCCAGAAGGCCCAAACTACAGAAACAAAGTAATGCTTTCACACGACCAAAAAATGACAGGCTCTGCGGAAAAGAAGAGACGGGAAACCCTGTGTGAACACGTGGTAGAGTGCATACTGAGCATGCTCAATGAGGCTCAGTCAAAGTTCTAGAAACTTTGACATAAGTTTTCCGTGCCGGGCTCCATCCAATGACGTCATGCATGTGTGAGGAGTACATCTTGCTTGTCCTGGAGAAAAATATCTAGTTTCTTTGCTGTGACCCTAATTTCAGAATGTTTATCTGTCTGTTTCTTTAGGCTTAGAGATCCAAGTCACTCACTGCTTACTTCCCTTTTTAAAGTATAAGAGCCATTCATCACTTAGAATGAAAAATGTGACACCATTTCACTTGATTTCATTGCATAAGTACAGTATGCTGCATTTTCCATTACAGCAGGCAGCTGAGTCTCCATTCTGCTGTCAGAGTGTTATTTAGTACTCCTACCTCTTTCTCAAATATACTGTTACAACTCTTGGTATTTTTTTTTTTAAACCCAGCTTACATGTGTGGAGTAGATTGATTCAGATGTAGCCTTCATGTTTTTCTTCACTGATTAAGGCAATACTTCACTACATAGCTAACACAGAAGTCACTGCTATTGATATACTTGGCCTGAGTTTTTACCTTACTGATATTTTCTCTGAGGATAAGCAGGATGTCAGTCCTCACATGTGGGTTATGTTATCCGATGGAGCCCAGTATGGAACTTTGATTTCAAAGCATCTAGAAGTTTTGAACATGCTCTACTGAGCATGTGCAAACTTAGCCTCTTCCCTGCCTCTTAGGCAGGGCCTCTCAGTCTCATTTTATCCACCTTGCCTGCAAGTCATGATTCTTTGATCTTTCTTACAGCTTCTGCAGTAAATGTTTCTGGAGCTACAGAACCTATTTTTTTCTCGTGGGACCCTGCAGGTTTTGTTTTCTTCCTTTTGTACCTTCAGGTAGTTTTTATTTATTTCAGTTATTTCTTTGGGGCACTCCAGTATACTGAGGAGTAAATTAAAATGCTGTGGAATAGGAGGCATTGTCTTAATGTGGATTTATGATTGGTTCAAAAACAGGAAATAAAGAGCTAGGACTAAATGGTTACTTTTCCCAGTGGAGAAAGTTGAATACTGGAGTCCCCCCCAAGGATCCATCCTGGAACCATTGCTGTTCAACTTACTCATGAATGATCAATGAAGTGGTCAAATGTGCAGATGACACAAAAATATTCAGGGTAGTTAAAACAGCCATATTGTGAGGAACTACTGAAGGACTTTGCGAGCCCGGAGAACTGGGTATCTAAATGACAGCTGAAATTTAATGTGGACAAATACAAAGTGATGCACATAGGAAAAAAAATAACCCTAATTTTAGATACATGAAGATGGGTTCTGCATTAGGAGTAACCACCTAAAAAAAGGATCTAGGGGTCGTCATTGACACTAAGTTGAAATTCTCAGGTCTGTGTGCGTGGTAGCCAAAAATATTTAGCAATACTAGGAATTATTTGGAAAGAAATGGATAATAAAACAGAGAACATCATAATGCCTCTGTATATATCAGTAGTGTGGCTGCTTCTTGAGTATACCATTATAGTCATCTCACCTCAAAAAGGATGTGGTGCAGTTAGAGAAGGACAGAGTTAGTGACTTTCAGCTTGGAGAAAAGAGTATTTGAGGGGGGATATGATTGAAGTCTACAAAATCACAAGTGGCATATAACAGGCAGGGCTGGCGAGAGCAGGAATTAGGCCCGTGCCAGCTAAGAAAAGTAGGCCCCCATGTAAGGTTCTGATGTGATAATAAGAGAAATCATTTTCTGAATTTCCCAATTTTTATTTATTTAAAAAGGCTTTACGAGCTTTTTTTGTTAGCAAATTATTCAATTACAATCGAAAATTTTATTTATACATGTTAGAAATACCGTATTTTTCGCTCCATAAGACGTACCTAGGATTCAGAGGGGGAAAATGTAAAAAATATATAAATAAATAAAATGTGCTAAACCGGCTCTGTTCCCGGGCATCTGTGTGTCTTATGGAGCAAATTAGGGAAATGCATTAAAAAATTTTTTGTCCCCATTTCGGTCCACTCCCCAGATCAGAAAACTTATCTTTCTCTTTCTGTGGGGAAACCCCCCCATACCAACCCTTTAAATGTAATTAACTACAACCCCCCACCTTCCTGACCCCCCCAAGACCTGCCAAAAGTCCCTGATGGTCCAGCGGGGGTCCGGGAGCGATCTCCTGCACTTGGGCTGCCAGTAATCAAAATGGTGCCGATGGCCCTTTACCCTTACTAAGTCACAGGGGATGACCAATGGCACTGGTAGCCCCTGTGACATAGTAAGCGCAAAGGGCCATCGGCGCCATTTTGATTACTGGCAGCATAAATATGCAAATAAACAGGCAGGTAAAAAACAAATTTATAACATATGTTAATCCAGATAAAATAAGCAAGAGCATAATAATTAAACTAAGATCTATTTAAGTATCAAATACTTGTGAAAACAGCCAAGTCTTGAGGCATTTTTTTAAAATTGTAGAAATCTTTTTTGAAGCGTAACAAGGGGAAGGGTGTTCCATAGCTTAGGGACTAAATTTGCAAGTCTGCTGCTGTCACAGGATTTGGCAGGTCACTCAGAACAGAAGTGCAGGAAACCAGCTGGCCAAGAAGGAAGGAGTCACGTTGCAGGGTGTGGGAAGGTTGGCAGATGAGTATATAGAGCAGAACTTCACAAACATTTAACCAGTATTGATCCCATTGTAACACTGAGAATTCACACAACACCAGAGGACAACCAAAACAAATTATCAATGGTGCAGGCCCCCCCAACAATTGCTCCTCACCTTTTCTGCACTCCATCTGATTCTCTCTCTCTCAACTTCCACCTCTCCAGATGACTTCCTCTATTAACATCTGCTCCTCTCACCTCCTTGGCCCATCCCTCTCTCTCACCCTTGAGAGCCAATCCCTCTTTACCTTATCCAACTCTTGTATCCCTCCTGCCACTCATCCTTTCCTTCAAATAGGCCTTCCAAACATCCCCCTGGCCAGGGTCAGTGGCAACATTTTCCTTTGGGACCTGGGCTAAAGGTAGATGACAACTGGTGGGTAGAGAGGGTAGGCTAATTACAGGGTCAGCATTTTTCTCTTGGGTAGTTTCATTGGTGGATGACGAGAAAGGAGCAGTAACAATCTCTACTAGCTCACGCACACTCATTTCTCTTCCCTCTTGGCTGCTCCCAAGCCCAGCGATGATCTGCGAGGGGCTACATGATTACTAATGAAAGTTAGCATGCGACCTGGGTGATAGTGGAAGCTCACAGGCTCTGCAGAAGCTCTCATCCCTCCTCATGTGGGGCTTCCTGTTACCAAATCAAAGAAAATTCTTTTTCACTCAGCGTATAGCTAAGCTCTGCAATTCATTGCCAGAGGATGTGGTTTCAGCAATTAGTGTAATTGGGTTTAAAAAAGGTTTGGGTAAGTTCCTAGAGGATAAATCCATAAACTGCTATTACGGTATTTAATAAGCAATAGTAGCTTGTGATCTACTAATGTTTGGTACTTGCCAGGTACTTGTGACTTGGATTGGCCACTGTTGGAAACAGGATGCTGGGCTTGATGGACCCTTGGTCTGACCCAGTATGGCATGTTCTTATGTTCACAGGAACTCATACTGGGGCATTGCCACTGCAGAGCCTGTGAGCTTGTACTGACTCACAGGCCCGTTGCTGACTCCCACTACTAAAGCTGCTGTTGCTGCTGTCTGAAATATACCAATTCACAATATTCCCTATATATGTACCCAGCAAGAGGAATGGTGATTTTTATACATAGGGCGCTCAAATTCATAACTATGTTATCAGAGATAACTCGCTGTGAACAAAACAGCATTTTTTGTTATAATCATAGATTACCATAGTGTCAATTTCTTTCAGTTTTTATAAGTGCACTTAAAAATGTAAGCTTGTGTGTTGCCAGATCCCGTTGCTCCCCGCGTGTACTTCTCATGAGAGGTGGTGCGCTCACTCTCTCTGCCTTGCTGCGTCTGCCTTGCCCCTTGCAGGTCTAGCCTGAACCACCTCTCTCCACTATGGTTTATTCAGAATTCAGTTTGCAGGACCTTAACTTCCTCTAATATCTTTGCAGCCATGTGAGCCCTGTCCGCATGTCACTGCTTTGCTCCCTATCCGCCTCTGCATACAGTTCAAGCTGTTTCTGCTTACCTGCCGGTGTCTTCACTCTACACTTCCTCATTACTTTTCTTCCTTTAACTAAACCTGCTCTCATAAACTCCTTTCATCGGGCAAGCCAAGACAGTTTTTTTTATGTGCCACCCTTCTTCTTCACCAACTCCCAACTGTGCAGGTCCCACCCTGATGCACCATGTTCTTGGACCAACCTTCCTGAGCTGGTGCCTCATGCCCCTCTTGGCCATATTTGAAGCTGCTTGTAAATTTTGAACCTAACTCTTTTTAATCTTGTCGATTTAAAAATGTTTTCTGTAATTAATACATTTCCTGAAGCCTCTTATTTGTCTCGTCTGTGTGTCTGGACTTGATTCTTCGCTCCATAGAACCGTTATTGTCTCTTATGTGTACAATGCTGTATAGGTCTATTAGTTATAGAAATCAGTAGCAGTGCAGCAGGTACAGAAAATGGACAGATTTAGGGAGGGTTTGTACTTATCTGCCATTTATGCCTGTAAAGTTGACAGGATTGGTATTCCTCTGCTAGTTCACCGAGGCCTCTCACTTGCCTTCATGCAACCTAGGTCTTCTCTCACAAGCACATTACTTTAGCATTCCCTTAAAAAAAAAAAAAGAATGAATGAATGAATTTCCTCTAGCTCACAAATTCACTGTTGATATAAAACCAGTGCTAAAAGTCCAGCCTTACAAACAATGAAACCGTACAGTCAGGTAAGAGTTCACTCCAGGTGCATTTACCTACCTGCTTATGTAGACCACAAGAATGCAATCGGACAAGCCAATGGTCATGTTGGTGCTGAAGGGCGTAATCTGCATGTAGGTTTGTAGTTGTCCTGCTTTCTGTTCTATAGCTACCTGTGGAAAGTTACCCCACAATGCACTGGGGACCTTTTGATCTCTATTTGTTTTCTCTTTGGCAGCTTTGAAACACACCTGCCAGTAGAAGCACAGAGATATTTTAATTATTGTATTTATTTTTAATTGAATCTATTTCCACACATGGTTTTCTTTGAAATGAAAATCGGCTCCTCCACCCCACTTCCTGTAGTGGCTAATATCATGCGGTAAGTCAGTGATTCCCAGCTCTGGTCTCTGAGGCTACCCATGGGCTCTGGTTCTTAAGGTAGCCGAGATACAGTACAGTCACATTAATCTTGCTCTTGGGCTACGTGAGGACAGAGGAATCTGGCGCCTTCATTCAGGCTTTCCCCGAAAACCAGAACCCGTGTGCAGATCTCGGGGGACCTGAGATTGAGAGAGTTTGCCGCTGTGTGTACGTTTGTCTCTCCGAGTTCAGGTAACACACGGAAGCTCTGTTTGCAGACGGGGTCAGTCCCATACAAATGCGGTAAACCCGCAGGTTCCCTTCAAAAGATGTGTTGCTTTTCATTGGAGTATTTTCCAGGAACCAGAGATGTGTCCTTCAGTGAACTTAGCTTAAATATTCATTCCCTTAAAAGAAAAAAACAAAAAAAAAAAACTTCCATAATCTCAGCTAAGAAGTGTTTCTGTGCGGTGCGGAGCGGAATGTGGCCGCTGGCTGTGGGGGATCAGGCTTCCAAGTAGTGTCTAGGAAATGGCACTATTAATAGATAAGGGATGAATAAAATTAGAGGTAAAGAAAAAAAGAGAATGAGAAGCATATGTCAGCCACATTTTTTGCCGAGGGGACTTTTTTCTTTTTGCCTAAAAAGGCACTGCACTCAAAAGCTGTGGAATGTTTTGAAATCCCAGTAATTCAGTAAAAGGAAAAAAAAAAACGGGTTTTGCTGCCTGATCCGAACCCAGCATTTTCCTGCCAGTAGATTTCCAAGTAGTACATTCTTAGAAGGGATCTAATCTTCAAACTCAAATGATGATATCTGAGTAAGAATGCCTTTTTAATATGAAGATTTTTCTTTTCCTGTACTGTTAAGCACTCCATTTCATCCAGATTTGGGACAAAGGGATATTTCTGACAGCTGTTTGTGAGCTTTGGCAAATAAAAAAAAATATATATGCACATCCTTTATTTAAAGAAAATAAAACAATACAGATTTGAGAGAATAGACTACAGGTAGACCGTTTCCTGCTCTCCTGGTTACGCACAACAGCATGCACATTCCTGGCCCCAGACATGTATCATCTGCTCCTGGATACAAACACCACACAGGAATAACTCTAGCAGAGATTCCAAAATTCAGTCCTCCTGTGAAGGGTACATACAGCTTATGAAAATTCATGGCAGGTATCCTGAACCTGGTTGAGGGTCCCAAAGACAGTGTATGAGATGCATACAGTCATTCCTGTTCTGTTCTAAGATGCTCCAAACAGGCTAAAACTGTTTTTTTTGTTGTTGTTTTTTGTTGTTTTTTTTTAAATCGCGTTCACAATAGTAAATAAAGCAATATATTACACAGTTACTGACTTTGTAGAGAGAAGCGGTACCCATGTTTCACTTCTACTTCTCCCCTTTCACATTTGCCCTGGTAAATAACCAAGAGACTATCGGGAAATACTGCTTACATGTAAAATTGCCCACTCACCTACCCTGTTGCTCAAGACATGGCGACAATATGTAGCGTTACTCTCTTCTCCTTGTCAACTAAATTCTTTCTGTATCCAAGAGGGTAAATAGTGGGGAAAACTCCCACGTAGCAACTCTTGCAAAAGTAGATACATGAATCTCTCTAATTCAGCAGTTTAAACAAATATTCAACACGGCGCGCTTTATGTATTTCATCTCTCAGGGGATATTGGCATTTAATATTGTGAAGCACCTGGCCCTTCTTCGCGCCCTCCATCATGAATTCAGCAGAGACGCTGCCAAGCGATCCAGCCCCCTGGAGGGAGGCTTTGGTGTCGGCAGTGCTGACTGTCAGCGGGGGCAATAAAACTGCAGAATCCACAGCGCACGCTGGGGTGCAAGATGAAAATCCAGAAATAGGCAACTCCTCCCTCCAGAAACGGGGTCCGCTGGCAGTGAATTAGACCTCGCCATGCCAGAGCTCTGCACAGACACAAGGTGGGCGCCTACGCAAAGCATTCGCACACGAAGAGCAGGCTCTGAGCAGGGCATTACAAACAATGGGAGTGGGGCCATAATTTTTATTATTTTTTTTTTATTCTCTAGAGCTCCACCCCCCTCCCCTTTCCCACTGACGCTACAGAGTGTAATGCAACAGTTAAAATATAAAGCATCAATATAGTTAATTAAATATGGATAAAATAAAACCCGGGAGTAACCAGAACAACCTAAAATGATGTACTGCATCACTCTGATAGTTTGTTTATTTAAATATTTTATATATCGTCATTCCACGTGAAAAAATCGCTAGTTCACAACGGTTTACATGTAAAACATACATAGAGTATTGCATGGTAGTTAGAAATTCTTAGAAACGGTAGTAGTACAAAGGTGGACATCTAACGTAGAAATTGAGTTAGATAAAAAGGGTCAGTGAGGGGAGGTGGGATATTGAATGATGATTATCATCTGAGTCAAGGGGGGGGGGGGGGTGCTAGATGTTACAGTCAGGTGGAAGGTATTACAGTGGGACCGGGACACAACCATGCTTTACACAGTGGCTAAAGATATTTAGATCAATCTCAGATTTAAGCTCCTGGGGAACTGAATTCCAGGAAGATGGTCCTACACGAGAGAAGGTTTTCTCAGAAGTTTCCACTGACATAACTGTATCTGGGGCTTTCAGCAGAGACAGCTGTGATGAGCGTAACGCTCTTCCAGGGATGTAAGCCGGTATACCAGGGCTGACATAGTAAGAGGCAAAACAATTTCGTGATTTAAACACCAATGAAATAGTTTTGAATTTAATTTTTTTTTTGGCTAACTGGCAACTGATGCAGTGCCTTTAGGAGAGGTGCAGTGTGGTCCCAAGGTTTCTTTCTGGTGTAGCAAGCAAGCAGCGGCACTCCGCATCACGTGGGCAAGCCTGCATACGGAGAGTTGCAGTAGCCTAAATGTGTAATGCAATTACACGTGGACTGTTGCAACTAAATCTCTGTTCTAAGAAAGGAGAGAGGTTGACATCAAATACCAAGATATAAAATTAGTAAGAATGAAAAAGATGACAGAAGAATAAGGTAAAAGAGGAAGCAAGAAACCTGTGGAAGGGGCAAGTTGATAGTGTGATGAATCTAACTGGCATCGCTGCAGAGCTTCCCTGAGCAGTCTCTTTTCACCAGCAAATGTCAGTGTCCTGGGTAAGATTTCCATAGAATATTTGAACATCAGTAATTTTTTATTTTTAAGGAAGTAATGTCTGGGTAAAAAAGTAAAGTTTTGTTACAATATAGTCAAGGACAAATTTTTCTATTTGTATTTTTGGGTTTTGATACTTTTATGCTGTACCCGTTTCAGCTCTTGGAGTGTTCTTACCTGCCTGTTCTGAGAAATATTTAAAGGTGTTAGACCTCTGTTGCGTGTTTAGGCCTGAGTTGACAGGTACTAGTAGAGTAAAGTTGGATGCTAAATTTAATGTGAATCTATATTGATAAATGCAGTCTAATTTTATTTTAGTGATGCATAGGCAGTTGTAGTGTTTTCTAGACTGATGTAAAAATAATCTAATCCTCCCTGTGTCTTGGCTTTGTTTCCTTTTTTGGTCTGACTAATAGGGGTCTTTCTTGTTTGATCTAATAATACGTTGGGAATATTTTCCCTCGGGCCTGCATACTGTTCTCCCTTATAATGCCAATGAACTGCTAGGTTTTGAAGTTCTCTACACAGGCTTAAAAAGTTTCAAAATGTACTCAATATAAGAAAGAAGTGAAAGGAGTGTGTGCATGGGAGGGGGAAATGAGCTAGGTACATTCAAATACTCTGCAGGCTTGAAAAAAAAAAGTTTAAAAGCAGAATCATGACATGGAGGTAGAAGGATACTCAGAAGAAATGGGAGGCAAGGAAATGTTCCCTTACTGAGAAGGTAATTGATGCCTGAAAGAGATGACCAACAGAGGGGGAGGGCAGTCAGAACGGTGCTTGGCACAGATACAGAATGGGGAGGTAAGAGAGGGCGGCGATGGAGTCTCAGTGGGCAATTGCAGCTAGGCAGACTAGATGGGTAAAAAGCTCCTTATCTGCCTACAAGCACTATTTTTCTGTGTAATATATATATTTTTTTTCCCTAAGGAGTAGGCTGGCTTCATCAGCTGGGCAAAAATTGCCCTCCATTGAGCAGCTAGATTTACTAGATGGCTGTATTTAACTGTTCAAAAACTGGGTAGTTTAGACGGCAGAGTTAGGTCAGGGAAGAGACAGCTATGCGCACAATTTATTTGAAGAAATTTTGCACCACTCTTGAAGGTAGTACAGATCTATGTGTGGACATCTGCCTCCCAATCGCCACCTCCCCGCAACATGCAGATCTTCATGTCACATAGAAAGCTTCCACCCAGAACCTGAACCAGACACCATATAGCCCTTTCCCTTCCCGCCAACCCCAGGATCACCTTGGAGAGAGAGAAGGGTTGAGTCCCAGGGGAGAAGAGAGAAACCTCAAGAAGGCTCTCTGATAATACAGTAGAAAGAGAGAGTGGTCAGATGAAATGGGCCTTGCAGTTGTTAGCTACCTTCATGTACTCTGTTTCATTGAATCCACTGAATTGGCAGACATATTTCTTACATTATTTTTCCATGCTGTGCCCTCAATTGCAGCAAAATAGCAGTTGGTTTGTTCTGCTAGATCAGTGGCAATCAATTCCCAGGGTGGGCAAGACCAGAGTGTTCCTGGAGTTCCAGACCAAGGTGGGCAACAGTGCACCATGCCGTCACTGTCTCTACACCAGCGAAAGCTCCCACTGGCCATGTCATTGGAAAGGGCTCCTTCAGTCCCCCTTCAACCCAAGCTCCTGAGGGTGCCTTTCAGCCTGGTGACAGTCCTTGGAGGTTCTTGCCCTTGTACCTGCAAACCAGTTGGGATAACCAAATGGTGCAGATGTAACCTGATTCTTGGACTAAAAGTATGAAAATATCCAAATGGATATTCATTTTGGAAAACCTTAAAAGCAGACCTCATTTCAGCCTTCAAGGACATTGAGAAGATGAAAGTGATTTAAAAGAGGACCACCAAAATTGTGCAGGGTATGCGAGACAAAACCGACCCAGCATGGTACAAGGAACTTCAAATGAACTCTCTGTAAGAAAGGAGGGGGATATGATCAAAACTTTAAAATATCTAGAATGTTTCTGTAAGAGAGAGGAAGTTAATATATTGCATAAAAAATGAATTTCAAGGAACGGGATCATCTTCATAAAGATGGTGCTAAAAGCCATGAGAGGAGATCAAATTACCAAGAGAACAAAGATAGAGGAAGATAAAGAGCTCTGAGCATACACTTATTAGTGGGAAGATGATGAAGGAGGATCCGCCAGAGTACATACGTAAATGTGTGTGTGCGCTCCAGGTGTAATCTGTATGTAAAAATTGAGTTGTGTAATGTTTGATATGGAAGTCATTTGCATTGTTACTGAGTGAGCCACCTGCAGCCATGTAGATGTGAACTTTAAGGTGGTTGGGTCTTCTGATGATAGCCGCTGTCCCATTCATGCTATGGTAAATGCATCCAGCTCGGCGATGCTCATGGTCAACCTATCACTATCTGTCAGCTTAAAGGAACACAAGGTTAGTCACATGGCATTGGCTAATGCTGGTAATCAACTGTAGTGCCATAGCGGAGATAAATGGAATGAAGCAGCAGAGCCTTGGATCATCGGGCAGGGGCTCGGCAAACTGATCCCTGTCCTTTTCCTTCAGTTTACCTGTCTTTGTTGCCATACCACGAGGGCAGTGACAGTAGAACAAGATATTCCGAGCAGATCTGTGAAATAGGAAGCTCATTATTCTCCAAATATGAATTGGGATTTAGTTGTATACATATTTAATATGATTTATTGTGTAATTTAAAGCTTGAATAGTGATGTCTTACAAGCTTTATTATGTAACATTTTTTTTCTTTTAATCTTTCTGTATGATGGAACAGGAGATAAATGGAAAGAGAAGAAAATGGATTTGTTCCTTCCTGTTGAGTTCCACTCATAAATCTAAAACTGTAAACACATATCGAGTTTGGCAGTGGAGTGCATCCAAAGATCTAATAATTAACTTAGAGCTACTGAAGAGGGATCCAAAATGGTGCTAGCAGCACTCTCAGCTTGAAGCTCTGTTAGCATGTTGCTGTTTATTTTCCCTTTCAAATCAATGCCACTTACAGGTCACAAACGCAGAGCATGAGTGAAGTCTTAGCCTGTAGCTTCTTCGGCAATCCCTGCATTGGGCCCAATGGATATTCATGTTGTGCATGGAGGAGGAAGATCGGGAGAGCAGCCATTGGGGGCAGAGGAAGAGGGGGCTCAACCATCTCTCTGTCCTCTATTGAGAGGATCGCACCAGCTAACTCAGCGGTTTCTCGAGACCAGCAAACACGTATGGAGTTGGTGCAGGTTGATGATGTCATCGCCTTGAGCCCCTGGGCAGGGAGTGTGCTACTGGGGAGGGAAGGAGCCTACACCAGAGAGGATTCTCCTGAAGGGCTGTCTGGCTTGTCAACTGGGGGAAGTCTTAGGAGAGAAGCAGAGGCTATTCCACCGTGCTCCACTACAGTTGTTGAGCCCTCGAAAAGTTTTAAACAATTTTTGTCAGTAAAACATTTGCAGTTTACATTGGAGACAATCTGGGAGGCTATTGAGAGGTTGGGAATTTCTATTACATCCAGGCTAAACCCTCTGTTGAAAAGCAATGAAAATAGAAAACAGTGTTGGAAGTCGCTAATGTTACATTCTCTCAGAATCTTGAGGAAGTCAAGCAAGAGTTGGCCTCTTTGAAACCCACTGATGATTTTTGGATAAAAGATCTAATGCTTCAGAATAAGCTGGAAGATTTAGAGAACTCTTTATGAGGGGAAAAT
Source organism: Rhinatrema bivittatum (assembly GCF_901001135.1). Taxonomy (NCBI): domain Eukaryota; kingdom Metazoa; phylum Chordata; class Amphibia; order Gymnophiona; family Rhinatrematidae; genus Rhinatrema; species Rhinatrema bivittatum. Next base: position 319,441,125 of record NC_042615.1, on the reverse strand, counting down.
CTGTGATTTATAAATTTCCCTAAAGCATCTCATATACCTCCCAAGGATATGTTTAAAAGATACTTGCTGGAGGTACTTAAGGTTCTGGAGCAGGCGATACCTCCACTGTCTAAAGCTTACTATCTGCCGCCCCTAAAGAAGGGCAACGAGGTTCAGCAGGGTTTCCAAGCTATAGAACCATTGATACCTTCTAAGCTGGACATTTCTAAGATTTTGGAGACCTCTGATAGTGATTTGGTGGAACCTGCAACAATGATAGTGACTTTTGTGTTGGAACCTGATCGGGATAGGATTCTTAGACTTTTTTTTTAAGTACTGTTTAGAACCATTTTTACATTTGAGAGTTAGGGTGTTCCCTGATGTATTTAGACAAACACAGAAGAAGAGGAAACGGTTTTTGATGCTTAGGCCAAGAGTGTTACAGATTGGGGCCTTTTTTCTGTTAAAGTTTCCTTGTAAGTGTTAGATTCAAAGTTGCTTCATATATCTTTTTTCTTCCGTCTCAATTATCCTTCTTTTTGAGTGATAAGCTAGCTCAGTCAACTGAAGTTAGTGAGGCAGGCCCTGCTACCTCTGGTTGAGTCCCATTACTCTGTTTAAGGATCCTCAATATGTAGGATTCCTCTGCTGTATATGGTGCTGTTATTGCCTTTTTTTTTCTATAATTTCTTAGAATTGTGTAATTGGATCCCTTATTTTTGGGCTGGAGAAAGCTGGGAGGACTGTTTTTTTCCTGAAGTGGATTTGTTTTCTGAATTGTTAATATTGGTCTCTTGTTTGTTTTTCTGTCACAAGATTATTCTTATATAAATTTTTAAAATGCATACATAAAACTTTTTCTTTATAATGTCTCAAAAACTAATGGGATAAAAAAAAACCCAGCAAAAAGTTAGAGAAAGTGTAGAGCATCACTAAAGCACCCAACATACAGGTCTATCCAGTAAAGTGCGGCCGCGTTTACCCCGCTCCTAACCCGCTCCTAACCCGCGTTAGCCCTTCCTGCGATCCCGAATCCCCTTTAACCTACTCCTACCGCGTCCTAAAATCCCCGGGCAACCCCTTCCGCACGCGGCATGTATATTGCATGCAAACGAGCGAATTAGCTATTCCCTAGCATCCTGTAACCCGCGCCCCGACTATCGCTATCTTTCCCTGCCGTTTTGTCGCGCGTTTAACCTGCTAACTTACCGCCTACCCTTACCCCTGCGGTAGAGGCAGGGGTAAGGGTAGGCGGCAAGCTTTCCCCCAGCCCCCGCTCACCTGCCCCGGCCGTGATCATGGGTGCCGGTCTCCGGGGCAGCCCCAGTCCTCTCCCCTCCTCCCGAAGCAAAAAAAAAAAAAAAAAGCGAAAAAAAACGTAAAAGCAAAAAGTAAGTTGCTTCGCCGCTTCACACTGTCAGTGTCTCTTCTTCCCTCCTCCCGGAGCAAGGCTGCTTTTCGCGCCCTGCTTTGGCGAAAAGCAGCTTTGCTCCGGGAGGAGGGAAGAAGAGACACTGACAGTGTGAAGCGGCGAAGCAACTTACTTTTTGCAGGCGTCCATCTTCGCGAGCAGCTGGAGGCAGGAGAGGTCGTCCGATGTCCGGAGGGGGGTGCAAAAAGTAAGTCGCTTCGTACTGCCAGACCCTTCTCCCCTCCTCCCGGAGCAAGGCTGCTTTTCGCGCCCTGCTTCGGGAGGAGGGGAGGGGGGACTGGCAGTCCCGACTTCCTGGTATCTGTCATTTCAAATGACATTTGAAATGACAGATACCAGCGTGGCGTGAAGCGTTAGGCCCGCGCACCCAGGATACTGTATAGGCGCTCTATCCAGTAAAATGGGTTGCGCGGGCCTAACGCTTCACGGACCCTTCTTAGATGCGGTTTACATTTGCATAAAATTATTGTTCAGGATCGAGCGGTAGGTGAGCTGCACTGTGCGTGCGGCAACCGCGGGTGCGCCGGGCACTAACGCAGCTCTTCCTACCGCTCGGTACTGGATAGACCTGATAGTGGGGTCTTATGCTAAAGCTTTTCTCCCATTCTATGGGAAAAATGCTCAGCAAATGAGGTCCATAGGTGTGTCTGTGTTAACCTGCTCTAGAGGCGGCAGGTAATGTGTGTTACCTGTCTTTCATGATGCAGGTTTTAAAACTGGTGATGTGCAAAATTGTATTTATTTAAATTTGATAAACCACCTTTCAGCGCAGATTCAGTGTGCTACACCTGCCTGAGAGCATTTTTACACATGATCAAATTCCTGTTTAATTTCAGGGACATGGTGGCAGGGTTAGGAAAAAACGAAGGGGAAATATTTTTAGATGAAGTCTCTCTCTGGGGCCTTTGTCTAATGGGGTTAGCTAACACCCATGCACTCTAGGCATTAGTGTGCTTTAGTGTTACTGCCACTTTCCCAAGGGCAACGTTAGCACGCATGCAAATGACCTTCTTACAAAATACTCCAGACCGTCTCATTAGCCCCAAATTTCTCAGGACTGATTAAGGCAGGCTGCACGGGATAATGCAGAACTCAGTAGTATTAAAATGGGTACAGTCTGTGTTATCTTCTCCTGCTGAGTTCTGCATTGTCCCGTGCAGCCTGCCTTAATTAGCCTTGAGACGTTTGGGGCTAATAAGTCGGTCTAGGGTATTTTTGTAAGAAGATAACTTGCATGCGTGCAAACGTTACCCTTGGGAAAGTGGCAGTAACACTAACTCAAACTAATGCCTGTACTGCATGGGCGTTAGCTAACACCCATGAGACATAGGCCCCCATATTTGGACAGAGAGGGAGATATCATTTAAACATATTTCCCTTTCGTATTTTTTCTAACCCTGTTGCCATGTTCCTGTAATTAAACAGGAAATTGACCATGCTGTCAGACAGGTGCGGCACACTGAATAACCTTGCTATGGTTGTCACCCTTGTGTGTAATAAATAATTCTATCTCCCAGAGTGAGTTTTGCGTGTGCGGGCGATATCTTTGAGTTGTAAATTGGTAAATTGGTACATACTGTGGCTCAGCATGCAACTATTTATTATCGGGTTGATGCAGAAGATTCATTGCTTGACCTCCCCCCCCACACACACACACACAGATATTTTAAATGCTCAGTCGGAAAGGCTGAGACTGTGATCTTTTTAAAGCATTAAAGGATGTGAGTTTGTTAAAAATGTTACTGTACATGAATGCTGTCAGCCCGTACCATAAGAGGCTGGGAGTTTGAAGAAGGCATATGTTTTAAATCTGTCATTTTTTCTTAAAAAAATAAAAAAAAAACCTTTTAGTGGGGAATTTGACTTCTGATGTCACTGAAAGAATGCAACTCCATATCTGGAGTTGTTGTTGTGGGAATTCAATGCATGCAGTGTCATTAGAAGTCCACCACTATGACGGACATATTATTTTATGTTCCCCTCCTGGGATCAGTGAAGAGTGTTTATTTGTGGTAAGTCTTTAAAAAAATAAAAAAAAAATCTGTGAGTTTCCTTTAAATCCAGTTAAACAGGAAGAATGGCTGAAACATTTGATTAATTAATTCATTTTGACATTCATGCATTTTCTTACTAAAGCAGCCAGATCTACAGTGTCTTATCATAAGAACATAACATAAGAAGTTGTCACACTGGGTCAGACCAAAGGTCCATCAAACCCGGCATCCTGTTTCCAACAGTGGCCAATCCAGGCCATAAGAACCTGGCAAGTACCCAAAACACTAAGTAGATCCCATGCTACTGATGCCAGTAATAGCAGTGGCTATTCCCTAAGTCAACTTGATTAATAGCAGTTATTGGACTTCTCCTTCAAGAACTTATCTAAACCCTTTTTAAACCCAGTTACACTAACTGCCTTAACCACATCCTCTGACAATGAATTCCAGAGCTTAATTGTACATTGAGTGAAAGAATTTTATCCAATTAGTTTTAAATATGCCACTTGCTAACTTAATGGAGTGCCCCCAGTCCTTCTATTATCCGAAAGAGTAAATAACAGATTCATATTTACCCATTCTAGACCTCTCATGATTTTATAGACCTCTATCATATCCCCCCTCAGCCATTTTATCCAAGCTGAACAGTACTAATCTCTTTAGCCTATCCTCAAAGGGGAGCCATTCCATCCCATTTAGCATTTTGGTTGCCCTTCTTGGTACCTTCTCCAGTGCAACTATATCTTTTTTGAGAAGTGGTGACCAGGATTGCATACCATACACAAGGTGCGGTCTCACCATGGAGCAATACAGAGGCATTATGAGTTTCTTCGTTTTATTCACCATTTCCTTTCTAATAATTTCTAACATTGTTTGCTTTTTTGACTGCTGCAGCACATTGAGCCAACTATTTTAAAGTATTATCCACTATGATGCCTACATCTTTTTCCTAGGTGGTAGCTCCTAATATGGAACCTAACATCATGTAACTACAGCAAGGGCTATTTTTCCCTATATGCATCACTTTGCACTTGTCCACATTAAATTTCATCTGCTGTTTGGAAGCCCAATCTTCCAGTCTTGCAAGGTCACCCTGCAATTTATTACAATCTGCATGTGATTTAACTACTCTGAATAATTTTGCATCATCTGCAAATTTGATTACCTCACTCATCATATTCCTTTCCAGATCATTTATAAATATATTCAAAAGCACCTGTCCAAGTACAGATTCCTGAGGCACTCTATTGTTTACCCTTTTCCACTGAGAAAATTGATCATTTAATCCTACTCTGTTTCCTGTCTTTTAACCAGTTTGTAATCCATGAAAGGACATCACCTCCTATCCCATGAATTTTTAGATTTCTTAGAAGTCTCTCATGAGGGACATTGTCAAATGTCTTCTGAAAATCGAAATACACTACATCTATTGGTTCGCCTTTATCCACATGCTTTTTAATCCCTAAAAAAATGAAGATTTGTGAGGCAAAATGTCCCTTGGGTAAATCCATGCAGACTGTGTCCCAATAAACCATATCTTTCTATATGCTCTGTTATTTTGATCTTTAGAATAGTTTCCACTATTTTTCCTGGCACTGAAGTCAGGCTCACCAGATCACTCCTGTAGCCCTTTTAAAATATTGGGGTTACATTAGCTACCCTCCAGTCTCAGCTGCAATGGATGATTTTAATGATAGGTTACAAATTTTACCTAATAGGGAATTTCATTTTTGAGTTCCTTCAGAACCCTGAGTTGCATAGCATCCACTCCAGGTGATATGATATTAATGTTTGTTTTTGTTTCTTTTGTTCACAGAGTATTGACTACACTGACAAGCCAATCCATTCCTGCACAGAAGGTAAGTTTCTCCTATCAGCCAGGAAGTGAAATGTCCAGGGCTGGCCTTAGGTCTGATAGTGGGAGAGGTAGAGGGAGGGGGATATTGGTGGATCCTCCTTTTGGAGATCTGAGGAGTGGTGGGAGGGGGGGGGGTTAAGGTATGGGACACAGACTCTCAGGGCAGAGATGCCCTGTGTGGCCGCACCAATTGCTTAGTCCTAAGCTTGGCCCTGGAAGTGTCTTACAATGACTGCTCTGCTGCCTCAGCATGTCTCCCTTAGATAGTTATTGCATTGCTAGCTTTCTCCAGGTCTTAAATTTGTGGAAGGAGCTTATGCAGGAATGTAGTACAAGGGTCCCTCTAGCTTTTTGTTGCGCAGTCCTTAAATGTAAAGAAGAACATAAAACTGACAAGCCCACACAAAATGAAGCCTATTCCTGTCTGTCAATGAGATTGAGCACCCAGCTTTTCAACATAGCTTGACAGCCAGAGAATCTGCCATGAACTGTAAAGCAGCATAGGCATTTGGCCAATCAGGTTGCCACCTCGGCTGATGTGCCTTCCGCTTGGTTTCCCTGTATGGCATTGCTGAGCCCGGATATTCTATTGTGAGCTTCCGGGCAGTGTTGAAAGGAACAATTCCCACCAAAGCAAATGAAAATGCAAACGGAAAGAGACCCAAATAAATTCTGATATGCCAATGAGTGAGTAATTTGGAGCTACTTGATTATTTAGTATGTGCCATGAGTGGCTCTCCTCCCAGGCTTGCACCGGGTAGCACTTTATTAAAGAAGAGGGTGTACCTGTGGCAGGCAGGACATTAACTTGCCACAGCTGCTGCTGTTCTTCATCCTTTGAGCGGCAAGTCAGCTCATCTTGATGAGAAGAAAGAGATACATTCTCTAGCTCCTTCCCTCCAGTGCCCTCTCCACGTTTTATATGAGCATGCAGCTGATGTTGCAATGCCTGTTAGGGATGTGCAATCGTTTTTCCTGAATTAGGCAATGTCAACAAAATTGCCTAATTCAGAATGATTCGGGTGAACCGAAAAAATGATTGAATTTTTTCCAAAATTTCGGAAAAAAATTCATTTTTGATTTAGCGCACGCTAACTCTGCCAGGTTAGTGCACGCTATCGGGAGTTAGTGCGCACTAACCCGAAAATTGGGGCCCCTGAAAACCGAAATTCCCGCAGGGGGGGGCCCCAAAAACGAAGCCCGACACAAAAGTTTTACCCGAAGCACATCTCTAGTGCCTGTTGCATGTAACTTTTGTATCTGTTTAAGGTTTTTGCCGCTTAACCCCTCTTGTTTCTTTTCTTTTTTTTCTTTCCCTCATTAATTAAGGTAAAAAGTTTGAGCCCTTTCCCATTGCCTCAGCTGTTTTCATGCTTTTTTTTTCAGTGCCTTGCATGTGATTGCTGTGTTTTTAGGTTTTTTGGTTTTTTTTTTGCATGTGTTTTGTTTATTTAGGAAGAGCCCAGAGAAGTAGTTAAACCTGTGCCCATATCATCTGCTCCCGCTGTGCCCAAAGTGGCATCCACCACCAGTGTCGCCTACAATAAAGCACCCAGGCCGTTTGGGGCAGCACCTTCGCCAAAAGCCACTTCCATTCCATCCGCATCCTCTGCCTTCTCCCCGGCCTCAACGGCTTTTCCATCTCGTGCTTCCCCACCACCAAACGCCTTGTCTGTGTTGGCTGCGCTCACCCCAACTCCACCTGCTTCGCCTGGAATGCGTGCCAGTCCCAAGCCCAGCAGCGATGGGTATTTGCCGACTCCGAGTGCTGCTAAAGCTACGGTTAATGTCCCATGGCAGCCCACCGCTTACGGGACAGCCGCAAACCTGCATTCCACCGAGCATGCCCAAGAAGTGGCCGAGGCACAAAGAAGAGGATTTGCTGAAAACCAGAGTGACAGTAAACAGCAGAATGGGTAGGTGGCTTCCAGGAATGTTCTTCACAATGAGCAGTCTCCCTTGGGTTCTTCACTGAGCTACGTTTAAAGAGAAAGTGCTTCACAGTTAACTTGTGTGCTTTGTATTAGTTTGCCCGAGCACATTCTCTTTTTTTTTGCCTCTGTATGCTTTCTGATGACTACTCTTCCCTCCCCCCCTCCAAACCAAGTGCCATTTTAATCACATGCACAGTTCTTTATTTTTGTATTTTATGGACCTGTGCTTATTATGAACTTGGAAAGGCCTCTTCCCCCTAAGCTTCTCAGTGTGGATGTAGCAAAGACTGAAACAAAGGCTAATTAGCAGCAGATGAACTGCCAGGGCCAATCCACTGTGAGGCATTTGATCTTTATAACAAGCTCGGTACCAGTTTGACCAAAAATATAATCATCATTCCAGTAACTGGAAATGAGCAGCAGGCACCTCAAATGCAGAACAGTTTGCTAAGATCGGTGATCTTGTGAGGGGGGGGGTGGGGTGGAAAAATGTCTTTAAGCAGTTGCTGGAAGAGAAATGAACTTGTGGAAAATGACAGTTTGTACTTGGGTCTTTGGAGGGTGAGTGGTTTCTGCTGCACAGCCGGTCTGAAGCAGGCATCAAAAAGGCTAAGATTAGCTCCTTTTGCACAATCATTTGGGAGTAACCAAAGAAAGACGTCTAGTTTTAGATGAGAGACAATATTTCTCTGCATGTGTACTCTTAACATTGCTCTCTTCTTCAATGGCAGGAGAAAAGGGGAATTGGATTCAGACAGCAACCAACAAGAGCCCTGACTTTTACAAAGTTTGGGGAACTGTTGAGCATGGGAGTGACCTGCATGGAGCGGTGGTTGCTGCCCTTAACAGAAGGCCTGGGGTTACTACCCTTAACTAATAAGCCTTCATGCGTTTGATGCAACTGCAACATCACTCTCTGCTTCAGTGAAGGGGGTGGAGGGTGAAGGAAAGAGGAATTTGGATTCAGAGACAACCAACACGAGCCATGATTTTTTCTTACAGACTGGGGTACTGATGCACAGACATTAGGGAAAAACACAGGACTGCTTCTAAGGCCAAGTTCATAAGCAAAGCACGTCAAGCAGCACTGGCTGATACATGGAGTGACCCGCATGGCGTGGCAAATACTGCCATGGGGAGCTTGCTGGGTAGACTGGATGGACCATTGACCCCTTTTTGCCATCATTTCTATGTTTCTATGTTATGTGCTGCAGTGTTAGAGAATACAGTGCAAATCAATCAAGTTAGCTGTTTCCAAACAAAGCCACGAGAAATCCTCAATTATGAAACAAGGACATGTAGGGTTAGATGATGTGCCAAGTATTTTTCTCATAAGCATCTGGCCTTTCGGAGCAAGAGACTTAAATCTGAATACAAAAGTAAAGCACAGACCTAGGTAATCTGTGCAGCCCGATGAACTTGAGCATTCATAAAGATCCAGTACTAGCATCCTTTACAGATTGGTAAGGAGAAACTTTTGAGTATTGTGATTGGTCCAATGATGTACCTGACCATGTGTTGAAGTCTTTTAATGTGTGACTTTGAGCTCATTGCATTGGCAGTAAAGGTTCATCACAGACACGGAAAATTCCTACCACAAATATTTGATCTTTAATTTTTGGCCAGTGTCCACTTTTGCACTGCTACTAGACTTACATTTCAAAAATAATCTGCATGTTTAAGATGTGGGAACATCTTGTTCCTCTACATATAGCCATTGTATAAGTGGGGTTTTTTGGTTTGTTTGTGTTTTTTTTAAGAAAAAACTCAAAATAATTTGACCAGCTCTGAAAATGCTGCCGTCCTGTGCTCTGGCTGCTCCTCTCGATTATTGATGAGCCAAAAATATGAGGTGTACATAGTTAAAAACCTGTCCACCTAGTCTGTGCTGCCTGTGTTTCATGTCACATACTTTGTGTCTGGGAAGCAGAGAAGTTTTCGCCAGAGCATACAGAGCAAACTTGCAGGATTCATTTAGGATTTTTTTTTTCTGTCAGGCACGGTTTGAATATAGGAAATGGCCAAAATTTCTCCTGGCTGTCCAGCAGCAAAATCAAGAATTTGGTTATGCTTAGAAATTACAGTCTTTGGGGGGTTGATCTTCCACTTTCATTTTAAATTCATGACCCGAAATTGATGGCAAGTGAAGAAATCTGTCTGCGAACAGAAGACATCTTTTGAAATTTAGAAATTTGTGTATGTAAAATCAGATTCCGCAGCTTGGATATGTTTGGGTAGAGGCTCATTTAAGGGCTACGGCTTTGGGCCTACATTTCCTTGTTAGTTTGAAGGGAGAGCAAAAGTCCATCATGTTGAACGTTTGCCTCCAGTTGTCTCTGCCAGTTCTGTAGTGGGGGTCTAGGGAAAGCACAGACACTGTTCATCTCAGCGTGTCATCTCCCCATGGAAAGCTCACTTTCGTCATCCCAAAGGAGCTCTTTCTGGATCATATACCGAGAATCTAAGCCGATCATCCTACGTAATGTTCTTTTTGGTCCTCCAGACACTCCTGTCAGGGAACATTTTTCTAGGAACCGACTTTGCAGTCGGGTTGCCAGAAGAGAGCTTCAAATCTATCCAAGAATGTAGAGAGGTTCAAAATTAAAATGATCGAACAATTAGTAGTAAACACAGAGAGACTTAATAGGTACATTGGTTTCCTTGCCTATTAGCAGTGTCCTCCTATGGCAGTATATGCTGCTGTTTATCTCTCGGCTTTTTCACCTCAGATATAACACACCTCTTCCCAATCTTTCTACTTTACAACGCATTACAGCTTTGAAAACAGACACCACTATCCCACCATTGTAGTACAGCCAGTATGATCAGGCACCTTCGTGCTTCGCTTGTAGAACGTGACCTGCTGAAGGGCTCTATCGCTTTGGAAGACAAGTCAGAATTGCATTTTAATCCAATAAAGTGGTTCCACTTTCATTTCTATGTGTCTAAGAGGAATAACTTAGCAGCCACACTACTGTTTGTTTGGTTTTTTTGGTCCCCCAGAAACTCATGCAGGCCTGTCCGTTGATGTAGACAGGACAGTGTTCTCTGGCAGCAGAGGGTGAAGCTTTTACCTGTAGAGGTGATGCAACAGCAATCTACCTGGCCTTTTCCCATTCCCATCTGTCTGTCCCTGAAATTTACTAGGGGAAAGTCCACCTTTTTTGTTCACGGCTGTTTTCTAAAGTGCAGTAGCAGAAGGGGCAGGGTGAGGATCTAAGGTGGAAACATCTGAGTTGTTTCTTGCCCACCCTACCGTGGGCTAGTGCCTTCATCTCTCACTGCTTGTCACCTTTCACCCCTATGGCCTAATTTACTCTCTTGGCCACCCCCCATTCTTCCCCCCCCACCCCCCACCGGGTTTGTCTTCAGACACTATAATCTGTTGTGAGTGGCTGTTGAACATAAAAAGACTTTTTTTTTTTTCGATGAAGAAAATTAGTCGCTGCTTCTCGCACTGGTTAGACAAATGAAATGTTTGCTTATTGATTTCTAGTTGCAGAAGGGAGGATTTCCAAGTGGGCACAGCTCTGAGACGTCCTTGCTAAAGCGTGCTCTGGGATTAATAATGGCAGACTTTTAGAGCTGCTGTCTAAATCCAATGCAGTGCAGGCGTGGGCAGGCCCGTGCGGGCCCATACCTGTGCACGTTGTGAGCAGGTCCGTAAACACAGCAGTGTTTATGCTTTCAAAGGCTGACAGTGCAGGCAGAAAGGTGGGAACTGAAATAATTGCACCTTGTGCAAACAGCATCTCCCCCCTTTGCCTGCTTATTCATCTAGCAGAATGCCCTTGGTCTCATGACGTCGGTGTTGTCATGGGAAACCTCCCTCTGAAACAAAAGGGAACTTGATTGAGCATTCCCCGGTGCGGAAGATCAGCGCAGGGCTTAGGGATTTAAGGCCAAGCCTTATTCTAGTCTCCGTGTGGGCAACTTTCAAACTGTGCCGGGGGTGATGCTTTGTCTGTGCGAACGTTTATTTTTCCCCCCGTCACAGAAAGGGCTGAAGATGCAGACTTGCTCCTGCTGTTTGTGTGGCTGCATCTTCAGGTGGAAATTACGCGCAAGCTTGTTGAAAGTAAAAAAAAAAAAATAATAAGCATGGGTTGAAATCCCGATTCCACTCTGCGCCCCAAGGAACTGCTCTGGGCAAAGCAATTTTCAGAGGCGCCAGCTAGGCAGGTAAAGCACCGCTAAACCCAGATGAATGCCTTTGAAAATTGCCCTCCATGGGTCTTCAAAGGCTCGCAGGACGCAGGCCTTATCCCGCCATAAGCTACTGAACTGGGTCTGGATGTCAGCGGGACGCCCTGCACACACACCAGTGCAACTCCCGAGAGAGGAGGTGCCTGTTTGGATGTGGGCTCGGGACTGTGCTGTGTAGCAGTTTCAGAGTGCATGAAGACTTTAAAAGGAAGGACCGGTTGTGAAATTGGCTGCAGGCTTTGAGGGCCCTGTCGTGTCCATCTCAAAATGCAGGTGTGCGTTTTAGGCCTGATTTGTACTAAAGAGGTTTCCCATCTTTGTATCCCTGGGAGGAGGAGTTAGTAAAAGTGCCTCTTTATCATGCAGAGCTGGTAAATTGTGAGGCACAATTTAAGCAGTTTTGCTAATATTCCCTGCCAGTCAGACTCAGGGTTGCCAACTCATGAAAATGTTCTTTTTACTGACAGTCTGCCATACTTTAACTGGCAACCTTTTTTATTAACACATTTTAATGTTGGCATTTTGTGCACAGCTGTACTTGCTGTTCCAAGATTCATCCCTTTATGCACCAAGACATTGTCCCCCAACTCCTATAAAAACCAGCCTCAGAGAGCACTGCAGTCATAATCCTTGTTGCTCATGACATCTATACTGACCATAACATGATTTTCATGGACATGCCATTAGCTTTTTGGGTTTTTTTCTAGCTGACTGTCAGTAAATTTACTGACAGTTCACAACCCTTCCCCCACCCCTCCAGCAGGCTCTTAGGTTTAAGCTGATTTTCCTGAGAATCCATTTTACTTTCTTTCAAGCAGCTTTCTAGAAAGGAAAGGGTGAAATAATCTGAAATGATCACTTTTTCTGCAGCTCACTCGGATGCTTGGTAGATTTCCCCTGCCCTCGAACATTTAATCACACCTTGTATAGGACCTGGTGGTTAGAATACTCCAGAGATTCTTTGGGTCCTCCTGGACTCAGAACAGTTTGGTTTCAGGTGTTGGTTCAACTCTTATTACTGGCAAGGAATGCGTTTACCCAGCAAAGAGTGAAACACTAGCACCAGGGACGCTGCCTTTCTACAAATATATTTAGAAGGGAGTAACGTGAGCTGTTTGCACAAACTCTTTAAGTTGCATGGGGCACTGAAGTGGGGAAGATGTTGGTTTTTGTTTTTTTTTGGGGGGGGGTTAGCCAAACTCCCCCAAATTTTCTGGAGCCATCCCCCTGCCTCTTGGTGTGAGATGAGCCCTAGAAATGTCAAACTGCTGACATGAGCCGTTGTGTCCAGTTACCTGGACACAACGGCTCAGATACAGCAAGGTCTAGCTGTGCTGCTACACGATCCGCGTGTGGGTGCCTCGGGAAGTGCATGGGAGAGAGGGGCTGTGAATACCTGGCTTAGTACTGCCCCTTGAGTGCTCCTGGTTAATGCTGTTAGCCAGAAGCACATGACCAGAACTTTTCATGTGAATGGCGTTGACAGTAACTCTGCGGTTTTGCAGCCTGGGCCTGGCTCAGTGCTCCCAGTTGCTCTTTGACTACTTGTTGGCCAGTATCTTTTGTCGTGCAGCAGCACTGTACAACCTGTGCGGAAGCATTGCTGGCTTCTGGTATCGGCTAGCCTGAAGTGATGCTCGAGGGCATGTTCTTATTAGCGGGTTTCAAATGTCTCAGTAGCAGATTTTTTTGAAAGAATTTGGCCAAGACTTTTATCATCGCTAACACTCATCAAAGTTTTATTTGATATTTCTCAGTCTTTTGAAAATGTGCAGTATCTAAGCTGCATACCTGAAGATGACTAATATCTTTTGAATCTCAGCAAGGATGTTTTTACTTATAAAATAAACTCATCATAAGGTTACAGCAGACGAGGCTACTCATATGTCTCCCAGGCCTTCTGACACAATGCAGGGCTATGTACTAAATAAGCCCTCTGTCTTCTGAAGTCTGGCAGTACTGTGGCTGTAAAGGATGCTACGGACTTTATCTAGATCCATGCTGATTCAGACATCTGAAAAATCACTTTAAGTAAAATGGAGTCGATGGCAGATTTATTCAATTTTTTTTCTCATTTATGTATTTTTAGTTTCTGCTTTTTCGGTTTCTCAAAGCAGATTGCATTTAGGTACTGGAGGTATTTTACTATCCCCGGTGAGCTCACCATCCTACTTGAGGCAATGGGGGGGGGGGGGGGGTGAAGTGACTTGCCCAAAGTAGCAAGGAGAAGTTCACAGCCCACTACTGTAACCACTAGGCTACTCCTTCATTCCATAATAACATAGTTTTGACAGTAGATAAAGATCAATGGTCCATCCAGTCTGCTCAGCAAGTGGCCCAGAGTACTAACTGCCGCTCTGTGCAGGTTATCCCCATGCTTTCTGTTAAGGGTGGTAACTGCTGCTCCATGCAGGTCACTGCCATTCGTACTGTTAAGGGTAGTAGCTGTTGTTCTGTGCAGGTTAATCCAATGCAGAAATGTTACACCTAAAGTTACTTAAAGTTGCACCTCCTCTCTTCCAGGGTATACTTATTTAGATCCTTCAGCCTCTCCTCATAGGTCTTCCGAAAGAGATCCCACACCATTTTGGTCACCTTCCTCTGAACTGTTTCCATCTGTCTTTATCCTTTTTGAGATATGAACTCCAGAATGAAACACAGTATTCCAAATGAGGCCTCGCCAAAGACCTATACAAGGGCATTATCACCTCCTTTATCCTGCTGGTTATTCGTCTCTCTATGCAGCTCAGCATTCTTCTGGTTTTAGCTATCGCCTTGTCGCATTGCTTTGCCATCTTCAAATCACCAGACACTACTACCCCAAGATCCCTCTCTTGGTCCTTGCACATCAGTCTTTCATCCCCCATCACATACAGCTCTTCTGGGTTACTGCATCCCAGATTCATGTCTCTGCACTTCATGGCTTTGAATCTCAGCTGTCAAATCTTTGACTATTCAAGTTTTCATAAATCACTTTTCATTCTCTCTACTCCTTCAGGTGTGTCCACTCTTATGCAGATGTTAGTATCATTAGCATAATGACAAAATGTTCTTTCTAACCCCTCCAAAATATTGCTCACAATGGTATTCAGCAGAACTATTCCCAAAACCGATCCCTGTGGCACTCCACTTAACACCATTCTCTCTTCAGAGTAGGTTCCATTTACCATTACACGCTGTCTCCTGTCAGTCAACCAGTTGTAATCTACTCCATCACCTTGATCCCACTCTCAAGCTTCTCATTTTATTCACGAGCCTTCTATGTGGTACCGTATCAAAGCTTTGCTGAAATCCAAGTAAATTAGCACTCTTCCTTGATAAATTCTCTAGTCACCCAATCAAAAAAAATCAATCAAATTTGTCTGACAGGATCTTCCCCTGGTGAATCTATGCTTCCTCTGGTCAAGCAACCCACCGGATTGTAGATAGTTCACTATTCTTTCCCTCAGCAGAGTCTCCATTAAATTTCCCATCTCCAAGGTGAGGCTAACCGGCCTGTAGTTTCCAGCCTCCTGTCTGCTCCCACTCTTGTGAAGTGGGACCACCACCGCTCTTCTCCAATCACTCAGCACCACTCCCGTTTCTAAGGATCTATTGAACAGGTCGTGCAGCAGACCCGCCAGCACATCTCTGAGCTCCCTCAGTATTCTGGGGTGTACCTCATCCGGCCCCATAGTATCCATTTGTCACCTCGCCTTATTTTCCCCTGTAGACTTTTACAGGCTGTAGATGAAGTCGGCAAATTTTTTTAGCAGCTTTCAAATATATAAATATATATTTTGTTGCCACATGCATTTTATATATTTCTATACATACGCATGCAGGCTTGCTCTGTCTTTCTCTGAACCAACTTGCACAATTCCAAACCAAAATATATTACACTTCAAAATCTTTCCCAGCCTTCTTGTCTCTAAACTTGTTTCTGTTTTTGTTCTGTAATTGTTCTCCTTTCTTTTCCATTTATTTGTTAAAACTTGGTTTTTTTATGCCGCCCCATGCTCTGTTTAAATATTAGAATGCATCATTTTTCCCTCTCCACCCCCTTCCCAGTAGGAAGGTGCATTCATTTTGTTTTGTTGCTTTACGTGTATAAATATTTTTATGCACGTAAAGCTATATTTACAAGCAGAAAATTGATTGGGTGCATGTAATGAACCCAAACAAAACAGAAATTAAATTAAAAACTTAACACAAATATCAAACACAAGAAAAACAAAAAAAAATGTTCCTAATTTTTTCTGCTTTTTTTTTCTGACCCTTTCCAGTATTATTTTCTTTCCTCCCCAAAATCTTAGTCTCCCTCCCTCTTTCGCACATTTCTTCTCTCCCCTTGCCAAGGTCTCTGTCTGTGTATTGGAGAATGTGGGGTTGGGGAATACGTGCTAAAATCCAAATCCAAAGCTGGTACTTCTCATTAATCCATATCCTGAAGCCTGCTTCTGCTTTCTTAGCTTGCACCTCATACCACTCACTCCTGCATAGAATAGAGAGAGCAATTTCAGAGGCTGAGTGACTACAAAACCTTGTAAAAATTCTCTTGTGGTACGGAAATCATTTTTTTTCTCACTACTCTGTGGTTTCATGGGGGATTTGTTTTTCTTTGGCCCTATGCGACGGTAATATAATATTTTTTTTTTTTTTTATCGTGGCAATGCTTTCCACCCTTTTTTTTCCCTGAGCCCTTCTGCATATAGAGGTGCCTGCTGCTCCAGAGGACAGGGCCGGGTGGCTCCCTATCCCTGCCTGGCAATGCCTGGAGATTTGAGTGACTCTTCCCTCCCTTCATGGAGGAACTGCGCAGATGTCAGGGGGACCGTTAAGTAGCTGTCGTGGAGTTTTGTAAATGAAATGCTTTGTTTTCTCTACAGGTAACAACAGTGATAACAAAGTTAGTACCGGAATCCCTGCCGGATGAGTTTTGGGAGATTTTTGGTGTTGGAATGTTCTGCATGCTTGATATTTGCCAAATAATGATGTTTACTTTTCTGGATTTAACCTTTTTGCAGTGCAGCCGGTTAAAGGTTTGTTTGCTTTGGACATGCTGTGATGATGATTGGCTTCATGGTGTGTGAAACCTATGGATTTCCTTTTTTGTTTTTTAATTCATCTTTTTATTGGCAGTGTAACAATGCTAAAACCAGATACAAGGTAATATAAACCAAGCAAACTATCCATGGATAGTTATTCCGTGTATACAATACAAGAAAACACGAAAGACATCGCCTATATAAACCCTTTTTTCCTTCCCCAACCCCCAACAGAAGTGTCACATTCCAGATTTCCATTTTAGAGTTTGGGGGGGGGGGGGCGAGGGGGGCTTCTCTGGTGTGTGCTGGTTTGCGAATGGTAATGCAGTGGTCCTCCTTTTGTAAAGCTGAGATGGGAGCCAAGAGACGAGTACGTTATAAGGGCGCTGCCCTAGCACAAATCAGATTGCGCTGACTCCTCCTGGCTTTATCTGGGATGGCCAAGACCGTAGTTTAGTTTACTGTGATTAACAATCTGCCTTCCCCCTAGTTGGCCCCAAATCAAATGAACGCAATAAGAAATATACAGCGCATGCATTAAGAAAAAAAGCAATAATTAAGCATCATAATAACAAATATATGCAATACAAAATTAAAACCAGAATATTAAAACAATAAATGAAGTCTCTCAAATCCACCAGCATCTTAGTCTAGAAAATAATTCTGAGTTCTTAAGTATTCAGAGTTAATGTCTGTTAAAATATAGGATTTATACAATGAAGGCTAATAGAAACATTTCCCTAAAATTACTGTAAATTAGAAAAAAAACACATTTTTTTGAGGAGCTTGATACAGAGATAGGGTGCAGTGGAAAAACAAACAACCCCCCCTGTACTTTATCATGTAGTTTCAAGTTTGATTTCCATAGTGGAAGGGATTTAAAAAAAACCCCCCCAAAAAAAACAGCCCTTGGAAGCAGAGCAAATACTAGACCAGATGAAAGGCCAAAAAAGAAGGTGCTACATTATTCCTGGCCTTAAAAGTAAAGGGTATGATTTTGAACTGAACTCTGTTCTGTTTCAACGCTTTCAGTTTAATACCCGATAACAGATGGGCTGCACAATTGTATATCCTCTGGAGTTTATGCAGGTTATTTTGTGGTAACCCAACATATACAAGATTACAAAAATCTAACTGGATCATCACAGTTGCATGGGTCATGGTGGTTAAATCATCCGGGATAATAAGGAAGGAAGTTAGTGTAAGCATTTGCAGCTGAAAGAAACAGCTATTTACCATGGCCGAAATCTGAGTTTTAACCAGTATAATTCCCAAAGTCTTTTCCTGCGAACTGAAAGGGGAACCATCCCATCTAAAAGAACTGATGCTGATAAAGCTAAAGAAACTGATTTCCTAACCCACACAAACTCAATCTTTTGAGGTTAAGTTTCGTTCTATTTTGTCTTGACCATGCAGAAATCTTTCCCAGACATTGGCTCAATTTAGTTAGTCGCCATCTGAGCCTTCCCTGGAGGCAAATATAATTGAACTAAATCTTCATAGATAAACAGTTTTATCCCAGAGTTTTGTATGAGATTCCTTAGGGGTCTAAGACACATGTTAAACAAAATAGGAGAAAGAGAATAGATCCCTGGGGAACTCGAGTCCACAAGCCATGGAAATGCTAAACGGTTTCCAAGATATTCTCTCAGCAAGGAAGGAGGCAAAGCATTTGTAGATTATACCACTGATCTCCATGTCAATCAGTCTGTTCAGCAAATAAATGCTGGGATATATCCTGTCAAAGGCAGCAGAATTTGTTATCTGGGGGTTTCATTGAAAAGGGGGAGGCTCCACTGGAAGTCTGATGATGTTGTTGGTAGTGTAAGTTGCGTTGACCTTTAGTTGCTTCCGTAAAGTTTTATTTCGGTTAAGAATGCAAAGTCTTTTGCCAGTGTGTGACTCCGATGCTTGGCAGCCAGATCCCACTCTTCTGCCCCCACTCGCAGATCTTGCATTTTTCTGTAGCTCAGTTGAGGAGGTCAGATAGGGTCTGCCTTTTGAATTTGCAAAAATGTCCTTGGATATTTTTTTTTTTTTAACTTTGAAGGCCTGCATTAGAAGCAAGAGGGGAATGCTTCTTCATAGAAGGCGTGCAGGAACACCCTCACAACTTCCTCCATAGTTTCTTTTATACAGTAAACAATCATTTAGGACTCTGTTCACTCAAATTCATTTTGGCTTCTAGAGGGCGAATATCTGTGCAAACCCCCAAACAGCAACTGTTTTAAAAGCAGCTATTAGACCACCCTGCTGTCTTTAAATGCTTGCATGGACAGGCCCCTGAATACCCCTCCCAACTTCCTCTCCTGCATGCCCTCAAGAGCGCCAATCCTTCCAGACAACTCCTTTCCTTTACTCCGCTGACTGCCTCAAGATTGTCTTGCACAAGACTCCACGCTTTCAGCTGCTGCACACCAAACATTTGTTCTGAACTACCACTAAGCCTTGTGTTTTCATTTTGTTATTACCATTCTACTAGACATCAGCCTGCTCCAAGTGGCGTACAACTATATCGAATCCAATATACATAGCACATTAAAATATACCCAAACTACCCCCCACCTTCTACCATCCCATCACCTATCATCAAATCTCTTCCAGCCTCTGGCATTGGCAGCATATACATAGCAAATTATAAATGAAATAAATCTTATCTACTTATCTACTCCCTAAATATGTATTTAATTGGACAGCACACAACCGCAAACTTAGGCCACTCATGCCAGTTCACCACAAATTATGTCCAAATGAAACATGCAAATCCTTACTTACTCCTTCTTTATTTATTCCTCAGGGTTGTGCCAAGTTTTTTTTTTTTTTTTACTTTTTCCTGAATGCTCAAAAATTAGACTTCAGTCTGACATTCAGCAGTCTGAATTCCACAATTCTGTCCCCTGCCTCCTAGAATGCCATGTTATGAAACTGTATTCTATTCATCTGTTTCCTCGTGGGTGTCTGTAATAAATCCCCCAGTGCTGTGCAGAAAGTGCATCTCGGAACGTACCTAGAGACGAGCCTCCATAAATACCCTGGCCCCTCACCCTTCCCCATCAGCTTAAATTTCACCCTCTCCTTAACTGATCCAGTGTAACCTTTGCAATAAAGGAGAATGCACTACATCTAATAAGGTTGTCAAAAATCATTCTAGCTGCCACTTTCTGCATCATCCAAAGGCATTGCAGGATTTTCTGTGTAAGGCCCACAAACAAGCCATTACAATTATCCAGCAGTAGCATTACTGATATCTGTACAACCACCCGAAAGCAAGAGGTATCAAAAAAGAAGAAAAAAAAACCCCTGCATCTGGAGCCAGGCTACCTTAACTTCCAGGAAAAAGCTTAGGAATGAGTTTTGACCCAGGCCGTCCCCTGAGACCCACATCCTCCAGCCCAGCCACCGGAGGGACTGTGTTGTAATGCCAACATGGGCTCTGCTGGGTCTTAAACTTTTCACAGATGGGTTCTCTCCCCCCCATGCCAGATCCCTTCACTATTCCAATTGCGCATTCTGATTGCAAGTTCCTCGAATACCTCCGTTCATTTAAATTTATTGCCTTGAGACTAAATTTGGGGAAAGGCGGAATATCAAATGTCCATAAATAATAGAGATGTGCATTGTTTATTTGTATCGGTTTGGGCTTTGTTTTTGGGCCCCAGCGGGAAATTTCATTTTTCCCATGGTTCGTTTATTTATTTTTTTATGGGTCCCGATTTTTGTGTTGGTGCACGCTAGCCATAGTTAGCACGCACTAACATTTTAAAGTTAGTTTGTGCTAACTCGCATTAGCGCGCACTAACATGAACTACAAATATTTCAGAAATTTCGGAAAAATTATGTTTGTTTTCGGTGCCCTCGAACCATGACAAATTAGACAATTTTGTTGAAATTGTCTAATTCATGAAAAACGAAAGCGCAAGTCTAATAAGTCAATATGCAAAGGGTGTTGGAGGAGCCACCCGAAACCCTCCATGAGCTGCCCTCGTCCCCTCTGCTCACAGCCCGGCCTGCAAACACCGCTTGCTCATGCCTAGTTATCTCCAGCAGCTCTCACACCTCTGTGTATTTTCTCCAAACTGGTGGCAGTCCAGCTCGGCGTGCTGCTGCAACTATCTATTTCCATTACTTCCTGTCAGAATAATAACAACCTTTTTTAAACAGGAAAAATACCTGCAACAGATGCTATTTTTTTTCCTATCACATATGATAATGCCTTTTTATCTCAGAATTTTTTTTAAGTTCTGAATGTGGATGAGTCGAGTCCTGGGTATTTATTTATAAGGCATCATTACCATGCACAGCTCTATAGAAGATGAAAAACAAGAAGTCCCAAACAGTATACAGTCCAAGTTTGCCCAAAGAAGATCAGATCATTTCCTCACAGTCATCTCTAAGCGATTGGAGCTGAGACTTGCACTTGGGGGTTTCATAGTCCTCATCCTCTGTCTTCATCTGCGACATCGTAAAGCTGCAGGCGCTGTGTGCGACTGGCAGTGGAGCCGGGCTTTAATCCATAGTCGTGTGCTCTGCAGCTTCAGTTTCTCTGAAGGTAATGTATGTCAGGCATAAGGCTGCTACTGATACCTCCCCAGAATACAGGCTATCCCTTTGGTAAAAGCCATGCCAGCCATTACCACATTTAAAAGGCCAACCTGCCTTCCTGGCAGTCAGTTCAGTGGCAGTGACAGCAGGAAGGTTGCGACTTCACTCCATTGAACCCGGCGAGTCTCACCCAGTCCTGATTTTGTCCCATGGCATGCATGAAATTGTCCTTCTGATTTTCCTAAGAAAAGCAGGATTTGCGTTTCCCATGCATGCTGCGGGGCAAATCTCTAGCCCTTGATCAGCCTGTGCCAGTGGGCCTGAGTGAGACGAGAATCCTAGGTGGTAGGTCGGCAGTGTGTGGGCGCACAGTAGACATGCACTTTGTAGTCTGCATGGCGGCTGCTCATCATCCATCACTCATTGCTTCTTGATTACAGTGGAAGTTCCCACCATAGGACAGGGTTTCCCCAACCAGTCTACCATGAAAAAAAAAAATCTGATAGGAAGGAGATGAGGCTCAGCGGCAGTTGTCCTTTTTCTTTCCTTCCTGGCCTGCAAAATGTCCTGGGTCAGGGAGCAGCGCTTACCCGCTGGCACTTCTCTGCAGTCGTAAGTGCACAGGGCCCTGTAGTTCAAACATTCTCCTACTGTCAGGCAGCATCTTGTAGAGCTCTCATCTGGGTTGACAGGAGCCTTCTGTCTATATATATATATATATAATTTTTTTTTTTGGATGTGATTGTCATTGAAATGTGTGATGTCAGAATGGTACTGGGAGCCAGAGACATTGGTTATAAATGATTTATTTCATTCGTTCCCCCACACCTCTTTCCCAAAATGATTGCCTAAGGTAAGCCGGATCTCCTTTCTGGGAGAATGCTGGAAGGAAAACCTTTTCTCCGGACGGAGCCCATCGATGGCGCTGCCCTCCTAGCAGGCATTGTTCCAGCAGCAGCCACCGTCTACCTTTCTTCCTTCCAAAACCTCCCAAGGCCCCATGGACCGGAGACTAGCGATGGGGGCTGGACAGCCAAGTCACCGCTTTTAGTACAGTTACGGTCACGTTTTCCGTGTGGGTGTAATCGGAAAGGCAGCACAGAAGGGAAGTCTCTGTCACTGGCCCGCTTTTATTGCTCTTGCAACTTTCATGGCCCCCTCCGCTCTATCCTCATCCAGAATCTCAAGAAATAAACAGAGCATCAAACAGCATCCTGTTTCCATCCCCCCCCCCCCCACACACACACACACACTCACACACACTCACACAACACACTCTTCAGTCTGACCTTGCAGCCTTGCCCCATGCCCGTGATTTCCCATACTGTGCCCCTGAGGGAAGCTGAGCCAGAAAGTATCGCTTCTGCCTTGCGCCTCCTGTGCTGGATGAGAATGCTCATAGTGGAATATGATCATGCATTAAAAGAACGATTGTGTACTGCCTTTGCTCAAGCTGGTGTGGCATTCGTTTCGGTTGTCAGAGCCGAACGATTGGAAGGCTGCAGTGACAAGTGACTTATGAGGTTACAGCTGCCTTTACATATTGCACTCTTTACTACTAAGACATCAAAAGCCAGCAGCAGTCCTTGTGGATCAGCTCTTGAACTTTGAAGGTGTTAGGCTGGAATGCACTGAAGGCCGAATTTCTTCCTGTGGGTGTCGGATACCCTCTAGTGGCTAAGAGGAGCATGTATGCAAAGCTAAAGATTTCCGGAGAATGGAAAGAAATGTATTTGTAGGGCGCAAATAGAATTACAGGTGGTGCAGAGTAAGAAAATAACACTGTTTAAAGCTGAATGAGAGAGAATCCAGATTTTGCAAGCTTTGACTAACTCATTAAAGTGAACCCATCTGTTCATGTTGATGTAGCCACTGCGTTCTTTCTGCAGCACGATGATGTGGGAGCGTGCATGTTCCTCAGCATGTTATGCTTTTGCACGTTTCATACCTCTCTGCTCATTTCCCCTGAACTTCATTTTACTTTGTTGCTTTTATCTTATTCCGCTGTTTCTCACCTGTCATCCATCATCCTGGAATCTTCATTGTCTTGCTTTGTCCCATCCTCCTCTTTCACAGTGGCCCTGATGAGGAGTAAGTACTTTACTAATTCCATTTGTCCTGTTATCATTTTCTCATGCTAAATTTTTACATTTCTGGCTTCTCTCTTTCACTTCTGCTCAAACTCACTTCATCAGGCTTAGTAAGATGCCGTTGAGGGATGAGGGCTGGGACTAAAGAACCTACAGAATGTGATTCATGCACAGCTCTGAGGGGGTTAAAACAGAGCCTTAAGTGTAGTGGGATTCGTTGCCATTCGGCGCCTAGATTGTAGAGACCAAGATGGCAAACACACACTGTGCACAGTTCCTCCCTGTGGGTGAATATACCTGTGAGCTGCAGCTGCTGCTGCCACCTTCAGGACTTGCCCCATTCCTCCCTGCTCTCTGCTTACCATCACTTTCATTCTACAGTTAGGGGAGGGAGCTAGCAACTCTTCTGGTCACTACGGGAAGCAGCAGCATCTAGAGGACTCACAGCTTGGAATGATCCTTTAAGTATCAAGAGTCAAAGCCAATTAGCTTGGGGGCCTCAGAAAGCTGGACGAGGCCCGGGCCTGACTCAGGGGTTCCCATGTGTGTTGGGGTGGGATGGTTGGTAGGTTGGCGTACCAACTTGGGTTTTCTAGTCATGCCACTAAACATGCCTCCATCTCCACTACCCTCGATCCTTTTCTGAAAGAGCGAGAGCGTCACACAGAGTCTCTGTCTTATGAGAAACATTTTGGCCCATGCTGTGCACATTTGTTCAGAAATACAGAGAAGCCACAACAAATAAACATTGCTCCAAGTTCACAATTGGACAAATAATTGTGTCCCGAATACTTGAGTGTAAAATAATTCCAAGCAAATTTCACACTCAAATCCTAAAAACTTTGGAAAAAGTGCCACAATGTAGTTTGGTTTCAATATTGTCTGGTCTCTGTGCACAGGGCATTTTAGTACTACGAACTTGAATCTTCAATTGAAGAGCACACTCTCCGAGCCTTTCATATTTGCCATTTTTAGTGCCACTGTGATACACTGCACTGGGGGGTTTTGTCAGGAATAATTGAAGCTGTGAGGCTCAGCACTTCTTGAGCCCTGGTAGATGCTGCTATGACTGGCCACATGTGCGAGCTATCCAGTTATACCACTCTTTGGAATATTCTGTGTGACCACCAGTTTCTTGCTGCTTTTGTGAATTTGTAGCTCAACTGGACTCTGCCTCTATTGGGCTACAACATCATGAACCTTTGTTTGCAGCTCCTTGGGGTTTCTCACACATCCACCCCCCTCCCCTCCATTTTTTAAATACCCTCTTCCCATCTCAGGCCAACCATCACAGCATCAGACCTTGGCCAGGGACCACCAAATGTGGTTCTCTCCTGCATTCGGCTAATATGGGACCCTGAGTCTGGCATCTAGCTGTGGCTGAGACTGTGAATGCTGCCTCTTCAGCATTCCCGGCCTGCTCGGGACACAGCAGCAAGGCCTGGAAATCAGAAGGTACTGGTATGACCTACTCAAGTTGAACCAAGGTTGCCACTTCCATTTTATTATCCCTGTCTTCTTTTCACATACATTATCATCCCTTTACATCGGGTACAGTTCTCTTACCGGCTATACAGAAGCAATTGAAGGAGAGTTAAACTTTGGCCAGGGCAAGAGCATTAATATTCCTCCTTCTACACAAAGTACCGTGGATGCTTAGTGGCCAGAGAGTACACAAGCCTTTGGTGTATTGTCAGACCAGGAGCAGTACCCCACTGGGGATTTGTTTTGCCAATTACTGTACTGCATTACTTTCAAATCCACCATATCTGCATGTGTCTCCTTTGTGTGAAAATAGCCTTTTCTTTGCCTCTCTGTATTAATTTGTCTCTTTCCTTTTTTTCTGTTTTTTTCTTTGCTCCTGTTTACCCTGGGAAACTTGTCTTCTGCTGCTTTAATCTTCTGTGATTCTTGTAAATGTAAAGGAAAATCCCACCCAAACGGTAATAATTCACACCTTTCTGGGATTATGGTGTTGGACGTATTGGTGCCTGGGGATCGATTATAGGTGCATTAGCTTACACATATCCAGCAAAGGTGGTGCAGCCCTTAGCCATCCAAATCTTATTTCGACCAACATTTAGCACGGGGGAAGCACAAACTTCTCTTCCCCACATGCAAACCCAGAGCTGAAACACTAAAGGGATAAAAGCAGGAAATCAGCCAAACAGTAACATGTAGGAGACAGGAATCAAACCTAGAGAAGTGTCAGCTGATAAAATAGTTACTGGAAGGAGTAGGAAGAGAACAAAAGGAGTTGGAGGGAAAGGGCAGCTTTGCGGAGAGTCGGGTGCATCAAGTCTCTTATCAAAATCACAGACATGGAATGACTTGGATGTGGTTGTAATTGCCAAATCCCGATGTAATGGAAGTCAGGATTGGGTTGTGACCATCCTAGAGTAAAATCTCTTCAGAAGAGACAGAAAAGAGACAAGTGTGCGAGGAGAATGGCTCTTTATATCAGGGATACAGTAGTAGCCACCTAAGTACAGAGAGCGCAGGGAAAAGCGGAACTATTCTGGATTGCCCTGGGAAGAACCAAAGATTTCTTGGTCCATATGAGTAACATACAGATCTCCAGTCAAGGAAAAGAAGTGGATTTAGACCTGAATCGCATCATAAATAAAGATGGTCTTCAAAGGGGGGAACCTTTTTCCTTGTTTCTTAAATTTAGTTTTTTAAATATATAGCACAATTAAATGGAAGATGGAGATGTTTGTTATTGGGAGGGGGTGGTGTCTTGTTATATTGTATTTACTGAAAAATGTAGGAAAAATGAGTAGTCTGACATGGATGGTGATTTACGTTCATCTACCCAGAATGATAGCAGAACAAAGAGGAGGGATGACAAACCCAGTTTGGATACGGGATGATGCCCTGCAGTTGGGCAGGCTGACAGCTGAGATGGGAATAACTGGACTGGCCAGGTGGACCAGTTGGGTCCTTCTTTGCAGATGTTTCTCATGTATATGAAAGCTATGCCGGCTGTAAATATTCCCTTCCAGCAGTGTTTCCCAGCCCAGTCCTTGAGGCAAATTTATCTCGTCTGAGATAGATTTGCAAACCTGAATATATCTCATGCATGTTTATTCTGAAGATCCTGCAACCCAGGCCAACTAGATGTACCTCCAGGACAGTACTGGTAATGGTACAACATGTGCGTTCTATTCTCCCAGCTTGTAGGTTTAAATCGTCGAGGGTAATCTCTTTGTATTTTACTGTTTCTGTGCAGTTTAGACTAGTCTCATCCATTTCAGGTGCCTTCACAGTTTATTTGGTGGCTTCTGATATGAGCGTTTTTCTTCTGACAGACCACCACGAAAGCACATTGTGGATACCTATACGGAGTTCTATCATACACCCACTTTGAGCGATGCCAGTAAGAAGCGGCTGATCGATAATACCGAAGACTGGCACCCCAGGACGGGAACCTCCCAGTCTCGCTCTTTCCGCATCCTGGCCCAGATCACGGGTACCGAGCGCAGTGAGTATTTATTATGACCAGAACTTTGAACCAGACTGAAGGTCTGTGTACAGGATTGTAGGCGCAGTGACGTGTTGTCTGTTTTCTGTCACTACTGAGCTGTATTATTTGTGCTTTATCTAGTGTTGTTGCTATATTTGTAGAGTATCACAATAGGCTACAACAAGATTGAACTGGGTTATGTTAGCATAGTTTTTCTTTCCCAGTTCCTTTTGTATGGAAGGTTTGCTTGTGTGTGATTGAGTAGCCTACTCATTAAGGCCAATATTCAGCTGCTTATCTGGCCAAACAAGTTAGCCGGATAAACTTATCCAGCTAACTTGGCTGAGATATTCCGCGGCATGACTATGCTGCTGAATATGCATAGCTGCCTTATAGTTAGGGACCTTTGTTTTCAATTTTTATTTTATTTTTCCCTAGAATTTATCAGCAACTATTATAACGAACAAAAATTTGAAAAACTAGTGGAATAAAATGTCTTTTTTCCCCCACTGATTTTCTCCTGTTTTTGTTTGTTACAGTAAAGGCAGATAAATTGATGAGTAAAATAAAAACTGAAAATGTACTCCCCAAGATAGCCAAATAGCTGTCTTTGACTTATCCAGCTAACTAAGCCAGGTAAGGCTGAATATTGACTGGAAAAGTAGCTCCACCCCGGAATGCCCCATCCTGCCCCTTCTCTACATTAACAGACAGACAGATGACAGCTGCCGAGAGCGGCCGAATATTCAGCTGGCTAACTCAGAACTTAACAGGCTAAATGGTGCTGAATTCTTGACCTCCCGATTCTCAGAAAGTGCACCGCATTGGAATCTGAGGCCAATTTACTAAACTGCGACTCACTTTATTGGGCATTATTAGTGGAATAGGCCCTATGGCCGGTGCCTGGCAGTAAATAATGATGGTCAACTCCTGTCGCTAGTTAGTAAAGAGACCCTTGTGTTTGAGTGAGCCTGGTGGACTTGCTTGATGCCTTCATTTTCAAGAATCTGGTGGTCCCTTTCTCTGTGGTACCATCTTGCGGAGATGGCTGTGCAGTTGTTTTGGAGCACTTCCCAACTGTCATTTTATTTTTATTACAGTGGCAGAACCGGAGCAGGAAGAACTGAAAAAGCCAAAGTAAGTGGATTTAAAATTTCTTCCTCTCAACTCAAGAAGTCAGCAACTGACATGTTTGCATGTTTTCTTTCCTGGTGTGAATTAGTTTAACAAGTCGGTGTATTTCTGGCATATTTTTATAATGTTTTATTGTCGTCATTCTGAATTGCAATTGGGGTTTGGCTGCAACTGATTTTCTGTAACTGCTTAAGCCTGGTCTAAATTTGCAGAGTTTTATTTTTATCTGGAGTGTTTGCATGTTTAGATTTGCCTGAGGTGTGTTCAGTTGTTAAGACTCGACCCACTATAATTCTGGATGGGGATGGAATAATTTCCCCTATGAGGAAAGGCTAAAGAGGTTAGGACTCTTCAGCTGGGAGAAGAGACAGCTGAGGGGAGGTATGATAGAGGTCTGTAAAATAATGAGTAGAATCAGTTGTTTACTCTTTTGAAAAGTACAAAGGCCAGGGGACACACAAGAAAGTTACTAGGTAATACATTTAAAACTTAAAAAGAAAAAATATTTTTTTTACTCAACGCATAATTAAGCTCTGGAATTTGTTGCCATAGGATGTGGTGAAAGTTATTAGTGTAGCTGCATTTAAGAAAGGTTTAGACAAATTCTTGGAGGGAAAAATCCATAAAACATCATTGAGGTGGAGTTGCAGAAATCTACTGCTTATTCTTGGGATAAGCAGCTTGGACTCTATCTGACCCCATGGGATCCTGCCAGGTACCTGTGACCTGGATTGGCCACTGTTGGAAACAGGATGCTGGGCTTGATGGACCCTTGGTCTGACCCAGTATGGCAAGTCATGTTTTTATGTTAATGGGGGATGGAGCACTTACTTGATGAACTTACCCAGAGCTGGAATGAAAATCTCCTTAGATTTGTTTTGGTTCTGGCCTGTGCTGAGGATAAAGGTCAGGTTTCCACTTTTCGCCCCAGAAGTGTCCTCAAAGTTCACAAAATTATTCCAGTGTGCCAGTTTACCTGTTTCTTCTTTTTTTTGTTGTGAACTTTAATGTTGCTGTTGTGACAGAGAGGATAAGTTACAAACACTATATTTTTAATAAAGTAGTACATCTGTGAGGTGGTAGAATTCAGTGATGAAGGCAAAACCTTTCCCTTTCCCCTTCGCTCACAGCTGGGGTCTGTTTAAAAGAGAGTTCCAGTAAATGAGACACCTGGTGGCTGAAGCACACTCGGTTTGGGGAATAGAGAGGAAGAATAAGGTGCTGCAGTCAGGCACCCAGCATCTTCGCTGAAATCCCTGAATTTAACTGAAGTTTTAGCTTTCCTGATCCATTAAAAAAAAAACAAAAAAAACAGGAGCCCGGGAAAGTCTCTTAGACACCACCCCCAGCCCCCCCTCTCATTGCAGAGGCTGTTTTTGCAGCAACTGGGGAGAGGGGGGGGACATTGGTGCTTCTGTTTTTATGCCCCTGATGATCCCAAAATGTGTTAATACTCTGGAGAGCCGAAATGGAAGAAGCTCATTTCTTCCGGGTGAGTTCGGATCTCTGGATTCAGTCTGTTAGTTCGCCCATCTGTGGTTTTGTAGTAGATTCCTCTGTTTGTTGTGTTTATAATTTAAACATGCAAACCCTTGCATTTTTTTTAATGGAATAGATTAGTTGGTTGATGTGTGCTGTTGAGATTGAAAAAAATGTTTTTTTAATTTTATTGTGTGTGGTTTTTTTTTATTGTGTGTGTTTAATGCGCGCACATACAAACAATGGAGAAGAGAGAGGCCATGGCATAGCTTTGCCCTTGCATTTTACTAGATCCCTAAGGGCAGGTGACGTGCAGAGTACTAGTAGCCGTACTGGTTTCAGAGAGAACTGGATTGGTTGCAGGTGGTGGTACCTCGCTATTAGACCAATGTAAGAATTGTTCAGAGGTGGTGATGTGGGTGAGCTTTCAAGATCTCGGAGGTTCCTTCCATTCAGCTATGAAGAAGGGACCTTGGGTAGTCCAGAAAGCCCATGTACACCAGCAACTCTTAAGTATGTTTTGTCGGATAAACACAAGAATAATCGCAGCCTGCAAAAACAAAAAATGTCTGTGATCGGCTGTGATGGGCAAGAGCTTGTGCTATACAAAGATTTGTTAAAGGCTACATCCCTATAGGGGGCGATATTCAAGCATCCCGCAATCCTGCAGAGTCCACAGGTACTTTTCATCCCAGTTTTCTTTGCACCAGTTTTCAAAGTCGAAGGTACATGTATGCTTTCACTTGAAGACTTGCCTCAGGGACGGAGTAGCCTGCGGACTTTGGCGCCTGATGTTTTGGCGGATCCTTTTCCCCTGTAAATAGCGTGCATGGATTTGAAAATGCAGTGATGTTTTCCCTCCCCTGGAAACACCGTCTGCTAACACAGCTTAAAAAGTCAGTGCATTGCGAAAGACCCACCTACACTTTTACTTGGGCAAAGGATAGGCAATTTTCCCACTGCCCTTTTTCCCAGGTAAGTAGGTACTTACCCGACTAAATGGCTTAGGAAAATTGCCCTCGTGCTTTTGGTCTGCCATTCGGCATGATTTTGTGTTCTCACTGCTGGCTCAATCGTCGCCCCCTTCCCCCTCCCCCAATGAAAAGAGCCACACAAAGACTGGGTCAGTGCATCAGCATTGCACCAGTTGGATGAGTATTCCCTGTCTGTATATTAAAGAATGACATTAAAAAAAACAAACTTCAACCCAAAACCTTATAGCTATTTCTGCTATCCCATAGTGCTGTTCACGTGGAGGGAGACAAAATAATATATATAAGTGCACAAAATTATGTAAGTAACAAAAATAAGAGGACCCATATCTGAAAGAGTTCCAAATTTAGATAAATCAAGATTGTTTTGTTTTCTTTTTTAATAAGCGAGCAGCATCGTGTGATGTT
Source organism: Rhinatrema bivittatum (assembly GCF_901001135.1). Taxonomy (NCBI): domain Eukaryota; kingdom Metazoa; phylum Chordata; class Amphibia; order Gymnophiona; family Rhinatrematidae; genus Rhinatrema; species Rhinatrema bivittatum. The sequence continues at coordinate 319,410,584 of NC_042615.1, read as the reverse complement.
GGAATTGAGCACACAAGGGACCAGGAACCCCCCTGCATGTAACTTTTCCTGCTGCAGAGATTGTATGTGAATGAAAAAAATGAGCTTGGGGTGTTTGCGTGGGTAGGAGGGGGAAGGGCAAAAGGGAGCGTATAGTGCAGAATGAGCCTGGTTTTAATGTGCTTTCTACGCCATTTGATGTCGTCCTTTCTCTTGTTTGCATCCTTTACTTGTGAAGAACCGTCTGGGTCACTGATGGTTGGCATGAGCTGCGTATCGCATGGAAGCGAAGCCGCGTGGCCTTGTGAATGAAACTTTGAATCCCCCACCTTCTTTTCACTCTCTTTCTTACTGCTTTTCCTCTCACGTTTTTCTTTCACAGGGAAAAGATTCCTATTCAGATTTTTAGTCCTAAATACACCAAATTACGTGACTGGCACCACGGAGTTTCAGCGCGTGTCCTTAATGTGCAGTGATTTCACCAAAGTCGGCAACAAACTGCTGGAGCTTTTACCTCCCACTTTTTTTTTTTTGTTTTCCTTTTATTTATTTATTTTTTTTTAGTTGCTTTGCGAAAACTGTATTTTATGTGGGTTGTTATCCAAGAACAAGCTTTATCTTTACTTTTCTAACAGTTTCCTACCGCTGGGTAAAAAAGAAAAAAAAGGACGTGTTCTGCACTAATCAGTAGAAGATGGGGGGACAAACCTGCCAGATGATTAAATTTTCCTTTATTTGGGGGGAAGGCGATAAAGTTTGATTAATTTTCCTATCAACGGGTTATGAGAGAATGACACCAAAGCAAATGGTCAGAAAGAGGAAGGAAAGCGAGACAGGGCCACAAACTAAATGATCAAGAAACAGCTTGCTTAAAAAACCAAAACGAAGAAGCGAATAGTTGTTAATATTTTATACTGGAGGAGTAACGGGTTCTGGGTGTGAAGGGGGTTTTAGGTTTTGCAGCTGCAGCTCTGCTGCCACACGCCTGGAGCAGAAAGCCGGACTTAGGTAGTTGTGCGGGGGAGGGGGATAAATGCACCCAGTATGAACCCTGCTCAATTTAATTCTGCTTCACTTCTTGTTGAGTCACGCAGCATAGGCATATTTCATTGTAAATGTATCAGAAACAAAATGAATGGATGCATTCGTGCTTCGCCTTTCAGATGGCAAGAAGGGACGATGGAGACATGTCAACCTATTCAGGGCTCTCTCTCTCTCAAGAGTGCAAGAGAACTTTAGCACAAGTTTTAGGGGGCGGTGTGTATGTACAAATATTTATACAGTCTTTGGAGAGAAAACAGGTTTTCTTATCTTCACGTTCTCCCCTTTATATATAAAGTAGATATTTTTGTCATATTTGCAGAAGTATGTGCAGTTCAGGTACAGAGAAGTCTCAGCTAAGGTCTCTGCAATCCAGATGCAAAGGCTAAAAATCTTATACTGAATAACATGTGGAAATACATAAAAATTATTAGTAGTATTTCTGAATACATGCAGTTAAGAACAGTGGCCTTAATTCACCCAAAATCATTTTAGCTTCTGAAGGATGAATAGTGGATAACATCTGGATTTTGGCAAATAAAAATCATAAAAGAAATTCATCTGATATTCAGCACAAATAGAGATTCAGTACAGCTGTGCGCAAGAAAAAGAACAACCATAGACACTCCAGTTAGTCCTGCTCTCCAGCCACAGACTTTCGTACCAACACTTACCTATATTGCTGTTTATTCATCTCTGGCAGCCTTCAGATTTGCATAGGTTCACTCCTGCCAGGCTGCAAACACTCAGAGGTTTGTATTTAGGAAGTAGGCAAGTTATGGATATGCATTGAATATTAAAAAGTGCCCCAACTCAAAAAATGTATGCAGAAAGACATGATTAGCACACATAAAACCAGATTTATGTGCCTAAACCACGTTTCTCTGTCAAGAAACTGGATGAAATCAGCCACGACACTGACCAGCTCTCCAGAACTCAGAACTACCCATTAAAAGGTCTTTCTGAGAATGCACGGGAGTTCCCTCACAGCTGCTGCCTTGTGGGCCCCTCAATCTTTGTTCTTCTGAGTTGCTGCATGGGTAAAGACCTCATTTCTCAGCAAAACCATTTGTGTTTTGCTTTGCATTCCTTTTTGTCTCTTGGCCTCTGGTCTGTTGTGTGTTTTTTCTGCTGCTTCAGGATAGCACTTCCTGAAAAAAGGAAAATATATAATTTAAATTTGAAATACTGTTTTAGCATCCAGCATATAAAATTTCCTTAGTGGATTCAAGGTCTGCTGCTACAGATGGAAGATGTCTATTATGGACACACAAGAGGTGTGCTGTTATTGCTTGAGAGTGGTCCATGATTTCTCTAACTACCCACACTGCACCAGGATGCTCCCCCAAAGCCAATTGCTATCGAGGTTTCAAGACAGAAGCTCTGTACCTGCTGAGTGGGTCAACTGAGCAGGACAAGGCCTCTGTCCAGGCATGAAGCTTGCTGCAGCCATTCTAACTCTTGAGAGTGAGGTCTCATCCAGAGAAGCCTGGCAAAGAGGTGAGAGGTGTGAAAGGGCCATGTTGGCCTCACTGATCCTTCAAGATGCCCTGCTGGATAACTCTGAGTAGACATCTTCCTTGTTGGCGCCGTGCTCATCCAGCACCCTATCAGCAGAGCAGAAAAGCAGAGTGTAAAAGGTCTTGCCCCAGGAAGGGGTGATGGGTGTCATGCATAAGCAATGTCAAATTTCCCCCCCATTGACAAATGAACCATTGACTCAGGGATCTTCAGCTCCGAAAAGGGAGAGGTGGTTGGTGGCACTGTCCACATCTGTGCAGAGTGCATCTTGGGGCCCGTCAGTGTTGAATGACTCTTAAGCGGGGGAAGGTGGTTTTGAGCAGACCTCAATGAGCTCTGTAGAGCAGGCACATGATCTGCCAGTGATGGTCTCTGAGGAGGATGCTTCCCACCTGAACCAGCCTCAGCAGGGCCTCTTGCATCAAAAGAAAAATTCCCATAATTCTGCATGAGCAGGCCAAAGAGATGGAACTAGTTTTGACTTTTATGGCGGAGATCATGTCTCCTTATGAGGAGCTCTGGCACCTTAAGCTATCAGATCACAGGTTTCACCAAAGGCTCTCTTCATCCCAAGGGGAGGACGGAAGCCAGGGATGTTTGATCCATGAGATCTAGTGAGTTGCCCTTCTTCTCTTCTTTGTACCCAGAGATGTTGCTTTATGCTTTATCTTCCTTGCTTCTACATTCCTGATGGATAATGCAATATCTATGTAAACTCACAGTAGTCAGTATATAGCAAATTCACATAGATATTGCCTGATCCACCAGATTTGGCCAAAGATCTTTCATCGGAAGACTTCAGTTACCCAAGATTCTTTTGATGGCAGCTGCATTATCCATAAACTTCAAGAAGGTGAAGGACCAAAGGGCAGATGTTTTTGGGCTATTGCAATGCATTGCACCTCTGGCAGAAAGTACGTCTGTGCCAATTCACCAGCTCTTGAGGGAGCTACAACTCAGGATGTTGCAAAATTCTGTCTTATGGTCACAAGTTGCCTTTAAGTTTAATCTAAAGCATAAGGTTTATCCTGTTCCCCCACTACTCCATATTAGTGGAGTCCACTCTCAAGCAGGCAAAACATTCCAGGGAGTATTTGTCCACACCACTGGGGAAGGACCTGAAGACGTTTGATGTAGCAGGCAGGAAGATGTTCTGGGGTTCATGCTGAGTAGCTGGATAATGGTGCATCAGCTCTACATGGTCCAATACCTATGTGACTCAGTCCAAAACTTGAAACCATTGCTGGATTCTATTCCGGAGCCACAGCATGCTTTAATCATTACCGGACATGATTACTGTAGTTTTGCTGAACAGTGCGCTAAGAGCGTTACAGATAGCCCAAAATGCTGCATCCTGTATTATCTTAGCATGTGGGATCATATCATATAACGGTACTTTATGCCCTTCACTGGCTTCCAGTACAGTGGAGAATTAAGTTCAGAGTGGCCATGCTAATATATAAGTTCCTGGGCAACACATCTTCCTCATGGATTTGTGCCACTTTGTGTATCAAAGGCATTGAGATTGGCCCACTGCACCCTACTAAATGTTCTTTTGTCCCGTGAAATGCATTTTGTTGAAACCCCAAGAGAGATTTTTCAATTTTGGGTTCTTTATTATGGAATTCACTCCCTGAACATGTACAGCTCATGACATACACTAAGACATTTAAAAATATGTTTAAAACATTCTTGTTCTGACAAGATGTGGATATGCCAGATTAGTTAGGACCATTTGCTTCTTGTCTTGGTCTTAGTTCATGGCTGGCTAAATAGTCTAGATTATGAATCCTAAAGTGTTGTTAGGTTTGTTGTCCTATTGTTCAACTATGTTGTATATTTTTGTTAATTTTATGAATGTAACTTTGTACTTGACTTTGGATTTACTGTATGTGGTTTATAAATCTTTTTAAATAAGATGATTTTTTCAGACATGTCTTTGAGGCTAAAGATGTGGGAGGCAATTAATCAGGTCCTTTTACAAAGTATTTAATATAGCCTTCATAATGTTGGCTGTGGCCACTGGTGCTCCAATGCAGGTGTGGCTCAGAGGATGTGCATGTCTCAATAGCAGATATTTCCTGTACAATAGAGGACCTTTTGGGGGTCAAGGTGAAGGAGAAATAGTGGATCTGATTAAGGTCCATAACTTAATCCTGCAGACACTCTCCTCAGTTGCAGAATAGCTGTCAACTTAAACTCGGAGACCTCCTTTCCAAGGAAGTCCTTTTGTTCCTTCCGTTGGCAATGCTGTGAACAACTACAACAGCATCAGTCCTTGCATAGGCACTTTCAAAGTAAAAGAAGGATGCCCAAGCCGGTACCCAGTTTTTGAGGCAAGTCAACATAACCTCCCCTTCAGTTCCAGTAGGGGGGGGGCCCAAATTCTGTCCTTTCCAGAACATTGGAAGTCCATCATGAAGGACTACACTATTCCTAGGAATAGTGGAGTGCAGTTATATTTTACACTTTGCCCATCTTCCACAGAGTCATCTGCCCAGAGGATCTCTATCAGTCTGCTGTTAACCCAAATATAGTTAGAAGTGGAGTCACTTAAGACAGAGCCAGTATCTGGCTCAGTCGTCAGCTCAATGTGCTGCGGCAGTCAAAAAAGCAAACAAAGTTAGGAATTATTAGGAAGAGAATGGTGAATAAAATGGAAAATGTCATAATGCCTCTGTATCACTTCATGGTGAGACCGCACCTTGAATACTGTGTACAGTTCTGGTCGCCACATCTTAAAAAAGATATAGTTGTGATGGAGAAGATACAGAGAAGGGCTACCAAAATTATAAAGGGAATGGAACAGCTCCCCTATGAGGAAAGACTAAAGAGGTTAGGACTGTTCAGCTTGGAGAAGAGATGGCTGAGGGGGATATGATAGAGGTATTTAAAATCATGAGAAGCCTAGAATTGGGTAAATGTGAATCGGTTATTTACTCTTTCGGATAATAGAAGGACTAGGGGGCATTCTTATGAAGTTAGCATGTAGCACATTTAAAACTAATCAAAGAAAGTTCTTTTTCACTCAACGCACAATTAAACTCTGGAATTTGTTGCCAGGGGATGTGTTAATGCAGTTAGTATAGCTGGGTTTAATAAAGATTTGGATAAGTTCTTGGAGGAGAAGTCCAAAATCAAGTTGACTTAGAAAATAGCAACTGCTATTACTAGCATCAGAAGCATGGGATAGACTTAGTTTTTGGGTACTTGTCAGGTACTTATAGCCTGGATTGGCCACTGTTAGAAACAGGATGCTGGGCTTCATGGACCCTTGGTCTGACCCAGTATGACATGTTCTTATGTTCTTAAAGGAGAGGAATGAGGGTTTCTAGTCCAAGTCATCCTCAATTTCAAAGAAGTTGGGTGGTTTCAAATGCACGGATTGAACAAGTCCCTAGTTTGGGAGGCATTCAAGATGAACACCCTTTAGGTATTACTTCCCCTTATCAAAGTGAAAGATTGGTTATGCTTGCTGGATGTAAAGGATGTGTATGCTCACATCCATATCAATGCAAGTTCCTCTAGTTCCTTGTGAATGGAGCTCACTACCAATACAGAGTTTTAACATGCGGTCTATCAGCTGCTTCAAGGGTATGATGGCAGTGCATCTGAGGAAATAGGGAGTCTGCATTTTTCCGTGTCTGGATGAATGGCTGGTTGATGCATTCCTCTCCAGAAACACCTTAAACTCACTTCAGATCATGGTACAGGTCCTCCAATCGTTGGGGTTTGTAGTAATCTTCCTCAAATCAGAACCGATCCCCTCTGAGAATCCTCTTCATAGGGACAAGGATAGATATGTGTTGAGAGAGCCTATTTTCCATCCCAGAGGGGACTATGCTGAAGATTTGGCTGCAGGCACTTCTGAGCCAGACCAGTGTGTCATCCAGATCAATCTGGGTAATACTGGGCTGCAGCAGTGTATGTTGTTCACTTGCTTGTCGTCACATGCACAAGTTACAGTGGTCTTTGAAGCTTTATTGGGACCAGGGTGCCCAGCTGCTGTCTTATCAAGTAAAAATCCCTTCCAGTTTACAGGAATCCATCCACTGATGGGGGGGGGGACTCAGTCTTCTGATATGGTCACCAGCGCATCAAGTTATATTGACCTCAGATGACTCCAACATGGGTTGGGCAGTGAGCTGGTGCACACCTAGGGCATGTCGTCAGTGTAGAAAATTCCGTGCATATCAATCTGTTGGACTCAAAGGCTATTTTGAATGCTCTAAAAGCCTTCTCTCATCTTCTGTTGGAGAAAATTATTTTAGTGCAAATAGACAATCAGATGGCCATGTTCTGTGTGAACAAGAAAGGAGGCATGGGCTTGTACATATTATACAAGGAAGTCTTGAAGGTATAGGCATGCACCTACAAACACCAGGCTTTTCTGGTGGTGACCTATCTACTGGGTGCTCAGAATGTACTGGCAATTAGGCTCAGCAGGGTTCTCCAACTGCACAAATGGTCTCTAGACATGAGCAAGGCCAGTGGTCTCTTTTGCCTCTGAGATAGGCATCTTTGCTTTAGAAGCTAGTTGCAAACCTTTGCTCATTTAGACCAAGCAGGCAAAGATTAGTGCCCAATGCAAATACACTAAGTTGGAGCAGAGGTCAGTTGTACTCGTTACTTCCAATTCTGCTCATCTCCAGGACACTGTAGAAGTTTCAAAGGGACAAGGCCAGACCTCGTTCCTCCAGTATGGCCATGTCAAGTGTTGTTATCCCTACCTGCTTAAATGTGCACCCAGCTCCCAATATGACTGGGGCACTCTGTCTCTCATTTCTCAAGAGGACAGGAGTATCTGCTATTTGACTCTCCTGTCATTGGCCCTCACAGCATAGATGTTGAACGTAAGGTAGTCTCACCTCTTCTCTTGTTCAAGGAGGTAGAGGACATTCTATTTTCTCAAGGAAGTCTTCCATATAGAGTTTTTCCGGTTTTAACTAGTAGAGGTTATCCATGTGGTGTGCTGCCTATAAGTGTGACCCTTTGTACTGCACATCCAGAGTATTTCTTAACACCTGTTTCTTCACCTTTCATCAGGCCTGGCTACTTTGTTGATCAAGGTTCATCTGAGCATTATCACAGTCTATCCTTTTCAGGTGGAAAGGAAATCGATTTCTCTCCATCCTCTGGTAGCTAAGTTCATAAAGGGGCTTTGGCACACCAAGTCACCAGTCAGAAAACTGCCAGTGCCTTGGGATCTCCATGTGGTACTGGCACAAGTCATGAGACCACCTTTGAGGCCCTTTCACAGAATGAACTTTGAAGTTCCTTACTTGGAAAGTCCTATTACTCATGACAGTAATCTCTGCTCATAAGGTGAGTGAGTTGCAAGCACTCGTCTCATGATCTCCTTATCTTATTTTATCACAACATAGTTGTTCTATGGACTCATCCAAACGTTTTCCAAAGCTGGTGTCTGCCTTCCATACCAACCAATCCATCGTGCTGCCCACTGATTTCCCAAAAGCACCTGCACACAGAGGAAAGCAAGCTCTCCAGTCTTGAGACTACGAAGGTCCTAGCTTACTACTTACAGAGAACTAAGCCTTATCATCAGCCAACATAGTTATTCATTTCCTTTGATCCTAACAGATTGGGACAGGCTGTAGCTAAAAGAACTTTCTCAAACTGGGTGGTGAACAACATTTCTTACTGTTACTCACTGGCAAGCTTGCGTTTTGAAGATGTAGATAAAGCACTTAAAGTAAGAACAATGGCAGCCTCAGTGACCCATTTTGGGACTACTTCCATCAAGGAGAATGGAAAGGCTGCTACCTGGTCATCTGTTCACACAGCATGTCCTGATGAGATAGTAAATCTGGACAAGCAGTTTTGTAGAAACATTTCTGCTGAGGTCAACCCTCCCCATCTGAAAGGTCCCGGGTTGTCTTTAGAATTTTACCTGTAGCCATTGCAGCAACCCTCAGCTCTGGATTCCCCATTAATGTGGCTGATTTCATCCTGCTTGTCGACGAAGAAAACATAGTTACCTATAATGGGGTTTCTCTGTAGACAGGATAAATCAACACAACCAAAAGAGCTGAGCAAACCCAAAAAATAGTAATGATCAGAACAAAAATGGGAAGCTATTATCGTATAGAAATGTTTTTGCTCTCTAAGAAATTTTTTTTATAATTATTATTTTTGTAGTTTTTATTTTTTATTTTTATATTTTATTTTATGTTTTACAGTAACTGGAATGTTAACTGGAGACGTCTAAATGTGCATTGCTTGACATAATTACATCTCAGGTAAAAGAAGAAACTGCATCAGCAAGCCAGACGGCGTCTCTTAAGAGATTTTTCTTATAGAGCAAAAACATTTCTATGCGATAATAGCTTCCCATTTTTGTTCTGATCTGACAGGATAAATCAGCCATACATTCCTCATCCACCTCCCTGGAGGGTTGACTTTTGCATATCAAACTCTGGTATGGATTGAGGAGATCATGAGGCAGAGACTGCATGGCAACTTTTGCACATGCTCAGAAAGACCTTTTTGGGCTGGTAGTTTTGAGCTCTGGTGAACTGTTCAGCACTGTTGCATGATGTATGTCACTCACTAGTGTGGAAGATTTATCCTGCTGTCCACAGATAATAGCCCCCATTACAAGTAATATTCTGTACTTTTCTGTAAACAAACATTGTGTGCAGAAATGTTATGCTCCTAAACATTGTGCTCCAATCTCATGATTTGTGTGCACAACTTTTAGGTAAATAACTTTTATGTGCACAGATCATGTTTTTTGCACATAAATCCTGTGTACAGGAGCACCAGCACCACAAATTCCAGTTTCCGTCCCATACAGCCCCAGAAACTTTACTCCACCTCTGACCAGGAGTTACATTTTCAATATTAAGAAAACCTGAGTTAAGCCTACATATCTCTTTGAATTGGGGAGTTAATACTTTGATTAACATGGGATTTGCATGGAACATCGCTAATTTGTGCACACATTTTTATTCATGTTTGCTTGCATATATTTTGTACGCACAAAAGTTTGCACATAACTGCACTCCATCTCTTATGTAGACATAGGTTTCCTTAGATTCACATCTTTAGTCATCTCTCTTTTTCATTATCACATCCCACATCCTCACAATTACATTTTCTGCATGCATGCGAACTTGCCAGGGTACTTGCCAGGTTCTTATGGCCTGGATTGGCCACTGTTGGAAACAGGATGCTGGGCTTGATGGACCCTTGGTCTGACCTAGTTTGGCATTTTCTTATGTTCTTATATTATTATTATCATAGCATCTCACATATTAATGCATTTTATTCTATAGATTCTCTAGTATTTACTTTCAATTCTTTAGCTAGTACAGACACCACTGTCTGCTCTTGTACTATTATATAATGCAACAGTCCCACAAAAGGCTTTCTCAGGTATGGATTACACAAATGTCCATAGTTAATATTTAATATATATATATATATATATACACTAAGCTCGGTTTCTTTCAAGCTTACTTCTCTATTAATCATCATGCACGCTACCAGCTATCACAGTGTAGCACGCATGGATTCATTTACTTGCACATCAGTATAGACACTCTAGCACTAAACTGAAAACATCTGTCAGTGTAGAGCTGATTTTTTTTTTTTTTACAGTGACTCTGAAGAGGGAAAGTAGTGGGAATAAAGCATGTTCCTGCTTGCTTTCAGTAGTATGGCAGATCTCTGCCTATCACAAGCATCCTCTCATGTGAGCCCTAAGGTGTCATTCTGTAGGTGAGAGAGGAAAATCATTTGCTACAGAAGGATATTTTAGGTTTTGCGAAATAGTCTTTGGTGGCTGCAGAATGGACATTGCCTACATCAAGTCCTGTAATATAAGCAAATAAAGCTAATGCATAAAACCCCCAGAAAGGATATAACATTCAAATATGAGTTTGAAAGTATAGCAATATACTAACTGTTGATATTATATCAATTATCTGACCCTGATGTAAAGGCCAAAGAGCTATCATTCCAAAAGAAATCTACTAGATGGCTTCTGCATGTGGCGAATAGATCCAAGGCATGTACTATCATGACTGCTGAAAACTCATGGTGGCATCCCTTCTGCAGTCATAAGGTCTATTATAGTTCTTGACACAAAAGTAAGATTCAGGCAGAGAAACTGAAAACTCTGCTTTGGCCTTCACACAGTCAACTCAGAAAAAAAAACCTGGAGCATGAAAACAAAAGTAACAGTCATACTCTCACAATCTAAGACCTGTGCAAGCAGTCAGCAAAGAATACAAGAAAAGTACTCACGGTGAAGGAGAAATGGGCATGCCATATGCATCCACCAGCGGCATGTTATCCTTCTGGTCACTTGTGCACTCTCCTGCCATCCTTGTCCTCTCCAGACATACACACCTTCCCACATGTTATCCTTCCTGTATTGGAAAGGAAAAGAAGTTCTAGCTAAACCCCACATCAAACTAAAGATGTTGGCTTCTGCTCAGTTCTTGAAAGAAAATAAAGGAAGAAAGAGGAATTTAGTATATGACCACGTTTGGGCATGGCTATGTAATAACCTATTAGCTATACATTCATTATTCTATTTAAAATACTGAACAGATCAGTTATCTTCAAACTATTATCACATAAGGTGATAATGTAATAAAATGCAAATTACTGCTGCGGTGTAGGAGTTGCTGTCATCCTGTATCATGATAGTGCCCCAAACAGAGCTGAAGGAAATGGGGAAGAGCTTGTGGTACAGGTACTGTAGACATCAATATGGTCAGTCAGGCTATAGGGAAACCACATGAAGGCTGCATTTTTCTAACCTTATAGCCAGCCACAAATGTAAAAATAAGCTAATAATTGTGGCCTTCCAAAATGAACGTCACACGATTGGTTGTTCATCAGATTGTATTGATTGTAAGGAAGAGGATGTCAATATAAGAAGCATAGATGGTAGGATGATATATCTAGCCTGCATAGCTTACTTGAGCAAAGTTAAATATTCATGTACACTTGTGTGATCATGGATGCCCATGTATTTCCCATTTTTCCCTACCCTCCTGCTGTGAAGTTACTTAGTATTGTTTGGAGCTGTCAGTGCATGCTAACCTAGGATGGATTTAGTGGACAATGATATTTTACATTTGAGGAATGCTGAGAAAGAGTTAATGAAGGGAAAGGTCTTTTTTTTAATGTGGAGAGTGGCAAAAAAAAAAAAGAGCAGGCCTAGTTAAATATGCAAGAGCTTTGAGAGGGCTTTTTAAAGTTTTCACATACAAGTCACAGCCTTCCTTAAAATCTGTAACTTTTTTTTAAATCTCCTGCTTATAGCCATGACATTTTGTACCATTAAGAATGAAATAATTCTGTGGATTTTATTTTCTCTTTTTCAAGTTTGATCCATGTGCAGATGGACCTCGTAAATGCTTTGGAGGATTTTTAAATGAGGTAGCCTGGTGATTGAAGTCCAGGCAAGCTTTTTTGGCCTCCGGCCCTTAGTTCTACCTGATATTATAGTTTGAGCATAATTAGTAAGCTTCCTGAACCCAAATCCAAATGTTGGTGATGTCAGGAGAGTATCTCTGCATGACCGGCAAGGGATAATGAGGGTCATGGATATTCTAATAAAACTGATATTTTAGGTGGGGGTCAGTCAAAATAGGCTTGTAAAAGGGTTTGCTGTAACATTTCCAGGGCCTCTGAGCTGCTGCGTTTAAGCATAGGGCATGATTATTTTTATTTTCCAAAGTTTATTTAAAAAAAAAAAAAACTGTCGGAAATTTTTCAGAGATTTTGAGTGAATCAGGCCCAGCATGTATAAAATATGGAAAAACAGTGAAAGGAATAAAGCAATTTGCGGAGCAATTGCTATACTAATTTGGGAGTTCAACTGAGAATAGGTTAGATTAGCATAAAATGCTGTAGGGCATACAGAAATTCAGTGGTGACTTTTAAAATGACTTTCTATAACAAAAGTGTGCTTTGAGAGTGATTTCCTAGATCTAAGTCGAAAGACATCTGTTTGTTTAGACTGATCGCCCTAGGAAACCTTTTCGGGTGTTTGTAGAATTGCCATGCTGCATGAGTGAGTTGCCTGCCATCCTGTAATATATTGTATGATATAAAACTGCTTCTGAAGTCTGAATAGAATTGGAATAAAGCTGCCTCTTCCTATGATTTCCTGCCTTCTTGCCATCTGATTGTTCCGTTTTTCTGGTCTTCACTTTTCTGCATCAGTCTGTCTGCTATATCCTCAGTGTCATGAAGGAGAAGGCAAATAATTCAGCAAACCTCTTGAGCTTTGTAATACCACATTACTACGAGTACCACCACCACTTAACATTTCTGTAGCACTTCTCAACGTACGCAGCGGTGTGCAAACACATCCCTCTTATCACAAAACTGTTGGAGTTTTGTCATGTTTTCAGTGTTCCGTAAGAGCTCTCTGCTTGGGATGAAGCAGTAGTGAGCTGCATATCAATTTCCCTGCACAGATCTAATTCAGGACTAAATATACTAAAGGGTTTTCCCCATTTTCTGTTTGTGGGAAAAATCCTTATAGCCTTAGCTGAAGTCAGTATTTTGCAAACTCGAGGTGGGGTTATGACTCAGTGCAGGGTTGCAGCCCATTTCCATCCCCACACCCGTTCTGACCGTTGTATGAGGATGGGAGAAAGCGCAGCCCATGGTAGCCTCCCTCTGCCAACTCTGAGCGCCATGAAATTCTCAGCAAACGAGCTGTGCAGTACCCACGTCATCCATACCCCCCCCACACTGTTCTCAGAGTCATGGCTGAGAAGTATAAGAGTACAGGTACTAAGTAGCACAAAGCATATGAGAGCCACGAAGAAACGTGAGTTGGCAGGAGTGTCAGATGTGGAAAGAGAATGAGTAATGGGAGGGGGAATGGGGTAGGGAGCGAGAGAATGAACACTGGGGCCGGGCAGGGTGGGGGGGGGGGGGGTAAGAATGAGCAGTGGGGGACTGGGCAAAGGGGGGAGGGGTTTACAAGGAACAAGAACTATCGCTTCATTTAGCGGTTTACATTGAACAGATTAATCAAGTTAACAGATTAGTATAAATTGCTAAACAGTTAATAAATAACATGCGAGTTAATAAATGGTTATATGATTATCTACATGATTATATGTATATATGATTATATAATAAATAAGTAACATGATTATATGATTAAGTCCAATTCAATAATGATCTCTTCGGGAAGTTATATGCTAGGGGCTGGGGAAAGAACGAATTAATTTGAAAATGTCTTTCATCCTGCTCTTAACTCTAAGGGAATGCTTGTTTGAACAACCAAGTCTTAAGTTTCTTTTTAAATGTAGCGTGGCAAGGTTCAAGGCGAAAAAGAATTTCCTCCACTTAAGTGGAGGAAATTCTTTTTGTTAAACTAATGAATGTTTGATGACTCACACTTTTGAGATCACACCAGTCCTTGATTGAGGAATTGACCTGCATAATCCTGAAAGCTTGCATCTTTAAGCGTTTTTCTGTCTTTGTATTTGTACCCCCGACTGCTTGGTAGGATTCTTGTTAGCTAGTCTGACCCACTTGTCGGAGATTCTCTTCATTTCAAAGCAGAGCAAAATCATGAAGGTAAGCTTTCTGCGTGTCTGCAGGAAAGGAAGGCTCTACTTGTGTTCCTTGCTGGTTCTCGGCCTCTTCCTTCTACCTGCAGTCATGTATGCTTTTCAAGAGCTTGCACAACACACATGGAGGCTGGTAACATGAGGTAGAAGAGCTGGGAGAAGATCCTGCCGATTTCTGGATGTGTGGAGGCCTTCTGTTTAAAATAGAATTTACTGGGGATGAACCCAATTGGAGAATATACTTAATGTGGTATAGACTGCAGTTGGTACTGAAATGTAAGGATCCAAGAAAAATCTGAAAAAAAAAAAAATCGTAAGATGTTGGTTTGATACTATAAAGACTGTAGCAAATAATTTTCTGTGCAACACAGTCCAGGAAATACAGCCAAAATATTTTTGCAGCATCTATTTTATATTCTGTCCTTTTGTACACTTATAACTTGAGTTTTTTTGGGGTTTTTTTTCAAGTAATTAGAGTTGCCTAATGCAGTGGTTCTTAACTAGTCCTTAGGACACACCTACCCTGTCAGATTTTCAGGATATCCACAATGAATGTGCATGAGATAAATTTGCATGCACTGCCTCCATTCTTTGCAAATTTCTCTCATGCATATTCATTGTGGGTATCCTGAAAATCTTCTGGCTAGATGTCTCCTGAGGACTGGGTTGAGAACCCCTGGCCTAACACATTGTCAGTACATTGCAAAAGTGTGTCTGGTGCATTATTTTTCATTTCAGAATTTAAAGCAAGCTTTGATTTTCTGTTTTAACTCTGAGCCAGAAGTATTATGTACTCATTATATGCACCCTTGCCTCTAGGGAATGCCAGACAATAAATGGAGATGCCAGGTAACTACTCGGTTGTATCACATTAACCATCACCCGTGTGGTAAAATAATATCGCACAATGCAAACACAATGGAGCCTTTATGCTACTAAGGATTGGGCATAGCGGATATAGCTATTGTCTCTACAGAGAAATTCACCTGGAGTCTTCATGGTAGCCATAAGTGGAGACAGTGCCATTTGTTTTGGATCAGAGGCTTCAGTCACAAAGCAGTGTTCTGTTTAAAGAGATGGTACTATATCTGAAACAGTTTTGCCCATCATTCATTGGGAAAACAATATCATGAAATCATTGAGAGAACAAATTTACTAAGATTTGGCTTTTACAATGAGAAGCTTATCTTCCATTCTGAAGTACAAATACCTTAACTTTCTTCTCTTTAAAATTTATATATCCTTGGTTAAAAAAAAAACAATGAAGTGTTGAGTCCAAAAACGTGTGTGCATACATATAGCTCTATCTATACAGAGAGAGAGAGAGATTTTGAATAAGCAGGAAGTAGGACATGACAGGCCATGCAGGTGGGATTAAAAGCGATAGAAATCTTCAAATCTAAAGTGACTGGCTTAGAGTTATATCCCAACATGATTGGTTTCATCCAAGCGCTGTAAAATTCCTTTAATGAAGTAGGTTTTACAGTTGCCATGAGGCATTCCAGGTTGTACCTTGTACCGAGCTATCTGCCCTGACAAGGAGGCTGGATGCGGGGAGCCTTTAGCTTTTGACCTCATGTCGTGGCTGAACCGTGGCAGCTTGTACCTTGCAGGCAGCCTGCTGTTCCCCGAGGGCAGTTTTTTAGTAACTTGTGATTAGCCTTTTAGCCTTTCAGCCTCCCAAATATCTCTGCATGTTCAAAGCACTACCTGCTGCTCCTTTGAAATGGCTCAAACAATATACACATGGAAGGAGGTGTCGCTGTGTTGTGGGCATGGGATCACCTTTAGGTACTCGAGTGTCTTCACCCATATACTGATTCCTGAAGTCCATTTTGAATTAGAAGGAATGGATATACGCAGCTGGATTTAAAGCAGCAGTACCAGTTCGATTCTCCAGAGCAGTTTGCCAAGCTCTGTTAGCGACAAATAAGGGCGATATCTACTATTTGATTTTGGTTATGTTTTTACAAATTATTGGAATGAAAGCTATGCACCTTTTGTTATGGCATCACTGCCTGTATGTAAAAATATCTCTCTTTCCCTGGGTCCACTTCTTGCTGTAGTTGCACTTCACCTGCCCCAGAGCAAGGCCTGCATGGGTTTCTGCCTTTCTTGGGTTCAAAATGATGAGAGCAGATGTACAGAAGGCGTTTTCTAAAGCTTTAAACACAGGTATCTCCAGAAATGGAATGAAAAAGGAGAATCCTGAGGATTTAGTTCATTTTAACTTCCTCCTGAATTATCCAGCAACATGTTGCTAGTGCTGCTGCTTTAAGAATTGTGATGAAAAGTTGCGTGGTCTGTTCCTGGAGCTTCTGCTTCACACGTTTCTAATCCTTTTCTTTTTCTTTTTATTAAATACTTTGTTGATTTCTGCAATACTGTAGCACTCCTCTACTAACCGTTGTGCAAAGCAGAGCACTCTGCAAGCTTCCACAATGCCGTAAACGAGCAACTGGTATTGCGATTTGTTTGATATTCATTTTCAAATACCAATTCCTTTTTTTTTTTTGTTTCCAATCCAAAGTCTTACAAGGTATATGGAATGCTATGGCAAATTACTAAATGACTGTGATATGTGCCATGCCTGCACAGCGCTAAAAACCGCCTTTAGGGTTTAAAGAATGTAAAGTGTTACAAAATGTACAGTGTTGCATTTAATCACTTGTGTTCCTGTCTTTGCTTTTGGTACACAGTATGACGTATTCAGTTACAGAAGGAATAGCAAAACCATCTCGTTTTTTTTTTTAGTTAATGTTTTGCTTAACAGGTTACGATTATGCCAGAATAATTGAGAAAACAATAACCTGTCATTTGATATTTAGGGGAAGACATCGGTAGGCTCTGTGTACTAACTAGAGTTAGTGTGAGGATTACTTGATAAGTCAATATCTTATCAATATTGTCAATAAGTCAATATCTTATCAATAATAATATTATTATAATAAATAATAATATTATATAAATAATAATATTATATAAATAATAATATTATCAATAAGTCAATATCTTATCAATATTGTAAATATCTTTATCTAATGTAAATATCTTTATCTAAAGTTATCCTCTCCTTTTTTCTTCTCTTCTCCCAAGTTTTAATTCCCTTGTTATTTGTAACTGCTCACTTCCACAGGTTACACTGTTGTTCATTGTACACCCCTGTTATATGTAAACCGGCATGATGTGATTGTATCATGAATGCCGGTATATAAAAATCTTAAATAAATAAATAAAAATATCTACCTTTACTGTTCAAAGGGTGGTGCAGGTTAAGGCTCCATCCCTTAAAGCAGGGGGTGGCCAGCTCCAGCTCTCAAGAACTACAAATAGGTCTGGCTTTCAGGATTACTCAGGGGGACTGTTGGTTGCTGGAGATATAATTCTGTATCTTGAGAGAGGCAATAACAGCAGAACTGTATTATCAGATCAAAATTATTTCCATTTTTCAAGGTTTTATGTTATACTTTAATGTACTATCCAACTTATATGGAGAGGGCTATTTTTTTTTTTTAAAGCATTCATGTGATCAGTGACCTGGTTTATCTAATTGAAGCAATAGGGTTTTGCTTTGAAATAGTGTGCAGGTTTAATTATAGACCCCCACAATAAAAAAGGGACGAAATTCTAATAGCTTTAGCATTAGCTTTGTGTGTGAAAAAAATTGGTTATGGTTATGGTTTTAGATCTTCCTGTTTAATATACAAATGCATATGATAATTATTTTAACTAATAGTAGGATTTTATTTTTTAAACCGGTCCAAGCAGTTAAAGATTTTTAGCATCTGTGTACGTGTATTTTTCTTATCTATTACAATATCAGCAATCATTTTGAGAGGATTTTGCAGATGTTTTGAGGCAGATTTCTACTACTTGGCTCAGCTGATATATAGGCACAGCATCTATGCTATATTAACCAGAAATGTAGAAATCAGCCATTATTTTACTGTTTCCAACTATAAGCCAGAAATAGTATGACTTTACCCCTCTGTCCTTAATAAGAATGTCAGCTACAAATCAAGCACTTAAAAGATGCATCTAGCAAGTAGATTGTGTCTGAATAAAGCAGCTGGTTCTCTTTTTATACAAGTACATACCAGCCTCCATGTTTCACTGCACAAAGCTCATCCAGGTATGATGGCAGATAAGTGCGATCGCCATCTAGGGGTGACCCTGTTCCCTGTAACCACTCAGTGCCATCTCCTGGGCTTCCCCTTTCTCCCGGGCCTGCTAAGGAGTGCTTCCTCAGGTCAGTAGGCAGAAACGTAGCTTCACACGGAGCAGTGCTAAAGTGCCTCATTTGTCCTGCAGGATGGAGACGGCCATGTTGCTATCTGCTAGGAGACGAGGAGAGAAAGCCCAGAAGAGAAGCAAAGAGCTCAGGGCTGAGGAAAAGCGAGATGGGGGTGGAGGTAGTATTTAGAAAAGAAGAAATTTAGGGGGAAAACGGATTTTTATCAATACCAATACATATATATTTTGTAAATCTGGAGACTTTGCTTCTTAAATTTGGCCCCCACCCCTCTCCTCCAGAATGGAAACGTTTCTGAATGTAACCTTGTACATGTATAGAATTAGCATGGTCTCATTTCAAGCATCCAGATAGAAATGCTGGTATATACGGTATCAGGAGAGACAGGTTATAGATTGACTGGGCCTGGGATTGGAACTCGGCTGTATGCGGTAGAAGCAGAGAAGGGTGTATGAGCATTGATGTGGCAGCGCTCCTCTCCACTGCCTTCAGAAAAATTAGCCCAGTCAACAGCCTGCCACGCCCATATACAGAAATCCATTGGGAAGATTAAGACAGCATCATTTTCTTAATTAAAAAAAAAAAAAAATTCCAGCATGGTTTCTAATATCATTTGGATTATCCTCTTTTAAGATGCTGCAGCTTCAATGAAGATGCAGATTGCCTTGCAGACCCTCCCACTCCCGTGTCAGTTTACAATTAAACAACAAAACAAATAATTCACGTATATAAAATAATGCTGAAATACCATTTCCTAAATGTCACTTACAGGTAATTTTTTTTTGTTTTGTTTTGGGGAGAGGAATCTGCAGAATTTTTCTTTCTTTCTTTTTAATCATGCTGTCGATAGGGAAGCTTATAATGTGGTAAGCAAAATGTCTTACATGCTGAAGCTTGTGGTGATAGGAATCTCAAACGGCAAACACCTTGCCATGGTTTACAATAATGTCGCTTAGAAGTTATTATATGTGTCCTCGTGCAAAGCATAGCACCTTTGCATCAAAACCTCGTGGCCTTGGGTAATCACTTTCAGGTTTTCGTCTCTCAAATTTGAAAGCAAAGTGAATCTCTCTAAAAATCCACTAAAATTGCTGCCATTAAAGGCTGGTCAGCTGAGAATCTGAAGTAAGTTGTGGTTGTAAAGCACACAGCAATTCATTTTTAGCTATTTTTTTTTTTAATTTTTCCGGTGTTTCTATCTCTTGACTTCTTTTAATGTCTGTTTATCTTTAGCCAGCAAATTCTCCCAGGTCTGTCCGCAGGTCTGTGTAATGGAACAGAAGCTCAGACTTCCTCTGCCGCTCCCGGCAAAGAGTCGGTATCCACTCAGACCAGCGAGAATCCAGCTGTGTGGGTCATTCAGGCAGCCCCACTGCCAGCCGTGAGGTCTGCTTCCCTTTGTGCCTGTGCTGATCCCAAATAACAGCCCTTTCCTCACACCAGCCTAGACAGAAACCCCATTTCTCTGTTCCTTGGGATTTTCGTCACGTAGGGTAGCATATTGAAGGAAAGAATTCCCAGTCAAAGCATCAACTCCAGTTTTGTTGCCATGATTAAATGTTTTTAAAAAGAAATTTGTCTGATTCTGTACAGCTTTTAGAACTGTGAAATACTAGTGCTAGGAAAAACAAGTTTAGATAATTCGACAAAGAAAACAAAATTATTTAGGTGTCACCCCCCTCCCCCCACCAAACAAACACACACATACACACACACACAATCTGTGATCATCTTTATTTTTAGTTCATTCCTAAGGAAATGGTGCTAAATATTTGTTTGGGAGCTTCCATTTGGCTGCTGTTAAATTGGACCCCCTGTGTATTCCTCTCATGAACAGAGTATGCACAGCTGCTGAGTGGGTTTAGGGACATGAATATCTATATATTGTATACATGACAAAAAAATGAATTACCCAAGTGTAAAACCAAATGGGGAAACAGAACTGAGAAAAGGGTAAATTAATAGCTTGAAAAAAAACCCTAATTTTGCTGCTTTACGGTACATATTCACGAGCAACTACTGATACCATTATTCTTCCCTTCCATTGTCTGTTTATATAACGCACTTTTCCCTTGTGATGAATCGCCTTTCTGTTTGGTTGGTTGTCTGCCACAAGTGGTCTGCTGCCCAGTGTGACGTTAATGTGCAAAGAAGGTTTGACAGTTGTTGAGGTGTTAGTCGGATTCTTTGAAAAAAGTCGGGTTGGGTGAATGTAAGATTTAGGGGAATGAGACAGGATTTACAGAGCCTTTCATCTCTAGGTGACAGATTAAATCTGACTCAGATGAGTAGTGACCAAGATTCAATACTATCACATAGTGGACTATGTTTCAGTCAGATACCTTACTGTTCACATCACTTTTTTTTTTCTTTATTTATTACTTTTTCAAAATGTTTACAATAAACAAAACATTTAAGAAATCTCATAATGACTGAGTCCTTAATAAGAAACAGGAAAAAAAATTTTCAACCTAACATTAAACATTACAGTTCAGTCATTATTATACTTAAGGAAATTCAAGTGAGTCTCAAGACATTTGAACGGATTATAAAGAAAACATTAGTCAAGGAAAAATGCATTGTCAATACTCTTCTAATCATATAGGCCGATCATTTTCCTGCTAGGAGATCCCTAAGACCTACTGGCTCTGTGAATGTATAACTATTCCCATCTAACTTAACAGTGCACTTGCATGGATATTTTAAAATAAAATATCCACCTTTATCTATTACTTCTTTCCTATAAGATAGGAATTTCTTTCTGCTCACATCACTTTAAAAATAAAATGGATTTTTATAATGCTTTTCAACTTTACCCTATTGAAAATGGCCTCAGTCTCATCAAGTTCAGTTCATTAGGATAAGTTACAGGACCATAGGTGGCCATCACACCATGTTTGAAGCCGATTGGTTTACTCGAATAAAATGTATCATCATCTCTGGATAGATGAGCGGATTGAACCCACTGCATAGTGGCTTTTCAGACAATATTGAAAAGTACTTTAAAGAGGACACTTTGGCCTTCTTATTAGCAATCTCAGTGAGTAAAGACTGCCTAGGTTGGGCCGGCTCAGTGGCAGTGCTGCACATTGCCATGCAGAAGACCCAGGTTTGATTCCTGGGCCCAGCTACTGCTGCTGCTTAGGTCAGCCAGGAACAAGAATACTGCAGAGCACATGTCCCCACCCCGTAGAGGAGAGAGAATCTCGGCCATTGCTCAGGGGTGATGTCTATTATCTAGACTTGGGCCCCTGGACGTAGCTGAGGTCTGTGGCCCCTGACCTTGGACTGTCATTGCAATCGCTCATCTAAGTGGGGGATTGTAAATTAAGCTCTATGTAGGAGGACTGAGAAAGCTCCTCACACTATAGCCCAACAGAGGATGGTTCTGATTGATCCGGAAACCCAAAGGAACAGGATGAAAACTGTTGATCCAAAAAGGAAAAAAAAAAAAGGTTGCAGAAGTCTGGAAACTATATTATCCTTTCACGCTTCGAGGCGCTGCCTCGGATGCAGGATCGAACTACATTGACCAGACAATGCAGGAAAGCTTGTACTGACTCTGTCCAGGCTGTGTCTGTTGTGTGGATAAATAAGATAATTCCACTTCCACTGGTGTTAATCAAGCACCTTTCATAATCATTAGATTGCAGTCCATTACAATGACAGTTCTACTTTGACACAACTGTTGGAGAAATCTGTGAAGAATCATAAAACTTGGAAAGAAATGAAAAACTGCCTGATGTGCACTGCAGGGTGGAATACATTGTAGGAACTTTTGATTATATAGAAAAATCCAAAGAAAAGGATAATTGGCTCCAATATGAGATGAGCTTAAAATATTCATAGTACTTAAAAGGAAGGCTTGGGAGTTTTATACTGTCACAGATGAAGTTCACTGTGGAATGGATGAACTGGGGGAGCACTCTAACATTGTCATGAGAGGGTTAAGGATGGGAGTGGTTGGGTAGAAGTTTCTTCCTGGTGTATATAGCTGGTAGGGAGTAATGGCTTTGTGAAGGCAGAAGGGGAAAGAGGCATGGAAGGCCTTGCGGGTAGAGCTGAAAGACAGATCAAGAAGAAACCAGTAGGGATGTGCATTCGTTTGCGACGAAATAGGAAATAGAAAAGATATTTCCTATTTCGTCTCATTTTGGGAGGGTGATGAAACGATAAGAAAACCCACAAAATTTCATGTGGTTTTCTTATTGTATTTCGGGGGGGGGGGGGGGGGAGAAAGGGCACATTTAAAAAAAAAACAAAACCCACCCTAACCCTTCAAATTTAATTAATAGGAAGCCCCCCTCCCCCCAAGACTTACCAAAAGTCCCTGGTGGTCCAGCGTGGTCCCAGGAGCGATTTCCCCCTCTCGGGCCATCGGCATGGGCCATCCATTGTTCCTACCATGTGACAGGGGCCGGCCAATGGCACCGATAGCCCCTGTCACACAGTAAGGGCAAAGGGCCATCTGCGCCATTTAGATTAGTGGCAGCCGATGGCCTGAGAGGGGGAGATCGTTCCTGGGACCACGCTGGACCACCAGGGACATTCGGTAAGTCTTGGGGGGTCGGTTGTGGAAGTCTTGGGAGGTCGTGAGTGTGGGGGGTTGCAATTAATTAAATTTAAAGGGTTGGGGTGGGTTTGGGGGGGTTTTGTTTTGTTTTGGGTTTTTGTTTTTGTTTTTTACAAGCCCCGTTGTAATTTGGAGCGGGTTTTGGGGGGTAAATGAAATAAAATCGACCCGAACCACAGGAAACAAAATTTCCTGCTGCGGGCCAATAACGAAGGCCGAACCAAAAGGTTTGGCCGAATCACATCTCTAGAATCCAGAGCATTGTAAACTAGATGACAGTGGTGAGGAAGAGAGGGCAGTGGGTTGAAAAGTGAGCAGTGGTGGATGCCAAGGTACTGGAACAGGGGGTTCTCCTTATGTGCATTAATATTCACTGTAAAGGCACAAGTGGAAACGAAAGGTATGGGAGGAGTTATTTGTACTTCTGGGTAATATGGGAGGGGAATGGTGAGATAATGAATAGAAGAAAATGTAAGAGGCCAAATGGATAGAAAATGTGCCGTAAATGAGGTAGGGATAGATGAGTAAAGGAGAGGAAAAGGTGGGAAAACAGGTGGCAGGAAGGAGGAGAGGGGTAGAAAAGACTTGGTGGCCAAAAAATGGGGGTGAAGGGGAAAAAAGTTGAGAGGAGTGAGAAGTGAGGGAAAAGAAACTGGTGCTCCAGTAGACTACAGTGGAACTGCCCCAATGCTGCTAGGAGCTATGGTGATTTACTTGGCTCAGGGGTGGTGAGTGCAGATGGACTTCCTGTGGGGTCTCCTTCCACTTCCTGTCAGGAGTAAATCTCTCTAGATCATTTGAATAACTAACTGAACTTGAAATAAGCTATAGGCCAAATATCAGGAAATACACAGTTTAATTGATGCAGGAATTTAGCAGAATCCTTACTTGATCGTTAGAGCTGCGTAGCCCACAGACCAGAGTAAAAATATTGAAGGAAGTAGGTGTGGTAGCTTTTATTGAAGCCATGGGAACGATTAAGTTGATGGTACAAAGTTCCCCCTTATAAACAGAAAAAAAATATTCACTAAAACTATTTCTGCAGGTTGCATCACCTACAGTAGCAACACCATGCTCTAAATTTAATGTTCTGGAAAAAATATTTGGGTTTTTTTAATAATAGGACCTTGCACTGAGGTTTTCACTTACAGTTCATTGTCACAATACAGAATTAATCTTTTTGCCACAGTACTAAGAATACGTCACCACTCCCTGCCGTCCCATGCTGAACATATCACGACTGCCTTATTCAGAAGCTTTTTCTGGGAGCCTGATTCTTTTCACACTACTAACGTACCTGAGGCCCCATGGTCCACTTTGTAAAGGAGAATTTAATCTGTTGTTGATGTGTTTTTTTTTCTTCCTCTCATATTGCACCCGAATGCAAATAAACTGGTATTTGACAGCCTAGATTCTGCTCCGGTCAGCTTCCCTGGAGCAGAGCCACTGCTTCTCAGCTCTCCTCCTCCTCCACCTCCATCTAGACTGTCTGCTGGACTTGTGCTCTCAGCATCACCTCAAGAGAGGTAAATTACTTATTGCAGGTGCGTTGGCCGGCTACGGTATTACACAACAATATTTTAAAAAAGCAATCTCCCAAACCGTTCAGGAACATCAGTTCTGCATCGTAAAGACAGTTTCCCAATAATTCTGGATGTTAAAAGATACGGCACTTAAACAGTTCAGACATTTTCCATTTAGATGACATTTGCTTGAGTAAATTGGACAAATTGCTCTGTGTTCTTCAAAGAATGGTATTGCAGTGAGAGAGAGAGAGAGAGAGCTATATATATTCAGAATGCTAATATCCATTTTATTAACTCCATATGCCACTTTGTTTCAGATCTTCGTGTTCTGGCAGACTAGTAAATGGGGCTGAATATTCTTAACCACCAAAGTTCTAATGTGTGTAAACAAACGGTTCTTTTAGTCACACTTCACCTCTGAAAACGTTAATAAAATGTGAAAGAGCACATCTATTTCAGTGCTTTTATTATGGCAAGACACCAAGCTGAAATATTGAGACATACAACTCCCAGCTTCCTTTCTATAGTTGTGTAGATCTCGAGCTGGAAGGATTTTGCATCCTATATGAGGATTTAAGCACATTTTTATTTTTATGCTTTTAATAAGCAAGGTTAGTACATTGTGATTTTCAGATATGTTTGTATTACTGGTTCGTATAGGAGGTTTGCAGTTGTACATAAATATGTCATGTGGTGGTACTCACACGTCTGCTTTTTTTTTTCTACCACAGAAAACTACCTTTTGACAATCCTTTGGAAGCCCTGCCAAAGTGTGCCCCTCATCCACCAGCTATCATTCAGATCTTAAGCATCAGTAGCCAAACCGCTATGGTATCCAAAACAGCGAGCAGGCATGTTAGGTAGACTGCTCTTAAATCTATAAAGATCAAGTCAGTGGCCGTATTGCATGACTTGTAGTGGGGGAAATCATACCACATTTGTTCCATGATATTAGTCTGAGTAGTCAAAGCTGGAGAAAACCCTTCTAAAAAAGTGAAAACAAAAACTGTCCCAGAAATGGCGGTTTTGTTGACACTAGTCTAGCAGAGTAGACACTAGTCTAGCAGAGTAACATTTCTGTAGGTTCATTCTAGTTGGCCTTTTGAGTTGGTGGCAAAATTCCAGAAAGCAACATCTGGTCTCTTTTTTTTTTTCTATCCTGGATGGCTGCACTTAGGCTTGTTGCAGGGATAGTTCTCCTAAATCCAGATTTGAAGCAGAGACTATTCCTCCATTCAGGACTACTGAAAAAAAATTGATGGCTTTCCTGGGGTCGTAGACCTGAGTTTCCTTCGGAAGGCTTCGGGATCATAAAACTTATTCATATTTTGTGACCCTTGCAATGAAATTTCAAGTAGGCCTCTCCGCTGGAAGTTATTTTTGAAACGTATGTATTTAATATAGAATTTTACATATTAGTTGGAAAGAGATTCACCAGTTAGCCATTGTTTAAAAAAAAAATGCAGCAAATGTGAATATATATTTCCGCCATGATCTATAAGTTCTTGGCACAATTATTATATTCCTCTAATTGGAAATAAATGGCTAAATGTTCAGATTTTGTGTGCAACAAACAGATGACAGCTCTAGATAAAATCTGACAATGCAAGGTTTGAGCTCTCCTTGCAGTGACATTTTAGAATACATACAGTATCACTGTCAGTATGTATATTGCATGTAAATGCATGCAAATCAGATTAAAATGAACTAACAAGATTAAGACAGCTACAATAAAAGTTAGACGGATGGGTGACATGCATTTGGAATGTAGGTTCTGATGCATTTATTTGCAAAAGTATATTTACACAATATCCAAACAGGTCTGAATAACTTCAGAAGAGTTTATTTATTTATTTTAAAATGTTGAATGAAAATTAAATTTGAGACAAGTAGAAGTGGATGCTAACAAGTAGTTACGTGACCTTTATGTAAAAGGCTGTTGGTTGCTGCTGAGCTGCTATTTTTCAAAGAGTGTCATAGACCAGTAGTTCTCAACCTTTTTTCTGTCGGGACACACCTGATAGATAGTTTCCACATGCATGACACAATGAATACATGACAGTCACAAAGCTAACCTCATCCCCACCCCCGACCCTCAGTAATGGGTATAAAGCAAAACTAGAATATTCCCCGTACAACTCACCATACAAAAAAGATATTCTGGTGTTATCTCAATAACAGCAACACAAACTCCCTCTACTACCAGGCACAATAGCCCTACTTATAAAAAGAGAGCAGTTCATCACCAATCCATGGCCTATTGGGAAAACACAATAAATAAAATGAGGTATTTTATGTGCCTACGTGCTAGTTAAATATCTCACCTTGGTCATACACACAGGATCTACCTTCACCAAGTACAGAAAGACCACAAATTACAAATATGGAGACAAACTGGAATGGAAATGCAAAAAAGCCACTCTTCTTGCAGTACAAAACTGGAGAAATGGAGACAGAAATATAGCTCCTAACATAGTTCAAGGATCTGAATAAAGCACATAAACTAATCCACACAAAGTTATGCATTATGGCATGCACTGAAGAATCCTACCTTTAAAAAGGCACTATAAATATTTAAACCAGGTCCTAAACACCAATACACCTCCAATTAGGAAAACAGAAAAAGCCAAGTTGCTGTAGACCACTACACAGAAATAATTGTAAAATTATATGAATAAATGTTTCAAAACAGCTAATGAACAGAACAACATCTAACAATTAAAACTCTTAAATTATTTAAAATTCTTCAAACACCAATAAAATATTTCAGAACAGCAGACATATCACATAATACCCAATAATTAAAATGGCAGTCAATCAAGAAAAATAAACTTAAAAAGCCACCTTTACTTACCCTCTCCAGCAGTCCTTTCCCTTGGAAGCCACACTAGAAGCAGCAGTTGTTGCTAAAGCTGTCCTCATGGTCCTCTTCCTTAGGGACCACAACCTCTCTTCTCTCTCTCTCTCCCCCTCCCTCACTCACTCACTCACACACACACACACACACACACACACACACACACTCACCAGTTTCTGTCTCTCACACACCAATCATCTCCCCGATCAGTCTCTCTCTCTCTCACACACACATACCAGTCACCTCCCTGATCAGTCTTTCTCAATCACACAATGCTCTCTCTTACTTATGTGCAGGCTTTCAATCACACACGTGCTCTCTTTGTCTTACTTACAAACAGACTCAATCACACACAAAGTATCTTATTTCCAGGATCAAAATGTGATATTAGATTTGTTGTTACCTGACTGCCATCAAAACTCTATGCCACTGGAAGAAGAGACAGACTTGGACACCCTCAATTTATGAACGTACTAGAGATGGGCATAACCAGAATTCATGATCTGGAATCCATAAGTAGCCCCCTCCCCCAAACTTAGTCATGTGGGGTTTTTACCCTTTTTTAAAAATCTGTTCCGCTAATTATGATTAAAGTGAGGATCATGGATTAAACTAATGAAAATATTGTTGGCATGGTTTGAGAGTTAAACCCTTTCAAAAAGCAAAGATCTTATCTATGAAAATAGTTAAAAAAAAAAAAAATATATATATATAGTGCACCCACCCATTCTTGGTCAATGTCTTGTAAGTCTGCCCAAATGTATTTATTTTAAAGTATTTCTATTCTGTTTATAACAAAATGTACTAAACAGATTATAATATACAGCATTTGTTATCAGTACAAAATACATTAAGCAATTAAATATAACATTGATACAAAATAATAAAACCAAAATGTATAAAAGTACATTTAAGATGGCGCCGGCCATCCATTGCTCCTATCATGTGACAGGGCCAGCCAATGGCACTGATAGCCCCTGTCACATGGTAAGGGAAAAGGGCCACGGCGCCATTTTGTTTACTGGCAGTCGACGGCCCGAGAGCGGGAGATCGCTCCCGGGATCCCCACTGGCCCACCAGGTACTTTAGGAAAGCTTTTGGGGGGGGGGGGGGTGTCTGGAAGGTGGTGGATTATAAATAATTAGATTTAATTTTACCTATAAATAATTAGATTTAAAGGGTCAGGGTGGGTTGGGGTTTTTTTTTCAGCTTGGGACAGCCAAAAACAAAAACTGTCCAGACCGCGGGAAACGGAATTTCCCGCAGGTCCACGATCCCGAAACCGGAACCGATTCCGGCACCCAATTCACATCTCTAGTCTTTTGTAGTAGTAGCAGATCCAGAAGCAGAGTTGGGTTGAACTCCCTGACAAGAGCATATTCCAAAAAGATTGGATATTTTTCAAGCACTATAGCTGGTTTCCTGTGCCACATTGTTCAGATTTTACACCTGTCCATAAGAAATGTCATACTCATTGAGATCAAAGGTCCTTGAAGCCCAGCATCTCCTCTCAGCTATCCCTTCTCCAGGCTGAAGAGCCCTAACCAGTATAGCCTTTTCTCATTGATGAATCGTTCCATCACCTTTATCATTTTGGTCACCCTTCTCTGTACCTCTTCTAGTTCCACTGTATCTTTTTTGAAAAGGGGCATCCAGAACTGCACACAGTGCTGAATATGCAGTCCCATCATGCATCGATACAGAAAATTATAATATATTCCATTTTATTTTTCATTCTTTTTCTTATACTACCTAATATTCTATTTGCTTTTTGTCCTCTGCCGCCCACTGAGCTGGGGATTTCCAAGATCCCTTGCCTGGATGGTGATAACTAATACATAACCCAGCATCATGTACCTAAATTTTGGATTGTTCTTCCCTGTATGCATCAGTTTGCACTTGTCCATGTTACATTTTACTTGCCTTTTAGTCAAGGGGGTCTCAAGCCAGTCCTCCATTGTATTCAAATCTGTTCAGTGCATATTCATTGTGGATACCCTGAAAATCTGATGGGCTAGGCGTGTACCAAGGACTGGGTTGAGAATCACTGATTTAGATGACCACTCCCCCAGTCTTGCACGGTCCTCTTGCAGTTCCTCAGTCAGCTTATGATTTAACTAATTTTGTATCCTCACAAAAGCAACTTATTGCTAAACAGAAGGCTATTAGGGTAAAAGATGAATCATCTTCTGCAGTAAAAGGAAAGTGTTCTGTTCTGGTGTTCTCTTTTTCCCCCCTCTGGCATTAATGGTGAGCTTTCTAATGCTCTGTCTTATTCCAGGAGCTAGCATTTCTTTCCAGTATAAGCTACATTGTTACTATCATCAAAATAATTACTTTCCATCAAAAATATTATAGATTGCTTTTGCTTTATTTATTTAGGTGTTTTATATGCCATAAACAATGGTTTACAAAATCAGCGTTTAAATTCTGGGTCAACACTCCCATTCTTATTCTAGTTCCAAGCAGTAGTAAATACTTATTCTAGGTCCTATTCACACACATTCTAGTTCAACATAACAGCAAATACATATTCTGGGTCAACACATCAACATTAGGTACAGGTTAACTAGGGTGATATGATGATGGTTTGTAATCCATAATTTCCATTTCATTATTCTTCACTTGAAACTCCGTATTTTGTCTTGTTATACTTTATGTTGCTCAGTACTAGAGATGTGAATTGGAACAGGAATCGGTTCCGAATCACATCGTGAAATTTTTTTCGTGCAGTCCGATCATTTTTTTTTTTTATCGGCTGTGCCCGAGCCGATAAACAAAAAACCCACCCAGACCCTTTAAAACAGATCCCTTAGCTTACCCCCCCCCCCCACCCAAACTTTTTAAAAGTACCTGGTGGTCCAGTGGGGGACCCGGGAGCAATCTCCCGCTCTCGGGCCATCAGCTGCCACTAACAAAAATGGCGTCGATGGCCCTTTGCCGTTACCATGTGACAGGGTATCCATGCCATTGGCCGTCCCCCTGTCATATGGTAGGAGCACTGGTTGGCCCGGGCCATTTTTAAAGATGGCGCCGGTCATCCAGAAAAACGATTCACATCCCTACTCAGTACTTATTGCTCAATATACTCACATGATCTGGTTCTGACAATGATGTTATTGGCATATTGTTGTTTTACGGTAGATCATATGCATTTCTAAAGAGCCATGTTTTCAGTTCACGTTTGAAACTCTTTTTTTCTGTTGTCAGATGTAGTGACTCTGGAAGAGAGTTCCACAATTTGGGCCTGCCATGGAAAACATTTGGTCTCTTAATTGTGTTAACTCCGTGTTCTAGGCACTTTTAGAAGTCCTTTGTTTTGCGATCTGAGGGCTCTCTGCAGTGTGTATGATTGAAGTGTCACTCCTATTGAGCACGTGTTAATATTGTTGATGATATTAAAAATTTGAGTTAATACTTTGTAATGAATTCTGGATTGTACAGGGAGCCAGTACAGGGCTATCAGCAAGGGAGTGATGTGGCCAAATTTCATTGTCCTTAGTAAGAATCTAGCTGAGGCATTTTGTAGTAGCTGTAGTGGTTTTAATAGTCCTGAAGGTAGTCAT
Organism: Rhinatrema bivittatum; assembly: GCF_901001135.1. Lineage (NCBI taxonomy): Eukaryota > Metazoa > Chordata > Amphibia > Gymnophiona > Rhinatrematidae > Rhinatrema > Rhinatrema bivittatum. The sequence continues at coordinate 319,379,693 of NC_042615.1, read as the reverse complement.
TGTAATAGCGAGTTGCAGTAATATATGTGCGAAAATATTAGCATTTGTAAAATGGTGCAGAAATCTTGTATTGTTAGTAGAGATGTGCATCGTTTTTTTGATGGATGAAAATATCATATGATATTTTCTAATCCGTCATGTATCGAGGGTCCCCAAAAATGATAGGAAAACCCCACGAAATTTTCATGTGGTTTTCTTATCGTTTTGGGGGGAGAGAAAGGGCACACAGAAAACAAAACCCCAAACCCACCCTGACCCTTTAGATCTAATTATTTACAATCCCCCCCCGACCCACCCCCCCAAAACTTTCCTAAAGTGCCTGTTGGTCCAGCGGGGGTCCTGGGAGTGATCTCCCGCTCTCGGGCCGTCGGCTGCCACTAATCAAAATGGCGTCGAAGGCCCTTTGCCCTTACCATGTGACAGAGGCTATCAGTGCCATTGGCCGGCATCTATCACATGATAGGAGCAATGGATGGCCCATGCCATTTTTTAAGATGGCGCCGGCCATCCATTGCTCCTACCATGTGACAGGGGTCGGCCAGTGGCACCGATAGCCCCTGTCACATGGTAAGGGCTAAGGGCCACCGGTGCCATTTTGTTTACTGGCAGCCGACGACCCGAGCAGAAGATCGCTCCCGGGACCCCTGCTGAACCACCAGGTACTTTAGGAAAGTTTGGGGGGGGGCGGTCGGGATGGTGGGGATTGTAAATAATTAGATTTAAAGGGTCGGGGTGGGGTTGTTTTTTTTTTGGCTCGGGACAGCCGTAAAACAAAACCGACCGGACCGCGGGAAATGGAATTTCCCGCGGGTCCACGATATCAGAACCGATTCCGGCACCCGATTCACATCTCTAATTGTTAGTAGTGGTTTCAGCCAATGTAATATTCTCAGCTTGGTGTATCCTGTTTTAATTAATTTGTTTATATGATTTTTCATTGTAAAGTTCTCATTGATCAGTATTCCTAGGTCCCATACTTGATCAGAAGATATAATGTTAAAAAAAATCCCTAAGTTTGGCGGTTTGATTATCGTGGAATTTCTCCTTAACCACACAGTTTCAGGGGTTTTTGTGTTTGTTAGTTTCGACTGAGAGATTTTTTATGGTATTGCCTTCATATATGTTGACAGTCAATGTAGTTTTTTCCTGTATCTTGCATTTATATGCCCGTTCCCTAGGTGCATCTTATCTTTCTGTGGTGGGATCTTGCTTCAGAATAGGTTCTAACTACCCTGGCATGTTGCTGTAATTTTGGCAGTTTTTTGATAACTAGCCTCAGAGGGCTTTTGCAGAACGCCTGTGGAGAGAGAGACTGTGATCTGTTGTCTGAAGAAGGTAGCAGTGATGCTATTACAGGATGGAGTAGTCTGACATTGACTTTACGTTCCCAGTGTAACTGCATGTCTCATCTTTCACCATGTTTTTATTTATCTATTTAATTTAAAATCTTGTATTCCACAGCTTCCAAAAAGCTGCTTCCAAAAAGCAAAACAATTAGCACAATAAAAACATATAAAACAAAATTAAACAATTCTAAATGCTTTTTCAAAATACATAGCCTTTATCTGCCGTCTGAATTTTCTTTTATCCCTTTCTCCTCTTAACTGATCTGGGAGCCTGTTCCACAATGCTGGAGTAATGAAAGAAAAGCCTCTGACCCTGGTTTGGTCATATTTATGACTAGAGAACAATCAGAGAAACAGTGGTCTAATAAGTAATACTCAAGTGCTGAGGTCTGTTCCTCTTTATAAAAAATGTTTTTTCTATAGCAACGTATAAGATAAAAAAACAGTAGTGCAATATCTCTTATACATTGTTAACATATTATATGCACTAGTCATTTTTTTTATATTGTTCATATTTATAATATTGCGAATTCAGGAGTTGCTGCAAGCCAGCTCCTAAGGAGCACAGTGTTCTTTTTGGAATATACCACTGAAATCTTATTTTTAAGGAACAGGAATATTTTGAGTACATTAAATTATGAACAGTCACCAGCATCCAGAACTTTGATCTGCTTTTCCCAGGTAACCAATGAAGGTCCCTCAATGCTGGTGTAATGTGCTCATGGTGAGGTAAACCAAGCAGTAATCTTGCAGTCGTAATCAGTAGTAATTGTAGCACTCTGTTAAATTTGTCTGGTAGGCCAATCCACAATGTGCTGCAATAATCTAAATTCCCCAACACTAGGGACTGTAATACCATTTGAAACAAATCAGTCAGAAGGTACAATTTTAAAGATCTCAATATATTCAACTTATAAAAGGCCATTTTTTGCCAGTTGGGCAATCTGTGGCTTAAATGTTAACTGGGAATTTAATAGGATTCCTAGACTACGAATTTGCATCAAGATTGGGAGCTGGTCATCATCAAAATTAACATAAAACCAGACCATTCTCAGACAGCCAAGTTTTAATATGCATCAAGTAATCACTCTATAGTGGCCTTCTTGGCACTTCGTGAGGTCGATCGCTAGTGGATAAAAAGCTACACATCATCCGCATATTAAAAATATACGACCCCCAAGATTGTAACAACTGCTCTACAGGGATCAGATAAAAATTAAACAATGCGGATGATAACGCAGAGCCCTGCGGTACCGCCTAACTTTCAAACTCTCCATGTTGCATATATTATGGCAGGATATGCATGTTTACACTGCTTGCCTATGCCAGACAGTGATTGTTTGGTGGTGGTGTTTTGTAGACTCATTTATCATATTTTGTAGCAGTGGATGCTCCATTTGTAGTTTTCGTTATTCCTTGGAGCTGCTGCAAATTAACTAACACATCTACAGCATTTGCTGATTCACTTCAACTCCTGCCTTGCCTCAACTCCATGTCAGTGGGCAAAACTCAGCTCAGTGTGTGACAGCGGTCAAAAAAGTATTTTGTTTTGATGTTGCCAAGATATTATTAGTATGATTGCTGTAGGTAGTTTTCCTATCATGTTGTCTGTGTCAAATTAGGATAAAAAAAAAAGAAGTAAAAGACTGCAAGAAAGTTTATTTCAGTTTAGAAATAGGGATTCTTTGGCCCCAGGGAAAAATTATGCAAGTAAAATATTGTAAACACTGTGGGGCTTGTGCTTGAAAGTGCCGAATTTAAGCAGCAGGCAACGTGTTACATTTGGAGGCTCATAGGACTGCCTCAGGAGCTGCCGCACTTGCCCCAGCAGCTGCCTGATGCTGCCGGAGGCCTTTCATTGTGGCAGAACACCGCCGCCACTGCCACTCTCTACTGATGCTGCCATTCCGGCCAGGCTGCCGCTTGACCTTAGGCGCTCATGTGCACATATAATATAGGCCCCGTGGCGGGAAGTAGTGAGTGGTATCACCCAATGATGGTAAAGCAAATTCCCTACAGCACTACCTCACCTCAGCAACAGGTCTCCTGCTTAGTAGCTATGCATATTGCTCCTCCATTCCTGTTTCTTCCTGAGTTCCTGGTGGTTCTTGTGCTCCACCCTTGCCTTGGCCTTCTGTCTCATCCAGTGTCTCATGTGTGTCTTTGTCTGTCCTTGGCCTGATCTCCTGGGCCTGACCTCTCGCATTGGACCTGACTACACTTGCCTGCCACTTGAACCTGACCTCTTGCATTGAACCTTGTCTATGCTTGTCTGATGCCTGCCCCAACCATTGGTCTGTTCCTGATCTCTCAAGTCTGCTGCCTGTCCTGACCCTGGCATGCCTTGGACTCTTGCTCAGTCTACGACCCTAGGGATCCACCTGCCAGCCGCCAGAACTGAAGGGCTCAACCTGTGGGATAGGCGAAGCTCCAGTCTGTCCTGCATCACCTTCACCAGCTGTCAGCGTAGGCCTCGAACATAGGAAATTGCCATTCTGGGTCAGACCAAGGTTCCATCAAGTCCAGCATCCTGTTTCCAACAGTGGCCAATCCAGGCTTACAAGTACGTGGCAAGTACCCAAACACTAAGTAGATCTCATGCTAGCAATAGCAGTGGCTATTCCTCAAGTCAACCAAATCAATAGTAGTCAATGGACCTCTCCTCCAAGAATATATCCAAACCTTTTTTAAATCCAGCTACACTAATTACACTATCCACATCCACTGGCATCACATTCCAGAGCTTAATTATGTGCTGACCAAAAAAGAATTTTCTCCGATTAGTTTTAAATGTGCTACTTGCTAACTTCATGGAGTGCCCCCTAGACCTTCTATTATCCGAAAGAGTAAATAACCGATTCACATCTACCTCTCATTATTTTAAAGACCTCTATCATATTCTCCCTCAGCTGTCTCTTCTCCAAGCTGAACAGCCCTAACCTCTTTAGAATTTTCCTCAGAGAGGAGCTGTTCCATCCCCTTTATCATTTTGGTTGCCCTTCTCTGTGCATTCTCCAGTGCAGCTATTAGAGATGTGATTCGGCCGAACCTTTTGGTTCGGCCTTCGTTATCGGCCCGCCGCGAGAAATCATTTTTTGTCGGCTGTCCCGAACCGAAAAAAACCCAAAACACCCCAACCCTTCAGATTAAATTAATTACAATCCCCAACCCTCCCTCCCCCCCCCCCCGCCCCCGCCAAAACTTGCCTAAAGTCCTTGGTGGTCCAGCAGGGGTCCCGGAAGCGATCTCCCACTCTTGGGACATTGGCTGCCAGTAAACAAAATGGCGCCAATGGCCCTTTGCCCTTACCATGTGACTGGGGCTATCAGTGCCATTGGCCGGCCTTTGTCATATGGTAGGAGCAATGGAAGGCCGGCACACAATTCTGGTTGCCACATCTCAAAAAAGATATAGCTGCTAGGGATGTGCATTCGTTTGCGATGAAATAGGAAATATAGACGATATTTCCTATTTCGTTACGGTTCAGGGGGGTCCCCGAAATGTTAGGAAAACCCACAAAATCTTAAAAAATGGTGCGGGCCATCCATTGCTCCTACCATGTGACAGGGGCCGTCCAATGGCACTGATAGCCCCTGTCACATGGTAAGGGCAAAGGGCCATCGGTGCCATTTTGATGTGGCAGCTGATGGCCCGAGAGGGGGAGATCACTCCCGGGACCCCTGCTGGACCACCATGGACTTTAGACAAGTTTTGGGAGGGTCGGGATGATTCTTTACTTATAGGCAAATGGACTATGTTTGCTTTTATTGGAACCACTGTTGGGATGCCCTTACTCTCCTGTTTCATTAGTATCCTTCAAAGATACATTCCTCCAAACCATGCACTGCTGAGTGACTGTCGGCTTTCCCCCTTGTTCTAGTTTAAAAGTTATCTCCTTTTTAAAAGTTGGCGCCAGCAGCCTGGTTCCACACTGTTCAATGTGGAGCCCATCCTTTTGGAAATGTCTCCCCCTTCCCCAAAAGTTTCCCCAGTTCGTTACAAAACTGCACGAGGAACAGGGAGCACTTCAGAGAACGCTACCCTGGAGGTTCTGGATTTCAGCTTTCTACCTAAAATCCTAAATTTGGCTTCCAGAACATCTCTCCCACAATTTCCTGTGTCATTGGTGCCCACAAGTACCATGACAGGCGGCTCCTCCCCAGCACTGTCTTTAATCTTATCTAGGTGACACATTGATGTTCTCCACCTTTGTACCAGGCAGGCATCTTACCAGTGGTCCTCAAGTCCACCAGCCACCCCGCTATCTACATTCCTAATAATCGAATCACCAACTGTGATGGCCGACCTATCCCTTCCCTCCTGGGCAGTAGCCCTGGGAGACTGGTCCTCAGTGCATTAGGACAACACAACACCTGGAAGAGCAGGTCCTTACTACAGGATCACTTCCTCCTACACCAGTTGGGAGACCTTTCTGATTCAAGGCAGCACCGGGACTGCCAGACTGGATTTGGGACTTGGCTACTTTGTCCTTGAAGGTTTCATCAATGTACCTCTCTGTTTGCTTGAGCTCCTCCAGATCTGCCACTCTAGCCTCCAGAGATAGGACTCAATCTCTGAGAGCCAGGAGCTCTGTGCACCAGGTGCACACATACAATCTCTTTCCGGCAGGTAAAAAAAATCATACATGTGACACTCAATGCAAAAGACTGGAAAGCCCCCCTCTTGCTGCTGGACTGCTGCCTTCATCTTAATTTTGTTGAGTTCCTAGTTAAGTTTAGGTTACTAAGGGAAATAGAGTATTTTAAATTTACAGATGTATTTACTAATTATTCTGCTAGTGCCCTATAAGGCGATGATTAAACTCTCGATAAGGGCTGGTGCAACAGTATGTTTTAGATAAGACCCTGATTGATTTTTGATGAGAAAGTGACTCTTGTCTAAAAATGAAGGGTTGAGCTAGGAGTGGGTGGTTGGGAAAGACAAACACTAATATTAACTCTCTCTGGTTGCTTATTATCTTAGACACACACAAACTCTGAAGAATGTATCCCACTTCTTCACCTCTCTCCAAACTTTAAGTCCAAAGATTTCCCAAAGCTGTACCTTGATCCCTGCTAAGGACACTGACTTCCTCTGTACTTCTGCCTCCTTGACCTTAGCCTGCTTGCTGCCTCCTGCTGCTGCCTGATCTACACTCAAAGGATTCTGGGAGCAGTATGCAGATGAGCCTTCCGGTCCTCTTCTACTGCGGGGCCTCTGGAAGTTGGGGCTGTGGAGTTCAAAGCCTGAATTGCTCGCTGTGACCTTTTCTGGGGGATGCTGGGAGCAGTATGCAGATGAGCCTTCCGGTCCACTTATGAGACTGCATCAACTATGCCACAGCAACAAATGCTCACTCTCATGCTGCCAATCACAGAAAGGTTGCACTATCACTTTTGACCAATATTTTATTTGCATAAATTATTTTTCCAGAAATGCTTTTATATACCAGAAGTCTGAAGGAAATTAAAATCCACAGACTTTTGCAGGCTTTTGGCCTAAAAGTTAAAGCTGACTCAAATATTTTTTTTATCCACCACAGACCAGCAAGAAAAATTATTGTATGTGATTTATGACACTTTCCCTGTTGGCACCACCTATCTTTCCTTGCTGCTGCACACATACCCACACCAGTACTGGAAAAACATAGGAAGAGAAATCGCCTGTCTCTCTGGGACTCTACCGCAGACATACTGGCATCCCCTGTTTGGAATTTAGTTGTGTTACACACTGTAGTACTAGGCTTCAGCAGAATTAGTAATTGTAATAACATTTGATGGGAGAGAGAGGAAGAAAATTTACTAGATCTTCTCATAGGGGTCATAGTTGCACACCAGTACAAAGGGGTATATGCATATTAAGATACTCTGTATGATTAATACGCATGGAGTACTGTAATTAATTTTTCTTCTGCTTTTGTTACGCACACAATGGGATTAGAACTTTAATTCCCAACAATTCCATCTCTCTCTGGTGCCTTTTACCTGCCACTGTTTAAGAAGCTGGAGACTGAAGGCCAGGTGTTGTCCCCTCAGCTATCTCTTCATAGTTTCAATCTTGGGTTCCTTGAGGGGTCACAATACAACCAGGCTGTAGCATCTACAGTGATTATAACTTGTGTCGTGGATCCCCACAAGGACTGGTTATTGAAAACGTCTGGTGTTTTTTATTATTTAATTTTCATTTTCACAACAGATTCACAAAATCAAGAAAAGTCACACTGTTACAGAATATTAAACGAAAAAATGCAGAAGTTAAGCCTATTATAGAGGGGAAGGAAACGAGGAGATGGAAAAAATTAAAAAATCATAAGAAACTAATTTCCAACAATGGAAAAGGAGAAATGCACCAAGTTTGATCTTCTAGTCTTAGAGCCCTTCAAATTGACCTAATAAAAAGATGGGACAATTAATTTAATTCACTGTTTTGTCTTGAAGAAAACCCTCCAAATGGGAAGGGTCTAGAAGCACAAGCGTATTTCCTTTATAGTTCACCACTTTCATGGAAAGTTAAGAAAGTGGCACCCAACGTGAAAATGTATCCAGGTTCTCCCCACTCCTTCTTTCTTCGTTTTCATCTCTTTTCCCATTCAGCAGTTAAAACATATGTAAAACCCTGGTTATTCTACCTTCTGGTATCTTACATGTCATCTTCATATATTTCTTAGTTAATGGAGCTATTTATTTATTTATTTATTTAACAGTTTTTTTTATACTGACCTTCATAGTAGATAACCATATCGGATCGGTTTACATTTTAACAAGGGAAAACTAAGGTAACAATTCTGGTTAATAATAGCTAACAAAGGAAAAAGGAATAAGTCAAAGTTACAATCAACAAGGAATGGAAAAAACTTGGAGGCTTGAAGACAAGCTGGAAGGAAGATAAAGGCAGGTAGAATAAATATAACGTGATACGAATAAATTAACGGGTTAGAGCATATGCTTTAACCTGGAGGAGCTAGGAGGGACAACAGCCTGATCTGAGGAAAATTGAAAAAAATGAAGATTCTCATTCTAGCATGGTTCTCTAATGTTTCTAATTTGTTAAGTGCCAGATTGTGTTTCATAAATGCAAAACAGCAATTTGCTTTCTCATAAAGATAACTTTCTCTTCTACACAATCCATCCTTTTGTTTTGCTTGCAATTTTGGCTGTAACTTCTGCAGAAAATTTACACAATTTGAAACAAACAGAAAATAAAGTTCCTTCTGTTCTATTGACAGAAGTCTAAATGTCGTCCAGTGAGATTTTCTTCCCTAGGCCAGGAACTTCCTTAATACAGCAGCCAGCACTGTGATATTGGAGGAGAAACTGTCCTGTCCTCCCATGCTGCTTCCCATGGCCATCTCCTGAGGAACAAATTCACCCTGCAAGTGATTCTCCCCAAGCATATTGTAATACTGAGGTCTCTCAGAAGCTTGTGCTTGTATTTGTATGTCCTCCCCTTCTCCATCTCCACTAACAGCTGAACTGGGAGTCACTTCATTGCCAGGCTATGGCAGAGATGGAGGCAGTAGAAGGGAGAGCTCAGCAACAGGTAAAACTCTGTATCAGACACCCGACAAGAAGTGACTGCTTCTTTGGGACACTGAGGGCCAGATGAAACAAAAAGGTCGATCAGTCCCCTCGCTGGCTCAGGAGGCTGAGCCAGGCGGGCCTTTGGCTTGGCCTTCATCTTCCTCTGCATAGTGCACTAACAGCAGATAACGGGAGCTTGGGAATCAGCATCCCGTCCAGTGCCATTTTTACTCCTCCTCCCTATATTTTTTAAAGTGAAAGATTCTCTGTTTCTGAATTGCCATATTAGAATGTTCCCAGATGTCTCTAAAGTCACCCAGAAGGGAATTGGATAGTCTTTTTTTTCTTTCTTTCTTGAAATTCCCTTGTAAATGTCTATCAAGGAGTTAGGTATATATATTCTTTCACCCACTCAGTTATCCATTTTCCTCATGCAATGGGTGTGAGCTCTTGGGCAGTGGCGTGGTTGATGCAGGCACAACTGGTAGGCCCACACCAACAACTGGTGGACTCTTGCTAGGAATGGAGCTGGGACTCTGTTCCCAGCAGTTTGAGCCTTTAGGTTCCAGGGGCAGGCAGGGCTTAGGTGAGAGTCCAGCAAGAAGCAGTCAGACGAAGTCATGGGCAGAGGTCAGGGCTGGCAGCAAGCAACGGTGTCTGCGTCCAGGGCAAGACTGGGCAGCCAGTGAGCAATCGGTAACTAGGTCCAGGCCAAGGTTGGGGCAGGCAGCAAGCAGGCTTAAGGTCAGGGAGGCAGAAGTGCAGAAGAGGTCAGTGTCCTTAGCAGGGATCAAAACCAGAAGTCAAGCAGAGGTAGGTGAACACAACAAGACAGGGAACAGGGGACCAAGATACAGGCAGGAAAAGGAGGCAAAGCGAGGCGACAGGCATGGAGGAAAGTAGCAACACACACTGCAATGCAGAGGGACCTGTTGCTGAGGCATCAGTAAGATAGACTGCTGGGGATTTTATAGTGGAGCAAGAATGATGTCATCAAATGGCGCTGCAGCTCTGCTCCCACCGCAAAGTCTGTAAAAGGGAGTGCGCGCACGCCTGCACCTATGGGCACTCACGAGAGTGGCAGTGTCTGTGCCTTGATAAAAGAAACATAGTGTCGGGGTAGGCCGGCTGTGGTGGCAGTAAGTGAGGCTAATCACGAGGCCTTCCCGCAGCCGGTCAAAGATTATACCTCAGCAATAAAGCTGTGGACATCCAACCAGCAATAGTTTTAATAATTTTGGGGTCCAGTCTTACTCCTTCCAGACAGGGATTGGAGGATAGAGTCATATTGTATATTGCTTGATTATTTCCTCCTGTTCACATTTTCCTATAATTGTATCTTGGATGAATTATGCTTAGTTTTTCTTTTTTTTTCTGTTTGCATTATTAATGAAGTTCTTTTTCTATATCAAGTGTTTATACATAAATATCTAAATAGCTTTTAAAAATAATTTGACTAGGAGGAAGTGACTTCATCAGCAGTAATGGGATGCAGTAATGCATGTGATGAGTGCTATTAGATTCACTCCGTGTTGAATGCACATTGTAGGGGCGCTAATCCCCTTATTGCATAAGGGGATTAATTAGCGCCTATAGAACCCGGGCCCAACTGCAGGTTATACAGTGTGCTCGACTGTATGTATTGCATCGGCCCCTTAGGAAGAATGGGGTGGTGATGGTGATCTTAATGAATGATGGAGGGCCTAAAAGTAGTCTCTATTAATACTAAGGGACTAAATTCCCCAGCTAAGCACAAACATCTTTTTCAAGAGGCACAGTATTTATGGGCCCATGTTATCTTTTGTCAGGAAACCCATTTACTCAAACGCACAGAATGGATGTTATGGGATAGATACTTTCCTCAGCATCTGCTCTAAAAAGTATTGTGGAGTTGGGTATATTATTCTCTCACACACTAGTGGTAGATGTTTGGTCAGTTGTGCGAGATGCCGGAGGGTAGATATATTTTGATTAAAGCTTTGGTGGATAATGAAATCTTCACTTTTCTTAATCTGTATGGTCCGAATGTGGATCAGGGTCCATTCTTTAACCATGCCTCTTGGAGGCATGGGCTGAGAGTCATATTATAGTTGGTGGGGATTTCAATCTCATCTTGATAATGCAGGATTGGGGATAGGGAGAGTCTAAGATCCACAGAGAGGCCCTAAAAACTTTTTATCTCCGAGCATGGCCTAGTAGATATATGGCATTTACAAAACCCTACGTCACGGATTTATGCCTATTTCTCTCATGTGCATCAGTCTCACTCTCGGCTAGATTTCTTCTTGATTGATAAATCCTTGGTGGATCTAATAGCTGAGATGTAGGTGGGTAATATCACTTGGTCAGACCATGCCTCTGTTTGGTTATCATTGAGAATGAAGTGTAGGAGAACAAGCTGACATTTTCTGTTAGATAAAATTTTTACATACTCCCTTTTGGGTGAGGTGAAGGAATACCTAGGCCTTAACAGGACAGATGATGTCACCCGTAGTATGTTATGGGACTGTTGAAAAGCGGCCAAAAGGTTACTTGTTTTACAATGCATCGCTAAATTGGAACTACATCATAAACAATCTCCTGATCCCAGCAGGTAAGCAGAGTTAGAGGCAAAAAAGAGGGAATTGCAGGTACTTGATTTGGCTAAGATAGCGTATCAGCTAGACATGTTAAAGCAAAGGCATTTTGACCTTAGTAATAAAGCAGGCAGACTGCTGGTGAGGAAACTGAAGGAAAGGGCTGCACCTTTATTACTAAAATTAAAGACCACTCAGGTGTGTTTTTGTACGAATTGGGGGATATTAGCAATAGGTTTATAAAATTCTATGAGGAGCTCTATGCTTCAGATGACAATGTGAATGGGCTAGGATATTGACAAATATATACAGAGCATTGCCTACCTTGCCGGAAGGGACCTATTAAACAGGGAAATATCTCATAGTGAGGTGTATAAAGTCATTCAGGGACTAAAATTGGGGAAATCTCCCAGCCTGGATGGATTTACCACCAAGTTCTATAAAATATTTCATTCTGTGGTGATCTTGCCACTAGTGGATATGTTTAATTCTTTATGGATGGAGGGTTTGATTTCATCAGAGGCTAACCTGGCAGGGATAACCATATTGGCCAAAGGGGGAAGAGATCATACGTTATGTGGGTCCTACAGGCCAATCTCTCTGATTTAATATAGATTTAAAAATTTTGGCCAAGGTACTAGCGTCATGTCTGGGGATGGTGTCTCCTTTTCTTATACATGAATACCAGTCAGATTTTGTCCCGGGGAGGCTAGCTTCTGACAATGTTCAGAGGGTTTTAGAATTGATTTAGCGAGTGAAGCAAGACAATGTCCCAGCAGTTTTGTTAGCAGTGGATGCTAGGTAGGCCTTTGATAGAGTTCATTGGCCGTTCCTGCTCTAAGTGTTAGAGAAAATGCAGTTAGGCCCTGATTTTATTTGCTGGATTCAGCGTCTTTATGAAAATCCCAGGGCTTGCCTCAAAACTAATGGGGGTTACTCGGCTTCTTTCAGTGTAAAAAAGAGGCACCAAACAGGGTTGCCCTCTGTTGCTCCTGTTATTTGCTCTATCCTTAGAACTGTTTGTGGAGAGGGTGAGATGTAACTCCCAAGTTCAGGTGGTGCTGGTCAGTGCCCATAATTATAAAATATCTGTGGATGATCTTCTTTTTATAGTGTCTAAGTGCCCTTGGAGCACCATTAATGGAATTGAGACTGCTTGGAACTGTGTCAGGATTCAAAATCAATGAGGACAAGTCAGAGCTATGGAATATTTCTGTATCTGGGGAGCATTTTGTATCTATCCAGGATAAGCTCCCTTTCTAAGTAGCAAAAACATGGGTGAAATATTTGGGGGTAAAAATAGGCCCCAACGTAGATGATGAGTTCTGGCTTAATTATACGCCTTTGACATCCAATATACAAAAAGGTTTAGACAGTTGGGACAGGACAGCCTTCTCTTGGTTGGGGAGGATGGCCATCATCATAATTAATGTGTTATCTAGTTCTTGTTACTTTTTTCAAACTCTACCAGTGAAAGTACCAGATTCATTTTTGAAACTATGGCAATGTAAGCTACTTAGGTTCATCTGAAAACGTCAGCTCCCTTGGGTGGCCAAGCTCGTCCTTTTTCAAGAGAAGCTGAGAGGTGGGCTAAATTCCCTAACCTAGTGTGGTATTTTGTTGCCTCCCAGCTGAGTGCATTAATATATTAGCATAAAGGGGGAAACTTAAGCCCTGTGCTTGGATAGCCCAGACCAGGGCAGGAGAACCGCCATTAAATGTTAGTTTGGCAAGGGAAGCTTTGTCTTAAGTCTATCTCCCTTTTCCAACTTAGTCTTAATGGTGTGGGGGACATGGAGGTACAGGTTGGTGGGGGACAAACAGGCTTACCACTTTACATCTTTTCTCTTTAATAAGAATTTCCCCCCAGGCAATGAGTGTATGGAGATAGAGAGATAGAAGAGGAGGGATCTACTTAAATGGGAGCAGATTTGGGATGGGCGGGGCTTGCTTTCTTTTAACAAATTACAACAGTCGTACCCTGTGTCTACGGCAGATAGCTTTGCCTATAATCAGCTCGTTCATTTTTTTTACTTTGGCAAAGATCAGTCAAGAGCTCAAGAAGGGCAAGTCGCTTTTTGAGAACTATTGTGCCCAGGCTGCTCGGCTTACTAAACCAATCTCCAGGATTTATGCCTTGCTTAATAAGGAGTTACAGACTTAAATGGCATTTCAAACTACCTGGGAGGTAGACTTGGGATGAGTCCTTGAGGACAGAGAGTTAGATATATGTTTCTCAGCTATTAGTAGGAGTTTGATTTCCTCTTTAATTAAAGAAAATGGATATAAGCTATTATACATGTGGTATCTTACTCTGGTCAGAGTGAGTAAGATGTTTAAAGGATCCAATGATAGTTGTTGGAAAGAGTGTGGAGCATGGGGCATGGTTTTTTCACCTATGGTGGGAGTGTCCGATGACTGGGAAATTATGGAATGCAGTGCTTCACTATATTCACGCTCTGAGTGGCATTATGGTACCCAAAGATCCTAAAATTCTAACTCATATTTCCAACACTGGATTCAACAGGTGGTCACAGCTACACACTATGAGATTGCATGTGCACTGGAATTGATAGTTTGTTACATGGAGTAACTAACCGCAATGAAAAATGAATGCTTGGTCAGTTTCAAGAAAATCTAGCATTCATACCTACAATGGAGAGCTTCAGCAGCATTGTGATAATATAGGTTGGGGTGGTGGGTGGGTTGGGTATATGTTCAGTGGATGTAGAGATTCTGGTACAATCTATAAAGGGGCGGGAGGTGGATATTATTTGGAAACCCAGGTTGCTGTGATGATTATGCAATTGTCTGTTTGTTCATCAGGTATTGCTTTCATCTATTTCTGTGGCATTTGTGTTATGCATTTTACCAGTTAATAAAATTTCAATTATAAAAAAATAATAATTCCCAACTGAAAAAATAGGATTTGAAATGTATGACCCTCACTGAAAGCACTCTGCAAAATTCGCATATGATGCTGACTTCTTGTTAGGTTCTGCCTAAGATGCTGCTCTACCCACTTATTGAATCACAACAAGTTCATAACCATATTAAACAGCTAAGGTCCCTTATCCAATCTGTCTTGCCCCATAACCTCCCTCTGTTATGCAACACTGCAGGCAGTGGTATAAATATATATTTCTTCACCATCTTCAGGATACATGCATCCAAACCAGGTCCAGTGTCGAGCTGAGACAAGGCAAGAGTTGAAGTGAATCAGCAAATGCTGTAGATTTGTTAATTAGTTTGTAGCATTTACTGATTTGATTGTGATTATCCAGAAGTTGGGAGAGAGTTTTAAATTTAATCTGATTCACTCATCCTTAAAGAAAATTCTCAACTAGTAGTTCTGTCACATACTCTGGTCATCATTAAAGGCAAATATCAAACTTTAAGTACTGTTGTCAAGGATTCTAGAGAAAGACCTTGCCATATTTTTTATGGTCTGTGTCAGGGATGGCCAAAGCCATCCCTGATACAGAGTGGAGGAGTAGCCTAGTGGTTAGAGCAGTGGCTATGAACCAAGAGACCCAGGATTCATGTCCCACTGTCGCTCCTTGTGACCTTGGGCAAGTCACTTTACCCTCTTTTGCCTCAGGTACAAAAACTTAGATTGTGAGTCCTCTGAGGATAGGGAAATACCTGCAGTACCTGAATGTAATCTGCTTTGAAGCACTGAAAAAAGTGCATATTTAAAAATTTAAATAAAATAAAAAAAAATGTGAGATTGTAGTTTGCTCTTTTCCAGAATAACAAAAAACTCCATTCTTATTTGACTTAATTATACCTTGTATAATTCTTAAAATAAGCTGTGTGGGCGTCCTAACACCAGATCTTCTTATGCTTTCCTTGGGTTTTTATTATGCAAATGTGTGCATTAAGCAATATAGACTCCATTTTTCGAGGAAGCATTCTCTCTTACTCCATTTCTTAACTCAGTTTGTGATATTTTGGTAAATGAAGACATAGACTGTAGAATAATTAGATTATACATATCCTGTTTTCTAGTATACAGAGGAGAATAAAACTTAGGTCACAGATTCCCAGTAGAATTCTAATTCAGAAGATACCACACTCCACCCATAAATCATTTCAGTTTTACAGTATTAACTAAGTTGTTTTTGTTATCCTCTTTTTACACATTTCTAGATGTTTAGAGTTAGATGATCATGGCTCCATTACTGTGGCTGTGACCCTTTCTTGGAAGAATACTACAAAGGTTTTTCATTGCCTTATACAGCCTACAGCACCTGGTCTGCCGTGGTGATCCTCCATCCAACTAGTAGCTAGGTCTGACTCTGCTCAACTTCTATATTAAATGAACCACCCAAAGTAGAACCATACAGTTGTCTAAAGAAATTATCCACCTATCTTAAATGACCCTTATAATTCTTCATACATGACTACCTCACACCATAAAATGTGATAAGTGCCTTTGTTTTTGGTTTTTTTTTTCCAAAATAGTTTTTATTAACAGGGGTGGCAGACACAACCAGCAATTAAACCATGAAAGCTTGGAAAACACGGTACAGAACACATGATTACAACAGTGCAAACAGTGTAGAACCAACAATAACACATCAGACTGCCCACCCCACTTTTCCTTTCCCCCCCCCCTAGTTCCCCCCTCCCTAAACCCAAACCCAATACCCCAAACATCACTCATTCAGCCATCATTCATACCTTACTTCCCTCCCTCCCTTTCCCTTTCACTTTATGGGACCAGTTTAGCGTATAACCATTGCGGCACAGTTCCTCCTGCAGTGATTTAGGAAAAGTAGCAAAACAAATGTCCCAGCAAGTACAGTACAGTGGATCTGGCCGCCTCTTGCCTGCCAGGTAGTCCAGTCGTTCCATTTGTGCTAGAGAGGCCATTCTCCCAAACCAGGTGGCTAGTGTGGGCGCAATCAGTGGCTCTGTCCAACCCGCCAGGATAGTGCGACAAGCCATCAAAACAGCTTCCCGCTCAAATCGAGCCTTAGCACAGCTTCCAGGTAGATTTTGAGGAGACATACATGAAAGTAACATCCAGCCAGTAAGCCAAAGAGGCACACCTATGCATTTCCCCACCACCGCCAGCACTTTGTGCCAAAAGGACTGGAGTAACGGGCAGGTGATCAGTCGGTGCAGCAATGTACCATCCTCAGTTCCACATAAGTGCCTTTGTATAATCATCAATTTCTCTATATCTGTCCTCCTTCAAATTATAGACCAGCGAGTCTGACTTCCATGCCAGAAAAATTGTGGCAGCTATTCTAAAGAATAAAAGTTATTTATTTATTCTTGAATTTCAAGTTCTTTTGCCTTGCTTAATTTAGGAGAGATGTATAGAATTTCAGTTTTATTTGTATTTAGGGAAAGAATATAGAGAAAAACATAGTTTAATGGCTATACAGCCAGCATGAATATATGCAAAGAACATCTTGCCTCAATATACTACATTTTTTTTGAAGGAGCTAATAAGCATGGATATTGGTGAACTGGTAGCTTATAGTGTATATGGATTTTCAGAAGGTGTTTGACAAAGTGCCTTATGAGAGATTCCTAAGAATAAGTCATGGAATAGGAGACAATATCCTATTGTGGATTGCAAACTGGTTAAAAAGAAACAGGAGGAATACATGGTCATTTCTTTTTAGTGGAGAGGGGTAAACAGTGGAGTGCTTAAGGGATCTTTACTGGGACTGGTGATTTTTAATAAATGTATAAATGATCTGGAAGGGGAAACGAGTAAGTGATCAAATTTACAAATGACACAAAATTATTCTGAGTTGTTAAATCACAATTGTATTATAAAACATTGCAGAAGGACCTTGTGAGACTAAAAGACTGGGCATTCAAATAGATGAGATTTAATGTGGACAAGTGCAAACTGGGGCACATGAGGAAAAGAAACCCACACTGTTGTTACATAATGTTATGGTCCATATTAGGAGTTAATACTGAGTAAAAGAATCTGGGCATCATAGTGAACAATACTTTGAAATCCTCTGCTCAGTGTGCAGCAGTGTCAAAAAAGCAAACAAAATGTTAGGTATTATTAGGAAAGTAATGGAGAATAAAATGGAGAATGCCATAATGCTTCTCTGTCGCTCCAGGGTGAGGCTGCATCTGGAGTCTGTGTCTAGTTCTGGTCATTGCATCACAAAAAAGGATATAGTTGCACTGGAAAAGGTACAGAGAAGGGCAACCAAAATAATAAAAGGAATGGAACAGCTCCCCTGTGAGGAAAAGCTAAAGAGGTTAGGGCTGTTCAGCTTGGAGAAGATGTGGCAGAGGGGAGATAGAGGTCTATAAAATCATGTATGGAATAAAATGGATAAAGGTAAATTGGTTATTTACACTTTCAAATAATGCAAAGACTAGGAGCCACTCAATGAAGTTAGTAAGTAGCACATTCACAACATTTGGGGAAAGTATTTTTTTCACTCAGTGCACAATTAAGTTCTGGAATTCATGTGGTTAAGACGGCGTAGCTGGGTTTAAAAAAGGTTTGGACAACTTCCTTGAGGAAATGTCCATAAACTGTTATTAACCAAGTAGACTTAGGGAATTGACCAAAACCAATCATTGCGTGATAGCAACATGGGATCTGTTTACTGTTTGGGATCTTTCCATGTACTTGTGCCCTGGATTGACCTCAGTTGGAAGCAGGGTACTGAGCCCCTTAACCTGACCCAGTGTGGCAAATTCTTATGTTTGTATGTTCTTACATGGGTCTCTATTACGGACTTACGGTGACTGATGATTATACGAAGGCATTCATATGGTTAGTTGAATATGAAGGACCCCAAAATTATTTTTTGAATTAGAAGGGGCATTTAACATAGGTGGATAATCTCTTTCAGTGTCTGCCTGCTCCATTTCTGACATCTAATAAGTTCACGCTCTCCCAGGCCATTGTTATTTTTGGGGTGGCGGGTGAGGGAAGGTAGCTTACTATCCCTTACAAATACAATATACCATTTTATATGTCTAAATGCAGCTGAACAATGAGTATTAATTTAAAAAATAAAAGCTTTTCTATATTGAGTTCCATTGTACAGCAGTTATTCCCAGCCATGGCATATAGTACTTGCTTATGTTTGTTTTAATGCCATCATGAGATCACAAAAAAACTTTCGACCGTTGCTTGCTACCTTTCCTGCCTTGGCTCTGAATGTCAAAGTAGTGATTTAGTAGAACTAGAGAGAGGATTAGAAAATTACATAGAGGTATAATGCAATCATGAAAAATGAATAATTGTGCAAACAAAACCAAGATTGTTCATCTCACAAGAATTCTTTTCTTCATTTTTGTATTGGCTTCACAAAAGCTTTAACTGTGGGCCAGGATGGAAATATCATAGGTGATTTGGCACTGGGATTTATTGAGGCCTTTTTACTTTTAGTTTATCACTGAAGGGGTAAAAACATCTGGCTAGGCTGCCACTACCTTGACCGGAGCCTCCCATGTAGGGCCTTGTAATGTTAAGGTGTGAATTGAAAGGCTTCATTTACATATTTGTCAGTGACATTATGGGAAGGTTTAATTTTCCCTTAAAACAAATAAGGCACAGTTAATAAGATAAGATCCTTGGGATAAATGCAGTCCTAAAAGAAATATCACAGCCCCTTTAGTGGCAGTTTCTTTCTTGGAGAAAGCACATCTCCCTTTTACTTCCCTTGGCTTGTAAATTTCATTCTCTGGTGGCTTTAGACCGGACTTAGCAGGGAAAACTAGGATTCAGTTAGCTCAGAGACCTAAATACCCACTCCTATCTCGAAGTGATCCCTCCAAAGCAGAGTTTGAGTTCATTGACAAGACAACATGAGAAGACTTTACTGCTGCTTCTCACATCATTCATGTTGTTTTTGTACTTGTTGGAGGTAAATGAAAGATGTAAGTACAGCACTGCCATACACCTTTCATCGGCACAGCAGATCAGTGGACCACAGCATCATCATTTGTTGATGGTCAGAACTGACCAATGTACTTTTAAATGTCCCTGATATTATCTTCTTTGCTTTCATTCACAATTTCTACAATTTAATTCAATTTTAATTTTTGTAATGTTTACAATATCTCCTTTCGGGTGTGTGATGTGAGGTTACTAGATGTCTTAAGTATCATTAATGACGAATCATTAACCATCCTGCAAATTAAAGAGTAGTGAACAAAAGAAATAAATAGATCATCATTAATCTCTAGCAAGAACTATTAGTAGTAATATCATCTTCAGACAGATCATGTAATTATAAATCTAACGTGTATAATTTGTGTTCAGTGATTTTTATTGTGTTTAAAAATAATACAAACATTTTGGATACCTAACTAGAATTCAGCACAATAATAGCAATCAGATAACAATACACAAGCATGAAAGAGTAATCAGCAATACATAATCATCAGATAAAACAATCATAACAGATTGGGCAAATCTTTAATAAATCCTGTTTGCACAGAAATAAAGGAGATCATCTTCAATTAATTACAATCAGAAAAACAAAATACGATAAAAGAAATAGGAAAGTAAAGCCCTCCCCAAATGAAAAAGAGAATATGGAAAAACATTTCAACAAAAGGGGTACAGAGAAAACAATAAAGAACTAGGAGAGGAAAAGAAATGTAACCTATGTAATTTGATTACTGAAAAAATTTACTTCCTGCTTTCCTGAAATACAAGGTCTGAAAGTAGATGGAGTCTTACGATCTTAGCTCTGTAATTATTGATTGCAGTCAGGGAAGAAGGGGTTTTAAGAACCACAGCTCTTTCTGGGATCAATGCAGTAAAATGCACCCTGAAAATGGACGCTAGTATTGAGCACCTGTTGTCTTAACATGCGCGTAGCCACATTCACTGGGCATCCGATGAAATATTTAAATAAACAAGCAGCATTAAAAAGGGCGCACCAAAGGAGAATTGTGCATCTCTAGTGCCCAATAGTTTATTGCATCAAGTGCTCAGCTGCAACGGGCGTTCAGTACGAGCATCCATTTTCATCCCGCTTCTTTTATTGTTATAATACACTTCAGCAAACTCAGCAAAATATTAGGCACCCTTTGTTATTGATGTCTGAATTGCATAGCCATAAGAAAAATAGGTTTATTTTAATTAAGTCAAAATATACATTAATTTACAGCTTGCAGTGGAGAAAAATAAAAGTGTCACAAAGATACACTAAGGAGGAGGGCACACTTATCGCAACACAGAGAGCTCTATTTTTTAAATTTTTTTCTTCAGCCCTTGATTGCAATCTGACTGTATTCCAACTTTGAGGCTGGAGTTAAATTTGCCACATTAAAAAGTGTGCGTTGTTCGCCCAGCACTTTCCTGCATAGGGGATAATAGCTAATGCCCTTATCTACGTGGAATTTACATCTGACAGGTGCTGTCGAGTGAGCGTGTTTTGGACGCCCTAATCTTATTGCATCGGGCTCTAGTGTAGTGCGTCCAAAACACGTGCCAAGTGTTATTGCATCGGACCCTCTGTATTTAATTGTGTTTCTTCCAAATTAATGGCTCACATCATCAGCCTGTTTTCAGTTTCCCATTTCTTCTATTAAGAACATCAGATATTCTGTGTGACAGCACACCCACAAGGAATATTTGTTTAATCCCATTAACCTATTTTATCCCTTCTTTGTGTGTGTTTGTTTGCTCAGTTACATTAATAGTAATTCCCCCTTTGTCAAATTAAGGTCAGTAGTCTGCATACCTGATTCTACAGCATTTAAAAGTGATTCAGGAACGTTGAGCTCACCGACAGATGGCACTTATGTCAAGACCACACCAGCTGATACATGCACAGTAGCCACACAGACCTCTCAAGTATCCGAAGTCGCCTATGAGCCAGTGACCCCACTTTCTGTGGAACTGGCAAAGGATCCCATTCCTGCCGAAGCCCCGGTCTCTGAAAGGTACAAATGACGTTTGGCTGTGACTAATCCCACAGTTTTGTCATGTTCTTGGCATCGGAGACTGAACTCTCTATTTTTTCCACTGCCCGTGGTTTGCTTGATTCTTTATTTCACTTCTGTCTTTAAACTGAAGACTTGTACATACCTGCAGTGCACCAGCAACAAAAACTAAACATCTGAAACGAAGACTATTTTTATGAAAAAAGATTGCAGGCTGTTTCAGATAAGCAGTATCTTCAAGTGTATAACTGGTTAATATAGTTGTTAGCAGTTAACTATCGATTTACAGATAGGTGTACTGACTCGTGCAGTTTCCTGCAGGTTAGTGGCTCTCGGGATGGTAGAAAAAAAAATAACTACACCTTTTTCTGTTATTGCAGAAACCAGTCATCTGTTATTGCAGAAACCAGCATGCAAATACATTGTGCATGTTTTTGCATCACAGCAGCTCATTATTTATACATTTAAATAAACTTTTGTGCATAATGTATTACATGTGAAAGTTTACTATAGATACTGGCCCCAAGTTGCAACCTTTTTCGTAGGTCTGTTTATGTAAAACAAAAGTGCAAAACACCAAAATGTTGGCATTTTTGTGCAGATCAATAATTTAACCTATTGTGGCTAATATGTCTATTTCATTCAGTGGGAGTATAAATAGACATAGCTTACCTTTTGTTAGAGAATGGACAAAAGGCGGGGAGAGGGGAAGTAGTGGTGTGGCAGATCGAAATCATAGTTCAAGGGATGAGCAATAATAATGTGTTGCACTAGGGATGTGAATCGTGTGCCTGATCGTCGTAATGATCGGGTTCAGCTAGAGGGAGAAAAAAATCTGATCGGTGGTGATGTGAATCGGAATCGGTTCTGATTCACATCGTTAATTTTTTTTTAGTGAGGCCCAACCCTTTAAAATTGACCCCTTACCTTCCCCCCCACCCTCCCGAACCTGGTGGTCCAGTGGGAGCGCGGGGACCGATCTCCCGCTCTCGGGCCATCGGCGCCATTTTGGCTACCACTCAAAAATGGCGCCGATGGCCCGATAAAAAACAAAAAACACCCGACCCTTTAAAAATGACCCCTTAGCTTCCCCCACCCTCCCGAGCCCCCCAAAACATTTTAAAATTACCTGGTGGTCTAGTGGTGGTCCCGGGAGCGATCTCCCGTTCTCAGGCCGTCGGCTGCCACTCATAAAGATAGCACCGATGGCCCTATGCCCTTACCATGTGACAGGGTATCCGTGCCATTGGCCAGCCCCTGTCACATGGTAGGAGCATTGGATGGTCGGTGCCATCTTTAAAGATGGCGGCGGCCCATCTTTACGATGGCGGCAGCCATCTTTACCACCGGGACCACCACTAGATCACCAGGTAATTTTAAAATGTTTTGGGGGGCTCGGGAGGGTGGGGGAAGCTAAGGGGTCATTTTTAAAGGGTTGGGTGGGTTTTTTTTTTATCTGGCCATCGGCGCCATTTTTGAGTGGCAGCCAAAATGGCGCCGATGGCCCGAGAGCAGAAGATCGGTCCCCGCACCCCCACTGGACCACCAGGTACTCGTAAAAAGTTTTGGGGGGGTTCGGGAGTGTGGGGGGTAAGGTAAGGGATTAGTTTTATAGGGTCGGGGTGGGTTTCGGGGTTGTTTTGGTGTGCCGGTTTTCCCGCCCTCCCCCCTCCCCCGATTTACGATTTTTCACGATAAATCGGGGGAATTTCTATTGTATCGCGACTCTTAACGATTTTTGATGATTTAAAAAATCTGACGATTTTTTTAAATCGTCAAAAAAAGATTCACATCCCTATTGCCAACATAGAATCTATGCTAGCCCACAATCCCAGTGCATGTTTTTATCTAAAGAAAAGAAGCAGATTCAATTCATACATTTTATAATGCACCAAATAAGCAAATCTGCTACAGATCATGCTGCATCAATAATGAAAATGACCTCTAGGTAACTATCCCCCTTTCCTAAACTTCACTGCTACTTCCAGTCCATCATCTTCACCTGTAGTCTATACTTCCCATCAGTATCCTTTTCCTGGTGTTTTTGCTTGGATCTAGAATGTTGTTTCAGACTTTCCAAAATAAATAATAATAGATAATGCATTGCAAGTTGCAAGCTTTTTAACTGCTGAATACATGATTCTTCAAGTTTACCAACAAATAGAGTCTTGTATTTGCGCATTTATCACGCTTACCATCTGGGTTTTAAAAAGTGCTCCTTAGTGATTTGCTTGCCCTGCTTGGGTCAATGTGCATTATTTTTCCCTGCACATGTTCACCTGTAGTTAAAATATTGTATTTTCTGCATCCTCCTGTGTTCCCATACGTTAGGTGACGAAGTGTGATAATGACTCCATCCCTGATTGAAAATAGACTGAGTATCTTGTCCATCCACTCATGCTACGTACTCCAGTAAAGTTGTTAGGCCGAGATGTGTATGTGACATTGTGCTCATGTAATGCAAATGGAGCAGAACGGAGTCCCAGATTATATTACTAATTCTGTAGTTTTTAGCTGAATTGTAAACCCAAGCATTAGATTAATTTTAGTTGCATGAAAAATCTCAGTCATTCTTATTGTGGCCTTATGTAACAAAGTGTGTGCTTCTGTATTGACTATTTTCTGTCTTGCTGCTTTTGGCCAGGGATGTCATTGTGGCAGCATCTGCTGAGCAAGCACATCTTGTTAAAATCCCAAACGCTGAGTCTACATCTTCTTTTACTCGTTCAAGGTAAAGCTATAAGAAAAGGTTAAAAAAAAAATCCCTCCAGTCCCCTTCAGGAACTGGTACAGAGTACTAGAAAGCCAGTGACATTTGGAAACAAAACAGCATATGTTATGCGAGTTTTAAGCTGCCATAGAATGTCTAGCAATATCCTTAATACTTAAAGATAAACTCTGCACTTTAACTTTTCTTGATACCAAATATGATTTCAGATGTGCAGTTGCTATGTATTTTCTGGGTCTCTGGGTTTTGTTTTCAGTGCTTTGCTGAAAGTAATCTCATGGAAATGGAGATGGGTCCTTAGAGGCTAACGTGGTTTGCTCTCGGCGGAGGTTTGCCCTGTGCAAAGTTGACAGTCTGCTTTGCAAACCCACGTTGCTTGCCCTGTGAAGTCTTAGAAAGAGGATCTAACATAATTGCTGCTGTAATTGATTTTTGGCGTGTTGGAAACATAAAACGTTCGCATCGCATACATTTCTTCCAAGGACAAATTCTCCTAAGGGGCTTGGTGATGCACTATGTCCAACCAGAAGAAAGAGTTGAGATTAATTACCTGCACATCTTGCTTTACTGTGCAGCATAATATCATTTTGACTGTACAATAGGTCTTACACCAAAAATGACTAATCGGAAACATACAGATTTCAATGCATATGGATTAAATGGATAATTAAAGAGTGCAAAGTTATTCACAGTAACTAGGCTGGTGAATTTTATTAAAAGCTTTCATGGAAATGGTTGCCACCTTTTATCACATTATAGTACTCAGTAGAGATGTATATTCGTTTTTGCTGAATTGGAAAATTTGATCGGGATTTTACCGTTTTTTCGCAAAAAATTGTTTTTCGGGTTAGTGCGCACCAACAAAAATTAGCAAAATCTAATGGTTTTTGTTGGTGCGCACTAACCCAAAAAATGATTTTTCGCAAAAAAAAACCCCCGAACCGCAAAAAAATGACATTTCCACGGCAGCCGAAAAACGAAGAATGACACGAACACAAAAAACGATTCACATCTCGTAGGTAGTGTGCAATTTTCAGAAATGCTGAATTCCAATAGAAAAATGTTTATCTGTAGTAACTGTTTTCCTGTTAAACTTTCTGTCCCTCATTAAGCTCTTCTTTTTTTTTTTTTCCTTTAAGCTTCTCTACTAGAAACGTTGTCATGGAAAACCCCCTAAAAAGTCTGTCAAAGTTTGTTCCTAGCCCTCCCCTTCTACTTCCAAAGCTGAGTCCTAGAAGTAAGATCGGTGCACTGGCTGCGGTCTCTGCTGCTGTTGCACAAGCCAGGTAGAAAAAAAATATCCAATATCATTAAGTGTGAGACCAAATTTTAATAATCATCCATCAGTTAGAGGATTATGGTTGCTAATACTGCCTAGTGGATATGCCAGATAAAATGCACTTTATTTCCTAGACTTCAGAACAATATGGAAGGATGGTCTGCACTTTTAGAAGTAGGGCTCCTCAGTTATGGAAGCAGTGGAGGGTGACGGAGAATTTATTTTCAGCTTTTAAGACCATATTGTTTGTAAAAGCATTTTGGGATCAGTTTGCTGAGACCTTCTGGTGAGCTAGAGCATTGGAGGAGTAGAGCTGGAGGAGGAATGCAGGCGCTAAGATCACCAGGGTTTAGGAAGTTCTTGGTCTGTAAGAGAAGGGAGAGGTTTTTGGTGGTGATTGCCTGTTGGGCGAGGTTGGGCAGGTTTGCAGTGAGAGCGCTGTATTATAGAGGATGGGGACTGGGGAGGGTTAAGGAGATGTGTAGGCATAGGGGATATGGAAAGTTTTAATATAGTAACTGGGATTATAGGATCTTGTATTTTTTAGGGGGAAATATTTTATGTGATTGTTTTTGTATTAGGAGGGAAGTTTTATCTGTGTCTAGGAGGTAGTGGTTTCTAAGGTAAAGAGAACAAATAGTTATGTAACTGTTTGGATGTAGTTGGGATGGTGTGAGGGGGAGGGTATTTTGTTTTGGGAGATTCTGGTGGGTTAGGAGTGTGTGTTGATTTATTTTTATGGTTATTATGATGTGTTTGTGTCAGTGGGTATTTTTGATGTTTCTGTAGTTTTCTGTTTGTGTTGTGCCTTGTATTTTATGTTTTTACTTGTAATCTGTATAGAATGTTTATAGCATAAGGCAACAGATAAATGTGATGAAATAAATACATTAAATCACTATAATAAAATCAGTTGCTCTAGATGACCAGGATTTGTGACCTTTTGTGGTCCTAAAATGAAACTTCAAAACAGTTGATTGTTCAGCCAAGGGAAAATAACATAACCCTCTGGCTTAACAATAAATTTCTAACTAAAGCAAGCTAGAAGTTGTGCCTTAAAGCATCCTTGAGGTATTTGCTGTAGTAGAACAGTGATGTCAGGATGTCTTTTCCATTGTGGAAAGAAGGGGCTTTGTGAAATCACAGACTGCCTCTTCTGAATATCTGTTTTCTGCAGACAAAGCAAACCGTCCCACTTCAAAATTCTCTAGATCACACTATGATTGTGCACCTTGTTTATTTGGGGGATGCTTTCATTTTATAGTACAGTAGGTTGTCTTGTATTCTGAGCATGGCGTTCCCCTTTAACTAAGAGATTTAAAGTGTTCTTTATTTGTGAGTCACATAAAACAAAAAACAATTAAGATTATTTCTCCACGTTGTTTGATGACCATGAGCAAATCAGCAGGTAGATTGCAGAAAGCTGTGAACTTACATTTTGTTTAGTGCATGCAAGTAAAATAAATTACAATTTTCATATAGATTGTGTCATTTCCAGAGAG
Organism: Rhinatrema bivittatum; assembly: GCF_901001135.1. Classification (NCBI taxonomy): domain Eukaryota; kingdom Metazoa; phylum Chordata; class Amphibia; order Gymnophiona; family Rhinatrematidae; genus Rhinatrema; species Rhinatrema bivittatum. Next base: position 319,352,839 of record NC_042615.1, on the reverse strand, counting down.
CCTGGTTGAAAGCTTTTATTCAAATGTATATTGTCCCTTTCTGTAAAAGATCCATTTAGTGTAACTTGCCAAAACCGGTATTTCTTGGCAGAGCATTTATATAGTCTATTCTTAATATCCTTATGTTTTTATTGTAGAAATAAACCCTGTGAACAGAAACCTTACTTAATTCAGCATAGTCCTGTCATCTCTTTTGGAAACAGTACCTACCAATGAGAAAACACGAGTTTATACATTGATGCCTGTTTCTGGATCCTGATACCCATATTACTTTTCATCATACAGGAAGGATGCGCTCAGTGGGTTTCAACCAAATTTTGATAACTAACATATAGTAAAGAGGTTCTGTCAGATATCAGATGGAAGCATATAGTTCTCTCTCCCATTGCATCCTTGAAGAGGATTTCAGTCTCTTATAAGCTCTCTCTCTTAACTGCTTTTTTTGTGTAGACTCTCCAGTCCTTTCATATATCGCTCCCTTCTGGATGCTCTTCTCGTCACTCCCATTTCTAAGCCACCTTTGCAGTACAAGCTGCCTACCAGGAATTCAACAGGTGGCTTGAATGTTGAGAAAAATAGGTGAGGTGTGCATGAATGACCGCATTCGTGATGGTGACCTTAACATATGAAACGAAAAATAAATTAATAACTATGTCCCTGTTAACACTTAGAAACTAATTGCATCTTCAAAAAGTGTGGCTTTTTTTGTGAGCTATGTTGTTGTTTGCCTTTAAAGAGATTGACAATATCACTGTTTGTCAGAACAAAATTGCATATATACATATTTTGTTTTTCAAGCACTCATGCACAGTTTTGTTCTTCTAATCCTCTTCCTAGCATTGTGGTAAAAATAAACTTGGATATATGCATGTGTAACAGATGTTTAGTAGTTTCTACCTGCATGGTATTGAGGAACTATCCTAAAATTACACAATATTTGAATTGCTCTGAATAAAACTGTAAAGATTCCGTATGTACTTGATATATTTCTTTGGGGCTAATTCAACCTTTTCTGAGGCCCTTGTACTGGTAGCCATATATTGATTTCTTCAAGCAAAAGGCACACTGGGGCTCTGAACAGTGTCCCTTCCTTTAATCACCTGAAAAGTTATTTGCATAACACTTTCTGCAATCCAAAATATATTTGTTAAATGCACCTATTTTGAGGATATGTAAATGGCCTTGCATCAAATAAACAATGAAGGACTGGCACCTTGGCCTGGTAATTAGCGCAGGGAACTGTAAAACCAGGAGGCACCATTTTTAAATTATTTCCGTCACTCACTTGGTGACCTTGAATTACGTTGTAATTGGATTCCCAAGCTTTGCAGCCTGTGCCTAGAAAGTGCAGGAACCAGACTGCCAAGCATCTGTTTTGGAGCTTTTTTTTTATAATCCCTGTGCAGTAAGACAGCTCTTTAGTCTAACACAGCCAGAAGGGAGCTGCTCGACTAGAATGGAGAAATAAGCATTTATATGACCTCTCCAGTTTCCTTGTAGGGGACTCGTCCGTCGTACAGATGAGGCAGGAAGGGCTGTGTTTGTGTCGAGAGGAAGCTGTAGCTCCCCCAGCATTTTCCCCGCTGCCTGACTTCTAGTAACCCTATTCTCAGAATCTGGGATTTCAGTCTGTTTAAAATCCAGTGTGAGGGGCGGGGATTAGGATTCCTAGATATTTGGCCATTTTTTTTATCTTGAGTCTTTCCATAGATACAAAACAGGAAAGCCCCCATTTTCAGTACAGAATCCTTTATTTTATTCCTAGATTATTACTATTCTAATTTAAGATTACTGAAAATCTAATTACTTGGGGTTTTGTTTTGGGGTTTTTTTTCAAACTTTAGGAAATGGCAAACTGCAAAATTGTCTAAAACGAATAGGGATGACTTTACATTACCTCAGTAGTAACAAAGTGAAATTCTTGTTCTGGTAGGGAAACATTTAATAACCATTGATGTTGGTCAATCAAAGATCTCCATGCACTGTCTTTCTCCTTGAATGCTTGATTAACCAAACTGCAGTAAATGTTGAAGCCAAAATGTTATCAAATGGTAAGGCAACTGTGTTTTTCCAGGATTTTACATTTGCAATAAAGTTAAGTAGCCAGCTATTTTAAAACAAAGTCAGGATTCCACCATTTCGGGTGGATTTTTCTTTCTGGAAGTGAAATCGGTGTTTGAAGGCTTTGAAAGTTCACTCCTTCACCCTTAGCCACTCCGTAAATAAACTGGAACACCACTCCATCAAACCTGCGCTTGGACCAGCCTGATCCATTCCCAGCAAGGCTGCAGTAAGCTGTTTTGCCCTTCACATTCAGGTGTTTTGTACTAAAAAAAAATAAAAAATTAAATATCGGTGGTTGAACAAGAAAGGGAGACCATGGTATATGATCATGAAAAAGAACAGAGCCAAGACTATATTTTTAATAAACTAGTCAGGGATTCTACTTTAAAAAGCACCAGAAAAAGTGATTTAAGGCAACAGTGGTGTGAGGTTCTGGTCATATTTCAAATACTTCTCAGTGTGCATTCCAGATACATGTATGTATGTATGTATATATATATATATATCTTTTTTGTTGTTATTTTTTTTAGCTTGGGAGGTTATTTTTGGTAAACAAAGTAGTGTTAAGCAACAATCTGGCCAAACTGGCTGTATCTATGTGAAAGTCATGCTGCAGATAGTCTTCTTTTCTTAACTTTGTCATACTCCGGGTAATCCTCTTCCAACAGCGGAGGCTCCGATAGTAGAAGAAGTAGACTGATGTAACCAGGAATGCAAATTGGCGATAAATCACATTGCTGGCCCGGAAAGCAGGACTCTAATTTATTTACTGCTGAATGTGAAGGAATTATTAGCTTTGACTTCATCAAGGAGCTTTCAAGGCCGCAAAGGAAGTGAAAGGATTGCTGGTTGCTTTGAAGTACTTTTAACATTATTGATAAGCCTAACTTTGGCTGTAACAAGCAAAAAGCAAAATGAATTCAACTTTGTCCTTTTTAAATCGATACCTAAAGCACAGTCTTCCTGGAGAGCCCCCCTTAATTTTATTTTTTTTTTGCAGTGCGGAATTGCCTTAGTGTTTAATTGTTATACAATTATTATTATTCTGCTCCCAACAGCATAGTCTACCTACAAGCAAGCAAGCATTACCTGTAAAATGCCTTTTCCGGGTAGCATTTTTGGTCAAAATAAAAGCTAGTCATGGGGAAGGCAGGGAAAATACCTCACAGCAGAAAGCTGGGGAGAGGGTTTGAAGGAGGAAGGCAAAAGGCAGGAGAGGAATAGGAGGTCAGAAAAAAAAAGAGGGTGTTGAGAGAGATGAAAGGGAAAAGCAAGCAGTGAGGAAAATAGATGTTTACAATGGACAGAGGTGAAGTGAAGAAAGAATTGAGATGGGGAGAGCAGTCCAGAGATGCAGGAAGGCTTGATCATTTTCAAATGTCTTAAATTTGCTCCACAGCTTTTGCTGGAGTTTCTGAGGTGATTTGTATCATCTTTTGGAAACCAAAACTAATTTAGGAGGCTTGGGCAGTTCCTTGACCTCTGCATGCTCTGGCGACATTGCCTCTGGACACCTGTAATGTCCCTGTGCGTTGGCTTCCCAGTGTGGCTCATGCGTAAACCTCAGGAGGTTAAGAATGCAGCTGCCAGGGTGCTCTCAAGGGAGGGCTTCTATCACTCTGGCTCTGCAGGATTTACATCGGTTTCTAGTGGAAGCACAGGCGCAGCTTAAAATTTCAGTATTAGCGTTAAGAGGGCGTGGCCCAGCCGATGTCAAGGATACATTGGAATGATATTGCCCCAAGCAGCATTGGAGATCTAGTCAGGGTGAGTTCTTGCTTGTTGCCTCTTTCAAGGGGGCTGGGGTGGGTTCGTGTACCAGCTGGCGCTTTCTCAGTGATGGCTTCAACGTTATGGAACTTGTACCAGAACAGATTAGACTGAAATGTGATTATTCTAAATTCGGCAAAAGGGTGAAAACTTGTTTTGTTAACACTTTCTCTACAGCAAATCTTCCCAAACCTTTCCTGGGGACCCCACCGCCAGTCGGGTTTTGAGGATATCCACAATGAATATGCATGAGATACATTTGCATACCATGGAGACTCAGTGTATGCAAATTTATCTCATGCACATTCATTGTGGATAGCCTGAAAACCCGACTGGCGGTGGGGTCCCCAGGACAGGTTTGGGAAGTCCTGCTCTATAGTGTAGGGTGGATATTCAGTAATGGCTTTGCCTGGATCGTGTAATTTTGGCAGGTATTTGTGGTCCTCTGGCTGAACTTCTTTATACCATCATTTGACATTTTTGTCCTTTTCTGTTCCTTTATGTGAGTTATGTATTTAGTTTTTATTTAATGTAAACTTCATGTTTTGTACTTGTGATTATTTTTTTTTAATTTACTTTTTATTAAACTTAAGAAACACATAGGTTTGGTAAAAGGGGCATTGACACTATGTCACACAGAAGAACAAGTTTGCTTACTGTAAACAGTGTTTTCCATAGATAGCAGGATGAATTAGCCATGATCTCTGAGTTGATGCCCTCTGGTAGCAATGAATGGACTTCTCTCTCATAGCTAGGGTAGCTTTTTGCTTTACTGAGCATGTGCAGCAGTTCTGGCTAATTCATCCTGCTTTCTATGGAAAACCCTGTTTATGGTAAGCAGACATTTTCTTTTCCATTGATAAGCAGTCTGAATTATTCATGATCTTTGGGGAGTCTTAAACTATTTTAGAAAAAACTCATATGTGGGGTACGAGCCTGTTCCCATCTGTAAAATCTTCTATTTTTATTTCTGCACCTAGGTACTTCCCAGTAGAGAGCAAATTAACTAGAGAGAGCCTGAGATAGTACTGCTTTTCCTATAATGCTATCTGACATTTCTTGCTTGTCTAAACAGTAATGAGAGGTGAAGGTATGCATGGAGGACCAAGTTACTGCTTTGCAGATGTCCTCAAGCGATAGATTTTGCAGGTTTGCTACTGATGCTGTCATTGGTTGTATGATGAGCTGCTACTCGACCTTCAAGCTGTAGTTGTGCTACTTCGTAGCAATATTTAATGTAATTTACTAGCAATTTGCCATAGTATCAGGCCGATACAGTACGGAGCGCACTGTTAGCCTGCTCTTGGACGCGCATTTTCCCTTACCCCTTATTCAGTAAAAGGAGGAAAACGTGCGTCCAACCCGCGGCACCTAATAGCGCCCTCAACATGCAAATGCATGTTGATGGCCCTATTAGGTATGTGCACGCGATTCAGAAAGAAAAATGTGCAGCCAAGCCGCACATTTTACTTTCAGAAATTAGTTAATTTCTTCCGGCACCGGGAAAGTGCACAGAAAAGCAGTAAAAACTGCTTTTCTGTGCACCCTCCGACTTAATATCATAGCGATATTAAGTCTGAGGTCCCGAAGAGTTAAAAAAAAAAAATAAATTTGAATTTGGCCCACGGCTGTCGGGCCAAAAACCAGACGCTCAATTTTGCCGGCGTCCGGTTTCCGAGCCCGTGGCTGTCAGCGGGCTTAAGAACCGATGCTGGCAAAATTGAGCATCGGCTGTCAAACCTGCTGACAGCCGCTGCTCCTGTCCAAAAAGAGGTGCTAGGGGCGCGCTAGTGTCCCTAGCGCCTCTTTTTACCGCCGAGCCTAATTTAAATAAATTAACTTACTGTATCGCGCGCACAGGAGAGTGGGCGCTCTCCCGCGTTTTTTACTGTATTGGCCCGTGTGTTTGGTGACTTGAGCACAGAGTCAATTAGAGTCATAGGAATCAGAGTTGTGAAGTTTTTCAAATTGGTTCCATTTTGCTTTTGTAATAAGCTGGTGCTCTTTTGCAGTCTAAAGTATGTGCTGGTTCTTCCCCTTCGTGAGCATAAGGTTTTGGACAGAATGTCGGGAGGGCAATGGATTGGTTGAGGTGAAATGAATTCACCACCTTAGGTAAGAAATTGTGGTTGTTACATAGTACCACTTTGTCATGAAAAAATTGACAATAAGGTGAATAGTGCACCAGTGCTTATAGTTCTCTTATGCAAATCACTGTGGTGACCGCTACCAAGAAAAGTACTTTCCATGTAAGGAACTTAAGTGATGGGAATTCCATAGGTTCAAACAGAGACTCCATGAGTTGTTGGAGGATTGGATTTAAGTCCCAGGGTGCGGCCTGCTTAGTGATTGGTGGACACATTTTCCATAGCCCTTTCATGATCCTGGCCACCCATGGATGCGTAGCTATGGAATTGTTGATTTGATCATTGTAGGCCACAATGGTGCGAAGTTGAACTCTTACCCTGAGTAGAGAGATGGTGTACGGTAAGTATAATACTAATGATTTGTGGCTGCATGATCAGGGGTATAGAACCCTAGTCCAATACCATGAAGTAAAACGGCTCCATTTGAATGTGTGATTGTGGCGCGTAGAAGCACATCTTCTATTTTTATGCCCTGAATGTGTAACTGCTGCGAGAAGCATGTCTTAGAAGCTTGGGGCCACTGCTAAGTGGCATTAGCGGATATGACGACAACTGTATTAAATACATGTACCGAATCTGTCAGGGCATGCTGGGGCAATCATCATGCGAGCCTGGTCTTTCATCACATTCTGGATCATTCTGCCAATCATTGGGAAGGGTGGAAAAGTGTGTACAAGGCTGTGCCATCAATCTTGTGCAGTCCACTGAGTACTCCATTGGATTGAGCAAAATTTGTTTACTTTGGGTTTTGTTTGTCCAATGCAAAGAGGTTTATCATCGGGAAACCCATTGCCGGAAAATTTGTGTGGCTGTGGCATGTCTGAGGGACAATTCAGGTGGCATGAATATTCTGCTGAGCTTGTCTGCTTGTGTGTTTTATATGCTGGGTACATAAATTTATTTATTTATTTATTTATTTAGAATTTTTATATACTGGCATTCTTGATAAAAAAAAATATCAAATCATATCTGTTTCCAATGAACAGAACAATCGCAGTTGTAGCGTTACATAGAACAAGTCGTCAAAAACATTAAAAACCTTAAAAAACATTTAAAAAACATTAGATAACAGGTGGAAGTAGATAAATTATCAGTAAGTAATTATAAGTAAGTGATTCAAAATACATCACTGTAACTGTTATAACTAACAGTTAATTAAAAATAATAAAATAAAATAAACATGTTGTCTAGAAACAAATAACAATTGACAAGAATGATGTCGTCTAGAAACAAATAACAGTTGACAAGTATGATGGAGCAGTATAGGCAGTGATGAACAGCGATACATAAATTAAGCCGTCTAATATATGTTGTTATGAGACGGCGGGGAAGAAAGGGTGTGGCGTGGTGGGCCCAGGGGAATCGGGAAGTCATGAGGAGGGGGAGGTTTAAGTGAATTATAAATGAAGGGAAGCCTGGTGATTGATTGCCCATTGCCAAATTTGTAGCATTTCTAGCACAGCATTCAAAAACCTGTGCCACCTTGTTTGTTGACTTAGAACATAGCAACTTGGTGTCTTTCTGGATCATCAGTATGCTTTTGCATTGAAGGATATGCATGAAGGCTCGAAGAGCGTATTTGATTGCATGAAGTTCTAGTCTGTTAATGTGGAACAGACACTCAAATGCTGACCAGGTCTCCTATGTTTGGTGTAACAGTACATGCTCTCCCCAGCCAAGCAAAGATGTGTCCATTGTAAGTATTATTTGATAGGGTTTCAGCGAGAAACTTGCCCCCATTGTCAGGTTGGGTGACCACAGCCGCCAGTACAGCTCTCTTTTCATTTCCTGTGTGATTACAACTGTGTGGGAAAGTGATTGCCTCCATTGATCCCATTGGGCTCAGAATCCCCATTGCAAGTGGCACATTTGTAGTCTTGTGTGAGTTATGACACGACAAACCAGTGGGAGCACTGAGAGGAGAGGATCAGCTTGCTAGTGTCTGGAAAGAATCAGTAAGTACTGCTTGGAGACATTTTTAAAACTTAAAAGTATTGGGGAGAAGTAAACTATTGGGGTATATTATTTAATGTATTCATGTGTTTTTGTTTTAAATAGTCAAAAAGGCAACAAACAGAAGTTTGTGTGTTTGTATTTCCCAACCCCACCCTCCCCTAGCTCATCCTTTAATTTATAGGCAGGTGTCAATTTCACACTTCAAAAAAAAATCTGCTTTTAACTTAAACTCAGAAATTCCCCACACCTTATCAAGAGTTTGATCACTCTTGTAGGTCCCTACCAGATATATAGTGAATACACTAATATATTTAAAGGACCGTAATCATACGCAATCCTACACCCATAGCAACCTAAAACTTAACTAGGAACTTATCAAATTTAAGATGAAGGCAGCAGTCCAGCAGCAAGAGAGGGTCTCTCAGTCTTTTGCAACAAGTGTCACATGTATGATTTTTTATCTGCCGGTGAGAAGTTGTATGTGTGCATTTGATGCAAAGAGCTCCTGTTTCTTAGAATGAGTCTGATCTCTGGAAGCTAGAGTGGCAGACCTGTAGGAGCTGAGGCAGACAGAGAGGTATATAGATGAGATCTTTAGGAACATAGTAGCCAAGTCCTAACTCCAGTCTGGCATCCCTGGTGCTTCCGCCTTGGAGGAGGAAGGTCTCATGATCGGAGAGCATCAACCTGGTGCAGCAGGAAATGATCCTGTAGCAAGGACTTGCTCTCCAGGTGGTGCATCGTCCTCTCACACCAAGGATGGGTCTCCCAGGGCACCTGCCAAGGAGGGAAGGGTTAGGTCGGCCATCATAGTTGGTGATTCAGTTATTAGGAATGTAGACAGCTGGGTGGCTGGTGGGCATAAGGATTGCCTGGTAACATGCTTACTTGGTGCGAAGGTTGTGGACTTCACGCGTCACCTAGATTGGATTTGTCATGGTACATGTGGGCACCAACAACATAGGAAAATGTGGGAAATTCTGGGATGGTGTGGCGAGTTGGGGGTTATGAGAGGGGCACAGAAGACATTTGTAGGTAGGGGGTTGGAAGGGATGGCCTTATTCTTTCAGGAGATAGAAGTGGAAGCTACAGAGGATCATACAGAGGAACACATTGAAATCATCGGGTTCAGTGTGCTGCAGCAGTCAAAAAAGCAAACAGAATGTTGGGAATTATTAGAAGGGAATGATAAATAAAATGGAAAATCTCATGCCTCTGATTCGCTCCGTGGTGAGACCCCACCTTGAATACTGTGTACAGTTCTGGTTGCCGCATCTCAAAAAAGATATAATTGCGATGGAGAAGGTACAGAGAAGGGCGACCAAAATAAGGGGAATGGAACAGCTCCCCTATGAGGGGGGATATGATAGAGATGTTTAAAATCATGCGAAGTCTAGAACGGGTAGATGTGAATCGGTTATTTAGTCTTTCAGATAATAGAAAGACTAGGGGGCACTCCATGAAGTTAGCATGGGGCACATTTAAAACTAATCGGAGAGGAGATCACGTGAGCCAGCGGGGACAGCGGATGTGGAACCCTTAGCTCCGGGTCCCGTCTCCCTATCTGGGCCCATCCCCAGCCTACATTCTATCGGCACCTCTTAATTTTATTCCCTAACTCTTGCACATTGTGGATACGTCTCCAGAAGGTGGAAATATGGCGACACGGACCATCCGCAAGGAGAAGGAAAGAGAGAGGCCTAAGGGAGCGGATCCGCCATCTTCGCCAGATCGCCCGCCGCCCAGCCAGTTGGCCCCGGGTATTGAGCTAGAACATATAAAGACGGCGGTGGTGGCGGCGCTTGGTCCAGACCTCAAGGCGATAGCGGAACAGATTGCCGAAGTAAAGCAATCCCTGCAGGGATTTGAACCCCGTATTGTAGAGTTGGAATCGCGGATGTCGGAGGCGCACGACGATCTCGAGACGGCGCGGACTGATATTGCCGCTCTTAAGGCCTCGGTCTCGCAACAGGCCACAAAACTCGAAGACCTTGAAAATCGTTCGCGCCGCTCGAACCTTAGATTGATCGGAGTACCGGAGTCGCTGAAGGACTCCGACTTACCAGCTTATTTGGAAAAGTGGATATCGGAGCAGTTGTCTCTCCCCCAGACGAATGGTCCGTTGCACATCGAGCGCGCTCACAGATTGGGCCAGCGACAGAGGGAAGCCATGCGGCCGCGGCCAGTCATCGTTAAACTGCTCAACTATGCTCACAAAATTGACATCCTTCGGGCGCTGCGAGGCGGGCGAAGTCTCCAGTTAGAGGGACAAAAAATTTTGCTCTTCCAGGATTTTTCAGCGGGAGTATCCCAGCAACGACGTGCTATGGCCCCGCATTGCTCGCAACTGATTAATCTGGGCCTCCGCGCGACCCTTGTTTATCCGGCGCGCTTGCGGGTGGCGACTGCTGGAGGCCCTCGATGGTTTGAGACACCTGAGCAGGCTAAGATCTTTGTGGAGGAAACTGCGGTGACAAATACGGCGAAATCGTGAGTTCGTGGTGAAGACTTGTGTCTGCAGGGAGACGCAGTGCGGAGTCCGGTTATGGCGACATGTGGCGCGTGTTGGCTTCTGATCCTGGGTTTTTTTTCTATTCCTTTCCCCCTAGTGCAAACCTACTTTTTTCTTCTTTTTCAAATTGGGGACCTTGTTTTTTTTTGTGACTCTGGCAGGCAGGGAACACTGTGTAGTATGTCCCCCCTAGACTGCCTGGCTCTCGGACAAATGTTTTGAGCCTTTGTATTTTTTTTTTTTTTTTTTACTTATTTTTCTTTTGTTTTAAAGCTACTTTTCCCGATTGGGTTTTTTTTTCTTTTCTCTTCTTTCTTCCTTATTTTTTTTTCTTTCTTTTCTCCCATTCCCGTTGTGGTCTTTTGAATTTTCTATCCGTACGATGCCTACCACGTGGTTTGTTTTTTTTTCCTTTGTGGTTGGGGCATCGTGGGACATGACATTGTGAGCGCATAGTGCTCCATAGACAGCGGGCGATGGTGTTTAATCGTCCGTTGTTCAAATAGGGCTGTTAATTTTGTATTTCCTTTTTGGTCGGTACATCGAGTGAACTGACATTGTGTGAGTAATGCTCCACGGACTGCGGGCGATGTTGTTCAATTGTCAGCTATTCTCCTAGTGGGGGTTTTTTTTTTTCCTCTTTTTCCTTCCTTCTCTATCCCCCTGTGCAACGTCTAACAGAGGGGGGGGGGGGGTGTTCCTGAGTTTTTTTTTTATTATTTTATTTATAAGTTTTTATATTTTGGTTTTTATTTTTGTTGCTTTCTCCCATTTTGGATTTTTTTTTTCCTTCTGTTTGTTTGTCTTCCTATTTTACTTTATTAGTTTTTTTTTATTTTTCTTAGTTTGTTTTTTTTTATATATATATATATATATATATATATATACAGTACCCTTCTGGTTACCGAGATGTATGTACGGGCTGCTGGTAATGGGTTGCCGTTGTATGGAGTATTGTTATTTTATCTTGGGTGGGAAGGGAGTTGGGTATGTTACTTTATAAATCTGAAGGCTGCCTTAGTTTAGTGGAGGTATTGGTTGCTGGGGGTGGGGGTGGAGGGGGGGGCGGGGGGGTGAGGGGTGCTCACACGCTGGTGGGGAGGGGTTCAGTGATCTCCATTTGCATAGCCCACGGGAGGATACCCCTAATGGGGGCTGTGCTTTCAGTGGGACAGGAACGAGGGGGGGGTGGGGAGGGGATGGGGTTGATAGGGGGGGAAGGGGGGAGGGGCTTCTCTGTTTGGTCTCGAAAGTGGTCTAGTTCGGCTGCGAGGCCTGTTTATCTGGGTATCGGGATTTGTGGATGTCAGACTCAAGTCTGGACTCCGGCTGGGAGAGTTCGGATTTGTTTAACTGTATTACTTTTACAATGTATGCTTGGTCTCTATATATATTTCTAGTAACCTTACGCGTTTAATATCCTGGAATGTTGGCGGGATACATTCTCCTATAAAGCGCACCAAGATCTTGACTCATTTGAAGCGGAAGGAGGCGATGGTCGGTTTTCTCCAGGAAACCCACCTCACTGATGCTGAACATCTTAAGCTATGTCGATTGTGGGTGGGACGGGTGGCCTCTGCGTCGGCGACCTCTAGGTCCGCGGGGGTGGCGATTTTGTTTCAGATTCGTGGGGAAATTAAGGACCCGGAGGGCCGTTTTGTCATAGTGGTAGCAGAACTATTTCACCATCAGATGGTGTTTTGTAATCTCTATGCCCCCAATAAGTACGATGCCCAATTTTTTCAAACGATATATGAGCACTTGCTGCCTTACCTGGCCGACACTATTATTGTGGGGGGCGACTTCAACACCATTCGGGACCCTAAGGTAGATACTTCTCAACTGGGACGTCGGGAACATGGTATGGGGAAGGGCCCTGGGATGCTAGCCTCCACGCTGCATTTGGTAGATGTTTGGCGCCTGCTTAATCCCGAGGTCCGGGAGTTTACCCACCTGTCCAGAGCGCATGCTACCTATGCCCGTATAGATTACATTATGCTCAGTGGTAGTGCCTTTCCCCTGGTGGCTGAGGTGGGAATCGAAACGGTTCTTATTTCTGATCATGCCCCGGTGTGGGTAGACTTACAGCTTGCGTCTCCCAGCACAGGTGCTCGTTCCTGGCGGTTTCCGTATTATTTGGCAGAAGATCAAGCTTTTCAGGAATTTCTGCGGGAGCGGTGGTCGGATTACGCTACACTCAATGCGGAGCATACAACTAATCCATCCTTATTTTGGTATACCGCTAAAGCGGTGATGAGGGGGGACATCATTTCTTATGTGGCTCATCGCCGGAAGTCTATTAACGCTCAAATTATATTACTAAATGATCAGTTGCGACGGGCCAAGTGCCAGTTGTTACGGAGCAATACGGCTCAGAATCGGGAGCAATATCATTCTATACAGTGTACTTTGAATACAGTTCTACATTCTCGGGCACAAAAAAGTATACTGTATTATCAATATCAATTATACCGCTATGGTAATAAAGCCGGGAGAATGATGTCCCACTTGATCCGCTCAGCCAGGGGAAATCGATATGTGGCGGGCTTAAAGAATGAATCGGGTCAGATTGAAACTAGCAACACTACTATTTTGCGTCTTTTCCGGACATACTATGAAAGCTTATATAGTGCAGGGGAATGGTCGGAGGAGAAATGTGGCCTCTTTTGTGATTCCTTGCCTATCCCAGTCCTTACCTTGGAACAGCGGCAACTGCTTAACGCTCCTATAACAGATCTTGAAATCAAGGGGGGGATTTTACAGTCCAAAAAGTTAAAGGCTCCTGGCCCTGATGGATACACCGGTGAGTTTTATAGGTGTGTGGTCGATAAAGTCTGTGGCCCGCTGAGAGAGTTTTTTTTAGATTTGATTGCTAAAGGAAGATACCCGTCCCAGATGAATACTGCGTATATTACATTAATTGCTAAGCCGGGGAAAGACCCTCAACGAGTGGAATCGTATCGCCCTATTTCTTTGATAAATTATGACCAGAAGTTACTGGCAAAAATTCTTGCAGATAGGCTGGCGCGGGTACTCCCTGCGTTGGTAGGAGACCATCAGGTTGGTTTCGTGCGGAGGAGGTACGGGTTGACCAATGTTCGAAAGATTCTTACAGCCCTAGACTTATGTCATTATACGCAGACTCCTTCCCTAACGATTAGTTTTGACGCAGAAAAAGCGTTTGATCGGGTGGAGTGGCCTTATCTCGTTTATATATTACGGCGAATGGGAATGGACGGTTTCTTCTTACAGACTATACAGTTGCTGTATGCAGACCCGCAGGCGTCTATATTGGTTAATGGAGATCGCTCGGTTCCGTTTGATATTAAGAGAGGCACACGTCAGGGATGTCCCCTTTCTCCCTTATTATTTGTTTTGCAGTTGGAACCTCTCCTTCTCGCGATACGCCGTGCCCCTGGAATTCGGGGGATACGTTTAAATGATATGATTTTTAAAAGCGTAGCGTTTGCGGATGACCTTCTAGTCTTTCTAACGTGCCCGCAGACGTCTCTCCCGGTTCTGTTGGATCGAATGGGAGTCTTTGGGGAATTTTCAGGGTTTAAACTGAATCGGGGTAAATCCACGGCGTTAGCTTACCCTGATACACTACGGGAGGGTTGGACTGGGGAATTCCCCCTACAATGGGCAGTGCAGACTATCCGGTATTTGGGAGTAAATATTCCGTTGCATCCAGATCAGGTGTATGCAGCAAATGTACCCCCGCTTCTGCAGCAGACGCAGGCAACGTTGCGCCGCTGGGCCCCCCTCCCTCTATCTCTAAGTGGTCGGGTGCATCTTTATAAAATGGTGGTGCTACCTAAGTGGCTTTATCTTCTGCAGAATTTGCCCCTACACCTTAAGCATGCTGACCGGCTCTCCTTGGACCGCGCCCTGGGTAATTTTCTTTGGAAGGGAAAGCGGGCACGTGTGCCCTTGGCATGGTTGCAACGGCGGTGGGGTGACGGGGGCCTGGGAGTGCCCAATTTATATCTATATAACTTAGCGTGTAATATGCGTATTATTAGGGGAATGGGTGCTGGACGAGGCTACCTTTACTGCTCTTGAGGCGGACAAGGCGTTGATCGCCTCGGTTGCCCTTACCTATGCAATGCAGGCAGAACACGCAAATTTGCCCTACATCTTTGTTCATTCAGCCAATCTGTGTCCGATTCGAAATGCTTGGGTGGCGCTTACCAAGTGGTTGCACCTGCCCCAGATTTGCGCCTATCTATTGCCGGTGGGGGGGAACCCTGACTTTACCCCAGGCACGCAATCCCGGGTTTTTCAGCGGTGGAGAACCAAGGGCCTCATTTATTTAGGTCATTTTTTCCATCCGGAGGGGCGTAGGCTTACTTGGCCGGAGCTCCAGGAGCGGTATGAGGTGGGGGGTAAAGATGTGTTCTCGTTCTTGCAAATGGACCATTATTTGAAGTCGTTGCCTTCGGCCTTCCTGCAGCTTACCATGTACCAGAAACTCGAGGAGGTACTGCAATTGACTGGTACTAGGGCGCCCTCTATATCTTATTATTATCGATCTTTAATTAAAGACCACAGTAGAGAGATCTTTGCACATCTGACTGCTCGATGGAATGTTGATGGGGAGATACACGTTACTGATTCTCTGCTACGTGTTTGTTTTAGGGGGGTGTCCAAGATCTCGAGTAATAGCGTTTATCAGGAAATGCAGTATAAGTTCCTGGGACGGGCATATATTTCCCCCCAAAGGGCATTCCAGCAGAGATTAGTGACGTTGGACTGTTGTCTGCGCTGCCCGGGGTGTGTTGGCACTTTGACCCATGCTTTTTGGTCGTGCCCGGGGGTCTTGCAATTTTGGACCTGTATTGCTAAGTTTTTGGCGGAGATATTGGGGGTTTCCATTCCAATTGCACCCACTTGGCTGCTGTTTGGTTATATTCCCGCGCTGCGCATTCGAGATCTGGGCACCCGTCTCTTCATTCAAAAGGCTGGGGTCGTGGGGAAACGTGTTATATTATTGCAATGGCGAGAGGTGGAACCACCCTCTTTTTGGGTGTGGAGAAACTTCTTTTATACTATGATGCACATGGAATCCCTCTATTCGCGGGGGACGCCCCGGTTGTGGACTAGGTTCTTGGACGTCTGGGAACCGTACCTACAGGCGCTTCCTCACAGAGCCCGGAGTAGAATCCTCACTGCATGACGTCGAGGTGCAGTGTCTACTGGATCTCATCAGACTTTGCATATTGGTGGTGCTGTGGACACTTTGGCTCTCGGGCCGATCAGGTTGCTTTATATGAGAGAGCTATGTTGAAGACTGGACGGAGAAGCGGCTGGGTGGATGGGGGGGTGGGAGGGCAAAGGGGGGGGAGGGTTCTGTTTTTCTTGTTCCAGCAAAGTTGGTCTCAGTGTTGCTGGGAGCGGGAGCAGAGTTAACCTGCACCCAGACGTTTGTTATTGTGTATCTTGTGAAACTTTAATAAAAATGTTTTAACATAAAAACTAATCGGAGAAAGTTCTTCTTCACTCAGTGCACAATTAAACTCTGGAATTTGATGCCAGAGGATGTGGTTAGTGCAGTTAGTATAGCTGTGTTTAAAAAAGGATTGGATAAGTTCTTAGAGGAGAAGTCCATTACCTGCTATTACTTAAGTTGCTTAGAAAATAGCCACTGCTATTACTAGCAACGGTAACATGGGATAGACTTAGTTTTTGGGTACTTGCCAGGTTCTTATGGCCTGGATTGGCCACTGTTGGAAACAGGATGCTGGGCTTGATGGACCCTTGGTCTTACCCAGTATGGCAAGTTCTTATGTTCCTATGTAGACTAAAACTGTTGTAAATGCAGTGTACAGAGGAACATGATTGCGGTGAATTTTCAGCAGACTTTTCCCTAAACGTTCATTTACTTCTAATTTATTTTTGTCATGAAAAAACTCTTACAGCAGTGACTGGAAGACCTCCCGTTGTGAATAATCACCAGGCTTCACAGACTGGTTCAGAGGTTATGTTGTCTCATCTATTTCACAGGCCAATTACTGCATACAAGACGGTGGATCTGAATTCACAATTACCAAATAAGATTAAAAAAAAAAAGAAAAAATAAATTCCTGTGGCGTGTAGTATCTTTATTTTGTTCAGCAGGTATTAGTAGCTACAGTATTTTCCTCTGGCTTCTGGCAAGGATTAATGGGAAAACTGCTCTCTGGGCATTGTGAAGGAGAGAATTCTGTCATTAAAGTTCCACCGCATGTTACTTTTTTTCTTTAAAACTTCTTTGGTGTGTGACCTCTTTTTTTTTTTTTCTTTTCTCTTAATGTTCAAAATAAAATAAATCCCATTCTCGACACTCACTAGAGATTGATTTACATTCAGTACAGAAATTTTATAGTGCTGGGAGAGACAAATCAATGTGTCTGAATTAGATAGATATATATCTTTTTTATCTTTTTTTTTTTTTTTTTGTTAATAAAACCCAAAAAAAATCAAAACATTGTCCCCCAGTATCTGTGCCTCTTGAATGATTTGTGGTCTGTCAGTGACTACAGTCATAAGGTAATCTGTGGGAAGTCACCTAAGGTGTCCTGATGCTATGAGGAGTATCTGCTTTTTTGGGTCAGTTCATTTATGATGGGCGGAGGGATTAAGTTGGCTGGGTTATGATTTAGCATTCTGTTACTATTTCTGTTGTTGATATTTTTGCCTTAGCTGACTCCCTGGTAATGACAATAGAGATGAGTTTGTTGGGCGCTAGGATTTTTATTTTTTTTATGGGGGTAGAATGGGAGAAATGCCTTAGTGAATCAGGTCCTTAGCCAGTTAGAATTAATCTGGGTAAGTTACATTGTATATTCAGTGGCACAGCAAAGCTGCTGAAAATACGCGTATATGTGTGCACTTCGCCAGTTAAGTCTACCCGGCTAAACTTATATGTAAACTTATGAGATTAACTCCAAATATCGGTAGTTATACAGCTAACCCGATCTGCCTCCGATCTGTCCAGAACACGCCTATGCTTTGTGCATGTAACTTTTAGCCTTATAAGGGCTTATATGGCTAAGTAGCAGCCACTGTATGTAGGTGCATATTCAGCAGCAGCTACTTTGTCGCATAAATCCTGCTTAACCAGCTAAATAGCGCTGGGCGCGCTTTGAATATTGGGCCCATTGTATTTATGAATGGTTCGTAATGATTTTGAATTGTATATGTATGTATTATATTGTATTTGTTTTGTTTTGTTTTTAATTTATACTTTATTAAATTTCTTGCCATTTTAACAATGCACATGAAAAAAGAAAAGTTTGATTTACATCATCATAATTCAAAAAGAAATATTTTTACTATAATTATAATTGTAAAACCAAACATACCAGCCCACTTAATAGGAGAGCCATCCAAGGAAACATTTCAAAAGGAAATAACTCAAGAATAAACAAGTTAATTTTCAAGGAGACGAGCCTTACAATTTTTACCCCAGTTAAATATTCCCAACTTCTGGGGTTGTTACAATGTCCTGTCCTCCTTTATCTACAAAAAAATTTTCAAGGTGGGTCGATTCTAGAAAAACAAATTTATTTTTTTGATAGGTAACCAAACACTTGCAGGGAAATTTAAGATAGAAAGTTGCCCCTAGGGCCAAAACCTTCTGTCTTAATAACAAGAACTGTTTCCGCCTTGCTTGAGTATCCTTCGATACATCCGGAAACACTTGGATTCTCTGGCCACAGAAACTAAATTATTTATTTCTAAAGTACTTTTGAAGTACTAAATTTTTATCCTGTTCTAGGCTAAATTCTACTATTAAAGTAGATCTAGACTGGATATCATCCACTGAGGCCTCTAAAAAAAGCCGTTAAATTAGGGCTAGCTGTGGTTAAAACCTCTATTTCCCCCCCAGTTAACAATGCTTCTCTTATCTTTGTTGGAATATAGTACATCTTAGATGTAATCAAATCTTTAGTAAGACCCCAATTTTCCCTAGAATATTTATTAAATAATTTTTGAGCTGATAATAACCTATTAATAGGGAAATTTAAAAACCTTAAATTTTTCCTTCTCATAGCATTTTCAAGACCCTCCAATTTTCTATACACAATTAAAGAGTCTTTCATAAAGGCCGTCCCAGTGGCTTGCAAAGCTGAAATTTGCTTTGAAGATGTTCCGCATTGCAATTCTAACTGTTGTATTCTTTTACCGTGGTCATCCAGATTTTTCCCAGTTTCCTTTGTAAAATTGGAGGATTGACTCATGGACGAAGATAACATCTTCTCCAATTTTGTAACTGCCCTCCACACATCTACCAGCGTTATATTTTCAGGATTGACTGTTCCTTCATTCATAACCAATAAATTATCTGAAATCTCATGTCCAACCACATTTGTAAGGTAAAGTCCTTCCTGGCCTGCTGATAGCTCTGCTGGCACAGCTAAAGATGTCAAAGCTGGCAACCCTGGGGCATTAGAATCTATTGCCCCATTGCTCTCAGCAGACACATTGGGACACTGGTTTATGGCAGGACTTAGGGAAGCTCCAGAAGAGAAAGAAATATCTGGAATAGCCTCCCTGGAGTGGTTGACTCACCAGTCTAGTAAGATGTTGGTCCATTGGTCCCGAAACTTCTTTCCTAACTGGAGTGGAGATAACCATTCTTGCCTTTCTCTTTCTTCCCATCGATGTTCACTCACTTGCAGAGATCCTGTTCAAAGAAATCAAAATCTCTACCAGGGGCGCGCCCCTTTGGCAGCGCGCCGGTGGCTGCGCGCCGCAGCCCCCGGATTTAAGTAGGGGCAGTCGGGCTGGAGATGACATCAGAAGTAGGCAGGGTTGAGGCGAATCGGGCCGGGGCGATATGCTTCCCCTCCTCCGTCCTTTCTTGCCAAAGCTGCTCCGGACACGCTGAGTTCACTCGCAGCATGTCTCTCCTGCACAGGCTCCCCTGTATTTGTTTTATTTAATTTGTATTTATAACATTATGGTTTTCTATTTTGCAAGCTGCTTCAGGTGATCCCCTGGGACTGGGGGAGTGCAGATGGTGAGGGCTCAGGCCGTAAATCCACGATTAGATTAGATGCTTCTCAATAAAGAAAAAAACATTCCTGCGAGTTCTGCGGCTATCACCACCACCACCACCAAACATCTTGTTTTGTTTTCTACCTCGACAGTGACATACTGGAGCCTGCACAGCCCAGTGCTTATGCTGCAGCTGCGTCCAAGAGCATGCCAATGGGTCCAGAGGGCAGGAGCCGACCATCGGCCACTCACCAGGCTACCACTTTCAAACCTACAAGTTCTCCTAGTGCTGCGAAGTCTGCAGGCTGGCAGCCTGGCGTCCCAGCAGGTAATCAGGAGGGGTCTGCTACATGTTCACATTGGAGGGCGTTATTGGGACGGTGTGGAAGGGATGACTCTAATTCTTTTGTCAGCATCAGGGCTTCCTGCAATGGACTTGCTGGGAAGCATCTCACTGGGAGCAGGTGGATGGGATTAGGGCAAGGTAAAGGTAAATATTTTATTTAGCAAGTTTAGGTAAAAAAAACCAAAAACCCATGTTGAACGACACTGTGAAATTTATAGGTACTGTATAATATATAATGTAGC
Organism: Rhinatrema bivittatum; assembly: GCF_901001135.1. Lineage (NCBI taxonomy): Eukaryota > Metazoa > Chordata > Amphibia > Gymnophiona > Rhinatrematidae > Rhinatrema > Rhinatrema bivittatum. The sequence continues at coordinate 319,332,817 of NC_042615.1, read as the reverse complement.
CTGCATATTGTACATGTTAAAAGCATGCAGAGCAATGCTCAGAGCTGACTCTTTTTTTCCTTCTCACCTGTACCCTACACAAAATCCTACCATTTTACAAGGTATGATACCTTACGACCACTTCTTTATTAGTAAACCATATATAAGAGATCTGGAGAAAACGTTTTTTGCTGACAGACACCTACTGGCTTTCCTATGTGACTTACAGGTCAGGGAATGAATATTACAAATAATTTAAAGGTCTGGGCCTCTTAGAAATCCACAGTAGCCATTCCCCCCTCAAAAAGAAACTTCCTCTTTTGATCATATTGTCTTAGCATTTGCTTAATTTTAAATCTGGCATAGCACTAGACGTGTATTCAATCTCAGGATAGCAAATTCCTGTCAGAGACCATGACCAGTTCCTTTGGTTTCCCATCTTAGAGAGAAAAAAAAAAAAAAAACAGGATCACAGCTCATTTCTAAGGGCACAGCTGTTACAAGAAAGTAAAGACTCACAGGTCATGTCCCAGATGCCAGCCCACACTAACCCAGCCAGCATAAAACTCACAGCAACCTAATGGCCTGATCCCGCCAGACCTTTTCCCATAGATATAGCATGGGAAAGAAGCCTTAGTGAATCAGGCTGTTAAGTGGATTCAAACCAGCCCATTTTATTAGAGTTGCATGAGTCCATATTTTCAGATCAACAGCTTTACCCATCGACCAGCCTTTCCTGACTCCTTCAAGAAGAGGTCAAAGTATCACACATTTGGACCAATGAGGTTTGAACACAGTGGCCCTTTTAACTTTGTTGACCAATCCTGATTGTTCTCATAGTACAATGGCCCATTCTCTTGTGTGAAAGGGAGAAACACTTTCCACCACAGTCAGATTTATCGAAAAGCTCTTTATTTTTGGCAAGTGCTATTTTTGTTTTAAAATACAATTTTAAACTTGTTTTAAAGAATGAGTGTGTTTAGCTCATTTAATCATTGTATGAGTAATCTAAAGGTATGCAAATTGCTTTTGCTTGGTTTTTTGTTTATTTGTAGCAGAAGGTTTATTTGGGATGGGGGAAAGGGTCATTTTCTCTTTTTTTTTTTTTTGCATTTGTCAGATTTAGCAGTTTAGAATCAGAATTATGTTGTGGGCAAAAATATACTGCAAAATTATTCAAAGAGTCCACAAGTCCAGTTGCTTAGACAGTTTTGAAACAACACGTGTTTTTGCCCGAGGATTTTATTTCCTGAATCTTTTAGAAAGGAAATAAGTTTCATAGTTACAAAGAGATTGATGAACATTTCATAATATGAAGCTCCCTTCTTTGGTGCAGAATATCGCACATAACAGCATTTGTTGTGTAACTTTGTATGTCGTCAAGTGTTGGAGATGGTTTTCCCTGTAGTAAACAAGGCAGTAAATGGAGCCACAACTCGCTCTGGCAAGACTGGGAGGAGTTATCACGCCAGATATTATGAAGGCTGGAGTAGGTAATCTTTGGCCTGTGGCAGCCACCGCTCCCCACAGATTGAGCACTTACCAGGGTTTACAAGGAGTAGGGACTAAGTAGGAATCAGACACGGAGCAGGAGCCATGTAGGAAGCAGGAACCAGGCTGGATGAACAGCAGTTTCCCAGAGCAAACTCCATAAAGACTGTTGGACTAGCAAAGGTATGTCAGGCTAGAGCTCTTTATATTCAGCCCTCAATTTAAGGCACATCCAATGGTGGCCCAATAGAGAGCTTCCTTACTCTGATCTGCTTGATAGCTCCCATCACAACTATTCATGAACAAGATTGGCTCACTGCAAGGCTCTCAGCTTTGAATACCCAGGGCCATGAGTTTGATCCCTGTTGCCTAACCACTAAATTTAAAAAGGCTCAATGTCAACCAATGGTAAAGCAGCATTAAAAATGCTATACAACATCACAGTGTGCTCTGACCACCCTGAGATTTTGAACTGAATTACCTGTTTCCTTGTAGAAAATAAAAACAAGCATATATTCTAAGTGATAAGAATCAAGGACACGTGGACAGTGTGAGCTGGGTGATCCTGGGCACTGTACTGGCTGTCAAAAATTTGAATGAAAGGTTCAAGAGTTATTCAATAAAGATGATCATATAAAGGTCAGTTTCCCTATAGGAAAGTAGTCTAAAAAAAAAAAAAAGCATGACTTTTTCTTCTATCTAATGTCTGTCCATTCACTCTTTCCTGGTTTGCACTCTTTCCATACTGTTGGCTGTCAGGATGAGTTCTGCTGAATGTGCTAATGTTCCTTTCTAAATTAAAACAGGATTCAAAATTGACTCCTAAATCTCTCACTGAAAGAGAGAAGCTTGCATTGAGTTCACCTTGACTGACATGGAAAACACATCAAGATTACTGCCACCTATTTTCTGAATCTTGGATTACTCCTCAAAAACCAATTCGTGATTTAATGAACTTCTCATTCAGGCTACAGACAGCTGCTGTCCTGACCTTCCCAACTGGGACAATAATCTGTATATCATTAGCATATAAGTACCCCTTCAAACCAAGGTATAACATAATCTCCCCAAAATTCACATAAAAGTATTATATAATGAAGGGTAAACCTTGAGGAACCCCACAATCAAAATTCACAGGGGTGGACAAGGTGCCGTGCACCCTTACCATAACAGATCTCCCAGGCAAAAACATATCTTCTCTGATACCTAACCATCCAAACCCAATAATACTGTACATCTATCCAAAGAGATAGAATGATCCACTAAATCAAATGCCGAGGTCAAGTCCAATAAAACTTGTTTCCCCCATCCACCCAAATTAACTGAGACTAAGCAGTCTCTATACTTTGACCTGCTTGAGAGCCTGCTTGACGAGAATCCAGACCCTCCGATTCCTCCAAGGAAGCTGACAGTTGTGGATCACTAAGAATCCACTTTGTGAAGAGCATAAGACAATAATAAAAAAAAAGAAATACATCTGCTGGGCTCAGGGTATGAGCCATTCCTAGCAGTTTATTTAGTTAAAGCCTCATGAATGCAGCCAGTGCCAGCTGTGGGACAAACAACAAAATGTATTTTATGGCTCATGCCGCTTCATCAGTACATCTCCTTGGTGATACCGAAGTACAATCACAACCCAAACACCACAAGTCATGAACTGTGGACATGGGGATAAAAAGTTGGCTATACCATAACTTTCATTAGGTTTTGTTAAGAATTATTTCCATGAGAGAATGGAAATGTTGACCCTATAGCAAATGTATGATATGATATTTCTGCTGTGTATTTAAATCAGAAGCTCAAGACAATGTAATTAGATTAGTACTCCTTTTATTACAGAACAAAAAATCAGATTCTAGCATGCAGTAATGAGAGAGAGCCACTAGGTGGCAATAGCAGGCTTTACATGCAATTAAAGTCTAAGGGCCAGATTTCAGTTTGTCAGAAAAATAGGGCATAAGAACAAACTGCAAGTAAGGCTGTTGCAGTTTTGAAATAGTACATCTTTTACTCAAGAATTAAATTTCCTGAAACTTTGGGAGGAAAGGAAATCTACTACAGAAAATATAGCACAAACAAAAATGCGTCGTGCAGTGGGGAAACATCGTGTGCGGCGATGTTTTTGGACTTCAATCATCGCGGGCCGAGAGAGAGAGAGAGAGAGAGAGAGAGAGAGAGAGAGAGAGAGAGAGAGAGAGAGAGAGAGAGAGAACCTTACTATAGGGCCTATGCCCTACATAGGTATTTGAATCCCTATGGGAGGGCTACCTACTAACTCGGGGTGGGGATTAGGTATGAGCGTCGGGGGTTGGAGGCCACTTTCGCATTCCACATGAGACCTACGGACAGAACAGTGGTCTCTAGTGCAGATTTGCTGGCCGTCGGAGTGAGGACGCTCACTCCAAGAAGTGGTTTGGGCAACGTTCTCTCTACCTAGCTTGATGGACACTCTACCTGGGCAACAACATGCTAGGTGGAGAGAACGTTGCCCAAATCTCCTCTTGGAGTGAGCGTCCTCACTCCGACGGCCAGCAAATCTGCACTAGAGACCACTGTTCTGTCCGTAGGTCTCATGTGGAATGCGAAAGTGGCCCCCAACCCCCGACGCTCATACCTAATCCCCACCCCGAGTTAGTAGGTAGCCCTCCCATAGGGATTCAAATACCTATGTAGGGCATAGGCACTATAGTAAGGCGCTCTCTCTCTCTCTCTCTCTCTCTCTCTCTCTCTCTCTCTCTCTCTCTCTCTCTCTCTCTCTCTCTCTCTCTCTCTCTCTGTGCTTAAACTTAGACCCCAGATAATCTCTGACTTTCCTTTACCCCAAGCTTTGTAGAATCATTTTTTTTTTAAGTACATTTTTTCTCTGAAAAAATGCTCTTTGTACATTTATACCTTTTTCGTTATGTGAATGTCTCTAACATATCCCCCTGTCTCTCCTCTCCTCTAGGATAATACATATTTAAGTATTTTAGTCTTTTCTTAGAAGGCTTTTGGTGTAGACCTCATACCAATTTATTAGCTCTTCTCTGGTTCGTCTCTAGCCTTTGTCCTTTCTCAGATACGACCTCCAGAACTAGACACAGTATTCTAAGTGAGGTCTCATCAATGCTCCCTACAGAGGCATTTTCACCTCCTCTTTTTCTACTAGTTATGCCTCTCCCTATGCCACCTAGCATTCCTCTGGCTCTGGCAACCACCTTAACACACTATTTTGCTACCTTTAGATGATCAAATGCAATCACTCCAAGATCCCTCTTTGTGGTGCACAATAGTATCTCTTCTTGGCCCCACTATATACTGGGCCCATGGACTTTTGTACCCCCAAAATGCATGATCTTGCATTGAACCTTAACTACCAATCACTTGACCATTCTTCAGATTTTCTTAGATGACTTGTCATTCTGTTTTCACCTTCAAGGGTTTTACACTCTGTTGCAGATCTTAGTGTCAACTGCAAAAACGGCAAACCTTTCGTTTTAGCCCCTCTGCATATTGCTGACCAAGACGATGAGCAGGATCCAAACTCTTTTTTCCTTTCAGTAAATTCTGTTAACTATTACCCTCCTTTTTATCTCTCTCTGCACTGCTTTCTAAGCCAGCCCTCCATCTGGCTATTCAGTTTATTTAGGAAACTCCAGTGGGATATTCTTAAAAAGTTTGCTGAAATCCAATTATACAACACAGTGCCTGCACTTTCAGGGCCATAAGGTGACTGCTGAAATTGCTGATGCATCAGAAATTTTGCTGCTGGCATGTGACCGACTCTCTGAGCTGCCCTTCCTAGCCTGACATCATCGATAAAAGGCTAACACGTGCAACATAGAGCCGGCCTTTGATGATGATGTTAGACTGTGGGAGGTAGTTAAGAGTGTTGGCTGCCCAGATGCAGGAGCAGTGCTTTATTTTATCGGTAACTCATGCCGGCAGTTAGGGCAACCTGCTGCTTGAGGTGAAGGATGGGATAGGATGAGATGCCGCTGCCCCTGCTAACGTGCCCACAAGGGATGCACTCTCCAAGAAACAAGCCCACACCAATTTACCATACAAAATAAAATTCAGATTCTGGTGTTACCCCAGAAATAGCCAGACAAACCTTTCACTGCCAGAAACTGTTTGAAGCAACACCTGGGAGCTTTTTGATTTTTAAGTCACCCTGAGAATGTCGTGAATTAGTGGAGAGGAGGTGAAGGGGGAGCAGGGAGCACACCAACTTTCTCCTCTCACATACACACACAAAACCCTTCTACCCTCCCTTCTTCTTACTCTCCTCTTCCACTTCTTTTCCTCTTTTCCCCTTTTCTCTCTTCTTCTTACTCTCCTCTTCCACTTCACTTCCCCTTTTCCTCATGCACACTCTTTCTTTCCCTCTCAGTCACTCACCCCTCCCTTTCCTCTTAGTAACTCACCCCTCTTAGTAACTCACCCCTCTCTGCCACTCACCCCTTTCCCTTCCTTCTCAGTCACTCACTCCCCTTCCCATCCTTCTCAATCATTCAACTCCTCTCCCTCCCTCCCTCCCACTCATTCGTGACCACGCAGGTTCTTTTCTCACTGGGGAGGGACGGGAACTCTTCTAGTGCATCACCACAGGGCGATGCTGTGCTGGCCAGTGCCAGCTTTTTTGCTGCTCTTTGTGAACAATTACTGTGCTGGCCCCTCCTCATTCTGTTTTTTGGGGGTTTTTTAAATGTTTAATTTGTAGTCTTTTTTTTCTAATCGGGGCCATTGCAAGGGTATTAGGCACCCTAAGTGAATCGTACAGCTTTGTGCCTGGCCCTCTCCACACACAATTTAAAATTATGCATTTACAATACAAACTTTTACATGAAAAAGGAAACTGAGTACAGTCTATTGAAGTAAAAGTATAACTAATATGTATATTATATTTACATGCACTGCTGTGGTGCAAACCAGAAAACCCTGCATAAAAGTAAAAACAATACACTTGGAACACAAATGGTACGAGGACGTAACGCATGTTAGGTGTGGGCTTGATCCTCAAAGTCCTGAGCAGCTACCATTGCAATATCATGTAATTACCATTACAATATAATAAACCTCCCATTCTAAAACAGCACTAACTGCCAGCACTCAGTTACAACCCTACCTATGAAAAGGCAGCACTGAAAATATTACAGCAGGCCCTAAAGCATCAGTACACTCCTATTAGGAAAACAAACAAGCCAAGCTGCTATAGATCCCTACATAGAAACAACATGTTAGCAAATATTTAACCTTACTCACACATGCAGAACACAGACAGAAGCTCACCAAATACAGAATAATATGACCATAAATTATAAAGGGAAAAGTACAGACAAAAACTGAACTGGAAACTGCAGCAAGTTAGATTCTGTATGAAATGCAACAATGGAAAAACAGAAACATCACCATTCCACAGAAAACAAGTAAGAAAATCAAGAAACATAAAACATCAATCATTATAGTAAAACCATACTAATAAAAATTAATATTTTAAAACAGCTGATGAAGAACATCTAATAATTAAAAACTCATTTTTTAAAATTTCCCAAACACCCATATAATAATTCAAATCATCATACAGATCAAATATCACCTGATTAATTAAAATCAATAAGAATTAAAAATAAAAATCACTCACCCTCCATACATGGGAATTTTTGACTTCCAATCATACTGAGATTGTCATTGATTAGTGGGAGGGGAAGGGAGGTGCACAAACTTTCTCCCCGCTCATATACATACACGTTCATTCTCATTCTCACGCAGACATAGAGGAACGCTCTTTCAGAACTCACATTCACAGACACTTCATACACACCAGCTCCCTCTCTCTCTCTCTCTCTCTCACACCACATGCTTACTTTCTCTCTTTCAGACACACACAAGATTTTCAGAAGATGTTTGACAATCATCTTCTGAAAATCTATTCACCATTCTTCCCCTAACACAATTTTCACAACTCTCCGCTTCAAATTTTATAATGTGTACCCACCTACCATTAACATATCAATCAATGCTACCAGCAATTTATCTATGCTTGTCACCTCACCGCATAGCCCCCCCGACTTTGGTATCTCAAAAATTTTATCTGTGTCTGCCAACACCTACTCACAAGCCTGTACATAAGTTAAAGAAGATAAATTGAATATTTATGCACATAATATAATGAAGAATACTGTATTGTAGAGTATCTCCTTCCCTTCCTAATTAAGTTTGCATCCCCTTAGTCTTTCCCCTAAGTAGCTCCCGTTTATTGTTTCTCCCTCCCCCAGTTCATAATCAGTTACACTGTAAAGCCGTTGTTCTGCATTTCTTGTTTAATGTTAACCGATGTGATGTTTTTAACGAATGTCGGTATATAAAAAAAAAGTTAAATAAATAAATAAATAAATAATGAATAGAGTCCCTCGTCAGAAGCTTCTAAGTAAACTAAAGTCATGGGATAGAATGCAATGTCTTTTTGTGGATTGCAAACTGGTTAATAGACAGGAAACAGAGTGTAGGATTAAATGGTTTTCTCAGTGGAAAAAGGTAAACAGTGGAGTGCCTCAAGGATCTGTACTTGACCAGTGCTTTTCAATATATATATATAAATGATCTGGAAAGGGAAACGACAAGTAAGGTGATCACATTTGAGATGATCCAAAATTATTCAGAGCAATTAAATCACATGCAGATTGTGATAAATTGCAGGAGGACCTTGTGATACTGGAAGATTAGGCATCCAACTGGCAGATAAAATTTAATGGGGATAAGTGCAAGGTGATGCATATAAGGAAAAATTATCCATGCTGTAGTTACACAGTGTTAGGTTCCATATTAGGAGTTACCACCCAGGAAAAAGATCTAGGCAGGATAGTGGATAATACATTGAGATTGGCTCAGTATGCTGCGGTGGTCAAAAAAGCAGAATGTTAGGAATTATTAGGAAGGGAATGGTGAATAAAACAAAGAAATTCATAATGTTTCTGTATCACTCCATGGTGAGACTGCATCTTGTGTACTGTGTGCAATTCTTGTTGCTGCATCTAAAAAAATATAGTTGTACTGGAGAAGATACAGAGAAGGGTAATCAAAATGCTAAAAGGGATGGAACGGCTCCCCTATGAGGATAGGCTAAAGAGATTAAGACTGTTCAGCTTGGATAAGATGGCTGAGAGGGGGATATGATAGAGGTCTATAAAATTATGAGAGGACTAGAACGAGTATGAATCAGTTATTTATGCTTTCAGATAATAGAAGAACTAGGGTGCATGTCATGAAGTTAGCAAGTAGCACATTTAAAACTAGTTGGAGAAAATTATTTTTCACTCAGTGCATAGTTAAGCTCTGGAATTCGTTGCCAGAGGATGTGGTTAAGGAAGTTATTGTAGCTGGGTTTAAAAAAGGTTTGGACAAGGTCCTAGAGGAAAACTCTATTAATTACTATTAATCAACTTGACTTAGAGAATATCCATTGCTATTACTGGCATTAGTAGCATGGGATCTATTTAAATTTTGGGTACTTGCCAGTTACTGTAACCTGGATTGGCCACTGTTGGAAACAGTATGCTGAGCTTGATAGACCCTTGGTCTGACCCAGTATGGCAACTTATATTCTTATCCCGCTCTCTCAGGCACACACACACAAATTGGCTCTCTCTCAGGCATGCACGAATGTGCACACAAACATACTGGTTCTCTCTCTCTCAGGCACACACACATAGATGGGCTTCCTTTCTCTCAGGCGCACACACACACTCAGGCTCCCTTTCTCTGTCAAGCACAGACAGGTTCTTACTGTCAGCATGTAGACTGTAGGGAGATATCCCATGTTTAACCACTGAAAGCACTCAATACGAATCATAATAGCCAAAGAGGGATGCAGATAGGTATGCTGAGCTGACAGGCCCCAAAACACTGTTACAGCTAAAGAAAATACATTTTTCCCAGATGAGAATTTTAAACCAGGACGGAAGGATACCTATCAAGATCTGCCTGTTTGTAAGCTGCTTTGTAAATAAACCAAGGCAGAGGGACAATGCAGCAACTTAAGCTCATAAGCAGAAGTCACGGACCGGCCAAGGGAAGTCCAAAGGTCAGAGGGATCCCCACCCTTGGTTGAAGGGGAGTATTCTGAAACAGAGAAAATGCTGATGCTGGCATACAGTCTCGGTGCAGACGTTGCAAACCCCCCACCACCAGCACGAAGAGAAGAGGAGGGGGGAAAAGACCTGCAATGCAGCAAAGACCCTCCATCCACTATATGATTATGCATGAGCTTATGCATATTTATCAGCTGGAAAGTATAAGATGGGGGGCACATAAAGAGAAGAAAAGCAGACCAAAGCCGCCCCAGCAACCCCTGCTATTGAGAAGAAAGAAGACTAGGTGTGGTCAGGAGACCAGAAAGAGGAGACACCATGCTTAGGGTTAGTCGGTGGTGAGGATCCGAGAGCAGCCCGGCAGCTCTTCCAGTACCAGACCCGGAAGCAAGCTTCCTTCCCAGACAGTTCTTCAGACCTCCAGCCAGAGCCTGCTTCAGAGGTAAACAGAAGGAAATCACCTGAAGTTGGAACCAGGAGTAAGTTAGCCATAAGTATTAATATATTAGGCAGGCTAAGATTTATGGCATGTTTGAAATCACCCATGGTACAGAACTTTCTTTAGGGTAAACTCGTGCTTAGTGGCCAGGATGTTAGAGACAGGAATTGTTATCTTCTAAATGCTAAATCTTGCCAATCTGATAAATAAATGTCTAATTCTGAGAACACATTGTCTTTTCCTGAACTTAGGATTGTGAAGTGGGAGGGAAACTGGACATGTCCTGTAACAAACAGGTCCCCCTGCACCCCTAAACTTACTTACAGGACCCCAGACATAACAGAGACCAGTCAAGAGCTTCACCTTTACCAGCCTAAGTTCCCCTTGGGTTGAGCCTTTTTGTGCCAGGGCCAGCAGCACCTAGGAAAGAGTCTCTGATGATGATTGAAGAGGTGGTCCAAAGCAAGGCTAAGGTCATAGGTCCAGGTGAGTGGCAAGGGCAGGTGGCAAACAGGCATATTCAGTCCAGGTGGAGATCAAGGGCAGGCAGCAAACAGGCGTATCCAGAGTCCAAGCGAGCATCAAACATGGTGTCTGTCCGTGGAAGAGGAGGAGGGCTGAGACAGGCAGGTGAGGAGTGGGGCAGGCTGAGGCGAAGACTGGAGCAATCTGGGATGAAGACTGGAACAGGCTGAAACAATGGCAGGAACCAAGCAGAGGAGCAACATGCACTGCCCATGGTAGCTAGACCTGTTGCTGAGGCAAGTTGCTTCTGGGAAGCTGCCCTTTTATAGGGCAGCACTGAAGAGGGCATATCTAGAGGCCACTGGGGCTTTCCCGCCACGGTCCCTTTAAAAGCAGGGAAGAGGCATGCATGCATGCCTAGGGAGAGGCGCAGCACATTGGAGTCTGTGGCATCCTGCTGCATGGTGGGCCAGCAGCGTCCCGCTGCATTGGCAAGTGGTGCCCTACTGGGAGATGAGTTAGTGACATTTCGATGTATCTGGGAATGGTGCACCCCACCCGAGACTGGAGAGTGAGGGTGGCAGTTCGTGGGGTTAGCCTGTGGACTGCTAAAAACACCCATACACCTTCACACAAGGTTCATATCTCTCTCTTGAAAACACACATTCACACAGGCTCCTTCTCTCTTGCAAACTCATACACTCCTGCACATAGGCAATGTCTCTATTTCACACCCCTTCACACGGGCTTCCTCTCTCACACACAAACATGCACCCTCACAAAATCCTTCTCACACAGACTCTCACTTGTGCTCCACAGACACACAGACAGCCTCCCTCAACATTGTTGGCAAGTGGGATGGGCTCCGCTCGCCCCCACCTGTTGTTTTTAGCCACAATCAGGATGGGCTGTGATTGCAGTCCACCTGGGCCTCAATTATCTTATCTGCGAGTAGGATGGGCTCTGCTAGTGGCCCACCCAGCATCTCCAAATGCTGCAGAGTAGGGGAGTTCTGCACAAATTCTGCATTCCGCAGTAGCACAGAATTCCCCCAGGATTAAAATTGATGGTACATGGTACACCCTTGTCTAAAGTTGGAGGTGCCTGTGCACTATGGACACTATGCCCCTGCACAACTTATCCAATTCTCTAGTCAACCAGTCAAAGAAATTAAATTTGGTAAAACCCATGCTACTTCAAATCCTCCAACCCACTGAATTGTAGATATTTCACTATACTGACCTTAAGTAGAGTCGCCATTCATTTTCCCACTACTGAGCTTAGACAAATTATCCTATAATTTCTGACCTTTTTTTTTTTTACCTTTTCTATGAAGAGGAATAAGCTCTGCCCTTCTCCATTTCCTGAAGAATTGCTCCCATCTCCAAAGATTTAATGAACATATCTTCAGCAGACCTGCCAGAACCTCTCTGAGCTCCCTTAATATCTCAGGATTTATCCCTTCTGGTCTCATAGCTTTGTCCACTTTGTTATGCTAGTTCCATACAAAAGCTTTCTTCCTTAAATGGTGTGGTATGTACCCTACATCCATATGGCAACATTGGGCAGTCCTTCAGTAAACACTGAGCAAAAATATTTTAGTATTTTTGCTTTTTCCTTGTCCCCTACTACATAGTCCTCTTTTTTTTTTTTCCTCTGAATTTTCCAGTTCCACTGCGGTCCTTCCTCCTTTCATTGGCATATCTGAAAAATGTCCTTTCACCTCACTTTACAGCCTTGGCTATCTTTTCTTCTGCTTGCGCCTTTGCCATCCTGACTACTGCCCCAGCTTCTTTAAGTTTTACCAGTCTTCCCATTGCTCCTCTTGCTGAGATCCCTTGTACATTTGAAATGCAATTCTTTTTGCCCTTTTTCACCCCTCCAATCTCTCTCTCTCTCTTTTATATAGTAACCTAACATAGACATTAGCTATCCTTACTTTAGATACTTTTAAGTTAACTCGCTGTTCTATTTCACAAAGAACCTCCCTTCCTGTGAGTGGTTCCTTAAGGAACTCTCTGATTTTAGCAAAATGAGTCCTCGTGAAGTCCATCATAGTATGACCTCTTGGTGCTTTGTGTCATACATTAAACCACACCATCTGATGATCACTAGAGCTCAGGTGACCATCTGTCTGGATAGTGGAAACACTTTCTGCATTTGTAAGCAACAGGTCTAGCGTCACCCCCACCCTTTTGCCTGAGGAGATCCCCTTGAAGGGAGTCCTGGTTTTCACTACTTCTAACTGATTCCATAGATGGGATATTGTAATCCGCATATGGCAGATAAAATTCTTCCACCAGCAACACCTCCCCCCTTCATTGCAGTCTTATTTCAGCCTTTGATTAGGTTGCTGTCTAACTCTTCTGCCTGTGATGGAGGTCTATAGATGACTGTGGATGGAAGTGCCATCACCCTTTTCCGAGGAAACTCACAATGGTGGCTGATAAAATAAAAGATAAAAGAACAGCTTTTAAGAAATATAAAAGATCCCAAAGGGAGGATCACAAGGAAGATATCTGATAAAACTGAGGGAGACGAAGAAAGTAACCAAGAAAGCAAAAAGTCAAGCAGAACAAAGGATTGCCAAAGAGGTAAAGAGAGGTGACAAAACGTTTTTCAGATACATCAGTGAAAGGAGAAAGTGAAAGGTGAAAAGGATCAATGGGTGGAAGATAAAGAAATGGCAGAAAAATTAAACAAATTCTTCAGTTCAGTGGTCTTTAAAGAAGACCCCGAAGAAGGACCATCGCTAGTTAACAAGAAACTGGAGGGGAGTGGAGTGGATGAAACTCCATTTACAGAAGAGAATGTATGGGAAGAGCTAGGAAAACTGAAAGTGGTCAAAGCCATGGGGCCTGATGAGGTTCATCCCAGGATACTGAGGGAACTCAGAGATGTGCTGGCAGCACCGCTGCGTGACCTGTTCAATAGATCCCTGGAAACGGGAGTGGTGCCGAGTGATTGGAGAAGAGAGACGGTGGTCCCTCTTCACAACAGTGGAAGCAGAGAGGAGGCTGGTAACTACAGGCTCCCTTGGTAGTGGGAAAAGTATTAAGAAAGAATAGTGAACTATTTACAAGCAGCAGAATTGCTGGACCAGAGGCAGCATGGTTTCACCAAGGGAAGGTCCTGTCAGACAAATCTGATAGACTTTTTTGAATGGGTCGAGGAAGAGCACTTGATGTCATCTACTTGGATTTTAGCAAAGCTTTTGATATGGTCCCGCACAGGAGACTTGTGAATAAAACGAGAAGCTTGGTAGTGAGTGCCAAGGTGGTGGCATGGATAGCAAACCGGTTGAAGGACAGAAGGCAATTGTGTGATGGTAAATGGAACTTACTCGGAAGAGAGAGCAGTGATGAGCGGAGTGCCACAAGGGTCGGTGTTGGGACCAGTCCTGTTCAATATCTTCGTGAGCGACATCGCGGACGGGATAGAAGGTAAGGTTTGTCTATTTGCAGATGATACTAAGATCTGCAACAGAGTGGACATGCCGGAAGGAGTGGAGAGAATGAGATGGGATATAAGGAAGCTGGAATACTGGTCGAAGATATGGCAGCTGAGATTCAATGCCAAGAAGTGCAGTCATGCATATGGTGTGTGGAAATCCGAAAGAAATGTATTCGATGAGGGGTGAAGTGCTGATGTGCACGGAGCAGGAGAGAGACCTTGGGGTGATAATGTCTAATGATCTGAGGTCAGCGAAACTATGTGACAAGGCGCTAGCTAAAGCCAGAAGAATGCTAGGCTGCATAGAGAGAGGAATAATGAGTAAGAAAAGGGAAGTAATTATCCCCTTGTACAGGTCCTTGGTGAGGCCTCACCTGGAGTACTGTGTTCAGTTCTGGAGACCGTATCTCAGAAGGGACAGAGACAGTATGGAGGCAGTCCAGAGAAGGGTGACCAAAAAGGTAGAGGGTCTTCATTGAATGACTTATGAGGACAGATTGAAGAATCTAAATATGTATACCCTGGAGGAAAGGAGGAACAGGGGTGATTATGATACCGTCTTTCAGATACTTGAAAGATTTTAATGATCCAAAGTCAACGACAAACATTTTCTGTTGGAAAAAATCAGCAGAACCAGGGGTCATGATTTAAAACTCCAGCGAGAAAGACTCAGAGCCAATGTCAGGAAGTATTTCTTCACGGAGAGGGTTGTGGATGTCTGGAACGCCCTTCTGGAAGAAGTGGTGAGGACCAAAACTGTGAAGGATTTCAAAAGGGCACGGGATAAACACTGTGGATCCATAAATTCTAGAGGATGTGAATGAAATGAAGAGAAGAGGCATGGGGGTGGCTTACAGGAATGACGGCTACTACCCTTATTCAATAAACATACACACGGTTAATGAGACTCCAACATTGCTCTATGCGTCAACGACAAGAGGAAATGTGGGAAAAAGGATCTGCATTCACAAATAAGCGTGGGAGTAGCTTGCTTGTTATGGCGGTTACTACCCCAAACCAGCAGGCCGATACAGTAAAGTCCGCGGGAGAGCGGACGAACGCCTGCTCTCCCGGCGCACGCACCGGCCCTTCGCCGGTGCGCGCAATACTCTATTTAAATTAGGTGACGCGGTAGATCCCGGTAAAAGGAGGCGCTAGGGACACTAGCGCGTCTCTAGCGCCTCCTTTTTGACAGGAGCGGCGGCTGTCAGCGGGTTTGACAGCCGACGCTCAATTTTGCCGGCGTTTCTATGATTGTATGTTTTCTTTCCCCAGACACCTTGATTTTCTGTTATTTTACTTGCATTAGTTATGTAAAGTTCTTCTACTCCCCCCTTTCAGGAGGGGCAATGTAAGTAGAAAAGATTATAGCCAGGTAGAGCTGTATGCCAATCATGAGGCTCATTGAACCAAGTTTCTTTGATAGCCTCCACCATTATTGTTTCCAAGTTTGGAATTGTATTTTCCAGATTGCAAGCATTTATGCTCATAGCTTTCCAGATATTCCTGCCCCATTTCCTTGTCTTCCCACTCCCTGTTCTCATACCTGTTCCCCTTGCCTTTCCTGCTCTTATTAAGTCTTGTGAAATTAACAGGTTTGTTTTTCACCACTAATTGGGACGGTGACAGCCTGATTTTATGAGCTTTGGTTCTCCATCCCCCTTATCCAGTTTATAGTCTTGTCCGTGTATGATATGAACTATTCAGGTAGGATCCTAGACCCTGACTCTGTCAGATGTAGCCCAACCCTCTGGTAGAATTAATTGTGGCCTTCCACATATCACCCCATTCTACAAGATATCCAAAACCCTCCTACTTACACCATTTCTCCAGTCATGTATTGAAAGTTTTAGTGCAGCATGATCTATCCTGGCCTTTAACATACACAGGTAATATCCCTGAAAATACCACAGTTCTTGCCCACAGCTTAAAGCCATCCAACAATTTCTTTATTTATTCCTTTTTGATGCTTACTTGGCTGTTGGCCAGGTAAAAAAAATTCCTCTGAGTCTTGCCTAAAAGTGCTTAGCCTTTAAAGGTGATCAACCTTGAGTATGGGTATGTAAAAGTTTTGCTTGGGCTTTAGTGCTCACCTTTTTGGAAGATATTTCATATTTAGTAATCCAAGGTGTCATAGTGGATAACACATTGAAATCGTCGGTACAGTGTGCTGCGGCAGTCAAAAAAGCAAACAGAATGTTGGGAATTATTAGAAAGGGAATGGTGAATAAAACGGAAAATGTCATAATGCCTCTGTATCGCTCCATGGTGAGACCGCACCTTGAATACTGTGTACAATTCTGGTCGCCGCATCTCAAAAAAGATATAATTGCGATGGAGAAGGTACAGAGAAGGGCTACCAAAATGATAAGGGGAATGGAACAACTCCCCTATGAGGAAAGACTAAAGAGGTTAGGACTTTTCAGCTTGGAGAAGAGACGACTGAGGGGGGATATGATAGAGGTGTTTAAAATCATGAGAGGTCTAGAACGGGTAGATGTGAATTGGTTATTTACTCTTTCGGATAGTAGAAAGACTAGGGGGCACTCCATGAAGTTAGCATGGGGCACATTTAAAACTAATCGGAGAAAGTTCTTTTTTACTCAACGCACAATTAAATTCTGGAATTTGTTGCCAGAGGATGTGGTTAGTGCAGTTAGTATAGCTGTGTTTAAAAAAGGATTGGATAAGTTCTTGGAGGAGAAGTCCATTACCTGCTATTAAGTTCACTTAGAGAATAGACACTGCCATTAGCAATGGTAACATGGAATAGACTTTTTTTGGGTACTTGCCAGGTTCTTATGGCCTGGATTGGCCACTGTTGGAAACAGGATGCTGGGCTTGATGGACCCTTGGTCTGACCCATTATGGCATTTTCTTATGTTCTTAACTAATCTAAGCGGGATATCCACCATATATTACAGTCACCCTACTGCTCAAGAAAATATTCATGAAATCATTTGAGGTCATATTCATCTGCTTACTGTACTCCAAAACATGGCCGAAAACAAGTCCGAGCATAGCATGGAAGTTCAATTTATTAGGCAGCTATGAAAATGGATACAAATGCAAAATGGCCCTAGTGCTTTAAATGTGTCACTGTATCAAGAGCCTTGTGCTGCAGCGTAATCAAATGACTTTGTGAACAATCACTGTCCTTTGGTGAAACACCTTGGTGCACATTGAGCAGTGCCTCAAGGTGTTGGGCTCTTAGTTGTACTATGCACAACTGCCCTTTGGATTGTGTGGTGTAAACATCCCATCTTCTGCACTGTCTGGTGGAGCCGATTGTTACGTGCTCCAAAGAATCTGACATTCTGAACCAAATATGGATTTTTATGGCTTAAATTGTAATGGAACCCCAGAACATTTGCTTGAACTTCCCTTGCAGTATATTCAAACCTATAACTGTGCCTGCTAAAGAAGAGGAAGGTTGTTAGAGGCACCATATGATGATGTTCTAAGTAATCAATTCCTGATAGAGAAATGATTGAAAATTTAAAAAAAAAAAAAAACCCGCTTGCTTTCTTCTACTTTGCAATGAGGGATGCCGCCAGCCTTGAAAAGGGTTCTGCAGAAACTGCCTTGGAAGTTTGACCTGGTACCTTGGATGCTGGTGACTGGGTGGCATGGAGACCAAGCACAAACTGCTCTATACAACAGTTCATGGTTTGTGAGCCATGCCAGCAATAATGGAATGAGCTAGGGATAGCTCCAAACACCTCGGCAGTTCATCAGACAATAAAGTATCGTGTTACCCAGGGTGCAGTGCACCATGTATGAGCTGCTTGACTTGCCTTTTGAAAAACAAACTATAAATGCACATATGCAGTAAAGATCAATTATCCAGAAAAGCCAGTGCCAAAGCCATTCAGGCTAATGGCACTTCTAGATAATGGGAGTTCTAGATAAGTGCAGTTTTCTGAAAAAAGGAATTTCAGAGAGTGGGAGTTTTTCAGATAAAGGATCACATGATGCCAACCAATTCATGGATGAAAGATTTTCCAGATAATAGATCAAAGTCCAGGGACAGAGATGTTTTCTACATATAATGAAAGTTTCAAGTTAATGAATCTTAGAAAAACAGTGCTCTGCTGCATACATGTGTATGCACATAGTGGAGGAGGAGTAACCTAGTGGTTAGAGCAGGGGGCCGAGAACTAGGGAAGCCAGGATTCATATCCCATTGCCATTCCTTGTGACGTTGGGCAAGTTACTTCACCCTCCATTGTCCCAGGTACAAACCTATAGGGTAATTTACTAATCTGTGATATTTTATTGTGGGGGGGGGGGGTGTGAAATATCATTGGGGACATCCCTGACAAAATATTGTGGTGTCGATATTACACAACAAAAAATTGTGCGGCGAAACAGAGCCTACTCACACAATAGTGGCCCACCTCATCCGGGGCCACCATCTCATAAAAGGGTCCGAGGCCCTAAAATCACCGTCCAGATTTGCCCCCAAGGTCCTATGGAGACCCCGGCCCCCCCTCCACCTTCCAAGGCGACACGGCCTCCCCTCCAAAAAAAAAAAAAAACACCTTTGAATCTGCACAGTGGTGGCATGCTCCTCTCCCCAGTCCCCTCCCCTTGGTCTTAAAATCCAACCCCTTGCCCCAAGAAAAAAAACCCTCCCATTACCCCCCCCATGCATCAGCCCCCATCCCTCCCCCCTGCAGTCAAAATACGATAATTTCCCTGGGGTCTAGTGGTCCCCCTCAAGCCCCTCCCTCCACCAGAAAAAAAGATCCTGGTGATCTGGGGAGGCACCCCAACCACCCCTCCTCTACGTCTCTGAAGGCTCATTGCAGTATAGTAGGGGTCCAGAGTGCCCCCTAACTAAGTCCCATCGATGCCATTTTCCAAAATGGTGTTGACTTGTCTTTGCCCCTATCACGTGATGGGGCAAAGTCCAGGGACTGGCAGTTGGTCTACCCAGGTGGGCAAGGTGGGTGGCAGTCTACCCAGACCCACAGGGTCATTTCTGCATTGGTGGGGGTGCAGGTTTTTGGAGGCTTGTCTCTTTAACAGGCCTCCCAGGGACAGTGGGATGTGCTTTAGCATCTCGATGTCTCCAGAAACAAATAACTGCACCTTCCTAAAATACGTTAATATAATGTGGCTGAAGTTTTTCCAGTCAGCAGCATTATTTTGTTTGCATGGAACTGATTATTCATGAGCTGCTACGCGTGCATTAGGCAATTTTTATGCATGTAAATGCATGCAAAGCAGCTCATTTCAATAGGGGGAGGAAATTTTTGAAGGTATGCAATATATGGCATTTAAAGAACGTTAAATGCTGTTTTATGTGCAATATCTCTTTACCTCAGCTTACTTAATGTATTTTTTAGATTATGAGCCCTCTGAGGACAGGGAAAATAATTAATTTAATGTATCTAAATGTAACTTGTCTTGAGCTACCAATGAAAAGTGAAAGCTAAATAAATATATTGCCCGTTTTGCAGCTGCTTAATATGGCTCCAAACTTGAGAATAACATTTTAACTAGTAACAAATGTTCTCAAATTTGGGGATGCATTAAGTGATTGGCAAAATGTGCAATATTCTGGCCACTGAATTATTGTTTGACCAATTTGAAATTGAAGGAAGGGGTGGGGGCGATTCGTCATTTCTCCTAGAAATACCCAATGTTAAATACTTTTATCTTGACGTCGAGTAACTCATTATTCAGCCTCACCCCTTGCTCTGTCTCTAGCCCCAAACAATTTAAACATATGTCCATGTATCAAAATAAATTATATGCTGGCCATGTTTTAGTACAGATTGTGATTTCTCCAGAAGATCTTGATAGTTATACACCCTTCAGATCAGCAAAGTACTCTTTACTGCATCCCAGTTGTGCAGGGTGTGAAGATTACCAGATCATTTTAAACTGAAAAAACATCACGGAATTTTTTTTTTTTTTTCAATTCTTTATTTATAGTGTTTTTTTACGAACAAATACAAGGAATATACCTTGACGGAAATAACAGAAAAATTTAACAAAAGGAAACATTCAAACCATCATATATATATATTCATATACAATGGATTACGGAATATTTAAACAACTTCCCATCACCTCATACTTTGGACATAAATCAGCAATGTATTCCATTCATCTTTCTGTATGCATCACTAATGAAAAGACAATTACTAATATCCGATCAGAACTGATGTGATCAGTGAGGAAAAAGGCAACTACTCAGATTAGTGTCCCATTTGTTATATTGATAACTAGTGAGCGTCGCAAATGAGTTTGTAAGCTTTTCATTTAATCAAAATAATCTCATGAAAATAAATACACATATGAACATAAGGTATACTATGCTGGGTCAGACCAAAGTCAGCATCCTATCTCCGACCATGGCCAGTCTGGGTCACAAGTACCCCGCACGTCCAAAACAGTAGATCTTGTTACTCTCTTACAGGGATAGAGCTGGCTTTCCCTAGCCTACCTGGCTAATAATGTTTTGTGGATGTTTTTTTATGGAATCTATCCAAACGTTTTCAACCACAATATGCTGGTCATCTCTTCTGACAGATTCCACAGCTTGATTGTGAATAAAAAAGTACTTTCTATGATCTGTATTAAATCTGTGATTATTAGTTTCATGGAGTGTTCTGTGGTTTTAATATTGTTTGAAAGGGTAAATAATCCTCATTTATGTACCCATTCCACTGCACTCCACTCCTAATTTTGTCTTACCTCTCAACCTTCTCTCTTCCAAGGCAAAGAGCCCTAACATGCAGCCCATCATGGCGAAGCTGTTCCTTCACCTTAGTCATCTTTTTTGCCCTTCTCATCACCTTTTCTAATCTGTCTTTTTTGAGATGGTGTGACCAGAGGTACCAAACGCCAAAAAAGATGAGATAGAATAGTCTCCACTGCTGTGCAGACCTTTAGTAAATCTCAAGTTTTCACTTGAGATTTACTAAAGGTCTGCACAGCAGTGGAGACTATTCTATCTCGTCTTTTTTGGCGTTTGGTTTTGATTGCTAAGACGAGTGCCGCAGTTCTTTGTTACAGTGACCAGAGGTACACCATGGATCAATACAGTGGCAATAGGATCTTTGTTTTATTCTCTATTCCTTTTCAGATCATGTCTAACATTCTGCATATTTTTTTTGACTGCTAGCACATGCAAAGATGAGAACATCAATGTTTTGTCCATAAGGACTCCCAAAGTCCTTTTCCTGGCTGGTGACTCCTAAAACAGAATTCAGCGTTGTGTACCAATAGTTGGGATTATTTAGGTCTATGTGCATCACGTTGCAGTTGTCCATATTAAATTGCATCTGCCATTTAGATGTCCAGTCTCCTAGACTCGCAAGGGCCTTCTGCAGTTCCTCCCAGTTCACTGCTGTTTTAACAACTTTGAATAGTTGTGAGTCATCTACAAATTTGATTACCTCACTCACTCTTTTGTAGTTCATTTATGAATATAAATTGATATCAATCCCTGGGGCACTCTAACTATGACCTTTCTCTATTTAGAAAACTGATCATTTAAGCCTATCTGCTGTTTCCTGTCCACAATAGGACATCCCATGACCTTTTACTTTCCAGAGGAGTATGTCATGGGATATTGTCAGATGCCTTTTGAAAATTCAAATACATTGTACCAGTTGATTCACCATTATCTACAAGTTTATTTAAGCCTTCAAAAGACCTAATAGATTTGTACGAGAAGGCTTCCCTTTACTAAAACCATGTTTACTTCTCCCCATTAAGTCATATCTGTTTAGATGGGTCAGTAAGTTTGTTATTAAGAATAGCTTCTACCATTTTGCCCAGAACCAACATCAGGCTCACAGGTCTGTAGTTTCCCAGATCACACCTGGAACCCTTTTTAAAACTGATGTTACATTGGCCATCCTTAAGTCTCCAGGAACTGTGGCTGTTTTAAATAGTAGGTTACAGTTTACTGGTAACAGGTCTGCACTTTCATGTTTGAGTTCTCTCAGAACCCTGTGGGGTACATTTTAAAACACAGCGCGTGCGCGTACTTTTGTTCGCGCATCAGGCGCGAACACAAGTACGCCGGATTTTATAAGATACGCGCGTAGCCGCGCTTATCTTATAAAATCTGGGGTCTGTGCGTGCAAGGGGGTGCACATTTGTGCAACTTGCGCGCACCGAGCCCTGCGCGCGCTGCCCGTACCCTCCGAGGCCGCTCCGAAATCGGAGCGGCCTCGGAGGGAACTTTCCTTTCGCCTCCCCCCACCTTCCACTCTCTTCCCCCTACCTAACCCACCCCCCCCGGCCCTATCTAAACCCCCCTACCTCTGTCGCACAAGTTACGCCTGCTCGAAGCAGGCATAACTTTGCGCGCGCCGGGCCGGCTGCCGCGCGCCATGTTCCGGTCCGGAGGCTGGTCCGGAGGCCGCGGCCATGCCCCCGGGCCGAAACCACGCCCACGGCACCCCCTCCAGATGATGCGCCGACCGCGTCACGCCCCCCTGACTCGCCCACCCTAAGAAAGCCCCGGGACTTACGCGCGTCCCGGGGCTTTGCGCGCACCGGAAGCCTATGCAATATAGGCTCGACGCGTGCAGGGGCGTTTTAAAAGGGTTACGCGCGTACCTTATGCACATAACCCTTTTAAAATCCGGCCCTTGGTGAATACCATCCAGTCCTGGTGATATTCTTGTTTGTCAGTTTGATCTATTACATCTGCCATTGTCACAGAGATTTGTCTTAGTTTCTCAAAATCATCACCATCAAAGAAAGTTTATGGTGTGGGTTATGTCCCCAGCATCATCTTCAGTAAAGACCGAGGTAAATAATTTGTTCAGGTTTTTCTATTTCCTTGCTGTCCCTAAGCTACTCTTTACCTTTTACTCATGTAAAGGCTCAATGGACTCCCTCATGGGATTTTTGCTTTGAATGTATTTGAAAAAGGTTTTATTATTAGTTTTTGCCTCTCTGGCAAGCATCTTTTTTAATTTTTTTCATGGATTATCCCACTACTGGCTTACACTCTTGCCTGGTTTTCCTTACTAGGGTTTGCTTTCCATTTTTAAAAAAATCCTTTTTGGCTTTAACTGCTTCTTTCACAACCCTATTAAACCAAGCTGGCAGTTATTTGTTGGGTTTTTTGTTTTGTTTTTAGGTTTTTTTAACTTTTTTTTTTTTTTTTTAAATCTGTCAAATACATTTTCTTCTGGGCTTTCAAGCTGATGTTTTTAAACAAGTTCCATGCTTCATGTAAACTTTTAACCTTAGCAATTGCTCCTTGTGTTTCTTTCAACCTAATTTACTCATTCTGTCATAATTCTCCCTTTTTTAAAGTTATTTGCTACTGCAGTAGTTGTGCTTAATGATCTCTCTCCAGTGATTGTCAAATTTGATTGCATAATATGATTGCTATTGCTAAGCAGTAAGTCCTTGTACTGGGTCATTTGATTTATCCTGTCATGTCAATATAATTTATATCTTGTCCCATTAGTTTTCCTCCTATTGTGTCTCTGATATGCCTTTTACATCTCTATCCTCCTATAATGCAATACATTCTAACTCACCAATATTATTATTTTTACTTCTGGCATTTGCATAGACATTTTAAAGTATGTTTTCTTTTATTTGTATTTACCTATTATCAGATAATAAATGCAGTTTTGAGTCATTCATATCTTTATGCTCTTTATTTAAATCCAGTTGGCTACAGCCTCTCTATTGGGATAATCTACCTTCTCAGTTTTGTAATTATCTTTGGAAAATACTTCTCTCTGAGCCTTGCACTCCTTAGCAACTATTGACTTTCCCCTGTGGTCTCAGTTAAAATCTGTTCTGTCTTGTTATTAAATGTTAATACTTGGTTAAGGTGGAGCCCATCCTGTCAGCTCCCCCTTCTATAAAATGTTCCTCAGTTCCTAACAAATTTAAAGCCTGCTTCCCTGCACCATCTCAACCACATATTGGAGCTCATCCTGCCTCTGGGGTCTTGCATGAGGCATGGGGAACATTTATCAGCCAAATATACATTTGTTGACTAGAAACAAACTTTTGCAAAGGATATAAATCTGGCCAGACAATCCATTTCAATCAGAAATTAAAAAAGTAAAACTCTGTTCTCCAGGCCAGGAAGATGATAGAGCCATATCAGTTCTCGAGTCTAGACTAACAGTCTAAACAGAATGATCGCAAGAGACTAACACATGGATACAAACATTCTAGACATAAAATTTGAAACATTCCGGTCAATAAGGGTCACCAGTTCTGGTGCCATGTATGGAAATTGGAAGACACAAATTAAAGTAGAAAAATAATTACATAAAAGTTCCAGTCAAGTTATCTGTTTCTGCCCATTTGGGTGAAGAAGGTCTAAAGTGTAAATCCCATCACCACCACCACCAATGGACATGGGCTCAAGGACAAAATACTCAAGATCTTCCAGAACGTGATGTTGGTGGCCATACTGGTCTACTGTTAGTACTTCTAATTTCTTAGTGACGGCAGATAAAGACCAAATGGTCCATCTAATCTGCCCAGCTATTTGCTTGTGTTAGTAACTGCTACTTTGTGCAGGTTACCCCCGTGTAATGCAAAGACAGCTCTGATGTTAGAGGCTCCTAATCCTAAAATTTACAGGAACATATATTGTATGACAATTAGATGCAGTTTGTATGAAAATCCAAAATGCTGATGTTGAAAGAACCAAAGCTCCTGGGTCTATAAACAAATGGAACAGGTCCCACCCTTAAAATGGCTTATGTAGGCCTTGTTACCCAGATGCCTCTCGAAGGCATAAATGAGTTCACTTTGCCTTTACTGGAATGAAAAATGAGGCTGGATCCATCATTTTATTTTCCTTCTCATTGCGTCAGGCAGATGATTTTTTTTTTCTGTTTGAAGGCTCTGGATTGCACCTGGATGTCCCAACAGAGGATTTTAATTCCCACCAGAGTTTTCTTTAATACCCCTACTGCCATGCAGATGTTTAGAGTCTTTTGTTTTAAGAAACTTGGCATTCCAGCAATGACTGACCAGAAAACTATGCGCCCCCCCAGTTCAAGGCCAGCTTTTTAAATCATTACTGGTCTGGGCTCCCTTGCATTCTGGTAAACTGAAGATTTACTCATATCTGTGGGAAATGGTATTCACTTCACATCTATTAAGAAAAAAAACAAGCCACGTCTTTGAAAGCTGGTTATATTTACATTCCTGTAGCTTCAGGAGGATTGAAAGCGTTCTCTTTTATTCATTTTTAATTGAATTACTGTTTTACAGGTGGTTTCAGAACAGATTCTTTCCAAACAAAGCATCTGGAAAAGCAGATGGGTGCGTTGTCATCCTGAGCGTATGAATGTCATAAAATATGTTTGTAGGGGGGGAAGAAAAGGACATTTTATTTTATTGCATTTTTTTTTAAATTGCATTAGCTGAAAGTCTGCTGTCCTGGACAAAAACAATGGCCCAGCTGTGGAGAAATTGCAGTGTGTTGCAGGAGGACTGCTTTTGTTTTCACTCAGAGAACAGGAAAGTGAGTTCCTACTGTTCAGACGTCTGAAGTCCTGGGTTTTGGTTTCACTCACCCTTAGTGTTCTAAACTAGTCATCTTTTATAAGTTCATATGTGCTGTTGATGGTCTTTGTTATATTGCGCTTTTATATAAGGAGATCTCCTCTTGCTGTAGTTTAGTCCTAGTACAGAGCAGCCGATCAACTGTGTAAATTTACAGATGCCGTATGTCTAAAAAAAAAAAAAAAAAACTCTGGGGAAGAGTTCCCCCATGGCTAACATTGGTCCAGATGGCATTGTATCAAATTAGAGGGAGGGCTCGTGTCAGCTATTTGACCAGTTTATTGTTGAATACCTCTCTGATGCTTGATAACGTAATGATGTCCTCCAGAGGCGTCAAGAAAAAACACCGAATCTGCATTCAATCCACTATTGTCCCTGTGCTGCAGTCTAATTAATAGAAACATAGAACAGGTTGGCAAATTAAAGCCGAAATGATCCATCCATTCCATCCTTATCCATCTTCTGTCCACTTACCACAGACTTTAGTCGATCCTTGGTATTTCAGGTTTTTTTCCTACCCCCAGCATAGAAACATAGAACGTATGCTCTGTAGCCAGAAAATCCAAACAGCACTGTGCACCACTCAGCTAAAGTGAGGTTATTTATCACCTTAGTCAAGCACACAGAAAAGTTAAATCCCCAGCAATGTCCACAATTCATAACTCTTCCTCAGAGAACAGAATTCACTTGCTAATAGGTGCCCTTATTGATTTAACTGCAACCAACTATCCTCTTCTTAAATTGATTCAAAACATTTTTTTTTAAATTGGGATAACAGTGTTTTATCATGTTTTTTTTAAATTCTTTAACATTTTGAGGTGAATTTTCAAAGCCATTTATGCTTTTATGCATGTAAATGGCTGTTCTAAAATATGCTGGAGCCCATTGCATGTGAAAGCAAGCATATAACCTCATTTTGTGTATTCTTTCAGGTGTACTGTGGAGAAGTGTTCCAGGAAGCTGAGGTTAAAGGCTTGCATGCATGCTTTTTTATTTTTAAAAGTATCGGGTGATTTTCAAAGGAGTTATACATGTAAATGCAACATGCTATTGTAGCACTTTTCAAAAGCCATTTACCTATGCACTAAATGCAGGTAAAACCTATTAATTCAATGGCATATATTGTAGCAATTTTCAAATGCCAACTTACATGGGTAAAGTGCATTTATACATGTAAAACCAAGTGATCTCCTGGTGGCGCCAGACTGGTCTAGGTGTCCGTGGTATGCTGAGTATAGCGGAAACTCCTGGTGGAGGCCCCCCTTCGTCTTTCGCCATACATGGATCTGTTGCAGTAGGGAACAGTTCTTCATGAGGATCCAACCCGGTTCTGTTTTATGGTTTGGCCCTTGAGAGGGCTCGCCTGTTAAAGCATGGTTACTCCTTTGCCGGGGATTGCCACCTTACTCTACGCTTGCAAGTTCTGCACTTCCTTGATTTATGTGTGAGTTGGAGAGTTTTTGAAGCCTGGTGTAAGGAGTGGGGTGTTTTTTCCCTCATTCAGTTAAGATCCCTCTCATTCTGGAGTTTTTGTAGGATGGGTTGACTAGGTTTGGCACTGAAAGGTGCAGATTGCGGCTCTTCGCCTGGTGAATAGTGTTTCATTGTCGTCTCATCCTGATGTGGCCCATTTTTCGAAGGGAGTGAAGCATCTTCGGCCTCCCTTGAGTTTACTGGTTCCCTTGTGGAGTCTTAACTTGGTGCTGGATTTTATGGCAGGCCTTACTTTCCGACCACTATGTAGCCTTTCCTTGTGGTTATTGACCTTGAATACTGTGTTCCTGGTGGCTATATGTTCAGCACGTCAAATATTTAAGCTGCAGGCCTTGTCTTGTCGGGAGTCATTCCTTTGGGTGACTCCTGGGGCGTTTCAGCTGCATACTGTTCCATCCTTTTTGCCAAAGGTAATCTCAGACTTTCATTTGAATCAGTCAGTTTCCTTGACTTCCCTGGATAAGGTCAGGGATGCGGAGGAGTAGTCTCTTGCGTTCCTTGGATTTCAAGCGCCTTGTCGTGCAGTATCTGAAGGTTTCTGAACTTTTTCGAAATACGGACCGCCTGTTTGTTCTCCATAGTGGGAGTAAACAGGGCTCTCTGATTTTGCGGTCTACCATAACTCACTGGATTAAGGAGATAGTCACGGCCGTGTATGTGAATGCTAGAAAGCCGTTCCACTGGAGCTCAGGCAGTATCATGGGCGGAGGTTAGATTGTTGTTTCCCATCGATATTTTCTGAGCTACGACATGGTCCTCTTTACACACTTTTTCCAGGTTTTATTATCTGGATGTGCAGGCCCGGGAGGATGCCGCCTTTTTTTAAAATTTGTTATTTACTATTTATTTGCCATGCTGGGTCAGACCAAGGGTCCATCAAGCCCAGCATCCTGTTTCCAACAGAGGCCAAACCAGGCCACAAGAACCTGTCTAGTAACCAGACATTAAGAAGATCCCATGCTACTGATGCCAGTAATAGCAGATGCCATTCCCTAAGTCAGCTTGATTAATAGCAGTTAATAATGTGCTCTGTCAATAACTTCTGCATACGATAAGCGGAGATTACTGCTGCAAAAGCTTGGTAAAAAGGAAGGTCTTTTAGATTTATTTTTTTTTTTTAAGTTTTTGGACACAGTTCCTATCTTAATTGTTCAGGAAAGGAATTCCTCATTTCTGCATCTGCTACCGCAAATGGATCCATTTCACAGACAAACATCTTCCATCAGGCCACACGCTTCTACTAGGTCTATAAATTTTACAAGATGGTGCTTCACAGTTAAGAGCCGTTTGTATCAATGTAAGGATCTTAAACTTTACCTTTCACTGAATCAGCAGCCAGTGAAGTGATTGAAAAACAGAGAGAGAGAGATGCTGGTATCGAGAAGTGCCTCTAAGTATTACAACTGCTTTGCAAGGCACTGACTCAGGACTGATATTGGTAGGCTTAAATAGGCAGAGTTACAATAGTCCAGCTTCAATAGAATCAGAGCCTGCAACATTGCCATGAAATCATCAGGACTGAGATACGGCTACCCATGCAAAAGAAATACTGAAACATTGAAAAATACTGGCATCAAACATTATAATAGCAATATGAACCTACAGTAAACAACGCTAGAAGACCATCCCGAGGATGATTAAATACCAATACTGTTACCATAATCCTTTTCCCTTCATTTCTTTATGCTCCCTTTTTCACCACCAACCTCTCCCCCATCCCTTCTTCTCTCCCACTGTTAATTTATGCAACTTTGTTTTAATTGTTTATTCTCTGTTTGATTTTTTTGTAAACCGTTATGATGGCTGCACCGAATGACGGTATATAAAACTGAATAAATAAATAAATAAAGTATTGAAGACCTTTACCAGTCAAAGCTCAATACATACACTTTTTGTCTCTATAGTGTCATTGTTGGCTGTTTACCAAAGCCTAAATGATTGCTTTATATGCAAACTGTCCAGACTTGCCCCATTGAAATGACACTTTTAGTGTGCTGATTTTAGTGGAAAGGCTCTTAAGTCTCTACCTTTGTATCAATTACCCGCTAAAACAAAAGTGATAAATAGGTTTTCCATGTGCTCCTTTTCCCCATGATAACATAGTCTTTATTTTATTGTTTAAATGATGCCATTGAGATGTCAAATGAATATTACCGAGAGACATTTTACAAGCAGTGCAGAAAATGAGTAGTTTGGACAAACAAACTGCGGGCCAACTTGTCAAAGATGTTTTATTTAGCAGTGCCCTCTGCCGTAAGAGGTCCCATTCCTATTGGATGATGTATTTAAACCCCACTGACTGTTAGCTGTACAGTAAAAAACAAATAATAATAATAAAAAAACAATTGAGCCATCGTAAGACGTTAATTGCCCGATTCACTAAACTTTTTTTTTCCCCATGAAGACATAGAATGGGAGGAAGGCCTTAATAACTCAGGCCCTAAGAATGATGGTACAACTGTTGCTTTAAATTTCCATTGTGCATTTTATTTAAACAGGGATGCTTTGCAATTTTAATATTTCAAAAATATGTCACTTCCAAGTTGAGCAAAGTAGGTATGATTTAAAGAAAATGCATTTCTCTTCTTCCCCCTAATAAAGCATCAGGAGTTCTCTAGCTAGCAGCCATATGCAAAAGATGTATTAATCTGAACTTTTTCCGCTACAAGTCCCACCTTCAAATGTCACCGTAGAGCTGCAAGAACACCACCACCCTCTAGATACAAAAACTTATTCCGCTTTGTGGTCACATCTGAAAAAGGGACCAATGAGGTTTGGAAAGCTGTTGTACTACAGTGCCTCAGAGGAAAGCAACAGAAAGATATAGAATGCCACCAGCTAACCTTAAATCAAGATATGCTGCAAGCAACCCAACGTTCCCAAGAAAAACTCTTCCATTCAAAACATGAATGAGTAATAAAAGAAAGGGTGATCATACCAGGTTACTAGCGCACACATTTTTTGGTACCTATAACAATTCAATAGTTATACCACCCCATAAATGAATCTTTAATTCACATAGTTCAAAAAATTGTTTTAAAGGCAGTAAACGAAACCACATATGAAATGTTGAAGTCCATTACAAAACCTGATAGCGGCTTTGTTTCAGCCTGCATCGGTGCTCAGTGGTTGAAGGGATAGAAAATTTCGCTTTAGAATGACTCCTCTTTCTGGACTGGCTTCTCTTCAGAATTAAAAGGAACTGGAACGTGACAGGATCTCAAGGAAGCACCCAACTGACCACGTCACATCACATGATATTAAAGAGAGCCAACAGAGTGAACCTGGCTAAGTCTAAGGGCCACCGTTCACGAATGCCTATTGTAGGCACTGAGGAGGAAGTTTCCTATTTGGTGAATCGTACATGCCATCCCAGCAGCTCTCCCGGTCCTAGATCATCAAGCATATGAAACTTTATGAATCATACTTGTGAATAAATGTTTACATGTATTCCTCCAAACCACAAAAAAGAAAAGAAAAAAAAAAAACAAGCGGGTGAAAATAGAACAGACTTTTTTCGGGGGGACAGTTGACAGTTGAAAATGCAGAGAAAAAAATGCAGTAAAACTACAATGAAACTTTCCAATCCCACATTTGTGGGTAGATTAAAACTACCGGATTGGTGCCAAGTCTGCGGGTACTTTTTAACCTATGGATTTGTATTATTATTTTTCAAAGTGAAAATATGCATGTGCTGTCCCTTTGAAAATCATTGGAAAATACCACACACACCTACACACCTGCTGATGCATGTGGGTAGCTATATATATATCTATGAAAATCCAAAAATATGCGTGTAAATGCATACATCTTCCCCTACTGTGGAAAAAAATACATGCTAAGAGGCCCTGTGCACATACTTGACTGTACGTGGGAAGGGTAATTTTCTACAAGCCCATTTCCATGGGGAAAGCACTGTTTTACCCTCAGAAATAGTTTTGAAAATTGCCTTCATAATTTAATTTTGATTAATATGCTGCCTTTTGTGACTGATCAACCATTTCTAAGCAGATCATGTTCGGGAACTGTACAGATTTCCCTGTCCTCCAAGGACGGATAATCTAAGTTTCTACCTAAGACATTGAAGGGTAAGGAGACTTATCCAAGGTTACAAGGAGCATCAGCTGGATTTCAACTCTAGATTCCCTGATTCACAGCCCGCTGCTCTAACCACTAGGCATTTCATGGAATAAAAGGGCAATTTTCAAAGGGATTTTTATGGTTTAATTAATTTTCTCCCAAAAGCATCACAATGTTGTAAACCCTATTGAATGCCTCCCCCTCCAAAAATGCCCTGAGGTGTCAAGGTGAAGTCCACTCAGCACATCAGTACTAACCGAGACTCATAAGTAAGCTCCCCCATGAGTACTTCCGCCCAGTAACCCTCCCCACTTCCCCCATAGTGCCAGTGTCCAAAGCTATATGAACTGATTTGAATCAAGTTGATGTAAATCACCAATAGGAGGCCATTTATTTAAATTTGTTTTCCATTGAGTCACATATTTCTTAAAAGATTATGCAAATCTGATCACTAAAACAGATTAATTTACAACTCAGTTGAACATTTTAAAGCATCTGGGAGAGTATACGTTGTATAGCGTTTTACATAACTTGAGTTTTTATTAATGCAGGAAATAGTGCATAATACTCATTACCTGCATCATGCTGCAGATACAGTGGCAGCACATTATGAATGGTAAGAATGTCTTCCCTGTTTCCTTTCTACTCTACCTCTGTCCTTTCCAAAAATCTCTCTGCTGTAATTGAATCTGCCGCCTTGCTTGGTCCTGCTCCACCACTAAGTAAGCACAGAACAGCAACAGTCCTGTCCAGCCTATCTCTGTGCACATGTGACATTTGTCTGTAGAGAAAGAGAAACTTAAACCCAGAACTTCCCAGAAGCAAGAGCTAGTAGTTACTGGGCAGATGTGGACAGACTAGATCTCATTTCGTGAGATGAAAAACTGAAACGAATGGCCATGTTTGATTGGTAGATGACTTCAATGTATGTGTGTGAGTGTGTCATTCTGATGAGACTGCGTGTGTAGGTTTAGTATGTTTGTCATGGGATTTAATTTCAACTGTTATTTTTAATATGGGAGAGAAATTTAGTATTTTTTTAATTTTTTAAATCAGGTTTACATTTTTAAAGAAATTGGATTATATTTTGTTTTAAAATCATCGATTTTTTTTTGTCCAACCCCGTTACAAAGAGGGTGGTACTTTTTATCCACACACTTTGCAGCAGTTTTCAAAGGGAAAGTACATGCGTGCTTTCCCTAGGAAAAATACTATAGGAGAACATCCCACACACACTTGCTTATTTGTGCGGGTACCTTTTTCTGAGAAAACAATTGCATGCCTGCTTTTGTAAGTTGAAACTCCTACCCCTGGGAGTGCTTTTTTCCAGTGTGGGTAAAGATACTTGGGTGGTGACACTGTGTGCATAATTTTACTGGCACACAAAATTATGCATTTTTCAAAGATCCCAGAGCCATAGGTTAAAGCTCGGTATTATCCATGGAGGTGGCTTTAGAAATGGCCCCTTCAATGCAAGAAGGCACATAGTACAAAAAAACTGCACATGAACATTAACACAAAGACAGCAACCACCATTTGGAAGTAACACAGGCGTTTAAGGCTTGTTGTCCACATTAAAACCCTTCGGCAAATAAGCAGCTGTGCTTGCTTCTTTTACCCTTCTGCTATGAGCGCCGCTGAAGTCCTCCCGCTGGGCTCATAAATGGTAGATCTTCTTTTAGAAAACAAGTCCAGTGGCAGAACTTGCAGATGCTGTGCTTTCTCCAGCTATCTGTCATTCAGATAGCTGATTCAGACTGTGCTAGATAATTAGGTGTAAAATTCCGCAAATAAGTTGCCTAATGTATTCACATAATTCTCTTATAATAGAGCAACTTACGTGCGTACCCCTTGGCCCCATCCTGGGATACCCCAGACCAATCCCTTTTTGTGCATATAAATCTGCACAGGAAACCAAAAAATACATGTGTATTTTTGATGATTATAAAACAGAATGCACACAAGTGCAAGCTACCTTCATGCATATATGCTACTTTTACGCACATAACTGCTTTGAAAATTCACTCCATTGCGGGTAGGTGGGTGTTATATTTAAGTGAGCTTAAACAACTCTCTTTTTCTTTTTTTTTTTTTTTGTGATTTGGCCAGTTACGTGTTCCTTTGCATTTCTGCCTTTGTAGCTATTTTGCATGGTGTTCGTGTTCATGCTGTTAATATAACAAGAGACAAGTCAAAATGGGACTGTCCAAAGAACAAGTCAAGCCTTTCCTTTCTGTGAAACTGGTTAATTATTTATACTGTGCCTGCTCTACTGTAGCTCCATCCATTCATTCATTGGTTGGAAACTCATCGTGCTTTGTTTCTTTTGGGCGCTGGAAGTGGCACGCACAGCTTGCGTTGCCGATGACAGATAGACATATAAGCTTGCCACCCACAACTGCAATTATCGCTTGGCCCCAAACTACATTTTCAGAAGTTAAAATAATCATTAATCCATGCATTACTAATGCAAGATAGGGAGAGAAGTATTTGTTTTCTTCATTCCGTCTTTGTGAGTTAAAGCCTGATATTTTGATACTTGCCTTTACTTTGAAGAGGAGATGAGGCTTCAGCCCCGTGAAATCTGTGGATGATTAAATTGCACCGGGAGAGCAGGCCTTGGTTTGTGGAAGGGGTTCAGAGCGAGCAAGTTTGGGTTGAAAAAAATAGGAGTCAAGTCAAAGTCCTTCTCGGCAACTTGTTCAGGCTGCAGCTACTGTGAATATTTTCTCAGTATAGGGACTCCATGCTTGTCTAGGTTGGTAAAGGGATACAAAGCCTTTGACCCTATAGGTTACAAGTTCAAATCTAGTTTACTTTGTTAGAGACTGCACATTATTTTGGCAATTTTGAACAAAACAATACAGATTGTAATTTAGTCTCTGTCTGGCAAGAAAATTATTTTTTTAATATTATGTTAAACCAACTTTGCTTTATAGCCATTTAAAAACTTCGAATTCATACACATGACTTTAATATACCGTGAAAAGACTTTAAAATATTACTGGTATTTTAACCCTGAGTACATCAGTCTATGAACCTGACTTTCTCTGCACCTGAAACATGTCTCCCAATATCTCATTCTTTTGGATCCTAGCAGTTTCTTCTTGCTCTTTTGTACTTCCAGCTCAGGCTGGGTTTTGGCACCATGAACTTTCATTCACAATTGCTCAGAGATGTTCCCCCTATTTTATATCCCCTTCCAACTCGCTCAGCCTAGTCATCATAGCAAGAGTCCTTGGCCAGAAGTCGTGCACCGGGGCTCCTTTTCGAATGAGGCAATCATGGTGCCAAAATCTGACCACTAGGTGTCACCAGTGCCTGACTGTGGGGAACGTGAAAGCTGCCTCCGCAACATCCCCAGCTGCCTCGGGCCTATGTAAAGAAGCTGGGTAGTAAAACTGTGCTGAAATTCAGCACACAGTTTCTCAAGGCATGCACTAAAAAGTAATCTTATTAGTAGGCTAATGCATCTGGAGTTTAAAAAAAACGAAAAGGAAGCACCAACCTAAAAATGTATGTAGAAGAGATGCTTGGTGCTCATAAAATACAATTTATGCACATAAATACTGCCTTCTGCACATAAAGCATGATTTATATGCATAAAACATGGTTTATATATCAAAACATTTTTCATACATAAATCATGGTTAATGTGCACAAAACATAGTTTAGGAGCATTAACCTTGATTTCTGCACATAAATGTTGTGCTTCTAAAAGCTGTGCACACAACATAAATCATGTTGTGTGCATAAATGTTGAGTACAGGACCCCAACACCAGGAACACCAAGTTCAATCTCATAGACTAATATTAGCCCAAGGAACTTTACCTCTGACCAGGAATTACATTTGCAGCATTAAAAAAAAAAAAAGTAAAACCTCCATACATCTCTGAGTTGGGAAATATTAGCTAATGCTTTGATTAACATGAGATTTGCATAGAAGTGCTAATCTGTGTTCACGTTTTTACTCAGGTTTGTGAACACAGTTTTTCTGCATAAAACTCCTCACTACATCGGAAGTACAGTTCTGTATCCAAAAAATGTGTAGAGAACTATGTGCTGACACAGCCTAGGGTACCTTATTGCATTGGGGCTTCAGGGGGTGGAAGATCTAACACAGGAATGAAACATAGATCCTCTGCAAGACTTAGATAATTAAATCTGATCATCCACTGTGTTACAGTGAGTAGGATTAAATGGTCAGTTTCACATTGGAAAAAGGTAAATAGTGGAGTGCCTCAGGGATCTGTACTTGGACCAGTGGTTTGTAATAAATTTATAAATGATCTGGAAAGGGGTACAACGAGTGAGGTGATCAAATTTGCGGATGACACTAAATTATGTAGAGTATTTAAATCTCAAGTGGATTGTGATGAATTGCAGGAGGACCTTGCGAGACTGGGCTTCCAAATGGCAGATGAAATTTAATGTAGACAAGTTAAAGGTGATGCATATAGGGAAAAATAACCCTTTGCTATAGTTGCACAATGTTAGGTTCATCTTAGGAGTTATCACCCAGGAAAGAGATCTAGATGTCATAGTGGATAATACATTGAAACTGCCGGCTCAGTATACTATGGCGATCAAAAAAGCAAACAGAATGTTAGGAATTATTAAGAAGGGAATGGCAAATAAAACGGAGGATGTCATCATGCCTCTGTATCGCTACATGGTGAGACCGCACCTTGAATACTGTGTGCAATTCTGGTCACATCTCAAAAAAGGATATAGCTGCACTGGAGATTTAGGGTTGTTCAGTTTGGAAAAGAGATGACTGAGGGGGGGATATGATAGAAGTCTACAAAATCATGAAAGGACTTGAACAAGTTAATGTAAATTGGTTATTTACTTTCTCAGATAATAGAAGGATCAGGGGGAACTCCATGAAGTTAGCAAGTAGCTCATTTAAAACAAATCAAGAAAATCTTTTTCACTCAGCGCATAGATAAGCTCTGGAATTCATTGCCAGAGGTTGTGGTTAGAGCAGTTAGTGTAACTGGGTTTTAAAAAGGTTTGGATAAGTTCCTAGAGGAAAAATCCTTAAACTGCTATTAATTAATAAGCAATAGTAGCTTGAGATTTATTTAATGTTTGAGTACTTGCCAGGTACTTGTGACTTGGATTGGCCACTGTTGGGAACAGGATCCTGGGCTTGATGGACCCTTGGTCTGACCCAGTATGGCATATCTTATGCTGATATGTACAGACATTCGAACATGACCACTGCTGTTTAGTGACAGGTTGGTTTTTTTTTTAATATTAGCCATTCCTTGTCTTTTTCAGCTTGATTATAGCAGACATGCAGCGTGCAGAATACTCTGTTTCCTTAAAAACTTTATGTAGATGAAAAACTTGTAAAATACAATATTGATTGTGCTGTTCTATTATCCTACACACACACACATATATTAGCAAACTAATGCTGGCACTACAAAAACTTATTTAATAAGAGGGAGACAAATATATGAATATATATTCCAAAAAATACATACCCCCTCCTCCAATATAAATCAAATATCATCACTAATCACCTAATCATTTTTATTAAAGCTCAATTTTTTAAAAATTTGCTTAAAATTTGTTCAGTGCTGCTGCTGCTGCCTTGCTGTCAGATTTGTTTAGTGAAATTGCAGGATAATGCCACAATCAGTTCTGCATCATGCGTTTTAGCCTCTTAGCTTAGCCGTGATAGAGCATCACAAAACTTGTGGGTGGAAGAGTGCCAAAATGCACCCCCGTTTTTTTTCTTTTTCTCTTTAAGGAAATAGAAGGACTCTGGCTAGCAGGAAGCTTGCTGCTGTAATTATGGAGAAAGATCAAGTAGCTTAATGGTGAAACAAAACCGAATTTCAAACGTCTTTCTTTGGCGTGAAGGGACTTGCCGATTGCCACGCACACATCTGTCGCTGTTAAATCGGTTTGCTGGTCAGCAGGGCCGTTTCTGTGAGGACTATTGAGATTAGCGTTCAGAATACTGTACCTTCATAGTGCCACATACCCAGGGGCATCCCCTCCAGGACATGGACTTCAGCGGACAACCTACCTGTGCAATATGCAATACTTGGCAACTTGCTATTTGAAGCCAGGTGATCATTTCTTTTGGTTTTTTTAAATTGGTTGGTTGTGGTTTTTTTGCATGCTATTTACAGCGTGAATCCAAGTGTTTTATGAATAACCACCGATAAACAAAAGGGCATGTTCTTTCAGGATCGGTTAAAAGTTCAGCCGGCATTTTGTCAGTGGGTTTGTTGGTGTTGCACCCAGAAGTTGGCACTCCAGTGGCAGTTATCTGGTTTGATTTTCTTTGGTGACTAGAACAGACTGATAACCTCGCTTTGAAGTCTTAGTGCATTCTGGGAGGTACAAACTCAGTAATGTGTTTTGCACTTGTTGTAGTGTTTGGCTCCGGAGGGCAACTCAGATCCGCATTTATCACACCGATATCTTGGTTTGTGGAGACTATAATCTTCAAAAGAGGTTAGCTTTCAGGGTGTATCTTTTGTTCAGTTTACCTCCTATTTGAAAACTAGAGGGGGAAACTATCATTAATCAAGAAAAAATTTCTGTTGTGTATAATAGCAAACCATCTTTTTCCCTTTTATCAAAGGTCTCAGATATTGTTGGTTAGAGATAAACTACAATAGTGCAGTGACATGGGCCTGATAAAGTGCTTTAAAACTTAGTGCACGCAGGTAATACTGTTCTGCAGAACACTTCCTTAAATTATTTGCTCTTGTCATTTACCCTCCAGCTCTTAGTTTCTAACCATTTTAGCACTTCTGCAAATGCTTTTTCCTTTACAGGAACATTGGTCTGCTAAAATCATAATGTCTGTCTTCGGTCTGTTTTATCCCCTATAAATGTGGCCCTCCATACACACAACCCCACTTATTTTGGAAGCCTTAATCTATTTTGGTTTAAATTTTTGTCAGTCACCTTTGAGCGCCCCCACAACCCTGGCTCAGGCTGTTCGTGTCTGATGCCCTTGACACATAGATTGCCTGTTTCTTTCTCTCCCATAGGGATATAGGACGGTTCAGCTGAAATCTCAGGGAGGTCACAGCACATTGTGATGTCATTTAACCTTTAGAAACCTGCTGTGCCATTGGTCAGTGCTGGTGTTGAAAGCAGGCAACTAAGCATCATGAAATGTTCACATCTCCTTGCCCTTGTTGTTTACTGATGCACTTAATATTTTTAAAATATGCATTAGAGAGTGCAAGTATATTTGTATTAGTTGTGTGTTTGATGTATATGGTGCCTTTTACCCAATTAGGATTGCATTTTCATTTCAGAATCATATTTGCAGCCACCTATGGAGTGGATGACCTTGTACCACATTTCTGCTGCCTGGACTGAATGTTCGTTTGCTCAGTTTGTAAAACACTTTTAATGCAAGCCATCAAAGGAGAGAATGTTGTTGTTTTCACCGTGGTGTTTTAAACAAAGCATTCCATGGCTAGTTTGCTCTCTCATGAAGTGCAAACAGTTGGCTCTTTTTTTTCAAAAGTAATATCTTTTGAGTTGGATTGCTCAGTTGTTTGTCTAATTACATGCACAGTTAGCAAGCACACGAACTTTTGCAAAATCACCCGAGTGCTTGCATGCTCATGCCAAAATAGGAGGTTTAAAAGGCATTCCAAGATGCATTGTCCACTTAACTGAATTCAGATACCAGAGTGAATTTTCTTCTATACTGTCTGCAGAAGGGGTACAGTTTCTGACAAGTAAAAATCTTTATTATAAAAAAAAAGAAAACCTCAAATTGATTGGCCTAATGGACCAGGCTTAGTGCTTGTGATGGAGTCTACCATTCTATGGGACTGGTGGCACCATTGAGTTGATGTGCTGAGATCTATTGTGACAAACATCACCTGTCTATAGAGTGGCACTGAGGGATAGTCTCACAGGAGACACCCCTCCAGTCCTTGGGCCAGAGAAGATTCTTTTGAGTTACCGAGACTTGCTGTCTGGTATGGGAATCTACATAGAATGAGAAGAAAATAGAAAAGGAAGCAAGCTAAGGATCTGTATTAATTTTAATTGTTGTATTTTGAAATTAAGAACAGGCACTTAATTCCAGCTAAAAGATAAGAATGCTTTTACTTTAATACATAAAGCCAGCACCGATATCATACTCCAAGACACACTGGACCTGCTAGTAAGACAGTAGTACAAAATGTGTGCTGTATTTCAGTGCACATTTTCTTAACAGGCTCACTGAAATAGATTTAACTCCCGATGTAGTAAACTAATGATATGCAATTGAATGGGGAGTTTAAAAAAAAACCCAAAATAAATCAAAAGAATGTGAACCAAGCATGTAAACCAAGAATGCGCACATTCATAAATTTATTTATTTATTTAATACTTTTTTATACTGACATTCATGATACAGATCATATCGTATCAGTTTACAAGGAACAGGGGTTATAACATTAACCTTAACATATAAGCAGAGGCAAAAAGATAAATCATTTAATGCTCACAAACCATGGTTTCTGCTTAGGAAACATGATTTATGTGCACAAACCATGAGTTTAGGGGTACAAAACATGGTTTCTGCACACACAAGGCCAAATTTTAAAATGGCCTCGCGTGTAAAAATCGGCACTTAAGCACATGGCTGGGCCCTGCGTGAATTTTCAAAAGGGCCCAGCCACGTGCATAAGTGCTGATACGCGCACAAGTGCTGAGCCCTGAAAAAGGGATGGGCTAGGGGGCGTGGTCTGGGCGGGATTGAGGCCGGCCAAGACAGCGGCCATTAGCCGTTGTCAGTGGGAAGGCGCGGCAGCAGCTGGCCAGCTCGCATAACTTATTGCACAGAAATTGTTTTACAAGCATAACCATGGTTTGTGTGCATCCTGTGTGCATAAAAACTATACGTCTGAGAGTTGTTCATACAAAATATTAGTTAAGAGCATACAATTTGTACTCATAGGTTGCATGTATAAAACCAGAATAAATCCTATTTTATATACAGAAATTCTGAGTACAGGACCCTAGCACTACAAACACCAGTTTTAGCCATATAAACGTATCATCAGCCACAGAAACTTTACTCCACCTCTGAACAAGAATTCAATTTCCAGTGTTACGAAAACACGGAATTAGGCCTAAACACCTTTATGCATGGGGGAGGAAAGCTAATGCCTAGTTTAGTATGGGATTTGAATGGGAACAGCACTAAGCTGGAGAAGTAACCTAGTGGTTAGAGCAGTGGGTATGAACTAGGGAAACCACAGTTCAAATCCCACTGCTGCTCCTTGTGACCTTGGGGAAAATCACTTTACCCTAGATTTATCAAATTGCTGGAAATAGCGCCTGTGCTAAAGAAAAAAAAAAGGGGGCGTGGTTAGGCTAATTTTCCTGATATCGCATAGGTATTTTCCACAACTCGCAATACATTTCTCATACCGCATGTTACATTCACATCGCACGTTGAGTAATCCACCGCAGCCGTGTTACCAACCAAAAATGTTTTTAGCGTGATTCGGTCTACTGGCAAGAGAGAGAGAAAGCACCTCTGTGAAGGTGCACAGGC
This sequence comes from Rhinatrema bivittatum, assembly GCF_901001135.1. Taxonomy (NCBI): domain Eukaryota; kingdom Metazoa; phylum Chordata; class Amphibia; order Gymnophiona; family Rhinatrematidae; genus Rhinatrema; species Rhinatrema bivittatum. The sequence goes on along the minus strand of NC_042615.1, from coordinate 319,292,270 downwards.
ACAGCCATAGGTATGAACAGTACAATTGCCATCAGTGAAGATTTTATGTGATTTGGAGTGATGAAAGGTAAAAGAAGAGTAGATTTGTACCATTTACTCATTACTTAGCTTGATTGCAGCTAGGTAGAGAGTGCATCAAGCTAGGTAGAGAGATCATTATACAAATCAACTCTTTTACCTTCTTACAGTGGTATAAAAAGTTAACTTATAAATGAGCCTCCACAGAGGTTCGCTTTCTCTCTCTCTCTCTCTCCGATAACGCACAGCAAAAAGGTGTAGTTAAACCTGCATTGCCGTGCATTACCCTATCACACGCCATGTTAACCGATCCTCATTTCCATGTACTCTTCCCAAACTCCTCCCACTCAAATACTGATTTTAAATTTGCATACACATTTTGCCATGCGCTATTTATCGCGAGCGTTATGGCCCTAACATGATAAGCTCGCTGGGGATAGGGATATACCTACAATAGCTGAATGTAATCCGCTTTGATGTGCCAAAAAAGCAGAATATAAAAAAATAGAAAATAAAAGCCGTGTGCATTTTTTTTTGTGTGCATAAAACTTTCTACAGCAGGAGTAAAGTTGCATGCATGAAAATGTGCACAGAACCCCATGCTGACATGTGCGCGCAGCTTAGTTCACCCAATTACATCAGGGCCACTGTAATTGAAATGCTATTGCTTGCTCCTTTCCTCTTTCCCTCATGTACCTTAAAGCTTAATGAGATGATAAAATGAATGACCTGCTTTTGCAAGAGTCTGAATGTTTGGCGCAGTCAGTCTGTTCACTGTTCTGTTTGCTGAAGGTGTACAGCTGATATATTTCTGTGGAGTCGGAGTGATCTCCTTTGTTGGTCCAAAGGAGGGGGAGGGGGAAAAGGGGACACAAAATCCAATTCACAGATGCTTGCGAGCTAGTTTCCTCTCTTTCTGCCCAAGGCATGCAATTGGTGAAAATCCCTTTTGCAATCTGCCTAAAGCAAGTTGTAGTTAAAGCCTCTTAATCTGTCCCAGATGTTCAGTGGTAGAATTATATATACTTTGTGTGTCACTCAGTAGTATAGTGGCTTCCCCCTATTATTAGTATCTAGTAAGGTTGTGTCAATCAATTCAGACAGAATTTGGATAAAAACCATCATCCTTCTCTTAATCGTTTTTTGGGGTTTTTTTTTTTTGCAACTCTATTAAAGTGGTCCCCTATTTACCACAAATTTTATTTTTCATAGGGGAAAAACCCTTTAGTACATCAGGTTCTTGGAGATCTAGTGGCCATGCATTAAAACGCACACCAAAAATTGCTTTGTTTGCACTCACCGAAAGGCTTAGCAGTGTATTCACCTCCTAAAAGCTACATGCCAAGGGGAGCAAGAGCTGCAGCGTACTAACCGGCCTGTGTACTTTGGGTCGGTTAGTGCAGGGGATTTCGAAATGCCGTTCTCCTACATCCTTCCTAGGTCCCGATGAACCTCACGTGATCCCTCCCAAGGTAAGAATGAACAAGCTTACTCTGGGGCTACCCCCCAACACAGTCCCCCTGCGTGTGAACGAAGAAAGCCGCCTGGGAGCATTCCAAAGAGATGGGTAGAGGCGAAGCCCCTAGAAGAATGATTTCATTCTTGTGGGTTGTGCATGTTTTTCATTGGGGGATTAGGTGGAGGGTATTCCCAGATGGGGATTCTTTACAGGCCAGGGATGTGTGGAGAGGCTTCAGAAAAGTTTCAGAATTGCTCTGGTTATGTATTAGAGCAGAACTTCCCAAACCTGCTCTGGTGACCGCCCCCCCCCCCCCCTTCACAGCCAGTCAAGAGTTTTGAATATCCTGAATACCTGTCTGGCTGTGGGGGTCACCTCTCCTCTTATCTCTCTCTACACCTCTCCTCGTGCACTCTACTTGTCGGATAAGTCACTCCTTTCTGTGCTCTTCTCCTCTACTGCCAATTCCAGACACCATGCTTTCTGCCTGGCTGCACCGTGTGCTTGGAATAGTCTTCCTGAACTGGTGCATCATGCTTCCTCTCTCGCCGTGTTTAAATCCCATCTAAAGGCCCACCTTTTTGAAACCGCTTGTTGATATAAGCGGTGATTTCCACAGGCCTGGAGACAAACTAAACTGACTCCAGCCTTCTTAAAACTGTAACTCTTTATAGTTGTGCAGGTGTGAAGTTATAATAGACTGTCTTCTCCTCAGACGATGTACACTCTTTACTTAGTGTGTTACTTCGTCTCAGCGCAGTGTTTGGATAGTGTTGCATACAGGAGCTGCCTTCCTCCTGGAGACGTGGCCTGGTCTGATTATCCCCACCTGGATCCCAGCTCTTATTCCCCAGTCTCGGGTTATGCCTTCTGAGCCCCACCTGTCCTACAGGATCCCACCCATAGAACATACTCTCCTTAAAGCATTGAGGGTGGACCAGGCATCTAGCCTGGTCCTGCACAGGTAAATAGGAGACCACTAGGGGCACTGCCTCATAACCGCTTCTAAATCTTATATGTGCTTATTTGGTTTTAGTCTTGTTAACTAACTTTCTTTTCTTTCTTTTCAACCATCATCTTGCTTTATGAAATATCCCAAGTCTCTTGTCCTGTATGTTTGTTTTATTAGATTGTAAGCTCTATTGAGCAGGGACTGTCTTTTTGTATGTTTGTACAGCACTGCGTATGTTGTGTAGCCATATAGGAATGTTAAATAGTAATAGTAGTAGCTATAGAGTCACCAGGACAGGTTTGGGAAACTTGGTATTAGAAATTACTCTTATGAAATAGAATTTCCCTCCAATTTCTTGTCCATTCATTTGCTTCCCAATATCACTCATTTCTCTTATTCCAGGCTGCATTTTCACTCATATCTCTTATCTAATATCACTCATATCTCTTATCTAATATCACTCATTTCTCTTATTCCAGGCTGTGACTTCCTTGTAAACATCCATCCTTTTGTACAATCCCATTTGCTCATTTTAACTAGCATTAATTGATTCTGCACCATTCTCCAGAACGAAGTTTAAACTATTACAAACTTCATAGGCCCCTTCGTGCGTACCTGCAGTGTAGACCCTAAGTGTTTATTCAATCATGCACTGGTCGTCATTACTACAGTCATGGAGCAGATGCACTTTATCAAACCTATTCTAGGATGAGGCTTATATGGAGAATCCCAAGAAAGAAGCAAAGAAGGATCGCAAGGCTGGTCTTCCTCCTCTTCCTGTTTAATGTTTACTCTCCTCTTATTGAATGTTCAGTCCCTGTGAAAAAAGTCCTTCTGATCAATGACCTGTTAGAGATTTTAAATCCTTCTACTTTTGCATTTATGAAACCTGACTGAATGACAAAGATAATGTGCTCTCAAACCAAATTTCACATCCCAGCTATGATATATTTCATTTTCCTAGGCCTAAATGAAAAGGTGGGAGTTTATTAATAATTAGTATTAAAAAAAAAAAAAAAAAAAGGAACTTAAGCTAGTTCCTTACAAAGTAGAGATTAACCCTCCCTATGAGGTAGCAATTCTAAAATTGCCTCAACTAAACATAGGACTGGTCTATTGTCCCCCAGGAATAGTACAAAAGATTGCTCTCCTCTAATAGAATTATTCGCTAAGGTGTTTCCATCACCAGACTCTACCTTAATTGTAGGAGACTTTAACTTTCAGGTAGATAGAACACCTAGATCCGCAGCCTGTGAAATGCTTTTAGAGACAATAGACGCGTTAGGATGGTCACCATTTGTTTCTAAAGCTACTCATAAAGTTGGATATATTGGCAAATATAGGTCTAGAATAACAGTAATTGTCTAATCAATACTATATTGCCCTGGTCTGATCACCAATTAATAAAGGTGGAAATAACCTTCCTCAACCAAACTAATAAAAATATAATCAAACTTTTACCTTCAGAAAAAAGATGGACATGGAGGGACTTGCAGAACCAATTAAAAAAAAAAAGCTCCTTGAATTACACCAAGCTAAGGCCTTATCGGCATTTGATTCCTGGGACCAGATTGTCAATGACAAGGCTGAAACCCTAAGTCCAGTACGGACAGAAACTATTAATAAAGAAAGTAATACCGCTAAACAAAAGAAGCCATAATGCAATGATGATTTAAGATGCACTAAACAGACACTCAGAAAATTTGAAAAACAATGGTGGAAATGCCGGTCTCTAGAAAATACAGATCTCTCCTAACAAAATATCATGCACTAGCTAATAAAGCAAAAAAAAGCCCAGTCCTCTCTACCCTCCTCCCGAAGCAACGAATAGCCGGAAAAGGGGAAAAGCGACTCGACATGTAAAGTAAAGTGTAACTTACTTTTCTTGCAGCCCTCCTCCGGAGACGGACCACGGCTCCCCTGCCTCCCGGGGGAAGCCCCCTGCCTCCTGGGGGCAGCCGGCGGCGAAAGTGGCCCCCGCCGGCGAAGACCCTGCAGGGACCCTCTGCCACGATCGCTCCCGGGCGAATTCTTTACTAAAGCGCGGCCTCTCCTCCGAAGCTTCTTCGCTCTTCCGCCGTGACGTCAATTTGGGCGCTCAAGTCAGCAAAGCGCACGAACGTACGCCGTGACGTCACGCACGCCCTTTCGTGCGCTTTGCTGGCTTGAGCGCCCAAATTGACGTCACGGCGGAAGAGCAAAGAAGCTTCGGAGGAGAGGCCACGCTTTAGTAAAGAATTCGCCCGGGAGCGATCGTGGCAGAGGGTCCCTGCAGACATCCATCTTCGCCGGCGGGGGCCACTTTCGCCACCGGCTGCCCCGGGAGGCAGGGGGCTTCCCCCGGGAGGCAGGGGAGCCGTGGTCCGTCTCCGGAGGAGGGCTGCAAGAAAAGTAAGTTACACTTTACATGTCGAGTATCGAGGGCATTTCAAATGTCATTTCAAATGACAGGTACCAGCGCACCCAGGATCCTGTATAGGCGCTGTATATAAGCGCCTATACAGAAAAGATGGATTGCGCTTCATGGACACGCGTTGGACGCGGCTTGAATTTCCATGCGATTTTAATACAGTATCGAGCGGTAGGTGAGCTGGACTGTGTGTGCGGCAAACGCGGGTGCGCCCAGCACTAATGCAGCTCTTCCTACCGCTCCTTACTGTATCGGCCTGCCAGTGATTAAAGCAATAGAACGTGAGCCAGGGAACCCAAGGTTCAAATCCCACTTCCTCCACTGACTTTCCTTGTGACCTTTGGCAGGTCACTTTATCTCCTGTTATCTCGGGTATCCATTCAGAATGTAAGTCCTGTTGGGCAAGGACTTATCATACCCAAAAAAATTTTGTAAGCTTCCTGGAGCTAACATTGAAAAGGTCTAGAAATACACATGTATGCAGACATAAAAATGTGTGTACTGCACATCTACCCAACATGTTGATTGCCTTGTCACAGTGCTATGAAGAAATGTATTGCTTTTGGTAAATACAGGAGCAGATAAAATAATTAAAAAAACAAAAAAACAGAAGTATGATCAAGTGCTGAATGATGAAGAATAAACGGAGGCAACATTTCCTGGTGGCACTTTTAGAAGTGTGCTTCCTGAATATCCTCAGACTGAGGAACCAGGTTAAGAAATTAAGATGTGTGTAGAATAAATCTTGTTCAGCAAATTATCAAGCTATTTTCATTTCCCATGTTGAAGCCTGACCTTAAAATGTAGCCCTTATGGCAAGATCCAGAGTGAATCTCTCAGTGCTGCTTCCTGTGTTACAGTAGGTTCAGGAATCTGTCTAGACTGGTCAAACACAGAGTCATGGCCTAAGGAAGTGAACTCTAAATCACCACCCCCCTCTCCACCCTTCTTCATTTGAATTGGAAATTAATTATTCAGCGATTATGCAGAGTGTTTTCCTACCAAATGTTTTCTGATGATCATACTATATGATTTGTGGAGGATTATGGACCGACCTGCTACTGTATCCATGATCAGATGTCTGACATTCAGAGTTACCACCTACCTGAGTGACAAACATTTATGCTGTAGATTTGTTTGCCTTGATAAATGGTTTTATTTTCTTTGTGTGTATGTGAAATATTGTTGAATGTTAATATATGAATTGTTTTTGCCTTTGTGTGGATTGCTTGCAGAATTTCTTTTCAGGGGAATTCTTCCTCTTTCCAGAAGCTATAGGAAATCAAAGCATTGGAGAATAGATGGGCTGTTTCAGAACTGTGCGAGCAAATTTGACTGACTGACTTTCAGGGTTTTTGCCTTTTGTTTATCCTAATTTTGCAGGATATGCATATCTGCTCTTTATTGCCTTTAATAATATATATCAAGAACCATAAACACAGCTTGATGTTGACTTATAACATGAGCTCTCATTAATCCGAGGTACACTTGGGTTATTTTGTGATTTAAAAGTTGATAAAGGTTTAAGAAGCAATTGTGCATAGCGCTTTCTAGCAGCAGTTGGGAATGGCTTTGGACTTGTAGCCAGGTTGTTTTTACTGTACATGAAGATTTTTGCATAACATCAAGTTTTTACCAACCAAAATCTTTTAAAAATATGAACAGTTTATACTATAGAGTTTTTAATTACACTTTCTTAGCAAGCTCAATATTAAATTACTAGCAACTGGACACATTCTACGCCTGGGTGGCGAGCCTTTTTATTGGCACATCTGCTCTTGTTTTGAGCAGACTTTCCCTAGAAATTCACATCCCCTCATATAGGCTCCCTCTCTGAAACCCACACTCAAGCATCCCGTGCACGCCCCCTCTTACCAACCAGGCTGTCTCTCTCACTCCTCCACACCCCCTCTCCTCTCTCACACACACATTCTCTCTCACCGGCATCCCCCTCCCCTCATATAGGCTCCCCCTCTCTGAAACCCACACTCAAGCATCACCCCACCCATCTTCTCTTACTTCCCATGCTCTCTCTCATACCCTCCCCACCCCCTCTCACCAACCATGCTCTCTGTCACCACCCTCTCTCACACACACATTCTCTCTCACTGACATCTCCTCCCCTCATATAGGCTCCCTTTCTCTGAAACCCACACTCAAGCATCCCCCCATCCACCCTCTCTTACCTCCCATGCTCTCTCTCTCACCCTCCTCACCCACCTTTTAGCAACCATGCTCTCTGTTACCCCCCTCTCTCACACACACATTCTCTCTCACCGGCATCCCCCCCATGCTCTCTCTCACACCCTCCTGCTCTCTCTCACCCTCCCCTCTCCGACACACATTCTCTCTCACGGCATGTTGCGGGACCCATGCCATTCGAGGCGAAGATGAAGGCCTGGTGCGCCGTTCACGGCGAAGATGAAGGCCCAGCGCACCGTTCATGGCACATGGGGGCCTTCCATTTTCACCTTGAGCAGAAAATAGCAGCGGAGACACTGGCATGCCATGAACGGAGCGCGTCCCGCGGCACACGCTCCGTTCGCAGCGAAGATAAAGGCCTGGGCGTGCCGATCGCAGCACACGGGGCCTTCCCTTTTTGCCGCAAACGGCACGCCGGGCCTTCATCCTCGCCATGAACGGAGCGTGTGCCGCGGGACGCGCTCCGTTCATGGCATGCCAGTGTCTCCGCTGCTATATTCTGCCTGTCCCGTGATGTCCGCTGTCCTTCGTACCTCTGGCGTGTTTGAGCCTTCAAGGTGGCCTTATATATATAAAACCTCTGAAGCAGATGGCGTGGAAACATGTCTCCTGCACAGGGTCTGCTAGAAGGCTTCCATAGGGTAAGGGGTGGGACGATATAATAGTTGTTGCAGTTAATTAAAGTTGGCTCTAAGGTGCAGGTGAGAAAGTAACTTACGGTCACAGCATCAGTGGTACAAGAGATTTGAAAATGTCTCAGGAGTTGCTGACGTAAAAAAGGGATTGAATTAGTGTAAGTTTGAAACATATAGGCAGTATCAGGAGGAGTTGCTGCCACTGAAGCAGAAATAATTTGTCTGCCTCTGAATTGAGTTCACAGTTCTAGCTATTAAACCACATAGGGCCTCATTTTTCAGATGGATCGCAAGCGAAAAGTCCCTTATCGCGTGCGATACCAAAATGGGGGTGGAGTCAGCCCCGGAAGAGGAGGAGTCGGGGCGTCACCAGGGCCGACTCCGCGGACAACAAAAGCGGTGCGATCGCTGCCGGCTAGCGCAGGCCCGCCCCCTGTTTCGGTCCCCCCGCCCCTCATTACCTAAAGTATCACAGGCCTGCGATACTTTAGAAAATGAGGCCCATAGTCTCCTCCATTTGAGTAGATGGTGTCCTAATTCAATTTAAATCTAAATTCTTAGTACTTACCAGAGTTTGTGAGCAAGGGAATCTTTAATTGAACTGGGCTATTTTGCAGGATTCTAAATCATGAGGAAATTCTTCTATGCTTTCTGTGTGATACATAAAAGAATATATGTGATAGATTTAAAACATTTTAGACCTAATTCTTATGGCATGCAGGATTTAGTGTGAGAGGTAATGGTAGTGGGGCCACTTGGCAACAGTGATCATAACATGATCAAATTTGACTAAATGACTGGAGGGAGGACATTAAAGAAATGCCTCTAGTATTTAAACTTTTGAAAGGGAGACTGATAAAATGAGGAAAATAGAAACAAACTAAAATGTGCAGCTGCAAAGGTTGAGAGTTTACATTAAGCATGTACATTGCTTAAAAATACCATCTTCGAATCCCAGAACAGATATTCCATGCATTAGAAAAGGCAGCTGGTAATATGTAAAGCTATCAATATTATTTTTTTTTTCCCTTTGGTTAATCTCCTTCTGTTTTCGTATTGTTTCCTTAACGAGCCTCAATGTTTTTCATTTAAAGGTTAAAAATTGCTATGCTTCTTCTTCTTAAGTTTAATATGTAACTGTGAAGTTTATTTTTTCCTTAAATTGTATAAAAGTCTTTACTTTTGTATATAAGATAATTGGAATTTCTTGGAAGCTTTAAAATTATGAAAAATTTCTGTTTGTAAGCATTTGAAAAATTATAAAGAATTAAAAAAAAAAAAGGCAGAAGGAAGGCCAAATAAGTGTTGGCATGGTTAAAAGCTGAGGTGAAAGAGGCTATTGCAGCCAAAATAAGTTTTTCAAAAAATAGAATAAGAATCCAAAGGAAAAAAATATGAAAAAACATAAGTACTGGCAAATTAGATGCAAAACATTGATTAAGCAGAAATAAAAAGAAAATGAAAAGAAGCTTGCTGTAGAGGCAAAAACTGATGATAAAAACTTTTCTAAAAGCATCCGAAGCAGGAAGCCTATGAGAGAATCAGATGGAACATTAGATGATCAATGGGGGTAAAAAGGGCACTTAGGAAAGACAAGGCCATAGCAGGAAAATTAAATTAATTCTTTATTCACTGTTTACTGAGGAGATGTTGGGGAAATATCCATGCTGGAAATGGTTTTTAATAGTAATGATTTCCGAGGAACTGAAACAAATCATGGTGAACTTAGAAAATTCTATATGGCAAAATGACAAAGTAAAGAGTGCAAATCATCTGAACCAGATGGTATACATCCCAAGGTTCTAAAAGAACTCAAAACTGAAATTGTAGATCTCTTACTATTAATTTATATCCTTTTATTAAAATCATCTATTGTACCTAAAGATTGGAGGGTGGCTAATATAACACCAATCTTTTTAAAAAAAAAAAAAAAGGCTCTGGGGTAATCCAGAAAACTATTGACCAGGGAGCCTGACATCAGTGCCAGGAGAAGTTGTAGAAACTGTTCTGAAGAACAAAATCACAGAACATATAGACAGACATAGTTTAATGGGACACAGTCAACATGTATTTACCCAATGAAAGTCTTGCCTTATCAAACTACCACAATTTTTAAGGGGTTAATAAACACGTGGATAGTGGTGAGCCAGTGAATATAGTGTATTTGGATTTGTAGACACCATTGAAAAAGTTCCTCGTGAAAGACTGCTGAGAAAATTAAAAAGTTATGGGATAGGAGGCAATGTCCTGGTGTGGCTTTCAAATTAGTTAAAAGACAAGAAACAGAGAGCAGAACTAAATAGTCAGCTTTCTGAATGGAGGAAGGTAAATAATGGCGTATCCCAGGGATCTGTACTGGGCTCTGGTGCTTTTTAATATATTTATAAAAGATCTGGCAAAGAACACAGAGTGTTCAAATTTGCAGACGACCCAAAAGTATTCAAAGTTGTTAAATCACACGCGGATTTTGAGAAATTGCAGGAGGACCTTATAAGACTAGGAGACTGGCCATCTGATGAAATTTAATGTGGATAAGTGCAACGTATTGCATCTAAGGAAAAGTGATTCAAACTGTAGTTGCACTATATTAGGTTCTATACTAGGAGTCTCCACTTCAAAAAAGGATCTAGGCAGCATTGTGAAAAATATGTTGAAATCCTGGGCTCAGTGTGGCAGAGCTCAAAAAAAGCAAACAATGTTATGAATTGTTTGGAAAGGGATGGAGAATATTATAATATCTCTCTATCACCCTTTGCTTGGTGCAACAACTTGTAGAGTACTGTGTGCAATTTTATTTGCAACATTTCAAAATAGATATAGCAGAACTGGAAAAAGTTCAGAAAGAGGCAACAAAATTATAAAAGGGGGATGGCATGGTTCCCATACGAAGAAAGGCTAAAGTGGTTAAGGCTCTTCATCTTGGAGTAGAAATGGCAGAAGGAGATATAATAAAGGTCTATAAAATGAGTGGAGTGGAATGGATACATGTGAATTAGTTGTTTGTTCTTTCAAAAAATAAAACGATTAAGGGATACTCCATAAGGTTACTTACTAGCACATTTAAAACAAATCTGAGAAAATACTTTTTCACTCAATGCACAATTAAGTTCTGGAATTCAGTGCTGGAGGATGAGTTAAAGGCAGTTAATGTAGCTGGATTTAAAAATGGTTTGAATATGTTCATGGAGGGAAATTCTATAAACCGTTACTACCCATGTTGACTTGAGCAAAACCACTGCTTATCCCTGGACATAAGCAATATGTAACTTATCTATTTGTGATCCTGCAAGGTATTTGTGACCTGGATTGACACTGTTGGAAACAGGATATTGGTTTGAATGATCCTTGGTCTGACCCAGTATGGTGGAAGTTACATTATATATCTGTAAATGCAGCATATTCATTCAAAGACTAATACCAAATTTTCTTCTTTTTTTTTTTTCAGCACCCGTAACTGGAAGAATATTTAACAGCAATACTTTATCTGGAGCAAAAGTGCCTAGCAGCAACCCAGTCCCACTGCCATCACTAAATAAGCAAGACACGTTGGTTCAGAAGGCAGAACATATCCCAGCTGGAACCCGTACACCAATGTGTGCCAAATGTAATCTGGTGATTAGGTTTGTATCTACCTTTACATACTTCTGCTGTGTTAATCTTGTTAGTCTAGGCCAGGGGTAGACAACTCCCATTCACCAGTGCTGCAAGCTGCTTAGATTTCCAGGATATCCACTGTGAATGTGTTTAAGACATAGTGGCATACAGTACAGCAATGGTCTTCACTCTCTCTTAAGTGGGGACCATTTTGGATCCAGTGTAGCTGGAGCATATCCAGGCTGGAGAGCGGGATTCCCCTCTAATGCGGTAGCTAACAGGAGAGGGTCACCCTACAGTGTTGCAGCTGCCTGGGGGGATGGGGGATGGGGAAGGCCCTTCACAACCTCCCATGATCTGTCACCACCTCCTCTGTTCCTCCCTCCTCACTGCACTTCAGCTAGTATGGGTGTGTACGAATGTATGTGTGAATGTAGCTTCCGCTGCTGCTGCTGCTGTACTTTACCTGTTCCATCAGTTCCTAGTCCTGCCTTTCCCTTGCCCCCTTTCAAGATACGCTGGCCCTGGCTCCTCTAGCCAGCGGGTAAGGCACTGAAAAAATGTAATCCCGGTCTGCAGTTGTGTCTCCCCACTCCTCCCTCTGGGGTAGATTGTAAATACTTGCGCGATCGCGTACTTTTGTTCGCGCACCAGGCGCGAACAAAAGTACGCTGGATTTTATAAGATACGCGCGTAGCCGCGCATATCTTATAAAATCCGGGGTCGGCGCACGCAAGGAGGTGCACATTTGTGTGCAACCTGCGCGCGCCGAGCCCAGCGCGCGCTGCCTGTTCCCTCCGAGGCCGCTCCGATTTCAGAGCGGCCTCGGAGGGAACTTTCCTTCGCCCTCCCCCCACCCTCCCCTCCCTTCCCCTACCTAACCCACCCCCCCGGCCCTATCTAAATCCCCCCCCCCCCTAACTTTGCGTGCGTCGCCGGCAGCCCCACTCCGTCCTCCGGTCCCGGGGGATGGTCCGGAGGCCTCAACCACGCCCCCGGGCCGGTGCCACGCCCCCGAGCCCGCCCCCGAAACGCCGCTGCACGCCGCGTCGTTTCGGGAACGCCCCCGGACACGCCCCCTCCCGCCCCTTTTCGAAAGCCTCGGAACTTACGCGCGCCGGCGGCCTATGCAAAATAGGCCGCCGGCGCGCGTGGGCCTTTTAAAATCCGCCCCTCTGTGATTTACTTTCTGCTGCTGGCTCCTTTGGCATTGGAAGCAGAGGGCAGGGCTTCCAGTTGATTGGCTGTCAAGACCTGGCTGCTCCTGTTCCTCTGGCTGTCAGTGCACTGTGAGGCTGGGTTGGGGGTAAGGGCTGATCTCAATCTTCGCAGCACAGTGGCATGCCTCTCCTGTTCCTTTTTGACTCATTGCAGGGCCAGGATGAGCCAGGGGCAGTGCTCTTTGCTGCCAAGGTCTGCCTCTCCTTCTCCACTATAGCTAACTGCTGGGGCTGGAGCAGGAGCCAGGGCTGCTCTTGCTGCTATGCCCCCCCCCCCCCCCCCCGCCTTCTCCTGCTCCTTTCCAGCTGTTCAGGGAATGGAGAGGCCTTCGATTGTGGATGGAGCATGCACAGGGATGCATTTTTCCCAGTGACAAAAGACCAATCAGGGGCCACCCGAGGGGGTCCACAGGAGCCATCATTGGCCCCCAGGCCTTGCCTTGAAGACCACTGCAGTAGAGGCAAGAGATGACAGGTATGTTAAATTAAAGGTATAGAAAGTAAATAGGGGCCAGTAATTTACTATGTAGCTTATATTTGAATGGTTTGACCAGGTGACTTTTTGAGTTTGCCAAACAAAAGCCGAGATTTGAATATTTTCTCCCACTGACAAGGCTAAATATTATCTGGGTAACGCATTGCAAACTTTAGCTGGATGGAGAGAGGTGGTGAAGGAGGTGTTCCAGAGGTGGGGGGGGGGGCATAGTAAACTTTTAGCCAGTGAATGCTGATATTCAGTGCTGCCCAGCTAAAATTAGTTGGGTAAGTCTGGTCAGAAAATACCTGCTCTAAAATTACCTGGATAACTTTATCTGGGTACCTTTAACCAGGAATATATGGCAGACTACTTATCCAGCTGTGTTGTGAATATCTCGATAACCTTATCACTCACTGGCCCACTGAATATCACCCTCTTTGTTTCATATATTGCAGTAACCAGGAATTTTCTTGAGCAAATTTCCAGGCAACAAGTGTAAAATAAAAGAACATACTTCTTCACACAGTTCATAATTATAGAGTATTTTCCGAAAGGATTTATGCATAGATACTCTTCCTCCCCTATTTAGTCTGGTGTAGCAGGATGGGATGCCGGTGGTTCTCTGCCTCCAGCAGATGGTTTTGACTGGTCTGGGATAGCAGGAAGAGGATTTCTTCTTTCTAGGTCACCGGCCCAGTAGTGGGTTGCTCTCCCTAGTGGAGCACAAATCGAGTACAGAGAATAGTGGAATCTATTCTAAAGAAAAAAAAAGCACAGAACATATAGAAAAACATGGATATTGTATATCTGGATTTTCAGAAGGTGTATAACAAAGTCCCCAATGAGAGGCTCCTAAGAAAATTAAAAAGTATGGGATAGGAGGCAATGTCCTATTGGAGATTGCGAGCAGGTTAAAAGATAGGAAACAGAGAGTAAGACTAAATGGTCAGGTCTCTCAGTGGAAAAGGAAAACAATGGAGTGCCACAGGGATCGGTACTTGGACTGGGGCTTTTTAATATATTTATAAATGATATGGAAAGGGGAAAAGCGACATGATCAAATTTGCAGAGACAAAATTATTCTGACTTGTTAAATCACAAGCAGATTGGGATAAATTGCAGGAAGACCTTGGAAGACTGGAAGACTGAGCATCCAAATGGCAGATTGAATTTAATGTGGACAAGTGCAAAGTGATGCACATAGAGAAAAGTAACCTACACTGCAGTTACATGATGTTAGATTCCATATTAGGAGTTACCACCCAGGAAAAAGATCTGGGCATCATACTTTGAAATCCGCTGCTCAGTGTCTGGCAGTGGTCAAAAAAGCAGAATGTTAGGAATTAGGAAAAGAATGGAGAATAAAATGGAGGATGTCATAATACCTCTGTATCACTCCATGGTGAATTACTTGTATGTAATTCTGGTCACCTTGACTCAAAAAAGATATAGTTGCACTGGAAAAGTTATAGAGAAGGATGACCAAAATGATAAAAGTGACGAAATGGGTCCTGTATGAAGAAAGGCTAAAGAAATTAGGGCTGTTCAGCTATGAGAAGAAACAGTTGAGGGGAATTATGATAGAGGTCTTTAAAATAATGAGAGGAATAAAACAAGTAAATGTGAATCGGTTATTCACTTGTTAAAAAAATACAAAGACATGAAGGTAACAAATAGAACATTCAAAACAAATCAGAGAAAATTCTTTTCACTGAACATACAATTAAGCTCTGGAATTCCTTGTAGTTAAAGCAGTTAGCAAGGCTGGTTTAAAAAAGGTGTGGATTAATTCTTGGAGGAAAAGTCCATAAACTGTTGTTAACCAAGTTGACTGGGGAAAGCCACTACTTATTGCCAAGCGCTAGCAATATGGGATCTGTTTACTGTTGGGTTCTTAGTTAGGTACCTGTGACTTGTATTAGGAACAGTCTGACCCAGTATGGCAATTTCTTATGTTCTTATGGCAGCCAGAACTGGCCTGTTCTTCCTTCCTGAGAAAAATCCAGTTCCCATTTTGGCCTGGTGGTGTCTGCTCACTGAATGCCTGCATAAAGTTGAGAAGGGGAGGGGGGAAACAAGCAGAGAAAAGAGGATGCCAGCAGCAGGAACCATTGACCCATTTGGTTCACAGCCCCACCTCCCCTCGCAAACCTGCTAGAGCAGTGGTTGACGGGGGGGGGGGGGGGGGAGTGTCAGCAGTGTGGGAACCGACAGGAGAGTCCGTGATACACCAGAGACCATGATGGACTTCAGGCACTGCAGGGGAAATTTGATGTAAGCAACTGGGAGAAGTGAAAGGGGGGAGGCCAAGGGCAGTTGCGTCGAAGTGGGAGGAGTCAAGCTGGCAGGATAGTGGGGAGCGGTGGAGGCACGTGAGATCACAAAGAGGGAGGAGGAAGCCTCCCCACTTGTGGCTTTCTCGGGGCAGGTCCCAGTTGGTCAAGGATAGACATGAGACCCTGGGGACTGCAGAGTGGCAGCAGGGAGCAGGAATTTCCCCTAGAGTTTGTCCTTAATGCACAAGACCTTTTTGAAGATGAGGAGAAAGAAAAGGGCTGTGGGACACTCAAGGCCTTCAAGATGCCACTGTGAGAGAGGAGGTAATGACAAAAAGACCCCACTAGACCTAGAGGGGCATTCCCACCCCAATTTATCTAGTCCCAGAACCTCCAGAACGCCCGCCCCCCCCCCCCCCCCCCCAGTAGACAGGGGTACTCCCAGGGATCATCAGATGAGTCTGAGGTGAACAGGACTCAAGAATAGAGAATGAGGCTATTTCAAAGGGAGGAGTTGGGGGGGGGGGTAATTTCATGGAACAATGCTCATTGCCCACATCCCTTCCTACCCAGCTCTACATGAGCTGTACTCTCGCAACCTCTGGAAGCAAGTGCAGGAGGTGGCCAAGTAGCTGTCTCAACAGCAGCAAAACACCTTCTTGTCACTGGTGGGTCAGGGCCTGGATTGTGGAAAACATGAGGTGCGTTCCAATTACAACGTGTTTGAGACTGCAGCGAGAATCAGTCCCTGCAGAATTACATGGCTACAGGCCTTAGATCTCCAACCAGATTTTCTCCTGTGCCGTGCACAGGAGAAAATCTTTTCGGGGATAAGGTGATAGCGTGATCACCATGAGACCCTCCAGCATCTCTCCACTAGCACTTCAGACCCGCCCTCTTCAGCCAGGAGGTCTGCGAAGCAGGGTCAGAGGAGGTCTTTCTATAGCCAGAGGAAGTAATATCCTCCAGCCCCTTGCTTCCGTTCACAGAGGGTGAGCTCCTCAGGCCATCTCAAGCAACAGCGACCTCCAAAGCCCCAGCCAAATACCGGGACGGAGTTTTGACTGGATCGTAGGGAGCATAAGCCAGCCGCCTGTACCTGAGATGCTCGGGGGCAGGCTACAGTTCTTTGTGAATCAGTGGCCCAGTATAACCTTGGACAAAGGGGTTCTTTCCATCGTTCACCAAGGGTACCAACTGAATCTACTGGATATCCCGCTAAATTCTCCTCCGTGCCTGTTTTGGGGGCTGATAGTACATCAGGAGGCTTTTTTTTTTTTTGTGGTAGTATTTTGTAGGCATTCTTCATTATACATGCAACTTGTTTTTCAGTCTAAGTGTACAGAAAAAGGCATATCTTTTTAAGTTAGGGAAATAATTCAACAAATAGTACATTAAAGGTTACTAAGCCTTCGTGCCCTCTGTTCCCTGCTAGAATGGAAGAGTCCCAGCTGTCATGTGTGCCCCTCTTCAAGCACCAGTATGCATTTTCTGTGACTGACAGAGCTGTAAATACAGGCACACAGGCCTGACTTATTAAAACCCCATACCACATGTTTTTTGTTACCCAGCTCTGTAAGTGCTAAGAAATTGCCGGCTTTTAAGCTAGTGTTGCCCTGATTTAGATGCATATCCGTTTAGTCAAATACGCTCGTGAACTTGGAGCACTTCCAACCTAGTTTTCTGCTGTTAAATTTTAAAATTTTGAGCAGGCCCTGAATATATTCCGATATCCAGTGAAAGAGCCCATCAGAAAAGGATGTTAAAGGAGAAAACAGCAAAACCTTTATTTGTTTAAAATTAAAAAAAAAAAAAAAATCTCTGGCATCTCACTGAGGTCATAGGACATGGTGATGACATCAGATAACTTTAAAGCTCCTCCATTAGCCAGCGCCCAATGAACACATTACAAGATATAAAGAATTTTAACAAAGTCTCGTGGTATCTGACCAATCACAAAGCCTGGGCTTTTTTTTCAATTATTTTATACTGTATTTAAAAAAAAAATAGCCCATAGTAGAAGTGAAATGGGCAGTAGAGCATGAATTCATAAAACAATGATATCCTCTTTCTAAGCTCCAGACTGGAGAGGAGCACAGCTGAGCGAAATCTTCAGAGGGAGCTGAACCAGAGCCCTTCTGGATTGAATTGCTGCCCTGCTACTGGTTTGTGATGTTAAGGATAACACAGGGCTTGAGTACCATCTGTGCACACAGATTGTCAGATGATTCCTCCTCCTTCCTGTTCCTCCACTTACCCAGTACCTTGGACACTTTCTTCTCTACGGTCACCCAAGCTTGTCTTTTTAATACAGGCAAATAGAAATTTGATCCTGCTTGAACCTGGAAGACTAGGCTTCTTCAGTGTCAGTCCTCTGTTAATGAATCCATTAAATTAGTCTGTGCTGACACTGTGAGAAGAGAGCATTTTGTTGTACATAAGGACATGTATTGTTGGATCTGTACATAACTGAAAGGGCACTGATGTAAAAAGGTGCTTGTACAGAGGCTGGAGGATATCAGGTTAGGTCAGTGTTTGCACTGTTCAGCCATCCTCCAGGGAACCAACCCCCAGTTTGAGGAGTGCAGGAATTCTGAATTTTTCTTAAAGGTACAGGAATAATTTTCCTACAGTCTGCTTTCTTTGACTGGTGCCTAAAGTTATTAGGCCATGTTTGTAGCCTCAGCTTTCAGAATGAAGTAAACTCTTATTCTTTTTGAGGCAGAGTAGTACTTATGTTTGTATGTGCTAGAGTCCTAAACTGTTGTCATATGTACATAGGTATTTCTCTACTTAAGATACCCCAGATTTCTCAAGAAAAAGAAAGAAAACCTTAAATGCTGATTGTTTTTTGTTTTTTTGCAACTACTGAAAATTCTTTTCTTTGCTCTTCATCTAAAACTGTCAGAAGCTGTAGGTTTCCACAAAGAGAATTAGAGCAATATTTACTATTTTGTTCATCTTTTTTTCATTGTCAACATATTTTCTTTTAGTTTTTTAAATACATGTATTAGAACTCTGCATTTAAAAAGCATGATATCAGTGTTGCCATCATATATTGTACATCCTTGCTTCAAGATGTCTGCATTAAGATGATTTTGCAGTCATGAATGCAGAAAGGCTGAGGAATTTTCTCACGATGCCCAGTTTTCATGGACCATTGAGCTACATGGCCATAATATACAAGTATTTTTGTATTTGTAGGTTAGAATAGTTGTGTTTTGCCAGCAAAGATCTTGAGATAGTGCATGCACTTCAGTTTTCTGAAGCGGCAACTAAACTGATAAAAGTAATTGGCAGCTGACTTGTTAGTTTAAGGAAGTATGTATTGTTTACAGTGGTATTTTCCATTGTGGGCCAAGTTTTTATACTTTTGGTTTAGACACCTATCTACTGTGCACACAGCCTAAAATCTTCCACCTGGGCAATCACTTGGTTCAACTTTGCAACCTTGTCAAATAAGTGAGTTTGTTCCTTTAAGAAAGAGATCCAAATACAACGTGTCTGTATTTAATAATGAGGTGAACTTATTTTAGATATCTGTGAGTCTAAAGTAACTGACATCAAATTCCTTCCCCAATTTCCTGTTGCCTTTTTAGCCCTCTTCTCCTTAAAGGTACATTTCAGGGTTTTTTTCAGGGTTTTTTTCTTTATGGCTCTTTAGTAGGTTATAGAGCTTCCAAAATCTCATTCAAAATCTAACTTGAGCACCATTTAAGTCTAACTTATAGCAAGCCTCAAGCCTCATGCTATTTTCTATGATGTTTTGCTACACATGTGTGGTAGGAAGTATAAAACATATGAATTGCTAGTTTTTTCTACAATATTATTGGTTCTTGTTGTCATGATCTAGACTTGTAAAAAGAAAATTCCTGGATTTTGGGTGGAATTTGATTGATCCATTATGATTTTTCAGCCCATGTTAAATATAAAAATAAGGAGGAGGGATAGCCTAGTGGCTAGAGCAGTGGACTATGAACCAGGAGACCAGGGTTTGAGTCCTGCTGTCGCTCCATGTGACCTTGCACAAGTCACTTTACCCTCCATTGCCTTAGGTACAAAAACTTAGATTGTAAGCCCTCTGGGGATAGAGAAATACCTACAGTAACTGAATGAGAACCGATGTGATATCTCAATTGAGATCGAAATGTCTGTATATAAAAATAATAAATAAATAAATAAGAAAACCATAAAGGATATGGGGGAAGTTAATTCCATGTGAGGGTACTTTTCCCTTTAAGAGGTACAATTTTAAAGTTTTTAATCTGCGTCTATGCATTTAAGAGTAGGCTATAACATGAGCGAATTTGCAGAATCCACATTAGTGGACTTTCGGTTAACTGAAAGTATGACCAAACTTTCAACCACATTAAATATTGATATCCTGTGGGGGAAGGAGGGCATTTCGAAGCTGTGGTTGGAAGCTACTCATCTACATTTGTTTACAAAATGTATGTGCATGCCGTGGTCCATTGTTCAACTCCATGTAAGTATACATACATGCATATTCTTAATTGCATTACAAGCTGATATTCAGAGACATTGTGGGCTGGTACCTCGTGTCTGAAAATCAAGCGGGTTTGTGCAGGCTGAACAATACACATGCACTTTTACAGTCAGGTACTCTATGGAAAATGTACCCCTAAATGCCGCAATCCATTTTTGAGTTGCCACTTAAGTGTAGTGTCTACAAATAACTGTGGTGCTTGCATTCAAAGGCTTTGTTACACAAACTCAAAAACTGGTCTGTCAGTGTGCACTGTAATCATTTTACAAAGCGCATATTAATATACCATACCTACCATGAGAGATGGGAAAATGGGGGAAGGAGGTTTAAGAAAGCTTTTAGCAAGCAATTGTAAATTCATGCCCAAATACGTGTTGGGGGCAATTAAGCTATGCAGAGTTCGGGTACTTGTCTTGGTTCCAGAGAAAAAACGAGGTTCTTAGCAGGTCGTGATGCTTTGTATTGGCAGTTATCAAGTGTTGATGGAGTAAAGTTAAATGAACATTTGCTAGTCTTGCTTTTGCTCAATCAGATAAAAGCATAATGTAATTGAGATAGCGATTAGCTGTTGCCAAATACTGTTGATGCAGGTGATCCAGAAGATGCTGTAAAGTGGAGAAGGGAAGGGAAAGATGGTATCCAAGAAACCAGGGTTTTAATAGGATTGACTCTAAACTTGTCTGCTTCCTTACAAGTTAAATTAATTTCTTAGAAATTTGATTTAGAAATGATGGCACAACAAAATATTTTTGTTTGTCCATGCGCAGTCTGTAGAAGGTAAATCATTTTTCATCATGCTCTTCAAAGCTCATAAAATTGCGGTCTGGATGCAAGTAAGTCTGAGTTGGCACCTAAAGTCCACCTTCGAAAAGAATAATCTTGTTAACTAACTTTCTTTACTTTTTAACCATTAGCTTGTTGTATGAAATACCCCAAGTTCTGTATGTTTGTCTTATTAGATGGTAAGCTCTTTGAGCAAGGATTGTCTTTTTTGTATGTTTGCACAGCGCTGCATATGTTGTGTAGCACTATAGAAATGTTAAGTAGTAGTAGTGGTTTGTGTGGTAGACAACAAATATAAGTCAATAGAACACCTTTCAGAAGCCTTAGAGAGTCGGACTTTTCTACCTGTGCTCCGTGGGTTTTATGACTGTGGTAGATTCCTTTTATTTTAACAGAGGGCCCTTTCTGTTGGCTTTGGGGAAATCTTGGCATCCTGAAGAGTTCAACTGTGCCCACTGCAAAATCAGTATGGCGGAAACTGGATTTGTGGAAGAGAGAGGCGCCTTCTATTGTGAAGTTTGCTATGAGAAATTCTTTGCACCTGAATGTGCCCGCTGCCAGAGGAAGATCATAGGTGTAAGTATTTTAACTATGTTCAGAGAAAACCAAAAGTGTTTGTGTTTCAATTTACCGAAGCCTTGGATTCCGCGATATCCTTTTCTTTTTTTTTTATTTAAAATAAATTTATTAGGACAATCTTTAAGGTATTTAAAAAAAAAAAAAAATCAACATTAAGTAATACAATGGGAAAGTAAAGTCCATATCATCCAGTAATAAAGCGGATCCTATCAAGAAAATACACAGATTACCCATATACCGATATTTTTTAAAGAAAAGGACAATTGGTACCAACCCTGCCAAAGTCTATAATTTAAAGCAATCTTCAGCTAGTTCCATTTATTTAATAGCAGTGGCACAGGTCTTAGATGAAGAACTTCTGCTCTTTCTCTGTTAGGTGGTCAGGGTCGGGAAAAAAAATCATATTTATTTCCAAAATAATTCACCACATATTTAGCTGTGAGTTTAAGAATAAACTCAGCTTCTAATGGCTTGAGTTGCCTTAGAGAAGTCAGAAAAAAAAAAATTTTAATACCTCAAATTAAGGCCTCCCCGTTCTTAAAAAAAATAAAGTATTGGACATCTAACGCCATAGCAAAAGATACTAAAAAGCTATCCTAAACAACACTTTCTCACATTAAGTTTCCAACAGACCTGACACATCTAGAAGTTTCTTTGTCCCAGTGTATCTGTACCTTCCTCAGTCTGGTTTATTTACCTCACCTAGGAAGGAATATAATAAACTTTAAATATTGGTGTTATAATATATAATGGAATTTTGAGGACCTCTGCAAAATATTTGTTGAGCAAATCATGAAGTGTAACAAACTTGACAATAGGAAAATTAGCAAACCAAAGTTTTGTATAGCAGATAGCTATAGATTAGATTTTGAAAATGCTACTTATAATGTTCTTAAGGCCCACTAAAGCATTTCCTTTGTTGTCTGTACCTCCTAGCCTATTTTTTCTCACTCTTTCCCTCAAACTCCTCTCCCCGCTTTAAAAAAAAAAAAAAAGTTACTTGCTTTTGAAGTGGTGGAATTGCTGGAAATTCTAATAATTATAAGGTCAATATTGTATTATTCCACATTTTGCCTTCAAGCAAGGTTACCATATTTTTGGTAGGCAAATCTGTAACCCTTGCTGTCGTCATTCTAGTGGTAAGAAAGTACTTTATGAGAATATAAGGGGGTGCCTAATTCAGTGCCTTACTAGCTGTGTCGCCCCTTGGTGATATGGCAGCCATGGCCTCAGCTGGCCTGTTTGCCAGCTATAGATGTTAGAGAACTCAACCCGACCCAACCCCTGTAATGATACTATGGTAACTGGGTATATTGAGGAGGTGTGCCTCTCCCATGTAGGGAGAAGATTTGACTCTGAATAAAAGATTCTGCACCCAAGTGATGCAGGGCAGTAAGGAGATAGCATTCCAGGAGTCGGGGTTCTCAGGGTATCCATCTCTCCACAGAGTGGTGCTGTTGGTTCCAGGAAGGAGGAGTGTGAAGCTGTTCCTGTTTCATGGGACCGCGGCTGACACCCAGGGATGAAGTTGTTGCCAGGCCTTGCTAGGAGGAATGAGTCTAGGAGCCTAGAACAAAGGGGAAAGTCTGGGATTCCAGTGTATGGAATCCAGAGGCTCTGGAAGCAAGGCCTGAGAGAGTTTTGGTGCAGTGTGTGTTTCAAGGAGGACTGGTCTTCTGCTGGGGTTCTTGGAAAAGGAGCATCATCCAGCAGAGGACTTCAGCCAGAGCTCAGCCACATCATAGAAGCTTTGGAAAGGGAAGGTGTGATAGCCTGCCCTACTGAACAAGTGTCGGTGACAAACCCTGGGGAGGTAGACCTGAAGGACAGGAGTGCATTTCCTGAGAGGGACTGAGTTTATTTTTTTTATACTGAATTTTGAACTTAAGTTGCTGCATGCTGCATTATCAATCGACGTGCCAGAGATGTTGGATTTAGTTTTTATCTGCCACCAATAACTACTTTTGGGGTCACTTTTCAAAGGGTTTTTAAGTTCCTAACTTTTGAAGCTAGGATCCTAAATTGTCTGGGTTGGAAATTTACTAGGCCGCAGTGCTTAATTTAGACTCCCAGTTTCACTAGGAGCCTAAATCTAGGATCCTAAAAAAAAGTACGTGGCTACACGGAAACAAAGTTAGGAGTGTAGCACTGATTTTCAAAACTAGGGAGCTAATTTAGATTCCTTAATCCAAGCAAATGAATAGCAGGCCTAAATTTATGGAACCTAAGTTTCAGGGTCCTAATTTTTTGTGAATTTTCAGCGAAACACTTGCAGGTGAATTTTCAAAGGAGTCAAGCATGTAAATGTAACATACTATTCTAGTAATTTCCAAAAGTCATTTACCCGCATTAAGTGTACTTAGTGCAGGTAAACCCTATTGATAATTCAATGGCATATCCTGTAGCAATTTTCAAAAGCCCATTTACATGGGTAAAGTGCATTTATATATGTAAAACCCAGTTTTAAGCTTGTAAATATTTTGCAAATCAGGCCATTGGGCTTATGAAAATAGGTGCCAAACTTAAGCATCTAACTTAGGAGCCTAAATTTAGGAACTCAGCTCTTTTTGAATATCAGCCAATTTATTTTTGAACAACAGTTTGGGAGTCTGTGTGGTTATTTTCTGATTGGGATGATGAGCAGCATGAGAAATCCCTAAGGGCGCTGAAAGATTCCTTTCTTCCCCCACACCTGTGCCTGGTCTGTGAGCCATCCCAGTGAGCCCCCGAAAGTGAAAATACACGTGTATTTTTTACTTTTATAAAATTCAGAATTCACGAATAGAGACTACTTACACGCGTGTTTGGAAATTCACTTTAAACTATGCAGTTTCCTGATACCTGAGAAGTCCAGGCAGGTTGTAATAGCTTGAGACTGGCATCAGGATCTCTGTTTGTATTCTTTTCAAAATGTAAAACTTTTTCAGCCTTTTAGACTGATTTGATCTTCTATCTCTATTTCATTCTGTTAATGAATAAGGCCTTTTGCTTCTTTTTTTCTGTTCCTGTTGAGGTGCATTACTATTTTTTTCTTCTAGTCTTGATGGCATTAGTCTCTCTCTGCCTTACCCTCCTCCTAGTATGTTTGCCTCCTAGCAGTTCATATTTTGTCCATCTATCTCACTCCCTCATTCTGTTTCTCCTTCCAATGTCTCATCTCCAATCTTTTTTAGTGTTTTTGTCATCATTTTTGTTCATTCATTTATTTATTTATTTAGTGCTTTTGTTATACCGACATTCATGATACAGATCATATCACATCGGGTTACATGGAACAAGGGGGAAATAACGTTAACATAAACATGAAGATAGCGAAAGTTACAAAAAAAACCAGGGGTTCTCGAACTGGGAAGAAGCGGAGCCAGTGGCAGAGGAAACTCAGAACTAAACAATATCAATACAACAGTATCTACAATAGCTGTAAGGGGGTGCGGTGACTAGAGGGCCTTGGAGTGTGGCTGTAGCTGGGGAGGTCCCAGATTAAGGGAAGGCTTGTTGAAATAGCCAAGTCTTGAGTTATTTTCTGAACGTCAATAGACAGGGTTCTTGTCTGAGGTCAGGGGACATAGCATTCCATATGTTTGGTGCTGCTGTCGAGAAGGCTCGCTCTTTCATTTCCCTCCCTTTAGTCCTTTTTTTTCCCCATTTTAATCTGCTGTCCTCCTGTATTGTTTCTCTGTCTTGCTTGTCTCGCCTGTGCCATGGAGGACAGGCGAATGTTCATTGGCCTCCAGCCGGCTTCCATTAGTCCTCCTTGGGAAGGGGGGGTAGGTACAGGAAGGAGAGGACTCCCTGTGCCCAGTTATCTCTTGTGTGTTCTTTGTGGAAAAGGATCGGTATGGGGAGGGGAGAATTTTTTTCTCCATCCTCAAAAGTACAAGCATTGGATTATGGAGGCTGAGAAGAGATTAAAATTCTAGTGTGGTTGGGGGGGAGGATTTCTTCTCTTCCTCTTCCAAAAATGAAAAAATCAGTCTTGGTGAAGAGGTACAGGCTTCCCCCAACCTTATGGGGATCATAGTGCTTCCCTGTATTAGTGATGAGAGACTGCTTTTCCCAGAAGAACTGATATTGAGTTGCTAAGGTGAATCAAATGCAATAAAAACATTCTGGATAGATTTGGAGCAATCAAGGATGTTTTTCCAAAACTGAGATCTTTGCTAAATTTATTTTCAAGCCAGCCTATTAGTTTGGGATAGACTTCTTACATGTCATGGATAAGTTTCTTCATACAACCAGCTGGACTGCTGTCCTTCCCCGTGCCTTGATTGATTTATCATAGTTTGTTTATAGTTTTGGGGTGAAGTAGAAGGATACATAGTACAGTGGAACTTTTGGTATTCAGACTGTTGGTTATCCAACTCTTTAAGGGCATAAATTGGAGGGTCTTCATAATGCAGTATGGTTTTCATATTAATGCACACATTTGATTCTACTACTGCTGTCAAACTAATAATACTGTATATTTGAGAACAAAGGTTGTTTTTGGAAACATATCCATTAATAATATCTTAGATACTTTATAGATCGACAGTAGTGTTAAAAGACATGAGTAGATGAGGCTTAATGACCTATGTACTTCATTCTTTTGTGTTCTGTGGGCTTCTAAATAAACGTGATCCAGCACAATTAGATAACATACGGAAAAATCTACTGAAAATACTTAATGCCTTTCTAGGAATAACAATTTTAGGAACAACTGTGGAATTCTTTGTTCACAGCATGGGGTTCCTTCAAAAGTAAACACACCACAATATTGCTAAAACTGACCCCAGCTTGAGTACAAAAACAAGTATGAGATGTTATTTAAAAATATCCTTTCAACCTTTAAAAAAAAGACTGTCACGGGCAACTCTACCAGAGCTTCCTAAGTGATAGCCATCAGTGATGAAAAATGCAGTAGACAGCATAGCAGTTCAGTGAGTATCTGGTTGCTGAGTTTAGAAATTTGAGCTTTGGGGAATTGATATGTATGGAAGAAAGGGGGCAGAGGGAGAGGTGGAAAGAAATGTCATCTGTCTCCATATTGCAAATTAACCACTTAATTAATACCGATATCACAGTGAAGTGGCTCTAGTGACATTTACAGTTCTAAGACGATTCACATTGCTTCTCAATTACAAAATCTTTCTGGGCTATTGTTATTGTAGTAGGAGGAGTATTTTTTGCCTGGCATGAACAGTGCTGTACAAGGAAACTTCAGATAGTCGATCCAGGGATACACTGAATGATTAACATGTTTTTAATCACACCGGTGTAATAACTAAGGGAGTGACCCACCCCCTCCTCCAGAGGTTGGAATGTTCAAGAACCAGACAGCGACAAGCAAATTGGGGGGTATTAACAGTAATAGTCTTAAGGGTAGATCGCAGTAGTCGTGGTGAGATTATTGGAAGCTAATGACGATTTTCACTGATCGTATATGGAGACTGAGTATGGTAGGGTAGGGAAAAAGTGAATGAGAGAAGTAAGGAACATTGAGACAAGAGCTGGAGTCTTAAAAAAAATTAGAAAAAGGGGGTAGAGAGAGGGGGTAGAGAGAGGAGCAGAGCTTGTTCTTGGGAGAGTGTAGAGTAAGAAATCAGAATTGAAATGTAGAGGAAGGCAAAGTTCAAGGAAAGAGAGCAGAAGACTGAATCTAGGCGAGGGAACTGAAGTTCAGTGAATAGGATTGCAGTGCTGGGAGGAGAGAGAGGTAAATAGGGATAGATATCTAGAAGAAAGAAATCATTGCCACTGTGCTCTGGATGGATTTCAAAGGAGACAGGTATGAAGATGCTTAACTTGCCTTTCAGCAAAAGTCAGTAGTCAAATGACAATATGTAGCAAGCCAGTCACATAACTGTGGTAAAACACAGACCATAAAATGTTTCTTAGTCTTATGGTTCCTACGAAACCACTGTGGAAGACTTAGCCAAGGCTATAGAGCAAGCCATATTATCTGCCCACTACTGGAAACCCTTTGATTGTGTTGGCAGGATACGAGGAATAAAGGGTGGTTAAAATAATCAGCTTAGATGGGACAAATCACTCTTTATTAATTAGGATCTTCTGTAAATGTAGTCCAGAATTAGATTTGGTGTTCATTGCACAATTTGATAATCTCAGATCATTATTTGGGAGGTTTTGCAGGTTGTGATTTGTGAATCATAAGTTGTTTTTTTGCATTTCTTTATGCTGTCCACATATCTACATAAATAAGTCCACATGGCCTATGATTCAGTAAATTAGTCTCACAAAGATTCCCAAAACCTGATTTGTGAATAGCAGGATAGGGATTGCAAAAAAAAAACAAAACAACCCAGATAATTAGTTGGGTGTTTGATTTTTAATTTGTCTCGCTCTCTCTGAGTAAGAACCAAGATGTACATCTCAAGTTCTAATTGAATCCTTCAAAAAAAAAAAAAAAAGATCTGTAACCCTCAAACAGAAATATAGACTATGACAAAAGGTCTTGTGTGGGTGTTAGAGGATTTCCTAAAACACCAGGGAAAACCTATTGCGATACCGAAGAAGAAAACCACAAAGCAGGTGGTACCATACAACCCAGAGCAAACTTCCACTGGAGTATGAATTGCTGAAAGGCGCATTCCCTGCTCCTCCAGTACCAGCTTCCCAGCAACCATGTCGTCTGATGACACAAGCCGATGCCATTGCAGGCTCAGTGCGGAGGCAGGATCAGCCACAAGGGGCAATAACAAAGAGGGGTTGCCTCTCTGGGAGGGAAGAGGAGGGGAAGGATGTTTTGGGGAGGGAATGGTATAGGAGTTTGTCCCTTTCCCTTGTGAGAGGAGGGGAAAGGAAGGGGATAGCTATTAGCTTTTTTTTTGATTAGTTATGATATATATGCTATTGCATTTGATATAATGTTGTATGCGATGCATACGTTTTGAAATGCTGTTACCACCAAACGAAGAGAGCGTGAAGAAATTGGAGTAGTCCTTACAAAGGGTATTTATTAGCAGAAGTTGTTGAATCTTTATTAGAACTCTACAATCTTATTGAATTAAAAAGGTCCACCTAGACAGAGGTGGTGTCCCCCGACCTGGTCACCATGTTTCACCCCACGGGCTGCATAGGGAGGGACCGTTAAGGACAATTCAAATAGGCCGATATCTGCTGTTACCCTTTGTAAGGACTACTCCAGTTTCTTCACGCTCTCTTCTTCTGGTGATTTCCATATCGGGCGCAGAACTTTTCTCCCACTCTGGAGCCCTTGTTGGAATAGGATGACACAAAAATGAAAAGTGTAATGTAATGAAGCAAAAACTAGTAAGAAGCACACTTCAAACAGAAACTCAAAAATCTTGTAACAGAGCCCACTGCAAAATATAGCAGCACAAATCACGGGACTCCACAGCTGTCCACATGGGAAAGGCACACAGCCTAAGGGATTCATGTTCCTCTGTTGACTTAAGAGCAGAATTAACACATCCAGGAGGGCCATGTGGAAGTCCCTTGGGCTATCCAAATCTTTAATCATTTCTAATGGCTTTATGATGCTGGGTATTTTTGAAGCTCCCTTTTAGCATCCTGATTCTGAAGTCATTGATGCAGTGGTTGTGGTTTGGAAAATCGCTCCCCTGCAGGTGTATCGCCTTGCTCTTTGCTGTGATCCTTGTGTCTGTGAAATGTTATTCTTCTCTTTAATACCTGACATGGCTTTCCCTCGTCACTTTTTCCCATTGGAAAATGTTTATTTTCTTTCTGTCCATTTTCTGTCATCTGTAAATATATCACCACCCACACCCCAATTAATTTATTTTACAATTCTTCACAGTTTTTAAAAAATATACCACCACACCTCCATTTGCTTAAAATATTGGACAAATTAATTCCTAGCTCGTTTTATATTGAACCAAATGAAGGGAACAGATGGGTCAGGTACACAATTCATAGTTGACGAGTGCCCTCAAAATGCAATAGTAGTCTTTGTTAGGGGTGAGGATTTTTTTTTGAGGGGGGGGGGGTTACACACCCAGCACAGTAATCCTTTGTTTTTTCATGACTTAATCCAAAAAGATATAGATAGATTGATATTTTAAAGATGCTGAGTCCTCTTTTTTTTTCCTGCTGAGCCAGGCTGGCACAAATAGTGATCTCTCTTTACTTAATACACTGCTCTAAAACCTTATTCCCTAAGCTGTCCTTCTCCAGAATATAACATTTCAGGCAGCTGTTTGTGCTGTATGCACATAAGCAGTTTTAAACAGCCATCTGGCATTTTGCATAACATGAGAACAGAAGCTTGAATGCAAATGCAAATCTTTTATCTGTGTAGTGGGATGAGTCGTGTACAATACCAGTTTGGAGAAGTTATCGGGCTGCCCAGTGCAGGAGACAAGTCTGTGCTATGAAACCTGAGACTCCATAGTTTTGAATTCCTTTCCTCTCCCTCTGATTACATGTGACCTGACCCAACTACCTGAGGTATTCTGACCCAGATCAAGTAGTCCATAAGAATCATTACGATATGCACAGACCACCTGAATTCTAATAATATCTGTTAAAAACAGCTTAGAAATTGTCCTCTGGTACAGAGAGATCCAGGACGCAGTTTGCAAGTTTCATTCCACTGCGTGTTTCATAGTTTCTTTCGTTCATTTGTAAAAGAAGGGTAGCAAGAGCCAGAAGGGAAAGGAGAATCTCACAGATTTCCTCCTTTTCTGGATGCCCTTCTGCCTTGGCCAAAAAGCCATCATGCTAACAAAAATAAAGTAGGCAGCAAAAACTGGAGCCCGCATTCTGTCAAGTGTAGTTTAGAGACTAAATCAACTTTAATAAAATAAGGTACCTAAAATTTGAATGCCAGCCATCTTTCTACATTGCATGTTAAGGGGAAAAAAAGGCATTAGATGGGCTAAGAAGACTGACAGACATTTTATCAAAAATACAAACCTTTTTAAAATGCATGGAGCAAGCAAAATTGTAGATAGGTCAATTATTTATAAGTTTCTCATATAACAGTGCCTTGAGAGTCACAAAGAGAGAGAACAGCCAAGTATTATTCTATAAGACGTCGTTAAGCACAGACATTCTACACTTCACAATATTTTTATTGATTAATGCTTCTTTTCTCCTACTCTAACAGGAAGTCATCAATGCTTTGAAGCAGACTTGGCATGTTGCCTGTTTTGTATGTGTGGCTTGTCATAAACCTATCCGTAATAATGTCTTTCACTTGGAGGATGGAGATCCCTATTGCGAGATGGGTAAGCTGTGTTTTTATATTTTGTGATTTGGCACAACAAGCCATTCTCCTGAAATATGTGGTGTCTGTTAGGGGTGTGCATTCGTTTCCTACGTATTTGTAATCCGCAACATATAGGGCCATATTTGTTGTATTCGTGGGGAAGAGAAACATATCGCGATTCCCCACGAATACAACGAATCTTCGCCAAATTATTCGTCCATCTAAAGAGGCAAATTTAAACAAACCCCCCACCCTCCTGACCCCCCCCCAAGACTTACCAAAACTCCCTGGTGGTCCAGCGGGGGGTCCGGGAGCCATCTCCTGCACTCACACCCTCAGCTGCCGGTATTCAAAATGGCGCCGATAGCCTTTGACCTTCTATGTCACAGGGGCACCGGTGCCATTGGTCAGCCCCTGTCACATGGTAGGAGCAATGGCCAGCGCCATCTTGTCAGGAGGGTGGGGGCTTGTACTTAATTCAATTTTAGCCGGGAAACGAATAAGAATTAACACATGTACGTATCGGGGGCCCCCCTTGCCGAATGCCCCCCAACGATTACGAATCCCGATTGCAACATATGGCGTCCCTCTGTACATCCCTAGTGTCTGTTTCTATTTATTTATTGGTTTGTTTCGCTTGAGTGGTTTTTTTATGCCCTTTTGAACTTCCAGTTCAATTGGAATCAGCCTGTCCTGCTGCTACATTGTCATAAATTTTCATCCTCAGCTACCCGCAACTTTTCCTCACCATTTTAACCCTCTTCCTCTTCCCATCTAACTCAGCTGTTGCTAAAATCACCCTGAGTTCCCAAGGGAGCACACACCAAGGCTCCTCTGGGAACCTAGTAGATACACATGCTGAGCCTAGCCACTAGGGCTCACTGCTGTGTGTGATGTCTGGAAATTCCCCCACCCACAGAGGTTGTAAATGCTGCCTCTGCAGCCTCTCTAATGCCTGCTGACCTGTGGAGTAGAAACCAAGTTGTGGAATTGAATCAGATGACTCAGTAGTAGTGCTGCAGGTTATCACATTAGCCCCAATACGCTTATTCAGATTTCACTCTTCTGTTAACTTTAATTACATTAATTTATATTCCACCCAATTACTAGGAGTTCTGTTCTGGGTGGATTACAGTAAAACAAATAACTTAAAACAACAATAAAATAGCCAACAACATCAACAGCACAATATAAAACCATTTGGAATAAGACAAAATCATAAATGCTTCCTTCACCCAAGTGTAAAAGCTTCCCAGAATAAATAAGTTTTAAGACATTTTTTAAACCACTTCTTCCAAAGAGTTTAAAAGAAAAAGCACATCGGCTTGTCTCTCGTAAGCGAGCTATCTTTGCCCTGGGAATAGTAAAAAATAATTGACTGGCTAAATGCAGAGCGTGAGTGGTATCAGGTTATTTGCTCTTTGTGGATTTGCTGTTTTCCTGTTTTATATCTAGCACAATGTCCAACTATATGTGACACTGGGCTTAGATGAGATAGGTGAGTGAGAAATCTAAATGTCTGTTCAGCCTCAGTTTGGAACTGTACTCAAGCCAACAGGTTTAGGCTGTTGCCCACAATTGGAAGTGCTGGCTGTGGGCAAACATACTTCTTCCACTGCTATGGTCCAGCCTTCATTAAGTGGGACCATATTGCAGGTAAAGAAAGAAGTGCAAAACTTGGTTGTGTAGTGAGATTAATTTAAATATTTCTTCACACATCTCAAAAACTGTCAGCAAATAATTTAGCTGTAACATCTCCCTGTAAATGATTTATATTGCTGTGTTTTTTTGGGGGTTTTTTTTTTTTTTTTTACTCATTGTGTTTTTTAAATTTGTTTTAGTTTGGTTTTATTTTATCTTATTTTAGGTAATTGTATTATTAGAACTGTTTGAATGTAATTTTAATTTAGTTTTATTATATTCCCCTGGTTTGTTTTATCTCTGTTTTATCCTTTTTGGTTTTTAATGCATCCCCACTTGGTTAACATGATTTACAAGCGGTCTATAAAATTTTAATAAATAGTAATAATTATTATTATTCCATCTATGCCTATTCCCAGGATTCTCCTTGGCCTTCAGAATTTTAAATACTAGGTTATTCCTGTATCTTTTGACCTTTAGATTTTAAATCCAGCTTATTCCTTTGTCCTTTAAAATGTAAATACTAGATTATTCCTTATCCTTGTCCTTTAGAATTGCAAAACTAGTTAATACTGTCTTTATGCCACCCTCCCTTCCCAACTCCCACCCATCTCAAGCACCTTTTCTGATTTATAGACTGTTATCCCACAAGAGGAAGATTTTCACAACAAGAATCAATTACAGATTTAGATAAAACAAGGGGATAACCCTACCCTTTAAATCCCTTGTCCCCTTGCTGGTCATTGATAATTTCGCATAAACTAGAGATGTGCAAAGCCTGAACCTTTAACGTTAGCTCGCATTAACCTGAAAATGAATTTTTCCCAAAATTTAAGGAAAAATTCATTCGGGGTTTACCATGACTTATCCGGCTAAAATCTAGCTGTATATATGGCTCAATATTCAAAACTTGTCATCAGCTGGATAACTTGTGAGTTATCCGGGTAAATGCCTTTGAACATGGGCCCCGCTATTGAGCAGGTCTAAAGTTAACCAGATAAATGTATTCAGCTGCTGAAAATCCCAGAAAAGTTAGCTGGACAGCAACTGAATATGGACCTCCAAAGGTCTATACATAACTAACTCCTGGTAAACCAGGAAGGCGTACCAGAGCAAATCAACAAACTAAAGAGTAACAAATAACTGGGGCTAAATGGTAGACACCCCAGAGTTCTAAAAGATCTCAAAAGTAAAATTGCAGACTTGTTACTACCAATCTCTAACTTCTCATTCAAATTAGCTATGATACCTGAGGATTGGAAGGTGGTCATCTTAACACCCATTTTTAAAAAGGGCTTAAGGGGGGTGATCCAGGGAACTGCAGATTGGAGAGTCTGACATTAGTACTGGGCAAAATAGTAGAAGCTATTCTGAAGAACAAAATAACTGGCCATGTGGTTAAGGCACAGACTAATGGGACCAGATCCAATATGAATTTAGCAAAGGGAAATCTTGCCTTACAGATCTGTTAGATTTTTTGAAGGAGGTTAACAAATGTTGACAAGGGTGAATCATTTGTTATAGTGTATTTGGATTTTCATGAGAGGTTCATCAGGAAATTAAAAAGGCATGGATTAGTAGGTAATAATCCTATTGTGGGTTGGTAACTGGCTAAAGGATTGGAAATAGAGAGTCAGGCTGAATGTTCATTTCTCTCAATAGAGAAAGGTAAGTAATGGAGCGCCCTAGGGATCTGTACTGGGACCGGTGCTTTAATATATTTATAAATGATTTGGAAAAGGGAGTGAAAAGTGAGGTGATCAGATTCACAGATGACACAAAATTATTCAGAGTTGTTAATCATGAGCCTATTGTGAAAACTTGCAAGAGAACCTTGCGAGACAAGGGGATCGGGCGTCTAAATGACAGGTGAAATTTTATATGGACAAGTGCAAAGTGATGCCTATAGGGAAGAATAATCCAAACTATAGGTTCACTATGCTGGGTTCCATATTAGGCGCACAACCCAGGACAAGGACCGTGAAGGTATTGTGGACAATTCTTTGAAGTCCCCGGTTCAGTAGGTGACAGTGGTCGAAAGGAAAAAAAAAAAAGCAAATAGAATGTTGGATTTTATTAGGAAAGGGAAAAAAATGAGGTGGTCATAATGCCTCTATTGATCCATGGTGCAAGCAGTTCTGGCCACCCCATCTGAAAAACGATCTAGCGAAACTAGAAAAGGTACAGAGAATGGTGACCAAAGGCTTAACAGGTTAGTATTCGTCAACCTAGAGAAAAGACAACTGAGAAGAGATATGACAATCTTGAGTGAGTGCAACAAGTAAACAGGGAATAGTTATTTACCTTTCAAATACTACTAGGATTAGGTGTCATTCTATGAAGATAATAGGTAGCACTTTTAAAACAAATCAGAAAAAGTATTTTTCTCTTGGTGCACAATTAAACAGTGGATTTATTTATTTATTTATTTATTTTACACAGAGGATGTGATGAAATCAGTCAGTGTAGGTGGATTTAAAAAGAATTTAGGAAAGTTCCTGAAGGAAAAGTCCTTAAACCATTATTAGCCATGCAGACTTGGGAAAGTCATATCTGTGATTATGGCAAGAAAGATTGAATTAATTCTTTGGTATCCTGCCCAATACTTGTGATCTGGATTGGCCACTGTCGGGGAGAGAATGTTGGGCTTGATGGGCCTTTGGTCTGACCTAGTATAGCATTTCTTATGTTATGTTGTGATCTGACCCAATTGACTGACCTACATTGCTGCTGCTTTTGCTGATATCTGAATAAAGATAAACTAGCCCCAGAATAAAGATAAACTAGCCCCAGAATAAAGATAAACTGGGTCTTCAGTTCCTGGTCTAGCCAGAAGACCTTTAATTTGGATGGACAATAAACCACATTTAGCACAATTGTTTTCCTTCCAGAACAAAACAAGTCTACAACTGCGTGGCAACTTAAAAGTACATTTTATGAAAAGTAAATTTGACAAATTTTAAAAATACATATATTTAGAACCACAGCTAGAGGATGGGGGATGGAGCTAGGCTACTTCACCCTGGCCTGACATTCCATTATCCGCACCAAGGAATATTAGCAATCTAAATAACATTTCTTTTCATAAAAAGGTGCATGGTTTCAGTTAATGGCAAGATAAAGTTCTATTACGTCTGTCCTAACCATCCCCTGTAAGTGAGAACAGGGCCCGTGCTAGCTTTTTTGCTGCCCTGTACAAAAAAATTACTGAACTTCTCCACCCCCCAGATTCATTCAGTGTCGCTCCTGGGCCCAGCTCCGTCCTGCAATCTATATTTTTTAAAACTGACATGCCCCCCACCCCAGAACCCATGGATAGGAAAGGGTATTGGGTACCCTAGGCAAACCTTACATCCTTGCACACACCCCACCCCCAAATCCTTTATACACACACACACACAAATTATGCATTTATAATAAATTTTACATGCAAAAATAACACAACATGCATATTATATTTACATGCGCTCCTCCAACCAGAAAACTTTGCAAAAATGACACTTGGAATGCCTTTGGAATTAGATTTTTTATAATGCATTTTGGGTGTGAGCTTGGCCCTCAAAAAGCCATGAACAAACAGAATTACCATTACTATATAATAAACCTCCCATACCAAAACAACCCTAACAACCTTATCTATGAAAAGGCAACACTGCACATATTACACCAGGACCTAGAACACCAATAAAATTCTTATTAGGAAATCAGGCTGCTATAAATCCCTACACACAAATGCCAGCAAAATACCTCACCTCGGTCACATAGCCAGAACACAGAGAAGACCCTGAGCAAATACAGAATAAAGAGATCAGAAAGTATAAAGAGAAACGTGCTGTGAAGAATTGAACTGGAACCCACAACAAGCCAGCCTCTATAAGCAGAGCAACAATGGAAAACCAGAAACATTGTCATTCTTCAGAAAATCATTAAATAATAAAATCAAGAAATATAAAACAATCATAATGGTAAAATCATATTCATAAAAAATAAATATTTCAGTTAATGAACAGAATATACACAATTTCCCAAACACCAATAAAATATTTCAAAACATCTGATGAATAAAAAATCCAATAATTAAAAAATGTTCTATTCCCCCCAAAAATGTAATATTTCAAAAGAGCAGAATTATCAGATTATTAATATATATTAAAACTGATAAGGATTAAAAACATCTCCTGCTCTCAATACCTGTGATCTTCTGATTTCCATTCACCCTGAGATTGTCGTGGATTGGGGGAGGTAGGGCCACACAAATTTTATCTTCTCTCTCACACACGCACAATAATACATTCACTCTTTTACACACTCCCTCTCTCTAACATACACCAGCTTCCTCTCCCTCACAGATACATTATGTGTGTATTCCTATGCGAGCCTATATGTGACACATGGGCTCCCACAGGCTTACAAACATACACACAGGCTCTCCCACAAACACATGCACACACATAGGCTCTCACATAAACACACAGGCTGTTTAATACACATGCTCTCAGTCACTCACACACATACACAAATGGCCTCCTGATGTCTTTGGGCCATGGTGGGATGAGCTCTACCACGGCCCACTGGTCTTTCTGGTTGGAGGGGAAGCGTGGAAGCTGTTCACGTGCGCAGGCGCGCACACATGCAAACAGAAGACTGGTCTCTCCGGCTGCCGGCAGCTTGCAGCCTCTCTCCTCCGTCGGCTGCCAGCGGCCCTACGACCTCTCCTGATGCTGGCAGCTCGCCACCCTTGTGAAAACACATGGTATTCACACCTGGTCGTGCCGGGCCTGAGCGAGAAGAAATTTGCAATGTGGCCCCTCACATGAAAAGGTTGGACAACCCTGGGGCAGGTTGCATTTACCTGTCTTCATCAAGAAAATTTGTAAATTCAAAACTAATTTTACATCATTTGTCACCGTGGAGTGCATTTAAAACTGGTTTGAAACAAGTTTCTAGTGCATTTTGTAGTACGTTAGATGCAGAATATACTATAAAAATATACATAATATAGTATAGAAATGACAGCCATCCTTCCTCCAGTCTCTCTCTTCTGCTGTGTCCCTTAGAGCTATAGAAAAAATGTTGAGTACATCATTTTACATGTCTGTTTATTGTCGCAGCCATAACTTTGCACTGAAAAACTGCCTTCTCCAGAGTATGAGGTTACCTGTTGCATTTCGTTCATATCATTGCTGCCTGTATGGCTTACAAAACTTTGTCTTGTGCTTCGAACACACGACTGGGATGTGAAAGGATTTGTGACTTCCCGACTGGCTGCTGCAGGGTAGTGCAGGGAACCCTTACATCATTTTGGCTTAAATGCCTCATTCATTTTTCAAACTGAGTAAGTCCCAAACTGTTTCTAAAAGCTCTGAACATAAGCTTGCTTAAGCAGCAGCAGCTGGATTAATCATGTCCCTGTCCAGACCTGGTTCACTCAGGCGGGAGCTGGCACTGGTCACAGGTGACTTGCTCAGTTGTTAGTCGCTTGAAGCAAATGGTTATCTTTATGTTCATTTAAAGAGCAAAATGCTTTGTGGCCCCCACAAAGTCTGTTTTGATAGAATAAAAAAAAAATTGGGGAGTAGGGAGACGCTATAATGACTTGATTATTGCTAGTTAATAGAAAAACTTGTGTAACTTGTTTTCACTCTTCTTTTGCCCAGTTGAATCTTAAAAAAAAAAAGTGAAAACTGCAGGGTGACACTTAGGTAATGGAGGCTTTCTCAAGGTTAAGTTACAGACTTTAATGGCATTAGCAGGTAAAAGAGTTGCTGTTTGTCTCTGTCATGTATTCTAATTGCAGTAAGTCGCCAGATTATGCCAACTTGAATGTGAAGATAGCACTTGCCTGCATTGGAATGCTTGCAGTATGAGCCAAGCGAGCACACTGTGACTGAGATATGTCACACAGGATATAGGAAACGTTATTTTATTGTTTATTTTGATGGGATGGGACTTTAGGGGAAAAAAATGTGCCTACCAGAGATCCTGGCAGTCACATTGGGGATAATTTTGGAACAGTCCGAATACATTTCACAGCAAATACACAAATAAATTACATCTGTTTTGAAAATCAGCCCACCAGATTTTACCTGCGAATAATTACACCAAAGAAACGTTCTGGCATATTTTGAAAATTAAGCGTGTAAGTGCAAATCCCTCCCCTGGGAATGGCTCCCCCTTAATGTCGGTAAACTGATGTGTATACAGAACTTGTTGCACTCAGTAAGCAGTTTTATAACTGGCCATTTTCCTGGGCCTCTGGAAATACCATCATTACATCTAAAATATGTATTGTTTTTATTATTTCCTGCTAAAATGGGCAGGAGGGGGGCTCTTCAACTCAATGTTGCTCACTTTCATTTGCTTTCAAAAAGCTGGTAGTGCGTGTTTTACTGCTAGATTTTTGTTTCATGAGCTTGAATTGCTGCCCATTTTTTCAGCCCCCTTTTTTTTTTTTTTTTAATATTTTTGCTTGCCTTGTTAATAACATGGAAGTACTGCAGAAAAGACTGATTTAGTGTGACCCCCTCTGCTTCCTTGTTTCCCAATAGTACCTGCTCCAAATAGACACACAGCGTTGAATTATGCTATTGCTAAAAGAATATATTGTTGGTTTCAGTCCTGTGTGTCCTTCCCAAAGATCCAGTCTTCCATGGACTCTTTACAGCTGCCTTTAAGAATATCCAGCCTGCATCTCTGTCTTTTCCCAGCACTGCTGGGTGACCAGCAGCATGCTGAATGATGCCGTCGTGCAGAGGGCCGAAGTTAAAGGTGATACATTTTGACAGAGTTTGCTAAGTTTCACTCTCTTCCTTCCTCAGATTACTATTCCCTCTTTGGTACAATGTGCCACGGCTGCGAGTTTCCCATAGAAGCCGGGGACAGATTTTTGGAAGCCCTGGGTGCCACCTGGCATGATACCTGCTTCGTGTGTGCGGTAAGTAAGGCCAGGCCCTGTTAGAAAAGCAACCAGCATCATAAACGTGGCCCCTGCCAACCCATAAGGATGTGGGAGTGCACTGCTAATGCACCTTGTAATCCTCCAGACACAAATGAAAGGTACTTTTACGCTCATTTGGAAGGCGTGTTGCTATTGTGAGGTTTTGGCACTCCAGCAGTCACTTTGGTATGCGGCAGGATCACATGTCCTAGTGTGCTTTGTAACCTTTTGATGTTTACCCCTTTAAAAATGTGACATTTTAAGCTGTCTTTTAACAGTGGAAGAATAAACAGTGTGCAGTATTCTCACAATGGCCTGATTAGTGCTGGTGTGGAAGCATTTGCCAGAAACATGCATGCCGTGGTTCACCTGCTGGGAGTGGCCATTTCAGTTCAGAGCCTTCTATTCATGGCCTTTAGGGCTCAAGTTACCTTAGTGAAGGGGTGAAGTTATGAAAATCCAAGGCATATGTGAACCGGGCCTGGATATTTCTAAATCAGCACACACTAGGGTGGGGGCTCATTTTACCCCCAACCAGATTTTCATATTTTAGCTGGCTTTTATCACTATAAAGAATGATTGAAAGAAAGAAGCCGCTCCTGCCTGTGGTTCACATGCACCCGTGATGATCTGAGTCTTGGAAACCAGGATGGTTCCTGGAGTATTTATATTTCCTGATCTTCCAGCATGTACATTCCCAGATTTGTATTCCTATATAAATCTATGAAAAGAAATGGGTAATTGACTTCCAAAATATGGGATTGGTTTTTTTTCCTTTTAAAATTAATTATTCTAAATATGGCTACATGGAATTTCTTGATGGCCAAAGCTATACATTTTTTGAACCTTTGAGTACAGTGCTGTATTAAAAGCAGCAAAAACACTAGCTAGACTCTTCAAAATATCAGCATGTCTGTTTCTTGACTCAGTTGATTCATCTCCTGGCATCTTTGTTACTTAGACTTTCTTTGTTTGGCCCAATGCATTTTAATTCTTATATTTTATAACTTTTGAGATGAAACTTCCGCATGGTCAGTATCTGTGAAAGGAAAAGTGACACACAGGCAGTTGGCAACATACAGATAAACTGAGGCATGAGCTTTTGAAGATGAGAGTCCATCATATGCAGGAAGTGAATTCTTGTCCTGGAAAGCATGTGTCGCTATAAGTCTGTTCATCTTTAAGGTGTCACTGGCCTGTGTTTAATTTTTGGGGGGAGTCCATGTGTACCCCTTTTATTATAGACCTACCCC
Organism: Rhinatrema bivittatum; assembly: GCF_901001135.1. Taxonomy (NCBI): domain Eukaryota; kingdom Metazoa; phylum Chordata; class Amphibia; order Gymnophiona; family Rhinatrematidae; genus Rhinatrema; species Rhinatrema bivittatum. Next base: position 319,252,133 of record NC_042615.1, on the reverse strand, counting down.
TATTAGGACCTATTCCTCTCAGTCCTTTGTTCAGTTGTGTGAGGGTCAACCTAGGAACACATTAGCTTACTTGAACTCCTAATGATGGACGTGGCTAAATAAGAGGCAATTTCAAAAATTCTATATATTCATAGCAGTGAAATTAGACTCATAAACTTAAAGATGATTCCCTGGGTTGGGGATGGGGGAGAGTGACCAAGGTGGTAGACATGCTATAGCCAAGTTCCTGGCTTACTCCCGGTCTTTGTTTATTCCCTGCTACAAGCTTGCCTTTAATGGTGAAAGGGATGGATAAGACCTGGATTGTTCCTGCTGATCTTGGATCTGTCTCTGCTCCTTCACCAATTGATTGTTTTGTTCTATGGGCAGCATTGACACAAGCTGCCTCCATTGGGGAGTGAAGCAGGACCAGAACGTCCTTCAGTTCTCTCTAGCCATGAAGGTTTTTCTTCAAGCCCAGAGGTTTGGAAGATGCCTGGTGACCCCCCCCCCCCCCCCCCCCCCCCCGAGTGCAGGGCTATGAGACACTGGAGCGGTAACTTGATGATATCACCAGTCTCGCAAGCCCTGATGCTCATTGCAGTGGCAACTGCTGGTTCCAGCAGGCCGGAACAGGGCCACACTGATACTTCAGGTGAAGTCATCAATTCTGGGACCCGAATGCAGATCCAGCCCCAGTCACTGTAGTGATGGAAAAGCCTGAGCAAACAGAAGTTCTCTATGGGTTAGACCAAAGTATTTTTCTTTGGAAACAATATGGCTTGCTATTGAAGGGTTGGGTAAGTCTTTGATTGGGCAGTTCGCTTAGCCAATTACTCAGATTCTCTCTCTCATGGCTGAGGTCTTTGTCCAGGAATCTGCATTGTTAGACTGAACTAAGAGGCTGGAGACTAGAGCTGAATCTTTCATGGTTAAAGACAATACATTTCACCTAAAAAGTTGGAATATGTTGTGAGAATATTTTTAAATGCAAAAACTTACATTCCTAAATCTGAAAAATATTCTCCTGGCGAAATGTTTAAAAAAATATTTGCTGGAAATTTTGAAAATCACTTCTGAGACTGTGCCTCCGATTTCAAAAGTTTATTTGTCTCTACCTAAAAAAGAGCACAATTTTGAAGTCAAACTTGAATGTACTCAATTCTCTTCTGACAGTCTCGATCTTACAGCTTTTCTTGAGGGTCCTGGGGGAACTTTGTAACTCCAGCAACTCTAATTGTGAATTTTGTCTTGGAGCCATCCCGGACTGGATATTGAGGCTATTCTTTAAACTTAGGGAAGAGTGATTTGAAAAATTAAAGGTTAGAGGAGTTCTTGATGTGGTAGGAGCTACTCAAAAAAAAAAAAAAAAAGAGAGCAATTTTTACTTATGTGTCTTAGGGCAACAGATTGGAACTTTATTCTTCCCAAGATTTCTGCAAAAATGTTGTCAAATATAAACATGGTTAATATGTATGCTTTGAACCTACTAAACTAGAAAAAAGAACTAGCGTCTCCATATGATGTTGAAAATGTTAAGATATTTTTTCCCCAGAATATGCCACCGCTTTACAAGATGTATTTTATATTCTAATACAGAAATGTTTTTCAGTAGTGCAGAAACAGAATGTGGAACCCTTGGTCTCCATTGATAGTTTGGATGTTATGGTTTTACTAAAAACATCCAAAATGTAGAAACAGTGCAGAATAAAGAAAGAGTCCATTCGATAATTTCAATGTACTATTATAAAGGTTTTACTTGGAAACGGCAACTCCACTTGTTTTTGCAGAACACTTTACAATGCTTCAGCAGGTCCCCCGACACGGATCCCGTTGTTTTGCCGCGGTCAGAAGGGACAAACAAAGTTTCAAGTCTAAAAATTCAAACATAAGTAATTAATAGTGTGGAACGATAAATTGATGGGAAACCTTTATCACAATTATAGCTAGCAAAGCATACACGTACCTGCATAAATTACAACTCAAGATGACCGGGAGTGCACAGTTAACAGTGAAAACAAGGTTCTTTAAACGCTTTGAAAATTGGCGCGAAAACTGCCCAACCAATCAGATTAGCCGGACTGGCTAACTTCAGTTCTCACTGTAACTGCGCACTCCCGATCATCTTGAGTTGAAATCATTTAAGACTAGAGCAGCAGTAGGCAATTCTGATCCTCGAGTGCCACAAACCAGTCTGGCTTTCAGGATATCCAGAATGAATTATGCAAGAGATAGATTCCCATACAAAAGAACCAGAGCATGCAAATGTATCTCTTGCATATTTTTGTGGCGCTCAAGGACAGGAGTTGCCTATCGCTGGATTAGAGTGACATGAGATTTAAAAGATGAAAATGGCCACATTATAACATATGACATGGAAGTTAGAGTACCCAATGCAGTGAAATGTAAGAGTTTTACAATTGTATTGAAGGAAACAGCAAATATTGTATATTTACAAGTGATGGATGTAGTTAGAGGGGAGGAATAAACATTGAAGAAACTGGGCATTGCTCATCTGCTTAGCCAGGTACTGTATTTCTCAGTGGCTAAAGATTTAGCTATTTTAGTAAGAAAGAATCCCCGGAGAAATTCATAAACAATTGTAGGCAATTGGTCAGGAGGAAGAGTTTGGTAGCTTATAGTTCAAGTAATCATTTATCTTCCCAATTACTCTGGTCCAGTTTTTATAGATTTGAGATTTGGATTTCATCATTGGTGAACAGCGTAATAAATGGGTGGGTGAAGACTGTGTGATATATTTGAAAAATCCAGATAAATTATTAGTTAATAATTTGGTTCTTAGCTTGGTCTTCAGATTAATGGGCATAAACCAGTGTATACCCAAATGGGCATAGATGTCCTGCAACAGATTATCAAACCCCCAATTAAAATAGATTTAAGTGTAAACATCTCTAGAACACCTAAATAATTTATTTCAGCTGAATTCTACATTGATCACAAATCAATATTATTGTAAATAGAGAATTGTAAAAATTTATCTTAGTGTAATCAGAAGAATGAATATAGTTAAGGTAATTCTCCCTTAGTTGCTCTAGAGGTTTAATTCAGTTCCCTGTCAATTATTAGAGGACATTTTACACTGTTAGCACCAATACTTAGAAACCCCGCTGACTAGCTTAGATTTTATTACTTATATGTGTCATCCATAGCAGTAGTAAAATTACACAGCAGGGGAGCCAGGTGCAAGCTTGTGCACGTAAATACTTACTCATTTCATGCTAAAGTCCCGGAACACCCATGTCCTGCTCTCACCCCACCAAATTTTCAACTTCTTATTTATGCACTTAGCAGGAGATATGCACATACACGGGTGACTTTTAAAATTCATTCGGTGCGAGCCATTTTGGCGCACACCAGGCTTTTAAAATTCACCCTAAAGAGAGCCGAGGGAGATCCATAAATTCTGTAGAGATGCATTATTAATGGTCAGACAGTCAAAAGAGAAACCCAAGCTGACAAACTCAGATTTCAGATATCTGCAGCTATGAAATGTATTAGTATTGGGAAAGCAGATACCGGAGACAAAGGCACCGAGTAAAATAAATGTAGAGAAGTTTTTAATAATGAACCTTGGAAACAAAGGCTTTCGTGGACATATGGGACTTTAATTCTAAAGGTCACACCTTAGGCGGATATTTTCAAAGAGTTACACTTGTAAAAATGAGCATACACGCATGTAAGTAGCTGTACTCACAATTGCTATTTTAATAAAAGTAAAAAGTACATGAATACTTTACATTTCTTGTGCATATATATGCATGTAAAAAAAAAAAAGGGCATCCTTGGTGCATTCCAGGGAAGGGGGCCAGTAGTTACGCACATACAGGTGAATTTGAAAAGCCGTACACGTGCCAAAGCCGGGAGATACACAAGTATATCAGGCCAGCATATGCTGTGCGTATTTTAAAGAAGTACGCGAGTACGCACTTATCTCCCGGTACACACACACACACACACATCAAAAAGTTTAAAAAAGGAACGGGGTATGGATGTGGCCTAGGCAGAGCACGGGTGGGACGTGTACGTTCCGTGAAGTTTCCTTGAAATGTGCGCGTATTTACGCGCACAAGCGTGCACCGGGGTCCCCTACTGCGTAACTTTACTGCTGCTATGTAGGTATTAAAATTTTAAAAAACTAGGCAAGTCATTGGGATTTTAAGGGTCGGGGCAAAAGGGAGGCTACGTAATGGGGGGTCCAATCCGTTAATTGGGTGAACTGGGAAAAAGGGCTCTTGCATCGGCATGCATTGTTTTTAAACCTCCCCCACCCCCCCCCCCAACTTACTTGGTAGAGCCAGGATTTGTGCACATATGAGCACGTCCATATAAAATTGTGCGCACATGTATGCGCGTACAGCTGATTTTATACCATGCGCGCATATGTTATAAAACAGCTATGTCCATTCGCATGAGCTGGCATACGTACATACAGGTACGCCCATGCAGCTGTTTAAGTTACCGTCCCTAGTTGCTATTTTAAAAGACACGAGCAAACATTTGGCAACTTTCTTACATAATTTTACACCTGCTAATTATCTGCTATAGTTGATATTAGACTTGCTTATTGTGTATTATTGGCTAGGTGGGAGAATCTAGGTGAACTGGGGGGAGTTCCGACTGAAGAACCAAGAGGATCTTGGTGATCTGGAGAAGGATCAAGTGAACTGGTAGAGTAGCTGGTAAACTGGTTAATTTCGGTTATGTGCACATGTTTTAAAATATGCCGACGTGTACACAAGAAAGTTCTACTTTATTTTTTAATGCAAAATGTGTGCATGTGTATTTTAAAAGTAAGTATGAAAAGTGCATGTGTTCAATTAATTGAAATACTTTCAATGCATTGCACGTATTCGTAAGCATACCCAGACACTTGGACGGTAACCCTAAAACGAGAGCGCATGTGCTCATTTACGCGCATGTGAGTGCAGGAGCGCATTGCACTGGAATTTTATTATTTATTATTATTATTATTTAGTGGTTTTCTATACCGGCATTCGAGATAATAATCACATCATGCTGGTTTACATTTAACAAGGGATGTAAAATGATAATAAACTAAAAAACTGTAACAAGTGAACAGAAAGTCTGCAGTTACAATAAAACAAGGGTGTTCCAAAACTGGGTTAGGAAGGAAAATCTAAAGGAAATTAATAGAAAGAGCAATTATTTACAATGTTCTAAGAATGTCTGACTGTGGTTGTCGTTGCATAGAGATTCAGTTGGGGGTCTGAAAAGGCTTTTATTTGCGTGAATGATTTTAAATCATTCACACAAGTGCTTCCTTGGGAATTTGTCTGCTTTTAACACACGCAACTAGCCAGATTTTAAAACAGGCGCGTGTGACGGAACTAGCCAGTTTGACCCATTAGTCCACCAGTTTGCCCAGCCTACTCTACATCATTCAGACCCTTCTGATTCTTCAGTCTGCACTCCCCCTCCCACCCAGTGGTTTTTGGCCTAACATGAGTTTTCTTCAAACTTACACTTCATCAAGAGCATAATTAAATATGTGCAGCTAACAGCTTGCCGCATGCTGCAGTCCCTGGATTTGAAATACATATTTACATGCATTAATGTTGGCTCCACCCTGGAATGCCCCTGACTATGCACCTTTTTCCCGCATGTTCTGTAACTCATATGTGCGCATATACACGCATAATTGGGCCATTTTTAAAATACGAGTCGCTCATGCTCGGCCCTAATGCTCGCATATACCTTTTAATGCGAGTGACTCTTAAAGTTCACCTCCTATGTTGCGGGGTAAAGAGATGCATATTTTATAATCACCTATATGATACACACAGGTAATGAAATACTAGCATAGATCACTGCACGGCCATATACAAGCATATATGGCGCCACATGGAGTTCTTTGAAAATTATCCTCCCTTTGTATTATATTAAAATGGAAAATAGCTGCAGGAAAGAGGGTTTTTTTTTTGTTTTGTTTGGTTTGGTTTTTTTTAAGAGGATGGCAAGGCTGAGTAAATCTGTTTGAAACATGCTATATCTGTGAGACTTGGCTTTTAGTGCTTTTTATATTTAAAGCACTTCGTATGTGTGGTCATAAAACTTTGAGGTCAGTGATAATTGAACTACATATCCAGTTACATAATTGAGTATCCTCAAATGACGATCCCCTTCATTATAACGATTACATATTTACTTTATTTTCTAATTTTGTCTGTTGACTTTTCACTATAATAAGCTACAGAATATGTACAGGTCACCAAGCAGAATCCCAAAATGCTTCTGTTGCAATAAATGTTATTTACACTGAGAGATCTAATTCACGTATTACGATCAGTTAAATGTGGTGTTAAATCTGATCCTGTTTGAGGATATGTCCACATCCTCCTAGAGGTGGCTGTACATGGTCATATTGGCACTTCAGAAACTTATAGCTGATGTGTGCCCCAGGCAGGAAGATGTTTCTAAGAAAACTGAAATAGCTCCTTTAGAAATAAATTATTTACAATTGCAGACGGAAAGGAAAATACATTTGGCAGGTCTGGGACTGATTTCTGAGATAGGGGACATGCAGTGCAAGCACATGATACATCAAATGCGAAAGAGAGTTGGAGATATTCACTGAAGTTTTTGATTGCACAAAAAAGCACAGACAAGCGAAGGAGTGGATAAAGCTTTTGAAGTATTTGAAGAACGCATGAGATAATGATGTGGAGCAACTAAATCAGTTAAGAAAGGACACATCAAAACAAAGGGAGGCTATTCTGTGCATGCTCTGGAGGATTAGCAGAGAGAGTTCTGTTAATTAAACTTTTGCTGATGAAGTACAAACTGAATGTTATCTGTTGTTTTCTTGTTGGGGGAAAAAATCAATAAACAGAACTACTTAAAAAAGATTGTAATAAGAACATAAGAACATGCCATACTAGGTTAGACCATCAAGCCCAGCATCCTGTTTCCAACAGTGGCCAATCCAGGCCACAAGAACCTGGCAAGTACCCAAAAAACTAAGTCTATTCCGTGTTACTGTTGCTAGTAATAGCAGTGGCTATTTTCTAAGTCAACTTAATTAATAGCAGGTAGTGCACTTCTCTTCCAAGAACTTATCCAATCCTTTTTTAAACACAGCTATACTAACTGCACTAACTACATCCTCTGGCAACAAATTCCAGAGTTTAATTGTACGTTGAGTGAAAAAGAACTTTCTCCGATTAGTTTTAAATGTGCCACATGCTAACTTCATGGAGTGCCCCCTAGTCTTTCTATTATCTGAAAGAGTAAATAATCGATTCACATCTACCCGTTCTAGACCTCTCATGATTTTAAACACCTCTATCATATCCCCCCTCAGTCATCTCTTCTCCAAGCTGAAAAGTCCTAACCTCTTTAGTCTTTCCTCATAGGGGAGCTGTTCCATTCCCCTTATCATTTTGGTAGCCCTTCTCTGTACTTTCTCCATCACAATTATATCTTTTTTGAGATGTGGCAACCAGAATTGTACATAGTATTCAAAATACGGTCTCACCATGCAGCGATACAGAGGCATTATGACATTTTCCGTTTTATTCACCATTCCCTTTCTAATAATTCCCAAGTCCTTCAAGCACTCTAGGTTGCATTTTTTTTTCAAAATATACTAATATTCTCAGGAAAGATAAGTTTCAAACAAATGCATACAGAAGCATCTACACATGTATATGGCCACGAGCAGATCTATGCTAGTATTTTAAAATCTACGCGTGTCACATGCATGTGTTTTATAAAATATGCGTATTTCTACCTGGCAACCTATGCAAATTTGCAGACATGCGTGAATTCATGCAGTGCATTGAAAGAACATATATCAACGAACTGAACGCACATACTTCTCCTACCTGTTTAAGAATATACTGTATCATGGAAATAAAGTAGCACTTACTCGCATATATTGGGATTTACATGCATAAGTCAGTATATTTTAAAACATGCGCACTTAAGTGAAATTATTAGTTTTACCAATCAGTTCACCACTTCGCCCAGTCCTTTTCCAGATCATCAAGACCCTCCTAGTTTTTGAACCTGAGCTCCCAGTTCTCCCACCCAGTCAATAGTACATCAATAAACACATTTAATATTACTTATGCCAGATAATTAGGTGTAAAATTATACAAGTAAATTGGTAAATCTATGGGTCTGATTTTCAAAAGCATTTACATGGTTAAAACTGGCTTTTAAATGTTCAAATGTATTTTACCCATTTAGTGGGCTTTTGAAAATTGCTACAATATATGCCATTGAATTGTCAATAGGTTTTATCTGCGTTAAGTGCACTTACCTTGAGTAAGTGGCTTTTAAAAATTGCTATGGTAGTATGTTATATTTATATGCATAATTCCTTTGAAAATTACCTCCCTGCACGAGAGCATCTTATAAAATAGCAACTTTTTAATGCACATAACATTTTGAAAATTCATCCCTTAATCCTTTTAATGCTTGAAGGCAAGATTTCTGGAACAATGTCTGAATGAATGATATGGATGTGCTTACAAATCTAGTGCAAATATTTCAGGTCTAAAACATCTGTGTAAACCTGCAATCTGCTAACTTAGATCCCAGTACAACTGACTCAGTCTTTCATTCTTCATTTTAATTGAGTGCAGTTTCTAATTGGATAATGAAAACAGCCTTTTTCCTACTGATGATGCCAGTAGGTCAAGTTTTCACTTAGCAATTTTTCTGCTAGGTCTGTGCGAGTGGAAAAGCTATCACTCACAACAATGTTTTCCTGATTTGTAACAGAGTAATCAAGTTTTTGTCTAACTCTGCTGTTCTTCTCCAGCTTGTTTGCCAAATTAGATACCCTTTTTCAGATGGAACGATGCTGCCACATCGCAGCTCAATCAAATCTTGATATCATATTTTGAGGGTTTACTAGACACAGGGATTCTGACTCCTGAAAAATTCCAGCTGCTCATTCACAGTCAGATGTATCCCTGGCACATACCATTTTTGAAGCCACTTCACAAACAACGTCCACACATCAGGGAATACAGCAAACTTGTACCACCGCTCTCATTTCCTGCAGTGTAACTTCATTAGCAAAACACTCATGCACTGCCATATTTGTTGGATCCTTTTCAGACATCATGGCATGAAAATAAGGAAGCTATGTGCAAGGAGACCATGACATGTTGAGAGCTTTATGGCCACCATGGAACAAGCCTTTCAAAATTAGGAGTCCTATGTATGCTTTAAGTTGAATATCATCCAGCTACTTTCATATTTTTTTGTTCTCAAGACGTCTTAAGTTCCACACCCTGAATGATTCACCTCTGTTTGTTTCTCTCAAAATTATTGATAAAATATTGTCAGGAATAAAAAGGACAAAGGATTCTGAAATATTGTCCCTCCGGCTTGCTCATGTTGGCCCATCTCATTCATGCACAATGTCTTTGGCTGCCATTTTGCTGCACACTTGCTCTAGAGCTTTTTGCTATCACCTGCCATTTCTGCGCCGTATGCTGTCAGCATCCAGGATGTTCTCAGAGGTTGGTGGCCATTGTTCCTTTGAATGTGAAGCCCTAGGTCTACTTCTACCATGCCTGCTACTCCTTGCTCCTCTTCCCTGTGCCACTGAAGGACTTTGCATTTTGTCTACTGGCACCACCAACTCCTCCCCATCATTGCTGGTTGAAACTCTATGAGAAATGTGATCTTCAGATTCAGAGCAGTCATCATCCCTTGGAAGAAAATTTGGATCATCATCATTGGAATACCACTGAAACGATGAATCACTGCTGTCATCTATGAAAAATAGATAATTTCTTCACACATGGAGTTCCACTTCCTATAGGATACCACTGCACTGCCTCTTCCACCACTCCCCTGAAAATCTCTAGGCATGGTACAGCTTTGCCAAGCTAGAAGTTGGGCAGGATTCCCACCCACCTCCTGAAATCAACAAGCAGAAACAGACTGCATTATCCCTTTCAACTTGTGGCAGGGAAGCAGTCGGAAAACTGTTGAGGCAGAGTCCATTGTGTCGTAAGAGCTGTCCTCTTTCTGTATAGAGAGAACAAAGGCAACAAGGGACTGGCAGAGAAGCCCTTATATATATTTTATATTTATTTATATTTTTTACTCTATTTTTATTTTACTCTACTTTTATTCTTTCTCATTTTTCCTCTCCACTTTAGTTCTCTCTATTCTATATAACACCATTATTTCTATTTTCACATTGTAACTGTTTATCATTATTGTTGTATGTGAACCGATGTGACGGCTATGACTGAATGCTCGGTATACAAAATAAAAACAAATAAATAAATATAGGGCTGCAAGCATGACTTCAACAGGGCTGCAGGGCTTTTCCTGCTGCAGTCCCTTTAAATTGAGAGCGGAGACGCTGAAGCAGGAGCGATGGAGAGGCAGAAGTCGGCAGCCCCCAGGCCGCAAAGAAGGCAGAGATGGTGTCTTTCCTGCCGCAGAGCGGCAGCGCATGTCTGTGGTGATGACAGCAGCGTGGAGAATTGGCCATGCCAGAACAGCACCAGCAGAGACGACATAGCACCGCTTGGGAGCAGCAGCATGGCTCAGCAGTATCGGAGGCTTCTCCTGGCCTCGCCGGGCAGGGAGTGGAGCTGCTCGCAGGTGCAACAGTACCCCCTGCTCAAAACCCCCTCCTCAAACCTCCTTTGTCTTGAGAGGAAACAAAGGTATATTCCTTATACCAGCAAGAGGAATGGAGGGTCCAAAGGCAGAATCTGAAGATGCTTGGTTTCAGGAACTAAAGCGAGGTACCATTCAGGGCAAACTGGAGATGACAAAAATGCAGACTCAGATGGACATGGCTAATAATTCAGACAAAGACATCATTGCGAATGCAAATGAAAACATAACTGCAGACTGAGAGGAAAACAAAGCTTTGGCTTGAATAAAATCTGTAGCTGTAAACTTGAACAAGACACTACTGAAAGCTCAGGTTTTGTTTTAAAGTGTATCGGAATAATTGGTGCAATACTTCAGGTTCTCACTTAATCATTCCAGGAATGGAGGTCAAGTAGTGAATATTTCCCAGGCGCTACTTAGTTGATTATTTATTTATTTGTTTTTGGGGGTTTTTTTTATACACCGACGTTCAAAAATAAATCACATCTGTTTACATTACAAAAGGTAAAACATTCAATAGAAAAACAGGTGTTACAATAAAACATTTAAAATCTATCATATCATAAAATATAAATCTGTTACATCATAAAATGATCACTTATCATCATGTACTGTAGAACTATCATGTCTTAAGATACAAATTAAATATTAAAAGCTAAAATGAAAGTGCATAAAATTCTTAAAATACTAATATTCAGATAAAATTCTGTAAATAAAGTAACTAAAAAAGGTAAAATTGAGGTAATGTTAGGTGAAGGCTTGTTGGAAGAGCCAGGTTTTGATACCTTTTTAAAATATTTTGGTGTTAGGTTCTATTCTGAGTTCTTGAGGCTATGAATTCCACAATTGTGGACTTGCGATTGGCAAGGCTCTTTGTCTAACAGAATTGAGGTGGGCTGATTGTGGTGAAGGGATGGGTAAGGTTCCATTGCTGGCAAATCTGGTGTTTCTTTGAGGTGTGTGGAAGTGTAGTGCTTGCTTTTATTTTATTTATTTATTTCACATTTTTCTATACCGAGCTTCATGGTTGAATACCATATCAGATCGGTTTACATCGAACAGGGAATAGAGAAACTAGTAACAAAAAACTGAACAGTAAATTATAATCAAAAAGAGAGCAAAAAAGTTACATTGAACAAGGACTATAACTTGGAGGCTTTACAGCTTGGAAGTAAATAGAGTAAAGAAGGTAAATAAATAAATAAAGTATGTGGTATTGCTGTGGTATGCCATTCCATTTTCTTGTTATATAAGGTTTTATGTATTAATGATAACGTTTTATATTGAGAACAGTAAGTGATGGGGAGGCAGTGTAAATTTTTTAAAACAGGGGTTATATGTTTGAAAACTTTAGTGTTTGTAAGGATTAGTTGCAGGATCTTGCTTCTAAGGCTGATGCCAGTAATAAGCATGGTAGATGAATAGATGGAACTGCCAGCTACAAAAACGATGAGTAACCAATCACACATGAGAGAGAGACTGATCTGGAGAACTTGGATATGCAGTTATAGATCTTAACATCTCCTGTAGAATGGGAATACTTCCAGGGACTGTTGTAGTTGACTATGGTCTAAATTTGAATAATGCATTAATCCTGAGCAGATGGTACAAGATTTTGTGGCTCACAGTTGTAGTAGAAATGTAGTCAGTCACAGGACATGAACCAGAGTTAAAGGATAACATATACCGCTGGCTAAAAAATGGCTAGAAAAGAGAATTTAATCCTTTGTTCCAAAATCCACTGGAAAGCAAGCTGCAAATCAACAGTGGGTTCTATTGTATATAGCTGAAGCGTCGGCAGGAGGACAATGAAAATCTGGAATTGACTTTTTTTCTCTTTCCATTACACACATTGGCATTGTTCTTGGTAGGACTAGTTCTCAGATTATGGAAGAATGGAATCTCAACCAGTAGCATATTAGCTCAAACATTCCTTTAATAGTTTGAACTTCTATTACCCTTATAATCATAGGATGGCTACGGATACTTTGCTTCCATACAGAGGTCACTCTTGAGCTGGTCTGAAGAGCACTCAATGGGATTGAATGAAACTTGCACATGGAAAATGATGTTAGTGAAAAGTCATACTGATGTTCTCCCTTACAATGGCTGATTCATCCACTTACAAGACAGTATCAGAGTCTGGAAAATTCCATGGTTAATAGTTGCTCTTAAGATGATTTGTGGCAGAAGTGGAATCCCAGCAAGCATAAGACTGCAGAGCCTATAGATAATTATACTGTAAGGTGCATACTTTCAAAGTAATCATGAAAGTCATAAACGTGGTGGGAAAACATTCTCAATTTAGACTCATTAGTAAGGGTGCTGGCCCAAAAGGCTCTTCTGTAAAAAATAATCAGCTTTTATGATAAGATACCATGATCATCACTGGCAGGTCCCAATTTAGAGTGTTTTGCGCCAGAAGAAGTCTATGGCAGTTTTTCAGGGCTAAATAGGAATACCATTGCTAAGTCCATTGTGCTGTTGGTGGTGATGGCATTAACAGCCGACCAAGCAGTATTGGAATACTAATTAGTTTCTCGCAGCCAGAGCACATTAGTTATTCAGACTCAGAAGAGTTGCTGAAAGACAGACATTGGAAAGTGGAAATATGAGTAGCAGTGGAGGTGAACTTTTAGAGTTGGAGGTAGCTCCTTACAAATCCATATGCAGAAAGTTGGTTGATATTCTACTGGAAATGATGTAATCTTAAGCCCAGGACTTTCTAATCCAGAAATTTTTGTTAGGTTAGATGTAGAAGACAAGTAAAATCCAAAGGCATCATTGATCCTTATATTCTTAGCTAGGGATTGGGAAGGCAAGACTGATGGCCTGTAACTAGTGATGGCTTGCACAATGTGAAGCATGAGATTGGAGAGTAATCGAAGCCTTGAAACAGTTGAAGACAGAGTGAGATGAAAGCTGAAGCTGCAAAGGGAACCAGAAAACTTGGATCAGCTTGAACAAGAATTGGATGAAGGTGCCTCCTGTGGGTCGTAGGCAAAATAGTGAATAGAGATCCAGAAAGAACTTGAACAAACCTGGGTACAGCACCTCCTGAAGATCGTGAAGGAACCCAGGAACAAATGCACGTGCCTTCTGCAGGTCATAGGCAGAAAAGGTGTAGAGAGAACCAGAAGAGTTGGACAAGCTGAAAAACGTGAGCAAAACCTGGGTGCAGGTGCCTCCTGCAGGTCATAAAGAAACCCAGGAACAAATGCAGGTGCCTCCTGCAGGTCATAAATGAAAAGGGAGAAGAGAGAGAACCAGAGGATCTGGAACAGCTGTAGAAGTTGAAAAACCTGGGTGCAGATGTCTCTTGCAGATTCTAAAAAAAAACCAAAAAACTCCAGAAACAAATGCAGGTGCATCCTGCGGGTCAAAGAGAAAAAAAAGTTCGAAGCAAAACAAGGCTTGGACAAAGTTCAAGACTGGAACAAGATGCAAAAAAATCCAGACAACATAGGCCTGTCACAGGGACATGTTCACCGAGCTCATGGCCTTCACAATCTGTTGCGGTCAGGCTCAAGGCCTGATTGACGGGAGAGCATGAGCCCTTGACCATGGCACAACCCCAAGGCAAGGCTCCAAGTTATACATTGTGGGTAGGCGAGCACATCCAGGCATGGGCAGGGCAGAAGCTTAGGAACACTTGGAGACTTGGAACACTCAAGCCTCTGCTGAACCTGCATGCACAGGAGTGAGACCCAGCAATGCAATGCTGGTCTCTGGGGTAGTCCTCCAGCCACTCAATAACCTTCTGGATTTGCCGCTTAGGAACTGCTTGTGCATCAGGTCAGATGGAGGTCGAGGATGGAAGGTGACTCTGGAAACAAGGAATTGTCAAGGCACTGAAGACTTGGAACTTAGACGAAGACTAAGGTTCAAGTTAAAGGTTCAAAAGAGCCCTGCACCACTGCACCTGTGGGCTGATTGCAGACCATGCCCGAGGCGGAGCAGACTCTGGACATGGAAGGAAGCTGAAACATCACTTGGAATGAGGAACATCACTCGCAATGAGGAACATGGCAAGAAACAAGGAGATCCGCTGGCTGGAGAAGCTCCACGAGACCAGAACTAGGAACAAGACTAGGAACTCGGAACTCAGAACTTGACTTGGAACTTGGAACTTTATAAGGATGGACTCTGAGGACTTGTCGCAGTGTAGATGGAATTGGAGACAGGCCTTGTGCCACAAGGTGCCCTACACATCCTGCCATGGGTTGGTCATGGACCACATTGTTGGCACACCTGGAGGACAAACGAGAGAGAAGACCTGGAAGGCGGGTCTGGGAGAAGAGGCTGGAACATGAAGAACTTTACTGAAGACTCAGAAAACTTCACATCAAGAACAAGCGAGGACTTGACATCAGAAACAGAAGATACAGGGACAGTCAAGAGACCAAAATCATGGCACAAGGAAAATAGAGGAGCTCTCATGAAGAACATGAAACATGAAGATCTTGAAGGAGCGAAGAACAGGAAGAGCAAAGAGCTGGTACAGGAACTCCAGAGATGAAGCATCTCCTTGCGAAGGCAACAAGAGACTGGAAGAGAAGCCCTTTTATAGGGCTGCAGGAATGACATCAGGGAGGGCCGTGGGGTTTTTCCTGCCATGGTTCATTTAAATTGAGAGTAGAGGTACACGCTAAGGGGCAGATTTTTAAAAAGTACTCAAGCGCAAACAAGAGTACGCCGGATTTTAATAGATACGCTCGTAGCCACGCATATCTTTTAAAAATCCAGGGTCGGCGCATACAAGGCTGCGCAAAATCGGCAGCCTGCGCACCGAGCTGCGCAGCCTGCCTCCGTTTCCTCCGAGGCCGCTCCGAAATCAGAGCGGCCTCGGAGAGAACTTTCCTTCTGCCTCCCCCCACCTACCCCTCCCTAACCTACCCCCAGCCCTATCTGAACCCCCCCCCCCCCACCTTTATTATAAAAGTTACGCCTGCATCGGCCGGCTGCTGGCGCGTGATTCCCCGGCCCGGGAGCAGTTTCGGAGGCCTCAGCCATGCCCCCCGAAACGCCCCCGGGCCGGAACCACACCTGTGGCCACGCCCCCCAATGACGTACCGCCGCAACACACCCCCGACACGCCCCCCCCAGGAAAGCCCCGGGACTTATGCGCGTCCCAGGGCTTGCGCGCGCCGCTGAGCCTGTGCAACATAGGCTCGGCGCGCGCAGGGGGTGGAAGGGCAGCTTTTCGGGGGTTACGCGCGTATCCCTTTGAAAATCTGCCCCTAAGGGCACAGGAGTAATCGAGAGGCAGAAGTCGGTGACCCTAAAGCCGCGTAGAAGGCAGAGGTGGCGTCTCTCCTGCCTCAGAGCAGCAGTGCAGGTCTGCAGCAAGAGCGGCAGCTTAGAGGATGGGCTGCGCTGGAACAGTGCCAGCAGAGACCACTCAGCACAGCATGACTCGGCAGTGTTGGCAGCTTCTCAAGCCTGCACCAGGAGGTGAGTGGAGCCTCTCCCGGGCCTGTCCCGTGAGCAAGCGCAATATATTGCAAGCTAACATCTACGGACCTCCGCTGCTGCTGCTGCCGCTGCTGCCGTGATCGAGAGGAGAGAGGCCTGCGCGATCGGCGCCCAGACCCGTCGGGGTAAGGCCATTCGATTCTCCCTTGCCCCCGGCGAATCCAGCCACCGATCACGCTGCCGACGTCAGCCCGAAGTCCCGCCTACTTTCTGATCTCGGCCTATCAGACGCTGAGAGGGACATTTAAACTCACTGCTCCCCAGGCGCCGTTGCTAACATCTACGGACCTCCGCTGCTGCTGCTGCCGCTGCTGCCATGATCGAGAGGAGAGAGGCCTGTGCGATCGGCGCCCAGACCCGTCGGGGTAAGGCCATTCGATTCTCCCTTGCCCCCGGCGAATCCGGCCACCGATCACGCTGCCGACGTCAGCCCGAAGTCCCGCCTACTTTCTGATCTCGGCCTATCAGACGCTGAGAGGGACATTTAAACTCACTGCTACCCAGGCGCCGCGCGCCAAAGGGGCGTGACAAAGGGGCCTGCCCCTTTGTGTGCCCCTTAGTGTAGCCCCGCAGGACAGCCCCTATATAGGAACCTGATACGGCTCAGCCCTTCAGGTTCTCAAGCTGGTCAACCTCCCCACCCCATATCATTGAGAGTCCAATCGCTCCCTCCAACTCGGAGCTGTTGAAATCTATCAAAGGTCCATTTACAACCCTAGTTCCTGCTCCTACACTGCAGAACGTCCAGAAAAGTGTACTACCGCACTCAGCTTCCAACCAGCATCAGACAACAACCTCCAAGCACTCAGCTTTCAACAAGCACGCGAAGTCTGATGCTGAATGTCCACCTCTCATCTTCAACTACCAGTTCTTTAATTCACTCATCTACTCTCTAAGTCTACAAGCTACCCGCAATCATACTCCACCTCTCACTCAAGCCTCAATCACAATCAACCACCGTGAATATTCCTACCTCTCTACACCATTCACATAGCAGATCTCTAACATTACTCTTCTACAATAACAATTAGACCTCTGACATATTCTTACCATCATGCTCCACGGTCTCCCAATTCCGATTCTTCATCACAGAAGACACAATGCAATTAGTAACTATCTTGGGACTTCTCATCCTCACACCTATAAAGCCCTCATTCCCATCATGGCTTCCCCTTTTACACAATTGCTTGGACTAACATTATTCTCATTATTTCTATTCAATGCACAATCCATCACTAAGAAAACCCCCATTCTCAATGATCTTCTCCTAGAAGAAAATCCAGACGTTTGTGCCATAACAGAAACTTGGCTCAAATCAACAGACACTGCTCTAATTAACCAATTACCTACTCATTCATATGACTTCTTCTCCATTCCCCGACAGAAAAGAAAAGGTGGAGGAATTCTTCTTGCTACCAAAAAAGATTTGAATTTCACCCAATACTCTGTCAACTCTTCTACCAAACTGGAAACAGGCCTTTTCAAATCAAACCATCTCCAAATCCTTCTTGTATATGCCCCCCCCAGGCCTTCTTGACTTAGATGCCTCTCCTCTTCTGGAACTAATAGTCTCCCACATTAATTTAGATTCTCCAGCAATTATACTTGGTGACTTCAATTTACATGTCAACAATCCATCTCTATCTACAAATGGGAAAACTTTCATTACCGCCTTGTCTGCTTTAGGTTTCAATCAGATTATCAAGAAACCCACCCATAAAGCAGGTCATATATTGGACCTTATCTTCACCAATTCTGGTATTGCTAACTCAACTCAACCGATCTGCAAACCAATACCCTGGTCGGACCACTCGCTAATCTCAACCACCATCACACTGGCACAAAAAAAACAGCACCCCGCCCCTCCTCAACAATTCTCCTACAGGAAAATTTGTGCATCCGAGGACCTCCACAACCACCTAGTCTTAGAACTACCCCACATGGACCTTTCCTCTCCAAATTCGGCACTTCACTCATGGAATAATATTACAGAAACTGCAGCTAATAAACTCTGTCCTCTAATAACAAAAAAACTAAAACACAACATTCCAAAAAAACAACCTTGGTTTAATGAAGAACTACAAAATCTAAAACTTTCCCTCAGACGGAAAGAAAGCAAATGGCGCAAATCTCCTTCAGCGTCCACCCTTTCTACCTACAAACTTGCTCTCCACAACTACAAAAATTCCTTGCAAAAAATCAAAAGAGACTTCTATGCTCATAAGATCCATCATATGATCTTTGATGCTAAAGCCCTTTTTACCTACGTCTCCAATTTAACTCAAATCCAAACTCCTGACATTCCATTTAACAAAGCACAAGAAAAAGCAGAGGAGCTTACTCTCTTCTTCAACAACAAAATAGCTAACCTCCTTTCTAAAAATTCACCCAATACTTCTTCCTCACACAGCACCTATATACACCATAACAAACACATCTCACTCAATTCATTTGAACCAATTACAACTTCTGAGATCCTTAGAATACTGAAAAAGATGAAACCATCGACACACCCATTAGACCAAATCCCTTCCAAATTACTCCTCCTTATTCCGGACACCATATCCAAAGCTCTGGCAGACATAATAAATTGCTCTTTATCTAAAGGACTCTACCCTGATGACCTCAAAATGGCATCAATCAAACCGCTCTTAAAAAAACCAAAATTAGATCCAGACGACCCCTCCAACTTTCGCCCTATCTCAAACCTCCCATTCATTGCTAAAGTCATGGAAAAATTGGTTAATTCTCAATTATCAGACTACCTGGAAGACCACAAAATTCTCCACCCTTCACAATATGGCTTCAGGAAATCGTTAAGCACAGAATCTCTACTAATTTCCTTAACAGACTACCTCATCCTAGGCCTAGATAAAGGCCAGTCCTACCTTTTGATTCTCTTGGACCACTCAGCCGCCTTTGATACTGTTAACCACTCCATGCTCCTTAACCAACTATTGAACATCGGCATAACAGGTTCTGCACTGTCCTGGTTCCACTCATTCTTGAAAAACAGAGGCTTCAAGGTAAAAATACACAGTAAAGAATCTAAACGCTACCCTTCATCTCAAGGAGTTCCCCAAGGTTCATCCCTCTCTCCCACCCTCTTTAACATCTACCTCCTCCCTCTCTGCCATCTATTAAACAATTTGAACCTTAAACACTACCTTTATGCAGATGATGTCCAGATTGTGATACCAATCAAAGAATCCATCAAAAAAACCCTCGATCTTTGGGAATATTGTCTACAAGAAATCAACTCCCTCCTTTCCAGTATGAATTTAATCCTAAATTCCTCAAAAACAGAACTTCTTCTCATATCATCTGAAATAAGCCACACCCCCTCAATCTTTCCAACTAATCTACAAACAATAAAAGTAAGAGATTTGGGCGCAATCATCGATAATAGGCTTAACCTAAAAGCATTCATAAACCAAACCACTAAAGACTGCTTCCATAAACTGAATGTTCTAAAAAGAATAAGACCACTGTTCCACTTTCATGACTACAGGACTATCCTACAAGCAATAATCTTCTCCAAGCTAGACTATTGCAATTCTTTATTATTAGGTACCCCATCAGCACATACCAAACCGCTACAAATGGTTCAAAATACGGCAGCTAGAATTCTAACAAATACAAGGAGAAGAGAGCACATCACCCCAATTCTTAAAGATTTACACTGGCTGCCCATCCATTTCAGAATTCTTTATAAGTCAATCACCATAATCTATAAATCCATCCAACAAATCGCTCCTCTCAACCTACAAATACCTTTCATAAAGCATACTTCCTCCAGACCCATAAGAGAGTACTACAAAGAGTCTCTGCAGGTACCGCCTTCCAAAACTTCCTTCCACATAACTTATAGAGATAGGGCTTTCTCCACAGCAGGACCCACTCTTTGGAATTCCATACCTACGGAACTTAGACAGGAACCCTGCTTATTGACATTCAGAAAAAGACTCAAAACATGGCTTTTCAAACAAGCCTTCCCAGACTCAGACTAAAAATAATTCTCTCTGATATTCAAATTCCAAGCAACAATTTTCTTTTATAACCATCCTGATAATCTTCCCCTAAACTTTATAAACACCTAGTATCTTCATTACTTATGATTTCTTCTTTATTGTTAAAAACTGCATTTTTGAACTGAACAACTCATTGTAAATTATACACTTCCATTTTTTGGAAACTTTACCTTCTACAGGTTTATACACCATGTTAAAGTTACTATCTTTTCTTCTTCTTACTCCCAGTTGCATGTTTCCTTGTTTATTGTAACTGCATTTATAATATGTATATTACATATTTGTTCTCGGTTCCGGTTATTACCCCATTGTTTATTGTAAACCGGCTTGATGTGATGTTATCACGATTGCCGGTATAGAAAAAAAAAAATTAAAATAAATAAAATAAATATTGTAAATATTATTACCCTTATCATAAGGCTTGGGGGTAACGGCACGGAGCGGTAGTTATTATGCTTGAGAGAAGCTTGGGGCTAACCTGCACAGAGCAACAGATACTACCATTAGAAGCTTACTGGCCAGACTGAATGGGCCATCTGGTTCTTTTTGCCATCATTACTATATTTCTAGGAAATCATAGGATGACTGGAACTCAAATGTTCCCAGGTATGGAAAATGGGGATATTTTTATCCTTTTTAATTGTAATTATTGAATGATATTTGATATCTGCTGTTTTGAAATAATACTGATGTTTGGGAAATTTTATGAGTTTTTAATTATTGGCTGTTACTCTATTAATTAGCTGTTTTTAAGTATTCTTTTTATTTGTATGTTTGTACTATTAAGATTGATGTTTTATATTCCTTGATTTTATTGTTTTGAGGAATAGAATTTCTATTTTTCCATGATTGTTTTGCATACAGTCTGGCTTGTTGAGGATTCTAGTTCATTTTTTGTCTACATGTTTCTGTTTATACTTTATGGTCTCTTTATTCTGTATTTGGTACCAATCTGCATATGTGACTGAAGTGAGATATTCGGCTAGCTTGTAGCTTCTATGCCGGTATTTATAGCAGGCTAGCATGTTCTGTTTTCTTAATAGAAGGTGTATTGGTATTTATGGTCTGGTGTAATATTTGCAGTGTTGCCTTTTCATAGTTAGGGTTTTTACTGTTTGTGGGCTGGCAGTTAGTGCTCTTTTAGTATGGAGGTTTACTATATTGTAATTATAACTCAGTTTACTCTGTGTTTTTTGAAGACTAAGTCCACATCCAACACGTGTTACATGAGCTCTAATACTATAATTGTTACTATTGTGTGTTTGCTTTTTTGCAGGGTTGCAATATTTTGTGATTTTTACCTCATAAGATTATACACTCAATGTCCTTTTTCATGTAAAATTATTATAAATGCAGAATTTTTAATTGTGTATGTTGAGGGCAGGGGGGGACACAGGCACAAAGCTGTAAAGTAAACCTAGGGTGAATACCCTTGTCACCAGCCCAGAGAGAGTGCACCTCCCACAGGCTTCATTATTTGCCCTTCTCCCACTTCTCCAGGGGAAAATGCTGTGGAACAGGTGGGAGTTAGGTCTTAGGGTTCCTGGGAGTACGACAAGTTTGCCAGCTTCCTAGAAAGATTATCACTAACCAGGGGTGTAGGGTGACAGCTAAAGTTGGTGGTGCACCAGAAACTTTGCTGCTGCTGCTGCTGCCAGGTGCCCTAGAGCACAGTCCACCCTCCTACATTACCCTGTGAGCACTATTTCTTTTATGCAAAAAGCCTATCAAATTTATACTCGTAGCAACCTAATCCTTAGAGGGAACATTAGCTAAACCCTTAAAATAATCACCTAATCTACTAACAGCAGTTACAGTAAAATATGTGAATGCAAAAATATTTTCTGCAAGAACATTCCAAACCACTTTCTGCATGCAAGCGAAATTAATAAAGAGCAAACTTCAATTTAAAATAGAAATGAGGAAGAGATAACCTTAAGCTTTAAAAGCCGGTGATAAGTACCATCATTTTCACAACTAGAATTAGTTACACAAGAATTGGACCTTTAAAATAAGACAACAAATAAACAAACAAAATTGAAATATGCCAACAAAAACTGAAGTGGAAACCACAAGCCCAACTGTGTTATGCAGTGCAATAATGGAAAAACAGAGACGACATCATTCCTTAAGCAATCAAATCGGGGATATAAAACAGCATTCATTATATTAAAACCATGCTAATAAAAATAATAGATGTCAAAACAGTTAACCAATCCAATAATTAAAAAAAACTTGCATAAATTTACCGATAAGATATTTCAAAACCTATGATGAATAAAACATCCAATAATTAAATAATAATCTAATATTTAAAAAAATACATTTATAAACAATAGAAACATCAAATTACACCCACAAATAAAAATCTATATGGATTTTTAAATCTCCTGCTCTCTCCATACCTGGGATCTTTTGATTTCTGGTCACCATAAGACTATTGTGCTTTAGGGGAGGTAGGGCCGCACAAACTCTCTTCTCTTTCTCCCTCACACACACATACTAACGCATTCATTCTTTCAGACATTCCCTCTCTCATAATCATGCCAGTGCTTTCACACACACACATTCCATATACAGCTGCGGCTGGTTATTATCATAATAAAACATATGATAAAGATGACTTAACATCTGTCTGTGGCAGGAAGAAGGATCGGAAGTGACAAACTTAGAACATATGTCATCAGGCATTTAAACTAAAATAGGGGTGGCAGAAGGAAGTTAATGGGATGCAGAATGTTTCCACTACAAATACAGAAAGTGAGTGGAGAAATTTACAAAATTGGTCTTAAAAAAATAATAAAAGGTGTTCAGGAATAGCAGAAAGCTGGGAGAGAAAAACTGGAAAACTATGTATACAAATGTTCATAGTCTCAACTACAGATCTACAATCCCTAATGGTAAAGGCAGACATGGATATTGTTATTACAGATGTGGTTCAGTGAATCACATGAATGGGATACGGCCATCCCCAGGCTATAACCTGTTGAGGAAGGGTAGAGAGGGTAGAAAAGGAGGTGCAGCTCCTTCTGTCAAAAATAATATCGTAGTAACTGAAATGCAGGGGGGCTGTTTTAATGATAGTACTTCCATTTTCACTGTTGTAGTCTACAGGCTTCCAAATCAGACACAAGACCTATACAAAGATTGAGAAGGAAGGGAGCAGTGTTGCTCATTGGAAATTTCAATCTGCTGAATGTGGACTGCAGAACCTTTGCTGCAGAATCTGTTTTAATTTTGAGCCTCCTAGAGATGTATATAGATGACATATAAATATGATGAAATAAAAAAAATGAAGACGCCTTTCAAGGTGTTTTGCTTAGACCAAATGGTGAAGGAACTCACAAGGGAAGGAGCAATACTGTACCTGGTGCTCATAAATTGGAGACGATATCTCTGATGTCCGGGTAGGTGCCCATCTGAGCACCAGTGATCATCGGACAGTATGGCTTAATATAATGGCCAAGATGGAGAGAAGTCACACGAAGATCAAAGTCCTTGATTTCAAAAATAAGCTTGGTTAAAATGGGGAGGTACCTTGATGAGGAGCTAGAAGATTGTGTGAAATTGGGTGAAGTGGGACAGCAGTGAAACAAATTAAAAGGAGCTGTTACTATGCCAACAAATCTTTATGTAAGAAAAGTAAATAGAAATAAGAAGAAAAGGAAACGATATGGATCTCTAAGGAGTTGGCTCAAAAAATAAAGGCAAAAAATCAGCATTCAAAAAGTACAAAGTAACTCAAAAAGAGGAACCATAAGGAAGACACTTAAAAGTGAAGCTGAAATAGATGAAAGAAATCAGGATGGCATAAGTTCAAGTGGAAGAAAGGATCACCAAGAGGGTAAAGCAAGGTGACAAAACAGTATTCAAACAGGCCAGAGATTGTACTGTAAGATTGAAAGGAGACAAGAGTCATTATGTTGAGGAAAAAACAAAATATTAAACAATGCTTCAATTTGGAGTTTACTAAAGAAAACCCTGTAAGAGGACAGTTGCTGGTTGGCAAGAGTATGGATGGGGAAGAGGGGTAGTTACTGCCCCATTTACAGAAGACAGTGTTTTGGTGGAACTAGGAAAACTGAAAGCAGACAAGGCCATGGGGCTTGATGAGATACATCCCAGTATATCAGCAGGATACGGAGAGGTGCTAGCTGGTCTCCTGAAAAACTTGTTCAATCTATTCTTGGAAACAGGCTTGGTGCTGCAAGATTGGAGAAGGGTGATGCCCCCACTTCACAAAAGTGAGAGCAGAGAAGAGACTGGAAACTTAGCCTTAACTTGGTGGTGGGAAAATTAATAGAGATGCTGCTGAAGGAAAGGATAGTCAACTATCTGCCATCCAATGAGCTGTAGGATCTGAGGCAACATAGTGCTACCAGAGGAAGGTCATATCAAACGAATTAGAGAACTAGATCAAGGATGAGCACTTGATGTGATTTATTTGGATTTCAGCAAAGCTTTTGACACTGTCCCACATAGGAGGCTCATGAACAAAATGAAAAACCTGGGAATGGGTCCCAAGGTGATGGAATGGATTGCAAATTGGTTGACTGACAAGACAGCAAGTGGTGGTAAACAGAACCTCCTGTGGACAGAAATGATTAGTGGAGTGCCTCAAGGACTGGTTCTGGGGCCGGTTCTGTTCAATCTCTTTGAGCAACAAAGCTGAAGGGTTAGAAAGAAAAGTTTGTCTTTTTGCAGACCATACTAACATCTTAGAGTGGACATACCTGAAGAAGTAGATAGAATGAAAAGTGATCTAAGAAAGCTAGAGGAGTGGCTTAAGGTATGACAGCTAGGATTGAATGCCAAGAAGTGCAAAAATCCAAAGGAGCTCTATGTGATGGGGGGAGGGGCATTGAAAGATTGATGTGCATGAACCAGGAAAGAGAGCTCAGGGTGATAGTGTTTAATGATCTAAAGGCAGCAAAGCGATGTGATACAGTGGTGGCTAAGGCTAGAGGGATACTGGGCTGTATAGAGAGAGGAATAACCAGCAGGAAAAAGGTGACAATGACCTGAACAGGTCCTTGGTGAGGCCTCACCTGGCTATGTTCGTTTCTCCAGACTATATCTCAAAAAGGACAGAGACGGGATGGAAACGGTCCAGAAAAAAGCAACCAAAATGATGTGGGACCTGCATCGGAAGACCTATGAGATGATAATAAAGGACCTACATATGTATGCCCTGGAGGAAAGGAGGGACAGGGGAAACATGATACAGACTTTTAAATACCTGAAGGGTATTAAAGATATATGGCAATCAAGCCTTTTCCAGAGGAAAGAAATCTGTAGAACTCAGAGTCATAATATGAAGCTCCAGGAACAACATCAGGAAATATTTCTTCGCAGAAAGGGTGATGGATGCATGGAATGGCCTCCTAGAAGAGGTAGTGAAGAGAAGAACGGTCATGGAATTCAAAAGGGTGTGGGATAAACACACAGGATCTCTATGGCTAAAGGATGGAAATTAAGAAAAGGGGCAACCTGTTGTTAATTGGGGTAACTTGCATGGAGCAGCAGTTACTACCATAAAAAAAAAAATCTTGGCAGGCGGATTGGGTGGACTACTTGGTCTTTCTGCCATCGATTGTTAAATTACAATGTGATTGCATTTAATCTGAGGCCATATATTCATTCCCACCACCAATTTTAAAGTTGCCAATATCCACTGAAGGCATAGGCTGCATTTTATTCAAAGCCATTATTTCATTATCATTCCTACATAATTAGCTGTCCATGCTTCATTTTATTCTGGGCCCTTCACAGTTACCTTCCCAAACATTTCATTAGGAGGCACCATTCCTCCTTTTCCCCTGCCCTGATAAACTACCAAAATAATAACTCAAAAGTTCAAAGCCCAGGACCACCCTTCTCTTTATGGTGATTCTGCAACCAGACCTGCTGCCATACCATTAGATTGCAGGAAGACCTTTTAACGCTTGGAGATCAGATGATGTGTTACAGAACAGTAGCGTGATCAACCTCTAAAGGTAAGTTCCCCTGATGCAGGTTTTCGAAATGGTAGCTGACGTCGGGGTTGGGTTGACTTTTCTGTCACACTTGCTATTATGCTCTCTTGGTTCAAGGGATGCTTGTAATTTAATTTAAGTTGCAACTAACATCGTTTTTTATATGCAATTGAAAAATAGATATTGTTTGGCACTCATCGTAGGCCAAATGGGTGAATGATTGAATAGTCCGGGTAACCTCTCTTTGATAAGAGGTCTGGCACGTTTTCCTGTCTTCGGACACCCATAAGATGCACTAATGTGTGGGTCTTGGATTCGCCTTATAATTATGTCACTGTTCCTTCAATTTTGTTCTGACATGTATTGTCAACAATGGGACCTTATATAGACAAGTGTGTGCCCTTCCAAATCATGTCCAATGAATTGAATTTACCACAGGTGGACTCCATTCAAGTTGGAGAAACAACTCAAGGATGATCAATGGAAACAGGATGCACCTGAGCTCAATTTTGAGTGTCATAGCAAAGGGTCTGAAGACTTATGTAATTGTGATATTTCAGGGTTATTTTTAAATTAGTTTGCACAAATCTCTACAAACCTGATTTTGCTTTGTCATTATGCGGTATTGTATGTAGACTGAAGAGGGGAAAAATGCATATTATCCAATTCAGAATAAGTCTGTAATGTAACAAAATGTGGAAAAAGTAAAGGGGTTGAATACTGCCTGAATACACTGTATGTGTGCTCGTGCGCGCATGCGGACACCCACGTGCTCGTGTTAAAATTACCTTCCCTGTGAAGAAAACCTATCCAGAACCTGAGCAACAGGAACATCAACCATGCCAAACTAATCATTCTCCAGTGCCTCAAAAAAAAAAAAAGTTTCCAGAGACTCTTCTCCCTTTAGCTGCCACCTTACCTTCCAGTTATGTCTACAATTGCAGTTGAATGAGACAGAAATAAAATGATTTGCCCAAGGTCATTGTAGAAAGTCAGTCACAGAGGGGAAATACTGTATGTACTCACATCTCAGCCTGTCAGCTGATTCTGTTAAGTGATCCTAAGCCATGAGACCCCCACACCACTTCATCTGTTAAGACAAATACTGCAAATATCATGTAACACTATAGCAAATACAGGTCTTCCAGTGAAAATAAAATCCTCTAAAGACATCCTTTTGACCAAGGGGACCCCTCCACACACACACAATTACACACACACACACTTCTCAGGCAGATTTAATTGGCTGCCAATTAAAGCTTTGAAACAATTCTGATCTTAAAGGGACCCTACATTTGGTTGGTAAAGTGACCAAGATTGACTTTTGTTTCAACCCATGATGCGTCAGCAGAGAGATAGAAGATGAAACTAACGGGTCACCTGGCTCAGCAAGATAGGTTAATTGGCAGAGCTTTAGTGCTGTACCACAAATCAAAATGCATCGGAGAAAGTATGCAAATGGAAGCCAAAAGCCACTACTTCATGCAGCTAAGCACCACCAACACTGGGAAGCTGAGGCTGTGGGCAGCTGTCAGTCCTAGCCCTGCCCCCACTTTTGTGTGTACCAAAGCTACGAAGCAAGAAAAACATAGAAAACTGAGGTTGTGCAAGGCCTTGTCCAATGAAGTCAAAGAAATATTAGGATACCAGGAGCCATTCCCAAAAAATCTTTTTTCTCACTGTATGTTTTAATTGGTCTAACAGGTCAGTGAGGATAACTCTTTAAAGCTAGTCACAGATGTAAGAACCTAGGCCAAAAAAGGTCTCACCTAGAGTTTGTTGATCCTTTTTTCTGCATATCCAAGTGCACTAACACTATAACCAATACTCATCCCATTGTATCAAACTCAAAGTTTTACCTTTCAAATAGTTGAATACTCTGTAATATATTCCCTCCTTTTCTACCGTCCTTATTCTCGAAGACCCAATTCTTCTGTAAAATTTCAAAGATTCTGCCACCCTAAATTTTTTTTAAATTTAATTAGCCCCTTATTTGTTTATTATCCTCGTTTTTTTTGTGAATAGTGAGGGGGTTTTTTTGCTTATTTTTTTGGTTTAGTGTGTGTAATTTAGCTCATTTTTTTGTCTTGTCCTTTTTTCCCTTTACCTATTTTGTCAGAGCACCATTGTGTCACCCTGTATCCATCTCTCACGCACCCTCTCCCCACCCCTGAGCTGCCTTAATCCCAGAGCTTAGTGATCCCTGCAAGAACCCTTTGAGAGGAGCTGCGTTGTCAGTGTGTGTGACACCTTTCAAAATGCTTAGAGGAGAGAGCAGAGTTGCAACTAGCCAAAATCATGAAGTTCGCCCGTCGTCTTCTTTTTATCTGTATTTCAGATGGAAAAATTCTAGTTGTTTTTCCTAAAACAGCTTAACAAGTTGTGTGTAGCAGTAATTGTGTGTATATATATATATATATATATATATATATTCATCTTATATATTGCCCATTCATAAAGACTCCAGGTTGGTTTACAAAAAATTATCACAAACTGAAATGGCAGAGATGGATTAAATAAATATAACTGCCCACCCAGACAGGGTACATAAAATGTGAGAAGGCCTGACACCTGAAAGAGCCAAGTGCCAGTCTGTCAGGAAGGATTAGTAGGAATGTGGGTCTAGCATGACTGGGTAGTGAATAGGGATGTGAATCGTTTATCTGACGATTGAAAATATCGTCCGATATTTTCAATATCGTCAGATATCGGGGGGGTCCCCGATAGCGATAGGAAACCCCACGATTAATTTAGTGGGTTTTCTTATCATTATGAGGGGGGGGGCGGGAAGAAAGGACACAACCTAAAAATATAACCTGACCCTTTAAAATGAGTTTGTTAGTATCCCCCCACCCTCCAGACCCCCCCAAAACAATTTTTAAATACCTGGTGGTCCAGCGGGGGTCCCAGGAGCATTCTCCCGTGCTTAGGCTGTCAGCTGCCACTAATCAAAATGGCGCCAATGGCCCTTTGCTCTTACCATGTGTCAGGGGCTATCGGTGCCATTGGTCGGCCCCTGTCACATGGTAGGTGCACTGGATGGCCCGCGCCATTTTTAAAGATGGCCAATGGCACGAATACCCTGTCACATGCTAAGGGCAAAGGGCCATCGGCGCCATTTTGTTTACTGGCAACCGATGACCCGAGCGCGGGAGAATGCTCCCGGGACCCTCGCTGGACCACCAGGTATTTAAAAATTTGGGGGGGGGGGGTCCGGAGGGTGGGGGGATACTAACAAACTCATTTTAAAGAGTCGGCTGTATTTTTTGGTTATCGGCTTGGGTGCAGGCGATTTAAAAAAAAAAAAAAAAACCCGATCGGACTGCAAGAAAAAAATTTCACGATGTGAATCGGAACTGGAATCAGAACCGATACCGGTTCTGATTCACATCTCTAGTAGTGAAGCCGGGCAAGGTGGGTGTGTATCAAGCCTCATCTGGATAGGGACCTCACGCTTAAGAGGTTCCCTTCTATGATCCCCTCTGACTGATATTTCCGTGACTGATATCACAGCACAGTAGAAAAATGGAGCTTACTCCTCAAATATATTCAAACAACATACTGATTTTCTAGTGGCACCAGCCATCAGAGTGTATAACAGTAGTTTGAAAGAAAACACTGATTATATCAGGGTATATTAGTTTGCTCATCTAGCCTGAGGAGACCACAGAAATAAAATATAGAAAAGGTTAGGAGAACTAAATCACCAACAGACTGTATATATAATATACCTTCTCCCAGGTTAGGAGAAGTTAGTTGCAAAATTCCTTTTGCCATGCTTCACCAACGCACTCAATGAATATAGCTTCCAATCCTTTGCTTCTCTAGCTCCCTCTTTCTCCTCAAAAGACTGGTTATCACAGGCCATATACCGAAGAAACCTCTCATATACACTTCAGTACTTGCTCTTGAACACATTATAGTTCTCACTCTTTTAAAGCACCCAACTCCACGTCAAGCACTTCACTTGTGGAGCCTCCTGGCTCTCCTCCACTTCTTCAGTCTCCTGACCCAGTTCCCTTGGCTGTTTCCGCATGAGGAGAAATACCTTTAGCCTTTCTTCTTCAAAAGGGAATCCCCTGCAGGGCCCTCTCAATTGAGAGGCCTCCCCGGACAGAACCCATTGCCCAGATGGATTCTCTTCAAATACGAATCCATCTTGAACGCCTTCCCAAAATTCTCAACCACCACTTTTATACTGGGTGAAACACTCCTCCTACAGGACCTTGATTCCCATCCTTCTTAAAGGATGTTCCAAATCTTATGTGGAACATTACTCACTCTTTCGCATTGACACACTGCAAATGTATTGTTTAATTTCACCAAAATGAAGGCCATCTAGTGGCCATTCAGAATACCATACCATCTAAATCCAATTAGCAAGAACAGACAGTTTCTGCTATTCTACAGTTTGTTTATTTTATGGGTTTTAAATAAATCTACATCCAGAATGGGGCCAGGTAGCCTCCCCTACCCAGAATCCTAGCCAGGAGTTCCTCAGTGACAGAAAAGGGTTCTTTCCTGGGAGACCCTTCACATATTCATTTTTTCAGACCTTTTTATTCCATCTCCTCCTATATTCATTTGGGTTCGTTTTCTCTTTACTCTCTTTTCCCTTGAAACTCATGTCCTTATTCTTGTTTAACTGTCATATTTCCCTTTCCCCAACTGAACTTGCTATCTACTAATTTTCATTCTCTGCCTTTCTACCCTCAACAGTCCCTGTGCATCCTTTGGCTACTTTTCTTCACTCGCTCCATCCCTTACTCATTCCATGACCTCTTTCTCCTCTGAACCTTCATTCACTCCCCTTCCTCCCAGTTGTCAGGACCCCCATTTAGTCCTTCCTTTTCCTTCTCCTCCTCCCAAGAAACCCTCACTGAGTCCTCCTGCCATTCATCACACTGCCCCCTCACCCCTGCATGGATCTTCTTTGCCTCTCCATGCTGGCCAAAGGAGATCAAAAGTGACACACACACACACACACTTCTACTTCAGCAGCTTTCAAAAGAGCACACACACACACACACACATACACACTTCTACTTCAGCAGCTTTCAAAAGAGCACACACACACACACACACTTCTACTTCAGCAGCTTTCAAAAGAGCACACACACACACACACACACACTTCTACTTCAGCAGCTTTCAAAAGAGCACACACACACACACACACACACTTCTACTTCAGCAGCTTTCAAAAGAGCACACACACACACACACACTTCTACTTCAGCAGCTTTCAAAAGAGCACACACAGGGCTGCTTCTCCACTGTTGTGGAGTGGTTCTGCCACTCTTCCTTTATTTCTGTCAGAGGTATGGTCTTTCCTTTCCCTTCTGTTCCCTATTCATCCCAGTCCATCTGGGTCCCTCTCAGCATTATGTTCTTGGACCATATGTTTTTTGTTTTTTTTATTTATAGCAACTCGCTTGTTGTATTAAAGCAGAAGTACTGGTTTCTTGCTTCTTCCTCGACTCTGCTGCTGCTTCTCTTTGTTTCAGTCTTAGGCTGACTTTATTAAGCATGTTCTATTTTCTTGTGTTTGGACACGGTATTTATGATGTCCACATCCTTCTTTTTTTAAGAAGTCCTCTAGCTGTTTGTCCCTAGCTTGTGTTTTGCTGTGTCATTGTCGTGGCTGCAGGTGTTCTGGTAAGGATCCCATCTGAGAATCCAACTTACCAGATACTTTCTCCTCAAATTGCTCCATTAAGTCTCTAGTGAAGGCTTCTTGTTCAGTGACGTCCGTCAACATGGTTTCAGATTTGCTCTCAGAGCTGAGTCTTCCACGCTTGTAGGCCTCTGATCTTCTGGTATTGTTGCAGATTTATTAAAGTTTAAAGCACACGTGGCCCATAAATCAGGAATCAGCAGGGAAGTGTGGGTAGCGGAGAATATGGTATTAAAAGCACAACTAAGCCTAATCGGGACATGTCTTCCTTCCTCGGTGCATAACCGGAAATCTCTATAACATACTTCTTAGCTCAGATGCAGAGGGTAATTTAAAAATCTCAAATTTTTCATATTTTTCTTCTGTGCATGTAATAACAAACTATCTTTAATGTGAGCTGCACCACAAGGAGCTCAACTGAGTGTACACTTAGGTAAGGAATCATCAGTAGCTTTCAAATGAGAATCTTGTTCCTGTAAATTAGATCTAGAATCCTCAGTTGTTTTGCTTAATTGCATAATAGAACTGGATATTTATTTATTTTATTTATTTAGAATTTTTATATACCGACATTCTTGATACAAATATCAAATCAGATCGGTTTCCATTATAACAAAACAGTCGCGGTTAAGGCGTTACATTAAACAGGGTGTCAGATCAATAGAACGTAAATATTAAATAGTCTTAAATGAATGAATCGAACAGCGTTAATATACGTAAACAAGATAAATAGATGTAACAAAATGAAAAAATACAACTGACAGATGCATGTAACAGCGAACAATGTTAATGGGCGTATCATGAACTAATGTATCTGCTGGGGTGTCTTTCATAACATATGGACTATTTAATTCAGGCGTTATCGGGCCCTAAGGGAAGTGAGAGTGGTCATAGATCTTGTAGTGGGCTGTTATGTCCTTTGACCGGTGTCCGAGTGTTCTTGAGATTCCTGGAAGGCTTGACGGAAGAGCCATGTTTTTAGGTGTTTCTTAAAAGTTTGATGACATGTTTCTTGGCGAAGCTCCGGAGACAGTGAGTTCCAGAGGGTGGGCTCGGCTGTAGAGAGTGCTCGTTTTCTTAATGAGGTTTTGACCGGAGGAGCATATAGAGAGGATAAAGTCTTTTCCACCTTAGTAATTACTTGCCCGATGTCCGACATTGTTATTTTTGTGGAATCAACATTGTCCTCAGATATATCTGGAAGAGTTAGTAAAGCAAGTAGAGGAGCCCTCCCCAAAGGGGGCAGCCCTCCTCTGTCGATAGGACCTTGATGCGTACGAAATTTGAGATTCATGGCAAATCAGAAAAACATGGTAATTACCATTTAATTGGGCATCCGAATCACTCAGATCCCTCGGAAAACATACTTCTCCCGGTTAGCTGATGACTTCCCATAGAGCACTGGCTAAAAGAGGTTGCAGAGGGGGGTAAGTTCATGCCTGGACTCAGGGATGCCCCTGAATTCGAGGAGACTTCACCGATTCTGTCCACTTTGGCATTGTTCAATTGCCATTTGAGATCCATAGCCCGTTGTGCAGTGGCAAAAGATGGAAAAGAAAACTTGCTTTTCCTTTTCCTCCCCATGAAAAACTTGAAACATCAAAAAAAAAAAAAAACCAGGCATAAAGAGGCTTGACTCTTTGGCACGCAGCTTTGGCTGCTCACCAGGGGCTGTGCGTCACCTCCATGCAGATCTTATAGACAGTGCGGGTCCTCCTGATGACGTAGGATGGTAGGTAGCGTGAGGGGGAGGGCAGCTTATTGCCTCAGCTCTCAGCTTCTCCTCTCACTCCCCCGGTTTAACACATTTTTATGTGCACACATTACATAGTACTACCTAAGTTAAAAAAAAAAAAAGTGTGCTAAACAATTTTTGTTACATAATTTTGAATTTAATGCTGAATTTTTAACTTTGGGATCAGTAGCGTAGTGGGCATCCAAATGGCAGATGAAATTTAATGTGAACAAGTTCAAGGTGATGCATATAGGGAAAAATAACCCATGTTGTAGTTACACAATGTTTGATTTCATGTTAGGAGCTACCACCCAGGAAAAAGATATAGGTGTCATAGTGGACAATACATTGAAATCGTCGGTTCAGTGATCTGTGGCAGTTAAAAAAGCAAAAACAATATTAATTATTAGAAAGGGAATGGTGAATAAAATGGAGAATGTATAATGCCTCTGTATCACTCCATGGTGAGTACTGTGTTTGATTCTGGTCGCTGCATTTAAAAAAGATATAGATGCACTGGAGAAGGTAGAGAGAAGGGTGACCAAAATAATAGAGAGGATGAAATGGCTCTGGGATATGATAGAAGTCATGAGAGGACTAGATAGTGTAAATGTGAATCTGTTATTTACTCTTTCAGATAATAGGAGGACTAGGGGGCACAGCATGAAGTTAGCAAGTAGCACATCTAAAACAAATTGAAGAACATTCTTTTTCACTCAATGCATAATTAAGCTTTGGAATTCATTGCCAGAGGATGTGGTTAAGGCAATTAGCTTATCTTGGTTTAAAAAGGTTTTGGACAAGTTCTTGGAGGAGAAGTCCATAAACTGCTGTTAGTGAGGTTGACTTAGAGAATAGCCACTACTTATTACTGGCATTAGTAGCATGGGGGATCTATATAATGTTTGGGTACTTGCCAGGTATTTGTATTCTGGATTGGCTACTGTTGGAAACAGGATGCTGGGCTTGATGGACCCTCAGTCTGACCCAGTATGGAAACTTCTTATGTTCATTTATTTTCTGGGGTTTCTATTAGTGTGACTTTCTTGCCTTTAAGCATTTCTACAAGAAGGATTGGGGGGGGGGGGAGATGCTGGGGAGGCAACACAAATGCATTGGCCTCTGGGCACCGCAGACTCTCACTATACCTCTGTTTGGGGTTAGAGGTGAAACCTAAACTCTTAAATTAAAAATCCATTGTTAAAAATGTCAGGGAGCATCTGAGCTAGGATGCCTGGGTCATAGAAACATAGGTCAGCTTTACCACTTTAGCTCCCACCCACCCATCCCAATACCGTAGCCCCTACTCGCTAACCTACCATCCTGAAGCAGCACACCCACTTGATTTATCCAGACTGTATTACTCACATCATCAGAGTAAGGAACTAGTTACAAAATCCTGACATGTAATTTCCATCCCACCCCACAGACTGAAACACAAAACTAACATAACTCATTACTCAACACAACCCCTTAGATTAAATTTTCCTCAACCATATCTCAAACAATCAGCCAGCTACTCCGGCTTAGCCTAGGGTCTAATTGAACAGCCTTACTTTGACCTATTTCCTGAATCTCAGGTAGTTTGCCTCATATCTAATATCCAAAGGCAACTTATTCAACAGTAATGTACTGTCAGGCCGATACAGAAAAACACGCGGGAGAGCCGGCGAGTGCCCGCTCTCCCGACGCGCGCACAGGCCACTCTCCTGGGCGCGCGCGATTCAGGAGGGTGGCCTATGCAAATTAGGGCCCACGGTAAAAAGAGGCGCTAGGACATTAGCGCGTACCTAGCGCCTCCTTTTTGACAGGAGCGGTGGCTGTCAATTTTGCCAGCGTCTGTTCTCAAACCCGCTGACAGCCACGGGTTCGGTAAACGGACGCCGGCATAATTGAGCATCCGTCTTCCGACCCGCAGGCCGATTTTACATCTGTGATGTCCTGAAGCTTCATGTGTCTCTTGTGCCTCTGACTTGCCCTTTGATGACGGTGCCCATTCATCTGTGGTATTTTGACTATAACTGAATTTGAGCCATTATCAAAAGGGACACCTCAGAGGCCATGGGGGGAGCCAGGCTTCAGGACATTGTAGGTGTAAGCAGTGGGGCAGAGGTCCTCTGGAGTGCCTTCAGTGGGGAGGAGGAAAATGGCAAGAGATAGAATAGTCCAATGTTTCCAAACCGTTCTGCCAGAGCGGGTCCCCCAGGTATGCCACGGCTGCAGAGCCCATGCTGCAACTCGTCTTTAAGAAAATAAGGGTCAGGAGTAAGGCACAAAAAGCACCACTCCCATAATGCCTGGCCCACAGTGGTAGGCCCGCATGTGCACTGTCGCTGAGGGCCGTTGGGTGCACGGCAGGAAGCAGATCCATGGCCGCTGAGCGTGCGAGCAGGAGGCAGGAATCAGTCTCACATCCCATGAGAGAGAGCACTGTAAGAGGGAGAATATGACTATTATAGATATATCTACCACTGTAAGAGGAACACTTTCAGCTCAGGGTGGGTTTTGTGGGGGGCAGTGCTACATTTGTCTGCCTAGGGCGCTACAGACCCTTGCACCGGCCCTGCTGCTGATGGCAATTGGAGGAGGCCAAGAGCGGGGCAGCACACAGTAGGGCTCACAACCTGCACAAAAGTAAGTGAATGCTACTAAATAGAAAAGGGGCAAGTAAGGAAACTGTTTTAAGTCTCTGCAGTGTACTTGTATGACATGAAATCTTTCCTCTCTCTCTGCCCCCCCCCCCTCCACCAAAGCCAATCTACCAAGCTCTTCTGTTGGCTTTAGTTCCATTGCCCCAACCCAGCTCTCTCCTTGCTCTTCTGTTCCATCTTGCTCTTTCCCCCTTTCCAGCCCTGGAGGAATGGAATAGGGCAGTGTAACTGAGGGCCACAGTTTAAGCAAACTTAATAAATATAAAGTAAAAAAATAGAGCACATTTTTTGTTTTTATTATTAATAATGTGCTGGGGCCAATGAGGCGTGTGGAGGGGGAAGGACGAGGAGTGGGGACCTGGTATGCCACAATTTCTTTTGCTTATGTAAGTGTGCTTTGGGCTGAAAAGGGGTGGGAAACGCTGGGTTGGTGGATGGGGGGTGGGGGGGTGGGACTTCAGCGGCAGAGGGATTCTGGTGAGTGGGGGTCAGAAGATGGATGAGATGGTGAGAGAAGGCAGCCTCGTCTTAAGCCGTAATTGGGGCCCTGCAAGAGGTCTCAATCTTGGCCCCAGAAAACATATGCAAGGGCTGTAGCCGTGCACTGGGTTGGGGGGAGTAGATGAGACATGAGAGGGGATAGGAAGAGGAAAGAGGGATAGAAGTCTTCATCTGGATGAGGTAGAAAATGGTGTGAGAGAGAGGGCAGCTTTGGAGATGGGGTTGGGAATGTTTGTTTCCCAGGAAAGGAATGCACTCAATACTGTCACACCTGCTCCCAACCTAAATTATTAGGTGGGAGAATGGCAGCAGGCATGCATTCCTAGAGCTTTTCATCCCTAGTAAATCCTGGAGGAATTTTTCAAATCCTGCCCATATTCTTAATCTTGCCTGCTATGGTCAAAAGGTAGCATTCTGCTCGACAGCATTGTCCATACTGCAAGAGACTCCTCAAGAGTTTCTGAATCAAACTCCACATCCTCTCCTTGCCAGTAGCTGCTTTGCTACGTTGCCTGAAATTTTAAATCAATCTGTGGCAACCCTTGATCAGCTCCATTGATTTCAGTGGGGTTGTAGCCCAATGTAGCAACGTTCCATGGGATGTCCACAAATTGACAGCAGTTTAAAATTGCAGCATACTATCTGTTTAATAATTTAAAAAAAATTATACACTACCTCTTGTGATGCATGTAAATCTGTGGTTCACAAGTGATTTCTCACCTGTTTATACCAGCCCAGATCTCCATGAATTCCCATTCTCTGATATCATAATCCTTCAGTTCTCCAGATTGCCTGATTTTTGACTCTCCTCATCATTCCCATATAATCTCTATGTTCTCCTATGTCCTTGTTGTCATTCTGTCGGCTTTAAAATCTAATTTGTTGCTTTCACAATCATTCAGTTCTTCACTTACCTGTGTAGTCACCCAGTGTGCTCCCTAATGATCCCTCCCCTCCCTCCCTCTTAGCAGAAGTCTTGACTTGTCTACCTTTTGGAGCGTATGTGCCCAACCTAGATTTTGCCTTCGGCCTCCTCTACAGTCAAATAAATTCCTCTCTTTGTGCAGTTTAATTTTTTTTTTTCCATTTTTAACCTGTAAACCTAATTGAAAAAGCCACCTGGTCATCTTTGTTTTACTTGCTTGATTTTAACTCCCTTCATCTTGAGTGAAACTCTATATTTGGTCAAGTCAATGATTTTGCACTGTTTATTTTAGCCATTATGTTGGATAATTAGTGGACTGTTTTTTTTTGTTTTTTTTTATTCAGGTGTGTTGTGAAAGTTTGGAGGGGCAGACATTCTTCTCCAAGAAGGATAAACCACTGTGCAAGAAACATGCCCATGCTGTTAACATCTGAAGGCTCCCCATCGACAAACTGGAGAATGGCATGGGAAAAGGGAAAAGACTGAAATGCATCAGCTGTTCAGATTACACAGGCTCCTAAAATATTTATACAGAGTTCAGGGGGATCAGTGCTGACTTTTGTTGCCATTTTATAAATGTCTGTTAAGGATGTCTCATTAAGCATTTTTGTACCTATATGGACAGAGAGAGAAGGTGTAACACGTGTACAACTCAGATTGTTACAGACTGCCTCCTATTTTAATTCCAAGATATCTCGGCCTCATTTTTCCCCAACTGAAATTTAGGAGAAAAAAAAAACAAGACCTTTTTTTCTGAATATCTAGGAAAGCTCTCAGTCAGGATATTTTGTTTTCCTTTGCGTTCCCTGATATTGATGACTTGGTATTTTTCATTCTACCTTAAAGGATTTTTTTTTAGTGCATATAAAATGAAATAAAAATTGGGGAAAAAAAAAAGCTTCTTGTTCAGGGAAAAAAAAAAAAACCTAACTTGCATGAAATGATTTAGTTCATTTATAACAGTTTTATGTTTTGTATTTTTTTGATGTATGATGTTCTGTACTAATACAACTGGCATACTTTTAAGATATAACATATATATTGGGAATGTGCACTACTTTCATGCCCTCACACACAGTGGTAAAAAAAAAAAAAAAATCGAATTGAAATTGTCTAATCAGGATTTTTAATTGTAGTCCTGCTTGGTTGTAAGTCTCTAGTCCTTTTCTTTGTTGACCCTTGTTCACTGCAGCATGAAGCATGTGCTTTCAGAATATTGAAAAGAGGGGGTCATGTTTCCCATCCACACAAAATGGGAAATGTGCCTTTGAAAACTGAGGCAGAAGTTTCAACCAAAAAAGTTGTGCTTTGCTCCCCTCTTATAATTCCATTCTGCGATCTGTGGACTAGTCCTTGCCATCTTAGAAGCAGGCGCCACAGAAGGAGATCATGTAGGAAAAATATAATACAGAGTCAAAAGTAGCTCAACATCTTAAATGTTCTATTTAAGACCAGTTGTACTGAAGCTACAAAGCCATTACAGACCACAATATTTTCCACAGTTCCCTTTCCCACATTAAGCCACACTGCTGCTCTCCAGCAGCTTGGCCGGGTTAAGCTGGGGGTCTAACAGAAGCGCTCAAGGCCCTCTTAGAGCCAAGCCGTTATTTGCCAGATTAGGGGGGAGGGCGCAAGGTGCAGCAGACAGGAAAGGAGGATGCACTTTCAGGATGTGTAATTACAGGTTTGTTGCTTTTGCCAAACATACAGTTAGTTTGTTGAGTTATCTCCTGTTTAGCGCCTGTGGCAGAATGCCCAGGCAGTTGAGCTCTCCTTGACAGAAAGTAATTTTTATTTGCAGTCACACCGAGAGCGTGAAGAGGAATCACTCAGTTTAAGACATTAAGAGTGGGGCTATATTTTTTTCACAGCTCAGAGCTGAGTGTCTTGTGCCAGGAAGTATGAAGACGAGAAATTGCTTGCCTGAAATATAAAGGGATTATTGATGTTTACAAAAGACCGGGCTACAGTGCTCAGTTTCATTTTTTTCTGAATTTTCTGAGATAACTGCTAGATCTAAATTTACAGGCTGAAGGAGAAACATGTTATAAAGCTCTTCAAGCTGGAATGCTGAATGGTTTATGGGTGTCTTTTATGGTGTAGATGGTAGTTTAGAGTGACTGGAACGCAGAGGGGAGTTCCGATTGAGACATGGAATGTCTGGGTTAGAAATATTAAAAGCAGGGCTGATGACCTGACTAGAATCGGGATATTTACAATCGCGAGGCAATTCATCCATTGTGGAAGATACAGAGCATACAGAATTGGATAAGACATAACCTGGGGTTTACAATCAAGTCTGTTTCTTGAAAGTTACTGTGTAAACAGGTGAGATGTACTAGAAGTTTTACTCTAATTTGTTTCGGAGGTGGGGGAAGGAATGCGTTCCACTTTGCTTCTATGTTGGTATTGCCTTCCTTACCATGAGGGTAGGTGGTTAATAAACCACGTATGGGATACTTTTACAGTACACTCATTTTTAAACAGTCGTCTTTGTTTATTGTTGTCAGTTTGCTTTTCTTTGGTTTTATTTTTCATTTGGTGAAAGTCGGCCACAGCTTATTTTTACATGGGTAACGGTCATTCAAATTCAGCAAATTTTTAGCGATTTTTGCGAACCAATCACAGGCTGAAGGGAGGCACAGATCTACTTGTTGCAATATCTTTTATGCATATATGATTCTTTTGCTGTTGGATTTCACTTTTAATAACTAGCAGGGCACTTTATAAATATGTTGTATGCCTCACTGAATATTTATTACTCTTTAAAGTTCAAATATTCCTTCTACTTAAGTTTTTCAGATGTAAATTTAAAAAGCACCAGTCTCATTTATTTCATATTATTTTGACTGTATGGGGTTGTTTCCCACCAGTTGTTAAAGAAAATAAAATATATGTAAGTCTATCACCTCTCCGTAGTATAACGCGGTTGTGACAAAATGCTATTGGTATGAAAACTTACCAAGTTTGGTTCCTGTTGTGGCGATCTTGCATTATGAATTTTGGTTTGCTGGGGGTTTTTTATTTTTTAGATAAAGGTTTGAAGCCACGAACAGAGCTTGGAGATTTCAGAAGCAATCAAATGGTCTTATTTTTGGAAATTAAAAAAAAAAGAATGTTCAGTGGAAAGTGTCAGAAATACAAAGTTGTTAAACCGAACAGATCCTCAATATAGTATTAGTGCTATATCGAGGGTCTGGTCACTGGTATTATCTGCAAAGTATGTTAGATGAAAAACACTATTCTCTTTGAGGTGATGGCTTCATAAACAGTAAGAGGAAAATGCTTATTTTCATAAAATACAACCCATATTACTTCCATTTTTTTGCTGCTTTAATTTGCTTCATAC
Source organism: Rhinatrema bivittatum (assembly GCF_901001135.1). Taxonomy (NCBI): domain Eukaryota; kingdom Metazoa; phylum Chordata; class Amphibia; order Gymnophiona; family Rhinatrematidae; genus Rhinatrema; species Rhinatrema bivittatum. The sequence goes on along the minus strand of NC_042615.1, from coordinate 319,211,197 downwards.
TAAAAAATCCAACTAGTTTAATTAATTGTACCTTTTGGTTACCATCTTTTCAGGTTTCATGAAATGCATTCAAAAGGGTTGAAATCAGCATGTGCTTGAAACTTCTGATGGCTAGTGCCAATCGTCAAGCCTTCGACCTTGATGGTTGCCAACACCTCTCTACCAGTTCAGTCCTTTTGTATGTGTTACCATATATCCAGAAGAAGCGCATATATTTTTATCTGCAAGTTTAATGCTTTTTTATGATAAAGACTTGTGCCTAATGAAAATATTGATTATGGGTAAAGGGTTGTTTTTCTTTTGCCAACAAAATTGTAGAACATCAATGCTGTGATGTGCATATATTCTTAATAAACGTTAATGTTAAATGGTAGCTTCTACTGATTTGTGGTTTTATTTGCATTCTCCCTATCTCTAGCAATCAGTTATATAAACAGGAAATGGATTTGTTATTCATTACAGTGAAGTACACCCTACCACTAGTTTTCAGTCCATTCCAGGATGATCACCTGGCTAATCTGGTTTTTAGGACATCCACAGTTAATCTGTATGAGATACATTTGAATGCAGTGGAGAGCATGCATGATGAATATCTTGAAACTGGACTTTTTGGTTGATCTTTGATGACCAGTTTTAAAACTACTGCACTGCTCAACTTTTTTTAAGGTGTAGATAATATTACATTTCTGTATGACAGCTGAGATTAAAGTAATCATGTTCACTCAATGAACTAAGGATTCAGGTCATGCCTACCTTATTTAGGTAGAATTTGGAGATGTGTACCAATGTACTGTCACATTTTAATATATCTGTATAAAATTTTGTATTCTCCAGTGACTTTCATCACACCTACCGCTAAACCAAGTCATGTATATCTTGTATAGTTTGCTAATGTATTAATTCTTCAAGATATATTAGATGAAAAAAACACTATTTCCTTTGAGATGATGACTTTATAAACAGTGACCCACTGACATAGCTGGGTCTGAATAGCAGAGGACCTAGGAGGATGGATATGTTGGGCCTCCCGTTTTTAATCAGGGAAAATGGGATGCTGAGAGGAACTGAGTGGGAATCTTACGTGCTCTTTACACAAGATGGAGGAGTACAAAGAAGGAAGACAAAAATATTGTTCTGTAAAGGAGAAATCTTGCAGGAGGCTACACTCTGTTGCTAACAGCTGTCCCCTTTAGCATTGGGGACAGAACCAGTGGACAGACTGGATGGACCACTTGCTCTTTCTGTCACCATTTACTAGGTTACTTCAGCAGGATTTAAGCTCATACAATATGTACTGCCAGAAATGAAAGTTGTATTATGCTTTTCAAAGTGTATTCTAAATCATCACAATGTCCTCTCTTAAGAGCAATCCTAGTTATTTTTAATAAAGAGGATTATTTGTAGGCTTGCCAAAGTGGGTAGATGGCATAAACATTATTCTCTCTTAACATAGCAGCATAATAGATGTCAAATAAGGCCCATTTGGCCCATCCAGTGTGCCTGGCTGCCCCTGCCTACACTACAGATGTTTCCCAACTGTTAGCCTTAGGAACTCTATCCCCTGCAGAGGATCCACATTGTCCTTTGTTTTCTTAGCTTGGAAGTATAGTCAAGACAGTGCAAAGTCCATGCCAGACAATCTGTTATCTTCCCCCAATTATATATGACAACATACTAAAGCCTTTTTAGTGCATTATGCTGGTCAACCTTGCATCCTCTTTATGGGAGTTTAATGCAGCCATGGTGCTATTTCATGCATTGACTTTGTAGAGGAGCATATAAGTTTACATACCTAGACCAACGCCCAGGCACCCATTTTGTTACCCACATTTCCTCCATCTCTTATCACTGGATTTGACTCACTCTGTGCGGAGAGTAGCAGCAGTGGAGGAGGTCTGGCAGCCAATAGCACACAAAGTAGCTAACTTAGGGTCAGATTCATTAAGGCTTTTCTCTCATTTGTGCCGATCGGAAAAACCCTTAAGGCCGGATTTTAAAAGGGCACATTTTCAAAAGGGCTCGGCCACATGCATAACTGCCAATATGCGCACAAGTGCCAGGCCCTGAAAAAGGGGCAGGACGGAGGCCAGCCGAGATGGGCCATTAGCTGCTGTTCCAGGTTCTGCTCTGATGGAGCAGTAAGTAAAAAAAATAAAAATTCTTATAGTTAGGTAGGGGGTAGGGGTCAGGGTGGAGAGAGGAAAGGGAAGGAAGGTTAGGCAGGGGGGTAGGAAAGATCCCTCCCAATCCACTCCTAATTGGATCTGGGGGAGGCCTGATTGCATCGCCGCACATAATATTCGAAAATTCACCCCCTGCTGTGCTCGCTGCCCACAGGTGCACGCAGCCAACAAATTTTATAAAATGCGCTCACGTTATAAAATTGCCGCATCCATGTGTGCATGCGCTTATTTTAAAATCTACCCCTTAGTGAATCAGGTACTTAGCCAGCTAGCTACCCATCCCACACCAAAGTCTCCCTTATCCTGCATTCGTGCATAGAGGAAACTGGTCCATTGTGATGGGTTTGAATGTGTTTCTGTCCCCTTTTCCTTTATTTTTAAATTTGGAAGAAAGACTGGTTGGGAATTTCAGTGCGGCCCTGGTTCTTATTTTGGCTATTTGATTCCTCTTCGTGATCACACTGCCCGCTCTGTGGAGATTAACATGCCACACAACATTTTTATTAGTGTAGTTATGCCTTGGGCTTGAAAAGGTTGGGGGTACGCAGAAGTAGAGCTATGGCCTCCAGAACTGAACGCAGCATTCGAGGTGCAGTCTTGCTAGTTATATGTCCTCCTTTTTCATTCTGCTGATACTTTTCCTTTTGCACCTGAGTATCCCATTTACCGTGTTGCTTTATTACATTTACTGGCAAACTTCAGGTAATCTGAGATAATTACTCTGAAGTCCCTTTCCTGTTTGCCTCAGGGATCAATCCTGGGATCAATACAACAGTTTTGTGAGTGATATAGCAGAGGAAAAAGTGAGCCTTTTTGCGGATATGACACAGATCTGCAACACAATGGACATCCCTGAGGGAGGAGTCAGAACGGGAAGTGATTAAAACATTTTTGAAGTGGGTTAATTCTTGGCAGTAAAGATTCAATGCCAACATGTGAAGAGTCGTGCATTTGGTTGCAGAAATCTGCAGAAGCAACAAGAGCTGATGTGCACCCATCTGGAGAGACACCTTAAAGGTAAACAATATTGGAAGATCTCAAAGTAGCAAAACAAGGTGATAAGGCAGTGGCCAAAGCCAGAAGGATGCTGGAGGGCATAGGGGATGCATAACCAGCAAAAAAAAAAAAAAAAAGGTGATCTGCCTCTTTACAGGTCATTGGAGAGGACATACATAGAGTACTGTGTTCAGTTCTGGAGGCCATACTTGAAAAACAAGACAGAGGCTAGAGAAAAGCAACAAAACTGGTGTGGGGTTTGTGTCAGAAATCATACAAGATGAAGATCCAAATATGTGTGTGTGTATGTATATATATATATATATGCAGATAAAGGTGAGCCGGTTGATAGAGTGTATTTAGATTTTCCAAAAGCATTTGACAGTTCCTAATAAGAGACTCCTCAGGAAATTGGGAGGTTATGGAATAAGAGGCAGTGTTGTATTGTGGATTGGTAATTGGATCAAAGACAGCAAACAAATTAGGACTTGATGGCCAGTTTTCAAAATTAAGAAAGTGCACTAGTTGAGTGCCCAAGGGTCTGTACTGGGACCTGTGCTATTTATCGTATTTATAAATGCTCTGGAAAAAGGAACAGCAAGTGAGATAAGCAAATTTGCAGATACCACAACATTTTTGAGTCATTAAAACAGTGGATTGTGAGGAACTGTAAGAAGGACTTTGTGACACTAGGAGAGACTAGGCATCTAAATGGCAGATGCATTAGACAAGTGCAAAGTGATGCACATAAGGGAAACATAATCTCAAGTACAGGTAGACAATACTGAGGTCCGTGTTAGGAGTCACCACACAGGAAAAGTATCTGAGTCCTTGGACTCCTTGGCTCAGTGTGTGGCAGTGGTCAAAAAGCCAAATAGAATGTTAGGAATTATTTGGAAAGGGATAGAGAACAAAACTGAGAATATCATAATGCCTTTGTGTAGTCCATGGTGCAACTGCACCTTGAGTACTGTGTGCAGCTCTGGTCACCCCACTTCAAAAAAGACTTAGTTGATATAGAAGAGATATTGAGAAGGGTGATAAAGGGGATAGATAAGCTCCTGTATGGACAAAAGCTAAACAGATTAGGGCTCTGTAGTTTTGAAAAGAGCCTGAGAGGGGATATGATTGAGATTTACAATATCATGAGTGGAGTAGAACAATAGGGAACGGTAATTTACCCTTTCAGATAACACTAGGACTAGCAGATACTCCATGAAGCTAACAATCAGCACATTTAAAACAAAATGTAGGAAGTATTTTTTCACCCCGGCACACAATAAAGCTATGGAATATGTTGCCCGAGGATATGGTCTAAGCAACTAACATAGTTGGGGGTTCAAAAGAGAGTTAGACAAGTTCCTGAAGGAAAAGTCTGTCCACCGTTATTAGCTAACCAGGCAGACTCTGGAAAGCTGGTGTTTATCTCTGAGAGTAAGAAATAGATCAACTAATGGGGATCTGCTGGGTACTTTTGACCCGGACTGGCCACTATCAGTCAGGATGCTGGGCTCAACGGACCTTGTTCTGACACAGCATGGCTGCTATTATGTTTTTAGAATAAAGACAAGATGAGGCATATAATATCTGAAAGGTATTAACAATGTTCAAGATGCACATTTTTTTCAGTGGAAAGGAAGTTCTAGAAATAAGGAGTCAAAATATGAAGCTTCAAGGGGGTAGTCTCAGGACCAACATCAGAAAATATTTTTTTTCCCTTCCAGTCCTTGTGCAATGTCATTTAATAGTTCCTTTGCAATGTCATTAATGTCACACATATCTCTCTCTGGTGTAATTGATTATATCTGCAGAGATCTCGGTAGTCAGCTCTTACAATCTTCACCTTTTTTTTTCTTACTGGTCTAGTGTTCTGTAGGTCACTTTCTGCTGCTTCGACCTATGCATGTCTGAGAGGGGCGTGGGGAAGGACATCTTCTCCCTAAGGACATCTTCTTTTGCCAGCGGTCAGTTGTAGTCTATTCAAGATTGTCTAAATGAATAAGTATTAATTAGTAAAAGCTTAGTCAATGAAGGATATGGACAGAGGAAAGTGTCACAAGATTTGATAAAGTGAGACCTCATTGGAACTGTGCTACAATTATTACTGCTTCAGTCACCATGTCACAAACTGATTAATTTCCCTTCTAACATGCCCCCTTAAGGTCTTACAGTGGCCTGGTGTAAGAGAGAGGAGGTGCAGAGACCTTGTTCATGAGCTTTTTCGGCAACAATCACAGTACAGGGAAAGATCAATTGTATATCCATCCAATATAGAAGGCTAGTTGTCTGAAAGTACTTTATTGTAAAGGGCTCATATTGCTTTAAACAGTCCAGCTGGTCTCTGCTCATCAAAAGCTGCTGACAAGGCATGCAACAGAATTCTCAGATTTGTAGGAATCTAACAGGGCCACAATATGAACAGTCCTGCTATGGCCCCAGGAGCTTGACTAAAACCACTAGCTCATGTTATATAGCCCACCTTTAAGTTCCTACTGATCTAAACTGGTTTTGAACCAGTAACATTTATTTATTTATTTATTTATATAAAATCTTTTCTATACCGTCGTTAAGCAGTTGCCATCACAACGGTTCACAATAGGGCACATAACTATATGTTGTAAATAGTGTCTAGAATTCTAACAATTACACAGGTGCCATCAAAATACTGTAACAGTTTCATCATAACTATTATATGGTGGGTGTTATAAGTCGTGTCCAGTTTTCTCTGTCTACCTGTAAGAAATTTCTACTTAATAATGAAAAAAAAGATTTAGAATATACAAAAAATAGAAACACATGCATTAAGATGAACAGGTGTGAGTGTGGGGGTTTAGCTGACCGTAACCAACACTTCCCTGTTTTCTCCCCTTAATTCTCTTTGTTGTATGCCTGCTTAAATAGCCATGTTTTTAGACTTTTTCTGAAGGTTTTGATGTTTCCTTGCAATCTGATTTCCAAAGGCATATTATTCCATATTGGGGGTCCTGCTAGGGATAGGGCCCTATTCCTTACTTGAGTTAATCATACAGGTGAAGAGCCTTGCAATGTCATGATAAGTCCCTTGAGCCGTCCATAGTTAACAATCAAATGGCTTCCACTCCTGTTCTTTCTAGTTGGATTAATTTCTGAGAAAAAAAAAAAAATCAGTGTTTGAAAGTTTTCATAGGTCTGCCTTGCAAGTTTTACTACCTGTGGTCTAAGTAAGTCTAAAAGTACTATAATACCAGGGACACTTTAGCACACAAAATAAAGCATGCACAGCATAAGAGCAATGCATCTCCCTAGAGTGCAGCCATTAATGTTAAATTTACTGGATCGGTAGAATCAAAAAGACTCTCTGGCAGAAGGTTTGATTCAGGCAATTGACCCAATCACAAACAAAAACCGGTTAAGAACCATTATGTATTCTTAAATTGAAACTGAACGTAAACAGTTGCTTTTTCACTTAATAGCATAAAAGATTATTTGTTGTTTTCTTTCCACAAACACTTTCACTGCTTCTGTTCTTTCTGTAGAGATGCATTTTTTTATGGCAGTGCTCATGAAGCATGTTTCTGTAGCAGATTTACAATGTGTATTGTATCTCTCATAATCTCATCCAACTGTAAAATCTCAGCAATGATTTTTTTTTTGCTTTTTTGATGAAATTAACAGGCTTATTCTATAAGCCTCTGCACATGAGAAGTATCACATGACTCTCTCAGTCTTCAAAGTCTCAGAAGCCATATCAGTTGTGGATTTGCAGGTTTCTGGAAGCATCTGTTTATGATGTCATTTGAAAAGCACTACCAATATACAGCAGCAGCCGTATTTTTCTATTTCCAGCACACAAATATAGAAATTTAAAGCAGCATGGTACTTCAGAGATGCTTCACCATATATCTTCCAATTACACTGCTAAGAAGAAGCCATTTGTAACACAGCAAAGAAGGGTGCTCAAGGAAATTCGATTACTACAGGATTATTTATCTTTCAGGAATGTAGTTAAAACATTGAAATCTTCTGCTCCGTGCGCAGCAGCAGCCAAGAAAGCAAATAGAATGCTAGGAATTATTAAGAAAGGAATACAGAATAAACCAGAGAATATCATAATGCCTCATCTTGAGTATTATGTGCAGTTCTGGTCACCACATCTCAAAAAAGATATAGCAGAATTAGAAAAGGTACAGAGAAGGGCAACCAAAATGATAAAGGGGATGGAATGATTCCCCTATGAGGAAAGGCTAAAAATGTTTGGACTCCTCAGCTTGGAGAAGAGATGGCTGAGGGAGAGATACGAGAGGTTTATAAAATGATGAGTGGAATGGAACGGGTAAATGTTAATCAGTTGTTTACTCTTTCAAAAAAGTACAAAGACCAGGGGACACACAATGAAGTTACTAGAAAATAGTTTAAAACTAATAAGAGAAAATATTTTTTTACTCAAAGCTTAATTAAGCTCTGAAATTCGTTGCCAGCGGATGTGATTAAAGCTATTAGTGTAGCTGCATTTAAAATTGGTTTGGAGGAAAAGAACATAAACCTCTATTTAAGGTGGAGTTGCAGATATCCACTGCTTATTCTTGGGATAAGCAGCTTGGAATCTATCTGACCCTTGGGATCCTGCTAAGTACTTGTGACCTGGATTGGCCAATGTTGGAAACAGGATGCTGGACTTGATGGACCCTTGGTCTGACCCAGTGTGGCAAGTCTTATGTTTCTATGGTTGTTTAAGAAAGCATTTGGTTAAGCTTTAAGTATTTTTGTGGTTCAGTAATCTTATTTATTGTTTAGTTTATATTTTATGAATGTAATGATTTTGATATTTATTCCTGGTATGTTCTGGTATTCTTTATTGGTATTTTGATCTTATAATTAAACATAGAAACATGATGGCAGAAAAAGACCATTACAGCCTATCCAATCTGCCCATCCTTATCAGTTACTTAGCTTTATGATCCCTATTTATGCATTGCTGCTTTATATTAAATGTCTGATTTTATGTTTTTGTTGGCTGTTGTCATTCTTTTTACAGAAGTAGTTTGGCTGTCATGTTAGTCCACTTGAATGCGTAGCAATAAAAGGTTAACAAGTAAAAACAATATCTATCTATCTATATAAATAATTATACCTTTGTATTGAACTAACAATATATTTCTTGACTAAATTTTGAGAGCTAATACCCTCTTCTATAGGTCAGAATTTGAAGGTGAAAAGTTTACATGTGTAAAAATTAGCGCATATATACATAAATAGCATAAACTCACATTTGAATTAAATTTTTTTGTTCATATGTCTGATTACCGGCCTAGCATTGTGACTAGACGAGTTAGAAATATTTTAAATAAATACATTTTAAAATAAATACTTGCGTACGTGCTATTTTATAACACCAAACAAACACATGTAAAAAAGGGGTAGTTGAGGGGTATTCTGGAGCAGGGCCAACAATAGCTACACCTTTTGCAGGGGTGCTATTGGAGCAATAGTGCGTGTTGCGACCGCAACTGCAGTGAGCAAAAACGCACTGCCATGATGCAGCAGGGTGCATACTATTGCTCCTCGCCCCTTTTCTAACCAGGACTCTTCATTCCTCTATAAATATAGCAGAATGAAAAATCCTACAGCAAGCCGGGTAAGTAGCACTTTAACCAGCTATCATTCAGGCCGATACAGTGCAGTGCGCGTTTTCGACACGCTATTAAGGGGTAAAGGTAGCGCGTGGAAAACGCGCACTGTACTGTATCGGCCTGAATGATAGCTGGTTAAAGTGCTACTTACCCTGCAAAAAGTGTAGCTATTTCTGGCACTACTGTGGGTGATAATGTGTAAAACATTATCATCCGCAGCACAACTGGCTCCCAAATTTTTGTAGTCCTGCTCAAACCCCTCCCCTTTCCCTCATTTAAATTATATCGCCGAGATGCGGTTACCACGTGCATTAGGGTGTTATCGCATGTGATAAGGCCCTAAGGCACGCGATAATGACCCATTGTGTTTTGAAAAATGACTCTCTAAGTAAGTTATTTGGCTAAGTAGCACTTTTTGAGACGTATCTGGCTATGAGAAGGCTGCTTATTCAGTAAGGGGTAATAGCACGTCGAAAACGCGCGTCCAACCCCCCACCCCAAAACTAATAGCGCCCGCAACATGCAAAAGCATGTTGATGGCCCTATTAGTTATTCCTGCGCGATTCAGTAAGTAAAATGTGCAGCCAAGTCGCACATTTTACTTTCAGAAATTAACGCCTAGCCAAAGGTAGGCATTAATTTCTACCGGCACCGGGAAAGTGCTTTTCTGTACACCCTCCGACTTAATATCATGGCGATATTAAGCCGGAGGTTTCAAAAGTTAAAAATTAAAAAAAAAATTTTTTAATTGGCTCACGGGTTGAAAACCGAAGGCTTAATTTTGCCGGCATCCGGTTTCCGAACCCGTGGCTGTCAGCAGGTTTGGGAACCAACGCTGGCAAAATTGCGCGTCGGCTGTCAAACTCGCTGATAGCCGTCGCTCCTGTCAAAAAAGGCACTAGGGATGCACTAGTGTCTCTAGCGCCTCTTTTTACCGTGGGCCCTAATTTGAATAATTTATTTTAGTGAATCGCGCGCACAGGAGAGTGGCTCTCCCATGAACTTTACTGTATCGGCCTGCTACTTGGCCAGATAAGTAGTGCTTTTTTTATACTTATCTGGCTAAGTTAATTCTATATTCATGCATATCTTTACAATGTTGCAAGGTAGATTTATGTGTATATGATATGCACAGGTTATAAAATACTAGGGTAGATCTGTGTGCAGACATATGCAGACATATGGGTTTGCATGTATTTATTTGAAAGTTATCTTCCCTATGAGCAAAAGATGACATTACAAGCAAATACAGAGTGTAGTGTGGCTGCCATTAGTAAATCATAAAAGGCATTCCAATAATACCTTATTAAAAATGTGTATTGCATTTCCCACAAGTCTACACTGCAAGTAGCAGATTTTATTTTCTTAAAACAAAGTGCATACTGTTCATCAGTGAAGTCCAACACCAACTCGGGCTTCCAATTTGTGAGCACTGGTCCAAAATCAATGCTGGGTTTCAAATCAAGTAATTGGAGATAAAAGTATGAAACAGAGTGATGAGTAGGGTCATGTATATCAAACATGTCCGACAGTAATGCTCTATTATGCTCACCCCAATCTGTTACCTTCAGAGAGTGAATATAACTTCTAGTTTGTAAATAAGCAAAATAATGTTTGTTCTGTAGGCCATATTTAGTCACCATCTCTGGGAAATATTTTAGCCCACCCTCTTCAGTTAAAAATTGCAATATCACTTTCAACCCCTTTTCAACCCAACTGATAAAAACCATATCATAGGTACCTGGGAGGAAAGTCTTATTTCCGGTCAAAGGCAAGAATTGAGAAATATTATCCTTTAACTACAAAGAGGAACAAAAATGCCTCCAGCAGAGGAATTACTAACAAGGTATTCCTTAAACGTTGTGGGATCATCTTCCATGAAGAATGTAAAAGATATACCCCAAATTAGTCCAAGGAGGAACTTCTCTCTCCCATTCAATTGGAGTATAAAAATTGGTTCCTAGTAACTAGTCTGCTACGTGATGTAAATTTCAAGCCGCATTATAAAGTTTCAAATCAGCTAACCCCAAGCCTCCATACTCCCATTTGCGCATTAGTTTGACACATGCCACCCTTGGTTTCTTATTCTTCCACAGATAGTTCTGTATTTGTCTTCCTATCTGTTTTAAATTCTGTCACGTCAAATAACAAGGTACAGTTTGAATCACATATAACCATTTAGGTAAAATGATCATTTAAAAAAGATTTCCCCTGCTCACTGAGGATAATGGGAAGTCCTTTCATGCTTTTAACATATTATCAGTAGAAGCCAACATCTTCTGAAAGTTTATCCTATACAGCTGCGCCGGATCTCTATGCAAAGAAATACCAAACTAAGTGAAAGAATCTTGTACCCATTGCATAGGAAAGGTTTCCCCCCAAGTGGCACATAGTGCATCATCTGTCGGCAATGCCTCATACTTGTCTAATTTAAAACCCTTGTGCTTTCATACTGGAGTTCATGTCAACTTGACAAATCTTATGCAAAACAGAATGTTCGGTTCATGGATCGCCAATTTGATGACCAGAACCCTGCAGTTGATACGAACAGTTCAGACTGCTTTCCCAGCTCATTTTCCTTCAGTACTCAGATTCCATCCTGCTCTCTCAGTCTGCAGCTTCCCCATATCTCCCAACCTGGATTGGAAGAAATCTTGCACTTCAGTGGCTGAGTCAAACAATTGGACTGTATTTTGGTAGGTCACCTTCAGCTTGGCGGGCTACTAGAGAACAAAGCGAATCTGATGACGAACTAGTTCTGAGCAGATAGTCGCAAAACATTTCCGTTTGGCTGACACTGCCATGAGTAATCAGAAAAAATTAAAATGCGGTGACCTTCATATTCCAGGGTTCTTACCCGCCAGTACTGCTGCAAAATGTCTGTCTTATTTTTTAAATGTAAGAATTTTGCAATGGCAGGTCGAGGTCTCCCTTGATTTCCAGGACGTACCTCCAAACGATGTGCTGTCTCGATTTGAAAAGCCTCTGAGGCATCGGAGAAAGAAAAAACTTTCATGAGCCAGGTTTCCAGGAGGCCTCTGAGATCTCTATCATTGACCTCCTCAAACCAATAAATCTTAAATTGCTCCCTTGAAAGCGGTTCTTGAGGTCTTCTAATTTTGCCTCTGTTTTTGCTGCATCCGCTTTGGTCACCGCCATTTCGCACTCAAGCACGTGCTTATCCAGGCCAGCAACACGGTCTTCCACATCTACAATGTGCTTGGTGTGGTCGGTGAGGATCCCCTGCAGCTCATCAAAAAGTGAATGGATTCTCTCCAAATTTACATCCATCGCTGTTAGCATTATTGATGCATTGTCCCCTGCTTTCCCTTTTGGGGCCTGCAGTGATGGAGGGTTACTAACACTGTCCACCATCTTACTCATCGCCAGCTTTCCCTTCTCTTTGCAAATCACTTTTGAAGCCATCAGTCGCCGCAGAACACAGGAAAAGAGACCGGGTTCGCATCTCCGCTATCCCCTCTCACTCATAATGATGAAAAAATCTAAATTTAAGGCAATAAATGGGCCGATGTGATGTGATACAGGGAGTTGGGCCCCGAAGCAGCAGACAGACACGTCTTTCCACTCTCACCGCAATCACGTGACCTCCTCAAAACTCCTTATATAAAGCAGACAACCATAATGATGTTATCACAAAGTTCATATTCAATCGGATTCTGCAGTCTCTGTATCCAGTACTTGGAGATTATTTTAACTAATGCCTGTTTTATCCTTAGATAAGTTCATAAAAAATCGGCACTAATATTATATTTGCCACACAACATATCAAAAGAATGTATTGCAGAGGGAGACCAAAGTAGCCAGACAAAACAAGACCCAACTCTTCCCAACCAGCAACATCTGCAAAAAAGTTATGAATGGAAATGAACAAATTATTATGATTCAGGGACACAGGAGATAGTCTCTCTTACAATGCCCAGCTTTGTCTGAACCACATACCATATGGACAATGTATGCAAAACTAGGGATGTGAATCGTGATTTCTGACGATTGAAAATATCGTATGATATTTTCAAAGTCATCAGAAATCGGGGGCTCCCCAAAACCAATAGGAAATCCCCACGAAATTGTTTGTGGGGTTCTCTTATTGTTTTGGGGGAGGGCGGGAAAAACAGCACACAAAAACAATCCCTAAACCCACCCCGACCCTTTAAAACATCTCCCTTAGCTTCCCCCACCCTCCTGACCCCTCCCCCCCCAAAAAAAAAACATTTTAAAATTACCTGAGGGTCCCGGAGCGATCTCCCGCTCTCGGGCCATCGGCTGCCACTAATAAAAATGGCGCCAATGGCCCTTTGCCCTTACCATGTGACAGGGTATCCGTGCCATTGGCCGGCCCCTGTCACATGTTCAGAGCAAGCTCCAGTTTCTGCTCAGAGTTCTGGTTCCAGTTTCCACCAACATGCCGGGAGTCCTCTCCTGTCCATGGGTACCGGTATGGCTAGGGAATCTGACATGGTATGGCTAGGGTATGGCTAGGGAATGACACGGTATGGCTAGGGAATCTGACATCTCCTCTCCTCTTCCTCTCTCATACTTTTCACTCAGTGCTCCCTCTCCTCTTCCTCTCTCATAATTTTCACTCAGTGCTCCCATGCTCTATTTTCTCTCGTTACTTCCATATGTTATTTAATTTTTAATCCATTTTTTGTTTTCCTGTAAGGCATCTGGTAAAGATGAACAATTCAAACTCTGTCTTCTATTATTGTTCCAACAGGTTTTCATGTTTTTGATGTTCTTTGTTACATGTAATGCTTTTTCAAGCAAGTTTTAATTGTTCAATGTAAACCGATTTGATTTGCATCTAATGCAAGAAGACCGGTATATAAAAACCAAAAATAAATAAATAAAATAAATTGTGGCACACAGAAGACTGCCTTCTCAGTTCATTCAGGTGCCCAAGTCCTTCATACTGAGAATCAGACTATAGAATGTTTTTAGGCTGATAGCCATGCCTCACCAGGATCAGGTCTTCTCATAACTGGTTTAATTGGGAATGCAGAATAAAATGGTTGATATAATCCATCAAAGACCAAATACCAGACCAAAACAACAGCCAGTAAGTGCCATAAGTAAATTTGAAAAGAACAAAGTTCTCTTTGACTCTATCTTCAAAGGAGCATGAAACCATTATATCACTATCAGGACTTAGTGTGCCTTAATTAGAGTTAGTTATTATTCAGGCCTTCATGACGATTACTGTAATTCTTTACATGTGGTCTTGCCAAAATATTGTCTGATGGCTTTACAAATGTTACAAAATTCTGTTGCCTGCTTAATGTTTTCTTGTCCAGTTCGCAATTAACATTACTCCTGTTCTAATGTGGCATCACTGACAACCCGTTATTCAGCGAATTAATCCTAAAATTATTAATGCTAATTTTTAAAGCGTACCAAGGTATGGCTCCATTCTGTTTACTGGATAGTATTATAAAGGTATTCTCCACTCTGTATATTGTGATCTGCTGATAAAAAAAAAAAAAAAAAAATTTGCTTGTAGTTCCATTGTTTAAAGAATTACATCTTCAATCTGTCCCCCTTGCAGGGCATTCTCAGTGGCCGATCTGATACTTTGGACTCCATGCTTTCCATTGAGACTTCATGAAATCAATGACTACATGGTCTTTCCTAAAAAGATTAAAGCCTTCCTTTTTAGAATGGCATTTGATTATTCTTATTGCTTTTTACTTGAGTAAAAGGCTTTTGAAAATTGCTATGATAGTATGTGACATTTATGCGCATAGCTCCTTTGAAAATTCACCTGGTTATGTTTTATGTTTTGAAATGTCATTTTAGATATTATGTATGTGTAACTGAACCATCTAGGCGGTATACCCAAATAAATAAATTGTGTGTGTAGTTTTGTCAACATTTATTTTTAAAGCAGATTTATGTGTATAAGTCTGCTTTAAAAATTGGTGTAACTTATGTGCATATTTGCCGGCTAACTTATGTGCAGTGTTACAAAACCACCCCTACAGAATATGATGGCAGATGAGAAACATAAGGCACATCTGGTTTGTTTAATTTGCCTTCTTTTACAATGCCTCTCTGGTTTTCCTTTCACTTCTTTGAGACTAAGGAATGTCTGTGCTTATCCCAGGCCTTCTTAACTTGTTACCCTTTTTGTCTCCCCTATTTCCCTTGGTAGACTGTCCAATGCATCCACAACCCTTTCTGTGAAGAAATATATTTTTTATTTAAAATGTATAACTAACCACATCATTAAATAAATCCATCAAAACTACAAGTTACAGCAAGAATAAGAGAGTAATCATCTGAGATCACATCCACCATTCGTTCATCCACTTTCACATCATATGGTTACTCAGTGCCACATATTACACATTGCTTACTCACCCTTGCAAATTATTCATAGTCATCAAACACAGACGCCAAAGAGTCCTTCAGCACCTGTGGTAACTTGTCATCAGACCTAGACTAGATGTTGATAGATGCTGTCTTCCATAGGTACTTTTCTTACTGAAACATCAGCTTTTCATAAATCATACACCATTTCATCATCTGTTCACAAGAGGCCAAGAAGGCAAAATGAAGTTTTGACCAAGTGCAAAGCAATATATACAAAGTTTCTTTTATTTACAGTAAAATGATCAAAACCATTCACAGTGTTAAGCAGCAAAATTCTAGCATTCAAAGGGATCATTTTATCAACCATATAGCCAATTCTAAGACTTTGCTCCAAAATGTTCACAATTTTTAACACAAAAATTTAATGTTATAAGGGACCTTCATATCATCCCCACACTTTGACATCTTTCAGAGCCTTTCCTAATGCTCTATCGATGAATCAAAGGGGTATTCCTTTTAATCATTGGTCCAGCATTTTTAACAATTTTTTTGAAATATTTTTGCAAGAAACTTTTAAATATTTAAAAAATGCACTACTTCCCCCGTTTCGTTGAAGTTAATTCATGCATGTGAATGGTTTTGATCATTTTACTGTAAATAAAAACAACTTTGTATTTATTGCTTTACACTTGGTCAAAAATTCATGCATGAATTTACTTCAATGAAATGGGGAAGTAGTGCACTTTTTAAATATTTAAAAGTTTCTTGCAAAAATATTTCAAAAAAATTGTTAAAAATGCTGGACCAATGATTAAAAGGAATACCCCTTTCATTCATTGATAGAGCATTATGTAAGGCTCTGAAAGATGTCAAAGCGAGGGGATGATATGAAGGTCCCTTATAACATTACTTTAAATTGTGATGGATATGTTTTTTGTGTGCAATTGTCAATTTGTATTACCCATTAAGGCTTTTTTCTATATTATTGTACTTTCACAATTTTTGACACGGCAGAAAAGAATGCAGCAATGTAGCTATTGCAGGGGATCTGCAACTTTTCAAAACAGAAGAGCCATTTCACTGTATTTTGTTTTTTGTCAAAAATATTTTGAGAACTGCAACTCTGTCAGAATTCAGCACATTTATGTAAATCTCCCCAGCAGTCACTCTGTTTCTCTCTATTTTCCCTATCTCTAGCATTTTCTCTCACAATGTCTCAGCAATCTCATTCTCTCTCAATCCCCCATCGGATATCCCCAGCAGCTACTCTCTCTCTGTCTTCCCCATCCACAGCAGTCTCTCAATATCCCTCATCCCTAGCAGTCAGTCTTTTTCTTTCTCTTTCTCTACCCTCCTTAATCCCCAGTAGTCACTTTCTCTCTATCCTCATCACCAACAGTCACTCTCTCTTTCCTCTATGTTCTCCTTATCCCCAGCAGTCGCTCTCCTTACTCACTTCAATCCTACCATTCCCAGCAGTCATGCTCTCATTCCCCCCATTCCCAACAGTCACTCTCTCTGAAACCCTCCTTATCCCCAGCAGTCGCTCTCCTTACTCACTTCAATCCTACCATTCCCAGCAGTCACGCTCTCATTCCCCCCATTCACAGCAGTCACTCTCTCTAAAACCCTCCTTATCCCCAGCAGTCACTCTCCTTACTTCAATCCTACCATTCCCAGCAGTCACGCTCTCATTCCCCCCATTCACAGCAGTCACTCTCTCTGAAACCCTCCTTATCCCCAGCAGTCACTCTCCTTACTCACTTCAATCCTACCATTCCCAGCAGTCACGCTCTCATTCCCCCCCATTCACAGCAGTCACTCTCTCTGAAACCCTCCTTATCCCCAGCAGTCACTCTCCTTACTCACTTCAATCCTACCATTCCCAGCAGTCACGCTCTCATTCCCCCCCATTCCCAGCAGTCACTGTCTCTCTGAAACCCTCCTTATCCCCAGCAGTCACTCACTTGCATCGCCCATTCCTTGTAGTCACTGGGGGGAAGCCGATTGCAAAAGCAAGGGCTCCACCTTAACCAGGGTGGAACTAGGTTACTAGCACAACCTTTAAAAAGAGGATAGAGCAGCTTTTAAACTAGAATATGGGGGGAAATTGACAGTCACTCAGCAGCGCAAGGTTCTGAGGTAAGTATTTTTAAAGGATACTAAAGAAACTGGTGAGCTAGAGCATCCAGATAGAGAGGTTCTAATAAAAGAAAAAGTAGTCCATATGCCTGTAAGTAAAGAACAGCTTGAGTTCAAAGATTCCAAATCATGCCTGTTAACTGCTAGAAACGTTGCATATACAAATAAAAAAAATACCTTGAAATATCTGTATGCTAAATGCCAGAAGTCTAAAAAGTAAAACGGGAGAGTTAGAATGTATAGCACTGAATGAAGAGATAAACATAATTGGCATCTCAAAGACCTGGTGGAAGTAGGATAACCAATAAGACAGTGCTATACCAGGGTACAAATTATATCGCAATGATAGGGTGAATCAATTTGGTGAAGGTATGGCATTTTACGTTAGGGATGGCATAGAGTCCAACAGGATAAAGATCCTGCAGGAGACTGAATGCACAGTAGAATCTTTATGGGTAGAGTCTGTGTGTGATGGGGAAGAGTGTAGCGGTGGGGATATATTACCATTCACCTGGCCAAAATGAACAGATGGACCATGAAATGCTAACAGAAATTACTTAGGGAGTAGAGGAATAGCTAAGTGGTTACAGCAGTGGCCTGTAAAAAAACGGAAGGGACGTTTCAAATCCATTTTATCCTCCATTGCCTCAGGTGCAAACTTATAGCCTGATTTACTAAAGCTATTTTTCTCATTTTGTGTCTATAGGAAAAATGTTCAGTAAATGTAAGCCCTCTGGGGATAGGAAAATAACTACAGTATCTGAATGTAATCTGCTTTGAAGTGCCAAAAGGCAGAATATAAATAAAGTAAAATAAGTTGGTGTAGCTGGGTTTAAAAAATGATTGGGTAAGTTCTTGGAGAAGAAGTCCATTACCTGCTATTAATTAAGTTGACTTAGAAAATAGCCACTGCTATTACTAGCAACAGTAACATGGGATAGACTTAGTTTTTGGGAACTTGCCAGGTTCTTATGGCCTGGATTGGCCACTGTTGGAGACAGGATGCTGGGCTTGATGGAGCCTTGGTCTGACCCAGTATGGCATGTTCTTATGTTCTTAAGTAAGCTAACAAATTTGGTAGCCCAGTAATAATGGGAGATTTCAATTACCCCAATAATGACTGGGTTAATGTTACATCAGGGCATGTTGGAGAGGTAAAGTTTCTAGATGAAATAAATGACTGGTTCATGTAGCTGTTGGTCTGGGAACCAACAAGAAGGAGGAGCCATTTTAGACCTAATTCTTAGTGGAACACAAGATTTGGTATGAGTGGTAACAGTATTTATTTTTATTTTATTTTATTTTATAGGCTTTTATATACCGAAGTTTAACTAGATGCCTTCACTCCAGTTTACAGGCAAAACAACATATTACAATTTGAGAAGCAACTGCTAGAAACAATATATTACAAGTTATGGAACAACAAGTAATGGAACAACTGATAGAGCAACGTAATACAAGATATGGAACATAGTTCAAGTTAAGTAGCAGCTGGTAAAACCGTGTAACAAGGAAAGTAAAATATGTAGTCTGATTATGACACCGGTAGCGAGTTGTTTATAGCCAACTTCAGTAGTAGAAGCCACTCAATAATGTTGATCATAAAGTGATCAAATTTGACCTAATGTTGGGAGAGAGGATATTAAGTAAATCTACTGCTCTAGCATTTAACTTTCAAAAGAAGGTCTTTCAAAATAGAAAAAAAAACCTTAAAGGTGCAGCTAAGGTTAATAGTTACATCAGGTGCAGATGTTGTGTAAAAATACCATTTTGGAGTGCAGACCAGATGTATTCTACACATTAAAAAAGGTGGAAGGAAGGCCAAACAACTGCTGATATGGTTAAAAGATGAGGTAAAAGAGGATATTTTAGCCAAAAGTACTTCTTTAAAAAATGGAAAAAGGATCCATGTGACGAAAATAGGAAAAAGCATAAGCATTGGCAAGTTAGATGTAAAACATTGATAAGGCAGACAAAAAAGAATTTGAAAAGAAGCTGGCCGTAGAGGCAAAACCTCATAGTAAAGACTTTTAAAAATACAGTTGTGTTCATGGACCCTTGGGCCGAGGTAGGGTTGATGCAATCTACAGGGAAGAGCCTGCAGAAGTGCAGATCCCCACCCTTGGTAAGCAGATCCAGATGAAGCAGAGGCTCAGCTGGAGTTCAACTCTACCAGCCCATCGGGTTGAGCTTTTGGGTACCGGGGCTGGCAGGTCTTAGGTGGGGCCTCTGGTGATAGTGGAGAGATTTGTTGAGGTATCTGACTTGATAAAAAAGGAGTCTGGGTATATTCAGAGATGGGCTATGGCTAGTGGCATGCAGCACACAAGAATATCCTGAAGTAGGCTGTAGTCAATGGCAGCAGAGGTCAATACCAGATACCTGTCTGAAGGGAAGGTGGGATGGATAGGCAGGGCAGGCAAGCAATGAGTAAAACAGGAGGGCAATGAGAAAGACTCTGAAGAAATGAAGAGGAGGCATGGCTAGTCAGGCCAGCGGCATTCTGCCACATTGGAGGGTGACATCAGCAGCGTCCAAAGCCAGCGGGGACCCAGCCAAGAGGTGAAATTAGCAGTTCATGGGATTAGCCTGCAGACCATCAAATGTAACAGTACATGCCCTTAAGCCCCCCCTTCTTAGGCCTTGAGTTTATGGGGGTACCGGCGACAAACGTCCCCTTATCTTGCACTGGGGTGCTGACCCCATTCTGCCATCTGTGGGTTTCTCAGTTCGGGTGGTAGTTTCCACAACCAAACGATTGGTTCTGCCCCATAGTTCATGCAATTCCTGGGACAAAAACTAAACCTCAGGCAAGGGGGTGGTTACTTTTGAACTGTTTTGGTGGAGGACAGCCCCTACCATGAGGGTAGAGATCTCTATGTCCTACTTAGACTCTTGACTAGGACAACTAGACAGGACTTTTGGATTCCTTTCCCTCCTATTTTCACTTTCTTCCAGAAATTGGGTCTGCAGGATTCATATTTCTTTCTTTATCTTTATCTTTTGTAAGTTACTCAAGTTTTTTCTTAGCAAGTTTGTATTCTTTCTTCAAATAATTTTGTTTGGCTCTCTCTTGTTCAAACTGTTCTTGTAATTGCTTGTAGACTGCCTTAAGGTTGTTTTCCTGAAGGCATTGCAGAGCAGTTTGCATTTCCCCGGATTCCATACTGGGAGTTAAAAGTCTCAGAAGGATAGAAGCCATGATCATCGGGTGAGATGACCCTTCATTTCCATGCAGGATCCAGAACATCCAGGTCCCCAATGGATGAGTTCCGACATGGACCTGTCAAAGTGTGACTGATGTTGCCAGAGCCATGGTAGGCCTAATATAACTGGACTCTCAACCCTGGACAGCATGTGGAAACTAATCACCTCCATTTGTGAAGGGCCAGAGTCACCAGTCCTGGGAGAGGTTCTCTGTAGATGGAGAAGAGCACCAGAGATGGAGACAAGGAGACTGTAGGTATTTGGAATCTATCAACAAGCTCTTGGTGTTTGAAGTTCCCCCTAGAGCCGGAGTCCACCAAGGCCCAGATGGAGAAAACTATGGAAGACTTGTTCCAAAATGACTGGCAGGAGGAATTGGGGCGTTGAGGTGGTAAGCCCTAAGGTCACCCGCCCAACAGACTCTGGGAGTTGTATACTTCCCATCCTCTCAGGGCATTGAGCTAAGACATGGCCTTGGGCTGCACAAAATAAGCAGAGGCCTAGTTGTCTGCATTGGGACTTTTCTTCGGAAGCCAGACAGGAGAGGCCCAATTGCATGGGCACTTCTGGTGGAAGGGTCACAGATGTGTCAATATCCGGTATAAGCGAGGGTTGGAAGGACAATGTCCAGGTAATTTTCCAATGTGTTGAGAGCTCTCTTGGGCTGTCTCTTGTAGGTGCCATTTATTTTCCCCATGAGGTCAATGAGTGCTTCTAGGGAGGTGGGAAGGTATCGCGCAGCAAACTCATCCTTAATTTTAGGTGATAGGCCTCCTAAAAAAAATAGCGAGCAAGCTGTCTCCCTGGCAATTCAGTTCAAAGACTGCTAAAGTTCAGGACACCTGGCACAGCTGAAGTAGATGCGAAGCCATAGATTTTGCTTGCCCTGGTTGCTCAAATGTGTAATGGAATTGATCTATAAGTTGCTGGAGTTCCAATAGAATTGGATCCCCTTTCTCCCAGAAGTGGGAGGCCCAGGCAAGCGCTGCTTCCTCTAGCAGCGAGAGAATGTAAGTAGTTTTGGTTTGTTTATCTAGGAATAATGGGGCATGCAACTGAAAGTACATAAGGCACTGATTTAAGAGTCCCCAACATTTCATGGGGTCCCTGGCATACTGGGGTGGAGCTGGTAACTGTGGTACAGGTCGATGGAGAACTGGAAGCAGTGGTGGAGACAGGGCAGCAGGTGTAGTCAGGGCATCCAGTCATGTAGTGAGATGATCCAGCCAGAAGTTGTTAAGCTGCCTGTTGTTGCTGGAGTTTCTAAGCTATGCCAGAGATAGCCTGCAGTGTGGTCAAGTCTGCCGGATCCATGGCCTCAGCAACCTGTTGCATTCGTGGACTTTTGGGCCGAGGTAGGGTTGATGCAACCTACAGGGTGGAGCCCTGCAGGTCCCCACAGTTGGTAGGCAGACCCAGATGAAGCAGAGACTCAGCTGGAGGTTCACCTCTGCCAGCCCTCATTCCCCTCAGGTTGAGCCTTTGGGTGCCGGGGCCTGCAGGTCTTAAGTGGGGCCTCTGCTGATGGCACAGATATTCATTGAGGTAGCTGAGCTGATTAAAAACTAGGCAAGACATCCAGAAATGGACTGTGGTCAGGGCAGGGAGCAGACAAGAATAACCAGAAGCATGCTATAGTCAATGGCAGGCAGAAGTCAAGTAAGTCCGAAATCAGGCTGAGATCAATACCAGGTATCCATCCAAAGGGAAGGCCAGACAGATTGGCAGGGCAGGCAAGTGAGGAGGAAAAACTGGAGGGCAATGAGGAAGACACTGAAGAGATGAAGGGAAAGACGATGAACTGAAGACAGATGCAGGAACTGAAGACAGACATAGAAACATAGAAATGACAGCAGAAAAAGACCAATCGGCCCATCCAGTCTGCCCAGCAAGCTCCACATTTATTTTCCCAAACGTATCTGTTTCACCAAACACCAAGTTCAGGGCCCTTGTTGGTCACTGATTCAGTTCGCAGGAACTGTTTGATTCAGATGCAGGAACAACTCACACTATTGTCAAATAGAGGAAAGAAGGGGAACCCGTTGCTGAGGCAAGTTAGGTTACATCATTGACCTTGAACCAACATCATCAACAGGGGCCACAGGTCCCTTTAAATAGAGAGTAGAAGCACAGCACCCTAGGCCAGTGGCATCCAGTCATGTGTATGGATGGCATTTGTGGCAGCATGGATGGTAGGGCCAGCAGCATTCCACCACATTGGAGGGCAATGGTGGCAGCTGAAGCTAGCAGGGGCCCAGCCAAGAAGTGAGAATGACATTTTGTGGGGTTAGCTCGCGGACCACCAAACATAACAAATACAGTATATCCAAAGCAGGAAGCCTGTGATGTAGTTGGTTGGACCATTAGATGACTGAGTGGTTAACAGGGAACTTACAGAAGATAAGGCCATAGCAGAAACACTAAAATAATTCTTTGCTTCGATGTTTACTGAAGAGCATGTTGAGAAGATACCCATGCCAGAAACACTATTTAATGATGATGATTTGAAAGAACTGAAACAAATTACGGTGAACCTAGAAGATGTAATACGGCCGATTGACAAACAAAAGAGTAGCAAATCACCTGGACCAGATGGCTTATACCCCAGAGTTCTGAAAGAACTCAAACATGAAATTGCAGATTTATTGCTAGTAATTTGTAACCTATCATTAAAATCATCTGTTATACCTGAAGATTGGAGGGTGGTGATTCCAATCTTTAAAAAGGGCTCCAGGGATGGTCCAAGACACTGTAAACTGATGAGTCTGACTTCAGTGTCAGATAAAATTGTAGACAAAATCACAGAACATATAGAAAGCTATGGTTTAATAGAACAGCATGGATTTATCCAGTGGAAGTCTTGACTCACCGATCTGTACATTTTTGTTGAAGTGATTAATAAATATGTGGATAACGGTGAGCCAGTGGATATAGTGTAATTGGATTTGCAGAAGGCATTTGATAATGTCTCTATGAGAGACTCCTGCGAAAAGTAAAAAGTCATGGGATAGGAGGCAACGTCCTATTGTGGATGGTAAACTGGCTAAAGACAGAGAGTACAACCAATTGGTCAGCTTTTTCAGTGGAAAAATTAACAGTGCAGCAGGGGCCCTTTCTGTCAGCTCGCATGGAGCAATTGCAACAGGAGGTTAATGGGCCTACACCAGGGGTGTCGGGTGTCTCGAGTTCCCCGAAGCCACTGTCCTTTTGTCCCTGTTTGTCTCTTTCAGAAATTTGTAACCAGCCTCTCTTCGTCCCATGTCTTGCTGCTTCCTTCATTCCGGCGCACTTCAGTAGCAAGAAGTTTGGACCACGGGGCACTGTGACTACGGCGTCCTATGTGGTTCAGACTTCTTGCCTGAGCCACACAGGATGCTGTAGTCAGAGCCCCACGGTTCATACTCTTTGCTATTGGCTTTGTGGGGTTTCTATTTCAGTTTCTGTCTGAACATTTCTAGTTGGTTGTCACTTATTCTGTATTTGATGACACAGGTGAGATATTCTGGTAGGGGTCGATTTTTAAAAGGCGAGCGCAAGTGTCCATGTGCGCGCGGTTCCCGGCGTGCGCACATGGACATGCCGATTTTATAACATGCGCGTGCACGTGAGGGCGGTTGTCAGTCACACACGCAATCGGGGGAATTTTTAAAAACTACGCGCGGCGACGCAGGTAGGCCTTTCCCAGTCTCCTCCCAGTCCGAGCGAACTGAGAGGGAACTTCCCTAAACCTAACCCTACCCTTCCTCCCTATTCCCCTCTCCTCCTCGACCCCTAAACTATCACTAACAATCCACTATTTTTTTTTTCCCTAATTATTGCTCCTCTGGAGAAAAAAGTAATCTCCGTGCGCTGGCCGGCTGCTGGCACAATCTTCCCCAGGACAGCGTCGAATGGACTCGGTTTGAGGTAGCTCTGATGTTTCTAATCCTTTTGAGATCTTCTTAACCTGTGCTCAGGGAGGATAAGACCAAAACAGAAAAAAAAAGTAAATGAATTATTTGCTTCAGTTTTCGATGCACAGGGTGTGGATATTCACACCAGAACCATTCCATGCAGTTCAGAGGAACTAAACCAAATCACTGGGAATCTACAGAAAGGTACTGTAACAAGCTGCCAAACGGGGAGGATAACTTTCAAGCAGCTGCACCATAAATGTGTATATGTGGCCATGCGTAGATTTACCATAGTATTCTATAACATGCGTGTATCATAAAATGTTTATCCCAAAACATACACATGTAGGTAGGCCCATGCACGAATACATAAAATGCACTGAAATCCCGTACTTTCAATGCCTTGAACAAACATTCTTTACTCACCTATTTTAAAAATACACACGCATGCAGGTTGATTTTAAACGCATTGCTCGTGCAGAAATGCCCACAAATGCATGTATGTGGGCCACGCGCAAGGAACGCAGATTTTAAAAAGCCATAAAATACTTGCGTATGTACCAGTGTGCATGTGAAAAATAAGGGCATGGAAAAGGGGCGTGGGCGTTCCGGGACAGGGCCAAGACACATGCATACAAGTACTGATGTGCGAATATTTCGCATAGAGGGGGAAAAGGGGGCGGGGTGTGGGTGGGGCATGAACATTCCGGGGCGGGGCCAAGAGCTATGCACTTATATAGCTACTTGCCTGTCCAAGTCCATTTCAGCACAAATTTACTTCTGCTATGGATGAGGCATAAGTCTGAATAAAACTATCTCCAGGCATTTATAGGAATGTGCAGAGGGATGCCATATGTTGCATTCGGGATTCAGATTTGTCGGGGGGCAGATACATTGCATTCGGCCGTATGGCGCCCCGATATGTTGATACATCGATTCCTATTTTTTTCCTCGCTAAAATTAAATTAACTACAACCCCCCACCCTTCTGATCCTCCCAAGACTTACCAAAATTCCCTGGTGGTCCAGTGGGGGGGTCCGGGAGCCATCCCCTGCACTCACACCCTCGTCGACCCTGTGACATAGTAAGGGCAAAGGCTATCGGCGCCATTTTGAATACTGGCAAAGGCTATCGATAGCCATTTTGAATACTGGCAAAGGCTATGGAGTGCAGGAGGTCACTCCCGGACCCCCGCTGGACTTTTGGCAAGTCTTGTGGGGGTCAGGAGGGTCCCCCAAGATTTACCAAAAGTCTCTGGTGGTCCAGCAAGGGTCCGGGAGCGATCTCCTGCACTCGGGCCGTTGGCTGCCAGTAATCAAAATGGCGCCGATAGCCTTTGCCCTTACTATGTCACAGGGGCTACCGGTGCCATTGGTCAGCCCCTGTCACATAGTAGGAGCACAAGATGGTGCCGATGGCCATGTGACAGGGGCTGACCAATGGCACCGGTAGTCCCTGTAACATAGTAGGTCAAAGGCTATCTGCGCCATTTTGAAACCGGCAGCCGAGGGTGTGAGTGCAGGGGATGGCTCCCAGACCCCCCACTGGACCACCAGGGAGTTTTGGTAAGTCTTGGGGGGGGGTCAGGAGGGTGGGGGTTTGTTTAAATTGGGTCCTTTAGGCGGGTGAATTATTCATCGAGATTCGTTGTATTCTTGGGGAATCGCGATACATTTTGCTTCCCCACGAATTCAATGAATAAGGCCCTATACGTTGCGGATTCCCAATTCGTAGGGAACGAATGCACACCCCTAGGCATTTATGAAGTCTTTGAGGGGTCTGGGTTAACTGGGAGGAGTGCAGGCTAAAGAACCAGGGAAGTCTTGAGGACCTAGCTGTAGACTGGACGAACTGGTGAAACTGGTCATGTCTTGGATGCGCACCTTTTATAAAGTTCCTTCACTTGTGCGTCTCAAAACCATTTCCCTGATGTGCGCATACACATAGGAAGCACACATACTAGTGCAAGGCCTGTTTTATAATATGCACATACTTACATGCAGGATCTAAAATTTCAGCCTATGTTGCCGCACGCCCATATACACGTGAATTTGGGCGCCTGAGTGCCCATTTTAAAGTAACCTTCCCAAAGTGCATTTGCACCAATAAAACCTATTATCAATTCAATAGCAGCTATCATAGCAATTTTCCAAAGCCCATTTATGCACGTAAAAGCCAGTTTTAAGTGCATAAATCCGTTTGAAAATTATCCCATAAAGTTTTGAATATTCACCTTTAAATAGTTGCACTGTGCGTCCTTCTTTCTGACCTGTTGCAGGAAACAAGCCACAGAAGTGGTGTTAGTCCAGATAAAAAGGTCTCACCTACAACTTGTTTGTTGACCCTTATTTCTACAAATGTATGCAGACTAACATGGCAAGCACAACAGTTACCTAGAAGGTGAGAGGAATAATTGTGCCTCTTCAACAGAACTGAACTATGAGTTCAATACTTTTGTTCATAAAACTCATGAACATCATCTTTTGGGGATTTCTGTTTGATATCTCAGTTTTGCCTCCTGACTTTTTTTTTTTTAATCTACTGCAAATAGGTATCCATAGCTCTGTGAGCAGTTCATAGCTATGAGCCAGTCTCTCTCCAAGATATTTTGTCACCTTGTTAATTTAGTTTCTTGCAGGCAGGAGCTGAGCTCTTTAAGTAGCCCTGCTCTGCAATCAGGAAAGCATGCGCTGGCAATAAATGTCCAAGAAGCAAACCATGCCTGGTGAGGCTCCCTAATTAGTACCAGGCTGCTGCTGCTAACCATAAATTAGGTCCAATGTGTTTCTGATATAAACAAGACGCTGTCTAGCTTTAAAAAGTTAATGTTCAATTCAAAATGAATCTTTTCCAAACAAAAGAGATTTTTTTTTTTAGAACACAGTTTGCTACCCTGTTGTTCATGTCTGAGGGATTTTGAGCAATGAATTCTTGAGCAATAGACATTTATAAGGATAAGTTTGAGCACTGAAGCGGGATTTATGGTGAAAACAAACTGTTAAGTTTTAAGCCTATAAATCCCACACAGGATTAGTTTCTTAATGAAGGATTGATAGATCTCCTGTTTCTGTCTACACACTTAAATATTTAATGATGTTGTGATTGACAGAAGCCAAATATCTGTCATGTAAATGTCAAAGTTAGATGGATTCCTTCAAGGGTATTTCTACTGGAGGATTTTGCATGTTTTGTTGCTAGACTTGAATTGCTCTTGCACTGGCACCTTAAATTCTGAAGGAGAATTACAGCTTCCAGTAAAGTTACATAGAAAAGTCCTCTTCAGTATATTCCTTCCCATCTTCTATCAGAGAAGAAAATCCCCCAACATGGATAATTTGCCTAGTAGATGCTATCAGGCTCATTAGATTCTTAGGAGGTTAGTGTCATCACAAAGTAATTGACTATGTTACAGTAGATGGTTAAGTATCTCCAGGTGAAAGTGAGAATACTTAGTGCTAAGGCTAAATACAGTATCAAATGATTGCTGTGAAAGATATCCTTGCAACTAGCAATCTTTTGTGAGTGCTTAAGAATAGAGAGAATTTGCTTATTCAAAGCGCTGTCTATGTAAAACGCTTTGAGTGGGTGGATTTAGAGTACAGTGTTTAAACGTTTAGCCAGCAAAAAAAATTAAATTATCTGTTTTAGTGACATTTTAGATCTAGATGTTGCTGTACTAGTTTGTTCAGAACTCAGGTGTTTTTCAGGAATAAAGTGTGTGCGAAACACACTGTGAAACTTTTACTTAAATTCAGCACTTTTAGGGAAAAAAAATCTCACAGTGCTTTTTCCTTCCATACATTTTTCTGTGTTAACTTTTTCCTTAACCTTACATGGCAGGGAATTAAAAGCCTAGACTATTATATGTTGCTGCTAATCCACGTTAGTGTGAATGACTCTGCTAGCTACCACCCATAACATATCCAAGGTGGCTTCATGGCTCTGGAAGAGAGTATGAAGCAGGTGCACAGGTGCTATTTTCAATCCTACCAGTCACGGATAAAGGCCAAAGCAGAGAACGTTGCATTCCTGGACTAGGGGATGATAACGTCCTTCTGGCCAGAGAAGGGGGTCCACCTGTTGAAGAAGGAATGCAGCAGCATCTGAAACAGATTGGCAGATTTACTGAGAAGGGCATTAAAATAGGATCCCTCTGGGATGGCTGGACAAAACTAAGGTAAATAAAAGATGTGAGGTATGTAAAATATTAAACACTGATGCAGAAATGAGAAAAAAGGGCAACGTCTGGAAAACTATGTATATACTAATGCTCATAGTATGGGAAATAAAATCCCAGATCTAGAGGAAATCATGGAAGAGGATGACTTGGATATGATGGCGGTCAGAGAGATGTGGTACACATAGAGCCATGACTGGGATATGGCTAGGTAGATTGTAATCTATTCAGGAATAAAAGGGTAAGGCAAAAGTGATCCTATATACAACGAGGTGGGTTATAAACTGGTTAAAAGACTGAGTAGGATTAAATTGTCAGTTTTCTCAATGGAGAAAAGTAAAAAGTGGAGTGCCTCAGGGCTCTGTACTTGGATTGGTGCTTTTTAATATATTTATAAATGATCTGGAAAGGAGTACGAAGAGTGAAGTGATCAAATTTGCACATGACACAAAATTATTCAGAGTAGTTAAATCATATTTGCAGGAGGACCTTTTGAGACTGGAAAATTGGGCATCCTAATGGCAGATGAAATTTAATATGGATAAGTGCGAGGTGATGCATATAGGGAAAAATAATGAAGTTGTAGGATAATACATTGAAATTCTTGGCTCAGAGTGCTACGACAGTCAGTAAATCAAACAATGATAGGACCTGTTAGGAAGGGAATAATGAATAAAATGGAAAATGTCATAATTCCTCTGTATTGTTCCATGATGAGACCACACCTTGAATACTGTGTGTAATTTTAGTTGCCGCATCTCAATAAAGAATAGTTGCACTGGAAAAGTTAAAGAGAAGGGCGACCAAAATGATAAATGGCATGGAACGACT
The DNA here is from genome assembly GCF_901001135.1 of Rhinatrema bivittatum. NCBI lineage: Eukaryota > Metazoa > Chordata > Amphibia > Gymnophiona > Rhinatrematidae > Rhinatrema > Rhinatrema bivittatum. Next base: position 319,181,826 of record NC_042615.1, on the reverse strand, counting down.
TCCCCATGAAGAAAGGCTAAAGAGGTTAGGTCTGTTCAGCTTGGAGAAGAGTTGGCTGAGGGGAATATGAAAATCATGAAAGGACTTGAACGGGTCAAGGACTAGGGGGCATTCCATGAAGTTAGCAAGTAGCACATTTAAAATGAAAAACATTCTTTTTCACTCTTTGCACAATTAAGCTCTGGAATTCATTACCAGAGCATGTGATTAAGGCAGTCAGTGTAGCTGAGTTTTAAAAAGGTTTGGGAGAAGTCCATAAACTGCTATTAATCATGTTGACATAGGGAATAGCCACTGCTTATTACCAGCATCAGTAGCATGGGATCTATTTAATGTTTGGATATTTGCCTGGTACTTGTAACCTGGCTTGACCACTGTTGGAAACAGGATACTGGGCTTGATGGACCCTTGGTCTGACCCAGTAAGGCAACTTCTTATGTTCTTGGATATTGGAACATTAATCTATATTGGTGTGATATACATTCCTCCTTTGCAGGCAGAAGAAAAGGTTAGAGATTTAATTGAAGACATTCACAAAAACGTTATGAAAGATGTGCTATTGCTAGGTGATTTCCGTCTACCAGATGTTGATTGGGACATCCCAGTTGTAGTATTATCTAGAACAGGGGTAGGCAATATTGGTCTTTGAGTGCCACAGCCATGTTTGTTTTTCAGGATATGCACACTGAATATGTGTAAGGTATATTTCCATTTCTGCCCTCATTGTATGCAAATATATCTCATGCATATTCATTGTGGATGTCCTGCAAACCAGTCCTATTTGTGGCACTCCAGGACCAGAGCTGCCTATCCCTGATTTAGAAGCAGGGAGATCCTGGATTGTTTGCTAGGGTCCATCAAGCTCAGTATCCTGTTTCCAACAGTGGCCAATCCAACTCACAAGTACCTGGCAAGTACCCAAACATTGAATTAATCTCAAGCTACCTTTACTTAATAATTAATAGCAGTTTATTGATTTTACCTCTATGAACTTATCCTTTTTTAACCCAGTGCCATAACCACATCTTTGGGCAATGATTTCCAGAGCTTAACTATGCGCTGAGTGAAAAAGAATTTTCTTAAGTTTGTTTTAAATGAGCTACTTGCTAACTTCCTGGAGTGTCCCCTAATTCTTCTATTATCTGTGAGAGGAAATAACCGATTTACATTAACTTGTTCAAGTCCTTTCATGATTTTGTAGACCTCATTCCCCCTCAGTCATCTCTTCTCCAAACCGAACAGCCCTAACTCCTTAGCTTTTCCTCACAGGGCAGCCATTCCATGCCCCCTTATCATTTTGGTCGCCCTTCTCTGCTCTTTCTCCAGTGCAACTATATGTTTTTTGCAATGCAGCAACCATAATTGTGCACAGTATTCAAGATGCGGTCTCACCATGGAGCGATACAGAAGCATTATGACATCCATCGTTTTATTTGCCATTCCCTTCCTAATAATTCCTAACATTCTGTTTGCTTTTTGATTGCCACGGAACACTGAGCTGACGATTTCAATGTATTATCCATTATGATGCATAGATCTCTTTCCTGAGTGGTAACTCCTAAGATGGAACCTAACATTTTGTAACTACAGCAAGGGTTATTTTTCCCTATATGCATCACTTTGCACTTCTTCATGTTAAATTTTATCTGCCATTTGGAAGCCCAATCTTCCCGTCTCGCAAGATCCTCCTGCAATTTATCACAATCTTCTTGAGATTTAACTACTTTGCATAATTTTTGTCATCCGCAAATTTGATCACCTCATTCATCGTACCTCTTTCCAGATCATTTATAAATATATTAAAAAGCAGATCCCTGAAGCACTCCACTGTTTACCTTTTTCTACTATGAAAACTGACCATTTAATCCTATTCTCTGTTTCCTGTCTTCTAACCAGCTTGTAATCCACAAAAGGATATCATCTCCTATCCCATGACTTTTTAGTTTTCTTAGAAGCCTCTTATGCGGGACTTTGTCGAATGCCTTCTGAAAATCCAAATATACCACATCTACTGGTTAAGAACATAAGAAATGCCATACTGGGTCAGACCAGCTGAACCTAGGCCTGGGAGTTTCCCGGACAGACAGGACATGAGGAAATGGCATGTCCGGGTTGACCACAATACAAGCAGAGGCCTGATTGTTGGCAGAGGCGTTTTTCTTTCAGAGATATTCTACTTCGACCCATCTGCATTGACTCTTCCACTTCTTTATTTGGCTTGGGAGAATGAGTATGGCGAACTCGGGCTGAGCTCGGTGCCATCCTTCTGGACACTCTTGCCTCTTGAGAATGTTCTTGAAGGCGGTGGTCAATGCGACCGGCGAGGTCTATCAAGGAGTCCAGGGATTGAAGTAGTTCCTGGGCCACCACCTCATCCTTGATCCAAGGATTGAGACCTTTGAGGAAGATAGTACGTAGACAGTCCGAATTCCAGTGCAGTTCAGATGAGAGGGTCCTGAACTCAATGACATAGACGGGCAAAGACCTGGTGCCTTGTTGGAGATGAAAAAGGGAAGACCCGGATATGGTTCTTTGAGCAGGATCGTCAAAGACGGAGCAAAATAAGGCGAGGAAGCCAGACAGGTCTCGAAGAACTGGGTCCGCTCGCTCCCAAAGTGGTGATTCCCAGGCCAGAGCTTTACCGTCCAGGAGTAACAGAATGTATGTCATCTTGGTAATCACATCTGGGAAGTATGCTGGTTGTAGCCAAAAGTGCATATTACAATGATTCAGGAAACCCCTGCACATAAGAGGGTCTCCTGAGAAATGTGGGGGTGCCGGCAAGGGCACGGTAGGCCGGGAAAGAGGCATGTGAGTAGCAGGAGTAGGTTTGACAGACGTTGAGGCGGAGTCCAACCTATTATTCAGGCTATCTATGGCTGCTGCCAGAGTTTCCAAGAAGTTTTGTTGTTCAGAAATTTGTTGTGCCAGGAATGGCCTGGAGTGCCGAGACCTCTGCTGGGTCCATGGACTTGGCAATCTGTTAGGCTCCATGGGTTAGTGGATCCTTGGCATGCAGTGAGAGGATGGTACCACCCACGGGGAGGAGCCCCAGGGGGCCTCACTGTCGGGAGGCAAAGCCAGCAGCAACAGATGACACAGCCCAGAGAGTGCAGAGAGAGGGATGTGGGTATAATGGCCAGAGTAGGTCCCCCTAGTAGTGAGGAGCCAGACAGGCCCTGAGACTCGGGGATGCGAGCTGAGTATAAAGGTGTGCAGAGAGAGAGCGCCCCCAGGGGCAGAGTCACGGAGAGCATCAGCACAGAAGGTATGACGTAGGCTTACCCAAGGAGCGGGGAAGCCCAGGGATCTCTGGCAGTGATAAAGAGAGAGTGCACTACCCTGAGAAGCGGGGAAGCGCAGCACAGTCACGATTACACTACGCATTGCCCTGAGGAGCGGGGGGCGCGGCACAGTCACAAAGAGAAGGCAATGGCCCATGGAGCGGGGTACACCTCCGTAAATTGCCATGCAGCAAGTAGTGAGGCAATGGCCCACAGGACAGGCTACACCTCCGATCATCTTCATGAAGCAGGGTAGAAAGGCAATGGCCTGCGGAGCAGGGTACACCTCCGTAGATCCCACGAAGCAGAGAAGAAAGGCAGTGGCCCACAGGGCTGGGTACGCTTACGTAGAGACTTCACAAGGCGGAGTGGTTCCACGGCTGACCCCAGGAGCGGGGAAGCTGAAAGGCAGAGTCCCAGGCGCAGGGCCCTCTGAGGAGTGGATTGCCGGAGACAGGAACAGGGCCCGTGAGGAGTGGGTACCCGAGAGAGTCTCAAGCCAGGAAGAACCGGAACTAGGAACTGACGTCCGAAGAGATATCCATAGGAATCAGCAAGGAAGGAACTCGTTGCCAAGTCGATTAGGGCCAGGCCCCGATGGAGCTTAAGAGTCCAGGGTTAGTGATGTCATCACGGGGAGACGCCCCTGAGGCTCCCGCCCTGGCATCCATAACAGGGACCATGTAGCGCGCGCGAGAGAGAGAGAGTCTGCCTAGGGAGGCCCGGAGGAGACATGGTGGTCAGCGGCATCCTCACCGCTCTGGGGAGTCCAGGATCATAGCAGTAGCGACAGAAGTGGCTGGCCATAGCCGCGAGTCTCCCCAAGGGAGAAAGAGAGGCAGAACACGCAATGAGTAATAGTGATCGCAGCTGTCTGCAATCAAGGGTCGTAACAGCATATTTCCTGTCGTGTAGCCAGATGGACTCAGAACAAATGGGTATAGTGTGCTCGTGCTAGCAGTTGGAGACGGATCTGATGTCAGCACGGGTACATATACCCCCACAGGAAGTGAAGCTTTTCAGTAATTTCCGTCTCCAAAGCAGTTTGGAGAGCCTGCACGCTCGCTGAGCGTGTTTCCAATCTACTTCTACTTTTCTACTTCTATTACTAAAATCTTACAGGAACATCGAGCCCCGCGCTCCTGCGGTGATACCACTGGTCCCTCCCCCAGTTGAGCTTCCCGGGGTGAGTTCCGTGCTCCCTCGGAGGTTTAGGCCTCAGTCCGGTGGCCGAATCGCGGCAAGGACCAAGCCTGCGGGCTGAGAGGCGCCTCGGTCCCGGCATGGACCTGGGAGGCAGCAGGTGCATTCCTCAAGCGTGGTGGTGACGGTACTTCCCCTCTCCTCCGCAGCCGGAGACCGCCCGGGTTCTAGCTGGGAAGCGCCGAGGATCAGGTAAGGCGCACAACTTTTACTTTTGGTCTCCAAAGTCGAGGATCGGCGGCGTTGCCTGTTTGCAACACGCCGCGGTGGTCGCCATTTTGTTGGCCCGGTTCAGGTATTGAGCGCCCATGATAGGCGCCTGTATTGAGCGCATACTGCTGACCGCATATTATTGAGCGCATATTCTGTTTAGCGTATATTGCTGACCGCATACTATTGAGCGCATATTGTATTAAGCGTATATAGCTGCCGCTTAGTATTGAGCGCATATTGTATTAAGTGTATATAGCTGCCGCTTAGTATTGAGCGCATATTGTATTGAGCGCACGTTGTATTGAGCACCTATTGTATTAAGCGCATATTGCTGCCGCATATTACTTTAGCGCAATGGACCAATCGAATGCCCCGGTGTCCCAGGCGGCGGCGCCTCCTGATTCCGGCATGAAAGCTCACGGCCTCTGCTCAGCATGCCAGCTCAGAGCCACGCACAGCGAGGAGCCAGACTCCCTTTGTGCCCAATGTGAGGAGGCAGTGGGAGTCTCGGGCCAGGACCAGTCTCAACCAAGGTTTGTGGATAGTTCTCCAGGGGCCACCCCGGATCTCGCAGGCAGTCTCGAACAGCCGGGAATCCCGGGGGATCTGGTACCTAGGCGACTTGAGACCACCTCCATTTCATGGGTGGATCTCTTTAAGGGGATCCATGCCTTTGTACAGATGCAATCAGCTTCCCGTTCAGGCCCTGCTGTTACAGGGGCTGCTGCTCCTGCTGCTGCTCCAGTGGACCCTGCCCCTGGACCTTCGCGCCCTTATCGTGCACCGCCTCCGGGCAGTCCGGTTCAGGCAGACCCTGATGTCTCGGAGACCGACTCAGAACCCTCCGAGGAGGGGGACCTTCCCTCGGGGATGGAGCCATATCGAACCATGAGGCGGTTCTTTCCCAAGGAAGATCTCTCCGACCTAATATCTCAGTACCTGGCGGAGTTGGATATTTCGGGGCACAGCTCTGAGGTGCCACCTACACAGAACCCTCTGCTGGAAGGTCTTCGTCCTTCAGCCCGCCATTTTCCCTTCTTGCAAGCTGCACAGCAACTGATAGATCTGGAATGGGCTGCACCGGCGGCCTCATTCAAAGGGGGGGCGGGGCCTGATAGGCATGTACCCCCTGGATCCGGCTATCAAGGAGATGCTGGCGTGCCCTCAGGTGGATGCCTTAGTTAGCGCTGTGGTCAAGCGCACTACCATTCCAGTTGAGGGGGGGGCGGCCCTCAGGGAGGCTCATGACAGGCGACTGGACGCCATCCTGAAACAGATATTTGAGGTGGCAGCTCTGTCTTTGCGAATCGCAACTTGCTGCACAGTGGTGACGCGCTCCTGTTTGTCACAGGTTAGGAACAATGCTCCGGCAGCGGACATGGAGTCCTCTCTCTCGTTCCTCACGGATGCCGCATCCGACCTAGTCCGTACAACAGCTAAGGGGATCTCATCTTCTGTGGCTGCCAGGAGGCAGCTCTGGATACGGAATTGGTCTGCTGATGCTCCTTCGAAGACACGCCTCACCAGAATGCCCTTTAAGGGATCCTTCCTGTTCGGCAGCGACCTTGATAAACTGGCCAGCACATGGGGTGCTTCTCCCATACCTCGACTGCCAGAAGACAGGTTCAAAAGGAACCAGCGCGCCTTTCTAAGGCCCTCCAGAGGCAGAAGTTCTCCACGCTTCCATCCCTATAGGGGTCGCTAGCAGGCACCTCGTCCTCAGGCCAGGAACCAGTCCTTTCGGCCCAAGCAGCAGAAGAGAGGAGCCGGCTCGGGCTCAGGTCCCGGCCGCGCCTCCCAATGAGATTCAGCCGATCCATCTGGGGACGGGGCCATAGGGGGCAGGTTAACCCTCTTCTACCCCAGATGGGTCGAGATTACGTCGGACCAGTGGGTCCTCACCATCATCCGAGAGGGTTATTTTCTGGACTTCCATCATCTCCCTCCAGACAGGTTTGTGGAATCCTCGTGTCCGATCCACAAGAAGGCAGCATTGGAAGCTACCCTGGCGAGGCTCCTGTCCCTGAAAGCCGTAGTCCCGGTACCTGCACGGGAAATGAATTCTGGGCATTATTCCATTTATTTCATGGTACCCAAGAAAGGGGGCACCTTTCGGCCCGTCCTGGACCTCAAGTCCGTCAATCAATACTTACGGGTCCCGAGGTTTCGCATGGAAACTCTGCGCTCAGTCAAGAACGCAGTACAGCCAGGAGAATTCCTCACGGCCTTAGATCTATCAGAAGCTTACCTGCATATCCCGATTCATCAGGATCATCAGTGCTACCTACGCTTCAAGGTGCTAGGACGCCACTTCCAGTTTCGGGCTTTGCCCTTCGGGCTGGCCACATCACCGCGGACCTTCACCAAGGTGATTGTAGTGGTAGCAGCGGCGCTCAGACGGGAAGGAATCCTTGTCCATCCCTACCTAGACGATTGGCTGATCAGGGCGAAATTGCGAGAGGAGAGCCATCGGGCAACCAACAGAGTGATCGCCCTTCTGGAAAGCCTGGGATGGGTAGTCAACCTCAGCAAGAGTTGCCTACAGCCTTCCCAATCTTTGGAATATCTGAGAGTCCAGTTCAACACTCAGGCAGACACAGTCAGTCTCACCAGCAAGAGAAGATTAAAACTTCAGACGCGTCTCCGGTCCTTGATGGGAGCCAGTCGACCCACAGCTTGGGATTACTTGCAGGTTCTCAGTCTCATGGCATCCACCCTGGAAGTGGTACCCTGGGCGAGGGCCCATATGAGACCTCTACAACGCTCCCTGCTCTCTCGATGGAGCCCCCGCTTCCGACATTACTCTATGCATCTACCTCTACCAGCCAGAGTGCAGACTCAGCTACGGTGGTGGTTGCAGTCCAACCACACGAGCAGGGGGTCCAAGATGTCCTCCCCCACATGGACTCTGCTCACCACAGATGCCAGCCTGAGCGGATGGGGAGCACACTGCGAGGAACTCACAGCCCAAGGGCGGTGGAACAGAGAAGAGTCGGGGTGGAACATCAACCGACTAGAGGCACGGGCAGTCCGGTTAGCCTGCCTGAAATTTGTTCACAGACTGAGGAACAGAGCAGTCAGAGTGATGTCAGACAACGCCACCACGGTGGCATACATCAACCGACAGGGCGGAACCAGAAGCCAACAGGTGTCCCTCGAGATAGCCCTGCTGATGGCTTGGGCAGAGGCGAATCTTCAGGACATCTCCGCCGTCCACATTGCCGGAAGGGACAACACCACGGCAGACTTCCTCAGCAGAGAAAGCCTAAATCCGGGAGAGTGGCAGCTGTCCCCCACAGCTTTCCAGATGATTGTGGATCACTGGGGGATTCCGGACATGGACCTACTAGCGGACAGGTCCAATGCTCAAGTACCCAAATACTTCAGCCGCAGGCGAGATCCGTTCTCTCAGGGGATCGACGCCCTGGTTCAGCCATGGCCTCCAGGGGCCCTGCTCTACGCTTTTCCTCCATGGCCCCTGCTGGGTGCCCTTATCCACAAGATTCGGAAGTACCGGGGCCTAGTTCTTCTGGTGGCACCAGACTGGCCAAGAAGACCCTGGTACGCGGACATGAGAAGACTACTGGCAGGGGAGCCCCTTCCCTTGCCTCTGCTCAGGGACCTGCTCCGTCAAGGTCCCATCCTTCAAGAGGATCCGGCTCAATTCTCTCTTACGGTCTGGCCATTGAGTGGGCTAGACTGAAGAAGAGAGGTTACTCGGAGCCAGTGATAGACACACTCCTCCGAGCCCGCAGGTTCTCCACATCCCTCACCTGCGTCAGGATTTGGGGAGTGTTTGAAGCCTGGTGCGATGCCCATGGCACCAATCCCCATGCGACTACCATCCCTATGGTTCTGGATTTCCTGCAGGATGGGCTTCAGAAGGGTCTCTCCCTCAGCTCCATCAAGGTTCAGGTGGCTGCGCTGTCTTGCTATGGTCCCAGAAGGGATGGCAAGTCCATTGCCAAGCATCCAGATGTTTCTCGCTTCCTGAAAGGAGTCAAGCACATTCGTCCGCCGCTGAAGTGTCCAGTGTTTTTGTGGAACCTCAATTTCGTTTTGGATTTCCTCGCAGGATCCACCATCCGACCCCTTTGGGGCCTGTCTCTACGGTCTCTCACTTTGAAGATGGTGTTCTTGCTGGCTGTATGTTCAGCACGCCGTATCTCGGAGCTACAAGCACTGTCTTGCCGGGATCCTTTTCTCAGACTCACTCCTGAGGCTATCCATCTTCGCACAGTTCCATCCTTCTTGCCTAAGGTAGTCTCACGATTTCACCTCAACCAGACCATATCCTTGCCAACTACGGCAGGCCTGAAGAAATCAGAAGAAGGGCGTTTGCTACGCCATCTCGACATTGGCAGATTGCTGCCCAGATATCTGGAAATGACAGAAACAGTTCGAAAGACTGACCATCTGTTCGTCCTTCACAGCGGGAAGAAACAAGGAGAAGCGGCCTCTTGGCTCACCATCGCCCGCTGGATTAAAGAAGTCATCAGAGCGGCCTACGTGGAGGCCGGGAAGTCACAGCCTCTACAAGTCACGGCTCATTCTACCAGAGCCCAAGCAGCATCTTGGGCGGAATCTAGGATGCTGTCGCCTGCAGAAATATGTAAAGCGGCGACATGGTCCTCCCTCCACACCTTCTCCAGGTTCTACCGTCTGGATGTCCAGGCCAGGGAGGGCACAGCATTCGCAAGGGCGGTTTTACACGGTCCTCAGGCAGCCTCCCGCCCAGTCCGGGAGTAAAGCTTTTGTTCATCCCATTTGTTCTGAGTCCATCTGGCTACACGACAGGAAATGTTGAGATTACTTACCTGATAATCTCGTTTTCCTTAGTGTAGACAGATGGACTCAGCATCCCACCCAGCTGCCTGTATACATTGGTTTCACCAATTCAAGGTAAGCCTTATCACTTCTTACATGAGTGCATCCACTCTACCAGGTGTCGACGCCTTCCGGTTGGGAATGCTGGCGGTCTCCAGCTACTCTCAATCGGTCAGGGGAATCCTGTATTTCACTATTTCATTGATTGTCAGCACACGTCTATCCATAACAGCTTTTGCAAGGAAGATTACTGAAGAGCTTCACTTCCTGTGGGGGTATATGTACCCGTGCTGACGTCAGATCTGTCTCCAACTGCTAGCACGAGCACACTATACCCATTTGTTCTGAGTCCATCTGTCTACACTAAGGAAAATGAGATTATCAGGTAAGTAATCTCAACATTGTGTTATTTTTGCCTCAGCAGATTGTACTTTTGAATGTTCTTTTTCATGTAAAAATTTTTATAAATGCATAATTTAATTGTGTTTGTTTGTAAAGGATGTGTGTGTGTGTGTGTGGGGGGGGGGGGGGGGGGTGCGCAAGGCTGTAAGGTTTGCCGAGGGTACCTAATAACCTTCCCTATCCATGGGTTCTGGGGTGTGGGGGGGGGGGCATGTCAGTTTTAAAAATTATAGATTGCAGGATGGAGCTGGGCTTTATTTGATGCGCCCAGAACAGTCACTGAATGAATTGGGAAGAGGAGGGGCAGCAAAAAAACTAGCACCAGCCTTGTTTGTCCTGTCAGCGTTGCCTTCAGGACTTAGGAGTCTTAGAGTCTTTATGACAAAGATCCGGAACATAAAATGGAAAGAGGTTTGGAAACATCAATTCTTTCAATTCTGGATGAACCTGTTGTAAGCTGATTCCAGAGCACTTGAATTTTGGACTGTCCCGTTCAATGATCATGAGGTATGGTAGCCAAGGGAGTACTCCCACCTCAACCATATCTTGACTGGCTGGGATCTTTAGTTGTACCCGGCTTGTGGGATATGGTCGATGGTCCCCATGAATGCATGCCTTGGTCAGGACTTTGTTGTAGTCAATTTGGATACACTTCACCTAGTCTCTTTGAATGAGCGTTTCCACATTCCCAGAGTCCACTAATGCTTGTGCTGGGACACCATCTACTTGACCAATCCCATGACTTTTTACTTTTCCTAGAAGCCTCTCATGAGAAACTTTGTCAAATGCCTTCTGAAAATCCAAGTTTACTACATCTACCGGTTCACCTTTATCCACATGTTTATTAACTCCTTCAAAAAAGTGAAGCAGATTTGTGAGACTTGCCCTGGGTAAAGCCATGCTGACTTTGTTCCATTAAACCATGTCTTTCTATATGTTCTGTGATTTTGATGTTTAGAACACTTTCCACTATTTTTCCTGGCACTGAAGTCAGGCTAACCGGTCTGTAGTTTCCTGGATCACCCCTGGAGCCCTTTTTAAATATTGGGGTTACATTTGCTACTCTCCAGTCTTCAGGTACAATGGATGATTTTAATGATAGGTTACAAATTTTTACTAATAGGTCTGAAATTTCATTTTTTAGCTTCTTCAGAACTCTGGGGTGTATACCATCCGGTCCAGGTGATTTACTACTCTTCAGTTTGTCAATCAGGCCTACCACATCTTCTAGGTTCACCGTGATTTGATTCAGTCCATCTGAATCATTACCCATGAAACCTTCTCCATTACGGGTACCTCCCCAACATCCTCTTCAGTAAACACCGAAGCAAAGAAATCATTTAATCTTTCCGCAATGGCCTTATCTTCTCTAAGTGCCCCTTTAACCCCTCGATCATCTAACTACTAGAGTGTGTGCTTTTTCAGTTGTGCCACCTCTCATGTGAACTCCATACCTGAAACTTTGAGGCTTGTGGCATGTTCAAACAGCATTAAGATCTTTTCTGATCAATGAAGCATTTATCAAAATAATATCCTCATTTTAAGATCTAGTTCACTAGTCGGACTTTGGGTATTTAAATTGCCTTATATTTTGTTTGTGAAGTTATGTTGTGTTTTATTTATGGTGATTTTATGTATGTTTGTTTTGTAAATTGCTTAGGGTGTATGCACGAAGTGATTAAAACATTTTTAACAAACAAGCAAGTTAAAAGTGGCATGAAAGGATGGAAAGAAACTCTTATCCAGACCAAAAGTCTCCATGGAGCTTAAAGTTGAGACTTAGAAAAATGAGAGCACAATTTAAGACATTGTGCCTCCTTGAAAGCAAAAAGGATCTGCACGGACAAAATGGTGATCTCTCTAGAAAACACAGTGAACACTACCACATGGGGGAGCAGCAAATCCAATAAACCCCATTCTATATACCCGATATCTAAATGGTATAATACTTATCCAGTATTAGTAGGAGACTAACAGGATCCCATCATAATTTTGTAGGGATGTGCATTCATCCTGTTTCAGGGACTATGAATCCCGAACGATTTTTTCCTGAAATTTCAGGAAAAATTCATTTTCGTGTTAGTGCGCACTAACTCCCCATTTTAATGTTAGCGTGCACTAACCCCATTAGTGCGCACTAACATGAAATTCGGGTTCCTCCAAATTTCAAAGGTCAGAACTGCAAGAAATATAATATTTCCCACAGCGTGCTGAAAACGAAGCCCGAACCAAAAGGTTCGGGCTTTGCACATCCCTATAATTTTGTAGATGAACTTCTGAAACCACAGAGGGCCCTTCTTCAGATATAACAGCAAAGGTCAGCGAAGGAAGTATACAGAACAAGAGAGGGTGTGTTAAAAGATAAATTAACCCTGGGCTTGTGGTCTGCAACTGGTGACAAGTGGCAACTAAATAAGTATAAATGATTTTGGTACAGTTCCAATGAGATGTTACTTTAACACTTCTTGTCACACCTTCCCCTGTTCATGAGCAACTCAACACCTCTATTGATAAAGCTTTCACTAATTAATGCTAATTCACTCACTCTTAAATAGGGCAAAACTGGCCAGTGGCAGAAGAAAATGTCAAAAAGAAATAAATATGCTTAGAGAGAAGATATGCTATATGTTGAAAAATTGTTTGGAAGATGAAAGTTTCATGTACCACAACAGTTAACCTATTAACCATATTTTTCTGGGTCTTGTCCTGTTCAATTTAAAACAGATTTTAAAATAACAGTTCATTTTGGTGAACTCTCCCTTTTAGCTCTTTAATTTCTTCCCTGATACCTGAAACAGCACTTGAGCTGTTTCCTCTGATTAGCACAAGCGTATTCATATTTGTAGACCTATTAGAGGTTTTGAATTGGCTTTCAGAGGGATGCAAAAATCTTGCATAAGGCTGGCTTCTCTGCTGAATTTAACAAGTGTGGATGCTTACGTGTGTTTTATGTTCATATAAAATGCAAAACTAGCAGAGGGGATTTTTCCGTGGATATCCATTATTAGAGCAATGTTCTTGCTGCAATGGTGCATGAAAGAAAGGGGGGCATATGAGCTGCAAGGTCCTAATTCTTTCTAGATTTTGCAAAGAGCACTGCAGTCAGACCGAGGAATTATTTCAGTTTTCAAAAGTCCACTTCATAAGTATAATCCCTGCAAACATTTTAGCTCCCTGTATTATCACTATGCTTTAAAGTTTTCTGAATGAATATGGGGCATTTGTGTTTGATTTTATTTAAAATGCATTAATGTGAATTTTTCTTTTTAGCAGGTTGTTGGGGAGGCGTTAATTATGACAATAAAACATCCTTTCAAAATTAAAAATAAAGCACTCGAAATGGCTATGACCTCTAGTCTGAGCAAAACAGCATCTAGAATCAATGTTCAAGTGTGTTCAGAGTTTCATTTCAAACTCTGCATAGCAGAACATGCACAGTTCTATGAATGCAACCTTTAGCTCCATTCACAAAGTTCTTAAATTCTGCTGGTGCTGGCACAAGTACGACTACATTGTTATATTGTGGCCACCTAGGACTTGATCTTCTAAAGGACTTAGAAGGAAAATTGCATTTTTTTTAAAGGACCAAGCACTTTTAGTGATCTGGGGCTTGTGATCTGGGAGGGTAGTACTATAGCATTCATTTTCATTTTTGTTCCAGCTTTCAAAATGCAATTGAGATTGAGGATCATTCACAATTTACTTTGAATGAAAAGACTTTTTGCATCATACATAAGAGTTAGCTACCTTCCTCTCATTCAATCCTCTCCCTTAAGTGCAAAGCAAACCAGCTAAAACCTTTTACATGTAATAATAAATTGACAGATGTAGAAAAGAAGCGAAATTTATTATAATTTTCATTAGCAAAGCCCTTTCAATGAAGCAGCAAAGCTTTGATGACAAAGAAGCTCCAACTCATGTTTCTTCCTTGCTGAAGTTTCCCAACTTTACTTCTTCTATATAGAAAATCTGATTTTCAAGAGTTTTCTTGATATATGGTTAAATAAATGATATATCAGACCAAAGGTGGCAGATAAAATCAGCAAAATATGTTATATATACTAGAACAACAGTAAGAATGGAAAGCAGACCGAAATGATAAAAATAGACAAGCATAATTTATTTACTTTCTGCTTTTCGCTCTTCAAAGTGGATTACATTCAGGTACTGTAGGCATTTCTCTATCCCCAGAGAGCTTACAATCTAAGGGGGTCATTTATCAAAATGCGCTAAGGCATTTTCGCATGTGTTAAGGGTTTATTGCATGCAAAAAGCCCCATTAATACATGTGATAGGCCCTTAACGCATGCGAAAACACCTTTAATGCCTGTCTCCTGGACATTCCTGTACACCGCCTGCCACTGACCCGAGCCTGCCTCCAAATTTGCATGTATGACCCAGCCTCCTCAATGGATCTTCTGACCAGCAAAGGCCCCCTCCTAAGATCTGCTGACCCTGGCACCCAAAGGCTCAACCTGAGAGGAACGTGGGCTGGTATAGGCAAAGCTCCAGTTGGGTTTCTGCCTCTTCCAACTCCACCTGCCAACAGTGGGGACCCTCAGTGCTCCACCCTTCAGGTTGTGCTAACTCCACCTCAGTCCAAGGGTCCATGCCCACAACAAGTTCTTCCTACAAAAAGACTGGTTTACCTTTTGTTCTACAAGACATAAGATAATGTCTTATTTAAGCTCTGTCATACAAAAGCTCCCAATTGTGAGTTATCAGGGACCCACTGCTGTTTCCATAACCTTAACCAATCACCCACTACCACCATCTGTCATCTGTAAGGACCCTTACACTACATTATTTGCAGGCAAACTTCAGAGCTTGGCTATCACCTGAAGCAGTGCCAGAATTGTAATTTCCTTCAGTTGCTTCCCATCTTATAGTTAGTGAGGTTTTGGGTGGACCCTTGGACACTATGGCAGGTGACCACGCCCACGGGAGCAAGTCCCGTGAGGGGCCACAGGTCAAGCTCAGCTCTGGACACACAAACACAGATAGTTCTTTATTTAGACAGTTTGAGAAGCCACCAGAGGTGGCAGTAGTGAGTAGAAGATGTTGCCCGGCTGGGCTAGGATTCTCCAGGGCACTGGAACAGCGGTTTCTCTGGTAGCAGTGCTGTAGTGGAGAGAACTGAGAAAGTGAGTACAATAGAACCTTCACAGAGTCCCAAGTTTGAAAAAGCCCCGAGATAGGGAGAGCTGGACCTCGAGAAGCGAGTACCAGATCCCTGGAGGTAGAGAGATTTATTGGCAAAGTACTCACATAACGGTTCCACGTAAGAGATGGCACTGGCACTGGAACGGGGGCAGGCCCTCGAGGAGCGACAGCTCTGAGGAGTAGATGATAGTAGTACTCACTGATGGTATCTGTAGCGAATTCCTCCAAGTAGGAAAGGAGATGGATGCAAGCAGCGGGTTAGGGAACATGGACCCTCAAGGAGCGAGTACAGGTTACCTGACAACAATGTTAAAGAAGAAAAGAGGCCCCCGAGGAGCGGGTACCCCGTTAGCAGAAAGAGTCCAATAGAAGTTGGAAGGAAGAGTAGCTGGATAAGGAGAGCGAATCCCATCCGTAAGATTCCCCCTTGCTAACTCAATGGCTAGCAATAAACAATAGGCTTAAATATCCGGGCAGCGTGATGTCATCACAGGGGGACTCCCCTGAGGAACATGCCAATGAGGAAATAAGAATGAGGGCTGCGCGCACCCTAAGGTACCTAGAGAGCATGATGGGAAGTAGCGCCCAAACCGATCCGGGGACGCCGGAGAGGACGGCAGACGGACGCCGCGGCAGCCAGGCATCCATCAAGAGCAGGAGTAGTCGCAGACAAGGAAAGGTAGGTGAAGTGAAGCCATCGGGCAGTGACGGTCGCAACAGTACCCCTCTTCAAAGGGTGGTCTCCTCTGCAGGTACCAGGTTTTGGTTTCCAAGGATACGAGAGATGAAACTGATGGAGCATCTCTTTGTCAAGGATATTAGCCAGAGGCTCCCAAGAATTTTCTTCGGGGCCA
Organism: Rhinatrema bivittatum; assembly: GCF_901001135.1. Lineage (NCBI taxonomy): Eukaryota > Metazoa > Chordata > Amphibia > Gymnophiona > Rhinatrematidae > Rhinatrema > Rhinatrema bivittatum. The sequence continues at coordinate 319,165,880 of NC_042615.1, read as the reverse complement.
AAACCTTCCCACGAAAGAAGGTATGCCTTGTCTTCGGACATCAAGAACGGCTTCGACCTTGTATTCTAGGTCATCTTCTGCATTGATGGGAGATGGTTCCTGAGTCTTGGAAGAGAACTCACTGAGAACGTGTGGTTTCAAAAGTGAAACATGAAAAGCGTTGTGGATGTTTAATCCAGGTGGTAGCTTCAGACTGTAAGTGATGTTGCCAAGACGTCGGAGGATTGAAAATGGTTTAATGTAGTGAGGAGCAAATCGAGTGGAGGGTAACTTCAGTCTTAGGTGCTTAGTGGAAAGCCAGAATTTTTCTCCAGGTTGAAAGACAGGCGCTTTGGAATGGTGAGCGTCATAAAACCTTTTGGCTCGGTCACTCGCTTTAAGTAGCATTTCTTTCGTCTGAGTCCATAATTGATGGGTATTATCAGCAGTGGATTGAGCTGCTGGGGATGTCACTGAGAGTTTCAGTGGAAGTGGCAGTGATGGAGAACGTCCATATACCACTTCAAAAGGTTTGATCCAGTGGATGATGCTGGATGAGAATTAATGGCGAATTCAGCCCATGGTAACAGTTTGGCCCAGTTATTCTGATGGCAACTCACATAGGCCCGAATGAACTGTTTCAGGGTCCTATTCATCCATTCTGTTTGGCCATTTGATTGAGGATGATAGGCAGATGTATAATCTAGAGAGATGTCGAAAAGCTTGCACAAAGTGTTCCAGAATTTTGCTGTAAACTGTGATCCTCGATCCGAGACTATGTGCTTCGGTAGGCCATGAAGGCGAAAGATGTGGGTTATGAAGAGCTTTACAAGCTCCAAGGCTTGAAAGTAAGCTAGGCAGCGCCACGAAATGGGCCATCTTGCTGAAGCGGTCGACTGTGACCCAAATAGTATTCATACCTCCAGAGAGGGGAAGATCAACTACAAAGTCAGTAGCGATATGAATCCAGGGCTGTTCCAGAGCTGGAAGCGGTTGCAGCAATCCCCACGGTTGGTCAGAAGTAGGTTTGTGCTTGGCACAGTTGGCACAAGATGCTATGTAGGAGAGCGTATCTTCCTTGATAGTTGGCCACCAATAATACTTCTGGAGCTGCAGCAGGGTATGGCGTTGACCAGGATGGCCAGCCAGCTTGGAATCATGTGCCCAATAGAGCACTTTCTTCCTGAGGTGTTTAGGCACAATGGTTTTACCAGTGGGCACAGTATGAGTAGCTGCCAAGATGACTTTCTTTGGGTCGATTATATGCTGAGGTTCTTCTGGAACATCCTCTGAGAGAAAGGAGCGTGACAGGGCATCAGCTCTGGTATTCTTGTCTCCGGGGCGATATTTGAGCATGAAGTCAAAACGGTTAAAAAATAAGGACCATCTGGCTTGTCTATGGCTAAGACGTTGTTCATGGCGGAGATACTCTAGATTTTTATGGTCCGTAAACACGGTAATTTGATGTTGAGCGCCTTCGAGCCAAGGCTGCCATTCCTCAAATGCCAACGTAATATCCAGGAGCTCTTTGTCTCCGATCCCATAGTTCTTCTCTGCCAGAGAGAAATGTCAAGAGAAGAAAGAGCAGGGATGTAAAGATTTGGAGTCTCCGGTCTGGCTCAATACAGCTCCCACACTGACTCAGGAGCATCGACTTCCACGATGAATGGCTTGTTGGGGTCTGGATGATGCAGGCATGGTTCAGTGGAAAAGGCAGTCTTTAAATCCTCGAACGCAGATATGGCATCCGCAGACCATTTAGAAGCATTCGCCCCTTTCCGGGTCATAGCAGTTAAGGGCACAGTTAAGGAAGAATAGTTCTTTATAAAGCTTCTATAGTAATTAGTAAACCCCAAAAATCATCTCAGGGCCTTCAGGCTGGTAGATTAAGACCAATTTTTAATACTCTCTAATTTATGGGGATCCATCTGGAAGCCATCTTTAGATACAATGTAGCCAACAAAAGGCACAGAGTCCTTATGGAATTCGCACATGGATAGCTTGGTGTAGAGCCGATGTTCTCGAAGTCTTCGTGTTACTTGTTTGACGTCCTCTAGAAGAGTAGACAGGTCCTGAGAACATATCAGGATATCATCTAGGTACACTACGACACTCTTGTACTACAGGTCCCGCAAGATGTCGTTCATCATGTTCTGGAATACAGCGGGTGCGTTGCACAGGCCGAAGGGCATTACTAAGTACTCGAAATTACCATCCTGAGTGTTGAAGGCTGTTTTCCATTCGTCACCACTGCGAATGCGAACTAAGTTATAGGCTCCCTTCAGGTCAAGTTTCGAGAATATTTTGGCAGCTTGAAGCCAGTCGAACAGCTCTGAGATTAAAGGCAGGGGATATCGATCCTTGATCGTGATCTCGTTTAGACCTCGATAGTCGATACAAGGATGTAAAGTACCGTCCTTCTTCCCCACAAAGAAGCCTGTGCCGGCTGGAGACTTTGATGGTCTAATGAATCCTTTCTGTAAATTCTCCTCGATGCATCCTGCATTAGAATTAGGGCAACCCGACAGTGAGGTTCCAATAATTAGAAAAATAGTCCAAGTGTCTGTAACTAAAAACTCACCTGAGCTAAAAAATTCTAACTTATCTCTATCAATTAAAAAGCAGAATGAAAATACAAACAAAAAACAAACTTTGAAATGTTTGTATGCTAATGCCAGAAGTCTAAGAAGTAAGATGGGAGAATTAGAATGTATAGCAGTGAATGATGACATAGACTTAATTGGCATCTCAGAGACATGGTGGAAAGAGGATAATCAATGGGACACTGCTATACCGGGGTACAAATTATATCACAATGACAGAGAGGAGCACTCGGGAGGAGGTGTGACACTTTATGTCCGGGATGGCATAGAGTCCAACAGGATAAACATCCTGCATGAGACTAAATACAAAATTGAATCTTTATGGGTAGAAATCCCTTGTGTGTCGGGGAAGACTATAGTGATAGGGGTATACTACCGTCCACCTGGTCAAGATGGTGAGATGGACAGTGAAATGCTAAGAGAAATTAGGGAAGCTAACCAAATTGGTAGTGCAGTAATAATGGGAGACTTCAATTACCCCAATATTGACTGGGTAAATGTATCATCGGGACACGCTAGAGCAGGGGTCAGGAACCTTTTTGGCTGAGAGAGCCATAAACGCCACATATTTTAAAATGTAATTCCATGAGAGCCATACAATATGTTTAAAACTAAATACAAGTAAATGTGTGCATTTTATGTAAGATCACACTTTTAAAGTACAATAAGTCTCTGAAAATATTACACCAGGCCTTAAGACACCAATACATCTCCTATTAGGAAAACGGACCAAGTCAGGCTGCTATAGAGTCCTACACAGAAACTACACGCCAGCAGAAAACCTCACCTGAATCACGTGCTGTCCCTCACCTAACATAGAATAAAGAGACCAAAACGCATAACAAGAAGCATGCAGACAAAAACTGAATTGGAAACTGCAACAAGCCAGAGTCTCTGTATGCAGTGTAACAAAGGAAAAAAGAAACATCACACATCCTTATAAAACAAATCAAGAAATATAAAATCATCAGCAGTAAAACTGTACTAACAAAAAGAACATATTTCGAAACAGCTGATGAGTGGAATATCCAATAATTAAAAACTCATATAAAACATTTCCAGATACCAACAAAATATTTCAAAATAGCAGACACAAAGATCCAGTAATGAAAAATAATAAGGATACAAAAATTTTTTTGCTCTGCATACCTGGGAACGTTTGATATCCAGGTGTCCTGAGATTGTTCTGAATTAGCAGGAGGGGTGGGGTGGTTTGCTTGGAACTTTCTCCTCTCTCAGTCACATACCAGCGCTCTCTCTCACACTGGCTCTCAATGACACACCTATACACACATGCTCTCAGTCACTCACATATACAAATGTTTTTTCTCTCTCACTTATATAGGCTCTTAATTACACATTTACACACATGCTGTCTATCTTTTCACGCTTACACACACACAGGCTTTCAATCACATAAATACATGCTGTCTTTTTCTCTCACACACAGACTCTCATTCACATGCTTACAAACATGTCCTCTCTTCTCTCATTTACACACAGGCTCTCAATCACATACTCACATGCTCCCTCACCTAAATCAGCTCTCAATCACACACAGACACACATGGTCTCTCTCTCTCATTTAAACACAGGCTCTCAATCACATACTCACATGCTCCCTCACCTAAATCAGCTCTCAATCACACAGACACACATGGTCTCTCTCTCTCATTTAAACACAGGCTCTCAATCACATACTCACATGCTCCATCACCTAAACCAGCTGTCAATCAGACACAGACACACATGATCTCTCTCTTACTTATACACACAGGCTCTTAATCATACATACACATGATCTCTCTCACACACAAAGGATCTCAATCATACACACATACTCTTTCAAACAAACAGGTTTTCAATTACAAACTTACACATACAGGTTCCCAATGGTAAACTTACATTCATGCTCTCTCTCTCACAGGCAGGATCTCAATCACAGACATACTCTCTTTCACATATACAGGCCCTCAATCATTCACATACATGCAATCTCTCACTCACACACACAGGATCTCAAACACACATGCTTGCTCGCTCATTCACTCTCTCTCTCCCCCCCCGGAACTCGCGGCAGCAGCAGCCACCTCCCAACGCTAACCTCCTTCATTTTCAGCCCTCGCGGAGGCGAAGGCGGAGTCCCATCGGCCGCGGTTGAAGATTTTCATTTTCCTCCGAGCCGCGCTGCAGTCTTCTTCCCGCGCAGGCACCCGATGCTCTCCACTTCCTCTTCCGGGCCGCGGGAAGAAGAGAGCACCGGCGTGCTCTCTTCTTCCCGCGGCCCGGAAGAGGAAGTGGAGAGCATCGGGTGCCTGCGCGGGAAGACCCGCGCAGGCACCCGATGACTCCAGCGCTGGCACCCGGCTGACACCCGATGACTCCCGCGCAGGCACCCGGATGACTCCAGTCGGCGTGCTCTCTTCTCCTCCCCCCCGCGGCCCGGAAGAGGAAGTGGAGAGCATCGGGTGCCTGCGCGGGAAGAAGAGACCACACTAGCGTGGTCTCTTCTTCCGCGCAGGCACCCGATGCTCACCACTTCCTCTTCCGGGCCGCGGGTGGGGGGGAGGAGAAGAGAGCACGCCGGTGCCGCTGACTCCAGCTGTCCTGCCGCGTTCCGCCTGGGCTGACAGCATTTTAAGCCCGGGCGGCGGAGGACCGGGGAGCAGTTGGGTCAGCGGGGAACCGCGAAGTATGGCGACACGTGTCTGCGAGCCAGATGCAGCCCTCAAAAGAGCCATATCTGGCTCGCGAGCCATGGGTTCCCGACCCCTGCGCTAGAGAGATAATGTTCCTGGATGGAATAAATGATAGCTTTATGGAGCAATTGGTTCAGGAACCGACGAGAGAGGGAGCAATTTTAGATCTAATTCTCACTGGAGCACAGGACTTGGTGAGAGAGGTAACGGTGGTGGGGCCGCTTGGCAATAGTGATCATAATATGATCAAATTAGATTTAATGACTGGAAGAGGAACAGTGTGCAAATCCAAGGCTCTCGTGCTAAACTTTCAAAAGGGAAACTTTGATAAAATGAGAAAAATTGTATGAAAAAAACTGAAAGGAGCAGCAACAAAAGTAAAAAATGTCCAAGAGGCGTGGTCATTGTTAAAAAATACCATTCTAGAAGCATAGTCCAGATGTATTCCACACATTAAGAAAGGTGGAAAGAAGGCAAAACGATTACCGGCATGGTTAAAAGGGGAGGTGAAAGAAGCTATTTTAGCCAAAAGATCTTCATTCAAAAATTGGAAGAAGGATCCAACAGAAGAAAATAGGATAAAGCATAAACGTTGGCAAGTTACATGTAAGACATTGATAAGACAGGCTAAGAGAGAATTTGAAAAGAAGTTGGCTGTAGAGGCAAAAACTCACAGTAAAAGCTTTTTTAAATATATCCGAAGCAGAAAGCCTGTGAGGGAGTCAGTTGGACCGTTAGATGATCGAGGGGTTAAAGGGGCACTTAGAGAAGATAAGGCCATCGCAGAAATATTAAATGATTTCTTTGCTTTGGTGTTTACTGAAGAGGATAGGCGGCGATGTCCTTTCGTGGATTGCAAACTGGCTAAAAGACAGGAAACAGAGAGTAGGATTAAATGGACAATTTTCTCAGTGGAAGAGAGTGGACAGTGGAGTGCCTCAGGGATCTGTATTGGGACCCTTACTTTTCAATATATTTATAAATGATCTGAAAAGAAATACGACGAGTGAGATAATCAGATTTGCAGATGACACAAAATTGTTCAGAGTAGTTAAATCACAAGCAGATTGTGATAAATTGCAGGAAGACCTTGTGAGACTGGAAAATTGGGAATCCAAATGGCAGATGAAATTTAATGTGGATAAGTGCAAGGTGATGCATATAGGGAAAAATAACCCAAGCTATAATTACACAATGTTGGGTTCCATATTAGGTGCTACAGCCCAAGAAAGAGATCTAGGCATCATATTGGATAACGCATTGTGCCGTTCAGTGTGCTGCGGCAGTCAAAAAAGCAAACAGAATGTTGGAAATTATTAGAAAGGGAATGGTGAATAAAACGGAAAATGTCATAATGCCTCTGTATCGCTCCATGGTGAGACCACACCTTGAATACTGTGTACAATTCTGGTCGCCGCATCTCAAAAAAGATATAATTGCGATGGAGAAGGTACAGAGAAGGACTACCAAAATGATAAGGGGTATGGAACAGCTCCCCTATGAGGAAAGACTAAAGAGGTTAGGACTTTTCAGCTTGGAGAAGAGACGCTGAGGGGGGATATGATAGAGGTGTTTAAAATCATGAGAGGTCTAGAATGGGTAGATGTGAATCGGTTATTTACTCTTTCGGATAGTAGAAAGACTAGGGGGCACTCCATGAAGTTAGCATGGGGCACATTTAAAACTAATCGGAGAAAGTTCTTTTTTACTCAACGCATAATTAAACTCTGGAATTTATTGCCAGAGGATGTGGTTAGTGCAGTTAGTATAGCTGTGTTTAAAAAAGAATTGGATAAGTTCTTGGAGGAGTCCATTACCTGCTATTAAGTTCACTTAGAGAATAACCACTGCCATTAGCAATGGTAACATGGGATAGACTTAGTTTTTGGGTACTTGCCAGGTTCTTATGGCCTGGATTGGCCACTGTTGGAAACAGGATGCTGGGCTTGATGGACCCTTGGTCTGACCCAGTATGGCATGTTCTTATGTTCTTATGTTGCCTTGCTTCAGCTGCACCAGAGCAGAACCAGCAACGGTCACTCGAGCAGGATCATCAAAAACAGATTTAAACAAATCCAGAAAACTGTCAATATCCTGCAGAATTGGATCCTTATGTTCCCACAGCATTGAGGCCCAAGACAAGGCCTTTCCATCAAGATAAGATAGAATATAAGTAGTCTTGGCATAGGCTGTGGGGAAGTGAGAGGGCTGTAATGCAAAATGCATGCAGCACTGATTTAGAAAACCTCTAATTCTTTGAATCTCTCCAGAGAAATGAACTGGAGCAGCCAGAGGTACCATAGTCTTTATAGTTACTTCAGGTAACTGACCTTCATTACTAGAAGCAGCGCTTGATTTTTCAGTGCGTGCAGCTGATAAAAAGCAGAAGTGAGTTTCTCCAATGCGTCCTGTTGTTCAGCAATGCGCAGGGCCAGGCCGGGAATGGCCTGCAAGGCATTGAGCTGTGCTGGATCCATGGAGTTAGCAATCTGTTATAGTTAGTGAGGTTTTGGGTGGACGGACACTGTGGCAGCTGACCAAGCCCATGGGGGGAAGTCCCGTGAGGGGCCACAGGTCAGGCTCAGCTCTGGACACACAAACACAGATAGTTCTTTATTTAGACTGTTTGAGAAGCCACCAGAGGTGGCGGTAGTGAGCAGAAGATGTAGCCCGTCTGGGCTAGGATTCCCCAGGGCACTGGAACAGTGGTTTCTCTGGTAGCAGTGCTGTAGTGGAGAGAATTGAGAGAGTGAGTACAATAGAACACTCACAGAATCCCAAGTTTGAAAAAGTCCCGAGATAGGGAGAGCTGGACCTTGAGGAGCGAGTACCAGATCCCTGGAGGTAGAGAGACTTGTTGTCAAAGTACTCACACAGCGGTTCCACGTAAGAGATGGCACTGGCGCTGGAACGGGGGCAGGCCCTCGAGGAGCGAATACCTGGTTCCAGGGAGACAGCTCTGAGGAATAGATGATAGTAGTACTGATGGTGTCTGTAGCGAAGCAAAGAGCCCCCAAGGAGCAGGTACCCTGTTAGCAGAAAGAGTCCAATAGAAGTTGGAAGGCAGAGTAGCTGGGTACGGAGAGCGAATTCCATCCGTAAGTTTCCCCCTTGCTAACTCAATGGCTAGCAATAAGCAGTAGGCTTAAATATCCAGGCAGCATGATGTCATCACAGGGGGACGCCCCTGAGGAACATGCCAATGAGGAAATAAGAATGAGGGCCGCGCAGCACACGCGCCCTACGGTACCTGGAGAGCATGGCGGGAGGCAGCGCCCAAGCCGGTCCGGGGACACCGGAGAGGACGGCAGACAGACGCCGCGGTAGCCAGGCGTCCATAAAGAGCAGGAGCAGTCACAGACAAGGAAAGGTAGGTGGAGTGAAGCCGTTGGGCAGCGATGGTCGCAACCCCATCCAAACAATAATGATGCCATATAGAGTTTGTAGAGTAGATGAAGTTACATATACCCAGGGCCGGAGGAACCACTAGGCCTGTGCCTAGGGTGCCGAGACTTAGGGGGCGCCGTGGCAGGCAGTAGAATTTTCAAAGGGCAAAAAGTGCCCTTTCAAAATTCTGCCAGCCCCTGACTCGCCCTGCCTCCCCCCCAGTGCCACCCTCCCGACGTGCCCCCTGGTGGTCCAGCAGAGGGCCCGGGAGTGATCTGCTAATCCCGGGGCCTCGGCTGCCACTAAGCAAAATGGCACCAATGACCTTTAGCCCCTACCATGTGACAGGGGCCAACCAATGGCACCTGTAGCCCCTGTCACATGGTAAGGGCTGAAGGCCACCAGCGCCATTTTGGTTAGTGGCATGAGGGCCCTCCACTGGACCCCCAGGGGGGGCGTCAGGCAGGTGGCACTGGGGGGGAGGCAGGAGGCAGGGCGAGTCGGGGGCTGGCTGCCTGCCGCGACACCCCCTAAGTCTCGGCACCTGGTCTCCGGCTGCGCCGATCTTCCTTTCTTTGGCCACATGATCAGTTAGACTGGCTGCGCCGATCTTCTTTCTGTGTGTGTGTATGTAATGTGTATGTGAGAAAGGAATGGAGCTTCTGTTTGGGTGTATGTGATGTGTATGTGAGAAAGAAATGGAGCTTTTGTGTATGTGAGAAAGGAATGATGCTTCTGTGTGTGTTTATGCGGTATGTATGTAAGGAATCTGCCAGTTTAAAAAAATTAAATGTGATAATACATATACCGCAACTTTTGAAAAGTTGGATGAAAGATGAAATTACTGAATTTTAAGCATCCCTCTTCTGGAAAATAAAATTTAACAAAGTGGGTAGAGACAAATACTAAAGCAAAAAAAAAATTAAAGTATTTAAAATGTTCATTTCAGCAAAATCACAAATTTAAGATACTGATGCCAGGTGGGGTTTTGTTTTGTTTTTTTTGGAAGCATAATTTAAGCATGAAGACTAGAATAGTTCCAATCTGAAACAGTTTTGATTTTTTTTTTTTTAAGCTTTTAGAAAATGTATATTTTTAAATGACTAAGACTGGAATCTTCCCATTTAAAAGGGAAGCTGACTAAGGATGTCTTTCTGTTCCATATCTCCCACAAGAATAATCAAACGACTGATAGTTTGAAGAAAGACACTTGCTTTATTGCCTGAAAGCGTAAAACAAGCTGTACGGTGTGGGTTCCTTGGGAGGACAGAACCTGAAGGAAGGGTGTCATTTCGCCTTCTGATAGGAATGTGGTTTTCTTATTTAATGGTTGGGAGCATCCCTTTCACTTTTAGAAAAAAGTGAAAAATGCTGCAAGTCTGAAAGCAAGGTGCTTCTGTGAGAGTGTAATGTGTATGTGAGACAGGGAGGGTAGTATGTGATGTCTGCTGTTTGAAATATTTTATTGGTGTTTGGTAAAGCTTTCAAAATTTGCATGAGTCTTTAATTATTGGATATTCTATTCATCAGCTGTTTTGAAATTATTTTATTTGTATGATTTTATAATTATGATTAATGATTTATATATCTTGATTTTATTGCTTTTCACAAGGAATGGTGAAATTTTTGTTTTCCATTGTTACACTGTATAGAGTCTGGCGTGATGCGTTTTACAGTTCAGTTTTTGTCTGCACATTTCTATTTATACTTTATGTGGCTTTATTCTGTATTTGGTGAGGGTTTGTGTTCTGCATGCAAAGACTGAGATGAAGCATTCTTTTAGCATGTGGTTTCTTTGTAGGGATCTGTAGTAGCTTGGCCTGTTCTGTTTTCCTGATAGGAGGTGTATTGATATTTTAGATTCTGGTGTAATATTTTTGGTATTCTTTTTCATAGGTAAGGTTGTTATTCTTTGAGTGTTGGCAGATAGTGCTGTGTTGATACGGGAGGACCATGCCGAAATATATCACAATAGGTATGATGCCATATGAATTCCAAGATGCAAAGTTTTCTTGTTGGCATCACAACAGTGCATGAAATTATCACAACAACCTCTATATTAATTTTACCTCAGAATGTCATTTTTCATGTAAAATATGTTATAAATGCATAATTTTAAATTGTGTATGGGAGGGGGCACCAGACTGTAAGATTTGCCTAGGGTGCCTAATACCCTTGCACCGGCCCTGCATACACCCAGTAGAAACTATGTGCCAGACATATGGTAATACATAGGGCTTGTAAAATTTTCTAAGAAATACTTTGCTCTGAAAGAAGGTTCTCTTCCTTAGAGATTAAAAAAAACCAAAAAAAAAACAGGTACAATGAATAAAAGCAAAGGCCAAAAGATAACACATCCAGGCTTTTGATGATGATTTCATCATCTACATATTTCTTGCTTTCCAAACACCCAAGATATAACTTCTGGACATGGGATAGCTGCAGATTGCATGTCATCAGGGACAGGCAGGATCAGGGTCAGATATTAATCACATTGAAAGTTATAGGGAGAAATGCTGGATCAGCTCTGAAAATCCATGAGGACATGGAGCCCGCTGCTATCCCATTAATAGACCACCTCTGAACACACGCCTAAGTGGAAAAAATATATCACTACATTATAGTTGTCAATCATGCAAAATATAGCATACTTATGTACATTTACTATCAATTTTTACAATATACACACATATATTTCATGCTTGTAGAAAAAAACCCAATTAGTGCAGAAGTTGGTATATTTTCAAACATGTGCATGTAAATGAAAATACTAGTTTTTAGATTCCTCCATCAGTTTGCCCAGAACTCCAACTCTTCCTCCAAGTCTTCCTCTACTACTCAATAAACAAGACTGATATCATGCAAGATAATTAATTGGTGTAAAATTATACAAGTTGCCAAATGTACACATGTAGATTGCTTTTAAAATAACAATTTATAAGTGTAGGTGTAAGCCATGCCCCTTTTTTCGCACATACATTTGCACACGAAGCTGCATATACATGCATATTTTGCCTGTTTATAAAATATGGAATATGCATTGATGTTTACATACATACATAAATACTCATTTTTCCACATGTAAATTTTTGAAATTTCACTCCAATGAGCATAAATCCAAACTCTGCCCCCTGGTCAAGGGAACACATTTTCCTTCTTCTAAGAAACACAAAGGAGCAGTTGAGCAGCCGCGGTCAAAGCCAGTGGTGATAGTGATGGGATAACATTGACACGATAGCTTGGGAATAGGATGGTCTTTGTGGAGTTACCTGCTGCTGTCTTATGAAGAGTAGTGGAGGTAGCTGTGGTGGATGTATCAGGAAGAATTTTAGCAAACTCATTACACAGATACAGAGGAAGTACAAATAGCCATACTGCTCCTGGGGAAAGCTAGATTATTTGCAGGTTGTGATTCCCTTTATTGGATAATACAAGATGACTTTGTACATGACCTTATGAGATATATATGGCCCCTTGTTCAGATGTCAATATGGGATCATATACAACAACATCTTCAGGTAATTTTTATGATAGTTCAATGCAAGATATCACAATTATTACTACTACTATTACTACTAAAGATTTATGTAAAGCTACTAGGTGTAATTACACATAAGAGATAATCATTTCTCTGTAGAGTTTAAAATCTAATCAAGGTAGACAGACAAGATAACTAAGCTTTAAGGATAATGAGGAGAAAAAACCTACACAGAATACAGACTCAGAGGAAGGGTATTTTATTTTTGCTTATTTGAGAGCTAAATCCTTTCCCACACATTTTCTTTTTTCTAATGCTGCTGTTCCTGCTGGCACTCATTTTGGCATCTTCCCATATTGTTGTTCTTAGTACATAATTACATACAGTATTATACTGTCAGAGTGTTACTGCCAATGTTGCTTATTGTATGCCTGCTGGCAGCTAAGCATTAAGATATGAAACAGAAAGAAAATAGCCTGACACACTATAACAATAACAGGATTCATTTAATTATTACTCAAATACCCATTGAATTCAAATACCTTTCTCAGGGTAGAGCATATACAAAGATCTTATATACTAAAGCAGAACCCAAAATCTGCTCTTATGCTATTCGACATGTTTTCAAAAATCACATATTTATGATGCCATCAACATATGGTGCACTGATACCAAAATCTAGTATCACCGTTGTCTTGCAATTAATCTGCCCTCTCTGGAATATGTCTTTACAGATGAGAGTCTTTCCACATCCTGAATCCAGCAGGGCTTGGGTGGTGAAGCTCATTCAGCCCAACTGAGATCACCAAGTCTGAAATTCTCCTTCGTGGTCCATCCACCAAATGACAGATTTGCATCTTTGCAAAAGTACATGCTCACTCGCACTCCCACTCTTCATTCTCAATTTAGAGACAATCCTTGACAACATGCTCTTTTACTCCATAATTGGAGCACACCTGGGAAACTTGTTCTGCTTTGATTTCAACAATTCCTACAATAAATTTGTCATTCCTTTCCTTTGTTTTACTGCACTATCCCTGGAGGAACTTCACTAGCTTGTACTCCCATTCTAGTTCTTCAAGTCATTGGCAATCCTCAACAACATGGGCTTCTGCCACACAGTAGGAATATTCCCGCAAGGCTTGCTTCATTTTCACTTTACCATTTCCTACAGAGGGTTTTTCATTTTCTTCTTTGTTATGGGGCAACACTCTTTCTCACGTCCATTCCCAGCACAAACTGAGCTAAAGGAAAAAGTGTCCGATTACTACTCAGGTGGACAGGCACCTCAGAGACTTCTTTCCTCCTCTGATTCCGCAGTCATCTGTGCTTTGATATGCTCTCTTGTTAGTTTATGCTTTAGCCTCTACTGCTGTCTCTGTTACCAGGTTGACATCCATGGCTTCACTTCCTTAGTATTAACAATCTCTGGCCAAATGACCTCTTCTTCCACAATTGAGACAATATGGGGAACCTGGGGGGCTATGACCTAAGAACAGAACCAGTGCTGCCCTGCTCTGAGGACCATTGCCGGGGCCCTGCATTCTCACTGCTATGCCAGGGAGCCTGGGAGGGTCATCTTTCTAGTTTCTGCACTAATTCTGGAATCAATTGAGCCTGGTGGAAGGCATCCACCACTGCCAACGCTTTCTCCCAAATTGACGGGCGCTCAAGCCAGCGAAAGCACATGAACGGGCGTGCGTGACATCACGGCGTACGTCACGCACACCCGTCCATGTGCTTTCGCTGGCTTGAGCGCCTGTGCACTACGGGCGTGCGTTCGTCCGTCTTCACCGGCGGGGGCCGCTGGAAGCCACTTTTGCCGCCGGCTGCCCCCGCCGGAGGGGGCAGCCGCTTCGGGAGGAGGGTATTTTAGGTTTTACATATTTTACATGTCGAGTCGCTTCGGGAGGAGGGGATTTTAGGTTTTACATATTTTACATGTCGAGTCGCTTTGGGAGGAGGGGATTTTAGGTTTTTAGGTTTTCTTTTGGGGGAAAGTTTTTAGGTTTTCTTTGGTTAAAGTTGGGATCCACTTCCTGGTGCCTGTCATTTCAAATGTCATTTGAAATGACAGGTACCAGCGCACCCAGGATACTGTATAGGCGCTGTATTAGCACCTATACAGTAAAATGGATTGCGCTTCATGGACGCGCGTTGGACGCGGCTTGAATTTGCATGCGATTTTAATACAGTATCAAGCGGTAGGTGAGCCAGACTGTGCGTGCGGCAAATGCGGGTGCGCCCGGCACTAACGCAGCTCTTCCTACCGCTCCTTACTGTATCGGCCTGTTGGTGATCAAACCTGGTTCTCCTGCAGGGCAGTACATGTCACTGTCACTGGGACATCAAGCTGGTGCCTCCTCCCCTCTCCCACAAAAAAAAAGTCAATTTTCATTGAAATCCAATAACCTCTAATGCAAAAGGCTGAAAATCAATTGTTTCATTTATTTATTTATAGATGTTTGATAATCAGTCTTTTACCAAGAATGGCCTCACAGTGGTTACAGTTAATTTAAAACAACAATTGCAATTGAAATAAACTTACAGTGGTGATCAAATTCACAGCAGGGTAAATAGCTTCAGGCCCTTGCTCAGAAGCAGAGGAAGCTAGATCAATGGGGAATAGTGTCTCTGCAGGGAAGGGCCTGGCTGAAAAGCCATGCCTTGGCTTTTTTTGCTGGAAGTAAGTAGACAAGGTTCAAGTCGTAGGAGCAATGCTACCTTGTTCTAGATGTTTAGTGCCTAATGGCTGAAGGCTGCAGTCTAGTGCAGGACAATCTGGCAGTGGTCAGAGGACGCGATGAAAGAAGAACCGGGTAAGAGAATTGGAGATTTTTGTGGGTGTGTAGGAGAAGGGAAGTTGGGAGAGGTACTCGCGTGCTTAGTCATGCACTTGTAAGTGAAACTAGAGAGTTTTGAATGTTATCCTGCTTTCAACTGGGAGCCAGGGCAGTAGATGGAATATTGAGTCAGGCTTATTCTGCTTTTTTTTTTTTCTATAGCCATTCTGAATCTTTTTCTTTGATTCTCTTTCCTCTGGGCGTTTTCCCAGTTTATTTAACCCTTATAAATTTTAATTGGAACACATCTTTTTTATGATGGTGTAAATCAAAATATATCTCACTTGCTTTGCTTCTAATGCTAATGTGTTCTTATGTCTCCATTGTAAGTGGTTTATTGGTCCTGCCATTATGTTGTTTACCCCCTGGTCACCAGGGGAGGAAAATAATAACGTTTTTTTGAAACAAATATTGAATCCCTTTTAAATCATATGCTCTATTACTGCTTGAGCTTCTAAATGTGTCTCCTGGCATCTGTTTATATTATTGCAAGCAGAAAACAACAAAAACAAAAATCTGGGTGCCATGGAGCAGGAATTACACCTATATAATGCTTAACTAGTAGTTGAGATTGGTTTCAAAGAGCAGGATGCAAAAGCACCAATGAAAGAAATTAAAAGGAAAAGAGTAGTAATGTGTAATCAGCGCTATAGCACAAGAGGTCTCTTTCTCACAGCCATGTGGCCAGTGAGCTGCTATGTAGTTAAGCTCGTTGGGGATCATGTGTAAGATAGTGGTTTGTGGACCAAGAGCTGTGGTTGCCTGAGGATCCACAGGATTGAGAAATGCAGTCACGTCAACATTTGCTCCAGAGGCAGATGCTGCAGACAGTTCAGGGGTAAGAGACAGTGACAGAACAACAGGGGGCTCAAAGCAATCAGGCTCTTGAGTCTGCGGGGCATCACCATCTTATTCTTTAGTAAAGCAGGATAAGTGCTCCAATGGCTTTCTTTTAGGAAGGACAAATGCTCTTCTGCAGTCCTGCTGGCTAGGCCACTAAGTCAAGAAACCAGGTTGGCCATATCAGGTCATGCTGATATTTTAAGTTTTTATTGATATGACGACCCATTGGGATCAGCACGATAAAGCCTTGTCTTGAACCCTGTGAGCTAGGATAGGAAAGGTCGTGGAGGGAGGGGAAGCACCGTTTAAGAACAGCTCCTCCACTGCCTTTGCTGGAATGGCCAGCCCCCTGATTCTTATAATAGCAGCCTGCATCAATTGTAGGTGTTGGCATTTTGGATAAGAGTAGGAGTTATGTTCTCCTGCTTGGGTCTGGGTTTCAGACCCTGGGCCAATACTCAAGTGGGAAGGGGGTCAGCGCCTGCCTGGGTGCTGGTTCTACTTTTGATTAAAGTTTTTTGATGTTTTGAGTGTTTCTGTTTTCCCCTGTGAGAGCCTTGGTACCTCTGGCTGGGGGAAATCGGGGTATCTGCCAGATAGGTTAGATCAAGAGGTAGGGAAGATTCCAAATGGTGACTCGCTGCAGGGGGATTTGTATGAAGATTTTTTTCAAAGTTCCCAGGACGAACTCTCCTGCCTGAAGAGGGGACATCTGTAGAGAGATATTGTGTTCCTGCTACCGGACGTTTCCTAAGATAAATCCTATTGAGACAACTGAAGAAGAGAACTGTAAGTAAGATCTAAATTCCTATTCTGAGGACACCCAATGGAGACTTCACCCTGGGACAGAGACACTTTGGGAGACTGTGCAGAGACTGTAATTCTTTCTGCCAATCCGTATATTTGAAAGGAGGTTTCCATCCCATCTAAAGATACCCTACCCAACTGGGAACCTTGCTTGTCTAAACTATAAAGGATGAGACTGTCCCTGCCCAGTACTGAGAGACACTTGCACAGATAAATTGGAGGACTGTAAATGTTACCTTTCATACAAAGAACTGATGTGAACAGTACTATTTGCTATTTAAGAACTCTGACAGTAAAGATTTAATTTTGGGTACTCAATCCGAGCCTCCAGATTCTTTTGTTGGCACTCACATTCTTTGATGTGGAGAGAGACCTGTTAGCCCTCACCCAGGGCAACAAATTTGGAGTCACCCCAGACATCTTGGGCCCTGGGGGATTTAGTCCTTCCCTCTACTGGAAAGTACCCTGTCCTGGGGCCCTTGGACTGTGTCGGAGTGAGAGAAAGAAAGAGGATTGGCCCCAAGACCCTCATGTGCTCCTGCCCTCCTGGGCCCTAAACCAGAGAGGGGGGTTACATTTATATGTAGAAACTATGAGGTCTCCACTTGATGGCCCTAGTTCCCAGTGTGGCAGACCCTCCTGATCTGGCCACCAGATGGCACTGTCCCCATCCTTAGAACACACTTTGTAAGGAGCCATCCATGCCCTTCAGTCCCTCCTACCTGGAGAGTCTGGATTGGATGCCTGAACACTGTTTAGCCCTGCCATTTTAAGATACTTGGGGGATCAGTTTGAGGAAGCAGTTAAGGAGTAAAGATGTATTTTTTCCACACTCTGCTGGGGCCTCCCAGCTTCATCCTAAGGAGTTAATTTTAGAAGTGACATCTCCCAGTGCACTCCCTGCCTGAGGGTCCTTTTTATAATTTACAGAAAGAGAGACTTTTATAATCCTGATACCCTTTAGGGGCAAAAGGGCTCTCACCAGGGGACCAAAGACCTGTGAGCCCACTCTAAACCCTAGGTAGGCAAGCACTAGTGATGGATCCTGCTGTGAGAGAGAGAGAGTGAAGGCAGAAGAGAGATCCATTTTAAACTTTAAAATATTTTTTGGACTCAAGAAGAATGGGGAGGTTTTGGGATCCCACCTTCCACACTGGGATTTCAGAACGGAGAACTTGCTTGATTAATTACCACTAACTTTTCCTCAAGAAAAGTTCCCCCAGAAAGATCAGAGAATAAGGATGAAAGAACCTTTTAAGAAGGAAGAATAAGAACAGGAGCCCCCATCCGGATCTCTACCATCAAAGGACCAGGATGGGCTAGGAGTCTGAGAAAAAGTTGGCTGAAGGTAGGATTTTAGCAGTAAAGTTGAGGACACCTCCACTAGGATTCCTGCACAGCTGCTGGGAGAGTTTAGCGCATTTAAAATCACCATGGGCTCTACCCAAAGGTCTGGTAAAAGGACACCTACCTTCCCAGGATCATACCTGTATCGTCAGTCAGATATAAATTCACAATTCTGGGTAATGGACTTTAATTTCTGAGTATTAATCAGTAAACTTTTTATTTAACGCCCAGACTTGATCCTGTCTGCGTTATTACAGCCTCTCACCTCATGGAAAGCACCAGATGACTACGCGCAAACTGGTGACCTTTTCTCATTGTCTGGTCCACAAGCAAGAGCTTCCCCCAGTAAGGAGCCCCCCCAGGAATTAAGAGCATGGGATGGAATGGTTAGCCGGAGCAGCCCCAGAAGAAATAAATGAGTCATGTGCCTCCAGGAGGTACAATCCTCCAAAAAAAAGGGGTTACATCAGCCTTTGGATAGACAGCAGCTATTCAATTCAGCACCTTTCCCAGAGGTTGCCTGGAATTGGAGGTCCTTTAGGGGAGGGGAGGGGGCCAGTCCAAGTTAGGGTGAGGCAGTGTAGCTTTGCTTCCATGAAGGAAGGAAGTGCTTTTAGTGCACTCTCCAAGTTAGGCCCCCAATCTAGCACAGAGACGGAGAGATTCTGCCCTGCCATTCTTAGTGATAGACTGGAGGGAAGAGGGCCGTAGAGAGATTGTTTTTTTTTTTTATTTTTGCTCAAATCTTTGCTGTTTTAAATCTCTGCCTTCTTGGAGGCAGAAGTCCCCTCTCCAGAGGTGCAAGAGGTGTCTTTACATCCCTCCGTCCATCCAGAGGAGGTTGCAGAGACCTGGCAGTTAAGGCAAGAATTGTTTTTGGCAAGATAAGTGTTTTACCATCATTTGAGAAGTATTTGGCTCCCCCCTTCCTTTCCCAGAACTGCTGGACTGTAAGAAATGTTCCAGTAAAGGCCCTTCCCCCAGGAGGGTCAGCCTTCCCCTCCACAGAGAAGAATCCATCCCTTGGAGACAGAAGAGTTGGGGAAATGGCCAGGAAGCTAACATAGTTTAAGAAATTATTTTATGGTCCTTTGGAATCCATACCTTTCCCAAACAAGGGTTATATATATTCTGCCTTTTGTGACAGGCCAACCGCTTCTAAGCAGATTACATTCAGGCATTGTAGGTATTTTTCCTGATTCCAGAAGGTTTACAATCAAAGGGCCACATTTACTAAACTTTTCTCCCCAAAGATAAAGAATGGGAGAAAAGCCTTAGTAAATGAGGCCCTAAGTTGGCATCTGAGGCAATGAAGAAACAACTGACTTGCCCAAGATCACAAGGATTTGAATCTTGGCCTTCCAGATTACCAACCTGTTGCTCTAACCACTAGGCAACTTCTCCCTAACCTTAACCCTAGCTCTAACCCTACCCCTAATCCTAGCGCTATCCCTAACCCTAACTCTAGCCTCAACCCTTTCCTTAACCCTAACCCTAGCCCTAAACCTAACATAACCTTAGCCCTAAACCTCTAATCTAAGCTTTATCCTAAAACTAAATTTAAATTTAACCCTATTCCTAAACTCTAACCCTAGCCCTAGTCCTAACCCTTATCCTAGTCCAACCCTAGCCCTTTCCCTTGCCATAAAACTAATCCTTTCCTCGATAATCCTAACCCTTGCTTTATCCCTAATCCTAATGCTAGCCCTAACCCTAATGTAACCCTACCTCTAAATCTAACCTCTTACCCTTATGATAACCGTATCCCTAACCCTAACCTTTGCCTTATCCCTAATCATAATCCTAGTCCTAATACTAACCTTAGCCCTAACCCTTATCCTATTCCTATTCCTAACCCTAGCCTTAGCCTTATCCCTTGCCATAATGCTAATCCTATCCATAATCCTAACCCTTGCTTTATCCTTAATCCTAATGCTAGCCCTAAACTTAATATAACCCTAGCTCTAAATCTAACCTCTAACCCTTATCATAACCGTATCCCTAACCCTAACCCAACCCTTGCCTTATCCCTAATCTTAACTCTAACTCCAACCCTAGCCCTAGCCTTAACTGTATCCTTAACCCTAAATCTAACCTAAACTTTACCCTAATTCTTGCCTTAGCCCTATCCTTAGCCTTAACCCTAACTCTATCCCTAACCCTAACTCTAACCTGTCCCTAATTATCAAAGGAGATGGAATGTGTGGTCAGGATAGGTGCAAAAGTATTAGGTACCCAAATTATGCTTTCAGCCTTCCTCCTCCCCCTCGCCTGTTAACATTCAGGCCCATAGGCCACCCCTACTCCACAAGATTCTGATAATTAAACTCAACAATTATGATGACCCACATTATCACCCTTCCAAGAACAATCCTGTAAAACTCATTAATGGACATAGGGAGGACAATTTTCAAAAATCATTAATGTGGGTAAATACTGATTTACCCAGTAAAAATGACTTTTTGAAAATTGCTCATCCTAGAATCACCTACAAATATGCACAATTCAAAGGGAAATTATGTTTGTAGTTTCAATTTAAGAAATGGTGCAAAGCCCACAAGTAAAAGTGCTGCAAACTTTTCACCAAAAGGTACAGTTTTAAAAATTACTCAATACTTTAAAATATTAAACTTTGTTTCATATATATGTATATACATAATACAAATATCTTTCAGAAATCATGTCACAGTGTGTGATGAATATGTCATCTGTGATTTTTTTATTGTAGATCAAAAGAAAAAAGATCCAGCAATATACAAAATGAATACATTAAAAGAAATCCACACCACATTGGCTGAAGATGGTCATCAAAATATTTAGATGGCATCTCTGGCTGGTCTGATCTATGTTTCCCCTTACTACTCACCATACAAACATTTAAAATTTGTTAATCACTTCAGAAACATCCTTCATTTCTAGGCCTATTGCAAAATAACACAAAACTCTGCAAATAGGTTACTCAGAAACTATATACAAACCTATCATATCAAAACAGCACCAACTCCCAAAACTCAAACAGCAACAACCCTACTATGAGAAGGCAACAATGTAAATATTACAACAGGCCTTAGGACAGCACTACTATTTTTCCTAGCAGGGAAACAAGTGGTCTAGTGGTTAGAGCAATGGGTTGAGAACCAGAGGAAACATTTTCCCCACTGACACTCCTGGTAACCATGAGCAAGATACTTTATCTCCCATTGCCTCAGGTAACCATTTAAATTGTAAGCTCTTTGGGGAAGGGACTTATAGAATCATGTGTTCTGACTCACGGTATATAAGAAATGCATAAATAAATGAATAAATAAATAAATTATTGTATCTGAATTCTAAAAATGCTGTAAGCCACCTTGAGCATTATTTGAAAAGGTGGGATAAAAATCCAAATTTATTATTAGCAATACACCTCTTATTGTGAAAACAGAACAAGCTAGCATACACAGAAACTACATGTTAGCAGAATGACTCATGTTAGTCATACACAGCACAATGAAAAATTGAATGTATGTCCATTCCAGCCTCACCCCTTCCCCTCTTGTTCCCTGCAGGACAGGAGGGAAGGGCCAAACAAAAGAAGGGGATGGGCTGGATTAGGAAGCAGAATAGCTCCTCCTTCCTGTACTCTGTCTGCTCTAGGCTCACCCATCCTCTCTTGTTCCTTGCACACTCTCTGGGAGGAAAGAGGATGGAGCAGAAAGTAGACGGCTGTCCTCTGTTATCTGAGATTTAGGGCACTGTCGAATAGAGGTATCAAGGCAGAGCCTTTTGTGCTCCTGTGCACAGTCAAAATGCCCCTGATGTGCCCAAAATTGCTGCATTCTAGGCGATCACCTACTTCTGCCTAATGGAAGGGCTGGCCCAGGTTGTGGTGGTCACTCTCCTGGGTCTCTGACATTTACAGGTGCCACTAAATCTGTGCATCACTGCTATGTTGCTAAGAAATGAAGGGGCATGAAGCAGCATGACAGTCCCAAGAGAAAAGAGAAACAGAGGGATGGAGAGACTGAGTAACAGAGAGAGGAGGAGTGAATGACAGAGATGGAGAAGGACTGTGAAGAAAGCTAAGATCTGTCTAGGCCATACTTATCTTATCACAGAATACTGTTATCTCAAAAAGTCTCCTGGGTTGACAGATGTTCCACTTTATAGAAATCCTGCTTATTTCAAACATAGAATAGCTCAGTTTTAAGGAATCTGCAGTCACCTGTGATTAGCCTTCAACCTGTCTTCTTGACATGTAGTTTCTCCAGAGTCCTAATACAAGCCAAGGACAGTTCAGTCGGGTATGTATACTCCATCACGCCCTGCATCAAAAGTAACTGCACAGAAATCAAGGTAGATCCTACTCTGACCTCAGAATTAGCTCTCGAAAGCTAGACAAGGAATTTATCATGTTAGTCAAGATAGAAGGATCATCTGATATTTTTATTTCTTTTATTATTTGTTAACCTTTATTTCTGTGCATTCATGTGGACTAACATGGCAACCACACTTATCAAAACTAATTGTAAGCAATAAAAGACCTCAGGGATGGTCAACTTCTCGAGCAGTAACACCAGTCCATAGACAGGATGCAGAAAAAGACTAATGTTTAGATTGATTGTGAACTTCTACCTAAATCAGTGGTGCTCAAGTGAGTCCTTGGGCTGCCCCATTCCCCTCCCCCCCTAGCCAAATTTTTGCATACATTAAAGACAGAGCATGCAAATGTAACCACACCCCAGTGTGCCTATCTTGCATGGGTGGGGCCATAAAAGAACCCTGATTAGCTCATCTCTGTGCCCCCTTTCCCCAGGATGTGTATCCTTTTTGTTGGGGGGGAAAGTTAACTTTCAGGGCCCAGTGCAGATGTGACTTCCTACTTACTGAACTTTCCCTGGGAGGGGGTAATCTTCACTGTGTGCTATGTGCTAAAAACCACGCAGCATGCACTGGGTTAGTGTCCCAAATAAAACTTTACTGAATAAATAGATGGAATGGTACAATTAAACAAATCCCAGCACCACAGGCTTTCTTCTCTTGATTAGTCTTTATCCTCTATCTGTGCAGGAATCTTTTAAACAGGCAAGGGATCCATCCATTCTCCTGTATTAGGCAAAGTGATGGTCCCAGTTGGTAGGGTAAGTTCTTGGAGGAGAAGTCCATTACCTGCTATTAATTAAGTTGACTTAGAAAATAGACACTGCTATTACTAGCAACAGTAACATGGGATAAACTTAGTTTTTGGGAACTTGTTGTTGCGCCCATCGGTCGCAGGCGGCTGCGACCTTTGCTGCTCACCTCCTTTCTATATGCAGCTCTGAGTCTGGGGAGAATGGCAGCATCTGTCTCCACAAGCCGACCCTCATGGCGTGCTCGGGATGGCATTGGCGCTCCCGGCAGCCATCTTACATCCGGGTTCACCTAAGGACGCACGCCTGCCCTCTTCTTAACCACGTCATGGCGGGAACCTCGGGGGTGTCCCCACCGCATGACATCACCCGCCTACCATACTTAAACTCAGCTGATCTCTTGCTATATGAGTTAGCAAGGATTCCTTCCTGCTATTTCTGCCATGCTGGGACTTCGTCTCTCTGAGTGTCCTAAGTACCCGCTTCTCGGGGGCCTTGCCACAGTCAGGGCTATCTGCTCCTTGGAGAGCCATCTCTCTCTCATTCCAGTGAGTCCTGCATCGTTCCTGAATGACCCTCGCTGTTCCTCTATGGGACCTCCTCGGTGCCTGATAGGGATGTGAATCGTGTCCTCGATCGTCTTAACGATCGATTTCGGCTGGGAGGGGGAGGGAATCGTATTGTTGCCGTTTGGGGGGGTAAAATATCGTGAAAAATCGTGAAAAATCTAAAAATCTAAAAATCGCAAAACCGGCACATTAAAACCCCCTAAAACCCACCCCCGACCCTTTAAATTAAATCCCCCACCCTCCCGAACCCCCCCCAAATGACTTAAATAACCTGCGGGTCCAGCGGCGGTCCGGAACGGCAGCGGTCCGGAATGGGCTCCTGCTCCTGAATCTTGTTGTCTTCAGCCGGCGCCATTTTCCAAAATGGCGCCGAAAAATGGCGGCGGCCATAGACGAACACGATTGGACGGCAGGAGGTCCTTCCGGACCCCCGCTGGACTTTTGGCAAGTCTCGTGGGGGTCAGGAGGCCCCCCACAAGCTGGCCAAAAGTTCCTGGAGGTCCAGCGGGGGTCAGGGAGCGATTTCCCGCCGCGAATCATTTTCGTACGGAAAATGGCGCCGGCAGGAGATCGACTGCAGGAGGTCGTTCAGCGAGGGTTCCGGCGCCTCGCTGAACAACCTCCTGCAGTCGATCTCCTGCCGGCGCCATTTTCCGTACGAAAATGATTCGCGGCGGGAAATCGCTCCCTGACCCCCGCTGGACCTCCAGGAACTTTTGGCCAGCTTGTGGGGGGCCTCCTGACCCCCACGAGACTTGCCAAAAGTCCAGCGGGGGTCTGGAAGGACCTCCTGCCGTCCAATCGTGTTCGTCTATGGCCGCCGCCATTTTTCGGCGCCATTTTGGAAAATGGCGCCGGCTGAAGACAACAAGATTCAGGAGCAGGAGCCCGTTCCGGACCGCTGCCGTTCCGGACCGCCGCTGGACCCGCAGGTTATTTAAGTCATTTGGGGGGGGGGTTCGGGAGGGTGGGGGATTTAATTTAAAGGGTCGGGGGTGGGTTTTAGGGGGTTTTAGTGTGCTGGCTCACGATTCTAACGATTTATGACGATAAATCGTTAGAATCTCTATTGTATTGTGTTCCATAACGGTTTAAGACGATATTAAAATTATCGGACGATAATTTTAATCGTCCTAAAACGATTCACATCCCTAGTGCCTGATCTTCCATTTACGTCTACACTACCAGTATGAGTACAGAACTTGCTCTACTACCTTTGTGGCATGGATTCTCGGGTTACCCCACTTATGGGCCACTACCTGATCCCCTCTGCTTTGGGCACGCCATTGGCTTCTAGCCTACCCCATGCTGCGGACCACTACCGGAATACCTAGAGAAGGTATTCACCGGACCACTCTGCACTGCGGACTACTATCTGGACTGACTCCATTGATCCGCTCTTCGGATCACCATCGGCTGCATAATAAAGCTATTCCTCTGTTGTCTTTTACTGCTGAGACCTTGCCTGTTGTGGTAAGGGCCCATAGGGCTCCTCCCTGTGGGCGGAGTCTCCATTCTCCACAACCAAAGGGCCCACTTCTCATTCAGTGTGTGGTAGTTTACCTAGATGATATCCTTATCTTTTCCGGTGATGTGCGAACCCACCAAACTGATGTTATTACTGTCTTACAGCGGCTTCAGAATAATTGCTTGTACGCCAAGCTCGAGAAGTGTGCCTTCCATCAAGAGTCTGTTCCATTCCTTGGGTATATCGTGTCCAGTAAAGATTTTCAGATGGATCCCCAGAAGACACGAAGCATACAAGATTGGCCTCAATCCACCCGCATCAAGGATCCATGCCACTTCCTTGGCTTTACAAATTATTATCACACTTTTATCAAGGACTACTCTACCTTGACTGCTCCCCTCACCGCTATGATGAAAAAAGGGGCTAACCTTTCACAATGTTCTCCAGAAACCATCTCTGCATTTCAAGTGCTCAAAAAGACTTTCCTTCAGAAACCCTGCTTATGCCACCCTGTTCGTCACAAGCCATTCATTGTTGAGGTAGATGCCTCAGATGTCAGCGTCGGGGCCGTACTTAGCCAACACAGTGATACTCTCGTTCTACATCCCTGCTCGTTCTTCTCGAGGCACTTCTCACCAGCAGAGAGAAATTATGGCATCGGCGATAAGGAACTGCTTGCCATTAAGCTTGGGTTTGAAGAGTGGTATCCCTGGTTAGAAGGTGCCCAGCATCAGATAACCATGTTCACTGACCACAAGAACCTGGAATATCTTTGACATGCTCAGAGACTTAATCATCGTCAAGCCAGATGGTCCTTTAACAAGTTCAACTTTCTACTTAAATATCGCCCCACTGAGAAGAATGTTCGGGTAGATGCTCTTTCCCGGTCTTTTATGCCTGATGAAGTTCCAGACAAACCATGTCACATCATTGATCCTGAGAAGATAATGATGGCCGCTACCTATTCAGTTCCCACAGGTAAAACAGTGGTTCAACTGCCTCTAAAGAAGAAGCTGCTGAATTGGGCCCATGACTCTAAGTTAGCAGGCTACCCAGGACAAGCCCGTACCCTTGCTACCCTACAGCGATTTTATTGGTGGCCGTCTGTGAGAAAAGACGTGCAAGCATACATGGAATCCTGCACCTCCTGCACCAAGCAAAAGCCTCCGGCCAGTCTTCCTTGGGGTCTGCTCCAAACTTTGCCCATTCCTGATGAACCTTGAACGCACATAGCAACCAACTTCGTGGTCGATCTGCCTCCTTCTGGTAGGAACAATACGATATGGGTTACTGTGGACCGGTTATCGAAAATGGCGCACTTCATTGCTCTTCTGGGACTGCTATCTGCCTCAGAACTAGCCAAACTATTTGTGTGGCATATTTTTCATTTACATGGGATGCCGAAACACATCGTATCAGACAGAGGTGTCCAGTTCACTGCCAAGTTCTGGAGGGCACTGTGTCGAAAATTTGATATCTCTTTGGATTTGACTTCTGCATATCATCCCCAATCTAATGGACAAACGGAGAGAATGAACAGAACCCTTAAGCAGTTCATCCGTGCCTATGTCAACTCTAGGCAGAATGATTGGGCAGAACTTCTACCCTGGGCTGAGTTCGCCTTGAATTTGCATCCGGCGTCCGCCACAGGATCCACACCATTTCAAATCGTGTATGGCCGTCAGCCGCTTCCACTACTTACCATACCATTGATTGGTACATCTCCTGCTATTCAAGCTACTGCTGACGAGATTCATCAACTCTGGACTCAGACCAAGGAGCTTCCACAGAAGGCTGGGCGACAGCCTAAAAGATTTTATGATGCTCATCATCAAGTGGCTCCCCAGTTTAAGCCAGGAGATAAGGTATGGCTCAATACCAAATATATCCAGTTCAAGCTACCTTCGGTTCGATTCGCTCCACAATACATTGGACCCTTCACCATCCTCTGACGTTTGGGACCTTTGACTTACAGCTTGAGGTTGCCACCCTCATTGAAAATACACAACGCCTTCCACGTTTCACTCCTGAACCACTTATCCTTTCAGAGTTCTCTCAGAAGACTCCTGATCCACAACCTGTTGATGCTGAGGACGACATCGTGTACAAGGTGAATGACATACTGGATGTCCGTAAAAGAAAGCACTGGGAATACCTCATTTCTTGGGAAGGATATGGAGCGTAGGAAAACAGCTGGGAACCAGCTGCCAACATACTGGACAAAGAGTTGCTACATCGCTTCCATCTTGCTCATCCTAGGAAGCGGAAACCCCCTGGGAGGGGCCCTAAGAAGGGGGGTACTGTTGCGCTCGTCGGTCGCAGGTGGCTGCGACCTTTGCTGCTCACCTCCTTTCTATATGCAGCTCCAAGTCTGGGGAGAATGGCGGGTTCTGCTTCCACAGTCCAACCCTCATGGCATGCTTGAGATGGTGTGGGCACTCCTGGCAGCCATCTTACATCCGTGTTCACCTAAGGCACGCGTGCACCAGCCATCTTCTTAACCACATCATGGCGGGAACCTTGTGGGCATCCCCACCGCATGTTGTCACCCACCTACCATACTTAAACTCAGCTGACCTCTTGCTATACGAGTTAGCAAGAATTCCTTCTTGCTATTTCCACCACGCTGGGACTTAATCTCTCTGAATGTCCTAGGTACCCACTCCTCGGGGGCCTTGCCGCACTCAGGGCTATCCGCTCTTCGGAGAGCCATTTTTCTCTCTCTCACATTCCAGTGAATTCCAGTGAGTCCTGCATCATTCCTGAACGACCCTCGCTGTTCCTCTATGGGACCTCCTCGGTGCCTGATCTTTCAACTACATCTACATTATCAGTGTGAGTACAGAACTTGCTCTACTACTTTTGTGGCACGGATTCTCGGGTTACCCCGCTTGTGGGCCACTACCGGATCCCCTCTGTCTTGTGCATGCCATCGGCTTCCTGCCTACCCTGCGCTGTAGACCACTACCGGAATTGCCAGCACAAGCTACGCCTAGAGAAGGTATTCACTGGACATTCTGCACTGCGGACTAATATCTGGACTGACTCCATTGATCTGCTCCTTGGATCACCATTGGCTGTATAATAAAGCTATTCCTCTGTTGTCCTTTACTGCTGAGGGCCCACTTCTCATTCAAAGACACACCGAACATAACACTTGTCAGGTTCTTATGGCCTGGCTTGGCCACTGTTGGAGACAGGATGCTGGGCTTGATGGACCCTTGGTCTGACCCATTATGGCATGTGTGGTATGTTCTTATGTTCTTAAAATGATGGGGAAAATCCCTTTCCATGACCAAATCCTGTCCATGCACAGAAAGTAAATCCTCTCTCTCCCCAGGGGGTGAAGACTCGGTGTGATTTTCAAAAGCCTCTTACAGTTAGTAGATCTGCAGGATCTTTACTCTTGTTCTTTTCCTGTGGGGTTCCTAGTAGGGTGGGATCCAATGACCATATAGTGGCTAGGGCTGTTTCTCCACTCCAGGCAGGAAGGAAGGCAAAAATCTTCCTCCTGGTCAATTAACCAAAATTCTTTCTTCTTGTCCCTAAAAAATGGATCACCATTTTGGTGGTCCTTTCAATGGATCACCATTCCATTCAATGGATCACCATTTTGGTGGTCATGTCTTCCCTATCCCTGGGCGTCCCAAACACAGGATTCCCCTTTCCCTGAGTCCAAGAAAGCACCAGGTGTCCAGCAAGATTCCTACCACGTGGAATTTTTTCCAAATTTTTTCCCAGAATGACCTCTCTGCACCTTGAGAGAAGAGTATAGAATTGGAGCTCTCGACCCATCCTGAAAGATCCCGGCAGGATGGAGCCCAGGAGCCCAGGTCCCCAGGTAGGCCAAGTGAGGCAAAAATCTACAATCTTCCTCCAGAACTGCAAATTATAATGCCCCCCCAGAGCTCTAAGCGGAGAGCTCCTATATACCCTTTTAGTGGGACATCCATTCCAGACCCCTGAAAGGGAGGGGCTGCATATGAATGGATTCTCACATAATTATTCTTCACACAAATTTATCTCATGAATATTTATTAGGAATATCCTGAAAATCAATTGGTTAAGGTGGGGCCTGAGAACTGGCTTGAGTTCCATTTCTCTAAGACAGCAGCATGTTCCACTAGCACGTCACTTAGCTTTACTCCTTCAGCTTTTGTTTCTGCATGACCAGACAAATGCAGTTTTTATATGTGTGTTTATTTATTTATTTTCCTTCTAAAAATGATGTCCTGAACAGCAAAATGATGAACTCAATAATGTATTCCTTTAATAAAGCAACCAATTGATAAAACCAAGGGGAATGGATAAAAAGTGGGGCTCAAATATTTTCTTTGGAATCATTTTATGCAAACGTAGCTGAAATATTACTAGACAATAACAGTGATTTAGGGATAAAAATTATTATAGTAAATAAAATATAAATCAAAGTAATTGTTCAGCCCATTGGAGTTCATTGTTTCCATAATGGCTCTCTTTGACAGTCTTTGTTCTGACACCTCCTCTTTTGTCTATTGGAGCATGTTCTAAACCTGTGAATGTAAAGGATGATATATGCTGTTTTTCAATTTTCGACCAATGTTTAACAAGCAGTATTGTTTCTTCACCTAACCAGTCACACCCGTGTGTTATGAAATTCTAATTTTACATTGCCTGTTTGTTATGCTTAAATAGAATAGATCCTGCAAACATTCAGACGTGCAGTATTCCATATCACAAGTCTGTCTGTCTGTCTCTCTCTATTCATTCCTTGTTTAGGATGATCAAAATAGTCAGCCCAAAACTATATTATTACAATGAGCACAACCATAGCGTCTAAAGTTACCAACATACTTATATCTAAAAACAAATTCTCAGGATGTGCTCTAACAAGTTGTTCCTAAGATTTTGTTCTTTCTTGCATGGAGTGATACACGAACAGACTGTGCGCTGAAAGTTTTTTCACCACCAGATATGTGTTTCCAGTCTGGGGGTGGGGTGAGAAATAATTGCCAGCTGAGGCAGGCCTGGAGGAGCCTGCAGGCTAAGTTTAATCAAGGTATTTCCTACCCCTGCGGGGTAAGTACATTGTAGGACCTAGGAAGATGGGTGGGGGTAAGGGGGTGGTGGTGGAGGTTGGGGACTTAGGGGTGGGTTTGGGGGGGCACGTGGAAGTGAGGGGTATTTGGGGAATATTTGGGGGCATTTGTGGAGTGAAGGTAGGGGCATTTGGGGGATTTTGAGATGAGCTAGGGAGTGCAGGTGGGGGCTATGTGGGTATAGGGGTTGTAGGTGTTAGGGGTGGATGGGGATGGTCATTTGAGAACTTTTGGAGGTGTAGGGTTAGGGGTGTAGGTGGGGGAGGGTTGTGGAGGTGCAGGTGGAGGGGAGTAAGGAGGTCCATTGTAGGCTTCTGGTAGGACAAGAGGCAGCAGGCCTATATTGATGCAGAAACTGATTTATATTATATTAATGGCATGACCAATACATGTGTAGCTAAAGTATTATGCAGACAGAGTTAAATAAAAGGGTAGGGAAAAAAGGACTACATTAGACACAGGTCATACGTAAAGTTAAGGTCCAAATAAGGGAAAGAACATCCTCATGGACGTATTTTTGGTTCTGTTGCTGGCTCCTATAGCAGAGCTGGCCAGTGTCCATGTTCCAAAAGACAGAAAATTGGGCCAGTCAGTTACAAACTTACAAGCTGTGTGGTATCTGTCGTCCCTGACTCTTCCATTTGAAATCAGTGCTGCTGGGCCCATAGAGCATCAGAATGGGGTTGTCCAAACTCCTGGACAGGCCTGCAATCTCCCTCTTGAAACTGGGTACCTTGGCTGTTCCGGGATTGCCCCTGCTCTGGTGCAATTTCTGGCAAGATGGCAGGACACCACATCTAGCTACACAAAAGGAGGGCAAAGAGCCATGAAACAGAGACATGACATCAGTTGAAAAAATGGAAACATACCATTCTGGAGGTCACAGAACCTGCAACATTGAATGAAGTGCTTTGTATTCCTATTTTTCTTTATAGATTGAGGACCTCAAGAAGAAGGCCCAGGAGCTGCATACCTGCTAGGAGGAGGCCAGAGGTAATGTTCATTATTGCCCATCAGGGAGGTGTTACGTAGGGATGTGCATTTGTTTAAAAATGAAATAGGAAATATCGTTGAAATGAAATAGGAAATATTGGTTTCTTCTATTTCGTTTTAAAAATGTAAGTTAAAAAATGAGGCCTCCAATCCCCCTTCCCACCACGCGCCCACTTTCCCTGCCCAAAAAAAAGTCTTGGTTCCCAGCCATGAGACTTAATTTTGGGAAGGGGGGGGGGGGACACATGGGGGCCTGTGAAGGCCCTATTTGTTTTTGGTGATTTTTTAACTTTTAATGTTTATTTCGTTTTTGTAAGGGACAAAAATGAAATAAACATTAACGGAAACCAAATCATGGACCCCCTCTCTGAAAACAAGAGGTAGCACATCCCTATTAACAGGGTCTATATTTCTTGCTTCGTTACAGGCCCCACTATCTTCCTGCCACTCTATGAGACCCTGTCTTTGCCTAGAGCTTCAAGAAACTTTCATGCACATTAACTTCTTCCTTGCCTATTGTCTGGGTCATGGGCAGCACTATCATGAAGCACTACTTGTAATGCATTCACAGGCCAAGTAGTGAACTCAAGAGGTTATTAGAACCTACTCCTAAAACCCTTACCAGGGAAAGTCGATGCCTCCCATCCAACAAAGACCCATGAGAGGTCTAGAACGGGTAGATGTGAATCAGTTATTTACTCTTTTGGATACTAGAAAGACTAGGGGGCACTCCATGAAGTTAGCATGGGGCACATTTAAAACTAATCGGAGAAAGTTCTTTTTTACTCAACGCACAATTAAACTCTGGAATTTGTTGCCAGAGGATGTGGTTAGTGCAGTTAGTGTAGCTGTGTTTCAAAAAGGATTGGATAAGTTCTTGGAGGAGAAGTCCATTACCTGCTATTAAGTTCACTTAGGGGCGGATTTTAAATGCCCTACGCGCGTAAATCCGGCTGGATTTACGCGCGCAGGGCCCTCGCGCGCCGGCGCACCTATTTTGCATAGGCCGCCGGCGCGCGCAAGTCCTGGGGCTTTCTAAAAGGGGCGTGGAGGGGGCATTCCCGAAACGACACGGCGTTTCGGGGGTGGGGCCCGGGGGCGTGGGGCCGGCCCGGGGGCATGGTCAAGGCCTCCGGACCAGCCCCCGGGTCGGGTGATGGCGCGCCAGCAGCCTGCTGGCGCGCGCAGATTTATGTCTGCTTTTAGCAGGCGTAAATCTGCCAACAAAGGTAAGGGGGGGGGTTTAGATAGGGCCGGGGGGGTGGGTTAGGTAGGGGAAGGGAGGGGAAGGTGAGGGGAGGGTGAAGGAAAGTTCCCTCCGAGGCCGCTCCGAAATCGGAGCGGCCTCGTAGGGAACAGGCAGTGCGCGCTGGGCTCGGCGCGTGCATGTTGCACAAATGTGCACCCCCTTGCGCGCGCCAACCCCGGATTTTATAAGAATCACGCGGCTACACGCGTATCTTATAAAATCCAGCGTACTTTTGTTCGCGCCTGGTGTGCGAACAAAAGTACGTGATCACGCAAATTTTTAAAATCTACCCCTTAGATAACAGCCACTGCCATTAGCAATGGTAACATGGAATAGACTTAGTTTTTGAGTACTTGCCAGGTTCTTATGGCCTGGATTGGCCACTGTTGGAAACAGGATGCTGGGCTTGATGGACCTTGGTCTGACCCAGTATGGCATTTTCTTATGTTCTTATGATATTTGGCTGCAGACCCCAACACTTCCACCTTGGCACTGAGCCTATGTACGAGCCCCTATCACTATCTAGGCATCATGCTATAAAGGACTACTATACAGAAACTTACATATCTCAGAGAACCTACAGTATTTATGATTACGTCACTCCCTAAAGGACATGGGTGTCCCACTACTAGGACCATTTCAGATTGTCTCCACCTCTCCCAGAAATTATCTGCCCCCTGTTTGTACGATGCTACACATCATACACTGGAGCACTACCAGCTGATGGCTTGACACTCACTTTTTGCTCTGTTCACAAATAACACCAGCTCGGAGGAGGATGAGGAGGAAAAGCTCCAAGCCACTTCTGCTGCTGCAACAGCTGTGCCTGCTGCAGGTGATCAGCAGTCATCATCACCACTGCTCGTGGACCTTGTGGCAGTACAGCAACCACTCCCCATACACACACACACACGGGAGGCCTCAGGCTAAATGACCATTAATCCCTCTCCCTTTCCTAGTATGGCCTCTTCTCCATTCTGCCTGGGACCTCTGGAGGCAGGTCCTGAGGTTGCCCAGTCATTGCCGGGCAAGGGAGGAGACTAGCTTTCTGGTGATCTTCCACCAGAATCTGTACTGCACCCCTTGGTTGTAGAGGCCACTCAGTGGCTGGAACACCCTCTTTAGGCCAAGAGGTCTGGTCTCTTGCAGCTATTGACTAGGCAGTGCAGAGGATGGGGGAGGAAATGAGCCAGGTGCAAGCCGACCATAGGAAGCTGCTGGAGGTGGTAGATTGCCTAGCCCAGTCTCGAGGTCTTCAACTCCGCGAAGTTAGCCGGCTAAATTAATATTTTGGCACATATCCAGATAAATTCTAGCCAGCTAATGAGCTTTGCAGCTAGAATTTAGCTGGATAAGTTAGGGGCGTTTCAGATGCATAACTGGGAGGAGATGAGTTAGCCAACTAAGGTAACCGACTAACTCTGATATCCTTGGTCCAAGGATTTAGAAGACTGGTCTTGCAAATCCCTGGACCAAGGATGCAGGGTATGTCACGGTTGGTCCAGGCTAATCTCTGGACCAAGGATGCAGGTTTGATCGACTGTGACAGGCCCAGCATCCATGGCCCAGAGACTTCAACAGTGGTGTGGAAGTCTGTGGACCAAGGACAATGAGCCTGCATTCCGCGGGTGTCACAGGATGCTGGGCCTGGGTGTTTCATGGGTGTCACAGGCCCAGCCTTCACACCAATGAGGAACAAGACCAAAGAAGAATGAGGTGTCATAAAAAACATTTTAACTTTATAAAAATTGCATTTAAAATGGGAAATTATTTTTCAGATTTCATAAAAAAAGCACTTTTCACCATTTTTAAATCAGGCACATTTAAAATGTGAACATGTACAAGAATGATGCGTTCTTCTGCTAGCATTCACCTTCCCAGGAGTTGGCACCGATGTGAGAAGAGAAAAATGTTGAAGTGAGAATCCCACTCCACACACCACGTGGTCAATCCATCCCACCCCCAGCCATGTGTACAAATGTAACTCTGAAGTGGTTCGCAATGACCTAGCGACGAAGCTCATGCCCCCTTGCAGTGCTGTCTCCGACTTAGGCAGGTGCAAACATTTCGGGCTCTGTGATGAATGCCATGCCGGAGGGCGATATTGTGTAGCATGCAGCACACCACCCCCATATCCACTGCAGCACACCTCCAGAGCGGTCAAGGCAGTGGGACCTTCTTTTCAAAACAGTGAATGTTGAGGACCACTCTGGTTTTCGTATGCACCTGATAGTAACGGATTTCGACCGCTGTACATGACGCAGACAAGAGTGTGAGCAGCCATAATCAGCATCTCCTGTAAAAAAAAAAAAAAAAAAAAGGAAAGTGAGTACTTTGTTTAGCAAAGTGCGTGCTGCTATTCAGCAAATTTCCAGCTTTTGGCACCCACCCCAGAGCGCTTACATGTGAGGCGGATTAGTGTGCACTTTGACACCATGTACCAAAAAGCACGTACTATTCTGCCTTTGGGACCCACCCCAGAGAGCTTACATTGCAACCTTTTAGCTAAACCTTTGGTACCCACCCCCAACCCACTTCATTCCATAGCGGAATAGTATGCACATCTGGCGCCATGCGCCACTAATCTATTTATGGTACCCACCCCAGAGAGCTTACATTGCAACTTTTTAGCATGCACTTTGTTTTAAATTTGTGTTTCAAACTTATCAAGCAACCTTTTCCTTCCGTGAAATTTTGTGCCCTGCTCAAGACTGAAGGGGAGTCATAGCTGCTTCCAGCAAACATGGCGGCAACACTGATGATCTTCATGTGCACGTTGCAGACAACTTGTATATTTCAGGGAGTGGAAATGCTTCCTGTTGCGGTATGCCATTGTTCTCATGTGTGTGTGTGTGTGTGTGTGTGTGTGTGTGGTGAGATCGACATGGGTGCAATCAATTGCGCCTACTACATTCGGCATGCCAGCTATGTCAAAGAAAGCAGCTTCAGATCCTGCAACTCTGTTAGTTGCTGTGGATACTGATGCACTGCCTGACCAGTTTCACCATGACCCTCAGTACCTGGCTGAAATGCCTTGAAAACATGCACTGGTCCATACCAGCCAACCACCACAGCTTCTGAGTTCTGGAAAGAGCCTGTCAGTAGAAATTGCAAGGCGCCAAACAGCTTGACCAAGCCTAGAATGGCATGACCACGCTCGGTTAGAAGATTAGTTTCATCCATGATTTTTTCATAGTGAGAGAGAATTGCCCTGGAGCTCAGGCTATATGTCCACACCACATCTGTCTCCAGCAACCCCAGCAATGGCGCTCTCAGGTTGAATATCCACTGCCTGCGTGCCCTTCTGTGAACGGCTTGAGGCAAGTCCTGCTCCTCTCGGGCCCTCCTCTCTTCTTCTTCCTCTTTTTCACTGTAAAGTTTCTGCCTCTGTTATTTTTTGGCTGACCCACAAAATGTACCAAGCATTAAAAAAAACCAAAACTGAAAAAAACATAATCCATGATTACAACAGAGAGGCACCTACACACAGCCACACAAATGCCAGCCATGAACTAAAATGACCACCAGACATGTGCTTAAACTTTTAATCCTGCCCTGATGCAGGCAATTAAAAAACATGCACTAAAATATCTCCCTGCTAATGTGGAACTCTGCATTGCCTGGAAATAATTAATAGCTTCGTTTACATGCTGCTATTTGCATGCGCCTGTGCTAAGGCAACTGTGGGTTTATAATCTGTTTTTGCATAGGTTTTTCAGCACTAAAACCTATACTACACACACAGGGGTGGCTCAAGGCAATCTTCTGCCTGAGACAAGGGATGAGATGGCGCTCTCTCTCTCTCTCCCCCCCCCCCCCCTTAGTCGGCAGCATTGACTCCCTTTCCCATTCCAACCTTTCTTGGCGTCCCTACTCTCCAGGAGGTTCACTGGCTCCACAGCCAGCTGACCCCCTCTCAGAACTCATCCCAGCCACCCCAGTCAGAAGTCTCTCCAACACTGCACCAGCTCTTTCTTCTGGCTCACCCCATCCCTTTGTGCCACCTCTTCATGCCCCACCACCACCACCAGCATCACCACTCCAGGGCATTCCCATTGACTGCATTTTGCATGGCCGTCTTCTCGTATGATTCCCCAGGCTCTGTTCTGCCTGTCTACTCCAGTGGAGAGAGGACTGGAAGTGATCCATGCTGTTCCTCCAGGGCTTTAAAAAGAGAAAAATGAAGCCCTGGCCAAGACAGGGGAGAGCCACTGACCCAAAGCAGTACAGCTCCAGAAAGAATCCTGTTTTCCCACATGGAGCAGTGCAGCAGGGCTGGTGCAAGGGTATTAAGTCCCCTAGGTGAACCTTACAGCCTTGTACCCCTCCCCCACCTTCCTCCCCCTCACACACACACACAATTAAAAGTTGTGAATTTATAACAAAATATTTTACATAGAAAAGGATATTCAAAGTACAGTTTTTTGAGGTAAAAATATCACAACATGTATTTTATATTTATATGCACTGCAGTGCTGCCAAGCAGAAATCCCTGCCAAAAAAGACACTTGGAACCCATATGGCACTAGATGTATTATAATGCACATTGGGTGTGGACTTGACCCTCAGAAAGCCATGAGTAAACTGAGTTACAGTTACAATATAGTAAACCTCCCATACCCAAACAGCATTAACTGCCAGCACATAAACAGCAACAATCCTACCTATAAAAAAGACAACACTACAAATATTACACCAGGCCCTAAAACACCAATTCACCTCTTATTATGAAAAAAGAACAAGCCAGGCTGTTATAGATCCTCATAAAGGTTACACACTAGCAGAATGCTGCATCTCAGTCACACAGGCAGAACATGAAAGACCCTCACCAAATACAGAATAGAATCCATAAACTGTATAAATAGAAATGTGCAGACAAAAACTGAACTGGAAACCACAACAAGCCAGATTCTGTATGCAGTGCAACAATAGAAAAACAGAAACATCAAAAAATAAAATCAAGAAATATAAATTACAAATAATACTAAATTCATATTAATAAAGTAAAATTTCAAAACAGCTAAACAGAATATTTTTATTCTCTGGAGTACAATTAAAAATTTTCTCTGTAAAAATAAAAATATATATATATAACTTGTTAAATATTTCCAGAATACCAATAAAATATTTTACTTCAGCAACAGCAACATATTTTACAACATCAAATAACACCCAATAATTAAAACTAATAAGGTTTTAAAAAATTCTTCAGGTCTCAATACCTCTCTCCCTCAGCCCTGTGTTAAAGTTGATGCTCCAAAAATCCTTCCCATTTCACATGGGCACAGCAGTTGTGTTAACTCAGATGACCCCCTCCCTAACACACTTATAGTACACTGACAGAACTACAGGGGCAAGGTCTGGTTGAGACCTCTGAGACACATTTCCGGCACAGCACAGTAGACCAGATGAGTCCGCTGATGCCATAAAGGGTAGATCCTGGTATCCCTTACAGCGGTTATAAACATGACGGCATTTCGTACTCATCACCCTCTGCAGTGGAGCTGTGTGCACTTCAGTTGACTTCTCATTTAAGCCTCTGGCTAGAGAGTAATCTTCAAATTCTGTCCTGAAATCTTCCAAGGGGCTACTTAAGTCACCTTTAACCTTCATATCTTCGAGG
Organism: Rhinatrema bivittatum; assembly: GCF_901001135.1. Classification (NCBI taxonomy): domain Eukaryota; kingdom Metazoa; phylum Chordata; class Amphibia; order Gymnophiona; family Rhinatrematidae; genus Rhinatrema; species Rhinatrema bivittatum. Next base: position 319,127,803 of record NC_042615.1, on the reverse strand, counting down.
GGCAGAAAGCTATTAGCAACTGCCATGATGCAGAAATGCTTTCGTGCTTCAGTGTCACCCTCACACACTCCCTATAACCAATGCTGGGCCATTCAGTGGAAGGTTCCCCAAAAAGCGCTGCATGAGACTCCAGGCCAAATTTTTCTTTATAAAATACACCGTTCCAGGCAAGGTGAAAGGGTTTATCAGTTGGCCCCTCCACCTTCTCTGCCTCTCCTATTAGCTTGCTGCCATTTCCACTTACTTGGAGAAGTCCGCCGGACAAACACCTGGTTGAGAAATACTATGCAAGTTTGAACTAGGTGTGTAAAATAGCTGTTGTAAATCTATTCATATATTGTTGAAGACGTTTACACGTAAATGGTTTATAAAATAGCAACTTATGCAGATTTGTGCAAAGCATGCCCTGATACGCTCCTAATATTCCCACTTGTTTTGCACATATATTTGCTCACGAAGGCAGATATGACCCATTTGGAAAAACAATTTATGCAAGAACTTTCACTTATGTGTATATATGCCCTTTTCCGGCATTTAACTCTTTTGAAAATTCACCTCTCTGGCGTGCACATGCAGTCATAAGCCAATCAATATTATTGCAAGCCTTGCCTTAGGCTCACAGTTCCTGAGGTCACTGTACTCCAGAAACACTCTACTTTAATGCAGGGAAGCAATGCAGGTTCAGATATTTCTGATACCATGTTTCGTATGAGGAAATAAAGACAACCAGAAGCTGCTAGTGAATGGGTGCCATGTTGTATTCTATTACCCAGCAAGCAACACACAAGATTAAAGTAAAAACAGAGACAGGAAGCAGAAAACAGTGAAATATAACAATCAGCCACAAGGTGGCATCAGTCTATAAGTTAACATCAGTAACAGTTACCACCCCGCGGCACTGCAACAGAGCTGGTGCCCTGCCACATCCCCAGCCCTATTAACCTCTGAGCCCTGCATGGTGCCACCACCTGGACCTCAGCTCCAGCAGTAATCCTCACAGCAAAGTGAAAGCAGGTATTAAGGCTTTGCTCACAGTTCTCACCCTCCTGCATGGCAGCTTAGAGGGTGAGGTCTGTGATTTCAGACTTCATCCTGTGCTCACTGCACTGTAAGAACCGCTGCTGGAGCTGAGATCCAGGGTGAGGGGGCAGTGGCAATGGTAGTGGCAGCGGGGAAACCTTTGGAGGTGCAGGACAGGACTGCAGGGTGATGGCAGAGAGCAAAAAATGTGCTGCTCTCCCCCCTCCCCTTCAAATTTTGCCACTCTAGGTACTGGTCTAGTAGTCCTGTGAATAAATTCAGTCCTGGAGAGCATATTATGGTTGAGATACACCATGATTCTAACTCCCATCAGCAATAGAGGTGGGAAGAAAAGAACAAGAATAAAGGAGAAAAAATGAATATGCAGAATCAGAGGGGGATGGGCTAGGGATTATGGGAGGAACATGGAGAGAGTCAAAGGTGTCAATGGATGTATGGAGAAAATGATGTAAATGCATTATATCCATTTTGAAGCTGAACAAAAAAGTGCAGAGAAATCACACATGACAGAATAAAGCTTTTTGATGCACAGTCTTGGAGAAGTCAAAAAGCTTTGAGGTCCCTATTCAGACACAGTCTGGATAGCAAAGTTAGCCAAACAAACTTATCCAACTAACTTTGGAGGTATATTCAATAATGCAGCTGCACTACTGAATATATCTGGCTATCTTAAAGTTAGCTGGCTAATTATAGCCAGCTAACTTTAGGTCTGCTCTGTGGCTCGCCCATACTTAGCCAGCTAAATCATCCAGCTAACTCTGAATATCGGAGTTTTTAGTCTTAAAAGCAAATTACAGGGTCTAAGATGGGATGGAGGGCTGCGTCTATCGAGCAGGCTATAGAAATGGTTAGAAGCAGCAGCAGCAGCTTTGTGCTTACTGGCTTCAAAAACAACAATTTAACTCTAGAATCCCCCTCAGTTTTATGTCTTACTGTTCCACTATTAATCAGCAAGTCCAGGTCCTGCTAACAAAATAAAATGTCTGGTTTGTTCTCAACGACACCATCACTCATTGTGATGCGCGCAGTGAGCCTGGGCTATGCCAACCTGGAGTTACAAGTCAGGGAGAAGCTGAGCTCAGATAGAGAGAGAAAAGGAGAAAGCACTGTACAGAGAGGACCAGGGAACTAGAGATGGAATACTTCAGGGATTATTTATTTCATTATTTTAATTAATTTGTACTGAAGTGAGCTCAGTTCATCCTCCTTTGCTCCTCTCCTCTCCTCATCAGCCTCAGATGGTCTCTCCCACCCTCTTGTGAGGTCATGATGACAACAGGAAGCTTATAAAAGTCAAAGCTGCCTGGGCTCAGAGTCATTTCAGAGGATGGCAGCAAGCAGTGAGCATCTCTGCTGACTCTGGCTCTCAGGAGACTGAAGGACCTGAAGCTTCTAGAACTGAAGTACAAGCGACAGAACAAAGGTGAGAATATTACAACATAGAACTAAAGTGTAAGTCAGCTTAGAACTAAGCATTTTAATAACTCCTCCCACCTCTCCTTTCCTCCCCAATGTTTACTTCTTGTCTCCTCTCTCCTGCCTCCTATCTTCCTCTCTTCCTTTCCATCTCTCCTCTCTTGTCTCTCCAATCAATGTTCCTGTCTTTCCTCTGTCCCACCTCTCCCACTTGCCTTTGCCTCTCCCCTATTTCTCCTCCCTCTTCTTTCTCATTTTTTCCTCCTTTTTTCTATTTATGGCCCACCTTTCCTCTATTCCCTTTCCTCACCCCTCCCCTCTTTCCTTCCCATTATTCCCCCATCCTCCCTTCTCTGTCGCCCACTCTCCTTTCTCTCTGCCTTTTTGCTATTCCTCTCCTCTCCCACCCTCTCTTTTCCTCTGCCTGTCTTCATTCTTTTCAGTCCTCTTCTACCTCTCTTTCCTGTCTCCCCTCATCCACCCTCGCTTCCCATCCTTTCCTCTCCTCCTCCACGCTCATCTCTCCCTGCCCTCCCTTATCTCTTCCCTAAGCCTCTCCCTTTTCCTCTCTCTTCTCTCCTCAGTTCCTCTTCTCCCTGCTTTTTCTTTCCATACCTACATTCTCTTCTTGCCCTTCTCTCTTCTTTCCCCAACTCCTCCCTCTCATCCCTACTCTCTTCTCCCCTTTCTACCAAATTTTCCTCCCCTACCTTTTCTCTCCCTTATCTCCCTGCCCTTCCTTTCCTCACCCTCACCTCTCCATCTTCCTTACCCTTCCTCTCTTCCCTTCTGACTCCCACCCTACCTTTTCTCCTCCCTTTTCCTCTTTCCTCAAGCTGTTTTCCCTCTCCCACCCTTTGTCTTCAAATTGCTCCTTACTCTTCCTCCTTATCCCAACATCTTCTCCCCTCCCCCTTTCCTCTTCTCCCACCTCCCCTTTTCTCCTCCCACTCTTCTACCACACTATCCTTACAGATCCCCTTCCATCTCTCCTTCCCCCTCCCTTACCAAGCTTCCTCCTTCACTCCCATTGATTCTCTCACATCCCTTATCCTCCCAGTTTTCCTTTTCCCCTCCCTTCTTAATGTCTATCCTACCCTCTCTCTCTTACCACTTTACTCCCATTCAGGCTAATCTCCTCCTCCTTCCCATTTCTCCTTCCCTTCATTCCCTCCCACCCTCTCACTCTTCCTCCTCCACCTTTCTCCTTCCCTTTCTTTCCCCATCCCCCTTTCTCCTTCCCTCTCTCTCCGCTCTTTCTTCCCCATTGCTTCTATTTCCCCAGTCTCCCACCATTCTCCTTTATCCTCCCCTTCCACCTTTCCTTCCTTCCACTTTATCTTCTTCCACCCTTCCCTTTCTCCACACCTCTACTCTCATCCTTCCCTTCCCTCTCCCCTATCTTTTACTCCCTGACCTCTCCCCCATTCTTTTTCTTCCTTTCCCCTCACTCTTCCCATTCACGCTCCCCTCCCACCCATCCCCTTCCTTCATCTGCCTTTCCCTTACCTTTTCTCCTCCTCTACCCTTTCACCATCATCTTTCCTCAATTCTCTTTTTCCTTCTTCCTTCCCCCTCTACCCATCCTTCTGTTCCCATTTCACCATTCTCCTCTCCTCCTCCTATACTTCCTCCTCCTTTCACTTTTTTAAACTCCATTCCCTTCCCCTCCTATCCCTTTATCGTCCTCTACAACCTGCTACCCTTTCCATTCCCTATTTCACTTTGAACTCCCCTCTCCCTGACACTCCCACCCTTCTACTTCCCCTCCCCCTTCTTCCTCCTCCACCACCTAATCATTTCTCCTTCATCCCCATATCCTCCTCCCCTCCCTTTTCATCCATTTCTTTTCCAACCCCACCCTTTCTCCTGAACTTTCCTCTCACCCCATCTTTATCCTCTCCCTTTCTCTTCACCTCCTCTCTCCCCCCCCCCCCCCAACTTTTGCCCTACCCCTTTCCTCCTTGGACTCCATTTCCCCCACCCAACCATTCCTCCCCCTTTCTTCCTTCCTGCTCTATCTCTTTTGTTCCCAATCTCCTCCCCCCCCATCTCCCCTCCCACCCTTCTCCTTCACTCCCATTCCTCCTTCCACTTTCCCTTCCTATACCAACCTTTCTCCTTCCCTCCCATTTTCCTTCTCCTTTCCCACCCTTCCTCCTTCCCTATCTCCTTATCATTCTAGTCCCCTTTCTCCTTCCTTTCCTTTCCTCGGTCCCCTCTCACCTTTACCCTCCCACCCCCACACTTCCCATTACTATCACTTTCCCTGCCACTTCCCCTCCCATTCTTTATTGTCTCCATGAGCCCCCTTTTTTATCCCTTTCCTTTCCACCCATTCTCCTTCCTCCTATCCTCATCCCCTACCCCTTTCTCCTCGTTCTTCCCTTGCCTCCAACTCTTTCTCTTCCTCTCCTCCACTTCCCTTTCCACCCTCCTGCTTCTCCTCTCTTGGAACACTTTTACCCCCTTTCTCCTCCATTCCCCTCCCACATTACACTTCCCACTCCTCTCTCAAACTTTCTCATTCATCTCCCACCTCTTTTTCTCCTCCCCTTCTATCAGTTCCTCTTCCACTCTTTCCCCACTTCTCTCCAAGCCTTTTATCTCTCATTCCCCTCTCCTCCCCTCCCATGCCACTCCTCCCCATCCCTTCCCACCCTATTCCTTACCCCTCACCTCCCACACCATCCTTCCTCCTCGTCTCCCCATTTTTTCAGTCCATGCATCCCTATTCCATCCTTTCTCCTTCCCTCTGTTATATTCCTCTCCCACCTTTCTCCACCCCTCCCATTCCACCCTAGCCCCACCCCTTTTCCCTTTTCTCATTCTTTCAACCTTCCCTCCCCTCCCTTCTCCCTCCTATTTCCTCTCCTGCCCCACCACCTTTTCATTCCTCCATTCCTCCCCTCCTTCCTCTTCCTCCCCCTCTTCCACTTCCCCTCTCTCCATCTCCCACTCTTCCCCTCCCCTTTCATTTCATTTCTCTCCCCTTTCTCTACCTCCCCTCCCATTCCTTCACCCCTTGTTTCTCCCCCTCTCCTCTTCCCATCTTTCTTCCCTCGCTTTCCACTTGAACATTTCCCCTTCCCATTTTCCTTCTACTCTCCCTTCCATCTCCTCACCTCCTCCCTTAACCTTTTTTTCATCCCTTTCCCTGACCTTGAAATCCTCCCCTTCACTCCTTTCCTCCCTCTCTATCCTTCCCCTACCACCTTTTCTCCCCCTGACCATTTCCCCTTCACTCCCATCCTTTGCCCTCCACCTTTCTCCTCCCCACCCTATTTTTCTCCCACTCTTTCCTTTTCTTTTGTTTTCTCCACACTCAATCCTTCCCTTCCTCTCCCTTTCTTTTCCTCTCTTCATTCCCGTCCATCCCTTTCTCCCCTTCTTTCCTTTTACTCCTCCCCTTTGCCCCTCCATTTGCTGTCCTCCACTTTTCTCCTACCCTTCCCATCCCTCCATTGCCTCTACTTTCCTTTCTAATCCTTTCTCAGTACCCTCTCCTCCCCTTTTCAATCTTCCTCCCCACCCTCATTCTCACCTTCCCCTATTTCCCTCCTCTGTCTCCCTGCCCTTCCCTATTCCCTTGTCTACTTTTCCTTCTCTACCTATATCTTCCTCTTTCCTTCCCTTTCTTTCCTTACTCTTTTCCTTCCTCTCTCCCCCTTCCTCTTTCCTTCCCTTTATTCTTCCCCTCACTGTCTCCCTTCCTCACCACTCTTCCCCTGCTATTTCTTATCTCTGCTTTCCTCCTCCATTTCGTAGCATCTCCATTTCTCTTCCTTTATTACCTTCAACCTCATTCCTTTTCATTATGTCACCTATTCATCCCTATCCCCATTTTCTCAATCCTTTCTCTCCCTTTCTTATCCTCTTCCTTCTGTCCCTATTTTCTATCCTCTGCCTCCTCCCCTTTTCCACCAATCCCTTATCCTTCCAATCTTCCTATCTTTCTCTCTTCCTACCTTCCTCTCTTCCTACCTTTCTCTATTTTCTCTCCCTGCTTTCCCCTGGCATTTGTTTATTTTTCCTTCCTCATTTCTCTCCTTGTCCCTTGTAAGTGATATTTTTACCTCAGAATACTGTACTTTGATATTTTTCATTTATAATATAAATGCATAACTGTGTATGTGGAATCAGGGGGGAGGGCACGTTGTACATGGCTATAAGGTTCGTCTGGGGCATCTAATACCCTTCTACCAGCCATGGGTTCAGGGGGAGGGGGATGGTGTCAGTTTTTAAAGTTTGTATCACTGAAGGGAGCTGGGCTTTTTTTTGGTGGGCTTGGGATATTGAACGAATGAAAGGGGGGCAGCACAGTAATTCGCACAGGGCAGCAAGAAACCTAGCACCGGCCCTGGGTGGAGGTGGAGAGAGCAGGAGGCTATAAAGAGAAAGGAGGGGAAGGAAAGAAGGATGGGATGAAGAGAAAGGAGGGAAGATGGAGTTAGGAAGGGGAAAGGGATGAAGAGAAAGTGAGGGGGAGATGAGAGGGGAAAAACAGAGTTGAAGGTGGAATAGGTGTGGTGAGGATAAGGTGGGAGGGGATGTGGGAGGAGGAGAAGGAAGGGGAAAAAGAAAAGGAGGGGGGAGGTGGAGGTGGAAAAAGAGGGGAGTTGACAAGAAAAAAGGGGGGTGGAAGAAGATGGAATGGACAGGAATTTGAGTAGAGGGGGAGGTGGAAAGAGAAGAAGGGGAGGGCATGGAGAGAAAAGGGGAAGGGATAGGGATCATTGGGGGAAAAGAGGCGGGAGGGAATGGAAGAGGGGATGGGGAAGTGGATGAAGAGGAGGATGGATGTAGAAAGGAGGAGAGGAGATAAAGGAGAGGGATGGATTGGAAGAAAGCAGAGGGGAGATGAGTGGGAAGGGGAGGTGAGGGAGAAGATGGAGGGGAGAGGGAGGTGGGGTGAGGGAGGTGAGGGAGGGAAGGTTGGCGTGAGGGAAGAAGTAAGAGAGGAGAAATAAGTGTAGAGACAGATTTGGGAAGGGTAAAGATGATGGGAGAATTGGAAGTGGAGAAGTCGGGACGGGTAGGGTGGGAGGGAAGGTGAAAGAAAAGGAAAAGGGAAGAGAAAGATTGATGAAAGCAAATGGGGAGGGGATGGGAGAGTGGGGAGGATAAATGGGAAGGCTGGGGAAAAGAGGGGAGAGGTGGTAGTGGAAGGGTAGGATAGGACAGGGAGTGGAGGAGAATGGTGAAAGGGATGAAAGGTGTAGGGGAAGACATGGGGGATGGGGTGAAGAATGATAGGTTGGGAGGGGAGTGAGGGAAATGGAAAAAGGAGAGGGGAAAGCATAAGGTGATAGAATGGGGAAAGAAATGGATTAAGAGATAGGATGGGAAGGGAGTGACAAAGGAGAGAAGGGAGGAGACAACATGGGAAGAGGATAGGTGGAAGGGAAAGGAGGGAAGCGAGAAGACAAGAATAGGGAGGGCAGGGGAAGGGGGGTGGGGAGGGGTAAAGGAAAGTTTGAAAGGGAGGGGAAGCTACAGAGGGGAGGTGAAAGGGTAGGGTGTTGGGGAAGAAGGGAAAGATGGGGTGAGGAGGATAGAATGAGGGAAGATGAAGGAAAGGGGGAGGGAAGGGAAGAAAGTAGGATGGGGCAAAGAAAGTTGAGGTATGAAAGGAGTTATTAAAATTCTTAGTTCTAAGCTGAGTTACACTTTAGTTCTATGCTGTAATATTCTCACCTTTGTTCTGGTCGCTTGTAGTTCTTTCTAGAAGTTTCACATCCTTCACTCTCCTGATATCCAGAGCCAGAATCAGTAGAGATGCTCACTGCTTGCTGCCATCCTCTGAAATGACACTGACCCCAGGCAGCTCTGCCTTTTATAAGCCTCCTGCTGTCATCATGACCTCACAAGAGGGTGGGAGAGACCATCTGAGGAGAGGAGAGGGGCAAAGGAGAATGAACTGAGCCCACTTCAGTACTAATTAATTAAAATAATGAAATAAATAATCCCTGAAGTACTCCATCTCTAGTTCCCTGATCCTCTCTGTACAGTGTTTTCTCCTTTTCTCTCTCTATCTGAGCTCAGCTTCTCCCTGTCTTGTAACTCCAGGTTGGCATAGCCCAGGCTCACTGTGCGCATCACAATGAGTGATGGTGTCACACTTTATCTGGTTGGCAGGACCTGGACTTGATGATTAATAGTGGAACAGTAAGACATTAAACCTAGGGGGATTCTAGAGTTAACTGTTGTTTTTGATGCCAGTAAGCACACAGCTGCTGCTTCTAACCATTTCTATAGCCTGCTCGATAGACGCAGCCTCCATCCCATCTTAGCCCGTGCTCATAGACTAAAGAAAAAACCACCATCATTCCTGCCCTTTCACCACAGACCTTGGTTTCAGCAGCGATCCTTACAGTGCAGTAAGGATGGGGACGAAGGCTGCACACAGGTCCCAACCCTCTGAGCTTCCGTGCGGGAGGCAGGGGACGGTGATTAAAGCCTTAGTCCCCTCCCTCACTGTGCTGTGAGGATTGCTGCTGGAGCCAGAGCTTTGACAAGATTGAGTGGTTGGAAGGACAATGGCACCGAATCAGTGCCCATCCCTGATTATCTCCGACAGTGGCAAGGATCAAGTGCTTTTAGAGGAGGATCATTCAATATGTGGTCCACCAGTGGTTTACATCTAGCCTATGGGTTGCACTGCCGGCATCACAAACATTTTCAAAATTCACGGGACAACACTTCCTGGCTGCTGATCTCCTGTGTTGTGAGATCAAGCAGCCCACAAGTCTTCACAATGCTTGTGAAGACCCTCGGGAGGGGCTGGAGGTTAGAGGGAGGAGGACAAAGTAGAGCAAGAGGATGCAAAGTATTATGTTCAGTCCTCCGAGCCCCAATGTGTGTATGTGTGTGTTAGGACCACCGAATACCCACCATCATCCATTTGTGTATGTGTGTGGTGGCAGGGGGAGGAGGTCTTGTGTTGGATCTGCTGAGCTCCCCTCCTCATTGTTGTGAGAAGTGAGTGTTATGTTAGGGTCCAAAATGACCAGACCAGAAAGCATTTTTCTTTTGGAATTTTTTAATTCAAATACATCAGCTTTGGGAATGGGAATGTGCAGGATCTCTGATATCTTTGTATTTTGCAAGGTAGAGAAGGAAATGCATTTATGTTTCTATTTCTCCAGTGCATGCACAGTCTGGTTTCTTTGGGTCTGCAGTTCAGCTTTTGTCTGCATATTTCTATTTATAATTTTTTTTTATTTAAAAAATATTTTCCGCCCTTCCTACGTTCAGGGCGGGATACATTATAAACATACATAGAACAGAAGAACAAATTATAACAAATTATAACAAACATTGCATATTTTTGAGAAAGGGAACATTGCTTATCAGATTTATTTATTTATTTATAGACTTTTCTTTGCCGACATTCGTGAGGCACATCATACCGGCTTACATTGAACTGAAAGGAGGAAAATACAATGAACAGAATAACATGTCATAGTTAAACACAAATGGTGTAAGATATAAGCATTGTAAAAACATTCTGAGATTATATATATATAGCTATGGAGGAAAAAGGTAGAAAGAAAGAAAGAGAAACTTTGTACAAACTAAGAAAACTTTATCTTTAACAATGAGAAAGTGGTACAGGGGTTATGAAGTGCAGCAAATTCCAGGGGGGGAGGGTAGGGGCACAGAAGGAAAAGGAGAAGAGCAAGGGGGGGGGCACGGGAGGGGGGAGGGGGGAGGGCAGGTAGTGGAGATTCTTAGTAAGATCCATTTAGAAAGGTCTACGTATTGGTTGAGTCGGGGTATGCCTGCTTGAAGAGCCATGCTTTGTCTCCTTTTTTGAATTTGTTGAGTGATGGTTCTATTCCAGTGGTTCTCAACCTTTCTAATGCTGTGACCCCGAAATACAGTTCCTCATGTTGCGGTGACCCCTCGCCCCGCCCTCGCCCCGCAAGGGTGGGGCGAGGGTGGGGCTTTGGTCATATGGGGGCGGGGTTATGGATGGGGTTGGATTTTAGTGCATACTTATTTATTATGACATTTATAAACAGAACCACCATTCCTCATAAAACAATAAAATTAAGAAACATAAAGCATCAGTTATAATAGTAAAACCATACTAATAAAAGAATATTTTAAAATTACTGATAAATAGAATTTCTATTAATTAAAATCATATACATTTTTATAATTTCCCAAACACCAATAATATTTCAAAACAGCACATATATCAAATAACACACAATAATTAAAACTAATAAGGATTTTAAAAAGCCCCTGCTGTCCATACATGGGAGCTCTTGATTTCCAGTCACCCTGATATTGTCGAGGATTAGGAGGTTATCCTCTCTCTCTCACACATACTCTCACATGTCCATTCTCTCTCACACATACACTGTCACATACTTACACATTCATGCTCTTATACCCACCATAACCTCTCACTCTCACAGACACTGATACACTCTCAGGGTGTAAGACACTCTCCCCCCCCCCCCCCCCCACTCACACACACACACTCTTACTCCCCTGGATTTTCTCATACACACTCATGCTCTCACTCTTACTGGCTCCCTCACAACCTCAGAGCCTCTCAGATAAAACTCTATGCAGCAGAAATAATGCTGAATGTTGAGAATTGTGTTATGCAGACTAATCTGGAAAATGCACTAATTTCTACATGAGTCATAATGAATCAGTCCTCAGCTGCAGGCATCAATTGATTATCCTGGCTCCCTTTATGTTTGCCAAATACAGTTCATGTGTAACAGCAATCCTAATTCTCCACCAGATCAAGCTGATTTCACATCCCACTTCATACTTTGTCACCTCCAGCTGAGTCAAACAATTAATCTAATTACTGCCACTGCTGCCACGTGGCTATTGGGGAGGCACTGATTGCTGCTATTGGCACTGAAGCCCATTCTGCTGCCTCCTCTGTGCAGGCCCCTTGGGTTTCCACTTCCTCCATGTTGATCTCGTACATTGTGAGATCCGCATAGAGAAAGTGCTACTCTTGCACATTCCCAAAGATTACATGTGCCAATCAGTAAAAAGTAATTTATTTGTTTTTACATCTGCTTCCCTTTATTTTTTTGCCATTTCCTTTTATATTGCCTTTTTTTGTTTCTTTTCTCTCCACCTGTCGTCTTCCCTCAAACACACAGTCAGGTTCTCATTCTCACATGCATTTCTCTCACACACACACACAGGATCTCACTGTCACATGCTCTTTCTGTCATGCAATCATTCATACACACAGTCTCTCACTGGCACAGGCTGTCTGAGTCTCACACACAGGCTCTCTCACACCCCCACATGCTGCCTTGCTCAAGCACAGGCTCTCACTGTCACATGCTGTCTCTTTCACACACACAGAGGCTCTCACATGCTGTCTCTGCAAACACACACAGTCTCTCAAGTCACTCTCACACACAATCTCTCAACTCATCTCATACTCGCACACACCTCTCTCTCACCTCTGGGCCTCTTCTTTACGGGTTGCCACAGGATGGGCTCTGCAGCGGCCCTAGTCTTCCCGCCCCGCTGCTCCTCTTTTGCACGTGGCTGACGCGCCTCCTCCTTCCTGCCCGTGCAGCTCCGGCAACATTTGTCTTCCGGGGCAGGGCGGGCAGGAAGTACCGTATTTTTCGCTCCATAAGACGCACCTGACCATAAGACGCACCTAGGATTCAGAGGGGGAAAATTAAAAAAAAAAAAAATTGTGCTAAACTGGCTCTGCGTCTGGGCGTCTTATGGAGCAAATTAGGGGAGTGCATAGCTTTTTTTTTTCTCCCCATTTTGTTTTCGGGTCTGGGGAGGGCCATTTCGGTCCACTCCCCAGATCAGAAAACTCTGGGAACCCCTCCCCCCCCCAAAAAAAAAACCCCATCCCACACTTTAAATTAACAACCCCCACCCTCCTGACTCCCCCAAGACCTGCCGACTTAATTTACCACAACCCCCCACCCTCCTGACCCCCCCCCCAAGACCTGCCGACTTAATTTACCGCACCCCCCCCCAAGACCTGCCGACTTAATTTACCGTAACCCCCCACCCTCCTGACCCCCCCAAGACCTGCCGACTTAATTTACCGCAACTCCCCACCCTCCTGACCCCCCCAAGACCTGCCAAACGTCCCTGGTGGTCCAGCGGGGGTCCAGGAGCGGTCTGGGAACGATCTCCTGGGCGTGGGCCGTCGGCTGCCAGTAATCAAAATGGCGCCGACGGCCCTTTGCCCTCACTATGTCACTGAGACCGACCAATAGCAGCGGTCGGTCCCAGTGACATAGTGAGGGCAAAGGGCCGTCGGCGCCATTTTGATTACTGGCAGCCGACGGCTCACGCCCAGGAGATCGTTCCCGGACCGCTCCTGGACCCCCAGTAGGAGGAGCACCGCGACGCGCTCCCTTTTGGGGTTGGAGGAGGCAGGTCTCCAGCTTCGCCCTGCCTCCCCGCAGCAGCCGCGGTGCCGCAGACCGGCAAAAAACCCCAACGGCCCGGTACTGGTCTGCGGACCGGGCTGTTGGGGTCGGTCTGCAGACCTGTTTTGGTCGAACGACCAAAACACAGGCGACCCCTGTGTTTTGGTCGTTCGACCCCCGCCGGGGTCGCGACCCACAGGTTGAGAACCGCTGTTCTATTCGGAGGGAAGGGGGGAGGGAGTTCCAGAGGTAGGTGCTAGCTATGGAGAAAGCCCTTTCTCTGGTGAGGGACAGATGCGCAGGGTACCTGCATGAGCACATATTAAAATAATGGAGGGGTGTCAATAAAACAGCAGGAGGTGAGGGAAATTGAATGACTGCGATCTATGACCACGCCCCCCCTGACGTCACTGGGAGCTCCGGCAACGGTTGAAGAGCGCCTCACCATCAGGTGCCGGCGAGCGGGGAGGCCACCCTCCATCCTGGGCCCCCGCGAGAACTAAACAACAAACTGAATGGCAGGAAAAAAAAAAAGATACAGAACCAACAACCAACAGCAGGAGGTGAGGGAAATTGAATGACTGCGATCTATGACCACGCCCCCCCCTGACGTCACTGGGAGCTCCGGCGACGGTTGAAGAGCGCCTCACCATCAGGCGCCGTGCGCCGCGCGCCGAAGGGGCGCGACAAAGGGGCCCTCCCCTTTGTGCACCCCTTCGTGCAGCCCTTGTGCTTGTAAAAAAAAAAAAAATCTTTTATATTTTTCTTTTATTTAAACTTTATTCCAATTCTTTACCTTTTCTTTTCGCTTGTTAATAATTTTAATTAGAAATGTTCTTTGTATTAGACTATGGAAATTTATTTCCTGCTATTCTATTTAATGTAAACCGGTATGATTTACATCGGATGTAAGAATGTCTGTATATAAAAATTAAAAATAAATAAATAAATAAAAAGGTTCTAAAGGCTTGTTGAAGGGGAAACTCTGGGGATATATATGTATAATTTGTGGTCACTTATTCTATATTTGTTAAGGGTCTTTATATATTTTGTCTGTGTGGTCAAGTTAAGGTATTCTGCTTGTGTGTAGTTTCTATGCAGGGATCTACAGCAGTCTGGCTTGCTCTATTTTCCCCAATAGGGGGTGTATTGGTATTCTAGGGTTATGCATAATATCTGCCATGCTGTCATTTTATAGGCTTTGTGGCAAGTTAGTTACAGGATGTGGGCCCCTGGATGGTTGCCCCTTCCCATTCTACACCCAAGGAGGGCCTTTCATGTGAGTATCAGAATCTTTTTTTATTTTTTAATGCACTGGAAAGGAAAAAGTATGTGTCCAGGAGGATCACTGGTAACAACTGGGAAGCAAAGAACTGCACAAGCTTTTCCCAAGTGTAACCTCCTGACAGGGCACACAAAATGATGAAATGGGGTTTCTCTACTGTGTAAGGGTCATTTTTTTCCCAGTTTATTTTGTGGGTTCAAACTTAGGTCACGCAGAAGGTGAAGTGGATCTTGATAGTGACAGCATGATGCAAGACAATACCCCGTTTCCCTTTTACTGCCAGGACAGAGAGGAACTGTTAACAGTCTATGAGCGCTGACCCCATCCTCACATATAATCTGGCCAAATAATTTCAGCAAACACCTTGTCTCGAAATTCCAAAAACAGTAAACTTTGTTATCTGGAAAATCCAGCCAGCCAAAACTATTCACATAAATGAGAATGATTTACAAAGTTCTTGCTGAACAATGTCAGAGAATCATGGGCTTCCAGAAAGTTGAGATCACACATACATAACTGTAATGTGGGGACAAAGGAGATACATCCCAAATCAGCACTACTAATCAGTGGAGTCGGCATAATCTCTCACACTCCCCTGATGTTAATTTTCCCTACCTCAGCTTTATGAAGGGCTAGGGTTTCGTAATAGCATACCCATAACAGAACTTTCATCCAATGGGGGAACAACACAGTCCTGCAAACCTCGATTTACTCTCTTACCCCCGCTGGTCATGGACCACTCTTTGGACGCCACCTCCATCCCTATAGTGCAGGTACCCTAGACTTCTGCCCATCAACAGACACCATAGGGAACTCTCCTTTAAGAACTCACCCCGATTCTGAACTTCTTCTAGTTGCTACATGATTAATTCCCCTGGGAAGAAGAAACCTACTCTTGGACACTCCTCAGGCACCATCTCTCTGTTCTCTCTCCTATCTGACTCCTTAGAAGGAAAGGAGTCCTCTCAGTTCTTCTTGGCCTTCGGCCTCTCCCCTTGAGTGGAAGAGCCCCCTACAGGGTCCCACTCCTCTGTGAGAGTCCCTGGGCCTCCCAGCCCTCAGGCTGAGTACTTCAGATAATCACATAGCTGGGGGTCCCTAAAACCCCAACCTATGCTGGAAAGGGCATGACAGGAAAGGTCAAAAACCCACCAAAACACACTTTTATACTTCCCAGTTCCCTTCAGCAGCCATTCACAGAGCCCAAATATTTAAGGAGGCCCATACCATTCTCCCAAACTTCCCATCATCACAATTAATACAATGCTCACTCATATAAAATGTCATCCAGTGATCGTTTACCAGTACTACCATAAGAGTTCTATAAAACATTTTCAGACATGGTTAACATGGGCATACGGAGTGTCCCTCACCCAGGTACCAAGCTCAGAGTGCACCCTAATTGGAGGATTCCCTACACAAGGAAAGATTGATGAAGTCAATTTGACTTTCTTTTGCTCCGGTTTTCTATGGCTTTTGTGTCTGTCCTATCAATTTGCACGTCAAACCCAGTTATTGGAAACACATTTCAGCATTTGGGATTCTAGAGATATTTCCTGGCTGATTCTTGAAATTCTGATGATCCTGCAACTTTACTCATTGGGGATCAGGGAAACTGACTCACAAGAGTTGCATGGATATCCAGGTAAATAGCATATTCACTTGACATCTTGGACTGGAAAGAGGTCGGAACTGTTCTTTGCCAGTAGGAGACCTCTATACCTCTTTACTTCTAGGGCTAAGACTGGAAGTCACATTGAATTTGTTCATTCTTACTGACATCTGTAAGAAGTTCTTTGTGATAAAGATTTTTGCTTATGTTTTGATTGGTGTGTATAAGAGTTTCTCCTCTGTGGCCCTCGGCTTAGATTTTTGGGAGCAAAGATACATTTTGGGATTCACATGAATATGTTTGGACTGATTATTTATAAAGTAAGGGGATATTTCCCACCATAGTAGGGCCTTGTAATGTGTTCCTCCCCCCTCCAATCGACAAGCTTGGAGACCCCCTTCTTATACCATTCAGATATTCAGAGAGATACCATGAGAGCAAAAAGGCTAAAGTGGAGGAATAATGTAATGGTTAAAGCAGTGGGCTAAGAGCTAGGGTTTAAATCCCATTTCTCCCATTTATACTCATTGTTACCTTCGGCAAGTCACTTTTCTTATAGAGCCTCATTTACTAAACCTTTTAGCCATAGACACATCATAGGAGAAAAGCCTTGGTAAACAGGCCCTTATAGTAAAAGCCCTCAGGGGCAGGGACGTACCAGTCAACTTTCAGCTTTTGTCCTGATCTTGACCTGTTCACATGGTCTCACTGGGAAACTCATGGTCAGAGGTAGGCTCCATGACCTTCCAGAGTTCCTGCTCAGGTGGGGAAAATGGCTCTTTGCAAGGCCGTTAAGGTTTTTTCTTACTGGGGCTGCTCTGCTCATCAGCCCAGCCCAGATACAAAAAAACACCACTCAGACACCAAAACTGTTGTTAAAAAAAACAAACCCAACTCCTTATTGGCAATGTAAGCAGGAAAAACAATCTTTCAAAACAATTGCTACACTAATGGCTAGTGCACCAATCAGTAACACAAAGGCCAAGAACCTACAAAAATACATCTCAATCACTTTCAGCAGCAATCTAGTGCCCTCTCAGACAGGAACCCTCCTCCCTTTTATATTCCTAGGTACCTGTTCTGAAGGCTGTTTCCATTTTTCTCTAAGCAGCTTCTCCACCTCTGTGCTTCTAGCTGTCTCCTCTTTCAACCAGGAGCTATTTAGGACTCCCTCTTCAGTTGAGCAGTTTTCTTTTTCCAAAACTCCCACCAAGGACAAAATCCTCTCTTAATAAACACTTTTCCAAGATTTTTCCCAGTCAGATGAGGAATTTCAAACAACTCTGCTTCCTGGTAACCTATGCTCTTTGTTAGGATCCTGCCTGTTATGTAGCCTTCCTACCCTCAGAGGTCTCCTTGAAGCTAGACCTGCTCTTGCTCTCGTCAGAGTCTCTATGTCCCATGACTCATTAGGACTCAGCCTACTTAACCCTGCCTGTTACAAACTCCAGTGCCCTTGTCATCAAGTCTACTTGGCTCCTTGCTTGACCTTTCTTCCATGTATTGCCCTGTGGCCTCCTCAGGGCTTCTGCTTGAGCCTTGCCTTGTGGGATCTCAGGCCTTCTGCTTAGTTTTGCCTTGTGGCCTTTGCGGCTCTCAGTGTATCCTGCTACCTTCGAGCATCAGTGTTTCTTGTTCTCTGCTTTGTCTAGTCCTGTCCTTTTCTATCTTGTTTGGTCATGTCCCTGTTTGGTCTTGTATCCAGCCCTTGCCTCAGACCCCAGTCTTGCCTCTGCTTCCAGTCCTACACAGCCTCTGCCTTCAGTCCTGCTCAGCCTCAGGCTCCAGTGCTGCACAGCCTGCAACCACAACCCAAGTCCTGCCGACCACCAAAACCCAAGAGCTCAACCTGCAGGGGAGGTGGCTGCTACAGGCAGGGTTCAACAGTCCTAGCAGGGCCCTCAGCCACAACATTCTTCAAATCTTCCAGAGTTCTCCCTGTTGAATCCCAGGACCTTCTATCTTGGAAGTACTGGGAACCCCAGTTTTGAGTCCCTGTCCCCTTTACTGGACAAGAACTCCTCCTTGCTACAAACTGCCCCCTCCCCAAATATGATAATCTCATGGTGAGCATAACTCAGAGGATCCCATATATGTAGAAGGTCTGACTTCCCCGTGGAAGGAAAGACCCCCAATGGCACCAGTCCATGGAGAGATGGCAGCCTCAGACTGCGATTGGCAGACTGGCTCATCCGGACTCCCTCTGCATTCAATGGATGCAGGAAGTTTATCAAACCCATGACATCTCCTGCTGGGGGTGTGCCTCACCTCCTTAAACACTCCTACCTACATTAACCTTGCTGATGTGAAGGACTGCCCAATTCTGCCCCTTACAAAAGTGGCAACAATGGTTTTGCTGGTCTGAGTTCCCTTAGTGTGTGTCAGCAATGTCAACCAGACTCTGCCCCTGTTGATAGGTCAGTGTAGGGTAGGTGGGTTAAGGAAGAGAACCACTCCTTCTTGGGAAGGGTTCTGACCATGTATAAAACTACTGCACCCAGCCCCCAAAGGAAATCTTACTCAGCATGTTAAGATTGAAAGCTTTCTCACACAAGCAGCTGAGGGTCTGGGGAGTCCTTGGCTGTAGGAGAGGGAGCCAACCCCACAGTGGGGCCTGGAGACATCACGGAGCCCGGGCATGTTGACAGTTCCTACTCCTCCATGTGGCAGGATTGCAGGAGAGGCAGCTCTGTCACTTCCTACAATGCTGAGGAATGTGACACAGGAGTCGACGTCCGGGGGCGAACTCTTGTCCTCCCTCGTGGGAGCTTGAGGTGAAAAACAGACAATGAGGAAAGTATATTGGAGAAACAACAATGGGAAGGTTTGATGATTCAGGCTATACCAGGAAATAGTGAATTCCCCCTTGGAGGGAAAAACTGTGGCGACTTTGATTTGGCAGCTAGGACCCCCTTCCCCGGTTATGCCGACGATTATCACAATGGATTTCTTGAGGAACGTATTAGCAGCACTGGAGCAAGCAATGAGCCCTTAGCAACATTAACTGTGGACATTCATCACAAATTGCAGTCTAATGAGGTGTTCTTTAATACTCAGACAGAGAAAGCGGTGCATTTAGAACAGCACATGGGACACATTTCTGTTGTCCAGAGTGAATTGTTGCAAAGCAATTTGGTGTTAACTCTTAAGGTTGAGAACCTCAAGAACTTTGCTAGGCACTTAAAAGTATGTGTTATAGATTTTCTTAGAATATCTATCAGTACTCCTTCTGGAATTGTTAGGGAATACCTATCATACATATTAGGAGTACTGTCTGAAGCCGTTCTGCCTATTAGTAAGGGTTTGGGGTTTTTTTTTAACCATCAGGCATAATGAAGGGGGAGAAAGGTGCAAGACATTTCTTAGGAAGAAGAGCATCTCTTTGTTGATAGTTTAAACATTACGGGCATTTTGGAGAAGTCTGTTAAACAAACAGAAACTCATAGAAGGACTCCCCCGGTTAACAGTAAGACCTGGGTACGTCCTGTTTTCAAGTTAGAGCAGTACAGATCTGTAAGGGGAAGACACCATTCATAGGCAGCTTCTCCCATTGAGGGTCTGGAATGGTCATCCCCCTGTGAGGTTTTTTAAGCAGCTCCCGAGAGGGATTCTGGGGGCAGTCCCTTATGGTTTGATTAGATTTAGAAGGAAGTGAGGAGCTTAGCTTTTGTTGTTGTTTCGGGCCTAGTCAGGGAAAGCAGGCTAACGCAGTCTATGGAAGCAGACCAGAGTCGGGAGGGGTTCCATCCAGTTTACTCACGACTAGTAGGATGGGATAACCCTCTGGGTATATTTTCAGGGTCTTTACATTTTCTTGGTGTGAAGTCTGGTAAGACCCTGTGCACCACCTGGACTCAGGGATTAGGGAACCCTGTTTTTGGGGCTGCCCAGCTTAGGAAAGACCTGCCCCTCTACACCTCAATGAGGACGGAGGAGGTGGTGACCTGGTGCCAGGGCGCACTGGTGTTAAATTGTTTTTCAAGGGAAGAGATTTGTTTTAAGACTCAGGAGGAAGTGTTTGGCTGCTCCTTTCCACCTGAAGGGAACATCAGAAGCTGCTGTTCCATCCGGATACATCCCCTAAAGGATTCAAACATCAAGAAAACAACAAACTGTGAGTAATAAGTCAATTGAGAACACTGAGGACACCACACAGGAGTCTTTGCCCAGGGGAGAGAGAGAAAGGATTTGCAACTCTCTGTGCCAAGACTGCTTTGCCTATTTTCATCCAAGATTAGAAGGAATCCATGCCTCACAACAAAAGCAGATACTTTTTCCACCCAGGGTCTCCACTATCCCACTCCCTGGAAAGTGGGGATACCCTGGGTCCCTGTAAGGGATACTTCTGCACAGATTGAGAAAAAGAACTGTGAAGTGAATAGCTAAACTGTGGGGCTAAGAATTGAATCAATTGTGGCCATATACCGCTGCTTATCTGCAAGTAAGGTTTAACTTTGGACAGCACCTTGTCATCTGGAGTGGTTCTTCTACAATGGGCCCACAGTGTGAACTTTCAAAGGGGATACTCCTCTCCCAGGGCGTTCAGGGCCATTTCTCTCTGAGACCTGCCAACTTGATTGGGAAGATGCAGTGGAGGAGGTCTTCTGTGCCCAAGAGTGGGAGGCAGAAGAAAGTGGAGAAAGGAGAGTAGAGACAGGGAGATGTTCCCTAAGGAGGCCTTTCACAGAAGCCCATCCAAGGTGGGCTCACCAAAGTTTGCCGACACTGCGGTCCTGGATGTTCGGATGTGTGGAGGGAGATCATTGGACACCTGGTCTTCCAATTCAAGAACATTGGGGGGGGGGGGGGGGGGGTGTTCAAACTTCCAATCCAGAACAGGGAGCCAAGAAGACACTCAATGGAACATGGCCAAATGTGCCCATACAGTGCAAGAAAGGTTTCTAATTGCTACTCCTGAAGTAAACCTCTTTGCTACAGAGCCCAACAGCTACCGGGAGTATTACAACATGGCAATGAAGGACTGCCTTATTTCATTGAGCTCAGGCATTTCTTCCAGGAGTGGATTACAAGCAGGTAGCAGCTTGCCTAATGTGGGGCTGCCAGCATCCTCTTGGCCTGGGTCGCCCGCTGCTTGTGAGGTGTCCTTATCTTTCATGACACCTCGCAGCACCATCCCCAGTGCGCTTTTTGATCAGGCTATGCACTTGGATGTGTGTAACCAATCCTGGGTGATGCCAAGCACTTGTTCTAATCCCAGGGATCTGCTAAGGGCCTGTCAAAGTTAGTGTACTGGAGATTGCTGGCTGATTTTGGACTCCATTATCCTTATGTACCCATGCATGTAATGGAGAACATGGAAAATAATAAAGAAAAATGGCTATGTGAAGAGATAGATCAATGAATTGTAAGAAATTCCACAGATCCTGAATACAGATGGAACCGCCTTGGGTACACCAGGACCTTGGTCCGGAGGATGCGAGAGATACAGCTGGGATGAAACATCCACAAGTTTGCTGTGGTTTACCAGCATGTGGTAGGCCTGCCTACTGAGCATTCGATTCTGAGCCATTTGCCTTATGGCTGTGTCTAAGCCTCATCCTGATTTCAATGAGGCCTTCCCTGGACTGCTTACGAACCAAAATTAACAGCATTTTGTAATCAAGAATTTCAGTATTGTAATGGTTCCCTGTTATTTCTTGTGATAAAAAGAAAAAAATGTTGCTTACCTTTAAAGGAAGGGTGTGAAGAGATTGTCTAACCGTTTGGGAAAGTGTTTCTTTCTTTCCAGAGAGTCTGGTTGTTTTCCTCCCTTGAGGAAAGCATTTTCATTTGGACTTTTCTCAACCACTTTCTGACCTTCAATCAACCAGATGACCTGGCCAGTCAAGAGGCCTAGAAGGCAAGAACACCCTGCCTAATGGTTATTAATGGACTTTTACATCTTAATTTGATGTTCCTTACCAATGTTTGGAAGGATTTAGTGTTTATCTGTATGAGAAAACTTGAGTTCTATAATGTGCTTCTGCATTGAAATATTTCTTATTATGTTCATGCTATTTATGCAATTTCCATATGAAAATATTTAAGATAATTCCTGCTATAAAAATTGAAATAATGGTTCAATTGGTGTCCTTGGATTCATTTCACCATAATCACTTAAAGTAAACATTTCCTTCATAGGCTGGGTATCAGCTGCCACTCTGGTGCCTTTTTTTTTTTCAAAAAGAAGCCTCAGGATGACCTGACCCTCAGAGGAAAAACATTTTAACTTTTGACTCTTGCGCCAGGTTTGGAAAAGCAGCTACTATGTTTCTCCCGGTCACATGGAGTTGCCAGGGTTATTTGTTCTCCAGCCTGGAGGACCCCATAAGATAATTCTTTCCACCACAGGAAAGGGTGATTGAGTGTTTAATATCATTTTTTTAATACAGAATAGTGAGAGCATCTCATACATCTAATGGTGGTGAGGCACCCTCTGTCTCCCGGCGGTGGCAGTGTTGGCCTTTTCATCATTTGTTTCCCATTTTTTCATATGTCTTGTCTAACAATTCCTTTGTTGGATGAAGCCTGCAGGCCTTGAATGGTAGTGTTCATACCAGGTGTAGACTCTTTTTGGTTCTGGGGCCTCAACCAAGCAGAAATGGCTGCTTTGCTCTCTGGTGAATTATATGTCCACAAGTGTCATTCTGTATGGTTTCCACCGGTGTCTACATTTGACTAACTGGGCGGGGGTGTAACCAATAGCCAATTTCTTTTACCAGTAAGCCCTAGGTAAGTCCTTTTTTCAAGTTAGCAGTGCAGGTCTGTAAGAGGGAGGTTTCCATTCAGATATAGCCCCTCCCTTTGAGGGGTCTAGAATGGCTGTCCTCCAGTGAAGTTTATTAAGCAGCACCCTAGAGGGAGTTTGTGGGCAATCCCTTAGGGTTTGCTTAGAGTTAGGAGGAAGTGAAGAGCTTAGCGTTTGTATTTTTTTCAGGCCCAGTCAGGGAAAGCAGGCTATCACAGTCTGTGGAAGCTGACTAGAGTGGGGAGGGATTGCATCCAGTTTACTCATTAGCTGAGAGAGATATCCCTCTGGGTACATTTCAGGGTTTTTATATTTTCTTGGTGGGAGACCTGGTGAGACCCTGTGCACCACCTGGACTCGGGGATCGAGGTGTCCCTCTCATCTCGACGAGGATGGAGTAGGTGGTGACCCGGTGCCTGGACCCTCTGGTGTTAAATTGTTTTTCAAAGAAAGAGATTTGTTTAAAGGCTCAGGAGGACATTTTTGGCTGCCCCTTTCCACCTAAAGGGAACATCAGAAGCTGCTGTTTAATCTGGATACCTCCCCTAAAAGATTCAAACAACAAGAGAACAACAAACTGTGAGTAATAAGTCAATAAGAACACCGAGGACACCACACAGGAGTCTTTGCCCGGGGGGAGAGGGAGAGGATTAGCAGCTCTCTGTGCCATGACTGTTTTGCCTATTTTTATCCAGGGTTGGAGGGGAATCCCTGCCACACAACAGGAGTGGGTACCTTTTTCACCCAGGGTCTCCAGTACTCCACTCCCTGGAAAGTAGGGATACCCTCAGTCCCTGCAGTGGACACTTCTGCACAGATTGAGAAAAAGAACCATAAAGTGAATAGCTAAATTTCGGGGCTAAGAACTGAATCAATTGTGTCCATATACCACTGCTTATCTGCAAGTAAGCTTTAATTTTGGACACCATCATGGAGTTTAGCGTAATTCTTGCACAATGGGTCCAGCGGTGTGAGCTTTCAAAGGGGATACTCCTCTCCCAGGATTACACAGACCTACCAGAGACACCCTTAGCACTTGGGGTCTTGAAAGATAACTTCCCCCATCCAATATAGGATCCACACCTTGGGAAGAAAGGAGAAAGTGTCTACAGCTAGCCAGGATCCCTGCCCCAAAGAAACCACAAGTTTATAGCCCCACCCATGTAGAACAGGCACACCAGGGTAGGGTTACACTTGTCTTCCACTAGACAGGGATTCTATCATGAAGGGTTTTTTTTGTAATAGATCAGTTTTATTTTACTTCCAAAATGTAATGTATGGCCTTTTGCTGAGATTTCTAAAACTATACAAGTTCATAAGGAAAATATCTGGCAATGCACCAGGAAGATTTAGCCCTTGGTGCAATGTTTGTACGTCATTTTCTATGCAGATGTATTTTATTATTTAATAATATGAAGTATGCATTTTTTTTGAGCTGTCACAGCTTTGG
This sequence comes from Rhinatrema bivittatum, assembly GCF_901001135.1. Lineage (NCBI taxonomy): Eukaryota > Metazoa > Chordata > Amphibia > Gymnophiona > Rhinatrematidae > Rhinatrema > Rhinatrema bivittatum. The sequence continues at coordinate 319,103,851 of NC_042615.1, read as the reverse complement.
GGATTTTTTGGCTCTAAGAAACTAAAGGGAATTTAAGGTGCTAATTGTCCATTTTGGCACTGTCTGTTTAATGTGGTACTGCTGCTTCTCTTTAAGTTTTCTTGTAAAATGTTTGCTTGGTTATGGTTGGGCTCTGAACCAAATTGGATTCTCTTCATTTTGTGGCCTCGGAAGATATTTACAAGAGTTATTATTTTTTTATTTTTTTACTTTTATTATATCTTGTATATTTGTCTGATTTCATAATTTTGCACTTGTGTTTATGCTTTGAAATTGGTAAAATAAAAAAGAAGTACCGTACCCATGTGATGCAGGAGGCAGAGGGATAGAGGATTCCCAGATGTGGCACTCGGCAGGGCATCCACCCCCCATGGAGTAGTGCCAATGGACTTTATGCCTGCACAGGGAAAGTGCCTGGGACCTAGGGAATAGGATGGCCAGGCCTTAGTTGGGGGAAGGAGAGGAATCTAGAAGGATGAAGTCCTGGGATTCCAGTGTGTTCTGAAAGGAAGTGTTTTATGGAATCCCTGTCTGAGGTGCCTGTGGAAAAGGGCAATTCTTTAGGCTCTAATGGACAAGTATACTGGGGAGCTTTAAGGAAGAAACAATCTGCCCTGGGAAAGTCTACAGAGTTGCTGACTAACCCAGCAAATGCACTTGTCCACATTAAATTTCATCTGCCATGTGTCATTTTATGCTGCAAGTGAGGCTCAGGAGCACTCCCAAAACTTCAGGAATGTCCAGACTTTTGATTTTGCCATTGTATCTGTGAGCAAGCTGAAAAAAAAAAGTTTAAATCTAATATTGCCAGAGAGATTGAAAGGTAGAGGATCAGGGGGAACAGTGAAAATGTTCAGTGATGCTATGGCTGAAGCTCCAAGTGAGGTCAATACCAAACCTATTGAGGCCCCACTCATGATTACCATTAAGCCGTCCGAGACTAAAATTACACTTCTGCCAGCAATTACTGAGGTACCTGCGATTGGTGCTGCCACATCAACTGCAAAATCATTTGGGGCATGCTAGGGTACCAGGGACAGACAGGTCACAAAATGGTATAACACAACGGTTTGGAAGCTGCTGACCAAACTGAGTGGGAGTTTGCGAAACAAACACCTTGCTGAATACTGTCATTTTAAAGACCCACAAGCACTCACAAAACCAGCCACAGCTGAGAAATGACAACAAATCTATCCCCTTGGGAATTCATTGGATCATGATGGAGCATACAGTAGAAAATTTCCATTTAAAGGGGCCGATGCATTATTATACACGGAAAGAGGGCGCTGAATTTTCAGCGCCCGCTTTCTTAATGCATACATGGCACCCGCAAGGGGGGGCGCCATGCAAAAAACAAATTAGGGGGTCGCGCCTCCTTGCTAATGCAACCCCGCCACAGCTGCCGGTTACGAAAACCGACGCCGGTAAACTCGGCGTCCGTTTTCATTACTGGCAGACGGCTGGTTATGAAAACCGATGCCGAGTTTACCAGCGTCAGTCTTCATAACTCGGCGGTCTGCCGAGGTTTTTTTTGTTTTTTTTTACTTAAGAAAAGAAGTACAGAAAAGCAGTTTTTTCTGCTTTTCTGTACTTTTTACATGCGCTCAGCTATTAACGCCTGCTCCAGGCAGGCATTCATATCTGAGAGCTAAATGTACGTCTGAGACGCACACTTTTTTTTCTGAATGCGGAATGAATGAGTAATAGCCTCATTCACATGCATTTGCATGTGATGAGCCCTAAACTCATTCACTCTGAGTCGGACGCGCGTTAAATAGGCGCTAATCCCCCTATTGTATTAGGGGGTGGATTAGCACTTATTTAACCCGCATCCGAGTGTGGGTTACACAGCGCTATATTTTTCAGTGGCAAAAGTATTTAACCATATTTATTTATTTATTTATTTATTTTAAGTTTTTCTATACCGGCATTCGCGATGGGTATCGCATCATGTCGGTTTACAATTAACAAGTGAAAAGGTAACAAGAGGTCATAAATAACAATAAATAACATAAATTAAAAAGGTAGTAGTAATAGTAACAATATACAAGTGAAAGTTAAGGGTTGCAGTTACAATAAAACAAGGTAGTAATATAACTTGGAACAGAGAAAAGAAGCAGGGGTTTTTAACTAGATACATATGATACATATATGCCTATCAATGCATTTGAGGTAATACCGATTAATATGGATTAATTTGAGGAACAGAGCAGGAAACATTTCTATGATCGTGATTAGACCACTGTCATTAAGGGGAGCATGCCGGAAGTGTGATTGGGTGAATTGGAACTGGTGGGAGGGTTGTAAGTGTATGGACAGGTATTTAAAGTCCAGCGTGAGGCTTGATGTTCTTCAGCGCCAGCTTTGAAGAATAAGGGTGAACTGCACATCGGGTCATACTTAATTTTTTTGTTTGTTTGTTTGTTTTATTGACTTCACATTCTGCATCCTGGGCTAAATTAAAAGACAAAATTATGATACAAAAGAATTAAAAAAAAAAAGATGGATGGGAAGTTTTATTTTTGTTTAGCTGTTTTGTTATCGAGTGCAGTTGATTTCACAGCCTGAAAGGAAACATCCTATACAAGTGAATGAGGCTCTGCCAGATACGTATTGAGTGTCCTTATTAAAATGTTTCCTCATTTTTCTTATTCATTCAATAGGCTATTGGAAAGGAATTGAATACATCTCCTCCTTGAAGAAGCCATAGATTGATGAATTGAAGGTCAGTCCTTGGGATAAAAGATTGCTTATGGAAGTAAAAAATTGGCATTACCCTTTAGACATTTATTGAAAGGACAATAATGAAAACATTAGTTAGAAGTCGGGCACTTTTGGGGACATTTATATTATTTTTTAATTTGATAAGTAAAGGTTTATTGTGGTGGAATTCTTTATGAACTGTTATCTGGCTCAAGATTACATTTTGAACTGCTGTCATTTGCAGCTAGAACTAATTATTGGAATGACTGAACCTTTTTCACTCCAGATTTTTATAATTAAAACATTTTCTTTAATGTAATAGAGGCAAAGGCCAGTTGGCGCCATTTTGAAAGATGGCATCGACCGGGCCAGGAGCTGGGAGGTGCTTCCGGCCATCACTAGCCCACTAGGGACCTTTATCGAGGGGTGGGGGTGGAGGTCTGAGTGTCCCTCTAGACCACCACTGTTTATTATGGATGGAGGGGACCCCAGAGATTATTGATTTCTGTTGGGGAGACCCAGGAGCACTGGGGGCGGGGGTTGGTAGACAGGGAGCTTCCATGTAGGGAGGTTGGGATGGGAGGTTCTGACACAAAGGGAAGGGGGTGGGTGTTGCCACATGTTTTAAATTCTATTTTAATCACTTTTGGTACTGCTCCGCATCTACAGGTAGCTGAGATCTCAAAAGACCATGAGAGAAATTTAACAGTTTTGGAGTGGGTGGGGTCAGGGTTGCATGGCCCTTTAAAACAATTATGGCCCCTTGCCAAATGGGCTACCAATATGCCTTTTTGGGACCGCAACCACGTTATTGTTTATAGTGGAGTTTTTCCTCAGCAAACAATAATGCCATGATATCGGCACCATATTGTGTCGGGGTGTAGCAAAATATTGTGGGACCACTCCCCCTGCCACAATATTTTGCCCCTCCCATGATAAAATATCACAGCTTGATAAATCTCCCCCTAAGTTTGTACCTGAGGCAATGGAAGATTAGTGACATGCCTAAGGTCACAAGGAGCACCAGTGGAATGTGAGCCACAAAAATATTATCAGTTGACTAAGCCTACAATTTTTTTCATAATTATTTATTTTTATCACACTTTTCCACCAAAGGAATTCAAAGCATGTCACACTCGGCAAGGATTTTGTGGACCTCACAAAACCGAGTTTTCCATAATAATACCAAACTTCCATGAACAACTTGAAATTTCTCTTTTCCAGCATATCAATGGTGTTTTAGGCTCCTGTGCATGGACAGCGGGACGAGAGATACAATGCAGTGGAACTATCAGTTTTGCCAGATTAGGCAAGGGACAGAACACATTTGTGAAAAATATGAATCTTTTTTTTTTTTGTTAGAGATACTATGCATGCACGGTATTTGCAAGTGAGCTCTGTTCATAATTAGGAGACCATAACATTTGCATACTGCCCTGTAAATGTCATAGATTAACAGAAAAAAATGTAAGAAACACCTCTCAATATCTATTGACTGGAGGTATTCAAGCCAGATAATGAGAATGTGTTTTCCTTTGCATTGATTAATTATAGGAAAATAAAGAAAACTAACAAAAAAATCCAAATCTTCATGTACTATTTTCCTCATGGAAGGATGATTTATATAAATGTTTAATGTAAAAATATGCTTTTTGTTTGCATATATATGTTTTTTAAAACTCTTATTTTGTATTTTCAATAAGTCACCCCTGGGTTTGCAGTGGAACAGATACTGTGGTATTGACTAGCACCTCTGCCTTGTACACACAACATCTGAGGCCTGGTGTAATACCTGATTCACTGCACATCTAGGCATGGCTGATGGATTTAAAAAAGCAGACTCTATTTGAACTGTTTATCAAACAGCATATCACAGCAAGGCTGAAAGTAATACATATGGTCAAGTAAGGATGTGCAAAATCTAAAAGTTTGGGTGTGGCAAATAAATATTGTGAATGGTTTGCAAATGCCTGAATATATTCGATGTTGGCTTTAAAGGTAACAGCAAAAAAAACCCCCAAAACATTAATGTGACCTGCAAAAAATGGCAAAAGTCAACAAAATCTGCCTGGTGGAAAAATGAAGCTAAAATAGATGTTTTCTCCATATTTTTACATCAAAGTCCAAATTGTAAAATACCCCCAATTTGCTTTCAACATCTTCTCAAATGGACAACTTAAAACTCTTATCATTCACAAAGCTGAATTAACAGTCTTTCAAAATCAGAGCTCAGTCTCCCAAAGGTGCTATGTGGTTCTCCAAGATAGCCACAGAGCTGGAAGCCCCGAAGGGCAGAACACATATGGCTGAATTTTAAAAGCCCTACATGCACCAACCCAGAAGATACGCGTGTATGTTGGCCCCGTGTGCGGATTTTACGAGGCGCCCAGGTACTCACGTATCGCCTGGTACGTGAGTAAACTTTTTTTCATAAAGGCGGTGGGGCATGCGCGGGGCATGGGAATTCCAGGAAATATGAATGTAACCAGCGTGGAAGAATTTATGCACACAAGGGCGCGCTGGGTTCCATATCCGCGTAACTTTACTTCTGCTATGGACCGCTTGTAAGTCATGAATCAAAAAAAACTAGACTAGTCAATGGGGTTTTAAGGGTCGAGGATAATAGGGTAAAAGGGAGGCAAGTTAGCTGGGAGGTTTAGGAAGTCCTCTCCTACACTGGAGCAAACTGGGAGCGAACTGGGAAAACAGGTAATCGCGTAGGCACGCATATCTACTAAAATCCCCCCCACTTATGCAATTGAGGCGGCATTGTCATGCAAATGCACGTGGCAAATATAAAATTCTTTGCCATGTACGTGTGTATCGCTGATTTTATACCATGCGTGTATGTCATAAAATCACCGCGTCCATGTGCACGAGCCAGCAAACGTGCATACATGTGCTTCCGTGCACAGGTCTTAAAAATCACCTTATGGGGTAATTTTCAAAAGAAATTATGCACATAAATGTAACTACTATTGTAGCAATTTTCAAAAGCCATTTACTCTAGTAAAGTGCACTTATGTGAGTAAATCCTACGGACAATTCAAAGGCATGTATTATAGCCATTTTCAAAAGCCCACTTACTCGACTAAAGTGCATTTACTCGAGTAAAGTCCAGTTTTACTCGAGTAAATACTTTTGAAAATCAGGCCCATAGTCTTTGAAATAACTTTTTTTTTTTAATTTGCTGCATTCTAATGTCATGTGGTGTTTCTTTTTTTTTTTTTTAAATTTTTTATTTATGCAGTTTTAGATATATTACATCATATATCAACAAGGCAATAAAGATCCAAGGCATTAACAACAAAAGCAAAATCATTTTTCATAAAGTTTTCCATTGGATCTCAAGTTATTCAGGCAATATGGGACCAAGATAGGAATTTTATAGAGCTCTTAAAAATCATATATACCAAGGAAAAATAAACCAATCAGCATAGGACAATCCCTAATTATTACTGTAAATCAAGCCTTTCCATCTAAGAAATCCCTTAGTTGTTCTGGTTCAAGAAATATATATTTAGCCTCCTGATATTTCAGAAGACATTTACAGGGGTACCTTAATGTCATACTAGTTCCTCTATTAATCACTTCGTCTCTCATTAGAATAAATTATTTCCTTCTCTCTTGGGTACTACGAACCATGTCCGGATATATCCAAACATTTTGTCCATAGTATTGAACAGATCTATTTCGAAAGAAAAATTTTAAAACCATATTTCTATCCTATTCAAAAGCGAAGGATACCAGCAAAGTTCCTCTAGATTTAACTTCAGAGTTCATGGATAATTCAAGCATTTCAGACAAATTCATAGAAGGTTGCTCAGGTATTTCCGTTGGTTCAGATTGCAATAATTTTCTTGAAACAAAAAACGCTTTGGTAATTACCGGAGTAATTTCCTTAGGAATTTTTAAACAAGCCTCCATGTATTCTTTAAACATGTCCAAGGGCAACATTTTCTTCAGAATAGGGAAATTAACTATCCGAAGATTTAAAAATCGTAAGGAATTCTCAATATTTTCAAATCTCCTTTCTGAAATGTTGTCCATTTTTACCAAATTACCCTGGACCTTTTCCATTGTTAGAATTTTTTCCTCCAATTTTCCTATTTTCTCCTGGTTTTCGTTTGCAACTTTTTCTACCTTCAACCCTCTTTTATTTAAATCCAGGAATGCTTGGGTTAAGGTTGTAACTGCAGATTCAATAGAAGTCATAGCATTCCATAATGAGTCCAGGGTAACTAAGGGTGGTTTCTGCAAGGAAAATGCCATTTTAGGTTGTATCTTTACCAGGTCTTGAAGCACAGTAGTTCCTTCGATGTTCTTTGCCAGACTGGCCTTTTGGGGGTTCGGTGTGGAGGTAGCCACGATTCCCGCTGCTCCTCCAGCTTCTCCGGGCGACAACACCTCGTACTGTCCGTCCGCTTCAGCGTGCAGAGACTCTCTCCTCTCCGTTGAGTCTCGCGATGTTTCGCTCTGCTCCTCCTCCGGACGGGCTTTCGGTGGTGTCGGCGTCTCGGGAGCCCCCGGACTCAGCGAGATCTCATCGGCCATGGACAGAGTACCGAGCTTCTGTACCGCTGTCCCTGCGGCCCTCGCCTCCGGCGTCTTCGGGGTAAGGTCGAGGAATCTATCGATCTTTGGTTGCAGCATTCCTTCTTCCTTGACGGAAATATTTTCTTTAAGTCGAGCCTTGCGCTTCGTGTGAGGCATGATATATAAGGTTTTAAGGACTAAGTAATAAGTAAAAAGGCAAATTTCTAAACCAAAGAACGGAGCAGCCCCTCGACACGTCCTATGCGTTGGCCATCTTGGTCCCGTTTCATTTCTCCATATTGCAAATTTTAAATAACAAAACAAGGCAGGCATTGATAACAGTTCTATCCATTTGAGAATATATATCTCAGCAGAAATTATTTAGAAAAGTAATTAACATTATTGCATTCAAGAAACCTCCTTTGTTAGAGAATATAAAATAATTATATTCTTTCCATGCTTTTGTCTACAAAATTCAGGGATGGTTCTCTGAATTATGAATTCTAGTTATTATGACTTTTCTTATTTATAGTCCATGTTAATTTATCCATTGATAATTAAATCCAAAGATTGTGGGATATTATATTTGTGTTAGGGACCCTCCAGTTGGGTCACCAGTAGGACCTGGTTGAGCCCTTTGTTTAGCTAGAGAGAGAGAGAATAGGTTAGAGTGAAGGGAGGATCCATTCAATTACAGCCCATCCTTCTGCGGGGTCTGGAATGGCCATGCTCACTTGAAACAATATATAACCGAGCCCTTGCCTCAGTTTAGGAGGCCGTCCATTTAGGTTAGCACAGAGTGGAAAGGTGCTAAGAGTTAACTTTTGTGGTTTTACAGGCCCAGTCACCAAAGGTAGGCTGACCTAGGCCATTGGCCCTGACCAGGGTCGGGAGGGATTTCCTCTTCCAGTACGCAACCTGTCTGGTTGAGTTCCCTCTGGGTCTAAGGGGAATTTTTATTCTTTTATTTAGGAGCCTCACGGGACACCTGGGCCTGTCTTACACGTAGGGATTGGGGAACTGCCCAGGGATAGGAAAGATACACCCCTGAAGCGATGGTGATCTGCTGTGAGGAGGGAACTCCACATTAGTTTCTGTTCCTTTTGGGAAGAACACTTTTGTTAGAAGTTCCAGGAGTAAGGCCTTTGGCTGTCCCTTCCTTCCTGCTAGAAGCAAGAGAACTGCTTGTTTCAAAGATGGTCCCTTAAACCAAGGATCCAGAGAGACTACCAAAGAGATTGTATTAGATCAAGAAGGTCCTGAAGATCTGCTGACCGTGAGTAAAGGAAAAAAACACCACTGGGGACACCCATCCAGTGTTCAACACCCTGGGGAGAAAAAGAGAGGATTTACTTTCTGTGACATAAACTTTCGGGCGGATTTTAAATGCCCTGCTCGCGTAAATCCGGCCGGATTTACGCGAGCAGGGATTTTAAATGCAGGGCCCTCACGTGCCGGCGTGCCTATTTTGCATAGGCCGCCGGCGCGCGCAGTGCCCCGGGACGCGCGTAAGTCCCCGGGCTTTTTTAAGGGGGCGTGTCTGGGGCGTCGCCAAATGATGCGGCGTTTCGGGGCGGGCCAGGGTCTGGTTTCGGCCCGGGGGCATTCCGGGGGCGCGGCTCCGGAACAGCCGTCGGGTCTTGGCGCGCCAGCTGCCCACTGGCGCGCGTGGATTTACGTCTGCCTCTGGCAGGCGTAAATCCATGGATAAAGGTAGGGGGGGTTAGGTAGGGGAAGGGAGGGGAAGGTGAGGGGAGGGTGAAAGAAAGTTCCCTCTGAGGCTGCTCCGATTTTGGAGCGGCCTCGGAGAGAACAGAGGCAGGCTGCGCGGCTCGGCGCGCACAGGCTGCCCAAAATCGGCAGCCTTGTGCGCGCCGATCCCGGATTTTATAAGATACGCGCGGCTACACGCGTATCTTATAAAATCCAGCGTACTTTTGTTTGCGCCTGGTGCGCCAACAAAAGTATGCAATCGCGCTATTTTTTAAAATCTACCCCTTTGCTATTTTATCAGCCTGGAAAGGGTTTTAATCATCCTAAAGACCCTGCCCATCTGGGAGCTCCACTTCATTTTAAACCAAGAGAGTGGATGTTTTCCTGCCCTGATATAAGTGAGTCTTACAGATAAAGGAAAGAGACTGTAAAGGAATTGAAGAGAGAATTTCTTTGGTGCTGCAGTTTGAGTTTTGTGACATTCACTATCAGTGCTTAACAGTAAAGCCTTTTATTTTGGACACTAACCAAGTGGCTCCAGAGTATTTATTTCTGCACTCACTGCACTCACAACAGAGACCAGCCTCCTCCCCAGGGGAAACCCAAGGAAATGTGTAAGAAGACCACCCCAGTCCCATCAGGACCTGAGAGGACTCCTTTCTTCCCCCAATCCAGCAAATCCACACCTTGGAAGTAAAGCAGGTACAAGAGCCTTAGTCAGGGTTCCAGACCCGAAGAGTATAAATAACTTTACGGCCTCACCTGTGCTATATTGGCACACCGGGGCGGGGTTACATTTGCCTTTCCAAACCCTTGCTGAAAGAAAGTTACAATCCAGGTATGCTAGGTAGTCTGTGCTCCCGAAGGCGCATTAAGTGTAAGTTGGTACCTGGAGCAATAGGCAGTAAAGTGACTTGCCCAAGGTAGTAAGGCATAAGTGGAAGAAGCAGGATTTGAATTCTAGTTTCCCTAGCATTCAACCCACTGCTCTAATCACTAGGCCACTCCTCCACTCAGCTTTGCAAACCAATCTTCCTTATGAGTTATCGGCTAAATGCCAACTTTTGATTATTTCAGCCATTTATTCAGCTAAACCTTTTTCTGGATAATGTAAGGGCATTCTGGTGTGTAGTTAAGTGATCTGCTATCTCCAATATTCAGACTTAGCTGATTATCTTATCTGGCTAACTCTGATCGTTCTGTAGAGAAGACCTAAACTTACCCATAAAAGTTATCCGGCTAACTTTAAGATAGGTGTATTCAATGGTATGGCTGGGCCACTGACTATCCTACTTTGTAAGCCGGCCAGTGGCTGAATATTGCCCCATTTTATACCAGGTTATAAATTATATTGATGTGAGAAGGCAGAGCAAATTAGTGGTAAGAGGATGGCACTATATGTAAAGGATAACAGTCAAGCAGGATAAAAGTCCTGCAGGAAATAAAATGTCCTGTAGAGTCCTTACTCCTTATGGACAGAAATTCCATGTGAAATGGGTAACAGTATAGTTGTCAGTATATACTATTGATCACCTGACCAAAAATGGATAAACACACTGTAAAATGCTAGCTGAAGTCAGAAAGGCAAAGAAATTTGGCAGCACAATAATATTGGAAGATTAGTTACCACATGTGAGGGAGTATACAGGAAGCTTCTCCAGAATATCTTAAAAGGATCAGCCACAGCTATATGGCTCGGTCTTCCTTAAGAACCAGCTTAACAAAGCATTCTGGTCCCAGGGAGGTTGCCTTCACCAAGGGATATGAAAAGAGGACCCCAAAGGGTTGAAAGTGCCCAGGGTGAAGGCAGGAAGCCAACATCTGCTAAAACCACTTATGTTTGATATTTTGACTACTGTAAGGACTGCTGAGGTAAAGGGCCTTTCTTCTTGAATGTTTTTATTTTTTTGTGTGTGTAAATAAAAGTTGGGAGCCCAAGTTCTGCCTCCTTTGTCCTCTTGGCTTCTTCCTAAGCTGGGGCCACTCCTGAGTTACCACACCCCAGTATAGAGTGGGTAAGTGTCTCATTGCCACATGCTATGGAGGTTAACGGGTACATTTTAAAACCCTACATGCGCCTAAGCTGGGAGATACATGCGTGTATTAGCCCAGTGTGCGCCACATAGATTTTAAGAGGTGCCCTGGTGCGTGCATATCTCCTGGTACGAGAGGAAAAATATTTTTCCTAGAAGGGGCAGGGAATGGGCATGGCCTGGGCGGGGAATAGGCAGGGCAGGTTCCAGGAATTATGAATCGAACCAGCACGTATTTATGCACACCAGCATGTGATGGGTCCCTATCCACGTAACTTTACTTCCGCTATGCAATGCGTTAAGTCGTGAAACAAAAAACTAGGCTAGTCAGCAGGGTTTTAAGGGTCAGGGCTAATAGGGTATAAGGGAGGCAAATTAGCTAGGGGGTTTAGGAAGTCCTCCCTTTTGCTTGGGTGAACTGGGAACGAACTGGGGGGACAGGTAATCGCATCAGTGTGCCTATCTACTAACATCTCCCCATTTATGCGACTGAGGCAGCATTTGCACGCACATGTGTGTGTGTATAGCTGATTTTATAAAAGGTGCACGTGTTCCCGCGTACAGGTCTTAAAAGTCACCTTTACGTTCCTTGTTGTCATAAATGACTGTTTCATGGAGCATTTGGTCCTAAAACCAATGTGGCGAGAGCGACTTTAGATCCAGTCCTCAGCGGAATGTATGACCTGGTGCAAGCGGTTACTGTGGTGGGGGCTACTTAGCAATAGCAAAACCCTGGAGGGAGGACATTAAGGAAAACTATTGCAGTAGCATAAACAGTAACTTTAAAAAGGGAAACTGTCTCAGAATAAGGAAATTAATAGTTATAAAAAAAAACCAAACCTAAAAGAAGTGGTTGAAAGGTTAAAAGTTTGCATGAGGTGTAGACGTTGTTTAAATGTCTTAGAAGCCGAAATAAAATGTATTCCAGGTATTGAAAAAGGGGATTGAGACTGAGGAATTTAGACTCGTCTCCTCTCCAGGCTTGTTCATCTCTCTTTCCCCTGATCGAAAGGGCTGCTTCAGCTAACCCAGGTCCCGGAGACAAGGCTAGACAGGTGGAGGCCGGTAACGCTGTCGCTGATGGGTCTTCTGCACGGAGTGCGTCCCTGAGGAGAGAGGAGGTCAAGGGAGGGGGAGTTCCCCCCTACCCCCCAGGATTTTGCTGGGAAGTTGTCCATCTTTTTCCAAATCTGCCTTAGACTTTTTGATTACTGTAAAGCACTTCATGCCAGTGAGGCCGCTTCAGATAACTTTGGAGTCAATCTGGGATGCCATAGAGAGGGTCTTAATACCTCCGTATCTGTGCAGGTTAATTCTGTCTCGATAAAAACTAAGGAAAAATAAAAATAAGATACAATCCTTGGAAATGTCCAGTTTTAATATTGCCCAACAGTTTGAAGGAATTAAACAAGAAATTGTATGTATCAAAAATACTCAAGAATGTTTAATCAAAGAAAATCAAGCTTTGAATAATAAATTGGAAAATTCTGTGTGAGGAAAAAATGTATGCTTTATAAATCTTCCTAAAGTACCTCATGTATCAGCGAAAGAGATGTTTAAAAGATATGTTTAAAGAATATTTAATTGAGGTTCTCAAAGTGCCAGATCAGGCAATGCCTCCATTGTTAAAATCCTTCTATTTTCCCTCTTTTAAGGGCTCTGTGGTCCCAACTGGATCCCAAGTAATGGAACTGTTGGAACCTTCTAAATTGGCTATTTTTAGGATTTTGGAGACTGCTGATACCTGCGACAATGATTATGATTCTTGCCTTAGAACCAGACCGTAATTGGATTCTTAGGTTATTTTTTGGGCATTCGCTTGATACCTTTTTAAATCTGAATGTTCGGGTTTTTCTAGATGTATCGAGACAGATGCAGAAAAAGAGGCAACAATTTTTGCTTCTTAGACCTAGGGCCGGATTTTATAAATTAGCGCGATCGCGTACTTTTGTTCGCGGGATTTTAATAGATACGCGCGTAGTCGCGCATATCCATTAAAATCCGGGGTCGGCGCGTGCAAGGCTGCCCAAAATCGGCAGCCTGCGCGCGCCGAGCCACGCAGCCTGCCTCCATTCCCTCCGAGGCCGCTCCGAAATCGGAGCGGCCTCGGAGGGAACTTTCCTTCCACCCCCCGCACCTTCCCTTCCCTTCCCTTACCTAACCCCCCCCCGGCCCTATCTAAACCCCCCCCCCCTAACTTTGCGCGCGCCAGCCGGCTGCCCCGCTCCGAGTTTTGGTCCCGGGGGCTGGTCCGGAGGCTGTGGCCACGCCCCCGGAACGCCCTCGGGCCGAAACCACGCCCACGGCGCCACCCCCAAAACGCTGCGTCACGCGAGACACGCCCCCCAAAACGCCCCTCCATGCAAGCCCCGGGATTTACGCACGTCCCGGGACTTGCGCGCGCCGCCGAGCCTATGCAAAATAGGCTCGGCGCGCGCAGGGGGGGGTTGGGGTAGGTTTTCGGGGGGTACGTGCGTATCCTTTTGAAAATCTACCCACTAGAGTACTTCAAATTGGAGCTTTCTTTATTTTAAAACTTCCCTGCAAGTGTGGTGTCATTCTTATATTTTCTTTTTACCTTCTCAATTATCTATGTTTTTGAGTGATAAGGCAGCTCTAAGTGCTCCTGTTGAACCTGCTAGCCTTGCTTGATTCCCTAATAGTTTCAGAACCTTAAGTAAAGAGTCAGCCGCATAAGTGCTGCTATTTCTCAGTGAACATATGTTGTATGTATGTTTAATCTTCTGGGATTGTGAATTTGAAGCCCTTATTATGGACTTGGGGAAGATAGAGACAATTGGTTCTCCTGTTTATCTTATTTTTTCTTGTTATATAATATCTACTCTTTATTCCCATGTAGTGTCAAGAATATTCTTGTATATTATTCTCTAACTTGCAGGGGAAGACCAAACAACTGCCAGCATGGTTTAATTGTGAGGTGACAGAGGCAATTAAAGCCAAAAAGGCATCTTAAAAAAAAAAAAAAGGAAAGCAAACTCAAATGAAGAAAAAAGGCAAGAGCATAAGTATTGGCAAGTTAGATGTAAAACATTAGTGGGACAGGCCACGAGAGAATTTGATAAGAAGCTTGCCAAAGAGGTAAAAACTAATAATAAAAACATTTCCAAGTACATTTCAAGCAAAAAAAGCCTGTGCAGGAGTGAGTCAGGCTGCTAGATGACTGAGGGATAAAAAGGGTGCTTAGGAAGGACAAGGAAATAGCAGAAAACTGAATTAATTCTTTACCTTGGTCTTTACTGAGGAGGATGTTGGGAACATACTGGAAACATTCTTTGATGGTGATGATGCTGAGCAAATAAAGTAAATCTCTGTGATAATGGAAAATGTAATAAATCAAATTGACCAAACGGAAGAGTAATAAATCACCGGACCAGATGGTATCCACCCTAGAGTCTGGAAAAAATTCAAACATGAAACTGTAAACCTATTATTAGTAATTTGTAACCTATCATTTAAAACAGCCACAGTAGCTGAAGGGTGGCCTATGTAATGCCAGTTTTTAAAACGGTCTTCAGGAGTCATCCGGGAAACTACAGACCAGAGAGCCTGACATCGGTGCCAGGCAAAATAGTAGAAGCTATTCTTAAAAATAAAATCATTGGTCATATGAATATACATGTCCTAATGGGGAAGATGATCAAACAAACGGCCATTTGAGAATTACATTTTTTTTTACTGTACAACCTTTATCTCCTCAATAAATTATTCTTACAACTAAGACGACCCATCTACTTTGGTTTGATCAGCTTCCTGCCTCTAACAGACCATCTGCTGTATTGTTTTTTTGGAACCTAATGGGAAAGAACCAACATGGATTTAGCAAAGGGAAGTCTTGTCTTTTCAATCTTTTAGATTTTTTTAAGGTATTAATTAACACGTGGATAAGGGTGAGCCAGTTGATATTTGCATGCGCCAGGGAAATTTTCAATCCCTGGCACGTGCAAATACCTGGAGATATGCGCGTGGGCAGGGCCGCATGTGTGCCAAGCGCATTTTCAGAACAGCCCAGCAACGCACATATCTCCTGGTACCTGTGGAAGTGCCAGATTTTTAAAAAGGGGCAGGCCTGGGGAGGGCTGGGGCGGGGAGGGCTAGCCGGTACAGTGCCATTAGGCACTGTCCTGGTGAAATGCACACCGGCAGCTGGCTGGCACGTGGAACTTACTTCTGTTCCTGAGAGCAGGTAAGTTTAAAAACAAAAAAATTGAGGTGAGTTAGGCGGGGTTTAGGGGTTGGGGTGGAGAGGGGAAAAGGGAGGAAGGGTGGTTAGGGAAGTTCCCTCCCAGTACGTTTCTTTATTGGATTGGATGGGAGGGAACTGGCGAAGGACCGATTTCATTGCCGCGTTGGGGGAGGGATTTTTTTTATATTGGGGCGTGCATGTGGGTATCAGATTTAATAATATGTGCGTGGGGATGCACGCATGTTATAAAATGGTGTGTGGGACGCCCGCGCAGCACTTTTAAAATTTAGCTCATCATAGTGCATATGAATTTTCAGAAGGCATTTAACAAAGTCTCTCATGAGAGATACAGCAGGAAATTAAAAAGTTATGAGACAGGATGCAATTAGGGATGTGAATCGTGTGCCCGATCGTCTTAACGATCGGGTTCGGCTAGAGGGAGAAAAAAATCTGATCGGTGGTGATGTGAATCGGAATCGGTTCGATTCACATCGTTAATTTTTTTTTAGTGAGGCCCGACCCTTTAAAATTTACCCCTTAGCTTCCCCCACCCTCCCAAACCCCCCCAAAACATTTTAAAATTACCTGGTGGTCTAGTGGTGGTCCCGAGTGCGATCTCCCATTCTCGGGCCGTCGGCTGCCACTCATAAAGATGGCGCCGATGGCCCTTTGCCCTTACCATGTGACAGGGTATCCGTGCCATTGGCCGGCCCCTGTCACATGGTAAGAGCCGGCGCCATCTAAGATGGCTTAGATGACTTTTTACGAGTACCTGGTGGTCCAGTGGGGGCGGGGACCGATCTCCCGTTCTCGGGCCGTCGGCTGCCACTCATAAAAATGGCGCCGATGGCCCTTTGCCCTTACCATGTGACAGGGGCCAGCATGGTAAGGGCAAAGGGCCATCAGCGCCATCTTTATGAGTGGCAGCCGACGACCCGAGAACGGGAGATCGCTCTCAGGACCACCAGGTAATTTTAAAATGTTTTGGGGGGCTCAGGAGGGTGGGGGAAGCTAAGGGGTCATTTTTAAAGGGTCGGCTGGGTTTTTTTTTTTATCGGGCCATCGGCGCCATTTTTAAGTGGCAGCCAAAATGGCGCCGATGGCCCGAGAGCGGGAGATCGGACCCCACGCCCCCACTGGACCACCAGGTACTCGTAAAAAGTTTTGGGGGGGTACAGGAGGGTGGGGGAAGGTAAGGGATTAGTTTTATAGGGTCGGGGTGGGTTTAGGGGTTGTTTTGGTGTGCCGGTTTTCCGCCCTCCCCCTCCCCCGATTTACGATTTTTCATGATAAATCAGGGGAGTTTCTATTGTATCGCAACTCTTAACGATTTTTGACGATTTAAAAAATATCTGACGATTTTTTTAAATCGTCAAAAAACGATTCACATCCCTAGATGCAATGTCCTATTGTAGACTGGTAACTGGTTAAAAGACAGATAGCAGATGGTAGAACTAAATGCTCAGTTTTCCAAATGGAGAAAGGTCATTAGTGGAATACCAAGGGGATCTGTCTTAGGACCTGTGCTGTTAAACATATTCATAAATTATGTGGAAAAGGGAAAAACAAGTTACGTTATCAGATTTGCAGTTGACACAAAATTATTCAAAGTTGTTAATACCACAACGGCTTGTGAAGAACTAAGGATGTGCATTTGTTTTAAACAAATGTTGCGAGCGCGGCCTATGGCTGGTATTGAGCATGGAGGTGCGGTCGCTAGCTCATAGGAGAGCGTGAGCCCCTGGACCAGGGAGGAGCCCCAAGGCACATTGTGGGAGGTGAGAGAATGCAAGCACGGGCAGAGCAGGAACAAAGCAGGACTGGAACTAAGGCAAGGAACTTCGGAACAGGAACAAAGCAGCGTCAGCCCTCCGTTGGACCTGCACACACCAGTGAGACCCAGCAACGCAGTGCTGGTCACAAGAGTAGCCCTCTGGCCACTCGTTAGCCCTTCCGGACCCGCCACTTGGGAACGAGTGCATGAGGGCAGACGGAGGCTGAGGGCAGGAACAAGACGAGAGAGGAACTTGGAAGACTCGGATGAAGACTTGGAACTTAGAAGACTCGGACAAAGACTCATGGAACTTGGAAGACAGACAAAGATTCAGATTACTTGAAAAACTCAGACGAAGACTCAGGTTACTCAGACTCAGACAAGGATTCAGGTTACTCAGAAGGTCTCAGGCAAGGATGCAGATGAAAGTACTGGGTGAGAACTGCATCGCAGCGTGCCTTACATAGCCGCCCATGGCTGGTCGTGGACCACGCTGAACGCGAAGCAGACTCCAGGCGAGGAAGTGGAACTTGAGACTGGAACATGTCGAAGATTCAGTAGAGGCCTGCACTGGGGTGCGCCTTACACAGCTGCCTGTGGCTGATCATGGACCACGCTGAAGTGGAGCAGGTTTTGGCAGAGTCTTAGGCATGGACAGAAGCAGGCACAAGGGGCTCCGAAGGCCGGGACAGGATTCAAGACTCAGGATTCAAGACTCAGGATTCTCAGAAGCAGGACATTAAAAACAGGAGTCTTCCGGAGGCTTGCGCTGCAGACAAGAAGAAGGCCATGTGCCATGAGGCGCCCAACACAGCCCCCCATGAGCTGGTCACAGACCACGATGGTGGCACGCCAGGAAAGGTAGACACAAGGAACCTGGAACTGGATGCAGAGGAGAAGACGAAGACATCAGGACTAGGACACCAGGAACACGGAACCTTTAGACATGGAACAGGCGATGAAGGAGAAGACGACCAGGAGCTTCAGGACGAGGAGACCAGGAACACCAAGAACACGGAATGAAGAGCTAGAAGGGGGACAGTAAGCAAATGACTGGAAGGGGGACAGTAAGCAAATCCATGGCTCTCGTGCTAAACTTTCAAAAGGGAAACTTTGATAAAATGAGAAAAATAGTTAGAAAAAAATTGAAAGGAGCAGCTACAAAGGTAAAAAGTGTGCAAGAGGCATGGTCATTGTTAAAAAATACCATGCTAGATGCACAGTACAGATGTATTCCACACATATTAAGAAAGGTGAAAAGAAGGGAAAACGATGACTAGCATGGTTAAAAGGGGAGGTGAAAGAAGCTATTTAGCCAAAAGATCTTCATTCAAAAATTGGAAGAAGGAGCCAGCAGAAGAACATAGGATAATGCACAAGCGTTGGCAAGTTAAATGTAAGACATCGATAAGACAGGCTAAGAGAGAATTTGAAAAGAAGTTGGCCGTAGAGGCAAAAACTCACAGTAAAAACTTTTTAAAATATATCCGAAGCAGAAATCCTGTGAGGGGAGTCAGTTGGACTGTTAGATGATCGAGGGGTTAAAGGTGCACTTAGAGAATCTAAGGCCATCTCGGAAAGATTAAATTATTTCTTTGCTTCGGTGTTTACTGAAGAGGATGTTGGGGAGGTACCCATGCTGGAGAAGGTTTTCATGGGTAATGATTCAGATGGATTGAACCAAATCACGGTGAACCTAGAAGATGTGGTAGGCCTGATTGACAAACTGAAGAGTAGTAAATCACCTGGACCGGATGGTATACACTAATTTGTCTGAAATGAAATTTCAGACAAATTAGGAAAAATGTGTAACCTATCATTAAAATCATCCATTGTACCTGAAGACTGGAGCGTGGCTAATGTAACCCCAATATTTAAAAGGGGCTCCAGGGGCAATCCTGGAAACTACAGTGAGGCTGTCTTCAGTGCCAGGAAAAATAGTGGAAAGTGTTCTAAATATCAAAATCACAGAACATATAGAAGGACATGGTTTAATGGAACAAAGTCAGCATGACTTTACCCAGGGCAAGACTTGCCTCACAAATCTGCTTCACTTTTTTGAAGGAGTTAATAAACATGTGGATAAAGGTGAACCGGTAGATGTAGTGTATTTGGATTTTCAGAATGCGTTTGACAAAGTTCCTCATGAGAGGTTTCTAGGAAAAATAAAAAGTCATGGGATAGGTGGCGATGTCCATTCGTGGATTGCAAACTGGCTAAAAGACAGGAAACAGAAAGTAGGATTAAATGGACAATTTTCTCAGTGGAAGGGAATGGGCAGTGCAGTGCCTCAGGGATCTGTATTGGGACCTGTACTTTTCAATATATTTATAAATGATCTGGAAAGAAATAAGACGAGTGAGGTAATCAAATTTGCAGATGATACAAAATTGTTCAGAGTAGTTAAATCCCAAGCAGATTGTGATAAATTGCAGGAAGACCTTGTGAGACTGGAAAATTGGGCATCCAAATAGCAGATGAAATTTAATGTGGATAAGTGCAAGGTGATGCATATAGGGAAAAATAACCCATGCTATAGTTACACGAAGAGCCATCCAGACAAGTAAAGACCACGGAGGACCTTGACCTGAAGAGGAGCACAGATAACTGTGGATTCCAGATACGAAGGCCTTGAGGAACAGGAACTGAGCCCTTTTATAGGGCTGAAGCAGGAAGTGAAGATGATGAGGACTTCCGGTGGGGCTGCGGGCTTTTCCTGCCGCTGGCCCTTTAAATACAGAGAAGAGGTGCGCACCAGCTCCAAGGAGGCCTGGGAGCAGAACCAAGGACAGCTGCATCCCTGCCGCGAAGGCACAAGAGCAGACAGAGGTATCCCAGCGGTGGCACTAGGCCACGAAGGAAAGCGGACTTGGATGGTGGCACTTGGGCCGCTTAAATGGAAGAAGCGGCGGCGGCACTCCTGCCGCATAGAGACGAGTCCCACAGCGGCAAGGCCGCAAAGATGGACAGCAGCAGTGGCATTCTCCTGCTACATGAATAGAAAGTGAGCGGAGGCTTACAGGCCATGAAGAGGGGATACCAGTGGCGGCTCCTGCAGTGAGGAAGAATGGCAGCGGCCTCTCCTGCCACACAGGGCATCGTCGGATTGTATGGAGGCGGCAGCAGCAAGCCAGGACGGCATAGGCTGCCATAAGTGAGTCCTGCGGCGTCGGGCCAGAGTCGGCAATGGTGGTGAGTAGATGGACAGCCTGTCCACGGGATGGGGTCCGCAGGCAGGAATCCTAACAACAAATAAGTAAAACATGACAAATGAGGACATTTTCAGTTTGTTACAAATGAAATCAACCAAAAATAGCAAAATCTTCCAATGAAAATATCTCAATTTTTTTTTCATATTCATAGAATTAAAAATATAAAAATTAGATTTGTGCATTGTTTTTTGTGTTCGTGTCGTTCTTCATTTTTCGGCCGCCATGGAAAATGTTGGTTTTTTTCGGTTTGGGTCTTTTTTTTCGCGAAAAATCAATTTTTAGTTAGTGCGCGCTAACTCCCTGTTAGTGTGCGCTAACTCCCTGTTAGCGCGCACTAACAAAAACCGTTAGATTTTGTTAGTTTTTGTTAGTGCGCACTAACGGGGACTTAGCACGCACTGACTCCCATTAGTGCGCACTAATCGGAAAAACGAATTTTTGCGAAAAAACGGGAAAATCCTGATTTTTTTTGGGCTCCCTGAAACATGCCAAATTGGACAATTTTGTTGCAATTTTCCAATTCGGCAAAAACGAATGCACATCTCAAATAAAAATGGCCTCCAGCAGGACCAGGCCTTGGCTTGGTCTCATCACTGATACCTAGGCCCAATAATGGGGCCTGGCCTGGCCAGCCCAGATGCCATGGCCCAGCCCAATGCTGAGTTCCATCTCCAAGGCCCAGGATCAGGCCTTCCACTGTCTTCTTTCTTTTTTTTTTTCAAAAATTACACCATCTTCTCAAAGGACATGCTGCAACAATGCCACTGCGCCTTCCTCCCAAGTGGATGATGCCATTTTGATGTAAGGCTGTTGAAATGTATGGCATCAAAATGGCACCGTCTGTTTGGGAGGAAGATACCATAGTAGTGTCACTGTGGCATGTCCTTCTGGTGGACAGCGTCATTTTTATTCAATGGAAAAAGAAAGAAGATGGCAGAAGGTCTGATCCTGGGCTTCCAGGCCTGGATGTTGGTGATGGGACGTGGCCTTGGGCCGGGTCCCATTATCAGGTCTAGATGATGACACCCAGCCTTGGACCTAGACCTAGGCCAAGGATCAGGTTTTAGTGACTAGTCTTGTTCCAGGCCTAGATGATGGTACTCAGCCCATTTTTCTTTTATAGTGAAATCAATAGGGCTTATGGATTATTTCCCCCATAGACTTCGGTGTAAAATGAAAAAAACAAATTAATTTTTTTTTCATTTGAGACAAACCTGACAAATGACTGTGACCTCTGAAATGAATGAATGAATTGAAACAGATTTTTTTTTTGACTCTGCATACCCTTATGAGGAACTACAGAAGTCACAAGACGAGAAGAATAGGCATTTGAATGGAAGATGAAATTTAATGTGATGCCCATCATGAGAAATAATCCTAGTTACAGGTACACAATAGGGATGTGAATCGGGTGCCCAATCGTTCCCGCTATCGGGATCGTCTGGCCGTGGGAAAAAATTGTTTTCCCGCATTTCCCCAGTTTTTTTTTTAGTGAAAAATTGTTTTTCGGGTTAGTGCGCACGATATTTCAATTCGTTAGAAAAACGATTCACATCCCTAGTACACAATGCAAAATGCTGGGTTCTGTATTAGGAATCACAATCCAGGAAAAGGACCTTGGAGTCCTTGTGGACAATACATTGAAATTAATTAATTCATTTGATTTATATTCCACTTTTCGGCAACTTGGTGTGTGGTAGTGGTCAAAAAAGCAAATAGAATATTAGGAATGATCCCAAAAGAATGGAGACTAAAACAGAAAATATTATATTGCCTCTGTATCGATCCATGGTGTGACTGCACCTTGAGTTCTGTGTGCAGTTCTGGTTACCTCATCTCTTAAAATAGGTCTAAACAAGTTTCTGGAGCAAAAGTCCAAAAAACATTATTAGCCAGGCAGGCTAGAAAAAGCCATTTCTATATCTAGGAGTGAGTAATAAGAAATATATCTACTTGTTGGGATTTGCCCACTGTCAGAAACAAGATGCTGGATTTGATGGGCCGTGGTCTGACTCAACATGGCATTTCTTATATTCTTATAGAGCTTCCAATCTGCTCACCATTCCTCCAACATAAACCAAAATACACCATTGTGATTAATTTGTGTTAATCTCTTGGGAGCAGAGTAACATCTTATCATTTTAGTCCCACCAGTAATGTTCTCAAAGATTTCCCTTTTTCACCATTTTGAAACAAACCAGCAGTTTATAGGTAAGCAAATCTAACTTATTCTGTCAAACCATATTCCTTAGTCGTGAAATCATACTTTTCAAAAGAATAGTTCTTTAACACATTCACAACATATTTAAGTTTTGTCAATGACATTCACGGAGGATTATTATTATGGATTATTTAAGGACAAAACCTTTGTCCTTCCTTTTCACGAAGACCATGCAGTTCAAGCCATACTGGAGTGTGCTCCAACTAAATTATGGATTTGGTGCCCACATTAAACAAATCCTCTCTGTCCCACTCTGAATCCGAGTGGAGTCAATATGTGAGTGAAGTTGTTCCATGCAGGTGTGAGCAGAAAGAAGAACCTATGAAACCTCATGCTTTAATGTATGAGGTTTCCTTCCTGATTTTCTGTCTGTTCGGTTGAATGTAATTTTAAAGCTCTAAAATGTCGTCATATGTCCAACTTTTAAATCAAGAAACAGTTTAACTCATTCTCCATCAAACTGTTATGATCACTAGACCTTTCCATCCCGTATCACACACTGCTTTCTTTATATATTCCACTGGGCTTCCTTTTTAGCCTGTTCACCTAATTATCTCTGCTTTGACTCTCTGAATCCGATTTCTGAATGTTGTGCCTCTGTAGATTTCTTTTGCGATAGGAGCTTAGGCCTCACAGGGATCACCGCCTGTTTTCTTGTAGTTTCGCACTACTGACTTCTCTTTTCCTTCTGCTGTCGGTGCCTTTACATAAGGCGGGTGTACACCACTTTGGGCTGGTTTACTTGAAACAGAGGTCTACAAGTTTGTAAATTTAATTACATTTTCCAGCCTTGGTGAATAATGTCCATTTTGAATGTTTTACCACTAACAGTGAAAAGCAGAGTGAAGAGAAATCCCTGTCTATATTTTGTATTTTCATTTCTTACGTGTTAAGCATTAATATGGGCAAGTTATTATAAATGTTCTCTTTATTTGCTTAAAGGTTTTATTCCTCTTAATTTGCATGAAGTGTCTTCCTTGTCAGTAAAGTTGTGCATACATAGGACAGTCAGTTTCCCTAGATCTTTTCTTTTTTTCCTAGTCCATTTGCTCTATGGGACCCTATCTAATTTCAGAGATTTAGATTGTGTTGTAGCAAACATCCTTCAGATGCCTCTGTTATGCCTTTCATCCACACATTACTTTTCCTTGATCTATTTTCAATGTCATCTATTTTTAGCTTGAGAAAGTTCTATAATTCCAAATCTGACAAGTTTTTAAAAAATGTTATCTACAATGTATTCACATTCTCTTCTAGTCTTTGCTCCACATCTGCTACTCAGTTTCCAAGGTTTGTCACATCTTTCTTCAGGTCCCCCAGATGCAGATGTATATCTGGCTGAGTTTTTTTGTGTTTTTTTTTAAGCCATGCTTTCATTCTTGTATTAAAGCTCGGATATCTTCTTTGGTAGCTGATGCACTCTCTAGCGCATCTCTTTCTTCCACTTCTGTGTCTGTTTCTGCAGCTATGCCTGGGGCAAATGTGCCAGCAATTTTGCATTCTGGAGTCTGTTTCCATTGCTTGACCTATGTTTTTATTTTATTTTATATTTTTTAATGTTTTTTTTTTTTTTACCTGGCAATTTCCTCCTGTTCCCAGAACCAGAGCTGGGGTACTGGTACCACGAGCCTTCATTTGCAACTACACAGGGTTTTCCCCTATTTTATATCTCTCTATCTCGCCACTCCCTCAATATACCTAGTGTGGTCATTGCAGTTACGTTCCTGGGCTAGGGGTCATGCACCAGGACATGTCTGGAACTCTGCAGTCACGGGCCCTGAATCCAGCAATTAGGTATCACCCCTAAGCAATGACCACAACTGCTGGAAGAGACAGAGAAAGCCAGGAAGAGCTACTGTACTTCCTAATCCAGTCCCTCCATCCATCCCTCCTGTGCAGGAAACAGGAGAGGAGGTGGTGAGGCTGGAGTGGGCAAAGTGGAGCAAAAAAGGGCCATTCTGCTCCCTAATGTAGCCCCTTCCCTGCACCTCCTTCCGTTTGCAGGGAACGGGAGTGGGTGTGTGTCTGATACTGAAGTGGACAGCATAGCAAAGAGTTCAGTTATTGCATGCATATTTCTATCTCTAAGTTGTGGTAATTTATTCTTTATTTGGTGAGGGTCTGCGTTCTGCATGTGTGACTGATAATGTGAGACATTCTACTAATGTGTAGTTTCTGTGTAGGGATCTGTAGCAGTTGACGTGTTCTGTTTTCCAAATAGAACATATGCTGCATATGCTCTGAGTATTTTTTGTTTTTTTTGCAGGGTTTTTATTACTTCACAGAGTGCCTAAAATACGTAGTCCCTGTCTTCAACTGTGTCAGTTAATCCATCTTTGAGACTTTTTTTCCTTTGTTCTCCCCAAATACTTATTTGTCTTGATCAGATTGAAAGCACCTTGAAGCAGGGACTGTCTCTTTGGTGTATCTGTACAGTGCTGTATACACCTTGTAGCACCATGTAAATGCTTAGTAGTAGTTGTAGTATTGTTGTTCTCATGCCTACAATGTTGCCTTCTCATAGTAGGGTTTTTGCTGTTTGAATTCTAGGTGTTAGTTCTGTTTAGGTATGTCAGGTTTGCTATACAGTTTTTTGTAGGGTTTTGTGTTACTTTGCAACCTGACTAGTAATGGAGGGAGTTTGTGTCACTGGTACCGAGGTCACAAGACAATTTTAATTTTTTTTTGTTGGTGAGTAGTAAGGGGAAACATCATAGTTCAGCGCAGCCAACCATTTTAGCAATTACCTTTAGTCAATGCAGTATGGATTTCTTTTAATTTATACATTTATGGTTTGTTTGTTTTTTTGCAGTCTCCCCCAAAATTCATAGATGACACATTCATCACATACTGTGACATGATTTCTGAAATATATTTGTGTTTATACATAACAAAATATAATATTTAAAAGTATGATGTCCGATTATGTGTTTTTTACAGTATTATTCTGAGGGTCATGGGGTAATGGGGTCATGACAGTAATGGGGGACATGACAGGTAATGGGGTCATGACAGTAGAGTTTTATTATCAAAATCTCAGGATGGTGGGAGAATACGAGTCTGCTTAAGCTGTCTGATACCCTTGCACCACTCCTGGTCTGTTAGCACTTCCACCGTAGCAGTGCCAGGTGACCTGAGAATGGAAGCGCTGCTTGGGGGATTGAACTGGAGATCTTCCATTAAAGATGTGCTTTTGGTTTTAACAACATTGCCTATATCGTTTCATATAATTTCAAAATTGAAATGATAGTGGGTTTTTTTTTCATATAGTTTCATAACTGAAAGCATGCAATTTTTCATTAAATTTTTTGTTATTAATTGTTCATGTTAGTGCGCAACGCAAATGGTGCACACTAAATAGAAATATTGTGCACTAAAACGAAAAATAATAGAGGTTAAAAAAACCCCACACAAATAAAACAAAAACATAAAACGGGGAATTATGAAATGAATCAAACCCGAAACCATGATTTTATTGATGTACATCCCTTCTTTCCACAAGAGTCATGCCAGTGCACAGCATTTACCACCCAGTTACAAGGTTGGCAAAATACATTTTCAAATCAGTATGTTTGTTTGTTTGTTTGTTTATTTATTTATTTATTCATTCATTCATTCATTCATTCAACCTTATATACCGGCTTTCAAGTTCATTTCAAGGCGGTTTACATTGATTGAAATTGCAGTAGCAACCTTCAAGCACATATATACTAAAAAACATATCATTAAACATAATACATGACTAAAATACATTAAAACCAAAGGCTAGCTGGCTAAAAATACATTAAAACTAAGCCCTTTCAAATCCCAACAATTCTGCCACATCTTCTCAGGTTACCCCCTTCCCTCCACCCATCCATCTACCCTCCTCCCCTCCCCTCCACCCACCCATCTCCCCTCCTTCCCTCTTCAACTCTCATCTCCTTCCTCCCCTAGTGTCTCTGTATTACTATGGTGAACGGGATCAACTATTTAGGCTAAAAGCCTGTTCGAATAACCAGGTTTTTATCTGCTTCCTAAAGTTATTAATGTCCTCCTCTGTCCGAATCTCAGCGGGTAAGGAATTCCACATTTTTGGCCCTGCTAAAGATAAAGACCTCTCCCTCACTGAACTAAGGTGAGCCAGTTTGGGCGATGGAATGGTCAACAAGGCCTGCCCAAGGGACCTCAAATTTCATGATGGAACATGGATACGTAAAGAGGCATTCAGCCATTCCGAATTCGTGCCATAAATTGCTTTATGTATTAAAGTTAGGCACTTATATTGTATGCGGAACTGAACCGGCAACCAATGTAATCCCATCAGAACCGGGGAAACATGATCAAATTTTTTTGTGTCAGACACTAGCCGTGCAGCAGCATTCTGCAACAATTGCAGCGGACGAATGGTCGATGAGGGCAAACCTAACCATAGGGCATTACAATAATCTAACTTGGGTAGAATTAATGCCTGTACTACAATCCGGAAATCATTTGAGTGCAATAGTGGTTTTAATCTCCTTAGCACTCGTAATTTGTGAAAACCATCTTTTAGGATAGCCTTCACAGAAGTTTTCATATTGAGCTCAGAGTCCAGCATACACCCTAAATCTCTCACCTCATATTGAATTTTATATGAAGGGAGACAGTTGAGGATGTCCTTCTCTACTTTCTCTGTTACCTTGTTACCGATAAAGAGTATTTCGGTTTTTGAGTTGTAGTTTCCTTTCATTCAGCCAAATATGAATTTATAAGTGTTATATTACTGGTACTTCTATACTAAAGATTATATAGTTTTCACTTAGGTATTAGAGCTTTGTTTTTATTTGAATGTTTTACCCTGACTTTCATCAATGTCTTCTTTCACCTCCTCTCAGGTGGTATAATTAAGCGGTCTCCACAGCTTTACAGACCTGCTCCTGCTCTGGATTTCTGTCTCTGGTGGCTGACTGATCGCTTTCTCTCCTTCACTTTCACACTTACTGAATGCTGGCTCTGCATTCCCTGAGCAACTGGGAGAGAGAGAGAGAGTAAGTTCTCTGTTTTTTTTTGTTTGTTTGTTTGTTGCTGCCTTACTCTTTACCTCTCCTTTGCTCTGCTCTTTCTCGCTTAAGTCAGGGTCTCTGTGATTCATCAAAGTCTCCTTTGACTGTCACCAAGTTCGCATGTCTTCCTCCACCTTCCTTGGGCACTTCCTTTTGTAGGTGATCTTGGCATTTCCCTGCGGCCTGAATGCAGAAGCCAATTATATCATTTTGTTTCTTTTATATGGCAAATGACTGCTGATTTTTTTTTCCTGGGGGGGGGGGGGGGGGGGGTCGTTTAGAGTTTAATTTCAGGCAGCACAGGCGGCGGGAGGCAGGAAATCTTGTGATGTGGTGGTAGTGTGTGTGTGTGTGTTTGGGTTTTTTTTTTTTTTGGTTGGCTACAGCATTTCCCAGCGCACCGTGGCCAGCGCCGGGCCCCTTTTCTGAACGACAATGAACCGTGACCCGCAGAAATAAAAGCGGTGGCTGTGAGGACGGGCTGGGAAGAAGTGCCTCCTCCTCCTGCGGCGGGAGTGACAGGTTGCCCTGGTCGGGCTGCAGGTGGGTGGCGTTCAGCACGGCGCTGGCAGGCAGGCAGGCAGCCTTCACTCACTAGTGGGAGCTGCAGAGAGAGAGAGAGAGGGACGAGCGAGCCGAGAGGAGCCAGGCAGAGCCCGGCGGCGGGGCGCCTGCTGCAGTGAGGGAGGGGGCGCGGAGCAGCGCCGGCGGCACCAGGCACGGGCAGAGCCGGAGGAGGAGGAGGAGGAGGCGGCGCTGCACGGCCGGTAAGGGGCTGCAATGAGCTGGGCCAGGATTTTTTTTGTTTTTTTCTTCATGTCATGCTTTAAGTTCATGTATGTGCGCGTGTCCTTGTCCTCGGCATCGCCTCCTTCGGGGGCGCCGAGGTGACACGGGCGGAAGGAGGGGGGAGGGGGAGTTGACACCGCGTTTGTGCTTTTTGGTTTGATCGTTGGTGCTACTGCTCTCACAGGCTTCAAACTTGCGCTGATTCAAATCCTTTGACGTGAGTTTAGCTATTAACATCTCTTTCCCCCCCCCCCCCCAAACAAAAAAACAAAACAAAAAAAACCAACTTTGCATGCTGGCAACTGAAACTTTGAAGGCTGTAGCCTGCCTGGTTTTGAATTGTATCTTTAAAGCTACAAAGAGACTTGTTACACTGGCTCGCAGAGTTCCCCTCCCTTCTGGAGTAGAATTACCCTGTCAGCCACAGGGAATTGATTGATCGTTTCCCCTTCTTTTTGTGATTCTTAATTCAACCAACATGGTTTTAGTTAGTGCCAAGCTGGACTTTCTTTCTTTTTTTGACAATGTGGTCTTGACAGGATTAATCCCTCCTGGCACTCTCCGGCTGTCCCATGCCAACAAGAAAGGGAGTTGTGTGTGTGTTTCGGGGGGGGGGGAGGGGGAGAAGTGTTGATATCTTACACTCCCATTGAGGGACTAGTAGAGAGGAAGGAGAGGCTTTTCTCGTTTCTTTTTCAAGATCGTCTCCCTGCCTGGGGGGGTGGCGAGAGCTGGCGGCTGAACCCCGCTGGGTTGGTAGGAGTCGGTGGTGGCACACAGCCGGACTGGAACCCTGCTATACGCACTCCAGGCCAAGGAACAAATTGGATCGAAGACAGGAAAATAAAATTGGTAATGGTGGTGATAATATCGCGGCTGACACTGTAAAGACGTGTGCGGCTGTACAGTGATGTAGCTGAAAGAAAACTCTGCTGAAACAATTGAGTTCGGTGACGGATCCAGTCTGAGGCATTCCCCCCCCCCCCCCACCCCCCACGATTGTGACTTAGTGAAAAAACGAAGGTAATTTCAAGAAGTGTTGTGCAAGAAATGCTAAGGTAGCTTGGAAGTCTTCCCATTGTTTTAGCACGACGTGCTGTTTTATTTCGTTTATACATATTTTATAGTGCGTACTAAATCAAATATGCACGGATAGAGTCGAAATACGCGCATCCTAAATGAATGTGTTCACTAAAAAGGATGTTATGCTTACTAAAACGAAACGATATAAAATGAAACGGAAGCAAAACATTTTTCAGCTGCACACTCCTAAATCACTTGTTTTGGGGCAGATTAACTTACTTTCCAATTTTGGTGCGGTTGGGAGAGAGGTTTAGGGACTCTGGCTCTTGAACAGTTTCTTAATGTGTGCATGACTGTTCTACAGCCAGGAAAAACCACCGGGTCACTTAAGTTATGGCGTAAAGCTAAAAAGTGTATTGGTGCCAGTTATGCCAATTTCTAGTCTTGGGCCTTGCTTGCTTGCCTACCCCCACAAGGAGGGTCATGTACTATTGCGTGAAAATTTGCACTCATGATTGGTGAAATAGTAAGTGTGAATCTACCGAAACCGATATGCAAAACAGCCCGGTAGAAAATTTGCACAGGAAATTTCACTGCAAGTGTAATTTATATTTTTGTGAAACGTGGCCCGGAAAGCTAATTTTTTTTCACGTAGAGTTTCTACACAGTAATAATTAAGGAGTTACTTTGTATGATTTTTGCATTACGGCAGCTCATTCCTGTGGAAAACTGCGTAAAATGTCATTCTGCACGCAGAAGAAAAACTTTTCAAATGCAGCTCCGCATTCTTAAAAGGGAAATAGCACATTCTATCGCAAATGCCGCACACACGTTCCTGTTATGCATGGAGCTGTGTTTTGTTTTGGTTTTTGCGAAGATTTTCTTGCAGAGGTACATCCTGCATCAACATCTATACATTTGCCGCGCTACAGGATCAGAAAATTAATGCACTGGGCAAGGCAGTTTTTAAGGTTCTTACCTAGTGGTTAAACTAGTCAACAAACCAATTGGAGCAGTGTGAAATTGCTAAAAGGTTTGACATTTGCAGCATGCTTTAAAAGGAAGGTGCATGATGAAAAGAGTTGTAATCGTACACGTGACAATTTTAGAATGCAATTTTAGGGCTGCACAATTGGATGCTACACAATCAGTAAGCCACTAGATAGACTTTTTCCCTGCGGTCTCTTGTTACAGGTTGATATGATCTTATTATTCATGTGCCAGAAGTAGACAGTATGTTTTTAATGATAGCAAACTGTTCTTTTAAATCAGACAGAGTTTCCTGAGATAAAACTAGAACTGTATGACTCTAACTTTGGTTTTTGTCGTTGGAAACCACCAGTGGTATTTCTCCTCATGGCCCTATGCAGCTGGAAATTCTTATTGAAAATGCCTTTTAGGTTTTACTTATGGCAGCTACTGTATAACACTTAAAATCAAATTATAAATAGTATTTGAGCTACGGTTATTCAAATTTCTTTTGGCTTATCATTGTGTCTTAGAGTATCTCTGTCTCCCCCTACCTTTTTAGTTGCTTGGGGATTCTTTAATCTCTTCCTTCTCAACCTAATCCTGCTTGTTCATTTTGTATTTCTCGCCTTTCTGGAGGGCAACATTATCTTTAGGTCTGCCTATTCCAAAAAATGGACTTTATTATTGGAAAATGAATGCATCAATAAGCCTTGCCTTGGTTACAAGGATGTCTTTTGCTATAGTAAGCACATTTTAAGGTAGGCCTTGACAAATTTTCTTGTGCTCTAGGATCCAGCCCCAAAATTTAGGAGCCAGTAGCTGATACCCCTCTAATGCCAACCTCACCCCCAGTTGTCCCTACTGAAGTTGGGAGCCTGATGGGATTGTCATCTGAGATCTTTCGCAGTTCCTTTAAGGTTTGATTTACCG
Source organism: Rhinatrema bivittatum (assembly GCF_901001135.1). Lineage (NCBI taxonomy): Eukaryota > Metazoa > Chordata > Amphibia > Gymnophiona > Rhinatrematidae > Rhinatrema > Rhinatrema bivittatum. The sequence goes on along the minus strand of NC_042615.1, from coordinate 319,072,717 downwards.
AAGCTGTTTTCCCATTCTTTGTCTATGAAAATAAATTGAGCCCTTAACATGCCACTGTGTGGCACTGGCAGAAGCATGCAGCCCGCAACCCCCGACCAAGTCCTTTGCTGCCATGACAGCTGCATCCAAGGTGACTCTTTGCTTCACCTACCACCTTGGCCTAGGTCTGCACGAGTCCCCTTGTCTTTCAGTTCCCATGCCCTGTCCTTACTCAGTCTCTCTCTCAATCTGCCACCCTGTCCTCTCTCACCATCCCATCTCCAGTCTCTCTCTCAACTCTTCCCTCCCTTTATTGGATGAGGTAGACTACAACAGGTAAATTTTCTGGCTGAGTTCAGTTGTGGAGACCTTACTTTGAAGAGGGATATTTTTTATTAAGAGTTTTTTTATCTTTTTTATTTTCTGAAAAAGGGGTTTTTTTTGCATTGCTTTTTTTTAAGGCATTTTTTTCTATTTAGAAAGAGTAGAAGGGAAGTAGCTACTAGAGATGTGATTCAGCTGAACCTTTTGGTTTGGCCTTTGTTATCGGCCCACTGCAGGAAATTTCATTTTCCTGTGGTTCGGGCCGATTCTATTTTGTTTGTCCCCCGAAACGAAGCCCAAAACAAGAGGGGGCAGATGGGCTGTTGTGTAAAAAAACAAAACATAACCCCCCCCCCCTCAAATCCACCCCAACCCTTCAAATTTAATGAATTGCGACCCCCCCCCCCCTCCAGACCCCCTCTCCAAGACTTACTGAAAGTTCTTGGTGGTCCAGCGGGGGTCCCAGGAGCGATCTTTCGCTCTCGGGCCATCGGCTGCCACTAATCAAAATGGAGCCAATGGCCCTTTGCCCTTACCGTGTGACAGGGGCTATCGGTGCCATTGGCTGGCCTCTGTCACATGGTTGGAGCAATGGACGGCTGGTGCCATCTTAAAAAAATGGCGCGGGCCATCCATTGCTCTTACCATGTGACAGGGGCCGACCAATGGCACCGATAGCCCCTGTCACACGGTAAGGGCAAAGGGCCATCGGCTCCATTTTGATTAGTGGCAGCCAATGTCCCGAGAGGGGGAGATCGCTCCCGGGATCCTGCTGGACCACCAGGGACTATCGGTAAGTCTTTGGGGGGGGGGGGGGGTCGGGCAAGTCTTGGGGGGTCAGGAGGGTGGGGGTTGCAATTAATGAAATTTGGAGGGTTTGGGGTTTTGCTTTTTTTTAAATGTGCCCTTTCTCTCCCCCCCCCCCCGAAGTACGATAAGAAAACCACACGAAATTTCGTGGGTTTTCTTATCGTTTTGTTGCCCTCCCAAACCACAACAAAATAGGAAATATTGTCGCTATTTCCTATTTTGTCGCAAACGAATGCACATCCCTGGTAGCTACCAACCGACCCTTACCTTCACTTCTAACTTTATTTATTTATTTATTTATTGTTTTTGTTATACCGAGTTTCATGATAGGCATCACATCAACTTTCTAGACTAACCCACTAATTGAGTTAGACTACCCAGAATAATCTGACCTTGGTTGGCAGAGTATGAAAAGAAAGCAATTTAGATACATTTTAATTTATGTGGAATTAAAATACTTAAAGTTCAGGAGGTGCTTACTTAGTGTCATACAGGTCCGGGCTGGACTCCAGGTGCACCCCAGCAAAGAGTAGGGCAGGACTGTAGGGCAAGGCTTGGGTTTATCTTCTGCCTAGCCCGCCCACTTGGTGTCTTCGGCAGAACATCATGGTAAATCAGACTGGATGAGGGAGGACAGGCTGGAGAAGGCAGGGCAGGCACAGGCTGGATGTTGGGGTAGAGACATGCTGGAAGCTGAGGATTGGATACTGGGCACAGGCTAAGATAGGATACAGATTCAGACAGGGGGTTGGATGCAGGCTCAGATTGGGGACTGGATATAGTGTAAAAGCTGAACCAGGGACGAGAGCAAGGACTGGGAAGCACATGGAACTGGACAGGATGGCACAAGACAGGGACACAGGACTGGACCAGAAAGAACAGGCAACGATGAAGAGGGAAGTCAAATGGGGCACAAGGCTGGGTATAAGAACCTAGCAGGGGGCCCTAGAGCAAGGCAAGGAAGCCTGGGAAGCCAGAGAGCAAAGCAAAGAGGCCACTGGGCAAGTCAGGACAGGAATAGGAGAAGAAGGTGGTCAGGTTAGGGAGCCAAGGTGACGTGATGAAGAAGCAGCAAGGTAATGACAAGGCAGGGTTAAATGGGGTTGAGGCTTGGGCATGGTGTAACCAAAGGCGAGGTCCTTGGCAAGGCTTTAGGAAAGGTGGAGGGAAGACTGTGCAGCAGGCTGAACCTTGGCATGGAGAGCCGGTCTACCAGGTGAAACCGTGACAATTAATAATACCATAGTAGACCCTTCAGGCAATTAATTTTCAGGATAAAAGAGAAAAATACTGCTTGGTACTAGAAAGAGGACTGTGAGCAAGTAAACTATATCATTTTGTGTTTTCTAAAAACAGAACAAATTTAAGTAAACTTCTTGTGAGCTGATTGGCAGCACCATATTAGATCTTGTGGTAATAATAATTTCTAGTTGCTTTTTTCAGCAACAGCAGGCTATAAAGGAGACAACCCAAAACTACATACCTCATACATTTATAACTATATATTTCAGTCTGAAAGAATAAGATAAGACACTTAATTCTTCTAAGCATCACGTGAGATAGACGTGTTAAGTTAGATTCCACAGGCTAGCTAATTTTATTTCCAGGACAGGTGAGGAAAAGGTAAGTTCTTTGGTTGGTCTTTATCACTTCTTCTTGCACCAGCTACCAGCAACCGAAGGATGGCTGGGAAACGTTATATTGCCAAACCTGTCACTGGTTTTACCAGTTCTACTGCTGTCTAGTCAGATGTCCTGATCCACAGTGAGGAATCGGTTCAGTGTGAAAGAAGTCTGCAGATCGAATCCCTCAGGAAAGAGGTAGCAGAACTCAGAGAAGGTGTCAAGATTGAGAAGCATCCGGGAGAATGAGGACTACATTGAAATGCTTATCAAGGCATTTAAGATGGAGAACTCAGAGTGGAAGGTGAAATTGGTCCACAAGATGACAGCTGAACCCAAATTACTATGGCTACTAGATCCTAAACCTCAGCTTCGACTTCCCTTGATATGGAGGAGTAGATGTCATCCCATGATGAGGAGGAAAGGACATGCAAACCCAAAGCTGTGGGTACAGCAACTACTGCACCTAGGAGGTGGAAGGTTGTGGTTGTTGACTTGCTTCTTAGGGGCATGGAGGCACTTATCTGTGGACCAGACAGTGTCCTGGGAAGTGTGCTGTCTGTTGGGTGCCAAAATCCAAGACCTTATGGAGAGATTGCCAGAAATCCTCAAGCCTACTGACCATTATCCAATGCTGCTTATCCATGTTGGCACAAATGATACTGCTAGGTGCCACACATCATATCAAAACTGACTTCATGGCTCTGGGAGAGTGGGTAAAGAGATAGGTGCACAGGTGGTATTCTCATCAATCCTCCCTGTTAAGGCTAAAGTCCCAGGCAGAGAAGCTCACATTCTGGAGATAAATGAATGGCTGTGTAGATGGTGTCAACTTGAGCGTTTTGGCTTCTTGGATCATGGGATGATATTTCATGGATTGCTAAGCAGAGATTGGATTCACTTGTTCTTTCAACAAATAATGACAAATCTACTGAGGAGGGCTTTAAACTAGAATAATCAGGGATCAGTGAACAAAAAGCTAAGGTAAGTAAAACATTAAATACTCATATAGAAATGGGAAATATGGGGGGGGGGGGGAAGGCAATATTTGGGAAAACTATATACACTAAAGCTCATAGTATGGGGAATAAAGTCCTAGATCTAGAGGCAGTCATGGAAGAAGCTGATTTAGATATAGTAGCTATCATGTAGATGTGGTACATAGAACTATATCTCAGTTATGGTTTTCCATCTAGCTTCTATCTATCGGTATTAAAGCAGAAGCATTGCTGGACTTACGAGGTAAGGAGGAGGCACTGTGGGTTAATCTTGAAAGAGGGAATGGAACATCTATTTATATTAGTGTAATATACAGACCTCCATCACAGACAGAGGAGATGGATAGATATTTAATGGAGGATATTCAGGGAAGTGCTATGAAAGGGGAGGTGCTGCTGCTAGGGGACTTCAGTCTTCCAGATGTTTGGGACACCCTAACTGCAGTATCTTCTGGAAGCAGGGAAATCCTGGATTCTCTGCAGGGAGAACTGTTCTGTTAATTGGTAACGGAATCCACATGGGTGAAGGGTGATACTAGACTTGGTGCTTACTAATGGAGACAGTATTTCTGATTTTGCAGTGGATGATCATCTGGCAGCCAGTGACCACTGGATGGTGTGGTTCAATATTAGGACACAGGAGATGAAGGCTTATTCCAAGGTGAGGGTCCTAGACTTTAGGAAAACTAACTTTCTCAAAATGAGGGAGTACCTCAAGGAGTCGTTATCTGGATGGGTAAATCTAGGGGAAATAGAAGGGCAGTAGGCAAAACTAAAAGGGTAATTAATCTTTTTGTCAAGACTCAAATAAAGGGAAGTGGAAAAATAGGCAGTTATGGTTTTCTAAATATATAGCTGAAAAGTTAAGGGAGAAAAGGTTAGCATTCATAAACTACAAGAGATTGCAGAAAGAGGAAACATAGAAGTGACGGCAGAAGAAGACCAACGGCCCATCCAGTCTGCCCAGCAAGCTTTCACACTTTTTTTTTTTCTCATACTTTTCTGTTACTCTTGGCCCTTAGTAACCTTTTTGGTTCTGTTTCCCTTCCCCCCTCCATTAATGTAGAGCAGTGTTGGAACTGCATCTAAGTGAAATATCTAGCTTAATTAGTTAGGGATAGTAACTGCCGCAATAAGCAAGCTACACCCATGCTTGTTTACCCCAACCATGTAATTCAGTCCTTGTTGGTTGTTGTCTGTATATAGATCCACTTTTCTTCATTCCCCCCTGCCATTGAAGCAGAGAGCTATGCTGGATATGCATTGAAAGTGAAGTATCAGGCTTATTTGGTTTGGAGTAGTATCCGGTGTAACAAGCAAGCTACTCCCTGCTTTTTTGTGAATGGAAATCCTTTTTTTTTTTTTCCCACATTACCTCTTAGAGCAATGTTGGAGTCGCATTAACTGTGTATGTTTATTGAATAAGGGTATTATCTCCGGTAGTAGTCATCATTTCCGCAAGCCACCCACTCTTCATACACATCCTCTAGACTTTATGGATCCCCAGTGTTTATACCACGCCCCTTTGAAGTACTTCACAGTTCTGGTCTTCACCACTTCCTCCGGAAGGGCATTCCAGGCATCCACCACCCTCTCCATGAAGAAATACTTCCTGATATTGGTTCTGAATCTTCCTCCCTGGAGTTTTAAAATCGTGACTCCTGGTTCTGCTGATTTTTTTCTGACTGAAAAGGTTTGTCATTATCTTTGGATCATTAAAACCTTTCAAGTATCTGAAAGTCTGTATCATATCACCTCTGCTCCTCCTTTCCTCCAGGGTGTACATATTTAGATTCTTCAATCTCTTCTCATAAGTCATTCGATGAAGACCTTCCACCTTTTTGGTTGCCCTTCTCTGGACCACCTCCATCCTGTCTCTGTCCCTTTGTAGATACGGTCTCCAGAACTGAGCACAGTACTCCAGGTGAGGCCTCACCAAGGTCCTGTACAAGTGGATAATCACTTCCCCTTTTCTTACTTGATATTCCTCTCTCTATGCAGCCCAGCATTCTTCTGGCTTTAGCTATTGCCTTGTCACATTGTTTCGCTGACTTCAGATCATTAGACACTATCACCCCTAGGTCTCTCTTCTGCTCCGTGGACATCAGCCCTTCACCCCCCCCCCCCCCCGTCCCCCACCATAGAATACAGCTCTTTCGGATTTCCACACCCCATTTGCATGAATTTGCACTTCTTGGCATTGAATCTCAGCTGCCATATTTTCAACCACTCTTCCAGCTTCCTTAAATCCCATTTCATACTCTCCACTCCTTCTGGCATGTCCACTCTGTTGCAGATCTTAGTGTCAGCTGCAAACAGACAAACCTTACCATCTATCTCACCCGCTATGTTGCTCACATAGTTATTGAACAGGACCGGTCCCAACACCGATCCTTGCGGCACTCCGCTTAACACAGTTCTCTCTTCAGAGTAAGTTCCATTTACAATCACACATTGTCATCTATCCGTCAACCAGTTTGCAATCCAGGCCATCACCTCGGCACTCACTCCTAAGCTTCTCATTTTATTCACCAGCCTCCTGTGCAGGACCGTATCAAAAGCCTTTCTGAAATCCAAGTAGATGACATTGAGCGCTCTTCCTTGATCCAATTCCCTAGTCACCCAGTTGAAAATGTCAATCAGATTTGTCTGACAGGATCGTCCCCTGGTGAATCCATGCTGCCTCTGGTCCAGCAGTTCTTCAGACTGTAGATAGTTCACTATTCTCTCTTTCAGCATTGACTCCATCACTTTACCCACCACTGAGGTGAGGCTAACCGGCCTGTAGTTTCCAGCCTCCTCTCTGCTCCCACTCTTGTGAAGCGGGATCACCCCCACTCTTTTCCAGTCACTTGGCACCACTCTCGTTTCTAGTGATCTATTGAACAGGTCGCGCAGCAGACCCACCAGCATATCTCTGAGCTGCCTCAGTATCCTGGGATGAACCTCATCAGGCCCCACATTCTTCACTGTAAATGGAGTTACATCTACTCCACTCCCCTCCAGTTTCTTGTTAACTAGCGACGGTCCTTCACCTGGGTCCTCTTTAGTGAACACTGAACTGAAGTATTCATTTAGTATTTCTGCCATTTCTTCGTCTCTCTCTACACATTGATTCTTTTCACCTTTCAATTTCACTATACCACTTTGAACTTTTCTCCTTTCTCTGATGTATCTGAAAAATGTTTTGTCACCTCTTCTTACCTCTTTGGCAGTCCTTTCTTCCGCTTGACTTTTTGCCGTCTTGATTACTTTCTTCGTCTCCCTCAGTTGTACCAGATATTCTTCTTTGTGCTCTTCCCTTTGGGATCCTTTATATTTCTTGAATACTCTTCTTTTAGCTTTTATTTTGTCAGCCACCTCCTTTGAGAACCAGATAGGTTTCATTTTTCTTTTGCTTTTCTTTACTTTTCTAACATATAGATTAGTTGCCTTGATAATTGCTCCTTTTAGTTTGGTCCACTGTTGATCCACATCTCTCTTATTTTCCCAGCCTTTTAGTTCTTCCTCCAGGTACTTCCCCATTTCCTCAAAGTCTGTGTTTTTGAATTGCAAAACTTGGTTCTTCGTGCTTCTTCTCCGTTTCCTATTTGTGATATGAAACCATACTGTTTGATGATCACTTGTGCTGAGGTGGGCACCCACTTGGATATCAGAGACATTATCTCCATTAGTGAGCACTAAATCGAGTATAGCTCCCTCTCTCTTGGGTTCCATTACCATTTGTTTGAACAAAGCCCCTTGCAGGGCATCCACTATTTCTCTGCTATTGTTAGATTCAGCAGAAGGGATTCTCCAGTCTACATCTGGCAGATTAAAGGCAATAATGTCTGAAAAAAATTAAGAGAAGCTGGGGAAATAGTCAAGAATGCAAAAATTCAAATAGAATAAAAAGTAGCAAATATGATAGAATGGGGAGGCAAGACTATTTTTAGATATGTTAGTGATGGAAGGAAGTGCAAAAGTGGCATTGTGAGACTCAAAGGTGAAGGCGAGGCATATGTAGGGGCTGATGAGGAAAAAGTAAAATTGCTTAACAAATATTTCTGTTCAGTGTTCACTGTGGAAGGACCTGGAGTAGGACCACATAAAATGAGCACAAATAAAATTGGAAGTGAGATAAACCTTAATCAATTTTCAGAACAGTGTGCTCATGAGATGCTAATTAAAGTAGATATGGCGATGGGGCCAGATGGGATACATCCGAGGGTACTAAGAGATGTCCTGGCAGCTTCACTTTATTAGTGTCTGGAGGACTGGAAAAGGGCAGATGTGGTTCCTATTCTCAAAAGTGGAAGTAAGGAGCAGCTCTGACCTCTGTGGTGAGCAAACTAATGGAATCACTGCTAAAACAGAGGATAGTGCAATATTTGGAATCCAATGGATTGAAAGATCTGAGGCAGCCTGGTTTTACCAGATGTAAACCCTGTCATTTGAATCTGACCGGAGAGTTCGATCAAGGGAAAGCACTAGGTTTAGTGTACTTGGATTTCAGCAGGTTTGACACATTTCTGCACAGAAGACCTATAAATAAATTGTGCACCCTTGGTATGGATCTCAGAGTGATTGGGTTAGAAACTGGCTGAGTGGGAGGCGACAAAGGGTAGTGGTAAATGGAATTTTCTCTGAGGAGGTGGTTGTTATTAGTGGTATGCCTCAGGGATCGGTGCTTGGACCGATTCTTTTCAATATTTTTTGTGAGCGACATAATGGAAGGATTGTCCAGAAAGATTTCTTTTTTTTTGTAATTTATATCTTTATTGATTTTATACATTTACTTACAGAAATAATAATAAAATCTCATAGTAATTCACTCAAACAGTTAATTCAACTCATGTCCAGAAAGATTTCTTTTTGCCAATGATGCCAAAACCTGTAACAGGTTGGACAGCCCGGAAGAAGTGGAAAACATGAGGAGGGATCTAGCAACGCTCGAGGTATGGTCTAAGCCTAAGATCTGACAGCTAAGATTTAATGCTAAAAAATGCAGAGTAATGCATTTAGGGTGCAAAAACCCAAGGAAAAGTACAGTATTGGAGGTGAAATTCTTCTACACATAAAGGAAGAGCAGGATCTGGGGGTAATTGTATCTGATGATCTTAAGGTGGTCAAACAGGTAGATAAAGCAAAGGTAAAAGTCAGAAAGATGCTTGGCTGCATAGGGAAGTGATATTGTCCCTGGTGAGACCTCACTTGGAATACTGTTTACAATTCTGAAGACCACATCTTCAAAAGAATATAAATAGCATGGAGTCAGTCCCAAGGGTGGCTACTAAAATGGTCAGTGGTCTTTGTTCTAGAACTTGGGGATAGTCTTTAAGATCTAAACATGTATACCCTAGAAGAAAGGCGAGATAGGGGAGATATGATAGAGAAATTCAAAATCTCAAATGAGGTGAGCCTTTTTCAACGGAAAGTAGAACGAGGGGTCACGTGAAGAGGTTGAAAAGGGGGTGGACTCAGGAGAAATCTTAGGAAATATTTCTTTACGGAGAAGTTGGTGGCTATGTGGCGCAGCCTCCTAGTGGAAGTGGTGGAGACAAAATAAGTATCTGAATTCAAGAAACCATGGGATAAATATAGGGGATCTCTAAGGAAGTGATGAGAATTATAATGCTAAATGAATTGGACAGATGAGCCATACAGTCTTTTTCTGTTAGCAGGTTTCTATGTTTCTAAACCCCCCCCCCCCCCCCCCACAGCCAGCAAAGCAAGTCCAGATCATCCCTCAGTAAGCCAGACTGTCACCACTATAACTACCTAGTGGGGTTCATGCACTCTCATGCCCCCATTTCAGACTTCAGCAAACCACCCCTCCCCCTTCACCTTGTCTGCTGAGCTGCCACTGGAATAACTGTTGTGTTCTCTGAGCCTGCGTGGCTCTCAGTGAGGCTGAGTCCAAGCAGTAGCCAAACTCCCTCTCTGGCCTTGTGGCCGGGCTCCACAAGGCCCGCTTTCACAGAGTGCTGCGTGGTGCTATATGAACGATAGCAGCTATTCCAGAAGCAGGAACTGGAGAAGGGGAAAAGGGCAGGAAGATCCCGGGCACCACAGTGACATTTCTTTATGCCATGGCTACCTGGCAGCAGGGCTTTGTCAAAGCTCACATTAAGGATAATTAATGCTCCTGGCATAGGACTGTGTGTATATCTCCTACATACAGAGAAGCAAATGAAGCCAGACAAGCAAGTTGATTGGCCAATACTGAGTTTTTTCAGTGCATTTCTCTCTGGGCCTGATATACTAAGAGTTTTCTCCATTTTTGTGTTTATTGGAAAAATGCTTAGTCCATCAGACTCTTTATTCAAGAGTCAGCTCTTGGGCACGGGAGTGGGGGGGGCATATGGGGAGGGTCACAGACCACGCAAAGGTTCCCCGCACGGGGGGAAAGTTCACATTTCAAGGCCCTTAGAGTTTTCGTTGTCACGCAGGCTCTTCCTGCTGACCAGCATAGTCACTCAAACAAAAATCAGCACACTCTGATACCTTTTCTTTTCTTTTTTATTATTATTAATAATTTTTTTTTTTTTTTATAACAGCTTGGTTCTTTAATGTAACTGACGGCAGGGCAAAACAAAGTCTAAGAAACTCTGGCACAGCATAGAAAACAGCACAAGCTCTGTAACACAGGTCCACAATACAAAAACAGAAATCTGTCTCTCCTCCCACTCTCTCTCCCAAAGAGGTGAGCCACTAGGGGGAAGGTACCTTTCCACCCTGGACCCTCCTAGGCAATGGAAATTTCATCACAATAATTCCTTTCTTTCTTTCTAGCTGATTTGTTAGCTCATTCTTTGACTCTGTGCGCATTTTGTCAGTTAGGCTACCTCTCCTCCGACACCTTTTTCTGGAGTCTCATCCAGTCCTCTGACAGATCCCCTTTCTCGTTTTGGGTTTCTTCAGATTCTGATTCTCTTCAGGAACACTTGTTCCTTTTGAACTCTGAACCCCCAGGGATAGTCCTTCCTCTCAGTTAAGGCCTTGCAAACTAGCTCTTAGGTCCCAGCCATCTTTCGTTCACTTCCCCTCTCTTGATCGGTGTGGCGGGATAGGCACACTCTGGCAGCACTCTGAAGAGGTGGCCCTCCTACAGAACTCCGATCTTGGCAGCCTCTCTCCTTCTTCCCACGTCACTTGGGTGCTCCCGATGGTGCGGTGTACCGCCATATCGCCCTGACAGCATATTGACATCACACGAGGGGAAGGTCTAGTGAGACCTCTGCAGCTCTGAGGGCACTCAGACCACTTGAAACCACACAATGCCTATTTGTCAGGGGCAGAGCTAATTCCAAGGGCAGTAAAAAGAACCCCCCCCCCCCCCCACCTTACACAAGATATCCGTGCCCGCCTAAAATCAGTTACTATGATTTTGTATATTTAAAGCTTATGAAATGGTTTTATTTACACATTTTATCAAAATAATAATCTGTAATTGGACCATCTCCTTGGTTTTTGTACTTCCAAACACCTCTAAAAATATATATTGTGTATGTATATAGATATAGATACAGAGAGAGATATATCAGGTGCACCACTTTTTCTTTGGTAGACCTGATCAAATCAGAAGGCGCACTGGTTGGGAAACACTGTCTCATGAGACTACGCAGTTGTTAGCTATATGGTTACCTTTCCAATGGGGAAAGTGCGGGGACATGTAGAAGAGGTTGTTATGGGCCAAGACATGTTGTGTTGTCTAGATTTTGAATTTGTATGAAAATCAATAAAAACAAAACTTTTTTTTTTATAGACTCCTTGTGCACGCACACAAGAGCACTGAGATTTTCTCTTCATTACAGCATGTCTTACTGTTTTGTACTCTGACTTAGGAGTGGAGGAGCAGCGCGGCTATGAACTAGGGAAATCAGGGTTCAGAGCACACTGCTGCTCCTTGTGACCTTGGGCAAATCACTGTACCCTGCTGTTCATTTAGAAGATGTACACTGGATTTCAACGCACAGCTGGAATTTTTTTTTTAAACTCCCGATGCAGTAAGCTAATGATATGCTATTGCATTGGGAGTTAAAAAAAAGATGCATTCCACATAGGCTAAATGCACATTTTAACTCTTGGGTGGGGGGGGTGAGGAGAAGGCAAGGCAAAAACTGGCAGCAGGCAGAGGTAAAAGGGGGACTGAGAACTGCAGGAAGTAGCAAGCGAAAGGGTGGAGGGAAAGGAGGAAGCAAGGTGAAGGGTGCCACTGTCCTCTTTTGGTGCTTCCATTAAACTGGGAAAGGGGTGCCCTCTGCCTCCAAAGAAAGGAGTGAAGAGGGGACCGAAAGGGGAGGCGAGAAGAAAGGATCATGGGGCTCTGAGCAGCCGGGGACTGTAGTGTACAACTGCCAAGAGGAAAAGCGAAGGGATGCAGTCTGAAAGGGAATCCAGAGTTGTGCATGCCTTGAGGGACGCAGGGAGTCTCCAGCTATGGTGACATTCTGACATTGAACTAAGGTTGGAAAATGTACTCCAACTCTGAGCAGGCATTCAATTTCCAGTGCTAGAAAAATGGGAGCTATTCCAGCCCACCTCTCTCAATTGGGAGGGAATAGCTAATGCCCTCATTTGCATGGGATTTCCAGGTGAAGGCGCTAAGACCAACGCATAATTTTACCTGCATGTTTTCCGCAGGCAAAACTCCTTGCTACATTGGTTAAGGTTTACCTGCAGAAAATGCATGCACGATTGTGGGTAAAACTGTTACGCTGGACGTACCTTTCTGCATTCCCCTGTTAGATTGTAAGCCATCTGGGGAAAGGGAAATACCTACAGTACCTGAATGTAATCTGCTTTTAAGTGCTAAAAAGTGGATTATAAAAAGAAAGTGTTTGAGACTATAGTTAACTTCAGTGTTTAAAATAGTCTAGTAGAAGGAATGCACATGCCACTTTAATAGTAAGTTCCAAAAACAGTTTATTCCTTATCTTCTGCTAGACCAGTCCATTACACTTAGAGATTTTCCTCCTCAAAGCTTGACGGAGACAGGGGGGGGAGATGGTCCTGGTCCAGTGCCAGTAGTCCCTAACTCTGGCAACGGCAGACACATGAAGAGGACGTAGCTCCCAGAGCCAGGGTGCAGCCCTGGTCTGATAGCCTTTGTTGCTGCTGGGGTTGTTTTTCACAGTGGGAGCAGTCTCCCAGGCTCTGCCCTGGTCGAGCTCTTGGAAGTTTGGCCCAGTACCCTTCGGGGTCTGTGGAGCCTCCAGAGCATAGTTCTGGGCCCAGTACTCTTCACGGTACCATCAGAGAGTGACTCTTGAATTCTCAGGAAACTGGCATCCTTCCAATAAATAATGAACAAAAGCTTGCAAGACACTGTCTCTCTCCACCCCTTCTCCTTCCACTCTCCTTTCTTTCACAGATGATGGAGCAGCAGAAGTAAGCAGAAGCTGGATCTGCTATCAGCAGGCAGTGGCTCTCTGGTGGTGGTGAGTAGCGGCTGGTTCATTTTTTCTTTCTGGAAATATGCCGTTGAGAGAGAGGGCAGCAGCTGAATGTGCTCACTTAATGCAGGGAAGGGAAACACGAATTTCCCCTCAGCTAGACTTTTTCCTAGTTGTAATTTTATTTATTTGTTTGTTTTTTCTATACCGACATTCGATTGGAGATATCACATCGGTTTACAGTAAACAAGGGTTGAAATAAGACTAAGGCATCCTATTTCTTACAATGAAATTTAGAAACAATATTGGTGCTATAGGGGTAAAAGTAACACAGGAAAATTGGGGACAAACAGAGTTACTTGATGTAATTTGCATGCCCAGTCTCCCAGTTTGTATTGCTAGGTGACATATATATTTATTGAGAAGGGTTGTGTGTGTGTATATATATATATATCGCACTGCAAGATTAAATATCTTTTGGAGCTTCTAAGTCCCTAGGTAACAACCCTTCTCAATATACTATGCTGCTGCAGAGTTAGAACATTCCTTAGGGGAGTAGTTCAAACGTTTGCTTCATATGCCAAGGGCACTAGCACAATACCCTTGTGCAGAGCCTGAAGCTTGATTGCTTATAGCACTGACCTGATAAATAAGAAATTTTGTGTTATCTTAAATGGTTACCTAAAATGGGAGGCTGACAAAGTTAGAGCAGCAGTAGTTTAAACTAATTAAATCCAGCTGCAGAGCAAGACTGAGGGCCCATCTATGAGGGGAAGGCCTGCATCGGGTTGTCTGACCACACCCTCTGGATAGTCCTGCAATCTGAGCATCCCTGAAGAAAATGGTACCTAATTTGCAGCCCTGCACTGTTCCAAGTGATAGTTTCAAAATGCAAGTTGGTAATTCTCTGACTGTAGAGCCAAGTAGGTTCCAGCTCTGCAGGCTCCTTTTAAATGGTAGCGCTCTGTGGAGTAAGCAAGTTTTCATCCCTGCAGGCTACTCTTAAATGCTAATGCTCTGTGGAAGGAAGCAGGTTTTTCTGGCCCTGCAGGCTCTTCCTAAGAAGAGCCTGCAGGGCCAGGGGAGGCAAGCAGGCCTTTTTAGTCCTGTGGGCTCCCTCTTGCCTGGGGTTACCCTGTCTGTAGAGCCAGGCACTCTCAGCCAGTAGGATATTTTTTTCCCTCTGCTTTAGGGACGCAGCTCAGCAAATCGGGAGCAGAATCAGGGATTGTGCCAGGGCTGATAATACAGGATCAGAATAGCCCAGGTTTATCTGGGGAAGTGACTCCTCTCGTCTCTCTCTTTTTAAACATACTGAGGGATAGCCCCGGAGAGGATTGCCCCCGCCAGAGATACAGGAGGACAGTAAGGATCCCTGAACAGGGAGCCTTTGCTCCAAATTGCAAGAGGGCAAGGCATAAAAACAGTTACTCATACAGGGACCTACACATCTTAGGGTTCCTGTTTCCCTAAGGGATAATCGTCACTCCCTAGGGATGGCAACCAAGGGACAAAAAAAAAATGTTTTCCTTTTGTCTTTTTATAACTGAATTAAGCTCTGAGGCTCTGGAAAGAGGATCTGACATCCTTACTGCTAGGGTGGGACCCCTTCTATGGATAGTAATGACTCCACTAAGGACCTTTATGGAAGGGGACAATATCATTCAGAGGTTTAGGAAGCAACTAAAGGTTCTCCCCAGCTTAGTACTATGAGTTATATGACCCTTGTTGATTGGATCACCCTGAAAGGAGGAGTAAAGAAGGGGAAGAGGGTGGCTTTTTTTTTTTTTTAAACACATTTACCCCTGATTGCAGCAAGAATGGAATGCCCACAGAATTGCCCCAAGTTGAGTTAGGCCAGAAAAGCACTTACTGTTTTATGGACCCACTGGGAGCTTACCTCCATATTCACACTTGAATACTCCTTCAGAACCGGCAAAGGTCCTGGACATTGGGCGAAGTCTCCATAAGTGCATTTGTTTTGGCCTAGTGACAGCCCTCAGACTCCTTACCAAGGTTAGGGCAGTATGAGAAGCAGATGTAGGGGGCATTAGAGTGCACCTGATGGTATACACCCCAGAGTTCTGAAGGAACTAAAAAATGAAATTTCAGACCTATTAGTAAAAATTTGTAACTTATCATTAAAATCATCCATTGTACCTGAAGACTGGAGGATAGCAAATGTAACCCCAATATTTAAAAAGGGCTCCAGGGGCGATCCGGGAAACTACAGACCGGTTAGCCTGACTTCAGTGCCAGGAAAAATAGTGGAAAGTGTTCTAAACATCAAAATCACAGAACATATAGAAAGACATGGTTTAATGGAACAAAGTCAGCATGGCTTTACCCAGGGCAAGTCTTGCCTCACAAATCTGCTTCACTTTTTTGAAGGAGTTAATAAACATGTGGATAAAGGTGAACCGGTAGATATAGTATACTTGGATTTTCAGAAGGCGTTTGACAAAGTTCCTCATGAGAGGCTTCTAGGAAAAGTAAAAAGTCATGGGATAGGTGGCGATGTCCTTTCGTGGATTGCAAACTGGCTAAAAGACAGGAAACAGAGAGTAGGATTAAATGGGCAATTTTCTCAGTGGAAGGGAGTGGACAGTGGAGTGCCTCAGGGATCTGTATTGGGACCCTTACTGTTCAATATATTTATAAATGATCTGGAAAGAAATACGACGAGTGAGATAATCAAATTTGCAGATGACACAAAATTGTGCAGAGTAGTTAAATCACAAGCAGATTGTGATAAATTGCAGGAAGACCTTGTGAGACTGGAAAATTGGGCATCCAAATGGCAGATGAAATTTAATGTGGAAAAGTGCAAGGTGATGCATATAGGGAAAAATAACCCATGCTATAATTACACGATGTTGGGTTCCATATTAGGTGCTACAACCCAAGAAAGAGATCTAGGTGTCATAGTGGATAACACATTGAAATCGTCGGTTCAGTGTGCTGCGGCAGTCAAAAAAGCAAACAGAATGTTGGGAATTATTAGAAAAGGAATGATGAATAAAACGGAAAATGTCATAATGCCTCTGTATCGCTCCATGGTGAGACCGCACCTTGAATACTGTGTACAATTCTGGTCGCCGCATCTCAAAAAAGATATAATTGCGATGGAGAAGGTACAGAGAAGGGCTACCAAAATGATAAGGGGAATGGAACAACTCCCCTATGAGGAAAGACTAAAGAGATTAGGACTTTTCAGCTTGGAGAAGAGACGACTGAGGGGGGATATGATAGAGGTGTTTAAAATCATGAGAGGTCTAGAACGGGTAGATGTGAATCGGTTATTTACTCTTTCAGATAGTAGAAGGACTAGGGGACACTCCATGAAGTTAGCATGGGGCACATTTAAAACTAATCGGAGAAAGTTCTTTTTTACTCAACGCACAATTAAACTCTGGAATTTGTTGCCAGAGAATGTGGTTCGTGCAGGTAGTATAGCTGTGTTTAAAAAAGGATTGGATAAGTTCTTGGAGGAGAAGTCCATTACCTGCTATTAGGTTCACTTAGAGAATAGCCACTGCCATTAGCAATGGTTACATGGAATAGACTTAGTTTTTGGGTACTTGCCAGGTTCTTATGGCCTGGATTGGCCACTGTTGGAAACAGGATGCTGGGCTTGATGGACCCTTGGTCTGACCCAGTATGGCATTTTCTTATGTTCTTATGTTCTTAGATGAATGGACTAAGGGCCAAGTTGGCTCAAATGAGTCATCCAAGTCCCTTGAATAGTACTCCACCCCTTTCCCACAGTCAGGTTTGTGTAGTAGAGTTTTAATAGCCTAATAAGACTGGCTCAACCCTCAGACCTCCAGAAGGGGATGGCCCTAGAACCCTCTGACAGGGTGGTGGTCACAACGGTTGCCACCTGGAAGTGGATATGATGTACATCGATTGGGCTGGTTGACCCAGATGCACAGGTTGATATAGAAGGACCAGATCCATCAAATTAGTCTTGATGCCTCTGCCTGCTAGTCATGACCTCACTCTGGGCTATGAAAGGAGGTGTGGTCCTGGTCCAATACCAGTAGTCTCTCTCTTTCTGGCAATGGTGGAGTTTGTAGCTCCTAGAGTCGTGGTACGGCCCCGGCCTGGTTGAGTCCTTGTTGCTCCTGGGACAACTACTCCTAAGGGTTACTTCTCCCAGTGGGAGCAGTCTCCCAGGTTCTGCCTTGGTCGAGCACCAGAAAGTTTGTCCAGTACCCAGGGAATGGTGCTTGGCCCAGTACCCTTAGGGATTTGTGCAACCTCCACAGCATGGACTGTGGTCACAGTACCCTTTGGGTTCTGCAGAACCTCCAGGGAATGGGGCTTGAATGCTCCAGAGCCTGGCAGCCCCCCTCCAAAAAAGATGAGGGGGCTTGTAAAAGCTCTCACTCCACCCTGTTTCCTCCCTCTCCATTCTCTCTCTCACAGGGGCAGCATTAGTAAGTAGAAGCCAGGTCTGCTGTAAGCAGGCAGTGGCTTTCTGGAGGTGGTGAGCAAGTGGCTGTGCCATTCTTTGTGGAAATATTCATATAACTGATAGAGAGAAAACAGCAACTAAGTGTGCTCATCTACATGGGAAGGAACGTTTAATTCCCCGTGATTGGGCTGTTCTCCTCGTTTCCTCTGGCATGTCTGTAATGCTGGTGTACCTTGGCTACATACATGTGCATAGTAGAGATGTGAATCGTGTCCTCGATTGTCTTAACGATCGATTTCAGCTGGGAGGGGGAGGGAATCGTATTGTTGCCGTTTGGGTGTGTAAACTATCGTGAAAAATCGTTAAAATCGTGAGCCGGCACACTAAACCCCCCTAAAACCCACCCCGACCCTTTAAATTAAATCCCCCACCCTCCCGAACCCCCCCCAAATGCTTTAAATTACCTGGGGATCCGGCGGTGGTCCAGAACGGCGGCGGTCCGGAACGGTCCCCTCAATAGAATCGTGTTGTCTTCAGCCGGCGCCATTTTTCAAAATGGCCGCCGCAAAATGGCGGCGGCCATAGACAAAAACGATTCGACGGAGGAGGTCGTTCCGGACCCCCGCTGGACTTTTGGCAAGTCTTGGGGGGGGTCAGGAGGCCCCCCCAAGCTGGCCAAAAGTTTCCTGGGAGTCCAGCGGGGTTCCGGGAGCGATTTCTTGCCGCGAATCGTTTTCGTACGGAAAATGGCGCCGGCAGGAGATCGAGTGCAGGAGGTTGTTCAGCGGCGGTCCGGAACCCCCGCTGAACGACCTCCTGCAGTCGATCTCCTGCCGGCGCCATTTTCCGTACGAAAACGATTCGCGGCAAGAAATCGCTCCCGGAACCCCGCTGGACTCCCAGGAAACTTTTGGCCAGCTTGGGGGGGCCTCCTGACCCCCACAAGACTTGCCAAAAGTCCAGCGGGGGTCCGGAACGACCTCCTCCGTCGAATCGTTTTTGTCTATGGCCGCCGCCATTTTGCGGCGGCCATTTTGAAAAATGGCGCCGGCTGAAGACAACACGATTCTATTGAGGGGGCCGTTCCGGACCGCCGCCATTCTGGACCACCGCCGGATCCCCAGGTAATTTAAAGCATTGGGGGGGGGGGGGTTTGGGAGGGTGGGGGATTTAATTTAAAGGGTCGGGGTGGGTTTTAGGGGGTTTTAGTGTGCCGGTTTTCCTGCCCTCCCCCTTCCCCCGATTTACGATTTTTTAACAATAAATCGGGGGAATTGGTATTGTATCGTGGCCCTAACGATTTTTTGACGATTTAAAATATATCGGACGATATTTTAAATCGTCAAAAAACGATTCACATCCCTAGTGCATAGATTTACCAAGTTCAGGTGAATCAAGGCCCTTAAGAACATTACTTAGGGGTCTCCAAACTGTTGGAAATATGTATGTACATTGGTTAATTGGTATTCAGCTGAGTAGCCCAAGCTCTGCTATCTCAGAGCTTATAAGGCATTAATTAAACAGCCCCACTCTATGTATTACAGTGCTGTAGAGTTAAAACTTTCTGGAAGATGGGAAGGGCTATTAGTTTTCTAAGAGTGGATCAAATTATTGCCTCCTGTTACTTATGTGCACTGGCACAATACCCTTAAGTAGAGCTTGTAGTTTAAGGCATCATCAGTCTAGTAAACAGAGCTAACAGTAAGAAATCTGTTATACAAGGAAAAGAGAGAAGAGCTAACAAACTTAATTAACTCCAGCTATGGGTCAAGACCGAGAAGCTCTTCTGCTAGAATGCCTCATTTGGGCTGCCTGACCACATCCTCTGTCATTCGGCAATCCTAGGCATCCCCTAAGGAAATAGTACATAATTTGTAGCCCTGCAGTGTTGGTGACAGCTTTCACATAGGAGTTGATAACGCTCCATTTGTAGAGCCAAACCGTTCCATCCCTGCAGGCTCTTCGTAAATGCTTTTGTCTGTGGAGCCAAGCAGGTGGCCATCCCTGCATGTTTCTCTTAAATGGTAATGTTCTGACTATAGAGCCAAGCAGGCTTTTATCCCTGCAGACTCATAAACGGCAATGCTTTGTCTGTAGAGGCAAGTAGGTTTCCAGCCTTGCAGGCTCTTCTTGCCAGGTAATGCCCTGACTGAGGAGCAATACTAAATTATGAAAAAGTTTAGCTAGAAAATGAGAAGATTGTATGTATTAGAACTGGGGAAACCCTCATAAAGTGCCAATGATGGACTCTATGGCTACTTAATCCAACTCCAACTTAGTGGTTGTTAGAGAAAGGTTATAATCATTGGTAAACCCCAGTGTGTAAGATGCTCAATATATGATTGTGATGGCTATCTTAACACAGTCCAGAGCAGGTCAACTGTGGTGGTATGCGAAACACTGATGTTATACCACTCAAGACTCACAGTTCCGACGCAAAAATGCTGTATACAAAGCTTCATGCAATAAGTCTTTTGATCCCGACGCTGCAATGTTTCGAGTAGATCCTCTTCATCAGGGAATGACTTTTAAGCATGGATTGTATCTGTATGTCTTAACTGTAAAAATATACTCAAAGAATGATGCAAATCTGCTCCTTTATTCAGGTGTTGTGCTTGCGCTGAAAAAGGACTCCAGGGGAAATCCGGGTAACTATAGACCAGTGAGTGTGACTTCAGTGCCAGGAAAAATAGTGGAAACTATTCTAAAGATCAAAATCGTAAAGCATATAGAAAGACATGGTTTAATGGAACAAAGTCAGCATGGATTTACCCAAGGGATGTCTTGCCTAACAAATCTGCTTCATTTTTTTGAAGGGGTTAATAAACATGTGGATAAAGGTGAACCGGTAGATGTAGTGTATTTGGGTTTTCAGAAGGCGTTTGACAAAGTCCCTCATGAGAGGCTTCTAAGAAAACCGAAAAGTGATGGGATAGGAGGCGATGTCCTTTCGTGGATTACAAACTGGTTAAAAGACAGGCAACAGAGTAGGATTTAATGGTCAGTTTTCTCAATGGAAAAGGGTAAACGGTGGAGTGCCTCAGGGATCTCTACTTGGACCAGTGCTTTTCTATATATCTATATCTATATGATCTGGAAAGGAATACGGGTGAGGTTATCAAATTTGCGGACGATACAAAATTATTCAGAGTAGTTAAATCACAAGCGGATTGTGATACATTACAGGAGGACATTGCAAGACTGGAAGATTGGGCATCCAAATGGCAGATGAAATTTAATGTGGACAAGTGCAAGGTGTTGCATTTAGGGAAAAATAACCCTTGTTGTAGTTACATGTTAGGTTCCATATTAGGAACTATCACCTAGGAAAAAGATCTAGGCATCATAGTGGATAATACTTTAAAATTGTCGGCTCAGTGTGCTGCAGCAGTCAAAAAAGCAAACAGAATGTTAGAACATAAGAATATAAGGAAAGGAATGGTTAATAAAACGGAAAATGTCATAATGCCTCTGTATCACTCCATGGTGAGACCACATCTTGAATACTGTGTACAATTCTGGTCGCCGCATCTCAAAAAAGATATAGTTGCGACAGAGAAGGTACAGAGATATGATAAAGGGGATGGAACAGCTCCCCTGTTAGGAAAGGCTGAAGAGGTTAGGGCTGTTCAGCCTAGAGAAGAGACGGCTGAGGGGGGATATGATAGAGGTCTTTAAGATAATGAGAGTTCTAGAACGAGTAGATGTGAATTTGTTATTTATACTTTTGGATAATAGAAGGACTAGGGGGCATTCCATGAAGTTAGCAAGTAGCACATTTAAGACTAATCAGAGAAAATTCTTTTTCTCTCAATGCACAATTAAGCTCTGGAATTTGTTGGCAGAGGATGTGGTTAGTGCAGTTAGTGTATCTGGGTTCAAAAAAGGTTTGGATAAGTTCTTGGAGGAGAAGTCCATTAACTGCTATTAATCAATTTACTTACGGGTCTATCCAGTACCGAGCGGTAGGAAGAGCTGTGTTAGTGCCTGCGGCACCCGCGGTTGCCGCACGCACAGTGCAGCTCACCTACCACTCGATCCTGAACTCTAATTTCATGCCGCGTCTAAGAATGGTCCGTGAAGCGTTAGGCCCGCGCAACCCATTTTACTGGATAGAGCGCCTATACAGTATCCTGGGTGCGCGGGCCTAATGCTTCACACCACACTGGTATCTGTCATTTCAAATGTCATTTGAAATGACAGATACCAGGAAGTCGGGTCCGATCGGATGCAAAAGTAAGTTGCTTCGCCGCTGTCATCTCTCTCCCCTCCTCCCGAAGCAGGGCGCGAAAAGCAGCCTTGCTCCGGGAGGAGGGGAGAACAGACTGACAGCTGTGAAGCAAAAAAAAAAAAGGGGAGCCACGATACCTTCTTAGCCGGACGGCTGCGAAAGTAAGTTGGGTCGGGTCCAGGCTGACAGCGGCGAAGCTTACGGCGAAGCAACTTGCTTAGGCCTGCAGCGAAGCAACTTACGACGAAGCAACTCTTAGGCCCGCGACAATTTTGGTTTTTTTCCAAAAGCGACTTACTTTTGGGATCTGTCAAGATCCCAAAAGTAAGTCGTTTTTGGACGCCTGCACAACTTACTTTTTTTTTTTTTTTTGCAGCCATCAGCGATCGTGGCTCCCGTAGCTCCTCCAGAGGAAGATGGCCGCCTGCACGGGGGAAAGCGTACAATTGGCCGCTGAAGACGTGGCGTCACATCCCGTGACGCCAAACGTCGTGACGTCACGTCTTCAGCGGCCAATTGTACGCTTTCCCCCGTGCAGGCGGCCATCTTCCGGAGGAGCTACGGGAGCCACGATCGCTGATGGCTGCAAAAAAAAAAAAAAGTAAGTTGTGCAGGCGTCCAAAAACGACTTACTTTTGGGATCTTGACAGATCCCACAAGTAAGTCGCTTTTGGAAAAAAACCAAAATTGTCGCGGGCCTAAGAGTTGCTTCGCCGTAAGTTGCTTCGCCGCGGGCCTAAGCAAGTTGCTTCGCCGTAAGTTGCTTCGCCGCTGTCAGCCCGGACCCGACCCACTTTTGCAGCCGTCCGGCCAAGAAGGTATTGTCGCTTTTGGAAAAAAAAAAACCAAAATTGCTTTTGGTTTTTTTTTTTGCGCTTCGCCGCTAGTGTCTATTCTCCCCTCCTCCCGGAGCAAGGCTGAAAAAGCAGCTCCGGGAGGAGGGAAGAACTGAAGCGGCGAAGCAACTTACTTGCACGGGGGAAAGCGGTCTCCGTGGCAGCCCCAGTCCGGACATCGGAGGGGGGCTGCAACGTTTTTTTTCACTTTTTTTTTTGGCTTTGGGAGCAGGGGAGAGGACTGGGGCTGCCACGGAGACCGGCACCCATGATCGCGGCCGGGGCAGGTGAGCGGGGGCTGGGGGAAAGCTTGCCACCTACCCTTACCCCTGCCTCTACCGCAGGGGTCAGGGTAGGCGGTAAGTTTGCAGGTTAAACGCGCGACAAAACGGCAGGGAAAACTAGCGATAGTCGGGGCCCGGGTTACGGGATGCTAGGGAATAGCTAATTCGCTCGTTTGCATGCAATATACATGCCGCGTGCGGAAGGGGTTGCCCGGGGAATTTAGGACGCGGTAGGAGTAGGTTAAAGGGGATTCGGGATCGCAGGAAGGGCTAATGCAGCCGGAAGGTGAGTAAAATGCGGCTTAGGAGCAGGGTAAACGCGGCCGCACTTTACAGGATAGACCTGTTAGGGAATAGCCACTGTTATTAATTGCATCAGTAGCATGGGATCTTCTTGGTGTTTGGCCTGGTTTGGCCTCTGTTGGAAACAGGATGCTGGACTTGATGGACCCTTGGTCTGACTCAGCATGGCAATTTCTTATGTTCTTATGAACTTACAAGTCAGATTCCGCAGCAGAAACAGGCTGAACCCAGATGACCAGACAATAGGTCTGGCTGTTCCTAGTGCAGACCTAATAGAAACACCAAAGCAGGTATATTCTGCTGTCGTAGGGCAGAGCCAGGGTTTAGAGGCAGACATGTACTCATGTTTCCATGGCCAAGACTCAGTCTGTTCTAGGTCTCACCATTGTCACTTTTTTAGAAGACAAGGAGGCGCTGGGTCATGGATACAATTGCTCCTGTATGGAACTAAGTTGCATCGGCTTAAGCAATGGAGCCTAATCTGGCCGGGTCCAAGCCCTATGGAGGTCCTGTTTAAGTTCTCTCCAGTGATCTGGTTCTTGAAAGGAGACACCGGTGAAAGAGAGAATATTCTGCCTCAGTAATTCCAACTAGATTAAAGGCACAGAAGTTCTACTTCCGTAACCAATATCAGGTTGGAGAATTTTTTTTTTTTTGAGTATTACATCTCTAAGCAAGACCTTTTCTTTCTTATAGGAAGCAGTTGTCCAATGGACTTCGACTTCCTACAAGCGGGATTGAACTAAGAGCTGGCTCTTGGTCTTGTGAAGACCCAGGTAGCAGCCTTTACCTGCTATGGAGGTCAAGTTAAAGGCATCTAAGAGGTGGTGTATCTAGATACAGGATGTTTCCTGTGAGGGATTCACATGATGCCATTCTGCCCAGTGGTGCCCCAGCGGGATCTCAATCAGGTGCTAAAGTCCTTGGGCAGATGACCTTGTGGAGCCACAAAAATTGCCTTCCATTAAGGGCGTATTTAAGACTTGCTTCTGTGAAGGAATTGGCTCCGTTAAGATGAATTTCAGAGCTCCAGGTGCTATGCTGCAGGGAGCCTTATCTAGGACCATCACAAGGTTTAGTTTATCATTCTTCCCCAAACTAGTATAGGCATTCCATGGGAAGTAATAAGAATTCATTCAACCCTCTGTTATAGAGCTGTCAGGAGAAAATAACAATCTGCCAGTGTCAGAGGTATATCTGTTTCTTTTGACACACCTAAAGGAAGTAGCCTATGTTTTTAGTAGAATAGACAAGCTCTTCATGGTATTTGATGGTGATCAAAAAAGGGTAGGTGGCTTCTAGGGCCACCATAGCCAGAGTAATCAAGGCGATATCATTGACCTGTCTATCAGTTCAGCAGCCCCCAGTATTGCTCCAGGTTCAATCTATAAGTGCATAAGCTTGATCCTGGGCAGAGACAACTTGGCCTCACCAGATGGAACTTGGAAGGCAGCAGCCTGGTCATCCTCATGCTCTCTTGGTGAACTCTATGGGTTGGGCACATGGGTCAAGGCAAATGTTGCCTTCGTGATGAGGATTGAGAAGACAGCCCTGTCTTCCTCCCAAGCTATTTAAGGGATCACTTTTGTATCTCTCTAGTGTAATGGTCTGGTCTAGCAGACAAAATGGAAGACTTAAATTATATTTACCTCATAATTTTCTTTCCTTGAGTACTGCTAAATCAGTCGAGATCCTGCCCGTGAAGAGAATCTTTTGAACTTACGCAGCAGGGAAAGGGAGCTTGGCTGTGTCCTCGTTCTTTGGCCTCTTTCTTTTCACTTGGTTTACTTCTTGACTTTCACTCAGAGTGCCCGATAGTAGGTATGGTTAAGAAAGGGGGCATTAGGGGGGGATCGCTAGTGGTCATATCACTTTACAGTAGGCTACATGCGATTGGACCAGGACCACACCTCCATTTATAGCCCAGAGTGAAGTCATGATAGAGGTGTGTCCTCTGTCAGCTGTGGGGAGGGAAAGCCCTAGTGTAATGGACTGGTTTAGCAACTGTTTCGTCTAAGTCAACCCCATATTTTCGCTTGTAACCTTTGGCTTGTCTTGGCACATCTATCTATTTATTTGTCATGTTTTGTATACCGTCATTCGGTTTTGCCATCAGCATTTGGTACATGTTAGTTTTACAGCATTTGGTACATGTTAAATACATTGGGGCAGATTTTAAATGCCCTGTGCGCATAAATCCGGCCGGATTTACGCGCGCAGGGCCCTCGCGCATGCCTATTTTGCATAGGCCGCCGGCGCGCGCAGAGCCCCGGGACGCACGTAAGTCCCGGGGCTTTGTAAAAGGGGCATGTTGGGGGCGTGTCCTAAAATGATGCGGCGTTTCGGGGGCGTGATGCGGTGTTGCGGGGGCGGGCCTGGGGGCGTGGTTGAGGCCTCTGGACCAGCCCCCTGGTCGGGTGATGGCGCGCCAGCAGCCCGCTGGTGCGTGCAGATTTACATCTGCTTTTAGCAGGCGTAAATCGTGCAACAAAGGTAAGGGGCGGTTTAGATAGGGCCGGGGGGGTGGGTTAGGGAGGGGAAGGTGGGGGGAGGGCGAAGGAAAGTTCCCTCCGAGGCCGTTCCGAAATCGGAGCGGCCTCGGAGGGAACAGGCAGCGCGCGCTGTGCTCGGCGCGAGCAGGTTGCACAAATGTGCACCGCCTTGCGCACGCCGACCCTGGATTTTATAAGATACGCGCGGCTACGCGCGCATCTTATAAAATCCAGCGTACTTTTGTTCGCGCTCGCGCACAATTATAAAATCTACCCCATTGGTTTTATAGTTTTGTGCATTGTTATGGTTAGTTGGTGTAACATGTGCTAGTACACGTTTGGGGGGGGGGGGGGGGGATTACAGGGTGAGGTAATTGGGTAGGAAAGGAACTGGGATGGGTCAATTTGGTGGTTAGGGAAACAGGCTTCCAAGGCCGAGAATATAGATAAGCGGTTGGATAGGCATTTTAGGCTAGTTCAAAGCAAAACAAGGTCTTCCGAGATTGAGTGGATGTTGATAAGTTGTTACCCATGGGATGGACGTCTGCATCATACTTGGTTTTAAAAGTCCAACAGCATCCTACAGCTTGCCTGCCTCTTGGCAATTTACTCATCATCCATGCCTTGCTTCTATTTCTTTTTGAAACATTTCTTCATTTTTCTGCCTCAGTAGGAGGAATATTCTCACTGTCTCTCCATGAAGTCAGTTTAAATATTTTTTTTTCTTGAATTTTTGGTGGATTTCCTTAGCTTTGGCTCTGGTTCTTTAGGTGCTGTATCTCCTATCTGATTAGCATTATGCTCCTCAGATTCTGAGATTGTTATCTGTTTGAGGGGAAAATATCAGCATCTGAATATTCTTCTATTTGTAGCTTATTATCACTGGCAGCTGTGCATGCCTCTGCTTGCATGTCAGCATCATCAGCCTTCTTGCTCTCTTACAGGGTAGAGCTATGTGCTGCTGACGGATCTTGCCTTTTTTATTTCAGATCCAAGGCTTAGGGATTCATCCTGGTTCATCTGTTCCTTTTCATCAAACTTTTTTTGCATATTTTTACTTCTTTTGTTTTGAGATCAAGGACTCCAACATTTTTTAGTTCCTACCCAATTCACTGCTGCATTGCAGTTTGTTTCTCTTCTCTTGGAGATATACACACAAGCTTTGCAGCCAAACACTCTCAGATGAGATAAATTAGGTTTGCGCCCATTCCACAGCTCGTAAGGTGTGCTATCTGCACCATTGATTGGTAGATAGTTCTGTAAATAGGTAGCAACACTGATTGATTCACTCCAAAAGTCATCAGATAACTGTTCATTCAACACTAGACATCTAATCATGTTTAGCAAGCTCTGATTCTTTCTTTCTGCCTGTCCGATTTTGTTCAGGGCTAAAGTTTAGTCTTTGTATTATGCCTTTTGTCACTTAGAAATTCTTCCACTTCTTTGTTGCAATTCTGGGGGGTGCCATATGGTTGTTACCCTATACTTTCTGGCATCATTTCCACTCCCCTGTACTCTGTGCACCTGCACATTCTCCATCCCGACCTCTGACTCATGCGCTCTCTCCTCCCATGGTATTTATTACTTTGGCTTTTGCGGCCTTGCTAAAAAGCTAACACACCTGCGCTATTTTTGTCATGGCTGTGTTAGCAGGGTTTAACATGCAAGTCAGCCCCGAAGTACATCATGCTATTTTTAAGATCGCATGTTAACCGTGCACGCTAAAGCTTAAAAAAAAAACAATTTAGCTCTGCCTTTTAGAGCTTAAATAAGTTTTGTGTAGTATGTTCAACGTTCAGTAAAGAAATACTGTCTTAAATCAGGCTTCGGTGGAAAATTATTATCCCTAGAGATGACAGTGTCATTGTCTGGGCACAAAGTATTCTGCTTTTAACGTTGACTTTTATAATCCCCTGTCGGGCATGTTATAATCTTGCCAGGAGCAATTCTTTTCCGCACTAATCCTCTGCTTTCCTCAGCAGTTGTAGAGTATAATTAGTTTGCTTATACGTAATATACAGTTCCTAGACTTCGCAAAGTTAACACACTTTTACTGAAATCTGAGGATGGTCATAGGCTGCCTATGGCCAGTCTGTGGGTAGCTTTCTGTAAACAAACAGGTTACTTGGCAAAAAAAACCCCTCAAACTTTTATATTACAGCTGTTTGCGTTGTGCATGGCTTATCTATAGAGAGAAAAAAAACATGTGAAAGTACGTGCACTTGTGTACAGGCCTAGACGCTCGCTGCGAGTGTGCTAAAAGATGTGCCGTGAAAATTAGTGGACATAATCAAGTACAAGATATAGTAAGGAACTGATATGCATAGCACAAACTCTCAATGAAAACAATGCATTGCATATAGTGTTTGAGTAATTCTTACTACGTAGCTCCAGATATCCTTTGAGCTAAGAGGTCCATAGCTCAGTGGAAAAGACCTTTGCTCTAGTGTGCGCCTTCCCAAAAAGTGGCTTCATCCACGTCCCAATCCATAACAGGGCACAAACTGAGCCAGCAGGAGGAATGTTTCTTACTTCCTGTCATATGAAAAATAAAAGTGCAGAAGAAACTTTTTGGTCTAATTCACATATAGTCTTTATTTTCAAACAACGGCTGCTCCTTTTACTGCAATGAAAATTTCACAGCAAATCCCCCAACACGGACCGTGTTTTGCCAGTCCGGCTGCCTCCTAGATGACAACAGATGTTTGTTAAAAGTACCCCCCCCCCCCCCGAGGCAGTCGGACTGGCGAAACACGGTCCGTGTTGGGGGATTTGCTGTGAAATTTTTGTTGCAGTAAAAGGAGCAGCCGTTGTTTGAAAATAAAGACTATATGTGAATTAGACCAAAAAGTTTCTTCTGCACTTTTATTTTTCATATCACTGCTGTTGAGTGCAGTCACGCTGCACTCAACAGCGTGGTCTTAATTCCTGTCAGCCAGCATCCAGTGCCGGTCACCTTGAACTTTATTGAAGCATCCGGGTGTAGAGGTTTGTCACTTTTCAGGGATTTTAGGAGAAGGGAAGGGAGATCACTTTGGGGCTTTCAGGGAGTGGGAGAGTGGATTGTTCGGGGGCATGTGGAAGGAGGATTGTTGAGAAGGTGAATGTTGGAGCTTTCATTTATGGGGTTGAGTATATGTTGCTGGGCCATGGGAGAGCTTTTAGCCAGTAGCTGACTGCTACTGTGCTGAATCAGCATGCCAGCAGTTAGCTTTGGTTCAGAGTTGCAGTTATCTTTTAACATGCTTAAAGCGCACATGAAATGTCTCTCCTCCTCAGGGGGCCTCGTTAGGTCATGCACTGATTAATAATTTTAGGTCATTAACATACCTTGTACCTGTTTAACATATTCAGGCTTATTATAATTTAACGCACATATATGAAGCTAGTTCATGTTCATTTTGACACATTTCTTTTAGCAGCTTGGCCCTCTAGTAGATGTGCATACCTCCTGCTGTGCCAAGGCGTAATTTTGAGACACTGGTTCTTGTAATGTACAGTGTGAGACACAGAGACATGCAGAAAATGCTGAGGAGGGACGCTTAAGATATGGAGGGTCCTGTACTATCACTAAAGATGTTTTTCTGAATTATCTTCTTTGAAGCAGGAGTACTACAAACTTAAAAAAAAAAAATATAAATACTTCAGATACTAATTTTTTGGCTCAGATGATCAACCCTGATCCAACCCTGAAATGGCTTGGGTTGCTGCCCCCAAGCTGTATCAGTTCTTCTCCACAATAATACAAACCAGGGTGGGGGGGGGGGGGGGGGCAATCCAGCATCCTCTGAATCCTGCTGCGGCCCCCTCCCCTCTTCCTGTATTTCTGCAGGCAACCACTAGGTGGGGTGGGGTGGGAGGCAGTACTTCCCTGGTGGTGATCTGAACCAAAGGGGAAAGGAAGGAAACCACAGAGCATCCAGCGTTTGCAAGGGCCCCCCCTTCTCCCTTCCCCCGTAAGGCCTACAGAAGTCTGTAAGGTCAGCAGGGAGCCAGGACCTTGCCCACCTGCCTTCCGCTAAACATCACATAGGAGGGTAGCATCAACAGCTGAAAAGTAGGATCAAAGAAAGAGATGAAACCAAGTGCAGATATAATACTAAAAGGTACATATATTTTTTTTTTTAAATTTCAAAAGTTGTAAAAGTAAGAAATAGTGCAGAAAAGAAGGGAGATCTAGGAACATAAGCAGTAGAGCCAAGAAGTGGGATAGGCCTGATGCACTGAAGCCGCTAGTTATTCTCCTGTTACTTCAGAGATTCCGCATTTTGAATGGGGATAATTTTAATTAGCTTGCAGATATTTAAAAAAAAAAAAAAAAAAATGACAATAAGAACTTTTTCCTGTTCTGTGCCTATGGAAAAAAGAATCTTTATTGAATAAGATCTTGAATGCCTTTGCTTTGGCACAGCAATAGATATAATAATTTGGGTAATTTATTAGTAAACTTAATATTAAAAAAGAGTGTCTGGGACTTACTAAGAACACTTAATTACACACTCCAAAACACATTTCGTTAATGTACAGAGTTTATTCACTGCAAACTAATCCCAGTCATGTATTCAGATTATATAACTAGTTTTACAGGCTCCTGGAGTAGGAGTGGAACATCTTTGTAAGTTGAAAAAAAACAAACCCTTGTTGCTGGCATGAGTTCTGTCTGTTTCAGCCTGGTGCCCATTTTCTGCAGTCCTTTAAAGTGCTGATTCTCAGAGATGTAAATCATTGGAAGGATAAAATAATCTCACTATTACATTCATGCAAATTATTGGTTTGTTATAAAGGATTTCCAAGACATCAGAATGTTAAAGATGATTTTGTTTAGTCTAAAAATGTAAGTTTGTGTGAATTCTTGCAGCACTTAGTATTTCAGATCTGTCAAACAATAAATAAAGACAGTGATTCGCTTAAAGAAAATGTGAAATTATTTTTTTTTTTTAAATTTTTTGGCAGACAGTAGCTGCAAGATTTTTCCCCTCAGTTGTTATCTGACTCTTGGATTTCATTGACTTCTTCTCCCTGATTTGGTTTCCTCACCCTTTCCTACTCCTGGGAACCCTTTTGACTGGCATACCTGCCTTGCTGAACTTGTCACTGGCCTTAACGAGATCCATATACACCACGTCCACTGCCCCACCCTACATTACTGCTCTGCTCTGGCCTCTTCATAATTCAATCACATATGTTTGGTAAGGTCTTCTCCCTTGTAAAACCATGTTGCTTAGTAAACTGTAAGTCCCTGGTTTCAAAGTATTTCACTGTTCTCTCCTCCACTTTCCATGTTTCCCACTACTACTCTCAAACTCACAGTTCTGCAGTTGGCTATTTCCTCCTTGTTCCTGCACTTGGGAGTGGTGCTACTACATCTGAGTTTCTCCCTTCTTTTGGAGCCTCCCTATAGTCTTGTCTGCTGTTAATTGTTACTGTCTCCCACACAGTCCCTTATGCCCTTTCCTTTTGCTTTTGGCACAGTGTACCCCAAGTTGATCTTCCCAATAACCTCAGTGACACTGTCTCCATTTGTCAGAATCAGGTACAGCATTGCTGTGCCATGAATGGGCTCCTGTGGTCATTTGGTACTCCATTAAAAAATTGTGCTATATATAATAAAGTTGGATGAATGCCCCTCAGAATACACCACCAACTTCCAACATAACATGGATGATGTTTGTCAAGGTCCATATACACTAAAATAGTCACTCCTCATTTAATTTTCCAATCTGCCAACATCAAGATTGACTCTGACTCAACATTTGTGGTCACCATTTCCTGATCTGATCATAAACTTGTCCGGGGCCTCCATCCCATTTCCAAATCAAAACCTCAGTGCTCCTACATCTAGAGCTCCAACCAGGAACCAAAGCTAAGTGAAAACCTAATCAAACTAATCAACATATCCACAACTACCACATTGGTCCCTCATCAGCATACCTACAGCAACTACCACCTCAGAACGTCTACTCCAGGAATGGAATGATGAATTCCCTCTAGAACGAGAGAGAGAAACTCTAGCCCCTCTCAAATCCAGAACACCCAGGAATTCTGCATATTTCCATGAAGGTTGTCTTCTCTAAAACAATCCTGACAGCTCAAACAGGTATGGCAGAAACAAAAAAAAAGATACTTTTTTTCCCTGCTAGACCAGTCTGAGTTAGTGGGCATTTCCTGTTCCACAGCTTCCGGAGACAGAGAACATACCTTTACCCTTGCAACATCATCGCTATTAAAGGGGGCAGTTGTCAGTAGTCTCTGTCTCCAGCAGTTGTGAACATGAGAGGGCTTTACTACAAAACAAAACAACTCCCAGAGCCAAAATTAGGCTGCGGCCTGATGGAGCAATTGGTTCCTGGGACAACAGTCTTGGGATGATTTTTCCCAATTGAGCCAGCTTCTTAGAGGATTTCCTGGTTGAAGCACCTTTGGGGATCCTGTTGCCCCAGTGGACTTGATTGAACACTTTTGGGGAGAAGTTCCCAGGTATTGGAACTAGGAAACCATTCAGGGGGTGCTCAAGATTCCTTCCCACCTATTAAAATTTGTACAAACAACAAAATGAAATGCTTAGAGGATTAGGGCAGAGCCCCAGCTCATGCTGTCCAAGCATTGGACAGCAGGACAAAACGCTGAAACAGAGTAGGCCTTTCAGTTGGCCTTGGTAGTGGTGAATACTGTGTGCACTGTAGGGGCAGGCCCAGTCACGATGGTGCAGCCACTAGAGCAAACAGATGATGTAGGGCCTCAGGTGCACTGCCTTCAGCACCAAGCAGCTCCCCAGTCTCGTGGGCTCCTTTTTGCCCCATCTACAGAGGGATGAGGAACTGGGCATCCTCGAGCAGTTCAGGAGCCTCCCCCTCCCAGGGGAGGGAGATCAAATGGGAGGCCCTGAATGGGGTGGAAGCAGGAGCAGAGTAGCTCCTAGATGGCAGGAGTTCAACCTTCCCCCACCTCTTGTGGGAAAGAGGCTATAAGGTCCCTCCTGCTGCAAACAGGCACAGAGCAACCTATGGAAATCCAAATTCTCAGGGGTTTTCACCTGATGGTAATGCATCAAACCTTTTGTGCCATGAGAGACTAGGGCATAGAGGGTTACTCCCTGACTATAGGTTCAAGATTCCCAGGGGTTTACAGGGAGCTGGCAATACAATGGGCAAGGACTGGCCCTCAGGCTTTAGATTCCTCTGCCATTTAACTTATCACAGAGTCTGGACCAGACCGTCTGAGGTAGGGGGAGGACTCTGGTCATCTGTCGCCCAGGAACTCTGAAGAAGAAGGTTAATACTTCTCTGAGGAACAGAAATCTATGATTATTACCCTTTCCTAAGGGAAGAGCTGTCGGCACTTATCACAAACTTCCTAGCAGTCCTTAGGATTGCAAACACGAAGGAGGATCCTGTTGGACATTCATAAGCCACAGAAGACTTTCCCTCTACACAAGGCTCTCAAAAATATGGTATTGACTGAGTGGAATTCCCCCTTAAAATGTGCTTAAGGGCAGCTGAGTACTTAGTAGATTATTTTTCTCCAACAGAAGAAGTCAATCTTTTAAGAATTTCCAGAATGGATGCTCTGAAAGACCATTTCGATAGAGGTTGGTACAGTGCTCAAGGACCCATAGGATAAAAAAACTGAAGCAGTTTTGAAACAACTTTTTATCACTAATGCTATGGCCATACAGGCCATAGCATTAGTGGGGGTTATGTGGCCCAAGCGCTAGTATGCTGAACTTAGCAGCTCTCAGACCACCCAGAAACAGCATGCCTGGAAATCGGGGGTGAGAGTTTTGAAGGACTCCTTGTACAATTTGGTCAGGATGTTCTCCTGAGTGGTAACCTCATGAGGCTTCTTTGGCTGTATAACTGGACGGCAGATTCGGCTACTAAAGCTCAACTTTGTATGCTCCCCTTCAGGTGAGATCTGCTCTTTGGAGAAGACCTGGAAAGAATAGTTAAGAATCTAGGGGAGTCGAAACCCTAGAGCCTTCCAGAAGATAAAGGTGGCCCTGGGGCATGAGGCCGCTGGTGCCAGCGAGCTTGAGATTTTTGTAGGTTTAGACTGGCAAAAAGTCCTCTCCTCAGTCAGCTGTGTTCAAAGCTTGCCCCTTTTTGAGGGACCTGAGAAGGTGATTCTTCCATGGTGCTAGCTGGTAGCCTCCAGGCTTAATGGCTTTTAGCGGGCCCCTCTGGTGGTACTACCATTGGTGCCAGTCTCCTATACATTTTACCATGAGTGGTCACACATTCTCTCAGATCAGTAGGTGCTAGATATTGGAGAGGAGTTAACGCCTGGAACTAGCTATGTCATTTCCGAACACCTTCATAATCTCCGCTTGCACTTCCCCGACCAAGAGAGAAGCCATAAACATCACCTTAATAAAGCTTCAGAACCTGCAAGCCATAATTCCAGTGGTTCCTCCAGAATGCAGTCAAGGGGCCTATTCACAATATTTTGTGGTGCCAAAGAAAGATGGATCCACTTGGCCCATCCTAGATCTAAAAGGGATCAACAAATGCCTTCACACATCCCATTTCCAGGTGGAAACTCTGTTCCATTGTTATGACAGTAAGGAAATGGGAATTCTCTGGATCTAGCAGAGGCTTATTTCCATATTCCCTTATGGAAGGCACATTAGAAGTATCTCTGATTCTGCCTTTAGGGAGACTTCCAATTCCAGGCTTTACCCTTTGGACTGGTCACCACCCCAAGAACATTCAAGGTGATAAGATTAGCTGCGGCCCTATGCAGACAAGAAATAGCTTACCCTTATCTGAACAATTGGTTCATCAGGGCAGAGTTCTCACAGGACAGCCAGCAAGCCTCAGCTCTAATCATTTAGTTCTTGGAATGTTTAGCATGGGTAGTGAATTATGCAAAGAGCAGCCTGCCACCCTCACAGTTCCTGGAATTTCTAGGGATCCACTTAGATACCAGAGTCAGAAAGGTAACCCTGACCCACAAGAGGATCCTCAAATTGAAGTTCAAGCTGTCTGGGCACAGAAAATGCCCAAAGTGTGGGAATATCTTCAATGTTTTGTGACTTTTGTGACATTGCAGCCATATTACAAGTCTACAAGTCCCTTTTTCTCCTCCAGGAGAAGCCTAGACTGGTGGCTAGATCTCAAGAAGCTGCAAAAAGGAGTAGAGTTAAAGCTTCCCAAGTGAATTATCATCAAACTCAGATGCTGGCATCTCAAGGCCACTGGGAAATAGAAGAATGAATCTGGTTGATAAACAGACTGGATGCAAGGATCATCAGACTGGCTCTAAAGCAATTCTTACACATGATAAAAAGGGCAGTCAGGGTGGTGTTGGATAATGCTTCAGCAGTGGCATATGTGGTCAAGCAGGGAGGCACCCCCACAGCACATCACTGGCAGAAGAAGCAGTTCTGCCACCTGAGTAGAACAAAATTTTCTTTGCTTAGCAGCAGCCCAAATTGTAAGAAATGAGACCATCTAGTCAGATTTCCTCAGTAGGAACAGACTTTACTCAGGAGAATGAGAGCTCAGCAAAGAAGTTTTAATCTGATAGTGGACCAGTGGAGGTCTCCCTTTCACGGACCTGATGGTGACCAGAGCAAATATCCAGTGGAATAAACATTCTGATCAAGCTCTGGCCAAAGGGAGCCTTCCTTTAAGTCTTCTCTCCCTGACCACTCACAGGCAGGGTAATAGAGGATAGAAAATCATACTACAATGATGATTCTGGTGGCCCCCAACTGGCTGGCTGGGATGGCCATGGTATGCAAAACTAATTGAGGACCCTGGACATCCCCCTTGGTCTCCCCATGAGGGATGGGCTACTATGTCGGAAACCAATCATAATGGAAGAACGCACTCTATTCTTGCTTATGGCCTGGCCTTTGAAAAGAAGCAGCTAAGCATAAAAGGTTATTCCTCAATTATAAAGACTATGATGAAAGCACATAGAACCTTGATGTCCCTAACTTTTCCAGATTTGGTGTATGCTTGAGGATTTTGTCACAGTCTCAAGACATCTTCTTGGAAGGTGGAAGTAGCAGTTATCTTGATCTTCCTTCAGAGAAGCTTGGACGAGGCCACCATATCCTGCTATGAGGCACTATTAAAGGGCTTTAGGAAACTGCACATCTGGACATAATTTTGGTATTTACAAATACCAAAACAAATAGGTGTAAAACAAATCTAGCCCCCATTCAGACCAGTGATTCCTCCATGGGATCTTAACCTAGTGCTGAATGCCCTCACAGGCCCAACCTTCAAATCGGTAAGATACACATCACTGAAAGATCTCGCCCTAAAGGCAGCCACCTTATAGCCATCTGTTCTGTGATACGTATCTCAGAACGACAGGCCCTTTCATGCAGGGACCCATAATTGGTGGTAACAGCAGATTTGTTATTCTCCAGCCAGTCCTCTCTCTTTCTACCAAAGGTGGTTTCTTTTCATTTAAATCAATCCATCTCTCTCCCAGCCTTCAGAGAGCAAATATCAGAAGGGTGACTGAAGCCTCTGCCTCTTGTATGTAAGGCACATCTTATTAAGGTACCTGAAAATAACAAATCAGGAAGATCGACAGGTTGTTTGTCCTATTTGGAGGCTCCTCAAAAAGGGGAATCTGCATCTAAGGCTACGCTAACCAGAAGAATCAGGGAAGCAATCTCTCTCTAGCTTACCTGCTTAAAGGGTGACGGGTGCACTCCATAAGGGCCCAGGAGACATCATGGGTTAGAATCATCTGCGATACCCCCTAATGACATTTGCAAGGTGATCATTTGGTAATGCTTGAATTCCTTTGAGGATTTACAGGCTAGCTGTGAGAGCCAAGGCACACTCTGCTTTGCAGCAGGGTTTCTTAAGGCAGCTCTATCTTCTCCCTAACAGACGTAAGTGCAGCCTAGGTACCTCGGATTAGTTCAAACTGGTCTAGCAAGAAGAAAAGCAATATAAAATTTAACTTTTACTTGTTAAATTCCTTTCCTTGAGTCCTGCTAGACCAGTCCACTTCCTCTTGATAATACAAGGGTTATTTGCAGGTGATTGGGTTTCAAGGTATGCCTCATTTTTTTTTTCTTTATTTCTTTTCTCCTCCTCTCCCCACCTCAGAGTGGGGGTTTTGGATCTCCGGCTTCCTCTGAAGCTTCAGTATTAAATAAAAACAAACAAAAAAAAAAAAAAACCCAAGAAAGCTTTTTCTGTTCTAGATATAAGAACAGAAGGGAATGAGAATTTCTTAAGTTTTCTTTTGTTTTTTTTGACTATTTCTCTTATGAAACTTATGTTTTTCTGATTATCTCATTGCTCTCACAAAAGGCTACTGGCAATTGCCTAAGATCACACCTCCCTGATAGCCAGCAATGATGTCTCTGGCAGCTGTGGAACGAGATACTCGCTAGTTTAGACTGTTCTAGCAAGATTCAAGGAAAAGAAATAAGCAGTTAAGGTTAAATTTTACAATATTCTTCATCTCTGCAAAGAGCACTCCAAAAAATACAAAGTAGCCATTTCGCAAGCCAAAAAAGACTACATTTCCAATCAACTAGAAAAGTACATGAACCACCTAAGTAAACGTTTTGACCTGGTATGGAAACCCAAAAACGTCTTCTGTCAACACAGAGCGTCACACAGCTAAAGAACACTAAATTTTTCACTGAAAAAATACAAGCTATTTGTTCCTTCTTTTATCACTCCACCTCACTCATCCCAGGTACCATTCACCCCATGAATGCAATGATCACAGGCAAATTCTATTCAATTACTTCCAGACTTGATCCCATTGTCCTACTTGAGGACAATCGCTCCACTAGAAGTGAAAATAATCCTCTGGTGAATCAGCCAGTTCATGAACCCATCAGACTAATTCCCCTAAGATTCATCTATAACCCAAAACATGACCTTCCCCTGGCTAACAAATATAATAAATGCCATTCTAACCCAAGGTTTGCTACATAGATTGCTCAAAAAGGCTGTTATCAAACATATCCTAAAATAATCTACAACTATTGCTCAGTCTCCAGCCGCCCATTCTTATCTAATGTGGTGGAAAAATTTGTTTAATTCGAACTCTTAGATTTCCTAGAGGAATAAAATATCCTACACCACTATGTATCTGGGTTCAGGATAGGCCAGAGAACAAAATTGATCCTGTTGGCCATCACAAACTGTATCCATTTCCTTGCAGATCAAGGTGATGATGCCCATATTGTCCCATTTGATATCTCGGCTGCCTTTGATATGGTTGATTACCATCTCCTGATCTAGTGCCCAAAGGGCATTTGCATCAATAGCACTTCCCTAAAGTGGTTTAAATAATTTCTTGCCAACAGAATACAGTGTGTTATGTTGACCAACAAACCATCCTGGTCTAGAGTCCTAACCTGTGGAGTGCCTCAGGGCTCAGTCCTCTACCAGATACTTTTCAAAATCTACATACATCTTATCTGTGACCTCATTCAGTCATTCAATATTAAGTGCCACCTATTTGTGGATGACATTAAACTCTCTATATTAAAATGGGATCTGACCAAACTTTATTACCAATCTCAATAACTGTCTTACAGCAGAAGCCCAGTGGCTTGTGTAGCCAGACCCTGGATGAGTAGGTTTCAGGTCCAATAGCCAGACAGGGAGAAAGAATTACCTTCCGGGGCCCCTGATGTGATCAACCACAATCTATGTAACAAACTCTCACTCTAGTTCAAAAATCTCTAGCAGGTGCGAAATGGTAAAGAATAGAAACACGGAAGCAAAAATGAATACCACAGGGAGAAACCATGAATCAAACTAGAATCTATCCATCCCTTTCACATCTAGAAAGGGGTATTGAGTCAAAAGGAAACTGCAGGAGTCCAAAATTGGTGTTCAAATAAAAGACAGTCTTTACTATAATTTAAAGAAGAGGATCCACTCCAAGATCACAAAAATCAAAATCTGCATACAGCAAACAAACAAAACAAGCAGATGGTTTCTTTGTCCATTCTTATTTTCCTTTCTTCTCTTGCCCCTTCATCCACTGAAAGAATATTCTCTCCAGTGAAGGTAAGATAGCTAGAATATTACTCAATCAACCCAAAACAAGTGGAAAAATATCCCCAATTCCAGATAATATCAAAATGGGTTCCAAATTTCCCAACAAACTGTAATCCAGCTATCCAAAGATTGAGTCTCTGGATTCTTTTTTTTTCAAGTCTCTCAGTTTTTCCTCACTTGCTTTTCCTGGTCACTTGGGTGAATAAATCTCTTGACCCAATTTCTTGGGATACTGGGGGTACGTCTTTTCCTTGAGACTGTTGGAAAAATTTAAAAATAGTCTAAGAACTGGAATCAAAAGTAAGTCTAATGAGCAGAAGCCCACCCATCAAAATATCCATCCTTCTGTTACATAAGAACATAAGATATGCCATACTAGCCCAGAGCAAGGGTCCATCAAGCTCAATATCCTATCTCTAACAGTGGCCAATCTAAGTCACAAGTACCCAAACATTAAATAGATCTTATGCTACTATTGCCGTCAAAAAGCAGTGGCTATTCCCTATTGATTAATAGCAGTTTATGGACTTCTCCTCCAGGAACTTATCCAAACCTTTTTTAAACTCAGCTACACTAACTGCCTTATCCTCATCCTCTGGCAATGAATTCCAGAGCTTAATTGTGCATTCAGCGAAAACACATTTTTCTTTGATTTTGCTTTAACTATGTCCTGGTCCTTTTTATTATCCAAAAAAGTAAATAACAGATTCACATTTACCCATTCAAGTCCTCTCATGATTTTGTAGACCTATATCATATCCCCCTGAGCTATCTCTTCTCCAAGCTGAACAGCCCTAACTTCTTTAACCTTTCCTCATAGGGAAGCCATTCCATGCCCTTTATCATTTTGGTTGCCCTACTCTGTATTCTCTCTAGTGCAACAATATCTTTTTTGAGATGCGGTGACCAGAATTGCACTCAGTATTCACGGTGCGGTCTCGCCATGGAGCGATACAGAGGTATTATGATATTCTTCATTTTGCCATTCCCTTCCTATTAATTCCTAATCTATTTGAAACATAGAAATGACAGCAGAATAGGACTAAATGGTCCATCCAGTCTGTCCATCAAGCTTATGGTAGTAGCTGCTGCACTGTGCAGTTACCTCCATACTTAAAAGATTCCTAGACTGAAAAAGTTGGGCTCTCAGTGGTTGCTGTTTGAATCCAATTCCCTGTTACTCCTGCCGTTGAAGCAACTCCGTCATCGCTTTACTTGAACAGTATGAAGGCTTATTGGTTAAGGGTAGTAAACGTAATACCAGCAAGTTAGCCCCATGCACTCATTTCTTCATTTCCATCCTGTAGTCTTTAGGGATCCACAGTGTTTATCCCATGTGCCTTTGAATTCTTTCACTGTTTTTGTCTTCACCAGCTCCTCTGGAAGGTTATTCCAGGCATCCACCACCCTCTCCATGACGAAATATTTCTTGACATTGGTTCTGAGTCGTCTTCCCTGGAGTTTCATTTTGTGACCCCTAATTCTACTGATTTCTTTCCATCAGAAAAGGTTTGTCGAATGTGCATTATTTAAACCTTTCATGTATCTGAAGG
Source organism: Rhinatrema bivittatum (assembly GCF_901001135.1). Taxonomy (NCBI): domain Eukaryota; kingdom Metazoa; phylum Chordata; class Amphibia; order Gymnophiona; family Rhinatrematidae; genus Rhinatrema; species Rhinatrema bivittatum. The sequence goes on along the minus strand of NC_042615.1, from coordinate 319,032,484 downwards.
TCTGCATCCTATCTCTCCTGCACTTCCTCTCTTCAAGAGTATAAATACTCAGATCCTTCAGCCTTTCCTCATAGGTCTTCTCATACAGACCCCACAGCTTTTTGGTCGCTCTACTCTGGACTGCCTCCATCCTGTCTTTGTTCCTTTTGAGATGCAGACTCCAGAATTGAACACAGTACTCCAAGTAAGGCCTCTAAAAGGGTGTTACCTTATTTTTCTTACTGGTTATTCCACTTTCTATGCAATCCAGCATTCTTCTGGCTTTAGCTATTGCCTTGTCATATTGCTTCACCAACTTCATATCTCGACACACTTTCTCCAAAATCTCTCTCTTGGTCTGTGTACATCAGTCCTTCGTACCCCATCACATACAGCTCTTCTGGATTACTACACACCATATGCATGACTCACCACTTCTTGGCATTGAATCCCAGCTTAAACTACCAAAAACGTGCCTCACAAGAACCCCTTAAATATACTAAAAAAAAAATAAAAAATCAGGGAACCATATTGGTACAATGTACTCTGGTGTTCAGTAGCACTTATGTGATAACCATATATTGGTTATGACACAAATACAAGTGTTTACTGTTTTCAATTTAATCAAAAAAGTGCATAGTGTAGGTGCTCTCAAAATTTTTTATTTTGTTTATATTTTACTTAAAAAAAAAAAAGCCTTAGGTATTTTTACCCAATATTCTCCTCAACGATCAACTCAACTTGCCTGCATTTGCAAAAGTCCCTTTACTTAACTTATTATGATGTAGTGTATAACTGTCACTTTTTCATGTCATAAATTCCAGCAAGGGATGGGGCCGTCTGCCCGACATGGAGTGTTTTCAGCGGAAACCATCTGCTTCAGGGACTAGGAGAGCTGTATGAGGAATAAGCCAGAAATGTAAAAATCCATCTGCCCCAGAGTCACACTCACTTTTTTTTATTATAAACTTGTCCAAATAGTTACTTCTAACAGCCATTCCTATTGTCGGATGACGTGTGTTATCTGTTAAGGTTTTTTAACCATAATGAACCAATCCTCCTTCTCTAATCGAAGCGAGGCCATGACACAGTTAAAAGCTTTTTCTGAGGGTGGACCTGACACTTGCAACAGTTTTCTAGCACCTCCACTTTAAAGCTCCAGAATTTAAGGAATCCACATCCCAGATAAACTGATTCAAATGGAACAAAATAAAATATTTTTTTTGAGAGCACCTATATTATGCACTTTGTTAATTTATTTAAAAAAAAAAAGGTAAAACCTTTTGTATTTGAGTCATAACCAATATATGGTTATCACATAAGTGCTACCGAACACCAGAGTACATTGTATCAATATAGTTCCCAGTTTTGTTTTTTTTAATTGAATCACAGCTGCCAAGCTTTCGACTACACTTCAAGCTTTCTTAAATCACTTTTCATGTTCTCTGCTCCTTCAGATGTGTCCACTCTATTGCAGATTTTGGTATCATCCGCAAATAGACAAATTTCACCTTCTATCCCTTCCACTATGTCACTCACAAAGCTATTGAACAGAACCTGTCCCAATACTGAACCCTGTGGCACTCCACTTAACAAGGCTTTCGCTTTGGAGTAGATTCCATTTACCATTACACTCTGCCTCCTTTCAGTCAACCAGTTTGTAATCCATGCTTCTACCTTGGTGCTCACTCCCAAGCTTCTCACTTTATTCATATGCCTCTATGTGGGACAGTATTAAAAGCTTTGCTGAAATACAAGTAGATCACATTGAGCGCTCTTCCTCAATCCAATTCTCTAGTCACCCAATCAAAAAAAGCAATGGGATTTGTCTGCAGGACCTTCCTCTGGTGAATCATGTTGCCTTGGGTCCAGCAACCCACTGGATTGTAGATAGTTCACTATTCTTTCCTTCAGCAGAGTCTCCATTAATTTTCCCACCACCAAGGTGAGACTAACTGGCCTGTAGTTTCCAGCCTCCTCTCTACTGCCATTCTTGTGAAGCAGGACCACCACCACCATTCTTCAATCCCATAACATCACTTCTGTTTCCAGAGATCTATTGAACAGGTCATACAGAGGGCCGGCCAGCACATCTCTGAGCTCTCGCAGTATCCTGGAGTATATCTCATTTGGCCCCAAGGCCTTGTCAGCTTTGTTTGCCTAGCTCCTTCCAATCATTCTCTTCTGTAAACGGAGTTTCGTCTACTTCAGCCCCATCTATGGTCTTGTTAACCAGCAATGGTCCTTCTCTAGGGTTTTCACGAGTGAATACTGAACTGAGATATTTGTTTAATATTCCGCTTAACCTTTTTGTTTGTCTTATTTCTTTGTCTCCCTCAGTTTTAACAGATATTTTTCCCTAACAGATATTCTTCCCTGTGTTCCTTTTTTGGGATCCTTTATACTTCTTGAACTCTATTCTTTTTGCCTTTATTTTTTCAGCCACCTCCTTAGAGAACTAGAAAAGGTTTTTTTTTGGTTTTTTTTTACTCATACTCTTGTTTACTTTTCAAACTTATAGGTTTGTTGCTTTTGTAATAGCTCCTTCTAACTTGGCCCACTATTGTTCCACCTCACCCATTTTCTTCCAGTTTTTCCTCCAGGTATTTCCCCATTTTGACAAAGTCCACGTTTTTGAAATTCATACCTCGGGTCATGTAGTGTATCTTATTTGCAAAATCGAACCACACTATTTGATGATCAGTGGTGCTCAGTTGAGCTCCTACCCGAACATTAGAGACAGTGTCACCATTAGTGAGCACCAGATCGAGTATTACACACTATCTAAAGATCAAAATGACAGAACAAATAGAAAGACATGGTTTAATGGAACACAGCATGGATTTACCCAAGGGAAGTCTTGCCTCACAAATCTGATTAATTTTTTTTGAAGGGGTTAATAAACATGTGGCTAACTTGTAAAATTGAGCATCTGTTTTCCTAAGTTGTGCATGGCCACATCTCCTGGGTTCTCGATGCCATGGACGTGCTAGGGATGCACAATTTATCCCTAGCACATTTTTTTTTAGTGCTGTGGCTTATTTGCCTCTTGCATTGAGCGCCCAGGAGAGATGACTGCACATTAAAAAAAAAAAAAAAAAAAGTGCATCCAGTTTGGACGCACATTGTTTAGTAGAGATGTGCATTCGTTTTTGCCAAAGTGGAAAATTGCAACGAAATTGTCCAATTCGGCATGTTTCAGGGAGCCCGAAAAAAATCAGGATTTTCCTGTTTTTTCGCAAAAATTCGCACTAACAAAAAGTAACAAAATCTAACGGTTTTTGTTAGTGCGCGCACTAACGGGGAGTTAGCGCGCACTAACTAAAAATCGTTTTTTTGCGAAAAAAAAGACCGACATTTTCCATGGCGGACGAAGAACGACATGAACACAAAAAACGATGCACATCTCTATTGTTTAGTGTGTCTGTATTGCATTGGCCTCATTGTATTTGAGAGCGGGTTGTTGTAGGCGGGTGGGGGGATAATGAGGGGAAGTTGTGTATTGGACTGATAAATAGTTAATGCTAAATGTTGTCCTGGTGCGTGCAAGGAAACAATGTGCATCAGAGTTTGTATGTATTGCATTGTTCAGTCCTGTAATAATAATAATAAAAAGATGTAAAGTTCTGTGTGAAAGAAAAAAAAGAATTATTCAGAGGATATGCAAGAGGAGGATCTGTCATAGATATTCCGTTAGCATCCTCCAGTCCACTCAATCATTGATTGTTAAATATACATGCAGCTTGTTTCTTTGTTTCCTGCAGCCATCATACTCAGCTATAATAACTCCTGTACCAGCCCAGAATTAGATCGGGGTAGAGCACTGCCAGTGCTGGGCAGCTCCCATTGCTTCCTATGGAAATGATTCTGACATATTGAACACTTTTTTTTTTCCTGTTTTTCTTGTGTTTTTCCTTGATTTCTCCTATTAATACTTATGGAGTTGGCCCAAGTTAGAGCTTTTGAGCATATTTTAAGTTAGGCAGTGACAGTGCAGTGACTCTTTGCCCTTAGTTGGAGCAAGCATCATAGCTGGCACAGGCTCAGATCGCTTCCTTCACCCAGTTGCAGATGTTAGTGATCAGGAGAACAGCTGAATGTCCCAAAAGAGAAGAATGAGTCTCCTGCATTTTATAATAAAGATAATGTACAGCAGTAGCTTAAGCTAAGGAATATATTCATCATTTTGTTTTTGTGACATCCCAAATCTGGATGCATCAAGCTGTAACTGCACATAAAGCATAAGGAAAAAACCAGAGGATAGCGTTCTCTCTTCTAAATGATTGACTTTTTTTTTTTTTTCTCTCATTGAAGTTGACTATCATGCATGAATATGCAACTCCTTTTTCCTTGAAGGACTTACCTGCTTTTGGGTTTTGGGCAGGTGCTGTATGATATTGGTCTTTGCCATTTTTGCAGCCAGTGCTCACAGTTGCCAGGACTGTGGTTATAAGAATGATGTCCTTAAGACTGTCCGGTTCTGCCATCGATAACTAATCTTCATGTTGGTAGGTATCCTTTCGTTTTCCTGAAGGCTCTGGTTACTGTTTTCACACAGCAGCACTTGTGCACTAGCTGAACCGTTGTCTTGGATCATTGAAATGATTTCATTTAACTTCATAGTCCTCTTAACCGTTTCTAGTGGAACACTGACCCCTGTGTGCCTGCAGTTCTGAAGCATTGACAACATATGGGAACAAGCATTGCCTGCCAGACATGTCAATTCACATAGCTTAAAACATTAAACAGCAATAGTTCCTTTTCCCCATCTTTTAATGATGATGAATAAAAAAACAAAACAAAACCCCACTCATGCATTTAATAAAGTTTGATATGAAAAAAGTTAATTAACCCTCACAGGGAAAACCATTCCATGTGTAGCTCAGAAGGTAGTTTTTCATTGTAACACATAGGTCTTCTAAACTGTTTCCTACTGTGCTCCGCTAGCAAACAAATCCAGCTGCTTATAGGGTTTCAAAAAAGGGCGTGCCAGATGCTTCTCATCTCCAGGCTGCAAATCTTCTGGCGCATGGCAAGCATTATCCCTGTGCTCCGTTAACTCCTTGATTTGGGGTTCTGTTCCGGCCTGGAGGGCATGGATTCTCCCTAGTGCTCCCCCCTGCCCCCAGGGTCACAACAGAAAGGTGAGTTACTGTGAGCATGCTGATGGGGGAGGAAGGGACGCGTGTCAGGGTGACATGGTGGCGGAGCAGTGAGTATGTTAAGGGGGGAGGAGTTGGTATGTGCTTAGGAGATCCCAGGTTGGGAAAGGTGTACTACTACTCAAAGTAAGACTTGACTGTACAGGTTGCATGTATGGGAATAGAGTGACTTCTCGAGGCTGAGTCATGCGAGTCCTGTTCACATGACTGATGCCAGAGTAAGTGGATATTAACCTCTACCCCAGGTCAACTGAGCAGGCTCAGACAGCCTTGTTTTTTGCCCACTGCAAGTATGGACTTGTAGTTCTTGTTTTCACAGGGAAATCTTTGGAGGAAAATCAGAACTTCAGTTTCCATACTTGCAGTGCACAACCAAGATTGTTTGACTGGGCTGAGGTGAGAACAGCCTGCTGCCATGAAATAGATGAGATGATCCACTATTTGCCTTTTTCTGAAGTCCACTTAATTATCTAACTGGAGCTCTGCTTTAACTTTGTGTTTGGTTTTTTTTTTTAATAATTTTTTTTTCCTTCATTGCTCCCCCATCTTCTGATTTACAGAAGAATTAATTTTACTAGCAAGTAGAAGGCACTGCAGCTTGAAATTTAAAGTTATCTGGGCAGATTATTTGCCTTCTGAAGCTTTCCAATTGGATACAGGACTTGTTAATATTAACAAGCAAGCTGTGCTTAATTGCAACATACCATCTGTTTCCACTTTTGTAAAATTAATATTAAACCGTGAAAACCGGCATTGAATGCCAATTAGCCGTTGAATGAGCCCTTGTAGCAACTACATTGGGGCAGTTAGAAACTGGCACCAGTTTTTGTGCAAGAGGCAAACTCTCTGAATGGCTGAGTGGTAATTTTCTGTGTCTGGCTGTGCCAGTTTCAGCATGTAGGCGCCGTGCCCTCCTCACCTCAGCACTAATTCCCAAGCTAAGTTTTCTTTGGCATTGATTCGCAACAGGTATGCCCACAGCACCGATGTCAAATCTATGACTATGAAACATATGCTACAACTGCCGGTGTCTTTTTTTTGTTTGTATTTGTTGGCACATGGGGGACTATTCAGCAGCCCCCGCTTCCCGTTTTCCATAAGGGGGCACTAAGCAGTATTTCATGTGCTGGTCTCTGTGCTGAAATTGATGGTCATTCTATAATTTTTTATTAATGAGATTATTTTTATTATTATTATTATTTAACAATTTTATATACCGACCTTCATAGTAGATTACCATATCGGATCGGTTTACAGTTTAACAAAGGGAAAAAACTAGAGTAACAAATTCACGTAAACGAAAGATAACCAAAGCAGGAATAAGTCAAAGTTACAATCAACAGGGGGCGAGAACTTGGAAGCTTGCAACAAGCTGGAAAGAAGAAAAGGCCAGTAAAGTAATTTTACCGTAGAGTGTACAAGTTACAAACTTAAGAACGGTGCTTTAATCTGAAGTCTAAGAGTCCATTTATTTTTTTTCTTTGAGAAACGGAGTGACAGACTGGGTAAGAAAGAAGGCCAGCTAGTGATTGTCTGGTGGTTCAGGGAAGGCTTGGAGAAAGAGCCAGGTTTTAAGATTTTTCCTGAAAGTTAATAGGCATGGCTCCAGTCTGAGGTTTGATGGGATACTATTCCAGATGGAAGGGCCTGCTGTCGAAAAGGCTCTGTCTTTGGTCGTAGCGAGGCGTGTAGCTTTAGTGGGTGGAACATTAAGAGTGCCTTTGTAAATGTCTCTAGTTGGTCTGTTAGAGGAGTAAAGTTTGAAAGGTATTTCTAGGTCAAGTTGAAGTTGATGATGGATGGTTTTATGGATTAAGGTGATTGATTTGTATAGAATTCTGTAATTTACTGGTAACCAGTGTAGGTTCCTGAGAATTGGTGATATGTGTTCGTAGCGGCTGGTGCTGGTCAACAATCTTGCTGCCGCATTTTGAATCATCTGAAGAGGTTTGGTAGTGGATTTGGGGAGTCCTAGTAGAAGGGCGCTGCAGTAGTCTATTTATACGTCTGTTATTATACGTCTATAGTGGCTACGAAGTGAGATTTCAGTAGTCTTATTTGTTGGCATTGTGTTGATTTGTCAGTCCACTAGTGTGCAGTATATTTTCAATATTTTACCTTGGAAGAAGGGGCATCAGTGGCATATACAGTGTTGTGAAGGACCGTAATAGAAACTAGGCAGGCGTTGGTATGAGGTGTTTTGTAAATTGTGTTGCTCTTGCAGCTGTCTTCTCCTTTGTTGGGCTACCAGCTTACTTGGAAACCTCTCCAAATTAGGGCTGTGATGCCATAAGCCCTCAATTACCTATCCCCAGGGATTCCCCCTTTCCCCTTCTTATTCTCACATCTTCCTCCTGCTGTAACCCAGGGGTCTGCAGATCTCTGCTTGTTCTCAGAACCTGCTCCATGTGCACCCTAAAAACCCACCTGTAGGTGGCACTGTTATGTGGTGGGCTACGATTTCCTCCACCCTGGGGGGGGGGGGGGGGGGGTCGCCCTCTACTCTTATACTTTTACAGATGTGTACACAAGAAGTGCAATTGAAGTCCACATGCCCTTGAGGGGTTTTCTCCCAGAGCTGAATAAATTTTTTTTTGTTTGTTTTAATCACTGGAAATGATTTAAAAAAAAATACATTGGCACTGTTCTTTATGCACTAATATCTTGACCAACTGGCCACACAAAACATAAACCTTGAAGGATGAAAGTATTGCTGACTGCAGAATTTTCTTTTCCAGCACTGCTCCATAACGTATTTCCCTGCGATCTGTTTGGTTTAAAAAATATGGTGAAAAGCTACTGTCAGCAGCACGATTGGCTGACTTATGTTTGGCAGTAGCACTAAGGAAGAAATCAACACGTCTGAGTTCAGGACAAAGACTGAATGTAGTGCAGTATAAACCTGGGGCTAGATGTAATACAGGGTTTTTCCTATTTATCTGTAGGGAAAGTGCTTAAAATTGCACAGGCACCTAAATGTTTAAGATGGAATTCTGACTTGAGCGTGTTGAATTCTCTAGTCTGATGCCAGCATTGGTTAATGCCATATCCCTTGCTGCACTCATTTTATAGACTTTATAAAATTAGCACTGTTATGGGTCAACTGCTGCTTCATGGCAGATACTATCAAATCAAAATAGTGCTGTGTGACATACGTTTCATTGAACAAATCCTCTGTGATGGATCCATGAATTCGCACTCTAAGCTCCCAAATGTAATGCGTTTAAAAACTTAATATTTTTTTTCCAAGCCGTTATTTGAAAGGCTCAGCTAAAAATCTTGTTTCCCAAAGGAAAAATAATCAGCACCATAGTCTTTTTTTTTTTTTGTCCCTTTTAAGAGTGTTTTCTAACCCGCAGGCTAATTTACGAAGCTGTGCTAAAAATCTGCCACTATAATGTGCGTTAACATGGTTTACGCACACATGCCTGGCAACCTTTGAGTTGTGGTCACCCTGAGATTGCTGTTGATTGTGGGAAGAGGAAGGAATCATGCATATTATAGAAACATGATGTGCACGGGTCTATCTGTCCATTCCCTCAGGGATCCTCTGTGTTTATTCTTGAGTTCAGATACCGTCCATGTCTCCACCACCTCCACAGAGAGGCTGTTCCATGCATCCACCAACCTTTCTGTACAAAAAAAAATAATTTTTACTCCTGAGTCTTTCCTGTTCCACCCTCATCCCATCAGCTTTCTCTGTTCCACCCCCTGCCTGCTTATCCACACTATCTTGCTCCTCCACCACTAATTTTTCCCTCCTCCGGGAATGACACCAGCTCCCTCCTTCTTCCCAACCCCATATAAGTCACAGCTCACAAACTTGTGCACCCTTAATCTACCCAAGTCCTGGAATCACTGCTGCAGTGTCTTCCAGGTTTAGCCCTCCCTTACCTGCAGACTTATTGAAGGGCTGTGGCTAAGAGCGGTTAGAGAAGGCCTGAGACCCTGCATTTGTTGCAAATTTCCTGAGTCTGTGGGTGGGGAAATATGGAGAATTCCCAGGTACGCTCACTTTAGTAAAGTGCATTAATGCAGCAGTGCACTTGAGTAAATCAGCCCTTTGAAACAGAAGCCATATTTTTCTTACCTTTGAAATAATGTTGTTGTTGAAGAGAGTATTTAGAACGGAGTACCTGGACTTCAGCCTATACCCTTGTAGGTGAATTTTAAAAGGCCTGTGCAATACTAAACCAAGAGACGTGCGCATAAGTTGGGCCGATGCGTGCCGAGCGGAGTTTTAAAAGCCGCCCGAGGACGCACGTGTCTCCTGTTGCGTGCACAAGCCAAAACTTTCTGAAAGGGGGTGGGGCATGGGTGTGGTCTGGGCAGTGAGTGGGCGTGTTGGGGGAAGGCCGGAAGATGTGCACGTAAATACTGATGTGGATAGGTATGGGCAGGGGTCCCCTGCTGAATAACTTTACTACTGCCACGGATGGCGTGAAAGTGTACTAAAATAAACAAAAAAAAAAAAGGAAGATCAGCAGGGTTTTAAGGGTCAGGGCTAAAGGGGGAGAAGGAAGGCTATTTAACTAGGGTTAGGAAGTCCAATCCTGTACCTGGGCAAACTGGGAACACCTTTTGGGGTCGGCGGGTGTCCCTTGAAAAATCCCTCCCACTTACATGGTAGACGAGGGATTTGCGCAATCGTGCATGCGTACATGTATGTGCATCCAGCCTATGTTATAACATGCGTATAAAGGGCATGTGTTTATAAAACGGACACGTCTCTGGATGCGAGCTGGCAAACACGTGCCTGTTTGAAAATGATCCTCCCTGGCAATAGCGCATGGCCTGTTAGACATTAAGGAGGCAACAGTCTGCAGAAGTTTGCAATCAAATACGTGCATAGGTGACGATAATTTTCAAAGGGAAAGTACAGGCATGACTGACTTCTCACTGGAAATTATCTCTCCAAAACCACTTACACACAGTTACACTTGCTAATTTGTGCACAGAATATTTCCGAGGACATTTTGCATGCATCCGTTTGCAAATGCAAACGGATGTGTGCCGCTGCAAACAATGCCCCAGCTCTGCTTCTGGGGAGGCCTCTGTTCACTGCAGTTTAAACATATGTGCATACAGGTTATACATGAGTAAGTTTTTTCCACAATCCATATCTGTGGTTAAAGCATGATTTTACCCATGGAAATTGCTTTGAAAGTTAACTTATAAGGGGCCAGATGCAGCGGGTTGTTTTTTTTTGGTTTTTTTTTTGGGTTTTTTTTTATATTAAACCCTAGACACAAAAGGATACACTATCATATAATATTTTATGGTTAAAATTGTTTAAATTAAAGTTTTCACAATACCAATAACTTGACAGCGGTGGGATCTTATCCGCCATCAAGTTAATTGCATCAATACATAAACAAAGAACACTTTATTCCCATCTCTCCACGCCCCCTTAACTCCCCCACCCCCAAACCATCCTTCAATATCAGAAAGCGTAGGGCATCTCATTCCTCAGTCAAATTATTAACAATCAAACTTCGAGCAGTTGGGCCTAGCGACTGTAAGTACATATTCCAATTTCACAAAAAAGTGGGATTCTTTTCCATTATACAACATTGGAAAGCAGCATTTCTAAGCTGTGTAAGGGTTGATGATTCTGACGAAAGCCACTTCAGCAATATGGTCAAGTAGTAACACTTTCCTACACTATGTATGGGTAAAATGATCTTGAAAGGGCACTCTGCTTACCTTATCAAATAAAATTATTCCTGCAACCATAGGCACTTTGGCACCTGTAATTGAAAGAAAAAAAAATCCAATGAAGTCTGTGATTGTTCGCCAAAAAATCTCTGTATTCGGACAGGTCCAAAAATAGTGGCCAAGAGTTCCTGTGCTAGTATCACTTTTTTTTTTTAACATGTCTGAAGCAGCCAAGAGCTATTTTTTGCTTGTTTTTCTGAAATGTAAAAACATAATGAGAATTTATATTGAGTTTCTCTCAAATCCATACTGTTAGTAAATTGCCTAATCCTCTTAAAGTATGCAGCATAAACTTGACTCCTTTGGGACTGATTTTTCCATCTACTTTGGAAAGGATTTGTCAAAAATGTGTAAAACCTCAATATAGTGTGTCGAGATGGGTCTTCTTGATCAAACAAGTCTAGCAAGAGTTGTCTGTTTTCCTTCTTAAGCTCTGGCGCGTTTAAGGAATTGGCATAATTGTCTCAACTGCAAGTACATGAAAAATTCAATTCCGTATTGAGTTTATCTCCTAGTTCTCAAAAATCTTTCTTCCAAGCCTCCTCCCCAAAAAGGTGCAATACAGTTTGTAAACCCAATGTGGCCCATTTTGAAAAAAATTGAAGAGTTTTAATTTAAATTTTCAACCAGGAGAAAGTAAGAAACTCTCTAATTTAACTTTAGATGAAGGCACATCCATTTCTAAGTTTTCAAAATGTGCTTAATCAGTTCACTGTGCTGTATATGGATAGGAATCTGGAAGACCGTACTGTGTAGCAAGAATCTAGGACCCAGGGGGTACACCAACTCTTGCTCATACTTTCCTAGGGGAGTAAAGTGTTCAAAGCCCAATCCTCTAGATGTCTGAGCAAACACGCTTTGTGGTAATAACATAAATCTGCAAGTCCTATCCCTTCCACATCCCACTTCTCCATCAGGGTAGTGAGAGCCACTCGTGGTTTTTGCCATCTCCATAAAAAGATTCTGGCCAATAATCTTTTATTTAAGGGTTCTTAATAAACTTTCCAGCTCTCATAGACCAAGCCAGTTTTCCAGCACAATGTACTTGCATTGTTTGAAGATTGGGTTGCTAGATGGGCTGAAAAGTTCTGTTAGTTTATGACTGCCTGATGGATAGAGCAATTATGAAGCACCATGTGGCGCTTTCCCGGCCTACAGATGATTTTGTACCCACAGGGCCTGCAAGCTAATTTTGTAAAGGGAAATTCCCCCACAGAATCTCCCTTTCAAAAATCCTGTGGCGGGAGGGGGCTGGTGGCACGTGGAGTCTTTACTCGGCGTAGTTTCTAGGAGCAGAGTCTCCGGTGACACAAAGAAGGCACGTGAATTTAAAAATGAAATCCCCACTCATACTTTTCTAGGTCCACCCTAACTCTGGCCCCGCTGCTGCCCCGGGGAGCAGCTTTCAAAGGTGCAACCTCATACCTGTGAGAACACCCCCCCCCCTTTGAAAATGTCTTCACGCCTTTCTCAGTGTGAGTGAGGTGTATAAACTGTTTTAGAGTGTGCATGCCCTAAAGTGATAGGTCTGTTACTTATACCTTCTTTCAATGGAGTAAATTATAATTGTACTGCATTATTGTACTTGGCTGATCAGTCCTATGTAAACTGAAGGCATAAAACTACCGATACAGAGTGACCTGAATATGTCTATGTAAATCCAGAATTTATTACAAACAAATAATGAGGAATCCCCAGTACTTGCCTGGCATACCTTACTAAATCATCCAATTATCTCTCAATATTGTCAGCATGTAACCACCATAGGGGCACAAAACCCATCTTCCAGTTAACCTCTTACTTTCTCTCGCACACCCCAGGCAGCAACGTTTTAAAATTAATTTTTAATGCGCTTTGAATAGCAGCTGACTATAACAGGTCCTATAGATGACATTGTTTTCTTGTTTTTCATTCTCTCTATGAATTGTGAGCTGTATAAAGTGCATTATAGCTGGAATTTTGCTTTGCTGTACTTTCATTGTGTTTGCATTATTATTTTAAAATGTATTGATCTGGAATGAAGGGGATAAATAATGCACTTGCCCTGAAAAAACAAACCAAACAGTATATTAATAGCTGAATGGCTCAGTACAATTTACTGTGGGTGGATCTGGATACAAACAAATGTTCTGTCCTGAATCAGGACATGGAATTTCAGATCCAGCTTCACTAGCCCCCAAAATATTCCTAAGTCTGGTGAGGAAAGAATGGGGTTGGGGTGGTGGTGGGGGAAGGGAGAGAAGTCAGTGTTTTGCTCTCTTAATCTCTTTCACTCCCCCTTCTTTTTTTGTACTATTATGAACAGGGTGTAGTAATGGGAGGGAAAGGCAGGAGGCATCAGCAGCAACGGAGAAGCATTTTCCGTCCATTCCTTATGATAGAAGTATACTACTGGCAAATTGCTTGCCAATTTTGAATTCCTGGTTGTCATTGGCAAGCTGAACAGAAGTTTCAAACCCATTTCATATATACACATGGGCATAGCGTCCATGTGCACTGGCACCACCAACTTTTGAAACGGGGTGAGCCGTGCACATCCAGGAGCATACCTGGGAACTCTCCGGATTTGGCCCGGAAACTCCGGAATTCTAAAAGAATTACCGGGATGTGGCCATTTTATAACATTCGCGTGCATGTTATAAAATAGCCTGACAGCATGCACATGTGCGCACAATTTTAAGTGGATGCCCATAAAATGTCACTTCTACCACAAAAGTGGGGGAATTTTAAAAGACAAGCGTCAACACAATTACCACTTTTTCTAGTTCGCCCAGGTAAGGAATAGGACTTTCAAACACCCCTAGCTTAATAGCCTCCTTTCTCCCCTGTTAGCCCCGACCTTTAAAACCCCACTGATCTGCCTAGAATGTTTTTGTTTTAGAACTTACACGTCATCCATAGCTGAAGCAAAGTTACGCGGCAGGGGATCCCAGTGCGCGCTAGTGAGCGTAAGTATTTGCACGCTAATTTCAAGTTAAAATCCAGGAACGCTGTGCCTCACCCACATCCCGTTCCTTTCCGAACTTTGCATTAGTGCATGCAGTGGCAAGTATGCGCATATCCAGGTGGATTTTAAAATCCACTTGGCGCACGTGAGCTGGCCTGACTCGTGCACGTATATTCCGGTTTTGGCGCGCGTCAGACTCTTAAAATTCACCTTTTACACTGGAAATGGTTGGACTAATGCATTCTGTGTCCTTAGCCCAGCAGCAGGATCAGTGGTGCCTGCACATCCACTCTCTTTACCTGTAGCAGCTGCTGGGCATGACGTAAACATGGCTGACTTTAAAACCTCACAATTGGCACAGTATTTCCTTTTTACTTAAATTTCTCAATCAAGCAGGCAAAAGGGAGCCTTAACATTAATTGCAGTGATTAGGCAATAACAAAGTGGGACTTGGGGCTGGGTTTTCTAACTTTGCACGCCGCAGTGTTATCGCTGCCGGCTTTCGCACCCAATAGCGCCATCTTGAAAGGTGGTGCTATTGGGTGCGCTACAGGCAGCGATAAGGGGTCTTACCTTATCACCGTCAGCGATGATTCCGCAGCATCTGCCCCGACTCCTCTTCCAATGCCGACGCCATCCCGACTCCGCCCCGATCTAGCTATCGCACGTGAAAAGGGACTTTTTGCGTGCGAAAAGTCCCTTTTCGCTTGCGATAGGGTTAGAAAATAACCCCCTTAATTACATATATTTCAGTGGTAAACAGTTCTTGTAAAAAATTATTTGTATTCTAACATAGATTCCTGGTGATGCACTTAATATATAGAAGAGGCAGATGGGATGCTGCAGATCTTTTTTTTTTTTGGCTGAAGCCTGCCAGTGTGGACGTTTTCAGTTCTTTGTCCTTTAAAAATGGATAGCTGGGTAGCACTTTCCTTTACACAGTTCCCCACTGAATAAATGATCTAGGAATATTTATAGATAATTATGACAATTTTTTTTCTGTCTAGGTAAGAGAAATTCATTTTTGGGCAAGATGGAATGTCACTACAAAGAATTTATGGAGAGTCATTTTATGAATAATTCTCATGGCATTAGAGGGGTGGAAGAAAGGAGCAAAGGAAGAGCTGAGCTTGGAGAGTAAATGCAACAGATGCAAGTACATAGCCACGGATTGTCCATAGGAGTCAGCAGCCTTTATAGTGGGCTGTATCGTATCTAGAAAATATAAGTAGAACATCTTGTATCTGGAATGCTTGGTAGAACAAGCCTGGTCCAGGTTAACGAATATTTTCCAAATAGTTGGAGTTTTGGATAATAGGAGATTTTGTAGAAAAAAAAATTAAATCAATTTTTGGATGATAGAGGTTTCTCTGGATAATGGAACATAGGCTGACTTTCTTGGGTTTTGGGGGATAATTGTAGTTTTCAAATAAAGAATTTTGGATATAAAGTACAGTACAAAGGATCGAAATGAGAAAAAGAAGCAGACATAAACAGATAGCTGGATGAGTGGTTTGTGTCCTGTGACATCCTTTCACTTTAGAAATTGAGGTGTTTTACATGAATATCTCGAATGAGTTGGCCCAGAGGGCAGCTACTAAAATGGTCAACTGCCTTCAGCATAAACCATATAGGTTAAAGATCTAAACATGTATACCCCCCAGGAAGGAAGGGCAAAGGGAGATATGATAGACATTAAAACATCTCCAATGAATAAATGCACATGAGGTAGGCCTCTTTCAACAGAGAGCAGGCTGTAGATCGATGATTCATGGGATGAGGGTGAAAGGGCATAGACTCAGGGGAAACCTAAGCAAAGCCAGCGCAGGGGTATTAGGTTCCCTAGATGAAGCTTACAGCCTTGTTCCATCCCCACACAATAAAAAAAAACCTTATGACTAACTTTCGAACATACGTGCATTTGGTGACCCACACCCAGGGACGGGGCTATTTTTATGACACATGCGTGCATGTTATAAAATAGCCTGGCCGCTCACACAAGTGCGTCCAATTTTAAGTGGACATACCCCTGTGCATGCAAAATCAGCTTCGGCCGCGTAAGTGGGGAAATTTTTGAAAGGGACACGCCAACGCCATTGCCTATTTTACCAGTTCTTTTCCAGTACTCCAGTTACCAGCTAGGTCCTCCAATACCCCCTCCACAATGGCTCGCTGTTTTTTTTTTGTTTGTTTTTTTTAACTTACACGCCATCCATAGCAGAAATAGAGTTATGTGGCAGGGGGCCTCGACATGTCGGATTGCGTAAGCATTTACACACAAATTTCTGGTTCAAGTCTTGAAATGCCCATGTACCATCCCGCCCCTTTTAGAGATGTGCGCGTAGCGGCAGATATGCGTATATATGGGAGGCTTTTAAAATCTACTCTATGCCTTCGAGCCCAACATATTTGCATATCTCCTAATTAATGTGCACGTTGGGCTTTTTAAATTCACCTTTCTGTGTTTATAATAGGTTTTAATGAAAAAGGACATTCAAAATACACACTGTATATACCTGTTGTAAGTGGTGTGTGTATATATATATATATATTTTTTTTTTTTTTTTACATGCACTACTGTGCTGTCAACCAGGAAATGTTATAAAAAAAAAAAAAAAAGACACCTAGAACCAATATTATTAGGCTTGTTCAAACATGTTGGGTGTGGGCTTGGCCCTCAGAAAGCCATGAGTAAATATAATTACAATTACAATATAGTAAACCCCTCAGGCCAAAACAGCACTAACTGCCATCACTCAAACAGCAACAATCCTCCCTAAATGCATGCCAGCAGGATACCTCACCTTTGTTACACATGCAGAACAGACCCTCACCAAATATAGAATAAAATGACCATAAAGAATACATAGAAATTTGCAACCAAAAACTGAACTGGAAACCACAATAAGCCAAACTGTATACAGTGCAACGATGGAAAAACACAAACAAAAAATTAATAAAATCAGGAATATACATCAATAGTAAATCCATAATAAAAATTACTATTTCAACACAGCTGACTAATAAAACCAATAAATAAATTCATACACTTTTTTTTTTTTTTTAATTTTCCAAACACCAATAAATAATTTCAGCAACACATTAAATAACATGCAGTAATTAGAATTAATTAACTTTCGATTCCCAGATGCCATTAGATTATCATGGATTAGCTGGTGGAGAGAGGAGAGTTGTTTCGGGCAAACTTTCTCCCCTCTCACATACGCACTCATGTGCTCACTCACACACATGCATGCACGATCACTCTTACATGCTGTCTCACTCACACACTTCCTCATTCATGCTCTCATACACATATGCACACAGGCTCTCTCTTACACACACACACACACACACACACACACTCATTCAATATTCTTACATATATTCTTACTTTCACACACATGCTTACTCATACTCTCACACACTCATGCTGTCTCTCATTCTCTCACACATACAATACGCACTCATGCTTCCTCTCTCACACATCCATGCTCACACACACACATTTGCTTATTCTTAAACTCTCTCACACACATACATGCAAGCAGACCTTTTCTCTCATACACACCCTCCTCATACACACTTACTCTCTCTCGCTGTTACACTGAGCAGGTGGTGAGCCGCCACTGTCAAGTTGGCGCAGCTTATTTAGTGCAAGCACAGAATAGACTTTGGTAGATGGCAGCAGAGTCACTCCGGCCAAGGTCTTCCCCCTAGCCAACCATCTCCCCCTTGGGTTCTGGTGGCAAACAGGATTTATGGTTTCGGTCGAAGAGCTCAGGAGTTGCAGGAAATCCAGCCATGTTCCTTGGATGCAGCATGTCTGAGGCTATCCTGGAGGCACTTCAGACTAGAAGTGAGTGTTACGCTAACCCGCATATTCTTTCTCACATCCACCATCCCTCACTTACACCTCTCGCATGCTATCTCTGACACACATGCTTAATCACATATGCATGCTCATTCTCCCTCACTCACATATGCCCAATCACATGCACATTCTGTGCCTCTCACTCGCACACATTCTGTCTGCCTCTCAAGCGCTCTTCCCTTCCTCTGGAATTTCAAGATCAAAAGAACATAAGAAATTGCCATGCTGAGTCAGACCAAGGGTCCATCAAGCCCAGCATCCTGTTTCCAACAGAGGCCAAACTAGGCCACAAGAACCTGGCAATTACCCAAACACTAAGAAGATTCCATGCTACTGATGCAATTAATAGCAGTGACTATTCCCTAAGTAAACTTGATTGATAGCCATTAATGGACTTCTCCTACAAGATCTTATCCAAACCTTTTTTGTACCCAGCACTAACTGCACTAACCACATCCTTTGGCAACAAATTCCAGAGCTTTATTGTGCGCTGAGTGAAAAATAATTTTCTCCTATTAGTCTTAAATGTGCTACTTGCTAACTTCTTGGAATGCCCCTAGTCCTTCTATTATTCGAAAGTGTAAATAACCGATTCATATCTACTCGTTCAAGACCTCTCATGATCTTAAAGACCTCTATCATATCCCCCCTCAGCCGTCTCTTCTCCAAGCTGAACAGCCTTTCCTCATAGGGAAGCTGTTCCATCCCCATTATCATTTTGGTTACCTTTCTCTGTACCTTCTCCATTGCAACTATATCTTTTTTGAGATGCGGCGACCAGAATTGTACACAGTATTCAAGGTGCAGTCTCACCATGGAGCGATATAGAGGCATTATGACATTTTCCGTTCTATTAACCATTCCCTTCCTAATAATTACTAACATTCTATTTGCTTTTTTGACTGCTGCAGCACACTGAGCCAATGATTTAAAAATATTATCCACTATGATGCCTAGATCTTTTTCCTGGATGGTAGCTCCTAATATGTAACCTAACATCATGTAACTATAGCAAGGGTTATTTTTCCCTATATGCAACACCTTGCACTTGTCCACATTAAATTTCATTTGCCATTTGGATGCCCAATCTTCCAGTCTTGCAAGGTCCTCCTGTAATGTATCACAGTCTGCTTGTGATTTAACTACTCTGAATAATTTTGTATCATCCGCAAATTTGATTACCTCACTCATTGTATTCCTTTCCAGATCATTTATAAATATATTGAAAAGCACCGGTACAAATACAGATCCCTGAGGCTTTCCACTGTGGCTGTGGCTGACAGGACTTCTCCTCTTCCTTTGAACTGTAGGACTGACACAGGTCCTGCTCCTGCCTCACACTGCTCTGCCTCTTGCTCGTCCTTTCATTGGTTGTACAAGCTGACCCAATATTGCTCCATCTCCTATTCCGCTTTTGGGCTAAACAGCGCTGTCTCTTCCTTCTTCCGGCCATACAGCTGATTGTTGTACCCTGAGCCTGCTTCTGCTCCTTCTGGTGCTGTGATGGCATATCCTCGTTCTCTC
Source organism: Rhinatrema bivittatum (assembly GCF_901001135.1). NCBI lineage: Eukaryota > Metazoa > Chordata > Amphibia > Gymnophiona > Rhinatrematidae > Rhinatrema > Rhinatrema bivittatum. The sequence continues at coordinate 319,013,280 of NC_042615.1, read as the reverse complement.
CCACATGGGCTGATGTGAAACAACTTTATCTTCAGGCTTGCTCTTTTTTGTGGTAAAAGGAGATTCTGTTGTGGCACTCTAAGCAACCTCCAAGTCCGCCTAGTACTTTCCCCCACCCTGAATCTAAGGATGGGTGTTGGTGGAGATATGTATCAGCCTTCTGGTGGAGGTTGTGAAGACATGGACACAGTATCAGAATTCAAGAGGATGGGGCAAGTGCCGAGGATCTCTGAGGGAACAGAAGTGACAATAATAAAGCTATCATGTTCTATGTTTCTGTGTGCAGCACACAGTCCAATAGGTAAAAATAATGATCCTTTTTTTTTTCTTTGTAGTTAAATACTTTTTGAAATATCAGTTTTGGTCTAAGGAAAGTGAATCATTCAGCTGCAAGTCTAATCTTAGCCATTAACATTAAGAATGTGAAATACAGGTGGAGTGTACCATACATCAGTCATAACATTACTATAACAACTACTGAATGAATCTTTTCATTACTGATATTGATTTTAGACAAAATGCACCTAAATTTAACCTTAAACGTGTTTTCCATTTCAAATAGTATTCATGACTGAGAAAAAAAGACAGACTATTGAACACACGTGCCAGAGTACCCACAATCAATAATTCAGTTAAGGGGCAATAATCAAAGGTTTTTATGCGGATTAGGGTGGGGAGAGGGGAGAGTATGTGTGGTAATGGCATTTTCAAGTCACATGTGCCCTGTATCTGCCATGTGCACACTGGTCCTCATTTTGAAAGGGGAACTCTAGAAGGAATTTCTCTTTGATAGTGAGCTTGCCATCTTGTGGATACCCTCGGGACTTGTATGCTCCACGGGAAATCTTGTTGCCCTCAAGATCATTAGCAAGTAAGCTTTTGGAGAAAGGGATTTCCTACTCCCCTTTCTCAAGGGTAGATCTCTTGAGGGCACAAGCACCTTTGCTGACTGAGGACTAGAGGTGAAATCTTTTAAGGACTGAGTTTCTCTGTACCACTCTCTTATTCCTACTAGCGACTAGCTGTCATTCTTCATTGTTCCCCTTCTCCCTGTAGAGCCCCCCTGTGCATCACTGCTATCCAGTCCCCGATGGCTGCGGTGGACAGTAGAGATGAGCTTCGTTTTTCTGTGTTTGGTTTCGGTTCAGGCTCTTCGTGGTAAAAATTTGTTTTCCTGCGGGTCATTTGGAAAAAATGAATCGGGGAAAAAAAAACGAATAAAAAAACCCCACCCCAACCTTTCAAATTTACTTTATTACAACCCCCCCCCCCACCATCCCGATCCCTCCCCAAGACTTACTAAAAGCTCTGGTGGTCCAGCGGGGTCCCACGAGCGATATCTCGTGCCGTCGGGCCTGCCATGAATCAAAATGGCGCCGGTGGCCCTTTGCCCTTACCATGTGATAGGGGCTATCGGTGCTATTGGTCGGCTCCTGTCACATGGAAGGAGCATTGGATGGTCAACGCCATTTTCTAAGATGGCACTGGTAGCCCCTGTCACATGGTAAGGGCAAAGGGCCACTGGCGCCATTTTGATTCATGGCAGGCCCGACGGCCCAAAAGGGAGAGATCGCTCGCGGGACCCTGCTGGACCACTAGGGCTTTTAGTAAGTCTTGGGGAGGGATCAGGATGGTGGTGGGGGGGGGGTTGTAAAAGTAAATTTGAAGGGTTGGGGTGGTTTTTTTTGTTTTTTTTTTTAATAAATGTGCCCCCCACCCCGCACTAACCCGAAAAACAAATTTTTCCCGAAGTTCGGGGAAAATCCGTTTCGTTGAAATTGCCTAATTCGTGATAAACAAATGCCCATCGCTAGTGGACAGGAAGCTTGAATGTGGATCCCTTGCATCTCAGTGTTTGAGGCCAGGCCATTAGGCCGGCTTTGAAAAGGGATTGTGATTTTACTGTTCTATTGAACCTAGCTTAGCAGTATCTAGTTAGTTCATGGACATTTACTTGTCACAAGTGATGAGCATTTCATTCAAGTTTTTAAGTCACCTTTTATATAGTGCATAAATGTGAATATGACTATTCTCATGGCCAGTGTAATGGAGATCTAGCTAATTTGTTCATTTATTTCTTAACTCTTATTTTGTATCATTGTTTTCCCTTTTTGCTCTTTCTCTCAGACCATACCTTTAATCTTTGCATTGCCTCAAGATTGGTAACTCCTATACAGGGCCATCGGAAGGAGTGACCTGCATACCAGGCTGGAGGGCACCAGCTTGCTTTGGAAGTGGGTATGGCACCAGTGCACTGTGCTGCTGCTGCTGCCATCGCTTTATCAGTGGTAAGAGGAAGAAGCTCACCCTGCCACATCATCAGAGGGAGACCAGGCTAGTTGTCTCCTAGAAGGATCAAAGAGGGGATGCCACCCAGCTCCTCTCCTTCCCTCAACAGATGCCTGGCCTGCTAGTCAGCCAGAATAGCAAATAAAAACAATCGGGAGACGGAATTTGGACAGGTTTAGAATCTACATTAGAAACAACAAATATTTGAACTGAAATAGCTAGCATTATCTCATGCAGGCCCAGAATAGAAAGCAGCACCAAAATAGTGTGGCATGTTGACCATTTATTTATATTTTGGGCACCGTGCAGTGCAAGGATGAGAACACACAGAAAAATCTGTGAATCCCACAAGACATAGTGGCACTTCAGTGGGTGGCAGGAGAGGCATAAAATTTGGACCAGTTGCTACCCCACACTGCTGCAAACAGCTCAGGAACAGCCAAATCCCAGCATACTGATGATTTTTCTTGGCAGCAATAACACACAGCTTTGGTCAAAAACATGGACTTCATCGCAGAGATCAAAAAGGATTTGGTATTTCTGAAATCAATGTGGTGCAACACTGTGGTAGTCTGGCCCCATATCATCCCAAGATTAATATATAAGGCAGCCAGGTCTGAGAAAGCTGAACAAAGAGGGCAGTGATATTTTTCTGAAAGGCATTGGGAGACCTGGCTGTCTGACATGTAGACTTAGGAAAAGATTCTAAGTGGACTATTTAGAGTAGGCGGGGGTCCACCCATCAGATATAGGTCTAGATATTTTGAATGTGACAATATGAATGGCTTTTGAAACCATAATAGATGTGTAAGGCAGCAGGTGGAGGGGATGGGAATACGTGAGCTTTTACTGGTACCTGCCCGCATGATGGGACCTCACTGGCAAAAATTTTCAGAAAATGGAATTAAAACAGTAAAAAAAAAAACAACAAAAAACCGCTCAGGTGCTAATGGATAGGAATAGGAAGGGAGGAGCACAGGAATCTGTTTTCATTGCAGTGATAAAATTGGCTCAGGAACTAATAGGGACCATGGACTGTTTGTTATGAGAGCGTGAGTTGTTCAGGAGCCAATAAGGGGCCTTGGCAGGGGTGAGGCAATGTGGGAATCTAGTAATAATTGCATGTTTGCCCATAGGACGCGCTGTTTTGATCATTTCTGTTAACGAGCCGGGGTATCTGGCGCGGAAGATCTGAAGTTGCTTCGCCCTGCCATACATGGGGCAGTCCAACACTAGTTGACAGCCCCAGACTCGTTGGACCATGGATCAATTTTTAAATGAACTTCAAAATAAAAATTTGCAAAAGGCATAGTTGGCTCAATAACGCTGCCAAAATTGGGTTGGTCTGACAGTGCTAAGTAATTGTGCATTGTCTTGGTAATGTGTGTGTAGGTCCGATAAAGTTGTGTTCAGTTTGTTCCACTCAAATACTTTAAACTGGGATTGTGCAGATCTTTTAAGGGAGGTGGGAGGGTTGGGGAAGGGAAAATAACCCAATGGGGAGTATGGCATGCCTCGTGTTTTAAAATATCTGGGATGAAGCTAAACTTGGTGTGTGCATGGAGTGCTAGAATTGTATACCTTACTGCTGAGTTTGTGGAATCCATAGCCTTGCACTGACTCTGCACCCAGAATAGCAGTGCTGTGCTTTTGGACCTTGATTCCTGGATAGCTCATGGAAAACTAAGCTTCTGCAAAGCATTTTCAGAAACAGTGACTAACAGAAAGCTGACATTTATCCTTTCTCTAGCTTTAAATGATGACTGCAGAAAGGAGTAATGAGGTGCTTTTTGGCCTAGAAAGCATGCTCTGTTACGGTTAACAGACGATGGCGGGGAAATGTTTGTTTAGATAAGTTACTCTAGCAGTATATTGCTTTAGTGGTTAGTAATCTGTTCTGGCAAGGGGACAGTATAAAGTCTGAAGAAGCACTTGTGTGTGTTCTAACTGCAGCCATGCTTCTGCCGCAATAAATATCTGTGGAATTTATTAACATTGTCGTTACGGCTGAAATATGGTTTAAATAACTACATGTCAAATTAATGCAAGATGATTCAAAGGGTGCAGTGGCAGGGCTGTGCGCTTATGGAGGACCTGAGTCCTCCCGTGATCGAGCTGACTGAGGGTGCCACAGAGGAAGAACCCCCAGTTCCCGGAAGAGGGAATCCTAGCCATTCTGCAGTGGTGACACCCTGTGGTCAGATTGTAGGGCTCATGGTTGCTTGGCCCGCATCCAACATCCGCTGCTGCAAGGACTGGGTGAAGTGTTTTTGTTTTTTCCAATGGATTCCAATATAGGGGAAAAATCCTACTGTAATTGCAAACGAAGGCACTTAGTACCTCATCCCAGCCCCAGTTGCCCTAGAAACCCAAAGAAGCAGCAGGAAAAATGCCAGGTCCTAAAGGAAACGGTACTGCCCCATTTTTGGGAGCTGCTGTTTCCTCTCCTTATTCTGTTTTCCCTCAATATATTTTATTTCTAATACTTTTGGTTTGAATGTATAAAAATGTTTTTTTGTTTTTTTTTTTAAAGACTTCAGTACACTATGGTGCAGAAAGCTCCTTATAAGGACTTAAATCCCCCTCCTTCCAACCTAATATATTTTTGTAAATTGGAAATATAGAATACATTTTCCAAAATGTTTGTGAAACAACTTATCAAAAACCCACTTCTATTTGTGCTCAAAAAGTTGCAGCTTCCACTCAGTTACTTCATTGAATCACCTCACTATAGATGACTTCAAAATAGTGCTCCTTGAATCCTTATAAGTACAAGATCCCATCTGAAATACATTAAAACCGCTCGAGTCTTCACAAGCTATCCTAATAGTTCTTTTTTTAATAATTCACATAGCTTTAATTGTACAAGGTCACAACTAAAATATATTATTAAGCTGCTCGAGTCTGCAATTTGATTGTTTACAAGTAGTTGCAGCTTTATAGATGACTCAGTAATGACAGTTCACAGCGAGTGATGTCAGCAAGCACTTTTGGTAGCGTCAACCAAAATGGTACTTATTATAATGTCATTCAAGCTACCGAATCAATATTTAAAATTCACGTTAAAAAAAATCCAGATGTTGACGGTATTTTGCCACTGTGCAGTTGCATCAGGGAGATGCTGAATGCTTAAACAGAGCTGCGAAAAACCAAAACAACTTTAACCCTGTCCTGGGTACGGATTGCTACCCACGGGGCCATAAAAAATGTTTTTTCTTCAGGTCTGGAACCACTCACCGGTTAACTCTCACAAGCTCTCTTACTTCCAGGGCCAGATCCTTAATAGTTGGAGAAAAGGTTTACTTTCTGGGCCCAATGTGACGGGGTGACTCCAGTTTGTATTCCTTAGGGGTGGTACACTTTTTCCCACACTGTGGGTGCTGAGTGCCAGAAATAATGCACAGGAAATTGGGTGTCCAAAGATCAAAGTCTTTACTGTTAGGTAATCAGGTGAAAAATGGCACAATTCAGCTTAATTCCTTTAGGTTCCACAGGTGGCTGTTTAGAGTTCTTTCTCAATGTTTAATATTTACTCAAATATGAAACAATTTAGAAGACTGTGGAAGTTTTTGAGCCAGATTTAAGGGTAAACAATCTTTGTAGTGTTATTTGCTCATCTTTTAGTATGCACAATTGTGTTAGACGAATTTTATAAAAATAATTTTTTGTTTTTAAATTTGCGCAAACTGCTTTTTCATAAGTATGTTCCAAGCAGAAGTTCTGCCTGGTGTCAAAGTTTGACATAGGCAAAATTTGCTCTGTTTCATAATTGCAAAAGAATTCACTTTTGCATAATTTGTTTTCCAGAAAACCTAGATATATTTTGCAGCCCTTAAGGATCCGTGTGGTCCACCTCTCCCCTATTTGTTTTTGCTAATATTGCTGCTTTAACTGCTCTTTGCAAACTGTTCACATATAAAATGAGCCTGTTAATAAAATATTTTAATAGGAATGACAGGAAAAGGCTCAAGTGTGGCACTTGTGATGATTTGTGGTCGTTCCTGCTAATTGGATGCGCATGACATTTTCTTTCATTATTGCAGTGTTTTTCAACCCAGTCCTCAGGACATACCTAGCCAGCGAGGTTTTTGGCATTTCCACAATAAATATGTTTGAGATGATAAGATTTGCATGCAGTGCCTTCAATGTACGCAGCTCTGTTTATCTTCATATTGTGGATATGCTGTAAATCGGAATGGCTAGGTGTGTCCTGAGGGTTGAGAATCACTGAATTAAGGAAATGATTCATCAAAGTCTTTATTCAGACACAGAATGGGAAAAAAGCCTTAATGAACTGGGCCCTAAAATTATAATTTCAAAATGAAAAACTGGGGTGTTTTGTGATGTTGACCTTTTTGAAAGTGGTTTCTGGGATTCAAGAAGTTTAATTTCACTGTGGTGTTAACATCAAAAACTGTTTTTGTTTTGTTTAGGTTTAAACTTAAAACACCTCTGTTTACTTGCATATCTCAGAAAGATAAACATATCTAGGCATTTCTGTTTTATTAAGGTTTAAAAACTTGTTTTGCTAAATCATCAGCATTTCATTTTCAGTGCGTTGTGATCTTCATTTGGAAGGATGGTATATAAAATGGCTAAATAAAATAAATTATACTCATCAGTAGATGCACTGCTTTTATATATATATATATATATATATATGGCCAGAAGTCTATACAATAATGAGGCCTATGTATTAAGCATTTCACCCATAATGAAAAATAAATAAATAAACTTGTAGCATATCTGGCCAATGTTTGTAATGTTCATATTATGAATATAACACACTAAGGGGAGATTTTTGGTGCATCATCCTTCTCTTACATGAATAGGTAGTGTGGGATGTGTGTCAAATATATATATATATATATATATATATATATATATATATATTTATATATAGTAGTGTGGGATGTGTGTCAAATATATATATATATATATATTTATATATATATTTGACACACATCCCACACTACCTATTCATGTAAGAGAAGGATGATGCACCAAAAATCTCCCCTTAGTGTGTTATATTCATAATATGAACATTACAAACATTGGCCAGATATGCTACAAGTTTATTTATTTATTTTTCATTATGGGTGAAATGCTTAATACATAGGCCTCATTATTGTATAGACTTCTGGCCAGCCCCCCCCCCCCCCATCATCAATTATTGCCGCCATAATTTCCATATGCTGAACATATGATATATAATGAGGAATATTTATAGCCTCTGGCTCTCATCTTCAATAATTTTGCTTTATGTGAGTTTTGCTACTGTGAGATGACTGTTGCAAACAGCAATTATTCTCACTAGGTGAGAGGCCTGTGTATTTTGAGTTGGGATGGATGTGGTCTAAATTGTTGCTCCATTCCGTCTTTCCGTCTGCTTCATGAAAAAGGAATAGGACATCCAGTAGCAAATCTTTAACATCTTGTTCCAAAAAGGGCAGAGAGGAAAGTCTTCCATTCTGTGCAATGATCCTTGGAGAGCAGATCCAATTTGGGTAAAGAAAAATAAGATTGGAAATGCAGAGAAGGAGATTACCCAGACTCTGCCATGGGCTGGGATTCGCATTTCACGAGCTGCTGCTTTGTAACCTTTGTAGACTTGAAGCACCGTCCCCCCAGTCACCGAAAGCTTCCAACTTACAGGCCGAAACTGTAAACCGTGCGGGAGAACGGGCGCTCAGTGTGGAGCATCCACTTTCCCAAAGCGCGCCCTGCCACCTCTCTTGGGTGCGATGCAGTATTTTAAACGAGGGGTTGCGCTAAAAAGGAGGCGCTAGGGACAATAGCACATCTCTAGCGCCTCCTTAGCATGGGAAACCCAGGAGAGGTGGCTGTCAGCGGGTCCAGAAAACGGACGCTCAACTTTACGAGCGTCTGTTTTCCGAATCTGCTGACAATCATGGCTTAGGAAACTGAGCGTCTGTTTTCCTAACCTGACCCACCTGCACATTTTTTTTTTAAACCTTTTTGGTTCCTCCAACTTAATATTGCTAGGATATTAAGTTGGAGGATGTACAGAAAAGCAGTGGTTTTTTTGCTTTTCTGTACATTTTTTTTTGAGCCCAAGGGCAGACGTTAATTTCTGAGCATAAAATGTGCAGATCGGGTGCACATTTTTTCTTTTTCAGTATCTGGCGTGAATTAATAACAGCCTCATCAAAATGCATTTGCATGTGATGAGCGCTATTAGTTTCGGGGGGGGGTTGGGTGTGCTAAACCCTTTATTCTATAAGGAGTTGTGAACGCGTCAAAAACGCACGTCCAACAGCGAATTAAACTGTGTGCTCAGCTGAGCACACTTTACAGTATGGGCCTATTAATATGAAAAGGACAATTTTCAAAGTCATTTATATATGTAAATTTGCCATCTGAAAACCCCTTTCCCTCAGTGCGGCTAAAAGTAGGCACGTACTTTTTACGAAATGGAAGAGATTATTATTTTTTTATTAGATTGTCATTGACATTTAGCACTGCTTTGCAGTATTAGACTGCAGCAGGTAACAGGTACTCAGTTCACACCCACACAGATATTCGTTCAGCTAATCTAGAAGTATAGATTATATACACCCAGAGGGTGTGTTCGGGGGGTGCGGGATAGTGCACATTGCATTTTCAAATCTACACGTGTGTTTTCCCCCCCCCCCCTGGCAAAAGTACACGCAGAAGCGGGGTACGCATGCCTTGTGGCAAGTTTTAGAGTGAAAGAACCTGTGTATTTTCACTCTGAAAACAGAAGCAAAGTGCCTGCGGACTCTGTCCCAAAATGCATGCTTTGGAAACTGCTTTGAAACATGCCAGTTGTAGAGGGAGCGCATGCAGATGCTGTTGGTGATGCCAGGATGCCGCTATCCTTTGTTAATGTACACTGTGTACTGCGGCTTCCTTATTTCTAATGAGGCCTTTTCACTAATAAAGCAGTTTTTTTTTGCTCTTAAATGAATCAGCCTGTTAGTGTGAAACTCTTCTCTCTGATTTTTTGGCTTGCTTTCCATGTGGGCTGCGTTCTGCAAGTCTATCCCATGCTGTGCTCCGGTTATGGAAATTGGATAACCTTTTCGTTATTATTAAACCGAAAAGATTCAGTGATGTGGGAAAGGGTGCGGATTGCCTATGGCAAGTGGTCAGTGGGTTGTTACTACAGGTATGTTTTAAAGTCATAATACTATCGGAATTCTTTTCATTTTGGGGGAAATTCAACTAGTAGTTACTAGTTAACATCATTGAACGCTATTTAATTTTTCTACACTTAAGATGTATGTGTTTTACATGTTTTCGAAAGCTTCTCCTATTTTAACCATTCCCAACATTATAACCCAGGGCGAATCTCAATATCGTGGTGCTTCTTATCAGAGCCCTGTGCAGATGACACACACATGCTTGTAGAGGATGAGTACAGCAAAAACATTTCAGTTGCCTTGGAGGAGATTTTTAAAATGTTAGGGAATATGACCATTATAATGGGTCTGCAACTTTTATGTTAGAACAAGGTGTGTGTCCAGAATGTAACTGTTCCCAATAACACAAAGCATTGTTCCAAATCTTCATACAGAAAAAAAATTATTTTTCAGTTCTAAGCTTCCAAACAATTACAGTCTAATCTTCTGTATGAAGATTTGGAACAGTGCTTTGTGTTATTGGGAACAGTTATACATTCTGGACACACACCTTGTTTTAACTTATGATTCCTGTGTGTGCCTGTTTACTCCATAATCCCTGTGTGTTATCTGCAACTTTTATTACATAAAGCTTCAAAATGTTGAAATACAGATAAAATGGAAACCTAGAGATGTGATTTATGGAGGAAATGGAGCCAAAAACCCTAGGCAGGTTGCTGTTTTGAAGGATCAAGCTAATTCTCTTTTTAAAGAGAAAGCAGGAATGCGAGCAAGTAATTTTTTAATGTTTTCCTCTTACTTGATGATAGAAAAAATATTGAATAGAAAGACCTGAAAAGATACCACTTTTCAAAGTAATGATTCTAAATCTAAAATGCAAATGATTCTGTATGTGGCAAAAGCACGTGTGAGCCCCCGTCCATCAGGGGGTCACACTCTCAGCTTCTGGGAGCCTGGGTTCATTTTCCTAAAGTGAGGGAAACAATTCTTAGTTGGGTTGTAGGCCGGCGGCAGATACTCTGCAGGGCCAAACTGGGCATAAGGTGCACACAGAGGCACTTCCAAAGATTCACTGTCCACCCCAAAGATTGTGTACCACATGAAAAGATAATAATTTATTAGAAGTATTTTCAGTTATTGTAGGAAAGTATAAATGTCAACTTCACGACAAATCTAGCGAGTCTTTGCTCTGCCTTCCTGAAAGCCTCAAACCGATTGTTAGTGGATATACACCACTCTCCAACCTGTATAAGGCCACATGTTCACAATCTTTGTCATACACAGTACTCACTCTAACTCTTGGACGGCTTCAAGCTACTCACTTCCCCTTGTAGGAGGAAACGGGAGACTCTCAACCCTGTTTCCAGGATCCAACTGGGCACAGGACTTTTTTCTTTGCTGGTCCAAAATGGTACCTTCTTAGTTCCTTTTCCTTTAGTACTTTTCACTCTTAGATTATGTTCCAGTTTCTCCACACAGGTTCCCTGAGACAGTATTGGAGTATCTCTGCCAACAAGAAAAAAGAAGTGTGAAGCTTGCTGGGCAGACTGGATGGGCCGATTGGTCTTCTTCTGCCGTCATTTTCTATGTTTCTATGTTTCTAACTCTCTCCTCTATTCCCTGGTAGCCCGGAAAGGATCCTAGCTGCTGCCTTACAGCCCCCCTAAGGGCTGAACCAGTTTGTCAAGAAATCAGAACCATTCCTTGATCAACAGATGACCTTTTGTTAGCTGGAACCTTCCCTGCTCTTTTGCTCTCTCAATTTCCCCTTGTGGGAAGTACTAACACGAACCACAAAAACACTCTGTAATCCTTTCTGTGGCACACAGGGGCCACACCTGGTGAGTGTACCGTTTCATACAATCCCAGATTATCCAATTCTGCTTCAGGGACATCTTCCTATATTTCCTTTCTGGTATTAAATCATCCATTATCATTTATTCCATTTCCAACTTTTATCATGCAGACTTTTGCCTTGTCCATCGCTCCAACTCAGCCTCTTGTTTTTGTCGTCTTGTCTGTCTTTTTTGACTAGATTGTAAGATCCAAGAAGTAGGCATTGTGTCCATTATATGGCTCTGTACAGCACCGCATGTGGTGTGTGCTATACAAATGATTGGTAAGAGTCATAAATGATCTTAGAAAAAATAATTCTTAGTGCAAAATTCAGGAATATAAGCTGAAAAAGGAGAAAGATATAAGAATTCCATGACCCACTTTCCATAGGAAGAAGGCCAGAATAATAAAATGGGGACATTCAGGTATGCAAAATTTAACAGCAAATTGTTAAGCAAATAAGACCTGCAATTTGTCTGTCACAGAATGCTGGGAAAAGAGTTCTGCTTTTTGGTTGTATGCTGAAAGTTCCAACCAATATGAATGTCTCAGCATAATGGTTCAGATTTGAGCTGAACACTGGAAAAGGATGTTTCTCAGTTAACAAGTAGGGCTGAATTAGCCATGACACATGGTCGGCATCATCCGATGGTGCCGAATGGACCCATCTCTAGCTTAAATGCCGGGCATGTGCAGGAGTTCCTGCGCCTTTGCTGCATTGTGAGTCTCCTTAAGTCTTTTTTTTTTGTCTGAGTTTCTGAATGGATGTGTACCCTCTCTTTCTTTTTTTTTCAGTTTATCTGCCTTTGCAGTCCTATTACTTTCTACTTAGTTTTTGTGATACCTTGCTGCCTCAGCAGCCCCTCAACAGCACTTTTCAGTGCTGTATAGTTTTAAATTGAGAGAGAAAAGAAGTTATTGTATGTCTGGTTACAAGAAGACCACACTCTGTAGCTTCAAGGATCGTGTGATTTTAGCCTCAGGATATCTGTTACTGATGGTCATGACCGCTTGTACAAGTACCTGGGAGCTGATCATGACTTAGCTAGTTGCTATGACTGTAGTCCGATATTGACTTGGTCCCAGTGGAATCTAGCTTGGACAGCTTTGCAATTCAATGGAGATGTTCTTCTCAGAGTGGGGCCTTCTTGGGCTCCTCCTGTGCCAAGCCAAGTAAAAACTCGGCTGCTAAAGCTCTCCAACCTATGGTGCCAGACTCTGGATCCGCTACAGCCCAGGGATCGAAGCACTGAGAGCAGGTATTGAAGCACTGAGTGCAGGAGCCAGCCTGCTCTGCCGCACACTCCTGAGCTGCTGCTTCCTCTGAATGGGACTTGGAGGAAGCATCATTCTTATTATTGGCCAGTGGTACAGGCGTCAGCACCACTGAAGTACTGGTCCCTATGCCCGTTGAAACATATGATGTAGCTGATCCCACTGGGAGTGGAGGCCCCACCAGAGATCTCTCATGTTCAGTCAAGTTATGAGGAGTCCATATTACCTTCTCTTTCCAGATCCCAGGCTTTCCAGGGCTCCAAAGCACTCAACCCAGGTTCCTTCCACTATGTTTTGAAATTCCAGATCCTATCTGCTCCATTGGTTAAGGGTAGTAATCCCATGCTGTCTGTTAAGGGTAGTAACTGCTGCTCTGTGCTGGTTACTCCCATGCTCATCAGTTCTGCAGACCATAAGTCGGGGCCCTTGCTGATTGCTGTTTAAATCCAGTTCCCCTTTTCCCCTGCCATTGAAGCAGATGGCCTGATTGAGAGCCAGCAGCCTGTGCAAAGATGTTAATGACAAGTTGACCAATGTCTGTGTTCTGAGGACAATCTCTTTGGGTATTAAGGAGCAGCATATGGCCACTTGGTCCTTGTAGTTGAGAGCCTTCCTTCCTCTAGATGTTTTTACTTCACTTTTAAGCACTTTTTCAGAGGCGTCCCTTCCACCAATTTCAGCAGTATTGCACTATTTACACTGCTGCAACAGCAGCTTCCAGCCCATGGACACATGCATGAGCAACATCAGCCTAAGATGCTACATCAGTCCCAGCCCAAATCAGGGCCTAGCTTTTGATACCTGACCCTCAGACCTCAATTTTTCTGTTAGGGAGAAGAATTCAGCTGTTTCTCAATGCGTGTTAGAAGATCATTCAGGACTGTTGGGTCCTGAAAATTATGGAGTCTATTTATCATCTGTGTTTCTCTCATCCTCCAGCAATTCATCATTGTTTAGCCTTCAATCTGGATCCGTATCACCTGACCCAACTCTGTCTTGAAATGCAGTCACTTCTCAACCAGTGGGCAAAAGAGCCTGTCCCTCCCGAAGATCATTGCAAGGGGTTCTATTCCCATTGTTTTGTTATCCCCATGAAGTCAGGGGGGGTGGAGACCTATTCTAGATTTATGGCATTTTCCAAGGACTGAAGTTTATTACTCAGTTTAATATTGTCCTTAATTTAAAGCTGAATCAGAATTCTGTAGGGTAGAAACCTTGGCCTTCAACCTCTGAAAATGAGAAACAGTATTTCCAATTTGGGCCCCTCCTTTCCACTAGATGTCTAAGGATAATGATGGCTTAGTTCCTGGATTCCAAGGTCTCACTGTGAAGATATCACCCATAGAAATAAAGATTAACAAACAAACATAAGGTGCCAGCTTTGTATTGTACTAACTTAATACATTTCTTGACTAACTTTCAGAGGTTGACATTCCCTTCCTCGGGTCCATTTTTTGGACCTAATGAAGGGAGAATGGCTCCTGAAAACCTCTTGGGAGATATATGGTCAGTTTTTTGTTAATCTTGATTTCTGTGCGTTCAAGTGAGCTAGCAAGGCAGCCACCCTACTTTATTCCAAAGGCACAGAAAAAAGGGGAAACTTTTAATATAGAACCTCTGTTCTCTGTTGTTCTCTCATAGTCTTTTCAAAGTTGACAGATTTTTAAGCACAGACATTCACACTCTGAATATCCCTTGCAATTTCTCACTTCCTGCATTGAGCAGAAACTACATTGTATTTTGGGTCACAGAGCTTCACTCTTAAGGATATGTTTTGCAGGCACAATTATGCTTCAGGTCAACCTTGTAAGCTTTGCCTGAACCTTTTAACTTGTGTTTCCTCCATGATAATTACAGGATATGGGAATGTTCAAAAAGAGAAACCTCATTAATGGTCATTAATGTAATTAGTTTAAGCTACTGTAATGTTTATAATGCTGTTATCAATGAAAACAGATTCTAAATGATAACATATTTTGTAAGTAGTAGTATTAACTTGCTTCCCATATTTTCTGTGTTTTTGAACACAGTTGTGATTTAGCTTTTTAATTAATTGATTAAATTATTAATAATCATTTTATTAATCTCACACAAGAGGATCAGTGTTCTGTGGAGCTGATGTGGCAGGTCCAGTAGACTCTCTGGGACTATGATGATGATTGTATTTGTAAGTCCTTAGGTTCCTACTAAGTTCAGTTCATTTAAAAGATCAGATCAGTAGGCAGTGTAAGGGTAAGAGAAGCATCCCATTTATCCTCTGCTCCCCCATGTGGGCTGAAATAGTGATTGCTGCCTATCTCTATAAAAAGCAAGGACTCCTAGTGACTGTAGACTCTTAGTTTGGTTTTGGAAGAAGCAGACCTGCTTATTTTCAGTTGCTGTGTCTTTTTCTTCTGATTCTGTTTTGAGGAATTTGTTTTTCAGTTTTCGGGTTCAGTGAAAGAAGTTTTTTCAACCTACCCTTCCTTCCTTTTCTTGATTTTGGTTGACCGGTCTTGTGCTATTTGGGCTAATCTGAACCTCTTGATGAATGAGACTGTTACTCACCCAGGGTTGGGAAGGAGGATTGGACACCTGTCCAGTGTTCAGGAGGAGACAGAGTAATATAGGAGAAGAGTGGCACCACACCAGTACATATCCACTAGATATTTGGGAAAAGGAGTTGGAATAGTACCCATCATATATTATACAAGATGGTAGAGGAACCAGAGGAGTGTGAGACTTGAATACCAAGACAGCTGATCAAACATATTACAAACTGGGAATTAAATTTGATGCACCATCCCCCTCTGTGGAGATCTTGGAGGAGGAAGCTTTAAAACAGCCCCTAAGCTAGGAGGGAATGTGATTGGGGAAAGTAGCTTGAAGGAGCTTCAGAGTCACAGATGTAAGGTTTGTGTTCTGGACTGTGTGAAGAAAAGACTTGTACACAGTATTTTATTTCACTTCACATCAGCCTAAGTCCTGTATGATTATTACTATCTGTTAGAGAGACTATGAAAGAACAATTCCCAGGGCTTAGGAGAGTGGTGTTCTCCTAGTACAGGGAATCCTAGAAGATGTGAGGCAAATGGGCTGTATGGGAAGTGAAGATAGGGTAATGCCCAAGATTAACTTTGTGCTCTTAGATTCCTAAAGAGGATCTCAGCCCAGGGGCTACATGGTTTTATTGCTAGATATTACCGTAAAGGTTTGTACGGCAGATTTGCTCAAAACTCCACAGAGTGTGCATTTCAGAGAATGGGGTACAGTTGCTTGATATTGATAAAAGCAAGGATTATGCCTCAGAGAAACTGAAGGATTTAGGTGCTACTTTCAAATGTTCTTCAATTGGGACATCAAAATATGCATCAAATATGTATCACCTAAATGCTATGCAAAATTTTAAGTTAACGGACTTGTCTCTGCCCTATAAATTTGGTGTACTCTGTATATCGTTGATTACTCAATACTCATATTTCATCTAATGTCTTGGCAGATTTTTAATGGTGCTAAGCATTCTTTTGGTTGAAGACCTTAATTAGATATATCTATGGCTATGCCTGTTCATAAGAATTCTGCAATCTGTTTGTTGATGTACCTGGAAGAATAGAAGCTTCATAAAATCCCAATTAAGGCTGCAGTATAATATATCAGTTTGCCTTTAGTTTGTTTTATATTGTGTCCCATATCCCCAACTCTCGCTTTCTTCTGTTAATACGTTTTATTTCTTATAATTTAAATATTTTTTGGAATAAAATCAGTGAGTCTGATATTCAGAGACATTTATCCATATAACTTTTTTTTAGTTATCTGGATACATGCCTATGTTTGAATATCATTGTAGGGGTGTTTCAGGGGCATTCCAGGGTACAGTTAAGTTAGTTGATAACTTATTCGGCTAACTGTAGAGGTCAGCAAGAGCAGGGATGAAAGTTACCCACGAACCTTTTCCTGGATAGCTTTACCCTTAACCAACAATATTCAAAGGACATCGCAGGCTAAATGCTGATGCTGTGTAAGAAAAAAAAAAAGCTGCAGTGTGGGTCTGCTAAGCTGATCTCCCTCTTCCACCTCAGTGAAACACATGAGGCCACTGGTAGCTGAGCCCCTTTCCCACACAAGGCCCCCCCAAATATGCCTGAAAACCCTCTGTTCCCTTCTCCCCCCTCGAAATAGCAGAATTCCCATGAAAATGAAGGTGCTGGCAGAAGCTCACCATCTAGCTGGGGCGCAGCCCCCTGTGCTTGGAGTGTTGCGCTGTACTCTTAGGGGTAGATTTTTAAACAGCGCGAATAGGCCTACTTTTGTTTGCGCTCCAGGCGCAAACAAAAGTACGCTGGATTTTAGTAGATACGCGTGGAGCCGCGCGTATCTGCTAAAAACTATCGATTTTGTATAGCCGGCGCGCGCCGAGCCGCGCAGCCTACCCCCGTTCCCTCCAAGGCCGCTCCGAAATCGGAGCGGCCTTGGAGGGAATCCTCTAACGCCCTCCCCTCACCTTCCCCTCCCTTCTCTACCTAACCCACCCGCCCGGCCCTGTCTACACCCCCCCTTACCTTTCTCCGGGGATTTACGCCTCCCGGAGGGAGAAGTAAATCCCTGCGCGCGAGCGGGCCTCCTGTGCGCCGGGCCGCGACCTGGGGGCGGGTACGGAGGGCACGGCCACGCCCCCGGACCGCCCCGGGCCGTAGCCATGCCCCCGTACCCGCCCCCAAAACGCTGCCGACACGCCCCCGAAACGCCGTGACGACCGGGCCCGCCCCCGACACGCCCCCCTCGGAGAACCCCAGGACTTATGCGAGTCCCGGGGCTCTGCGCGCGCCGGTAGGCCTATGTAAAATAGGCTCACCGGCGCGCAGGGCCCTGCTCGCCTAAATACGCCCGGTTTTGGGCGGATTTACGCGAGCGGGGCTCTTAAAATCCGCCCCTTACTTTCTACCGGTCCCAACTATCTTGAATCGTCCTTTCCATAATTCTGTGCAGGGCTGTTGAGTGGATTTTCTTGGCTGATGAGGCATGATTGTCTTTGACCTGGAGACAGCAGTTTCCTCAGCCCCAGTCAGGGACTGGCAGGTGAAAGGGAAGGAGAGAAAATGGTGTAGCAAGGGTGGGGATTGGAGGAAGAGAGTGGGAGGAGCTGTAGTAGGGGAGGAAGGAGAGAGTAAGAGGGCTGTGGAAAAGAGGAAGAGGTTGGGGGGAGAAGGGCTGCACTTAGGGGTAGAGGAAGCATGAGAGCTGCATTGGGGTGGGTTGGGGGTTAAGCACTTGCTATGTACTGGCAGAATTATTGGAGGAGAACATGGCGAGTGAACTCCATCCCAGGTGAATAAACTGAGGAGGAATTTTCATAGCCTAGGATCTATATCATCCTTCTAAATATGTAGGCAATATCTTACCAGGTAAACAATATGGGTGAGGTTATCTATACTCTCAACACCTGACTCGATTCCAGGATGGGGTTCCTGTTCTCTTTCAATTCTGAGGTATAAAATCACTCCTTTCACCTTCCCAAGTCAGGTGGAGACACAAGGTGTTTTCCTGAACAATTCAAGTGATATCAAGGAGTCTGTTTTGGAGTGAGTTGTTTGGTATAAGAGCAGTACACGCCATGCACTCCAATATATTTAAAATTGTAGTTACAGCGTTTCTACAGTTGGGTTGATATTGATTTCCTGCTGCAGTGGCACGCAAACCACTTTGTGATATTATTGGAACCGCTCCGATTGTAAGAACCTGATGCGTGCACACTGTCGTGAGCTTAAGAGCTCGTTCATGAATTTTATGAAATGAGCACACCAACAAGATAGTCAAAGACTTGTTACCTATGTTTTGGATTTCATTTTTGCTGCCAATTTAAATGAGGCATGAGAGTTTCAAAGTGCATCTTATCAAATGAGACAATTTGCTTTGAACAGCCCCTGAAGCAGCCCTTCACTGGGCGAAACTCAGGCCTAAAGACGGGCATTCACGGGTTAATTGTTTCTTAATAAACATTTTTGAGGACCTTCGGCACATCTTTGCTTACATCCCTCACAGCTTTGTTAGACCGACTTCCTTCTTATATAGACTTTTGAGACTTTGTGCTACATTGAATTTTCTTTTAAATTTTTTTGCTGTTAATTGTTTTACAGTCTCTAAAATATTTGAGCCTTTATTCCTTATGGAACCCAAAGCATTTGTTCGTGAAACTAATAAATATATTGTTGTTTTCCCTTAAATCTTGGATTAGTTGGCACCCCGCTTTTTCCATTCTTTTGGATTTCAGTGCTGCAAGTTTTTTGTTTGGATTTGTTTTATTAATTACCAAGATCATCTGCTGATCTTTCAATTACTGTAGGTTATGTGGCACGGGCCCCAAATAGTCCGTCTTCCATTTCTATTTTAACACTTAACCGCTCCCTAAGATTTAATTAGTCTCTACCCATAGGAAAATTATGCCAAGGTTGACAATTCCAGTCCTAGAATGCTGCAGACAGGTCTGGTTTTCATGATATTCACAGTGAATATACATGAGATGTATTTGTGTGGCTTGCCTCTATTGTATGCAAAAACACTGGTGATGGAAGGTTTAAGAGACAGGAGAGAGGATCCTGGGGATGTGAGAAGATGCTGAGAGAATGAGGTAGATGCTGAGAAGAGGGGTTAAGAAACAGAGAGGATGCTGGCAGGAGAGAGTAAAAGGTCAGTGGGGAGGGATGAGACCAGGAAATGGGTGCTGGGCTAGTGGCTGGGGGGACCGCTCCCACTCCCACTGCTCACTGGTTGATAACTTATGTACACTCCAGCCTCTGCTAATCTATATCAATGACCCTAGGGGGTGGGCCATCAATGATCTTTACCCAGGGCACCATTTACCCTAGAGTTGGCCTTCCTGCCTAGTCAGCCTGCAGGCCTCGTCCTGTATTTCTGTGGCTGTAGTGAGCAGATTGCAGGATACTAACATAGGCTCTGTGAGAGTTCTGTCCATGTCTACTGACCCTGTCTCTGAATGTCAAAGAAATTGGAGTAGGGTCTACAAAGTGGAGAAGCAGGAATGGAGACTGAGAGAATCTTTGCCATTGTGATTTCTAATAACTGTGTTCTACCTGCATTTTATGGGTCATCTTATCTTATTGAAGCAGTTCAGCAACAAACTAATTGATGCATAAGAAGTCATTAGAGGAATGGTGATGCCAGCTATTGGATCTGCAGCCAGCTCAAGTTAGTGAAAGGTTTTATTCACCCTTGGTGCCCTCTGAAGAACCGTAGCTATTTTCCATGCACAGTACAGTGTTGATGTCTCTCACCTAGAGTCCCCCCTCCAAATCTAAAACATAGACCTGCCAGGAACCTGATTTTCAAATGCCAGGCAGAGCACATAGTGGGGGAAAGAAGAACATTTCTCTCTCCAAGAATAAGAAAGATACATTAGTAGACTTTTCAGGTTTATCATTGATCCAAGGTGGTTTTTACTACAGTCTTGATGACAATTCCCAGTTTAGTCAGTCAGTAGAGGATATTAGCCATAAATGGAACTGACAGAAATTTGAGAATTCACTATAATCAGCTCCAAAGAGGAAGGAAAACATACTTTGTGAACTGCCATTATTCATTTGGTAACATTGTTCAGAAAATAGTGCATTACCTTTTTGAAGGACTGCAGGCATCCTTCTCTATTGAACTGTTTCTACATCCTGTTATTTTGCTACAACCTACTTAAGGTAAGAAGTTGGCTTAATATTTAATCTCTTGTTGAGACCCTGAGGCTGTCATGCTTTGAAGGACCTGAGGGATTTAAATCTGAGTATTGCCAACTACCTCAGGTGGGCTCAAGCCTGAAACATGGTCTGTGTGTCCTTTTTTAGAGCTTTGCTTGTTTGCCAAGTGGAGAGTGACCAAATCCCACAGCATTAGGACTGGACTTTTTAAAGGATAAAGACCACAGATCTGAACTGTAAACGGAGGCCCAGAATCAAGCCAGGATTAGTCCAAATACCTATTCAAATGCTAGGCAGCTGGCAAAGGTAGCCAGATAAACTTGGGATAGTCAGTGGTACAGCCAACTATCCTAAAGTTAGCAGGCTAAATTTTATCTGGATAACTTTAGGATTGCTTTATGGCATGACCAGAGTAAACAAGATAAATTTTCTGGCTTACCTCTGCCCAGTAACACTCACTGAATGCCTCCAGGTAGCCTGTTAAGTTTCTGCTTAGCCAAATAACTCGGAGATGGTCAACCAGTAGGAATTTTCAGTTCTCTGTTCAGCTAAATAACTTAGCCAAATGAAAGACACTGAATATCGATCTCTGTATTTCCAGTTGCATTGAGAGTGCCTTAAAATGTTGTTCTACATAAAGGACTTTACTTTGCCTCTTAATTTGCAAGTGTGTGTGTATACATTTTTTTTTTAATGAAAATTAAACATAGAAAAAAAAATCACAAAGTCTTTGAAAAACGTTTCCTACTGTATATGAATTTTTTTAACCTTGTGTGCATATCTTAACTTGTTCATTGCTGTGTAAACAGAAAATCTTTTTACTGAGTTCATTTATCCTTTTTTTTTCCACAAGAGAGTCCAAAGGATCAGATTGTTGTTTTTTCTTTGCACCTTGCAGGAAAAAACTTTACAAGCAGCAAAGATCTGGAGGTCATCCATTTGGTGACTTGCCTCTTATTTGAAATTGGATTGAACAGGAGAAGGAGTTATAGGTGGCGTGAAGAATTATTGGCCAGTAATTTTCATGTTATTCCAATCCAGAATAACAGGAGATGGCTAACAGGTTGGTGTGCACTGAGAGAGTTATGGCAGAGTCATTTCAGGAAAATTAGTTTTTTCCCCTGTACTTCCAGGTGTTTAGCTATGGTTCATGGCATTTCAGGGTCTGATTGTCTCTTTCACACGGTCAGTGCTGGTGATTCTTTCCCAAATTATATCAAAACAAAATTCTTCATATCCTTATTGAAAGAATCCCTTGGTTACCATCTGTTCAGAGGAAGAAGTGCATCAATTACATTTTAATTATCTTTTAGTTAACTTGGTGGTGCCTAATATAAAATGTTTGTTTACCTTCCTGTGAGAAGAAATGCATCTTTTTCCAGGGATGCTTTAGTTTTCCTTTCTAGGTACCTAAAATGAACTATGCATGCATATTTTTATCTATTTTTTAGATCTCACAGTCTCTATTTACTGTGTCTTAGAAATGCATATCTACCTCAGTTAGCATCTTATAATATCAAGATGAGTTTTTGGAAGGTAGATAATGGTTCACTTGAAGACAGTAGTGGAAGATGGACCACTTGAGAACATCATTATGCTATTTCAACCACTTCCCCTTTTCCTAAACCTTACTTAATCTCTATCCATAGTAAACAATAGGCTATAGAGATCTAATTGAAGACATTTACAAAATTGCAATAAAAAGGTGCTGTTGCTAGGTGACTTCTATCTTCTGGATGTTGACTTGGGAAGTTTGTGGTGTCATCTAGAAGCAGAGATATCCTAGATTGTATGCAGGAAGAACTGTTGTAGCAACTGGTAACAAAACCAACATGAGGGGGCAATACTTACAAATTTGGAGAGTGTTTGTCATAATGGGATCACCTTGGATTCATTGATCACCGAATGCTGTGATTCAATATTGGAACACAGGCAATGGTGATTCATTCAAACGTGAGGGTCCTGGACTTCAGGAAAACCAACGAGATGAGTATATCAAGGAACCATTAACTGGACGCGATAAGCTAAGGGACAAAGAAGACATTGCTTATTTTGTTACTTGTCTTGCTTATGGTTTTTGGTACATAGCCTAGACCTATTGTAGTGTTAAGTGATTATGAAATTTTAATAAATGTAAATGGGCAAAATGGAGAGGAGATATATTAAGGGCAACAAACCTTGATAGGAAGGTAAATAAAGGTAAGAGGAAAAAAAAGGACTCTGGTTTTCAAAGAAGTGGCTGAAAAGATAAGGAAAAACGTTTAGTGTTCATAAACTACAAGATGTCTCAGAAAGAGGAAGATGGGCAAAATATCCTGAAATGCTGGGAAAGTAGTCAGGAAAGTAAAGGTACTCACGGAAGAAAAAATAGCTAACATGGTAAAAGAGGAGGGAGGATGTGCAAAAACGGGATTGTGAGACTCAAAGCTGAAGGGTGAGGAAATATGTAGAGGCTGACAAGGAGAAAACAGAATTGCTTAACACACACTTTTGTTCAGTATTCACTGAGGATAGGCTTGAAATAGGTCCAGAGAAAATTGTCAAAAACAAATGAAAGGGAGTTGACCTCAGTTAGGAGAAGATTGCAAAGATCTAGCAAAACTAAAAGTAGATAAAGCAACGGGGCCAGATGGGATACGTTTGAGGGTAGTAAGGGACTTTAGGGAAATTCTGGCTTCTCTGCTGTCTGACCTTGTTAATGCTGCTTTAGAATTGGGAGTGGTTCCAAAGGACAAGAGACAGGTGGATGTGGTTCCTCTTCAAAAATGTGGAAGTAAGGAGGAATCTTGAGAACTACAGTCAGGTTCTTTTAATCTTGATAGTGATTAAATTAATAGAATTTCAGCTAAAACAGAGGATGGTGCAGTTTCAGGGATCCACTGGATTACAGGATCCAAGGCAACATGGTTTCACCAGATGTAGGTCTTGAATCTAATCAATTTCTTTGATTGGCTGACAAGTTATATCAGGGGAGAGTGCTAGATTTATGTACTTGGATTTCAGCAAGGCCACTGACATGGTTCTGCCAAAATGGCTGATTTTAGAAACAAACGGAGTTCTCTAAGTATGGGCCCTAAAATGAATGGAGAGAGTAAATCCAAAACTCTGTTCCTAGGCTTAAGACCTCATTTCTTATGGAAGATCTCCTGGGAGGAGTAATGGAGATGCAACCAAAGAGACTGAACTTTTTTCTAAGGTTTTGGTTTGCCGAAGGTGGAGGTTTAGTGAAGTCAAATGCTTGGGAGGATTGTGGGGCAGGCTTGTTTGCTTATGTGCAGAGGGAAAAGGTTTCCCTGTCCAGTAAAGAAATAACTCTGAGCCTGATCCACTGCTCCATCTGTTCATTTTCAGAAAACTCCAGTAGCCAGTGAAAGGTTTGGACTTCCAGCAATTAGTTACATTTTATGTTCCAAAGTGGGGATTACAGTTGTTTTGGAAGAGTGTTACGCTTTACAGCTGCTTTATTTTCAAATCTTTAAGTTTTAGTTGCAAAGAAAAAAAAATCATTTCTCTTGCAGTTTATGGGAGGGATTTTTTTTTTCTGTCTTTTTACCAAATCCTTAAATCTGGCTCTAATTTCACTAACAAAAATGTGATGGTGGTGGGGCATCTGTCAGCTTCTGCTCTTTCAGAGATCACCTTTCAAATGAGTACATTTTTAAAAGGAATGTACATGCACTCATAAACACACATATTACGACGATGTGCACAGTCCACCTCTTGGTGCTCTGGCTTTTTTACAGGAAAACATACGCTCATACTTTTGAAGGTTCGAAGGTACGTGTATAAGTGCTGACTCCTCCTCCGCACCTCGCTGCATGTAAAATTAAATGTGGATAGGGTAACTAATTGATAGACCTCATTTCCACAAGTAAAACACTATTTTATATACAGAA
This sequence comes from Rhinatrema bivittatum, assembly GCF_901001135.1. Taxonomy (NCBI): domain Eukaryota; kingdom Metazoa; phylum Chordata; class Amphibia; order Gymnophiona; family Rhinatrematidae; genus Rhinatrema; species Rhinatrema bivittatum. Next base: position 318,989,178 of record NC_042615.1, on the reverse strand, counting down.
ATAGCAGCATTGAAAATTGCCCTTCCTGGGATCAGGTTGCTGTTTATGAAGTTCATTGATAATGTAACGAACTTAGCCTTTAATTTTTTTTCAATAGAGAAAATCCAGGCAGGGCCAGCAGAAGCACCAGGCAAATGAGGCGAGGGCCTAGGTAGCCAGGGGCAGCAGCCGCGGCACACAGCAAGAACCAGCTGCATAGTGACGGTCTTGCCACCTCACGGCGGTGCAATAAATCAGGGGCTCGGCCGCTCGGGGCGACTGACCGACATGCCTAGTGGTGTGTCCCGTGCCGGAGAAGAGACAGCCGCTGCCGCAGCGGCGGTAGTGGCAGCTTAGCAGCTGATGCAGGATATTTTATGACAGCGACGGGCGACCGACCTGTCCGTCCTCACCCGACCCAGGAGCAGTGTGACAGTGGTAGGGGGTGGGCACGGCTGGTGGTGGTGGGGGGGGGAGGTAGGTTCAAGGCTGAAGGTTCGTCCAAGGTGCCTAATATCCTTGCACCGGCCCTGAATCCAGGTACTACTCATCTCCTTCACTTAACTATAGAAAATAGAGCAGTCTTCTCTGGCGAGGAGAGAATTACTCAGGTGTAACTAAGAATTATAAATCTCTTTCAAATGGTAGCTAAAGATATAGATGACTGAACTAAATTGATCTTAAAATCTCTGCCACTGAAAAGGGAACAACTTTCCTCAAAGAAGACAAATTTTGCTAGGTTTATTTTATTTTTTAAAGTAAATTCATAAAATATAAAGCTAGCTATTATATTTTAGATGGAAGCATTCAACAGTAAGGGTTACAAATGCAACCTATTTGTGGCTAGAAGCCCTCTGATGTTTTTTTTTTTTTCTTTCTGTCTCTGTTGCAGAGGTTTTCCATGTAGATGGAATTCTACACTTGGTCTCCATAGCCCCAGAGAAATACTGTTTCCAGATGTCTTCCTTCTAGAACAGAACAGTTCTTACAGTTGGAAAGGGTGTTCAGCAGCGTTGCTGCTTTTGCAAGGGTGGATCATTTGACTGATCTCTGCGTGGGATGTGTTCTGACATGGATGAAAAATCTAGAAGCACAAAGCAGCTTAGAGGACCATGATGTTCAAACAGAAGTTATAGGGCTGAACTTGGATAGGTTAAATCATGCTTAGGTACATGCTTAGGGTTTGGGGGAGGCAGGGAGGAAGTTCTTTCTTCTGACAAATATAGACTTGTTGCTGTGTTCAAAATTATAAAATCTTGATTTAGATGTTTGTTAAAAAGATGAAGACTAAATATGTAATTCTACATTTTATTTATTCGCTATTGAATTGACTTAAAAATTTTCCTGAACCATGGTGGTAGGAGAATATTTTGAAGAAGTTTTATGAAAGACATTGTTATACTTTCTTTCATGAAAGTTCGATGCAGCAAATGTATCTAATTACTATTTCACGTATCATTGCTGATCCTTTCCTACAGTACTGTCTGAGTTGTTAAGTCCTGGATTTCAGTACATCCCAGGAAACTTTATTTTCTCTTATTTCATGATCTGTATACACTGTATATTATACTTCAGACTGCAGATGGTAGAGTGCTGGATTGGGCTCCAGAGGAAGCTGCATCCTTCCTGGCAGTTGCCTGTGGTCACTGTCATTCTTAAACCATCTGATGGGGGAGGAGGGGAGTTTGTGAAGCAAAGATCAGGAGGAAAGGGAAGCAACCGAATCAAAATCTAAATTAGTCCAATAAATTGGGGCATTTTAAAACAGCATTTTAAAACAGTTCAGATCCTCATAAGAAAAATAGATCTATTAGAGCACTCTTTTACTATTTTCATTTAAAAGAGGCTAAATAATGAACGTGACCATTAAAGCTGAAGTATTTGTGCCACTGATTTTACTGATCTGGTTAGAATTCAGCTGAAAATTTCACGTGAAAATATCTGGCTAAAACTATGCCGTTTTCTTCTTAACCTGCTGTACGGATCTGTTAAAACTTGGACCCACTGGCTGTTGAAAAGCTGAAGTCCTGTAAATTCAGAACAGGCACAGTATGGACAGCAGTGTCACAGCCTCCCCACCATGAGATGCCAAGGTGGGATGATGGTGATTTTATTGATACAGTTCCTCTTCCACTGGGAACCAGACCAAGGCTTGCTACGCATTTCACTTAGGGCAGAGACTTATCATCAGATAAAGAAATGTGGTTATATACAATCTATAATTCACTCTGCTGTATCCAGGTCCACAGTAATGGCATATTTAACATATAGTGCCATGAGCAAATAACTTTGAATTTCCTCTCCATCTTCCACCTCCCCCACCCCCATGTCTGATTAATGCTCATTTCAAAGGAGGCTAGAAAATTCAGCTCATTTTATTGGTCAGTGGTAGAGATGTGCATCGGATGCCCGATCATTTCCGCTTTCATTTTCATGTTGCTACGGGAAAAGTTAGTCTTTCCACGGATCAGCATTTTTTTTTGTATCGAATCGTTTTCGGTTTAGCGCGCACTAGTTACCGTTAGTGTGCACTAACATAAATCCGTTAGTGCGCGCTAAACCGAAAAATGATTTTTTCCAAAAAATCGTGGAAAATGTGATCGTTTATCGGTTGTGCCGATAAATGACGAATTAAGAAATATCATACAATATTTTAATTCGTCAAAAAAAGATGCACATCCCTAGTCAGTGGTATTACCTTCTGTCTCTTGCAGCTAAAGGGAAAAAGATTTAGGATATCTGTTTCCTCTTGCTGATTCAAGGGCCAGAGAGATGTATATGAGGCCTTCTAGGCTCTGCAGGTTCTTCTGGGACAACTTTCCAAAACTCAGAAACACAAACCTTTAAACTGAGACCAAACGTAATTGAAAATAGCATTTATTCTATGGATCTTGGCATGCAGCAGGGAACTATCCAGGCAGTGGAATAATCTTTCAAGCAGGTCTGACCACTGTTTAAGGCTTGAGGTGTGCCACGTTTCCTCTCTTTACCTCATGAGATGTCATTCCTGGGGAATGATTCACCCTCCAGAACTCAGTTACAGCAGTAACTACATAAAGATACTTGGAAGGCTGAATACTCTGTCAACAGACACTCCAGTACTAGTAGATTATTACAAAGCCTTGGGTTTAAACATGGGAAAGGAAGGAGCACTGGATGTGGTCTAAGTGGAGGATCTTGTATGCTCAACTGCTTGATGTGACACAGTACAAATGAGGAAGCTAATCAGAACTGTCCTGAATAAGGTGTAACTCTTTCACTAGGGCAACCTTTGGAGGCTGCAGATGTGGTGAGCTATCCTGCTGCATCGCCGGGCACAACGGTCCTCCAGAGATTGCCAGTTGGGGACCAGAACAGTCTCAGGGAGGCCCAGGGGAAGACTTACCAAATTCCAGCAAAGTCAAACCTCCACAGCTGAACCTGGTTCCAGATTTAGAATTTTATTGTAAATCCAGAAAACCCATGCAGAATCGTCAAGTAGAATACTGGATGCAGTCCAACAGAACACAATCAGTAATAATCACTCCTCAAATCAGCTTCTTTAAGAATGAAATTCAACAAATCTACATTCACCCCCAAGGCCTTTGGGACAGCATGTTGCAAAAATACTTTCCTGGAGCTTCCCTAGCAGAGAATGTTATCCTTTGACTTCAGGGTTTCTTCCCTCTGGATGGCTTGCAGGAATCTTAATCCAGTTCTTTGATTTAGGAAATTTCAAATGCCTCAGGAATCTTCACTCCCAAGACTCTCTAAGGTGCCTGTGTAAGCATTTTATATAGACTGTAATCAAACCCATCCCCTTTGGGGGAATGAACCTCCAACCCCTACTTAACAGGGGATGCTTACAGCATGCAAGAGTTCTGCAACACGGAGCTCAATGTCCTCTCTGACTCTAGAGCGTAGGAACCCTCTACAGAATAATCTTTAGCAACCCTAGGCAAGGTTACAAAGGTGAGATACATCTTACAAGCGGTCACGTTGAATGGCTAGCCATGGGATTATATTCTTGGCACTGTGTTCATCAATAATGGGGAAGACTGGCTGAACTGGTTGGTCTTTTTCTGCTGTTCTCCACTGTTATGTAATTCCTCTCTCACCCTGATTTGCATGGATAGGTCAGATGAGACCTGAATGGCTGCTGATTAAAAAGGAGGGAGAGAGCTGAATGGTTTTCCTGATGCTTACCTTCATGCATACAGGGAGAGGGAGTAGTATTGAGGTGGCCAATTCCAATCCTTGAGAGCCACAAATAGGCCAGGTTTTCAGGATCTCCACAATGAATAAGCATGAGGTAGATTTGCATGCACTGCCTCCTTTGTGGATATTCTGAAAACCTGGCCTGTTTTGTGGCTCTCAAGGACCGGACGCAGTTGGCCACTCCTGGAGAAGAAGAAGCAGCATAAAGACAGGAGCAGCTGGCTTGCTGATGGCATAAACTATATGTCGCTCATTGGCAGTATGTGCAGTTTTGAAAGACCCCTATAAGGTGGTCCTTATGTAGGCCGACATTCTGAGGTAGTGTTTTCATGTTCCTTGGGTAGAAAAATGGCTATGGACCATTTCATTGTGCCTCATGGGTAGTGGAGTTTCAGGTGAGGAAGGTGATACAAAACAGCTCGATGTTTTATAAATTAAATCTAGAATTGACACAACTGGTCAGTAATCCCCCCCCCCCCCCCACACACACATTGGATGTTTTGTGACTTTTGCTTCCTATGGCTTGCACGCAGGTGATACACATGACTTGTTTTGAGTTAGTTTTGAAAATTTTGGGCATGAAAGCAAAAGAAAGTAAATGAAAAATCATTCTAATAATCTACAACGGGAGCAACACAGCTGTCGCAAGGGTCTTTGCGGAGATTCTCCTGCCCTTTATAGGACTGAATATGTCTGGAGTTATTGGCTGCAAGGTAGTGAATAAAAAAAGCCTATAGGTATATGTGTGAACCTCTTGTGGGCCACTTCATAGACAAAAAGAAGGCTTTAATAGAGCATATGTGGTGGCTGTACCTCTAACATGCCCACGATTCCTTTTCTGAGCTGTGCTGAATATTTTCCTTCTGAAAAGAGCTTTTTATGGTAGTTACTGTTTGGTAAAACGCAAATTTCACCTACTATTGTTCCTCCGGAGCCCGGAATGACTTGATCCTTTAATACATACAGTGGTGTAGCGAGGGTCTTCAGGGGCCAAGGCATTTGTATTTCCTCCCCTTGTTACCCGCAGCCGCACCCAACCATCCTCCTTGTAGAAATGCTTAAGGTCAAACTGATACAAACCCCAGCATAGAAATGAACTGTCAGACTGTTGGGGGCAGTCTATGGGGCAAAAGCTCCACCCCCTATGCAGTCATGCTGCCAATAGTTTCCTTTGCCCCTTCCCTCTGTACTACTGCAAGCAAACAAAAAACATTCTCTGCTAAAGAAAGTAGACCAAGTTTCTAAATTCATCCAAAATTTCCAATTTTTTTCACTTCTAACCATGAAGATAAAGAAGGAAAAAAAACATTATATTCCCAATTTGTCCTTTCCTTCCAGACCTGCACCCATCACTGCTGCTTCATTACAGCTCACTGCCCGTCCCCTCACCAAATACAGAATAACGGACCACAAATTAGAAAGAGAAACATGGAGACAAAATCTGAACTGGAAACCCCCAAAAGCCAGACTCTGCCTGCAGTATAACACCAGAGAAATATAAACAATTGCATTTTTCCTGTACTATAAAACAATAGAAATAATTCAGATGCACATTTGCCAAAAATGACACAGAGAAAATCAAATTCTTCCTATCTCAGAGAAATAGAAGCAATAAATCTCGCTCTCCTATCCTCCCAGTCCTCAGCAGTCTTGCTCCCCAGCCTCTCTCTACTTCCAGACAGAACTGACATATGCAGTGCAATAACGGAAAAACAGAAACATCACCATTCCTCATAAAACAAACTCAAGAAATATAAATCAATCATAATAGTAAACCATACTAATAAAAATAGGAATGCAAAGCAAGTGACAAATTAGAACATCTAGTAAATAAAAATAAGGATTAAAAAATCTTTTAAATATCTCCCCAAATTACTGAAATATCTCAAAACAGCAGACATATCAAATAACACCCAATAATTAAAACTAATAAGGATACAATGTTCCTCCTTTCCATAGTCCTAGTTTAATGAGCCAAGGCCGACATGGGTTTAGCCAAGGAAAGTCTTGCCTCACTAATATACCACATGTTTTTGAGGGTGTGGATAAAGGTGAGCTAATTGAGATAATGTATCTGGACTTTTAGAAAGAATTTGTCAAAATTCCTCAAGAGTCTCTCGTAAGGTAATTAAAAAGTTAGGGAATAGGAGGCAGTGTTCTGTGGTATATTGAGAACTGGTTAAAAGAAATAAAACAGTAGGCTAAATGGTCAATTTTCTCATTGGAGAACGGTAACCAGTGCACCACTGCTGTTTAAATATTTATAAATGACCTAGAAATGGGAATAACAAGTGAGACGGTCAAATTTGCTGATGATTACTAAATTATCCAGAGTTAATAAATCACAAGAGGACTATGAGAAACTGCAAGAGGACCTTGTGAGACTGAGAGACTGAGCATCCAAATGGCAGATTGCATTTGTCCACATTAAATTCAAAGTGATGCACCTAGCAAAGAGGACCTCAAATTACAGCTACACGACGACAGGTTCCACATTGGCCATCACCACCCAGGAAAAAGATCAGGGTGCCATCATGTATAATGTGTTGAAATCCTCTGCCCAAGTGTGTTGCAGTGGACAAGAAAGCAAATAGAAACGAGGTGGCCAACTCTGGTCCTCGAGCCATAGAAAGGCCTGGTTTTCAGGATCTTCACAATGAATATACATTCGATTGATCGGCATGCACTGCCACCATTGTATGCAAATCTCTCTCATCCATATTTACTATAGATATCCTGAAAACTTAGCCTGTTTGTGGCTCTTGAGGACTGGAGTTGCCACCCCAGAAATAGAATGTTAGGAATTTATAAGGAAAGGAATGGAGGGAAAAAACCAGGCAATGTAATACCTTTGTATTATTGCTACTTTGTGTGACTGCACCTTGAGTATTGTGTGTAGTTTTGGTCACCGCATTAAAAAAAAAAAAAGAATTAAAAAGGTACAGAGAAAGGCAACCAAAATGATAAAGGAGATGGAACGGCTCCCCTGTGAGGAAACGCTAAAGGGGGTAGGGCTGTTCAGTTTGGAGAAGAGATGACTGAGGAGGACATGATAGAAGTCTATAAAATAACGAGAAGAATGCAATGAATAAACGCAAATTTATTTTTTTTTTTTTGCTTTCAGAAAGCACAAAGGCAAGATGACATTCAATGAAGTTACTAGGTGATACATTTAGGACAAATAGGAGAAAATACATTTACTCATAATTAAACTGGAATTTTCTGGTGGAGGATGTGGTAAAAAGTGTTAGTGTAGCTGGGTGTCACACAGCATGAGTGGTCTATGGCTGGCTAGAGGACAGATTACAGTCTGGACTCCAGTTTTCTCTTGCACGTTTTTTATTTTATACAATCAAGTGGTACATAGAAGCAGCATACCTCAGCAATACGTCTTACCAAAACATATCAAGCAGTATTTAAATGGAGTTGTGTTCTCCTTGTCTTCCTAGGGCCTTTCCCTCTCTCCTCTGAGCCTATGCTTTATTTCTGCTTAGGGGATGGGGTTCAACATTAGGTTTGTGATATAAAGCTCTAACCCAAGCACAGATAGATTCTAGAAAACCAAACCTTTCCAATATAGTAAAAAGAAAAGGCCAATGCAACCTATCAAAGGCCTTTCCTGCATTGAGTGAGACCTCAAGTTCCATGATTCTTTGCTAATGATATTATATTAAATAGATGGTGAGTGTTAACTGTTGACAACCTTCCCTTAATAAACCCCATCTGATCTGGCTTAATCACATGCTCCATCACTATCCTAAGCTGTAGGACCTCTAGATCGACATTCAATAAAGAAATGGGTCGATATGACCCAGGGTCCAATCTGTCCTTGCCTTTCTTATAAATAACCATTATTGTAGCCTCCAATAGATTATCCATATCAGGAGAAAGTTGCAGATGATTTAAGTCATAGAGAGGGGGTACCAACTTGTGGGAGAATTTTGCACAACTTGAGGGCAAAGTCATCTGGCCCTAGGCTCTTGCTATTTGGCAATTCCCCATAGCTTTCCTTATTTCTTCTAGAGTGATGGGAGCCACTAAGCACATACATTGCATCTTTGTAAGTCCAGGGAGAGTCACTCCATCAAAATAAGCTACAATCTCCTGTCTACCATTCCCCTTGGAGGCAGAGTACAATTCAATATAAAATTTCCTTAAACATTTGATTTATTTCAGGGAGTTGGTGAGTCACATCCCCATGCTTCCTCCTGATACTATTAATGTTCGTTGTACTCTTAAGGCTCTCAGTAGCAGCACCCCTGTTCTATTTTCATGTTCATACATTTTTTGTCTAGCAAATTTAAAATGATTTCTTTATTCCAGCAACTTGCAAAGACTTTAGTTACATTTCTGTAACTGCTGGTAGATTCTGGGAAAACATGTCTACTCTGCAAGTGACAGATCTGCAAGACCTGTTCAATAGAACCCTGGAAACGGGACTGGTGCCGAGTGATTGGAAAAGGGTGGTGGTTATCCCACTTTACAAGAGCGGGAGCAGAGGAGGCTGGAAACCTCAGGCCGGTTAGCCTCACCTTGGTGATGGGAAAAGTAATGGAGACACTGCTGAAGGAAAGAATAGTGAACTATCTACAGTCAGAAGAATTGCTGGACCAGAGATAGCATGGATTCACCAGAGGAAGGTCTTGTCAGACAAATCTGATTTTTTTGATTGGGTGACTAAAGAATTGGATCGAGGAAGAGTGTTCTGTCATCTACTTGGATTTCAGCAAAGATTTTGATAAGGTACTGCATAGGTTTGTGAATAAAATGAGAAGTTTGGGAGTGAGCGCCAAGGTGGTGGCATGGATTGCAAACTGGTTGATGGATAGACAGCGTGTGATGGTAAATGGAACCTACCCTGAAGAGAAAATGGTGTTAAGTGGAGTGCCACAGGGATCAGTGTTGGGACCGGTCATGTTCAATATCTTTGTGAGCGACATTGCGGAAGGGATAGAAGGTAAAATTTGTCTTTTTGTGGATGATACTAAGATCTGCAACAGAGTGAACATGCCGGAAGTAGTAGAGAGAATGAGATGTGATGTAAGAAAGCTTGAACAAGTGGTCTAAGATATGGCAGCTGGGATTCAATGCCAAGAAGTGCAGAGTTATACATCTGGGGTGTGGTAATCCAAAAGAGCTGTATGTGATGGGAGGTGAAGGACTATCATGCCCGGAGCATGGTAAGTGTCTTGTGATCTAAAGATGGGGAAGCAATGTAACAAGGTGATAGCTAAAGCCAGAAGAATGCTGGGCTGCATAGAGAGAGGAATAACCAATAAGAAAAAGGAGGTGATAATCCCCATGTACAGGTCCTTGGTAAGGCCTCACCAGGAGTATTGTGTTCAGTTCTGGAGACCATATTTCAAATGGGACATAGACAGAATGGAGGTGATCCAGAGTTGGGCAACAAAAATTGTGGAGGATCTTCATCAAATTACTTATGAGGAGAGCTTGAATGACCTAAATATGTATACCCTGGAGGAGAGGAGGTGTAGGGGAGATATGGTACAGAGCTTCAGATACCTGAAAGGTTTTAATGATGCACAATCGACAAATCTTCTCTGTTGGAAAAATATCAGTAGAACTAGGGGTCTCGAAATGAAACTCCAGGGAGGACAACTCAGAACCAATGTCGGGAAATATTTCTTCACGGAGAGAGTGGTGGATGCCTGGGATGCCCTTCTGGAGGAGGTGGTGAAGACAAAATGGTGAAAGATTTGAAAGGGGCATGGGATAAACACTTTGGATCCCTAAAGGCTAAAGCAGTGGTTCTCAGCCGGTGTGTTGCGACACACCAGTGTGCCGCAAAGCACCGGCAGGAGACCAGGATGTACGCAAGTATGTTGCAAACATCCTGGTCTCCTGCTGCTCTTCTCTCCCTCTCCTCATCCCAGTGAGATGGACAGAATTCTTCAATGAGAGGCTTCTAGGAAAAGTAAAAAGTCATGGGATAGGTGGCGATGTCCTTTCATGGATTGCAAATTGGCTAAAAGACAGGAAACAGAATAGGATTAAATGGACAATTTTCTCAGTGGAAGGGAGTGGGCAGTGGAGTGCCTCAGGGATCTGTATTGGGACCCTTACTTTTCAATATATTTATAAATGATCTGGAAAGAAATACAACAAGTGAAATAATCAAATTTGCAGATGATACAAAATTGTTCAGAGTAGTTAAATCACAAGCAGATTGTGATAAATTGCGGGAAGACCTTGTGAGACTGGAAAATTGGGCATCAAAATGGCAGATGAAATTTAATGTGGATAAGTGCAAGGTGATGCATATAAGGAAAAATAACCCATGCTATAGTTACACAATGTTAGGTTCCATATTAGGTGCTACAACCCAAGAAAGAGATCTAGGCGTCATAGTGGATAACACATTGAAATCGTCGGTTCAGTGTGCTGCGGCAGTCAAAAAAGCAAACAATGTTGGGAATTATTAGAAAGGGAATGGTGAATAAAACGGAAAATGTCATAATGCCTCTGTATTGCTCCATAGTGAGACCGCACCTTGAATACTGTGTACAGTTCTGGTCGCCGCATCTCAATATATAATTGCAATGGAGAAGGTACAGAGAAGGGCTACCAAAATGATAAGGGGAATGGAACAGCTCCCCTATGAGTAAAGACTAAAGAAGTTAGGACTTTTCAGCTTGGAGAAGAGACGTCTGAGGAGGGATATGATAGAGGTGTTTAAAATCATGAGAGGTCTAGAGCGGGTAGATGTGAATCGGTTATTTACTCTTTCGGATAATAGACTAGGGGGCACGCCATGAAGTTACAATGTGGCACATTTAAAACTAATCGGAGAAAGTTCTTTTTTACTCAATGCACAGTTATACTCTGGAATTTGTTGCCAGAGGATGTGGTTAGTGCAGTTAGTATAGCTGTGTTTAAAAAAGGATTGGATAAGTTCTTGGAGGAGAAGTCCATTACCTGCTATTAATTAAGTTGACTTAGATAATAACCACCGCTATTACTAGCAATGGTAACATGGAATAGACTTGGTTTTTGGGTACTTGCCAGGTTCTTATGGCCTGGATTGGCCACTGTTGGAAACAGGATGCTGGGCTTGATGGACCCTTGGTCTGACCCAGTATGGCATGTTCTTATAATGAACACTGCTGCCATTCCTGCCCATGCTATCAGCACATTCAAGCCCAGAGGGGAATGGCAGCAGTGTTTGTAGAAACTGGCAACATGGCATCTTCTTCCCGCTCCTGTGGCCCGGAAGAGGAAGTGATCTTTACCGGGCACGCCACTATAGAAATCATGCCCCAAGGCTCCCCCGGCCCCGCAGTGGTAAAAAGGTAGAACTCAGCTGTTTGCCCGTGCTGCGATCATTGCGGAGCTGAGAATGTGGCCACAGAGACTTTCTGCCATGCTGCTGTTTGAGAAATCCATCGATTAGCTGCCCTGGGTTGTTGATGAATGAAGTGGCAAGCCGCCTCCCAGATAAGATCAGTGCTTGGCTCCTGCTGATTGCATGGAAGGAGGACATTAAAGGCACTTCGTACATTTCAGTGATCTAATCACTGTCACAGGTAACTTCAATTACGGATGCTCTTCCTCAGCTGGATGTATTGAGTCATTTGGCAGGCCTATAACTGTCCACTTAGTGAAAGGACAAATTTCTAAGTAGACGTGGATATTTGAGATGAGGGATGTTAAGCAAGGAAAGGTAGCAGTATTACAGGCTGGTTACAGAAAGGCACAGGGAGCTGTGACCCCATAGTGATTGGGAGCTGAGCAAGCTCCTTCCCTCCAAAGAGGATCTTCAATGTATCTCAATTTTCATCCTCAGTGCTCTCCTGCTGCTTCAGCAGTGATACCCCCAGTTGGAGCCTGCCCAATGCAGCAGACCTGGGGCAACTAATCACTGGATTTCCCAAACAGCAGCGCGGCAGGAAATCCCCCGCGGACACATTCTGGGCTGACTGTTTGCAGCATAGGCAAACAGCTGAGTGCTGCCTCCTTACCGCTCCGGGGCCCAGCCTGTCATGACTCTGCTTTAATAGTAGCATACTGGCTGCCTTGTACTGTAGCTGCCATGTGTGCTGGGGGTGGGGATGGAATGAATGAAATAGAGATAGTCAGCCAGCATGAATGTAAGTGTTTGAGACTGTGCATGTAAATAAGAGAGAGAAAACGTGTGAGAGCAAGAGACTGTGGTCAGGGAGGTGACTTGTGTGTGAGAGAGAGTGGTTAGGGAGGTGTCTAGTGTATGTGTGTGAGAGAGAGACAGACTAGTCATGGGCCCTAAGGAAGAGGAGCATGAGGACAGAGCTTCAGCAGCTATTGCTGCTTCTAGTATGTGCTATTGGCCTACAAGGGAAAGGAGTAGGAGAGTTTCTGGAGAGGGTAAGTAAAGGTGGCTTTTTAAGTTTCTTTCTTGATTGACTGCCATTTTAACTATTGGGTATTATGTGATGTGTCTGCTGTTTGAAATATTATATTAGGGTTTAGAGAATTTTTATTAATTTTGTAAGTTTTTAATGATTGGATACTGGGTCAGACCAAGGGTCCATCAAGCCCAGCATCTTGTTTCCAACAGTGGCCAATCTAGGCCATAAGAACCTGGCAAGTACCCAAAAACTAAGTCTATTCCATGTTACTATTGCTAGTAATAGCAGTGGCTATTTTCTAGGTCAACTTAATTAATAGCAGGTAATGGACTTCTCCAAGAACTTATCCAATCCTTTTTTAAACACATCTACACTAACTGCACTAACCACATCCTCTGGCAACAAATTCCAGAGTTTAATTGTACATTGACTGAAAAAGAACTTTCTCTGATTAGTTTAAAATGTGCCACATGCTAACTTCATGGAGTGCCCCCTAGTCTTTCTATTATCTGAAAGAGTAAATAAACCAATTCACATCTACCCGTTCTAGACCTCTCATGATTTTAAACACCTGTTTATCAGTTGTTTTTGAAACATTTATTATTGTAGCTTTAGAATTATTATTTTATATTTCTGATGAATTCTGTGTGTGTGACCCAGCTAAGAGTATTCTGCAAGCTTGTAGTTTCTGTGTAGGGATCTATAGCAGCTTGACTAATAGGAAATATATTGGTGCGTTGGTTAAATATTTGTAGTGTTGCCTTTACATAGGTAGGATCATTACTGTTTGAGTTCCATAATGCAGGGGTAACTTTTTGCGTATTAGTTTTTGTACATTATTGCAGATCCTGGGAGTCTTAGGTGCTATATTTCTGGTTTTCTATTTTTTCAGTTTTGTACTGAATGCAGAGTGGCTTTTTTTGGGTTTCCATTCCAGTTTCTCTCTTTATATTTGTACTTTTATGGTCTTTCTGTACTTGGTGAAGGTCAATTCTATGTGTGTGACTGAGATGAAGTATTGTGCTAGCATGTAGGCATTTGTTTCAATATTATTTGTTGTGTTTTCTCAATAGGACATGCATTGGTGGTAAATTACTTTCATAAGGAAGGCTATTGCACCTGGTAGGAGAGAGTGTTTATGTTGCTGTTACTGAGATGACACAGAAATATCTTTTTTTTTATATGGTAAATTGAATGGGGAATGTCCTAGTTCTGTTCTGCACCCATTGTTGGGGGGTCAGGGCGATTCCTGTAGATACAAGAGTATATGTTTACATTTAGCCCCGTGTCGATCAGGATGTCATGCATGTGAGAACCAACTTTCAAGTGTATCCCAACAGAAAAAAGATTGAGAACCACTGGGATAGAGGGTAGAAATGAGGAAAAGAGCGCATGGGGGTAACATGCTGGTGTGGCAGTTACTACCCCTAAACAATAAGCCCTCATACTGTTGCAACTCCATTTTTGCTTTAACGGCAGGAGGAAAAGGGGACTTAGTTTCAGACAACAACCAATGAGGACATTGAATTTTACTATCTGGGAAAACAAATTAAGCATGAGGGTAACTTGCTGATGCGGCTGTTACTACCGTTAACCAATAAGCCTTATACTTGTGATGCAACTCCAACATTGCCCTCTGATTCAGCGGCAAGAGGTAATGGGGAATTGGATTCATACAGCAACCAACAAGGGTCCTGACTTTTATGCTATGGGAAACTAAGTATGGGGGTAACTTGTTTGCAACAGCAGATGCCACCCCCTGATGCTACTAATATGGGGGAGACCTGTATGGTGCGGCTGATGCTACCATACACTTGCTGGGCAGACTGGATGGACTGTTTGGTCCTTTTCTGCCATCATTTCTATGTTCTAGCAACTTTGCTTTTCATCATTTGATCTTCAGGTGACTAGCAAAGTGTATAATATGCCCTCTTAATACTGCTTTCAGGGTTTCCCGTACAGACTGCATTCCAAGGCCACATATCTTCCCTCTGGATCAGATAGTGTTTTGTGAACGTCCAGAGGGACAATCTTTATGAATTAGTATATAGACTCCTTTGCTCTTAGTATTATAAGAGGCAGAGAGCACCTGGCCCCTATTTGTGCCAAAGCTGCTTATGCTCAGCATCTAACAAGATGGATCTCTCCTCTGGAGGAGCACTGAGAGGGGAGGATCATCTTGCTGGTGGCTGAAGAGGATCGGTAAGTATTGCTTTGGGAAATATTATAACTTAGAAAGTTTTGGGGAGAGAGAAACTGTTGGGGTATATTCTTTAGTGTGTGTGTTTCATTTTAAAAAGCAAGCCAAAAGGTAGGTAAAGATTAAAACTTTGAGTGAGTGTTATAAAAAGCTAGCTAGAAGTTAGGTAAAGGCTTAGTTTGTGTGTTTCTTTCCCTCCCTCCAACTGTTCTCCTACCCACCACAGCTCATCCTTTGATTTATAAATAGGAGGCACTTTCACATTTAAAAATCAGTCAGTTTTTTACTTAAAACATAGGATTGTTCCTGGCCTTTATCAGGAGTTTAATTATCCCATTACAGGTCACTACCAGATTAATAGTGAATATACCAATAAATTTAAAGGACTCTTATTTATACATTCCTACTCTCTTAGCAACCTAAACTTAACTAAGAACTCAATGAAATTAAGATGAAGGCAGCAATCAGCAGCAAGAGGGGGGCCTTCCAGTCTTTGCATCAAATATCGCATGTATGATTTTTTTTTTTTACCCACCGGTGAGAATTTGTATGTGTGCACCCAGTGGAAAGTAAGTCCAGGGATCTAGCACTAAATTTTCAAAAGCGAAACTTTGATAAAAGAAAAATAGTTAGAAAAAAATGGAAGAGTGCAGCTGCAAAGGTTAAGGGGCGGATTTTAAAAGCCCTGCTCGCGTAAATCCGCCTGGATTTACACGAGCAGGGCCTTGCGTGCCGGCGCGCCTATTTTCCATAGGCCTGCCGGCGCGCGCAGAGCCCCGGGACTCGCGTAAGTCCTGGGGTTTTTCGAGTGGGGCGTGTCGGGGGCGGGGCCGATCGGCGCGGCGTTTTGGGGGCGGGACGCTGCGTTTTGGGGGCGGGCCCGGGGGCGTGGTTTTGGGCCGGGGCGGTCCGGGGGCATGGCCGCGCCCTCCGGAACCACTCCCGGATCGCGTCTCCGCGCGCCAGCGGGCTGCTGGCGCACGGAGACGCGATCCGGGGGCGGGCTCCAGAGCATTGAGCGTTGGCGGAGAGCGTTCAACTTCATTTCAACATGGTAGAGCAACGAAGCTTTTCAGCTCATGAAAACTTTAAAGAATCATTCAGCAGTGAAGGAAAGAGGTTCCTCTACAATCTCTGATTTATGCAGCATCATATAGCCTTTTGGTGAGGCATTTGAAGGATAACAAGCACAAGATAAGTAACATCCGACCATGTTAATAACGCCGATCGACTTCCCCTGAAGAAAGACCCTGTTGGGTCAGAAACAAGGCCTTGTTGGGTGGACAGTAAGTTTTCAAATGGAGTTGGTGTTATCATTGAACGGCAAGGGTAATTTTCAACCACTTGGTTGGTGTTAATAATGAATGATGCGGGACTTTAACCAACACTGCCGTTAAGAATAGTTATATCTTTTTAAAGCACACTGCAATTCATAAAAAACTTTGAAAAAAACTTCATTGGGTAGGAGGTGGAACGTTCATGATTAAAATCCACACAAGGCACTACAAATCAGTAGTGCATTGAAGTTTATGAAACAATCCACTTCCTTCCTAAAAAACTCTTTTGAGTAATGAAAACATCGTTAAAAGAAATTAATTGTATTTCCAAGAGGATGTTTCCCTTTTAATATTTCAAAGATATAGTTGAGCATTTATATGGGACACTTTCCACCTGGTGTGGTAATTGATTGGTTTAAATAATTTAGTGAACCCTATACGATTTTTGGTGCCTAGCAATTTTAACTAATCATCTATGGCATAATGTAGTTCGTTCATTGTAGGGATGTACAATAATTTTTCCTGAATTAGGCAATTTCAATGAAATTTATGACATCGTTATTCCCCATTTGAGGACTTGGAATGTGGTGATTTACTTTTGTATTTTTCTATTTCCTGATGGTTTTTTATTTCTTAATAAATTTATGGGTATTGTAAAAATTGCCACTTATTTTCTATTCAAGTACCTTGCCTTGAGTTCTATTTTAAATTGCATAAATAAAAAAAAAGAAAAAAAAAGATAGTTGCACTGGGGTAAGTACAGAGAAGGGCAATCAAAATTTTAAAGGGCATGGAATGGCTCCTCTATGAGGGAAGGCTAAAGAGGTTAGGGCTTTTCTGTTTGGAGAAGATACGGCTGAGGGGGGATATGATAGATGTCTACTAAATAATGAAAGGACTTGAATGGGTAAATATGAAATGGTTATTTACTCTTTCGGATAATACAAGGACTAGGGGACACTCCATGATTTTAGAAAGTAGCACATTTAAAACAAATTGGAGAAAATACTTTTTCACTCAATGCACAATTAAGCTCTGGAATTCATTGCCAGAGGATGTGATTAAGGTAGCTACTGTAGCTGGGTTTAAAAAAGAGTTGGATAAATTCCTGGAGAAGTCCATCAACTGCTATTAATCAATAGGGAATAGCCACTGCTTGTTGCCAGCATTAGTAGCATGGGATTTATTTAATGTTTGGGTACTTGCCAGGCATTTGTGACTTGGACTGGCCACTGTTGGGGATGGGATAGGGTCTGATGAACCCTTGGTCTGACCCAGTATGTCCTATGTTATTT
This sequence comes from Rhinatrema bivittatum, assembly GCF_901001135.1. Taxonomy (NCBI): domain Eukaryota; kingdom Metazoa; phylum Chordata; class Amphibia; order Gymnophiona; family Rhinatrematidae; genus Rhinatrema; species Rhinatrema bivittatum. The sequence continues at coordinate 318,971,885 of NC_042615.1, read as the reverse complement.
TCTTATCTAGGAAAGCAACCTTTGCCCCTTGGGACTATAAATCAATATGTGCTTACGATTCACCAGAATTCCAATATCCCAGAGATTGAGGGAGATATTAATTGTTACTTCACATTTGATTGCAAATAACAAATGAACACAGTCTGTCCAGGAAGTTATGCTGCCACATTTTTTCAAAGAAAATAAAATAATATTTGCCACAACTTTACAATGAAACCCCAGAACATCCACAAACTTGTAACCATCCACATCTGCCAGCTATGAGGCGACGTTGCTTTCCCCATTCCTCCTGCCCTATACCACCAAGGCTGCAGTTGCCATCCTGCCCCTGCAGCCCAGCCCCACAGCACTCATAGCCATTCCCTACAAGTATATACTTCTCTTTTCCCATAACCCTCCTTCTTAGATGCAGCCCTCTCCAATCCACTAATCCTAAACTATCCCATCTCTTCCCCCCCAGTACTCCTTGTCTAACAAGTTGCCTTGCACAGTCATCAGTGGGCAGTAGCTTGAAAACATCTGTGTCGCAAAGATGATCCACAACAGTCCAGTAGCATCTTTCTGTGTAAGCACGTGCTCACCCCTTCATAGTCATCGCATTAACGTCCTCACTGGCACGTATTGCGCAGGCACTCTCCATCACAGCATTCACAATCCTGCTAACTCCACAATGAAGACAGTCCCATTGCGCAGATCTCTGAAGCCTAGCACGGAGCTGCTCTATGAGTATTCCTATCCAGAGACAAGGAAAATACAAAATATACTTGATTTAACTTGCCCCCCTCCCTCCCCCACACCCTTTCACCCTTATCCATCCAAACCAAAATAAAAAAGTCTGAATGTCCCTCCATCCCCTCCCATCCACACACAGGTTTTGACAATGTGCTCTTTGCCCCTTTATTCCATCATACCTTAACACCTCATTCAGCTCGTATCACCCTGTAAAGTATTAAAAGGCAAAAAGGATATCATTTAGAACTTTGATTCAGGGTTGGTCTTGGCTGTCACCTTTGTCAGGGAGCCCATGGACAAAGTGCATTGCCACTTTCACATTGTTATATATAGACATGGTTCCTTTGTATTGCACTCATAAGCATGCTGGGTACAGAAGAGCATAAGACAGCTCACATTCTGCAATTCTTGTTTAACATCTCTGTATGCTTGCCGCTGCTTCTGTACCTCCATTGAAAAGTCCTGGAAGATATACACCTGATTGCCTTGGCAAAAAATGACCTTTCGTTGACAAGCCTCTAAAATCTTGCTCTTGTCTCAATAATGATGGGCCTTAGGACGATTATTACCATCTGGAGTTGGCACATAGGCCAGGTGCAGTTGGTCTATCTTCAGGCGGCCATTTTACCAGTTCAGCTCCAACACTTCTAGCAGCCACTTAGCCACATATCTGACGGGATCTCTATTTTCAGCCTTCTCTGTTTTGCGAATATTATGCAAATTATTGTGCCGGCTTCTGTTTTTTATTTCATTCAGTTTGGCCAGTATGCTTCGATGTGCCTTTTCCAACACTTTGAGCCACTGCCTGGTGTTGGTAAGTGAAAACTCCATATCTTCACTCACTTGGTAACAGTATCCAGCCTGGCAGTAGTTTCATCAACCATGGACACCAATTGTGCCATCCTTTCCACTATGGTTTCCAACATAGCATCCAGGCTGGTATGAATTTTGTCTCCTAATTGTTGCATAACTGTATTCATTGCATCGATTAAATTCAGCAGGGAGCACCACCTCTCCCAGTCCCTCATCTTCCAACAAGGCCTCATCGCAAGTGGCCGTCTTGTACCCTGTTTTCCACAAGATCACTTTGGTCTATTACTTGTTCACCCCACAACATGGGTAGTGACTTCTTTGGTGCCTTTTCAGCTATCTATAAACTTTGTAGAGCCAAAAAAAAGGGGTCTAAAAATATTTCAAAGCAGAAGTGGAATGGGAGCTAGTCGGGAACACGACGCCACTACAGCTGCATCTCGTGACTGTCTCCGTACATTCTTATTCAAAATGTCATTTATTGGTAGTTGTAAACTGATGACCTAAAAGATATACTTTTTTAGTATTAGGATTTATTTTATGTTTTACTTTTTCCTAATTTTCAACTAATTAAAATGCATAATCTGTAAATCTGTTCCTTCAGGTTCTCTCTCTGGCAGTACACTTCCATCCTTTAGGTTGCTCATTATACAGATAAATCCAGTGTGAATGAAAGTCTGTTCAAGTTTTCTTGCCCACTTTTAAGATTTACTTTTTCTTTTTCATCTGTCTGACCAGCTAATGGGCATTTCATCATTTTGCTTCTTCTGTAGTCCTATTATTTAAATGCAGCTAGCTCCAGACTTGAACTGGAAGTGATTGAAGAGCCTGCTAATTGGACAGCCAAATATTTCTAATTCTAATAGATACAGTCTTGGCACAGTGGATGAAATACTGGTTCAAGGAGATTAAACAAGGAAATTGTTCTAATTAATTTGTTTTATGCAGTTGGAATTTAATCAGATCCTGAAATTTAGTAACTGACCTCAAAGTCTTTTTTTGTTTTGTTTTGTTTTGTTTTTTTAATATGGTAGGATGGGCAATTTTAGTAACTATAAACAATGATGTAAGCAAAATTAACTAGGGTGACCATATGACATGTTGAACAGCATATTTTGCTGCAGTCAAAGTGAGCAAGGTTTCTGTTCTGTTGTGCATAAGGAAGCCTCTATTGTAGTTCAGAATGTGACACCAGCTTTTCAGCAGACCAAATGTGTGCTCTGTTACTGCCCTGGAGGGATGGAGGGAAGGGAGTTAGTAGCTTGGCCAACAGGAGATAATCATTCTCACCCAGACGCACAGAAAATGGCACATCATTTAAATGCTAGAAGCTGTGAACACATCACTAGCATCACAGAACAGTACAACTCAGTATCCTGAATCTTGAACACACGTCCTATTGGGGATTCTACATTGATAAAAGGGCATCATCATCATATCTGTCACCAGCAAGTGATGGTCACAGCTCAACTGAATGTTCAGTCTCTGGTAATGGTTATGGTTCCAGTAGATGATTTCCAGTGCCCTCAGACAAACCAAACCCATATGAATGCAATTGCTAGCTTATTTCCATAATGTGATTAGGAATGTTTCATAGAAGGTCCTTTGCATTTTTTCACTCTTCTTTTCTAACAAAGATAATGCATGTAAGCAAGCAGGGACAGCAACTTTCAAATGGGCGCACATATACATGTGTATGTTGGCGCATGCCAAAATATGCAGCAATTTTATAACTAGTGCACATATATACACATGTTATAAAATTAGCCTAGGTGTGTGTACATATGTGCCTAATTTTAAGCATGTGCGTACTGAGCAATGTAAGTCAGCTTAAGGACACACAAGCTGAGGGTGTTTTATAACAGACGGTCATTTAGCTGATGACTAGTTTTACCAGTTCGTTCACCAGTGAGCCACTGTTCAGCTAGGTCCTCCAAACTCCCCTGGTTCGTTAGCCTACATTCTCAGCAGTTACCGCAGATCCCTGAAAACTTTTCACAGATGCCTGTAAATTTTATTTTTCAGACTTGCACCTCATCTATAGCAGAAGTAGTTATGTGGCACTTGACCTGGATGTGCAGCCAGGTACATAGCTGCTTGGGTGCACATCTCTTGGCCATGCTTCGAAATGCCCATGCCTCACCTCTTATTTTTTTTGGCCAATGCGAGATATTTGCGCATCGGCACTTGTGCGCGCAACTGGCCACCTTATAAAATCGGGTGGATGTGCGCAAGTGCTGGATGTGTCATTCTCCTGATTTTTGGCACACGTGCAGCTTTAAAAAGCACCTCATAACTTCTGTGAAGGAATAGAAGCAAATGGGGGGAGACTGGCTGACGCAGTCATGTCTCCTTCCACCTTCTGGGGGGGAACCAACAGAGCTGTTATCACTTTCATCTCAACGTATGAGCTGTAGGGGGTGGGATTTCTATAAGACATGTCATTCCTTCATGTATTTTAAGATTGGTTACGAGCTCTGGTCACCCTGAATCTATTTAAAAACTCTCTCTCAGACCGATGAAGAAAGCTGAGTGTTAAAACTGTGTGCTGAAATTCAGCAGTTTCCTAATGCACAGGAATATGTTTTTTAAACTCCTGATGCAGTAGGCTAATGGTATGCTAATGCATTATGAGTTAAAATGTGTGTGCAGGCTGAACACACATTTTAACTCCAGTTAAATGCTCCACTAGTTGCAGTTGAAAACGCGGAGCGCGACAGGGGATGAGGATGTTCTGCTGAATGCACCTTATTGATTCTGCCTGTTTGTCAGCTCCTCTAAATCTTCCCTGGGCCAAAATATTTGGCTTTGGGAGCCTTGATATTGCATCGGCCTATTGGGGCCAATGCGATACCGTGCGCTAGCCGCTGCACATACTTTACCATGCGTTTTGGATGCGCATCTGTAAACCCCGATCCAATACGGGGATTACCGTGTCCAAAACACACGTCCAAATCACTGCGTAGCTAATAGCGCTCATCGCATGGAAATTCATGTAGATGAGGCTATTAACTGATCCCCGCGATCCAATAAATTTTCCGTGCGGCAATGCGCTCTTGCAATGCAGCAAATTTTATGCCAGCCCGAGGCTGGTGTAAAAGTATGCCATGCTCAAGGGCACATTAAAAAAATAAATAAATAAATAAAATTCTGTTTTCTGTGATTCCTCCTAATATCAGAGCGATAATATGTAGATGGAACCAAATAGAGTATTTGTATTAAAAAGAAATTCTTTGGAAAAAAAGCAAAACATTTTGGATATCCAGTACACATACAAGACACACGGGAGCGGGAGAAAACAGACGCTCGTAGATTGAGCGTCCGTTTTCCCAACTGGCTTGACAGTCACCTCTCCTGTGCTCCCGATGCCAAGGAGGCGCTAGGGACGCACATTTGTCCCTAGCGTCCCCTTTTTTAGTAAGACCATCCCCCCTCATTTTAATATTGGATCGCGAGCCTAGGAGAGGTGGCTGGGTGTGTGTTAGGAAAACGGGCGCTCAACACTGAGCGCCCGTTTTCTGAGCACACTTATTGCATTGGCCCCAATGTGCCTAAATGTAGGTAACACTCTCTTAGGGCTGGATTTTAAAACCTACACGCGCGGGGTACTTTTGTGCGTGCTACCCGGCGCGCACAAATGTACGCCCGATTTTATAACATGCGCAGCCGCGTGCATGTTATAAAATTCGGGGTCGGCGCGTGCAAGGACCCCCTTGCACGCGCCGAGCCCATGGGGAGCCCCGATGTCTTTCCCCATTCCCTCCGCCCCTGCCACCTTCCCCTCCTTTCCTATCCCTACCTAACCCACTCCCCAGCCCTATCTAAACCCCCCCCTAACCGTTATTTAATAAGTTGCGCCTCCCTCTGGGCAGGCGTAGGTTGCGAGCGCCAGCCGAGTGCCGGCACACGATCCCCTGGCATGGCCGCTGTGCCAGAGGCCTTGGTCCCGCCCCCGGGCTTGCACGCGTCGCCGGGCCTTTGCAAAATAGGCTCGGCGCGCACAGGAGCGCTTACATGCGTAAATCCTGAGGATTTACGTGCGTAACCCTTTGAAAATCTGGCAGAATTCCTGACGTGTTTCTCAAATACATATCTATCTTCCTGCCCCTTTAATTAGCTATGGCAAGGAACATACAAGAGACAGATCTGCATGCACTGCGTTCATTATATGCAAATCTCTCATGCATATTCATTAGGTATACCCTGAAAGCCAGGCCTGTATGTGGCTCTTGAGGACCAGAGTTGGCCACTCCTGCTGAGAACACTGGCAGTACTAATGTGCCTGCGAGTGCTCTTAGCCCACTCCCTCCCTGAGGCAGAGAACTGCCCCCCCACAAAGGTTTAAAGGGATGTTCCCCCACTCCTTACTAAGCAGCCTCTGGGTAATAGTGATCCCCAGTCATTCCTGCTGGTTCAGAAATTCAAAATGTGACCGGCTGACTTGTGGCTCCCCTTTCTTCCTCGCATGCGTTCAGCTCAGGATATTAACACACACTAAAAAGTGTACTAAAAAAACGCAGTTTTAATGTACTTTAATAAATATGTCCCTTAAATATTTACATAATCTATGGCCTAAAGAAATGCCAAATATTCAATGGACACACTTGTGGTTTCTTGCAACCATCATTCTTCTTCCTACAGACATCCCTGCATCCTTTACTTGTATACCTGCAAGTTTATGTGTGTTTAATTTTTTGCTTTTTTTTCCTCATTTTTATGTCTGTGTTGCCTTTCCATCCCCACCTTCATGTCTGAGGAACATTGGACAGAGGCTGGAGAAGCATCTCCTCTGATACGCACCTTCAGTACTGCTCATTGGTCTGCAGGGGCCACCACTGTGGCAGCAGGCATCTGACCTTCCTGTCTTGGCATGCCTAGAGTTGACTGATTCTGATAGATGACCCCTGATACACCCCCCCTTCACCCCACCGCCAAGCCTTAGTTAATAGCACTGTTGCTTAAGGCAAAAGGCTACTCTACCAGCAGGGTGTTTTTTGTTTTTAATGCATTGTTTTAGTTCATATAAAAGTACATGTCCAGTGCCATGCCAAACTGGCATCCTGGTTACCCAGGAAATGAATTCCATTTGATAAATGCCCCCATATATATTTTTCCTTCCAAAGACAGATGATAAAATCCTAAGGGAAAAGATCTCCACAGTAGAAGGGCCAACCCTTATGGATCGGTTTGCTGGTTTCTTTCAGAAAAATGTCATGCTTTAAAACTTTTTTTTAAAAGGAACTAAAGATCTATTTGTTCAAAAAGTCTTTTGCTAGTATTGTTTGAAGCGTTGTGGCAGATACTGTCTTCATCTGCTGGTTCTGTTCATTTTGCTTTGTATGGAGTCTTTATTATTATTGAGCAGAACTTGTTGCCTATGTAGATTTAATTTATGAATACTTTAATTGTGAGCCGCTTAGAATTTTACATAATGCATACAGAAATGGTTTAATAAATAAATAAGGGATATAATACATCCATATAACAACTAAATATTTGACCTGCCCTCTACAATGCTCTAACTTAACCCTAGCTATCTTTTTTTCTAGGTGACTTTTTGTTAAATCCTTCCTGGCAGTTTCTTTATTAATTAGTTAAGAGAAGTCATGGTTGTCACTTAATCCATGGCATTTTTTTTGTTTGTAGTAACTCAACTGAATGTCTTGTGTGACATTTCTATGACTAATCCAAGTAAAGGGTTTACTGCTGCATTAGCAGTGTTTGAATTGACCACTGTTTGTACTTGACTGACTGCATAAAAAATGTTGACTTTCCTTAGATCATTAAGATTTAATGTATGCTTGGTGTTACATGTGATCTTTTTCTTTTTATGTGTGTAGAAGTAAATATGATATCAGGTATACGCACAATAACGCCAAAATACAATTTACTGGCTCTGTCAATATTTGTGCAGAGGGTAATGGAACTCGTTGAGAAAGGGGGGTGGATTATTATTAGTGCATCAAAGGTGACGGTTAACTAATTCTGGTTTGCATGCTCTGCCAGAAAGGAAACTAAATATAAAGCACATTAAAAACTTCAGAACACAGTGCTCGTTCACTACATTTGAGATTATGGAAGACGACATAAATCATCATTGGCATGGTGCAGTGCTCTTGAACGTTTCAACATTTATTTTTTTTTTTAGCTCCATTGAAAATGCAGCTTGAAAGGGGAAATGTTTTATTACCCAGTAAATGCACGCTTCAGTGAAAAATGTTATAGTGCAGCAGTATTATCCAAACTACCTTCCACAAATGGGCTAGTAACCTCATTTCAACAGAATTATTCTGTTGCACTGAAGAAAGATTTTTGGCAACTTATTTCCTTGGATTTTTTTCTTTGCTTTCTTTCTTTTTTTTTTTTTTTTTAACAATTATTGTGAATAGAACATTTTTTCTCATTGTAGAGAGAGACTGTGAATTGCTTTTGGCTCACTGGATTGGGACAGAGCATCATGTGCCGCTGTATTTGAGTTTAGCCTGCAGAGTCCTGTGCTGCGAATTAATTTTTTGCCCCTTCAAACCAATTGCTTCTGACTTTGACTGTGAGGTAGAGATTCGTTTAGACAACTTTGGGGAAACAAAGGTGTAACATAATGTGTTAACGTTTCCAGCATCACCCAACACTTCTTGCACAATAAGGTGCGACCTATTAATTTGAAACTAAAATGACTAGGGGAAAAGAACCTGTTCTGGATATAATCTTTTGATTGTAAGGAAGATTATCTTGAAAGTTTTGATGTTTACACAAATTAGTGTTTGCTTTTTGCAAGCGTTACGGTTTGAATGACAGTGTTCTCTCAGGAGATGACGTTTGCTTACCTTTCTGGTTTCTTTTTTCTTAATTCTAGTTTTTGTCTTATGAAATTACATACAAAAATGAATAATGGGACCAATTCCACCGCATAAAAAAAAAAAAGGAAATCTGACCTATAGGATCAGCCTTAGCATGTACTTTTGTGGAAGAAAAAAAGCAGAACGTAACCAGCTCACAGTGGGGGAAGTATAATGGTGAGGGCAAGTCACAGGGCACGATGACTGCACCGTTTGAGGTTAGGAAGCCTCACTCAGGGACGTTTCACAGGTAGATCAATTCTTCTCCCCTAGTTTTCAGCCTGCCTTCGGTGAGTAATGGGAGGTATTTTGTTTTTTTCTGATCAGCGGATGTTTTGCAAAGATCTATTTGGGAGTTGCTTGGAGCTGAAAAAAAAAAAAAGCTAATCTGCCATGGCTCAAAAAAAGATTTTTGGGGCACGCAGTATGTGATACAACTGAAGCAGCCCCGATTTCACCCACACACAAGTGGGATTTATTCACCTTTTGGGAACCTTCAGCACAAGTATGTTTATTCTGGCCTAGGGTGGGAGGAAGTCTGGCTGTGGTGAGCACTTCACATTGTGTTCTGTCTGAAAAAAAATTTGTACAAATTACTTTTTATCCCTTCTGTGGAAAATGGGAGACAAGCTGTGCTACATTTTTCTTCTTTTGTATATTACATTCACATGAAATCTGGAAGACATGTTAGAACAGGCTTTATCACTGCTTTTAAAGAGACACAATCATTTTCTCTGCTGGAGATCAAGGCATTCGACCTTTTTTTTTAAAGTGCTTTGGTAAACCTACCTACTACACCTCTATTTTAATACTGTAACTTTTATCACACATGCACCTCCCTTTTGATTTATATTCATCTGCCCATTCTACTTGTTTCCATGCTATAACATACAAAAATACTTATGCACCCATCAATTAGTCTCATAGACTTCTAAACCTATTAGAAAATTCACAGGAGACCACATTTAAATGAAATCTAAAATTTTTTATTGAAAAATATCTTTAAATACTTTTTGCTGCCCCATCCAGCAGGGAGCTGAGAGGAGAAGGAATTGCTCCCTTAGCTGAGCTGACAGATCCCTGGGGCGTCTTGTTGAGCAGAGGCTCTCCTTCTCCTGGATGTCTTCTTAATTCTCTGGCTGGTCCTTCCACTGGAGTATCAAGATTTCAATATGGGAATGAAAATGATAATAAACATCTCAGAGTATGCTCCATAGACAAAACAGAACCTAGGCAGTAAAAAGCAAGACATGAATCAACATATGCAGCTGCATTTGCAAAAGGACCATCTCTTCTACTCTATGGTCGACCCCAGCGCATGCATCCATTGGTAGCAAACCTGGGTAGGAGGATTCAGAGCCTTTTACAGATGCAGCAGTATGGTCTGTCTGTACCGGAAACCACAATAGAACAATGAGGAACAAATACAAGGAGGAAACAGTAGAGCCTATGAAGGTGGAATGCTAAAATACAAAGAAAACAGACACTGTAACAAAGGAGAGGAGAGATCTCAGCCACACCTGAAATGCCACAGATCCTGCACACAAGAAGCAAGTGCCTTTTCTTTGCATGCAACAGTGATTCCTATCTAAAGCACAGACAAACGGTGACAGCACACACTCGCAGGCACGAAGGACATACATGAAGAGCACATGGAAATGTAAAACGTCAACACAGCACCTGCCATGGCAGTCAGGCAAACCATGTGAAAGCAAAAGTGCAAATACAAGCTACCATACTAGACAATGACATAAAGCCAATGGTGACACTTGCAGGGTATCCATTGAGTAAGGTCAGGAGCTTGCCTCCAACTCTCCATGAACATTGGAGCATCCTGGCATCTACAGATTCCCTTTCCGGGTACCTAGGATGGAGAAAGCCCCAAATCAAGATCAGAGTGGTATTTAGGGCTCTGTCATTCTCAATTTTAATAATAATTTTTTTTATGTGCATACAGTATAGGATAATTTAAACAGTCAAGTCACAAAACTTAAATGTAAGTTAAATCACAAGCAGATTGTGATAAATTGCAGGAAGACCTTGTGAGACTGGAAAATTGGGCATCCAAATGGCAGATGAAATTTAATGTGGATAAGTGCAAGGTGATGCATATAGGGAAAAATAATCCATGCTATAATTGCACAATGTTGGGGTCCATATTAGGTGCTACAACCCAAGAAAGAGATCTAGGTGTCATAGTGGATAACACATTGAAATCGTCGGTTCAGTGTGCTGCGGCAGTCAAAAAAGCAAACAGAATGTTGGGAATTATTAGAAAGGGAATGGTGAATAAAATGGAAAATGTCATAATGCCTCTGTATCGCTCCATGGTGAGACCGCACCTTGAATACAGTGTACAATTCTGGTCGCCGCATCTCAAAAAAGATATAATTGCGATGGAGAAGGTACAGAGAAGGGCTACCAAAATGATAAGGGGAATGGCACAACTCCCCTATGAGGAAAGACTAAAGAGGTTAGGACTTTTCAGCTTGGAGAAGAGACGACTGAGGAGGGATATGATAGAGATGTTTAAAATCATGAGAGGTCTAGAACGGGTAGATGTGAATCGGTTATTTACTCTTTCGGATAGTAGAAAGACTAGGGGGCACTCCATGAAGTTAGCATGGGGCACATTTAAAACTAATCGGAGAAAGTTCTTTTTTACTCAACGCACAATTAAACTCTGGAATTTGTTGCCAGAGAATGTGGTTAGTGCAGTTAGTATAGCTGTGTTTAAAAAAGGATTGGATAAGTTCTTGGAGGAGAAGTCCATTACCTGCTACTAAGTTCACTTAGAGAATATCCACTGCCATTAGCAATGATAACATGGAATAGACTTAGTTTTGGGTACTTGCCAGGTTCTTATGGCCTGGATTGGCCACTGTTGGAAACAGGATGCTGGGCTTGATGGACCCTTGGTCTGACACAGTATGGCATTTTCTTATGTTTTTATGTTCTTAATTTTATCCATTTTTCAAATGTTCTGTTTCTTCTCCAATTTTCTTGTTTTTCTTTCAATATTAATTTTTCATATGTGTATATATGTGTGTATGTATGTGTGTGTATGTATATATATATATATATATATATATATATATATATGCGTGTATGTGTATATATATGTATGCGTTTATGTGTGTATATATATATATATATATATATATACATACACACACACACACACACACACACACGAGTGTTGCTGACCGTTCGGTTCGCCACTTAATGGCCCAAGGTCCCTTATCATCAGGACTAGTAACAGTATAGTCGGATTTTCCATTCCTTTTTTCAGTCTCTCCAATGAGCTGACTGTGATTGGTTATTACAAAGGCATAAGGTAGAGAGAGCATGGTCATTTTGAGCTGACTCTTGAAATGTAAGGTGCTATTTTTCTCATAGGTCAAGCAGGATGGTAGTCCTCACACAATGGGTGACAACATCCAATGGAGCCTGGCACAGAAAACTTATGTGAGTTTCTATAGCCTTGACTAGGCACACTGAGCATGCCCGGCATGCCCTAATCCATGCGGCCACTCAGGGTCCCTCTCCAGTCTCTTTTTTTTTTTTTTCTGCAGAACTGTTGCATCGTGGTTTGTGAGCTCATGCTATTTAAGCTAAAAAAAAAAATAAAAAAAGGTATTATTGGAAAACCTTTGCTAATTCATTGGTGTCTTTTGGGGTTTTTCTCGATTCGGGTCCCTTTTCAGTTCCTCTCACTTACCAGATAGGTTTTTTGCTGTTTGGTAATTTTCTTTTTGCCTTGTCCCCTCTGGCAGCAGTGTGTTGGTTGCCCACCACCTCCGTATCATTTTTCGCTCCTCTTATTTCATGTTGTCTTGACCTCACTGGGTTTTTGCCAATGCCTCCAGTGCCTAAGAACTATGTCCATCACGGACCCACATGAGGTGTACATCCTCTGCCTGGGGGCATCATACGACATTCAGGGGGTGCCGCATGTGTAACCAAATGACCCTGAAGGGATTTTGAACTCGTCGCGATATGATGGAGAAACTCTTTGAGATATGAAAGTCCAAGCTATCAACACTGGCATCGGTGGCATCAATTTCGAAGGACTGAGGAGCTGCACCAATGGACACCAAGCCCTCAACACCGGCAGGGCCCCCTATTCCATCAGTGCTGCCGGTGGATTGGGTGCCGGGGATAACCACCGTCAGTCTTCTCCAAGTTGAGGACGTCGGGTTCGTTGTCGTTAACCTTGACACGAGGAAAGACCAGGCTGAGCCCCAAGGGAAGCCAAGGAAGCATCAGCACTGGTCGCCCTCGATGCCAGGCTTGGGTTGGCACTGGTGCTTACCGTGATGCCCTCAAAGCGAACCCGCGACGAGGAGAGCCTATCCTCCATCAATGTCTGTGGACCCTGATGGTCGCAAAGGTCCTGATGTTAGTCACTGATCCACCTCAAGGCTCCAAGGAATATCTGGCCAGCCCTCCTGCCTCCCAGTCCATTTTGGCATCTGCAGCCTTTGAGGAGGAGTTAGAGAACTGAGTCCAGTTGGCAGTCTATCAGGTGCTGTGTGGGGCTTTGAGCTGGTGGTACAGATGGAATTAGTGCCCAGACTCTCTCTGCTGGAACTGCTGCTGGAGCATCTCAGTGTGCTTATCGGTGTCTTACAGACCTAACTGGTGTCAGTTCCCGGGCAGCCATCTGTGCCTGGTAGAGTACCGATGCTGCCCCTGACTGACATGGTGCTCATCACTAGTTTCTCTGAGGAGGAGGAGGCCTCATTGGTGCCAACGGTGCTACCCCAGCCTGTAGCCCTCCCCCCCCCCCTCTAGCTTTTCTGGGGCCAGTACTGGTGCCACTGTTGCCCACATCCCTGGGTGAAGGCTGAGCACCTAGGGCCCCATACCCTGTACATTACAGCGAGGATGATGCACCTTATGATCCCTGGTGCGATGATACTGTGGCGTCGTCCTCAGAGGACTCTGAGGGTCTCCCCCTCGGAGCCCTCTTTCCCTGAGGACCTGACCTTCGCTGATTTTGTGTGGGAGATGGCAAAGGCCATCCCATTTCAGTAGATGACTGAGGAGGATGCCTGGCAGAAGATGCAGGGGATCCTCTAGTTTGTGGAGGCTCCTAAATAGATCGTGGTGGTCCCAGTGCACGAAATCTTTAAGGAGTTGCTGTTGAGGATTTGGGAACACCCCTTCACAATTACTCCTGTTAACCAGAAGGCGGATGTGATTTACCTTGTCCAACAGGCTACTGGATTCGAGAAGCATCAGCTGGCACACCAATCGGTAGTGGTAAAATCTGCTCTCAAGAAGGCCAAGCATGCTTGGACCCGTGTCTTGGCCCCCCCAGGACGGGATCACAGAGCGCTGGATGCCCTTGGGAGGAAAGTTTTTCAGGAAGCTATGCTCATCGCTGCATCACCTCCTACCAGCTCTACATGAGCCAATACTCTTGCAACCTCTGAAGCAGGCGCAGGAGGCAACCAAGCGGCTACTTCAGCAGTAGCAAGACACTTTTTTGTTGCTGGTGTATCAGGGCCTGGAGTGCGAAAAACACAAGATGTGCTCCACCTAAAATGTTTGAGATGGCAGCGAGAGTCTCTGCATCCGGAATTGGCACTTGCAGAATAGCATGGCTACGGGCCTTGGATCTCTGACCAGAGGTATAGAACTCGCTGACCTGCCATGTACTTTAGAGAATCTCTTTGTAGACAAGGTGAGGGATGCAGTGGTCCAGTTGCGGGATCACCATGGACCCTCCAGTACTGTCCGCAAGCATTTAAGGCCAACCCTCAGCAAGGGCAGAGGAAGTCTTTCTATCGCCAGAGGATGTACTATCATCCGCTCTCCCACTCCCATTCCCAGAGGGTATAAATGGAAGTACCATCTTGTTTTAGGACACCCCCATTTCATTTCCTTGGATATTGTTTTTGGCATAAAGAGCTACCCCTTGCATTTTTCTGACCCTTTTGTCCTCCTTTAAGAGGTTATATCCCGACATGGCCATATTCCAATCAGGAGACTCAATGAACTATGTCTGCAGTAGCAACTGTATCCAAATCCGCCTGCAGATCTGGGATTTTATTGCCCAAACTATGAGCATTTGTAATCCTAGCTTTCCAATTTTTCTCCCTTGGCATGCTGCTCTTCATAGTCACCTTTTCTGATTTTTGGCTTAAGTGTGCAAAACTGAGCTTTTTTTTTTTTCCCCCTCTTTCCTGCATTGCTTGGGGGTGACATTCCAATAACATTGGCCACCTTCTACCACCCCCATTTCCTAGTTTAAATGCTGTATAATATTTGACTTGAATTTCTCACCTTGGATCCTCTCCCCTGCTACGGACAAATGTAAGCCATCCTTACCATATAGACTTTTCCTGTTCCTTACATCACCCCAGCCTTCAATGTATCTAAAACCACTACCTTTATGCCAAGTTTTGAGTCATGTATTGATTTTATCTATATGTCTTAGCCTTTTCTTGAAGAGGCGATACTTCAGAAAAGACAAGTTTTTGCCATATGTCTAATCTTCTTTCCTAGATTTTGGAAATCTTTCTGCTTGGATACTATTTCTAGTGAGGTCGTAGGTTCCCCCAGATGCATGGTAACATTTATAGCAGAGTCCTTGCTTTCTTCTACAGTTGCATTGATGAGCTGGTTAGCATTTCTACCCAACTACAAGTCCTTTCCCCCCCCCCCTTTATTCTCGTTTTTAAAAAGACATACATTTAAAAATAAGGCTAACAAAACTTTGTTGTAAACGGAAGAAAAAAGTGACTTCAACAAAACCCCAGCAGCACAATTTAGGAATAATATAAGAGAAAGGCGAGTTATATTTTGGCAGAGTTAAATACTTGGCTAGCAAACTATTCTTAAGTTTTAAACAGGAAAAAAATGTTTTTGAAAAAAATCACCCATTGTCTGTGAATATTGTATGATTGAATGCACTTTAGCATCTCTCCTTTGCTTGCTGATGAAGAAAGGGCGAGATTGGAACATTTTTCTAGAAAAAAAGTGCCGGTACTGAGATGATGTGAGGATTCTCTTCACCCTCCCCAAACATCAGTCCCCCAAGTGCTCTCCATCCTCCAAATGCCCTCCATGCTCTCAGTGCTCTTCCTCACACCACTCCCAATGCTTTCCCTTCTCCCCTGCTTTTTCTCACTTGCCCTCAGTGCTCTACCTTTCCCTTTCTCCCTTACCTTTAAATGTTGATATAAAACAGCAGTCTCCACTCCAGTGAGGTGCCATGGACCATAACTCAGTGTGTGCATATTTGATCCCCACCCCTATACAGTCTAGCAGTGATTTAAAAAAAAAAAAAAAAGCCACACTGCTAGATGCCAGTTGAACTTTCCAATTAGTTGATTGCTGGATAATGGGGCTTTTACTGTACAGTAAAATGCTATATAACCACTTTTCTGGATTCCAATCAGAAGCTTAGCCCCAGCACAACAGAAAAGGTTACTCCAATTTATAAATAAATAAATAAAATATCTATAATTGTAAAAAAAAAAAAAAAAAAGCGTAACATCCCACTTATTCTAGAAAGGGCTAGGTTTTCCCCCTAGATTATACTGAAGAACATTCCAGCAATGGGAGATTCATGATGATTAGTGGCCATTGTGATTAATAGAAGGGTCCATTCCTAAAAAGGTGAGCAAGAGGTCCTAAGTTATAAAAGAGACTCAGAATCCTGAGGAAACCTGTTGACAAGGGAGCTGAAGAGAGACAGCAAGAGAGCTAGTGGCCCTGTCTCACGTTCACTGAGAGAGTGAGTGTGTGTTTGCTTTCTCATCTGGTTGGAGAAAAATTTCAAGAGGAATTCAGTCAAAAGCACTCTGCAGGGTTTCTTTTCCTGTGCTATATGGGAGAGAGAGAAACTTGTCTGGAGGACTGGGTACGCATCCAGCTATTTCTGTTTCCACTGGGAGGGTATCTGGGGAGGGGAAGACCCACTTTCCAGTTGTTGCTGCTGCTCACAGTGCATGAGGATTTGTATTTTGCGATGTGTGGATTGTCTAAGAATCTGCTTCCTGCTTTTTATACTGTATTTTTGTACTGCTGAATTGCTTTATTTTTACTGAGTAAACTTCATGCTTGTTTTGAAACACAACACGGGCTGTGAGGACTGTTTTCTTTTGAAGTGATGGAGTGTGATCCTGTCCCCCATAGCACAAATCCATGTTTTATTTTCCAGTTGATGCAACACATTGTCCATGTTCGGTTGTCCCTTAAGTGTGTCTCCCCCCCCCCCCCCCCCCAGGGATGGGTGTGTTACGTAAACAAGGAAATTTGAATTAAACATTTCTGAACCTGTAGTGAAAAAACAAAATCATACTCGCAAATGCTAGACTAAACAAAAATGTTTTCACATACTAGAGAGAGATCAGATAATCCCATCTCCTAAATATTCTGGAGAGATTTTTCCCAAAACTGCAGGCTGATGCATTAGAAAGCACAATGTGGGTACATTTAAGACATGCTTCTCTGTATTAAGGCATCGTGGAAAGCAGGGTCAGTGCTAGGGTGAACCTTGCACCCTCATAAAATAAACATAATCAAGAAATATAAATCATCAATAATAGTAAAACCATACTAATAAAAAGAATACATATTTCAAAACAGCTGATGAATAAACTAACATCCAATAATTAAAAACTCATATAAACATTTCTAAAATTTTTCCAAACACAATAAAATATTTCAAAATAGCAGATACATCAATTAACACCCAATAATTAAAACTTAGGATAAAAACAAATCCCCTGCTGTCCATACCTAGGAACCTTATTTTCAGATGTCCTACGATTGTTGTGTATTGGTAGGGGGGTGGTTGTGCACAAAGTTTCTTCTCAAAAGAACATAAGAACATGCCCTGCTGGGTCAGGCCAGCATCCTGTTTCCAACAGTGGCCAATCCAGGCCACAAGAACCTGGCAAGTACCCAAAAACTAAGTCTATTCCGTGTTACCGTTGTTAGTAAGAGCAGTGGCTATTTTCTAATTCTACTTAATTAATAGCAGGTAATGGACTTCTCCTCCAAGAACTTATCTAATCCTTTTTTAAACACAGCTATACTAACTGCACTAACCACATCATCTGGCAACAAATTCCAGAGTTTAATTGTGCGTTGAGTGAAAAAGAACTTTCTCCGATTAGTTCTAAATGTGCCACATGCTTACTTCATGGAGTGCCCTCTAGACTTTCTATTATCTGAAAGAGTAAACAACCGATTCACATCTACCCATTCTAGACCTCTCATGATTTTAAACACCTCTATCATATCCCCCCTCTCAGCTGTCTCTTCTCCAAGCTGAAAAGTCCTAACCTCTTTAGTCTTTCCTCATAGGGGAGCTGTTCCTTTCCCTTTATCATTTTGGTAGCCCTTCTCTGTACCTTCTCCATCGCAATTATATCTTTTTTTAGATGCGGCGACCAGAATTGTACACGGTATTCAAGGTGCGGTCCAACATGGAGCGATACAGAGGCATTATGACATTTTCCGTTTTATTCACCATTCCCTTTCTAATAATTCCCAACATTCTGTTTGCTTTTTTGACTGCCGCAGCACACTGAACTGACTATTTCAATGTGTTATCCACTATGACGCCTAGATCTTTCCTGGGTGGTAGCACCTAATATGGAACCTAACATTGTGTAACTATAGCACGGATTATTTTTCCCTATATGCATCACCTTGCACTTATCCACATTACATTTCATCTACCATTTCGATGCCCAATTTTCTAGTCTCACAAGGTCTTCCTGCAATTTATCATAATCTACTTGTGATTTAACTACTCATCTCACTCTCTTGCTCACACACTCTCGCTCATGCTCTCTGATTCTCATGTACTCATGCTCACACCATGCTTCACATTCTCTCCCTCACATGTTCACTCTTACACTTACGCTTGCTCTCACACTTCCTTTACCACATATGCTCTCTCACTCACACATGTTCTGTCTCTCATTCATTCATACTCATGGTTAATCATATATGCACATGCTCTTTTGCTCCTCTCCCCTACCTCTCTAGAAGCACAAGCAGCTGTCTCCTATTCTTTTTTCAGGCCATAGAGGCTCTGCTTCCTGGACCTTCTGTTTTTGGCCATGGGAGCTAATGCTGCTCTGCTTGCTTCTCCTTCTAGCTATGTGAGCTGACAAAACAGCCTTCTCCTTCTAGCAGTGGTGATAGAATCTCCCCCTTTCTGACCCACAGAACATCACTTCCTCTTCTGGGCTTGCATGTGTGACAAGGAGATACCATCGCTACTCCACCCCTCCAGAACTTTGCTGAAAAGAGCACTTTTGGGAGAATGTAATACTTGTCTTGGGCAGTAAGAATACAGGCGATTTTTAAGATAATTTGCTCCCTCACCTGGGATAGACTTAAAACATAAGAAGTGCCATGTCGGGTCAGACTAGGTTCCATTAAAAGGCAAAAGGTTCCATAGCTTGATAGTATGCTAAGGGAAAAAATACTTCTATTATTTGTTGTAAATCTGCTACCTGTTAGTTTCATAGAGTGTCATCTTATTTTAGTATTTGAAAATATACATATGATTTTAAAATATATTCAGTGACTGGAAGCCAGTGTAATTGTTTTAAGAGAGGACATTCTCTCCAAATAGATTTACTACCTGTAAGCACACAAACGACCATGTTCTGTACTACTGTAAACAGTAAGGGGTATATTTTCAAAACATTTATGCATGTAAATTTGGAAGTTATGTGTATATGTACTATTTTGTAAAAGCATGAAGAATGCGTGTACTAGCAGTGTTGCGCATCAATGTGAAAAGGAAAAAAAATGGGTGGTTTAGGGGCGTTCCTGGGTGGGGTTTGAAGTTCACCTACAAGTTGGTATTTCCTGAGTGTTATATGAGCATTCATTAGCAAACTTTTCTGTGTATTTTTACACCTGCTAATTAAGTCACAGAAGTAATATTGAACTTGTCGTTTGTTTGCAGTTTTTGGGTGGGAGGTCTGGGTTAAGTGATGGGGGGTTGTAATAAACTGGTGGAAGAGTCAGTGAACTTGTGGATATGCAGACAGGTATTTGCAAAAGTGGAGTATGTGCATCCTTTTTTATAAAATGTCTTCACATGTAACTCAATAGTTATTATATCCACATGTTACAATTATTACATGCATAAAAGATATGCATAATAGTTTTGTAAAATAGTGATTTGCATAAAAGGCATACGCTTGCCGACTGGTGGTAGCCTCCACTCTGGACATCCACTTCCGACGTTGACAGCATTTTGCCCACCACGGGCTGTGCCAGGGAAACAATCCAGGTGACATTTGATATCTAGTGACATAAATCATTGACTTCAAATTCTCCATAACCAATAAATATAAAACCACTTACCATGTAGTGCTCACTCACATAAACTCTCTAGAATAGGGAGTCTACATGATTTAAAAAAAATGGCTGCACCTGGCTCACTTCCTTCCAGCGCTGTTTTTAAAAATATTCTGGCCAATCAGGAAGATAGTCTAATTATGAAAAATACTTAGGGGTAGATTTTAAAAGAAGCGCACGTGGTCTACATGTGCGTGTGCTACCCGGCACACGCACATGTATGCCTGATTTTATAACATGCGCGCATAGGCGTGCGCATGTTACAAAATCGGGGGTCGGCACGCACAAGGGGGTGCACAAGAATGCACCTTGTGCGCCGAGCTGTGCTGCCTACCCCCATTCCCTTCCCCCCTAACTTGACCTTCCCACCCCTTCCCCTAACCTTTCCTGCCCCTAGCCCTAACCCCCCCTCCCCCCCCAAAAAAATGTTTAATTTACCTTTTGCGCCTGCCGGCCAACTGCCGGCACCCAATCCCAAGCCCAGTGGCAAATGGCCGCTGTGCCTAGAGTCTATGACCCTCACCCCGCCCCCTTCCCGCCCCTTTAGTAAACCCCCGGGACTTACACGCGTCCCAGGGCTTTACGCGCATCGCCATGCCTTTTGAAAATCTGGCCCTTAATGAACTGTTGTGTGTATGTATATATAACAATACATTCACATTTTGTTTCAGCGTGCATCTGTGCATTAAGAATTTTTCATAATTAGAATCATAGATAACTTGGAGGGCGGAGATAAGATGGTCACGTGAGAGGATACCACGTCTCTTCCTGGCTGAGTTTCTCTGTTTTTCTTATTGAATATTTTCCTCAGTCTGGACTGCTATGCCTCACAAGAGAAAGGGAAAGGTAAGGGTTTACCCTACTGAACCCTCCATTCCTTCAGACCAGCAATCCATCTTTCAATACGCGGTTCCCACCCCGGAATTGAGGGTGTCTACTCCTGCTGGCGAGGCTGCGAGAGGAGCGCAGCTGTCGCTGGGAGACGTTTCTCTGACCCCTCCTGACCTGCATCAACCCCCGTTGACTTCTCTCTCCGAAGCCGTCGGCGTCGCTGGAATGCCAAGTATATGTGAAGCTCTGCCTATCCAGCCGGAGGGGCCTGCCGGCAGATTGTCGGAGTTGGAAGCAAGTTAGGATGGTACCCCGGTTCGGAGGATCCTTGGAGAGAGAGGAGGTACGGTTGGAGTTTCTCCTCTTGTTTTGCCATTGATATCCGCGAATTCCAAATATCCTTGCCCCAAGATAGAGATTATAAAACCGGCGGTTGTGACTTTGGAGACCCTTTGGGATCTCATTGCAGGAATGGTGTCGACGTTAAACAATCACTTTCAACGCCTAGATCAAGTATCAGGAAAATTGGACCTAGTCGCTTAGGATGACCACCATATTCTTCAAGTGCATGCTTTATCTTTACAGTTTATTGGAGAGGATGTGAAAAATCTACATTCTTCTAAGTTTGCAATAATGTGTGACTGCACTAACACATCGAGAAGGCTTGAAACACTTGAAAATTCCCTAAAGCATTTGAACTTGAGGTTACTTAACTTTCCTAAAATTCTTGGAGAAATACCTCTGATTACTTTTAAAAAAATACTTGCTGAAGTGTTAAATTTCCTCTGATTTTATTCCCTTGACAAGGAAGATAATGTTTCTTCCTCGTAGGCAGTGGGGCCGATTTTAAAAGGGTTATGCATGTAACCCTTAAAAAAACCCCCTGCGCATGCCCCGGGATGCGTGTATGTCCTGGGGCTTGCAAAAATGGGCGGGGCCGCAGGCCGCACCACGGTCTGGGGGCGGTCTGGGGGTGTGGCCGAGTGCCCCGACACAGCGGCCTGTGTCGGGGCCTGCCGTGCCGGCAACCAGCCGGCATGCGCAAGTTACGCCTGCCAGAGGCAGGCATAACTCAACAAAATAAGGTGGTGGTGGTGGGGGGGATTTAGATAGGGCAAGGGAGGGAAAGGTGGGGGGGAACAAAAAAAAGGTTCCCTCCAAGACCGCTTCGATTTCGGAGCGGCCTTGGAGGGAACGGGAAACCATTGGGCTTCCCTTAGGGCTTGGCGCGCGCAAGGTGCACATGTGTGCACGCCGGATAGCGTAATTTTAAAAATCTGCCCCAAAGAGTTTCACAACCCGATATACAACTGGAAAGGGTAATATTACCAATCTGTCTGAATATTTGGAAAGTTCTGATGTTGAATTGGTTGATAGATTAGTTTTGCTGGTCTCTTTCTTTACTGAACAAATGTAAGTTTGATTATGAAAAATTATTTTAGGCACTTGGAAATAGCATTTATGGGGGACAAGGTTTGAATATATCCTGATCTAGCTAGGCCCACGCAATTACATAGGAAAGTGTTTCTGAATATGCCCTCAGAAGTTGTTAATTTAGGAGCTGGTTTCATCCTTCGTTATCCATGTAAATGCATAATTAAGTACCAAAGCAATTCCTATATATTTTTTGTTCCTGAACAACTTCGTGAATTTTTGAATGTCAGAACACCAGTTCCTGCTAATAATGTAGACAGGTCTTAAATGTATAAACTGGGAAACCATGACCGATACTTTGGAAAATATTTCCTTATCTCCTCAGTTTTACCCCTATTTCCTTATGATGGATGACTGATGATGGGAAACTATTGTGTAATAATGCTGATTTGATTTGTAATGTTATCTTTATTTTCTCAATTTCCATTACAAAGTTTTTGCTTTGTTAAATTTGAGAAATTATTTAATAAAGACAAAATTAAAAAAAAAATCATAGATAACTTATCAATAATATCTCCCATATCCTTAGTTCAGCTACTTACTAGAAAAGCTAACTGTTCACCTGTCAAAAATTGCTCAAGTTTTTGATTTACCTCGACTAATCCAAGTAACTTCAGATTGTGAAGTATTTAGTTGCAGCTTATTCCCATTGAGTCAATGGCTCACAGCCATTATACAGTCTCCAAATTTCTTTAAAGTGGAGCCATGATCTGCTCCCAGGGGAAGGTAAAGTTGAAGATCATTCTCGTAAAACAGATAATGTATGTCAGATTTCTGAATAATCTTACTCAAGGGAAGCAAATACAGATTAAACAGCAAATAAGAAATAATTGATCCCTGGGGGAGTCCACAGAAAACAGCAGGATGTTGAGATATACAGTTATCCATTACAACAAATTCATATCCATTTTTCTACAAACTATTTATAGCAGTGGATCACCTTTCTTCCAGTCCACAAAGATGGTAAATGGGAGAACAGGACTGAGTGGTGAAGTGTTGCTGATACCAATGAAAGTTCTAATAAAATTAGTAAGTTTTCATTTCCTCCATTAAGTTCTAAATACAAGTTGACAGAGAAAGCTGTCCTCATCGTCTCCATAGCAAAACCTTTTCTGAACCCCAACTGGAAAGGGTCAAATAAGTCACCATATTCCAAAAAAACATAACAGTTGGCTTATCAAACTATTCTCAATTGGTTAACCCATATAGAGCAGTGTTTCCCAAAGGTGTACCGCAGTAGGTGCCCAGGTGTGCTGGTTGTGAGGCAGAAAAAGCACTCCCATAATCCTTCGCCCACAGATGTAGGCACGCGCGCATGTGCACTGCCGCTGAGGACCATGTGGGTGCACATAGCAACTCGCGAGCACTGCCAGCAGGAGGGATCCGTTGCCCTGCAGATGAGGGTTGTAAGAGAGAGAGGGAGAACTGCAAGAGAGAGGATATAACTATATATATATCTACCATTGTAAGAGGGGCACTTTCAATTCGGGGTGGGTTTTTTTTTTTTGGGGGGGGGGCAGTGTTACATTGGTCTGCCTAAGGTGCTACAGACCCTTGCACTGGCCCAGCTGCCTGTGGCAATTGGAGGAGGCCAAGATCTGGGCAGCATACAAGGTTCACAACCTGCAAAAAAGTAAGTGAATTCTACTAAATAGAAAGGGGGCAAGTAAGGAAACTGTTTTAAGTCTCTGCAATGTACTTGTATAGCATGAAAGCCTTCCTATCTCTTTGTCCCTCCCTCCACCAAACCCAATCTACAGAGCTCTTCTGTTGACCTTAGTTTGATTGCCCTATCATAGCCTTCCCCTTCCTTTTCCATTCCATCATACTCTTCCCCTTTTCCATCCCTGGAGGAATGGAATGGGGCAATGGAACTGAGGGCCACAGGGGAGTGAATGAGGAGTGGACAAAGGTGATGGAATGGAGAAGAATTGTGGAAGGCATGAGGGGGTGATGTGGAAGGCATGAGGGGGTGATGCCCCCTCATGCCATCCTCTCTCCACCCTAGGAAGGGTGGAGAGAGGAAAGATTCTCATACATGTTGAATTCTGGAGGGAAGCTATGTAAAGTTGTCACCTTGTGGATGAGGGAGACACAGACTGGGTGGAGCCAGCAGGATGTATGACTGAAGAGTAGATGGGGGTAAATAAGAGACAGGGATATGGAAGGGGTCAAAATATGGTGAAGGACCTGGAAGGATGGGGAAGGGTGAGAGGTTGAATGGGATTTGGAGCTATGAATGGATGGGTTTGTGGAGTGAGCAAGCAGATGGAATTGGGGGTAGGGGGGGTTCAGGAAATAGGAGAAGACATTAAAAAAAAGTTGCCATACTGGGTCAGACCAAGGGTCCATCAAGGCTAGCATCCTGTTTCCAACTGTGGCCAATCCAAGACATAAGTACCTGGCATGTACCCAATCATTAAATAGATCCCATGCTACTAATGCCGGCAATAAACAGTGGATTCAGGAGGAAATGCATTTCTGGTTCTCCAATTTTCTCTTGTATGTACATTTTCTAATTTGGTTTATTCTGTATTTGACGAGGGTCCTGTGTTTACGTGTGACTGAGTTGTGGTATTCTGCTGCTAGCTGGAGTGTAGTTTCTATACAGTATATGGATCACAGCAGTCTGGTTTGTTCTGTCTTTCTAATATGAAGTATATTAATGGGAAACACTGTTCTAATTTAGGAATTGGCCTGTTTTATTTGTATTTGTTGCCTTTTCATAGGTAGGGTGGCTTGCTGCTGTTTTGCATCCTAGCAATTAATGCTGTTATGTGATATAGTAGAGCTGCAGATTTGGTACATAAGTTCAGATTTTCTTTTTGTGTAGGGAATTGTTTCACAATGTGCCTAGCAGTGAAGGGAAATATTGTACTCTTAGTAAAGAAGACAAATATGTGTACTATTTCTGTTGATAAATATATATTAATTTTTTTCATTCGGGTAATATGATCTCTTATATTGGATTGCAGCAGGAGTTTCGAGAGGCATGAGCTTCACTGACAAGTGTGGAATATAAGGGAGAAGAACAGAGCAAGTGAAAGTTAATGCAAAGGGAAAGACTGAGATTGAAGATGGTGAACAATTAGCTGTGCACGTCCAGTGATAGAGAAGGGAGAGAGCAGGCTGGAAGTGATGAGCAGCTTTGTTTTTTTTTTTTTTGCATGACCCTTGATTCAACCAGGGAGCTGTGCATAAGGCACAGGTATTGTAGTGAGAAAGCAAGAATAAACCAAAAGAGCCCCCCCTCTGATTGGCAGGTGCATGCATACCTAGTATCGTCTTCGCTTTAAAAATTCCTATCACTATAGTAATAAAGGGAGAAGGAAAATTGATAGATTTTTGAAAAGAAAAGATTCTGCTGCTTCCACATCTTCTCACAGCGATGAAGTAGAACACGAGCCCAAAAAAATGGGGAACCGACGCTACTGTGAAAGTCATAAGAAGTTTGGATTTTCCTTTACTGGTGAATCATCTTGCCCTATTCCACTATGTCTTGTGTGGGGAGAAACTTTCAAATCATGCCATGGTACCAACAAATGAAAACAGCATCTTATAACCAAGACCCCATTTATTACTAACAACAAGTACAGTTTATTTCAAGTGTTTGAAGGATTAAAGTGAAAAATAGGAACAGATGATGGCAAGGTGGTCTGACAAAGTTCTGGAAGCAAACTACCTGGCAAGAGGCATCATTTTTTGGGGGGCTTTTTTTTTTTAATTGTTTGATTCATATTTTTCTCACAAATGAAAACGAATCAAACAATCCATGAACTGAAATTCTTGGGGAAAAATAACCTCCCAAAATCGACCTGAATAACGAAAACGAAAATCTTTTCTCTGCACATCCCTATGATCCAAGTTTATTACTTGGATGCTTAAGCAATATAAAGTAAAAAATAGAGTACAATTTTGGTTTCTATTAACAATGTGCTGGGCCCAGTGAGGTGTGTGTTGTCTGCCAAGGGGGAAAGACGAGGCGTGGGGGGTGGGGTTGGGGGTTGTGCCACAAATTGTTTTTGTTTATGTAAGTGTGCCTTGGGCTGAAAAAGGTTGGAAAACACTGGTATAGAGAACAATAACTACTGGTCTGTAGTTACTGAAGACCTCTTGAGTCCACATTAACTTTTTCAATAGAAGGTGGATTGCTATAGAATTGATCTCAGAGGGAGAAATTCCTCCTTGTAGTGAGCGATTTTAACCAGTTTAGTAGCACCTATATTTAGGTCTGATCTCAGTGCTTTAATTAAACCAGTTAGGACAAGGGTTCTGAGGTCCAGTTAAATACTTCACATGGCCACAACATTTTCAATTTCTTTTTGGCTACACTGGCATAAGGCATCACAAACTAGTAGTTCCTTACTGTTGGGGTGTGTGTGTGTTCGGGGGAGGGGGTCTTATTTGTAAAATTGAGGGATCGCTTTAAACAAAGTTTACAACCAGTATGGCATTATTTTATTCTGTCTGATAGAGACAATTTTATTGGAAACTTTTATTTTTTTTTTTTAACAAAGCCCTCGCAATGCTCTGTAGTTGCCACTGCAGTAGCGCTCCCCTTGTTTAATTCAAAAGTAATTTCATTGAAACAAATAACTCATGTGGTTTATTTAAATCTCCTATCTGTTCAAAAAGTTTTGCAACCAAACCTGGGTCTTGCACATGGCAGTTGTGCTGCCGAGCCCCTGGGTCTGCCCTTGTCTAACATTTTAAGGCCTCTGCAATTTTCTTCAACTCTAACAGTTTTACTATTTATAAAGCTAATTTTAGAGAACATTTTTTGTTTTTTACATCCTTGCCATGCTAAGAATCTACAAGTTGTGTTTATAAATTTTTAAGAATTTTTCTTAGTTAACCTAACTTTTTGATTAATATTTTTAAATGTCCAACAAAATATAGATTACCCTAGCTTGCATTTAGTCTACATAAAACCTTAGTAGAACTACTGAACTTAGCTTTAATATCCTGAAATTTGAATTTTTTGTAATGCTACAATGGCAATAAGGGCAAAGGTGGCTGGGTGAAGTAGGGGTGTATCATTAAAATGTTTAAACTTTGCCTTTACTGCTAGAGTGGCATTGTTGGAGGTAATTTTCAAAAAGTTTTACACAAGGAAATGGGCTTTTGAAAATTGCTACGATATATTACCTTTATGCTCATGCCTCTTTTAAAAATTACCCCCATTGCATTTGAATACTTCAAAAGAAAGACTTTGGCTCTTGACAGAAAAAAACCCAAAAAAGCCTGCAATGAGACTATTCAGCCAAACATCAATCATAAAAATAAAAAGCTCATTTTCTTTGAGTGCCACATGCAGAAAAATGATTACATTCACACTAGTTTAAAGATTGTGAACAGTAGCACCAGTTTTCAATGCTTCAACCTTATCTACATGTCATTTAAACATCTCATAACCATTTATAATCCAATCACATTTAAAAAAATACTCTGTTCACTTGCCTGTTTTTTTTACAAGGGCTTGGGTTGTTAATACTAACTCTGAATTTTTAAAGATTACACTGGGGAATTTAAACATCAGTAGGGAGTTAGAGTTGACAGGGGATAATCCTTGATCTGGGAAGAGTCTGAGTTATGGAGAAAAACATGTTTTAGCAGCTGGGAATCTGGCCTGGTAGAAGGAATAAAGCACAAAATGACAGAGAACTGTACATTGCTACTGACCCTAATCCTCTTCTCATTTGTTTCTATAACCTGGTTAATTAAGTTTAGACTTGGATTGTGCAACTAAGTTAGTGTATGTCAGAAAATCGCACAGTAAAGGGATGGTCTTAACCATGTAGGAGAGCCATTTCCTTTGATCTCTAAAAAGAATATCCCAATATATATATATATATATATATATATATAATATATATATTACTAAATTTCATCTGGTTAACACTTGGGGAATCTGTTATCTTTGGAGAAACGATCCCTAAGTTTTTTTCTCCCACCCAGCATGCTGGGATTGGTCCAACTCAGACTATAAAGCCCTTGGCTAGGAATGAGCAGTGGTGATTAGATATATATTTCTTTTGAGAGTAGGAGGGTTGCTGGTGGATCCCAATAGGCCTCCTAGCCCTGCTGGAGCTTTTACAGACCCTGGAGGTGCTGCCTTGGTGATTAGAGAAGAGCAGAAATAATTTTTTAAGGGAGTCGGTTGTTTTTCTAACTTGTTCCCAGCTCAGGAGACAGCATCCTTTCCCAAGAGGATCAGGGTATTGAACTGCTTTGTCCTGCATCCAATCAGCAGTGGGGATTGTAGCTGCTAGAAGTAAGAGGTTTTTGTGAAGGTTTTTTTTTTTTGTCTGGGATAGGAGGGAGGGAGGTTTATTTATTTATTTAGTTATTTTTACACCACCACCTTCCTACCTACTTTGGAGAGGAGGTTTCCTATTTTCCTATCAAGGGGAAAGGACAGTGACCTAGAGGTTGAAGATGGAGGAAGAGTTTGTGACCCTTGGAGTTTTCATTCTGCTATGTATCCTCCTGACTTTTGCTATCTTGGCCTGGATTCTATTTAAGTTACAGTAAGTTTTTAGTTGAACTTCACTCCGTCTCTGCCTGTTTTTTCCAAACTGAGGCCCAACCTGCTGAGACCTGTACAAATGAGTACTGTTAGGGAGAAGAGACTGTTACAGGATTCCCACTTCCAAGAGTCTAGGGCCCCAGAGGCTTGTCCTTCTCCCTGCCGGTTTAACCCTGGCACCCTAATGGCTGATTGTGGTAGAGCATGGATAGAAGACATAAATTCAGGAGGATAGAGTAGCCCTGGGGACTTTCTGTGGCACCTGCGTTCCGGTGCCGCTGAAGATTACATTTATTTATCCATATTTCATTACTCGCTGTTTCAACAAAAGTCATCAAGGTGAGGTTCAATTCTTAAACATTTCCCAAATATATAAAACATAAAAAAACAATGGTTTAATCAAATATCAAACCACCAAGATCCATTATTCGCCAGGTAAACCCTGCCCTCCAGTGAGATTCCCCATCAGATGTTTAACTGGGAAATACTTGATCAAAAAGCCATGTTTTCAACAGTTTCCAAAATATCATGTAGCTACTCTCCCTTTTGAGTTCGAGATAATATATTTCAAATTGCGGGCTCATAATAACTGAAAGTTGGCCAATGTGTAACTGACAGTTGAAGCTCTTTTGTAGCTGCAGCAATAATTCTTGGGAAGAGTTCAGTACCAGCACACGGTCATATCTAGTTAATACCTGACCAGATAGTCTGAAAGGCCCCGATAGACACATTAAAATACCAATGTCACTGTTTTGAAATGCATCCAGGCTTTTTTTTTTTAGTAACTAATGAAGATCACTCAAGAACAGGTTATTATGGTCATGCCCTTAGAAAAGTACACATGCATATATTACTAAGTGCATTATCTACAGTATGATTACCACGTTGAGCACCTGCGGAATAAGCTAGTTCTCAGTTGCTGCTGGATAGAACAGGATAGAGACAGTATTTTAAGACCTGTTAAAAGAACATTGGATCTGAACATGTTCAAAGCGGAAGAATCTCAGTCACTGATTGCATAACCACCTAAAACTTGCCTCTGGATTCCTTTGGTTTGTGCCATGGGTGTATTACAGAGAAGAGGCTTGATTGCCTTCTACAGTCAGAGAAGTCCTGGAGCTCTTGGAACTTGCTGTTTTCTCCCTATTATCTTTTTGGCCATGTCTTTATGATGAGAATCTGTAGGTTAGCAGTACAGGGACCTTCTGAGAGTGTATGCACCTAGCTCTGGGGCTGCTTTTCCCTTCTATGCCTTTTTTTTCCTAAATAGGAAGCATACAGGGTAAGTGCGTAGTCGCAGGGACTGAGAACATATGCTCTGATTGGGTTTTCACACTACTGGCCTATAGACACTATTCTGTAGATGTGGCCCAAGAGGACAGAGAGCACTGAGGGGGGGAAATGCAGGTGAAATGGAGGACAGATGGAAATATGGCAGAGAGGGTCTAAGGAAGTAGTGAAGAAAAAGGGAAATATAGGAAAGAAGAAGAACATGGAGGACAAGGGAGAAGGGGAAGAGACATGTAAAGGAGAGGGACACGAAGGGAGAAAAAGGTAGACAGGTCAGATAAAAGGTTTTAGGAAGGAGATGGAGAGAGTTGAGTTAAAATGAGGGAAATGATGAATAGAGTCATAGGTGGATGATAGTTATAATAGGGAGAAGAGAGAGATTGGAGGACCCAGTAAGAGAGAGAACATCCTTACTTCTTCCCCTATTTCAACTCTTGGGTAGAATGGAGGAAAGGAGAGTCTATAGGAAGGGAGGCAAACATTAAAGTAAATAAAAGAAATCAAGAAGTTTCACCTAAAACTAAAAGAGCCTACTTTCTGGAATGCACATGTGAGCATGTCTTTTGTTCACAGATATATACATGGATCTGAAAAAAAGCACACCTGTCAGATTCTTCATGTCTCCCCTGTCATGTCCTGAAAGTTTGGTGTCTCACACACATCTCCAGAACAGGTGTTAAGGACTTGATTAATGCTTTGACTTGGTTTGTTTGCTGAGATCTTCCCAGTAGTCATTGCTAGTGACACCTTTACTTGTAGTGGGCTATCAATTGCTGAGCAGCCTGTAGCTGAGGTACTCCTATTTTATGGAACAGCCTTCCCTTGAGACTTCAAGAGGAGATGGATTATGTAAGGTTCTAAAAGGTTATTAAAATTTGGTTATGCTTGCTGACCTTTCAACAGGTGTATTTATGGGTTGAATTTAGTAGGATATTTTGTGTGAAGTTGCATTGGAGCCAGATAAGGGCTGTAGGTAATTTTAGCAGAGTGGTGATCTGTTTACTTTTTTCATTTTAAGATGTTATGTATTTGTTTTATGTATTTTATTGTAGCCCATGTTATTGTTATGAAACTGCAGGATATCAAATGTAAATAAATGGTTATTTGTCCTTTCAAAGTTCAAAAACCTTTGAGGTAAGAGTCAAAGGGATTATCATAATGGAAGCTAAAATCCCCAAGAATAAGGGAAGTGGAAGATGCTTCAAGGAAGGAGGAAAGCCATGAATCAGAGTCAGCAAGGAAGGATGAAGGGAATTTGTCAGGAGCATGATGGGTGACAGCTACCTAGAGTTACAGTGGGGGTGAAAAGATGGATGAAGTATCTTTATTAAAATTTGTGAATTACTTAACATAAAAGCTAAGTGATGTACAAAAGAAAATGAACATAAATATAAGGACTCACATTACAGACATTTGATGTTTTATGAGGTATTGCTGTGTATCATATGTGCTGCTCTACTCTTAGTCATCCAATTGCCATGTGGGATTAATAAGTCTGTTTAAACAAAAATGTTTTTAGCAGGGTCTTAAATTTTCAAATTGTCTGCCAAGTATAGTGCCTCTGGCAAAGAGTACCAAAATATAGGGGCTGCATCTGAAAAGGCACAGTCCCTTGTACTGAGCCCTGCATGTTGTAGTGATGGAATATCCAGAAGTCCTATCTGGGAAGACCTCAATTGATGGGAAGAACTGTACACGTGCAGTAATGCGTTTCACTAAGGAGAAATTGAGGAAAAGATCAATCTAAAAATTATAGTGCCAGACTTATACTGTATCCATTGGTTGATTGGCTGCCAGTGAAGATTGACTAGTGTAATATCATTTCTACGCTTCTTACCAGTTATTAAGTGGGCTGCTGAGTTCAGTAGTAACTGCAATGGTTTTAGCGTCTTTGCAGAAAGACCTAAATAGATGAAATTGCAGTAGTCGATGAGGGGCAGAATACAAGCATGCACGATCATCTGAATGTCACTTATCAAGTAGATGTTTTAAGCCACTCAGTATTTGTAGTTTATAAAATCCCGATTTAATCACTGCTTTGACTTGAGGGTATAAAGTTAAAAAAAAAAAGGGTCAAGTAATACACCTACATTTTTTCATGCTGAGGCTCAATGGAAAAACTAATATTCTCTATTGTAATAGTTGTATGTTGCACTTTAAATTAGTAAAAACTGGGTCTTAGAGATGTTTAACACCAATTTATTAAAGAAAAGCCATTTCTGAATGGTTGACAAGCACGTACAAGCTCAATGGTTTCAGACCAGCATGAACAAACACGGATTAAAAACTGGATGTCGTCAGCGTAAAGTTTATATCCATCATAGAGACTGGCCAGAATTTTTCATAGTGGAGCTAGATAAAGGGTAAAAAGCATTGCTGATAGAGCCATGCCTTGTGGAACCCCTGTGACAATATCAGACCAGTTTGAAGAATGATTATTAAACTCTATTTGCTGAGTACAATGAGAAAGGAAAGAGCTGAACCAACACAAAACTTGCTGTACCACATTCTCTTACACTATATGGCAAGATGGAATGGTCTACTGTATCAAAGGCTGTGGAGATGTCTAGTGAAACCAAAATGTAACTATGACCTACGTCAAGCCCTGTCCATAGGATGTCTAGCAGAGAGTAATAATTCCCTACTGTGAGATTTTCTAAACTCATGTTGATGGGGGTTTAAAACCTGATTATATTCTATAAAATCTATAAGTTGTAACGGAACCACAGTTTCTATTAGTTTAACAAAAAAAGGCAATGAAGAAATTGGATGGTAGTTGTTGGGATTGGATGGATCACTGCCACATTTTTTTTTTAAAGGTCTTATGGCGCCTCTCTTCAAAATAACTGGAAATTTACCTTGAGATAATGATAGATTGGTCAATTCACTCAAAACTGGGGCAAGAATAGCCTTGGCTGTTTTAAGAATTGGTATGCTATAGGGGTTCAAAGAGCAATATGAATAATTTTCATTTTGAAATGTTTTGAGAAGTCTCAGTAATAGAGGTATTCTCAGACTCATTCCAAATTGGGGTTTGATTGATATTCTCATTTAAATACCAGGCAGAGACTTGCAAAACTGGCAGTAAGCTTTGAGACCTTCAATCTAAAATGATACATAAACCCTTGCAATCAAAACTAATTGCTGTAGAGGCAATTTTTGTAGTAAAGCTGCTTGGATTGGTTGTCGGCTTCTTTTCAATTCTAAACAGTTCTTTTGGATTATAGCCAATTTCTCCAATGCATTTGGAGAAATACTCTCGTTTGGTCTCATCAAAGAATGATAATTCAATAACGACTTATAAAGAGCTAATGAGTCATTATGTAATTTATGTCGTTTCCGCTCGAACTGCCTGTGTGTCCTGACTGCATGGGGGTCGGGACCTACGTTTCATCCAAAGAGGAGCAATTTTATCTATAGTACTAGTCCTGTGATGGACTATCAGGAATATGGGCTGTTTTAAGAAATGGATCATGAAAGCTAAAAAGAGAATGGCCTGACAATGGAACTGGCTGGATTGTGACAGAGTTCCTACATTTATTGTGCTAGGCTAGATTTAGAAATACAAGGTCCAAAATATGACCATGACCATGATGAGTCTGTTCTTGAATAAGTTGTCCCAAGCCTAGAGATGATTAAAATACATAGAAACATAGCACAGTGTGAAGAAATAGAGTGGAGGTCAGTGGGCAGATTAAAATCTCCAAAAATAATCATATTGTTCAGGTTAGCTTTAGAAGAAATCAACTCTTCAAAAAAAAGGAGAGAGGTTTTATTGGAACAGGGTGGGAGGACAATATACCAAGCATAAACTAAACTCATTAGAATGAGGCACTAACATTTCGTAGGGCAAATTGCCACTCGGGACCTCAACGGCCATCCTCCAGTGCTCCCTGTAAGTAATCAATAGACCACCACCACCACACCCCTTTTTTCTTGGTTGGGGAAACAATTAAGTATCTCAAGGGACAAATTTGGTTTAGAAAGAGAGAATCAGAATTTGGAGCCAAGATTCTGTATTATAAATATAATCAGGCTTGTTTTCACTAATTAAAAGAAAATTACATATTTATGATTTAATAGCCTGAGCATTTATTACTGAGACATCTGATGGCTAAGGGTGTGTGTGTGTGGGGGGGGGGGGGGGGGGTTCATGCGGAAGCACTGAATAACTAAACAAGAAGATTGATTGAGTATTCCACGGATGGCTCACACCATGAAGGTCGCCATATCTCCCTTGATACATGATAGAAATAATCTAAATCTTGAGATGGATGTTCCAGTATAGTTTCCAACCCATTGCTCCTCGTGTGAGAGCACATGGTGCCTCTGGTGTCTGCCACTGTCTCTTGACCCCCACACTCAGATAACTGGGGACGGGGGGATGGGGGGGGGGGTTAGAGCCCATTGACAGATTGGCTGGTGGGAAGGTAATACTGGAACTAAGACCATTTTTCTTGTAAAGGAAGTAAGGTAGTGAAAGCTCAGATGATCTGGAGAGAATAGTCACGTCAGCATAGGCAGGTTCTTTTCCCAAAATGAGTAGGTGTCAAACAGAGAAAAGGAGTAGGTTTGAGGTGGAAGAATGGATTGAAATCTATGGAAGGAGGAGAAAAGCAGCTCAATACCACCACAGCCTACTGAGCATGGTGTATGAGAGAAATGACCTCCATGACTGAGAGTAGCAACAGTATCAGTGTCAGGGGAAAGCCAAGTCTTGGTCATGGCAAGCAGATGGAGGAATGAGAGAGAGAGAGGTCATGAATGTAGGGAACACAAGAAAGGGAGAGAAGAGGTAGGAAGGAGGGTGATAGGGGTAAGGTTGAAGAGATAATGGGTTTTAGTATACAGACTGGGTGACGCTTGCCTTGGAGGGCCAGGATTGGGACTGATGTCTCCTGATTCTAAGAGAACGGAGAGAAGTGAAGGTGTGAAGACAGCAAAGATCCTTTCAGGGAGAGAGGTGAAGTCTGAATATTTTGAAGCTGAAGAACAGTACAAAGAGCAGTAGATAAAATGGTTCTGGTAAGCCAGAGATGAAGCACTGTTCACATCAAATAGTTTTGACTCCCAAATGAAAATGGCTTAGTAGAAATCTTGGAATTGTACTCTCTCTATTCCTCTCTCCCAGAATGTGCAGCTATTTTATTGCCTTACCAACATACCAGAGAAAACTCCAGGCATCTCCATAATATTCATAGCGCAATCCATTTTGGCAATCTCCCAAAAGTGTGTTCTTGGAAATGGATCATATCAACTCCATATACTTCACAAAACATTCCCTGTTAAAACGAGGTCATTATTTAATCCAAGGATTCCCTATACTTCTCTCTCTTTCAAGGTTGTATTTCTCTTAGGGTTAGCACATTTCAATTTTCTGTTAACAATTAATTTATCTCAATCCAATCTCATCATAGGACGTTCTCTAAATGAAATCTGTTTTAGAAATCTAACTTGGAAATGAAAGTATTAAAGTAGAAACTCTTAATTTGTCACTTTTTGTGGTGTGGGCTATTTATTCCTTTATATGTTAGACATATCCCTAGCATTTTTATTTTGTTTTATTGATTGCATAATTGTAATATTTTATAGGATTACTTGATGTATTAGTTTGTTACTGCTTTGATGTTTTATGATTGTTTTGATGTAAACCACTTTTATCGAAAAGAGGTATAATATATTAAACTGAATTAAAGTATAATCCTGTCTCATTAGATATGGTACAAAAACTTTTTTTTGTTTTGTTTTGTTTCCGTAGAGCTTGTGAGGGAAGTATTGCCTCCTTCATGTTGTAACACTTTTGTACAATTTGTTTCAATCTCTGCAGTTGCCTTCTGTCTGGTTACATTTTCCCAGTAGAATTTAACCACTCTTAATTCTAAGTAATTTGTTTAATTATCTCTAACTCTGTTCTCTTTAATGACTTCAAGATGTGCCCCTTTGTGAACATTTTGCCCCCAAGGTCTCTAAAATTGCCATGAAAGGGGATAAGTCAAACGTCATGTCAAAGATCCAGGCTTTACAAACCTCAAAGTGGATTTATTTTTTAAGTGACTGAAATCAAACTGGTATGCGGCTGTAGCTACTGAAGGAGGTGCTGCTAGATGTATCTGGAGCGTATGAAAATAAACACTCCACTTGATTTTAAAAGTTTAAGAAAATACTCAGCTGTGAATCAGTTGGGCACGGCTCCAGGCTGAAATCCACAGCGGAGCTCGCCAGGCAGTAGTGCGAGTGTCATAACTCCAGGGTACCAGAGCCAAGGAAAGTGATGTAACTGGAGTCTTCCTTTGATCGGCACTAGACTCCCCCTCACCATGCTGTGCTAGTACTAGCACAGCCAAGATCTCCATTCTTTCTCACCTTTTCTCTGCAACTTTGAAGCAGATGACCTGCATTTGTTTGGGTATTGCTTAAGACTGCAAGGTCCTGCCAAAGCAGCTTCTGAAGGGAGGTAACTAAAGATATTAGGTTATTCTCTGTTTGCTGTCATTGCCAGATTGTTTGATGCTATTGCTATCCCCTTCTTCGTGCTTCTCTGCCTGCTCCACTTGGTGATAATCAGGTTGTACCTTTTCCTACTATGCTCTCCTTTTAGGCTACTTTATCCTTTTCAAATGGTCATTTATCAGTTTGTTTTTCTCCCTCCTTTCCCCTGGAGTTGCCAACAGGCTCTTTTTTTATTCAGGACAAGTTGATTGAGCCCTGGTTTTATTTCATTGCATGCATGAGCTTTTACTTCTGATTTCCTTTACCAGTATCCTAACAAAAAGCAGGACTTAGACGCTCATGAATACCGTGAAAGAAAATCAGGACTGGATCACACCTCCTGAAAATATGGAGCCACTTGGCAAGCTTAACTTCCCTCCACATCTTTTAATCTTCCTTTACTTCTCATTGCTTTCTATTATTCTTTCACACATTCATTTACATGTAAGCCCCAGATGGGGCACATAAACGTGAGAGGGTCTGGCACCCGAGTGAGCCAAGTACAAGTCTCTCGGTAGGTTCAAGAAGAATTGGGTCAAGTCAGACGTTGTAGTGAACTTGAGCCCAGAAGCAAAGGAATATAACATCTCTGAGCTAGATAGGGAACTCACCCTAGGAAAATCCCCTCTATGACCCCCTTCTGATAGCTATCACCTCGATGTCCTAACAACTCAAGTAGAGCATTAAATGGGAACTCACTCCAAGGATATGACAACAAACAAAACAGTGAAAGCCAGTGATTAAATCAGGGTGCAGGGCTAACACAACAAGGATGCATTAGTTTCAAAAATACAAAAGATTAAATGTCCTAGCTTTTCAACAATTATAGATACGAGCTTCACAACCTGATCAGGTTTTCAGGATATACCTAATGAATATGCATGAGTGAAATTTGCATGCACACTGCCTCAAATGTGTGCACATCTATTTTATGCATATGCATTAAGGATATCCTGAAAATCCGACTGGTATGCAGTCCTTGAGGACTGGATATAGATATCCTAGATAAACATCTTCCCTACTCTCCATTCCCAGTAATTCCAGTTACACTGAGAGAATACAATTACCTCTTTCTCCCGTTACTTAGTAGACCATGGTTTTCACAGTCTTATAACAACACATATTACATTAGATGCATGAGTTCCTCCAAGTATTTACTTCAGTTAAAAAAAATAATTAACAAAAGTACCTCCCAGTTGTCTTCAAGGCAGATGAAATTCAGCACTCACACTCCCACACCCACACCAGATTCTTCTCAGATGTCATCCACTCTGTGCAGCTCATCCGTTTTCAAGACTAGGTCCACATAGCTATTGTGGTCAATTATTCCTCCCAGGCTGCCTCTGCACACCACCTAGGAGCCCAGCAATGGTTCACTTGTCTCCAATGCTTGGCCCTGCTGAGCTGACTGGCTGAACTGCCTTCCAGGGAGCTGTGCAAATCTTCACCCCAAACAAATAACCAAAGCAAGGTGGCAAAAAGAAGAGATCCTTGCCCACTCTGAACGCCTCCTTATATTGACCCAAGGAAGCACCTATTAATAGTCCTCCTTCATAATACTCCCTTAAAGAAGTATACCATGCCCATAATAAACCTCTTGCCATAATACATCACTTGATCCCAAAAGTAAAGGCCAAGTGCAATCCCCGTAGAATTTCTCCAAGGGCCTGGTTCTGTTTGAGACCCTGTTCTTGGGAGCCTGTGGATAAAGATGAGCTGTTTGATTTTGAATTTTCAAAAGGTATTTTACAAAGTCCCACATGAAAGACTCCTCAGGAAACTAAAAAGTCATGGAATATGAGGGGGTGTTCTGTTGTAGTTTGGTAGCTGGTTAAAAGACAGGAAAGAAGAGAATAAGACTCTGGTCAGTATTCTATATGGAGAAAGGTCTTTATTGGAGTGTGTCAGGGATCTGTACTGGGACCTGTGCTTTTAACATTCATTAATGATTTGGAAAAGGGAATAGTGAGTGAGGTGATTAAATCTGCAGGTGACACCACATTATTCCAACATTTTTAAAAGAGGAACAGGTTGCGGGGAACTGCAGAAGGATCTTGTGAAAGCAGAGACCAGGAAACTGCATGGCAGATAAAATTTAATGTGGAAAAGTGCAAAGTGATGCACATAAAGAAAAATAATCCCAACAAAAAGTACAAAATGTTGGATTACATATTAGGCATCACCACCAGGTAAAGGACTATGAGGTTTTTGTGGATAATACATTGAAATCCTCAGCTCAGTGTGTGGTAGTGGCGGTGGCCAAAAAAGCAAATGGAATGTTAGGAATGATCCAAAAAGGAATGGAGAATAAAATGTAGAATATCATATTCCCTCTGTATCAATCCATGGTGCAACCATACTTGAAGTATTATGTGCAGTTTTGGTAGCCCCATCTCTTAAAAGACCACGGAACTAGAAAGGCAACAAAAATGATTAAGGGAATGGAATGGCTCTCCTTTGATGAGAAGCTATGCAGGCGAGGGATCTTCAGCCTGGAGAAGAGATGACTGAGAAGAAACATGATGGAAGTTTTTATAAAATCTTGTGTGATGCGGCATGGTTGACACCACCTACTGGCCCATAGGTGGGACCAGCTGGAGCTTCACCTATACCAGATGCCTCCTCCACAGGTTGAATCCTTGGGTTCTGGCAGCTGACCGGACTTAGGTAGGTCCCTGGAGCTAAGATGAGTGACAGTCCAATCTGAACAAGGGTCAAGACAGGCAGCAGACAGGCCAGAGATAGGGGCAGGCAGCAGACAATAGAAGGTTAGGGGCCAGACCAGGAGCAGGATCCAGGTAGTCAGTCCAAGGGTCAGGATCCAGGTAGTCAGTCCAAGCAAACAGGACAGAAAAGACAGACAAGGCCAACAGGACAAGCAAGGAAGGGGAAACAAGCAGGACTAGGAGCAAATGTAGGCAGGCGAGGAACCAGACAAGGAACAGAACACAGGGAAGGATGGAAACACAAGGAAACAAACCAAGAATGCAGAACAAGTCAAGACTAGCAACACACAAACACCAGGAGACCTGTTGCTAAGGTGTTGGCTGGTTCCAAGAGATTTCCTTATATATGCCTGGAGGATGTGACGACATCAGCCAGTGTCCCAGGAAGTCCCGACTAGGGGACCTATAAAGGCAGTCCAGAGTTGGAGGTAGTTTTATCTCGGGTCATTGGAACAGCATGCAGCAGATCAGGGGCTTAACATTTTGATTGAGATGAAAGAGTTATTTACCCTCTCAATAGTAAAACAAGGGGACAGTCTATGAAACAAATAACAGCAGATTTAAAACAAATAGAAGGTACCTTTTCACCCAATACACAATCAGGCTGTGGAATCTGTTGCCAGAGGAGCTGGTTAAGGTGACTAGCATAGCAGGATTTAAGAGGTAAGGAACAAGCTCCTGGAGGAAAAGTCCATAAAGCATTATTAGCTAGCTGGACTAGGGAAATCCATTGCTATTCCTGGGAAAGTTAACAAGAAATAGATGACCTTTTTGGGATCTGCCAGGTACTTGTGACATAAACTGGCCACTGTCACAGAAGGGGATGCTGCCGCAGTATGGGATTTCTTTTGTTACGTTCTTATCCTCCTACAGCTCTGTACCTTCATCACTGCAAGAAGCTCTCCCATGAGGGACATTCCTCTTTTTTTTCCTCTACACCCTCTTCTCTACTCAGATTTTGATCCTGTTAACTTTGCCCTTGTTCCCTACATTTTCCCTTCCTTTTTCTCTCTGTTATTGATGTTTGCATTATTATTAATAGAAAGAATAACTTATGGTAAGTAGGCTAGCCACAGAAATAAGGTACAGTATATAATATTTTGCACTGACCTCAAGATTTCAACTGATGTCCTTCCATCTTATTGGGCCTATGAATTGCCCAATAGATCTTCAACCTCTTGCAGAAATTCTCTTTGAGTGAATGTATTCATCATCTGAATCAGGCTAACAGTTTTTTTAGGAATATTTGGGAGATGGGTTCAACCTCTACCCCCTATCTCACCTCCTATGGTTCCCATCTCTCTTTCTTCCTAAGTAGGATAGCACCATAACCTCTGGGTGGATTATTTGACTCCAAAAACAGTTGCTGGTTAAAGTGACCTTCAAGCAAGGGTACTATCTGTTAGAAGAATATGTTTTCCTGTTCAGGTTTTTACAAACTGTAAAAAAAAAATAAAAATTATATTATTTTAAAAGCAGTGCAGTATCTTAACGTTAGATAGATACCCGGATTAGTTGTCTCTTGATTGAGTTATCCTTTTCTTAGCACCCAGCTCCCCCAGGTAGCAAGGCAAATGTATTGTCTCAGAAGGATGAGGATAACTCAGTGGAAACGTCTTCCTCAAGCACAGTGCACAAACCTAAACATTTTGTTATGGTGCCATCAGTACAAAATTGATTATATGCATCAGGGTAGTATCTGATAAGTCCTTACACAAAGTAAAACAACTTTTAGACTTTGAGAAACACAAGGACCTGTCTTGCCATGAAAGCTGTCTGTATTACAAGGATTGCTCATATGTCCTGGAGGGCAGTTTATAGTGTAGGTTTTGCACCTCTGCCACAATTTTCTGCTTAGTGACCATTTTGGGATATGAGACAGGAAATCTCATCAACCATTCCTTCTGATGACCACAACCAAATTCAATTGGCAAGAAATATATACTATACTGTGAAGTCTGAGCTCTCTGCAAGGTACTATGAGTCAAATCCTAAGAAGTATTTCTTAGGATTTTTTGATTCTGGGCATCGGTGTCAATGGACTTCATTGTGAAATTGCCCCCAACAGGAGAAAGCTATAGTGTTAGTTTTTGTGTATTTACTCATCAAGATGGCACACTTTGTTCTGACTTTGTGGGTCTTCTTATGCCAAATAGTATAACTTGTCACTTGACAGCTCATGATCAAAGTTGTGTAACTCCATGGGCTTCCAAGGAATATCATTTCTGAGTTGGGATCCCAGTTTAATTCTGAGTTTTGATAAAAATGTAACTGTCCCAGGGGAATGGTTGCTTTTGTCTACAGTAGATAAATGGATCACTTGGAAAGGGTTAACCAGATCCCACGATGCTTTTCAACTTTCACTCAGATACTTGAGTCAATCTGCTATATATTATAGTACTAACCACTCCTTAATTTTCAGAAACCCCTTCTTTGCTGATTACTGATTACATCTCCACTTTCATCTGATGATGCCACTAAAGTTCCTGTAGCTCTAGATTGGCTAACTCATCTTCAGGACCCCCATGCTCATCTTGTGCAATAACTAGAGGAAGCCAGTGTGCTCTGTAACAGTCATGCTGTGACTGCCTTTGAGCTGCTCCTAGGGGCTGATCAGCATCTAAAAACTCACTGTCCTTTAGTCAAGTTCACTCACTTTGAATTGAGTCCTTACCATTTTCCATTCAGTACTGCTGAAATCTTATCTTGCTAACTCGTTCATAGACCATCAAGTTTCAGCTCCATCTCCAGTGATAGTTGAGAGCCAAAAATAATTCTTGGTAAAGAAATAGTAGACTTCAAGATAATCCAAAATTTATTTATTGCCTCTTCTCCCCATCAGTCAGGTTTCAGGATATCCCTAATGAATATATATGAAAAATATTTGGATGCATTACCTCCACTGTAGGTAAATATATTTCATTCAGATTCATTAGAAATATCCTGAAAACCCAACTACATGGAGGAAGAGAACCTGGGACTATTTTGAGCACTACTGAAATAGGGTATGTACTGTGTAATGTATCAGGGCTAAGAATGTTTAGCATAGTTTTAAATGGAAGTAGCCACTTTTGCCCTCTTGTTCTGATGAAGGTTTATCTTTTTTTTAATTTTGTTGTGATGAAGATGTTTTTCTTATATTTTCTGTTTAATCCAGGATTGAGAAGCTGACCATAGAGTAGGCAGGAAGAGCATGTCATTGCCAGTGCTGGAAGCTGGTAATGTCCATGGCTGTGATTGATAATGGCCCTGGGGCATGCTAGCTTTTATTTTATTGTTTGTAATTCTTAATATTTCTTTATTTTGAAAAAGCAGCACTAGGTATAAGTTACAGGGATTATCCTTACTCTATACTAAAAAAAAAAAGTAGAAAATTTTTATGTAAGACTGTTTATTGCAAAAATAAAACAAACATTTAACATGCAGGATCTGACGCATGTCAAACTACAGAAGAGAAATACAGTCACTATTTTATAGTTTGTCCCGCCACAATGTCCCCAAGCCCTAGTAAAGGTAGAATGTTTGTAATTCCTAATTTTTGCCTCAAGTTGCTCCTTTGGCTTGGAACCTAATCAGCAAATTCAATCCTAATTTTTTATATTTTTGTTTGTTAAAAGGGAGAGAATACTTTTGTGCCTGAAAAGTTCTCAAGAGTCCAGGCCCTCTCCTGATTCCTTGATTAAGGTAAGAAAACATTCAGCATGATATCTTAAAGATAAACTCAGTTAAGGGTTTCTTTGGGGGTTATCTTTGATTTGCTTTTTTAAAAATGCAAATCCTTTAAAAATCATGCTCGTTCCTATCAGGGTTAACACAGTGCATAGAATGTGGGTTCCTGCCTCAGGTGTCACTCTAAGCCCTGGAGATAAGAAACTGGGTGCAGAGAAACATAACAAAGGGATTGCTGAATTTTTTTTTTTTTTTGATAAGTAATTTGTAGCTTTTTTTTAATACACCATTTCTTTGGATATTTCAGATTATGCTTTGAATGATTTGTTTGCTAATCATGTATGGGCTCTTGATTAATATTCTGTACAATAAACTGATTGTGTTCTAAAAGCACATTTTTGAGCCGTGCTCTGGTAATGAGTTTTGAAATGTGTATGTATGTAGCCCCAATTTAGGGTGTTGACTGAATTTTGTAGGAGCCACACTTAGTCCTGGGGCTAAGTCCCCCCCCCCCCCCTTTAAATCTAGCCCTCCGTTCTTTTGCCCAAAGTGTGGATTCTTTTCTAATGGGGGAAGGTGTGCAGGTGGAATCCTTTCTCTGTGTGTTACTGAAAACTCTTAGGTGTAGGTGCACTGAATGGAAAAGGCAGGATACTCTGCTTATGTTTCAAATTAAAATGTACTGTGCTTCATTCTAAATTTGCATCAACAAAGCTTTGTTCAGACTGGTCTATTTCCATACACTTCTCTTCTCTTTCTGTCATGTCCCTTAACTCCTGAGATTTCTTTATCCTCCAAAGATTGGAAAGATGAGTATCCCAGGTGGTGGGGGTATCTTATGTGTAGTGGAATCCCTTCCCAAATAATACCTGAGATCCAAAGTGAACTCCAGATCTTCAAAAAAAAAAAAATTGTCCTGTATCCCAGAGGATATTTGGACCTCTCTGGATGAAATGGTCTTTGCCTGGGAAAACCAGATTTTCACCTTTCCCAACACTGGTCGGTAGTATGGTTGGCATCTGAAGAGCGATTGCTTCTTGCTATGATCATAGCTATGTCATAATCCTCAACCTCCTTCCTCCTCCCCCATGGCCCAGCCCACCCATCCCCAGCAAAAACTTTTCATTTGTCTAGTTCCAGCAGCCTCTAAGGCTCCTGCTGCAATCTGCTTGTGATCCTTCCACTAGCTCCCCCTTCTGCCGTAATCCTCATGCCATTCTTCCACTATCACTCCCTACCTTCCCTCTCCTCCTCCTGCCATAGAATTTACTCTGTATACATCAGAGAATGATGGTCCTCGCTGTTCCTTGTTCACTCTTATACTTTATTTAAATAAGCAATATGTTAGCAGTTTGTATTCATTACCCTAGATCCATTTTTCACCCTTATACTTTATTTAAATAATCAATATGTTAGCAGTTTGTATTTATTACCCTAGATCCCAGTTTGATGTAACCCTTGTTCTATGTAATGGTTTTACAAAAAAAGTTGTTTCATGTTTCGCTGTAAACCGATGTGATATGTATTTTTACATGAATGTCGGTATAAAAAAAGCTCTAAATAAATAAATGTCAGATTCTTAAGG
The DNA here is from genome assembly GCF_901001135.1 of Rhinatrema bivittatum. Taxonomy (NCBI): domain Eukaryota; kingdom Metazoa; phylum Chordata; class Amphibia; order Gymnophiona; family Rhinatrematidae; genus Rhinatrema; species Rhinatrema bivittatum. The sequence goes on along the minus strand of NC_042615.1, from coordinate 318,927,605 downwards.
GTTGAGAGAGGTTTTGTTCATGTGTTTCTATTATAAAACTAGTGTTCAGCAGCCATCACTTAAAAAAAAAAAAAAAAAGGCTTTTGTATGCTCGGTGCTTTTGTGTCAACCTTTGCCGGCAGTGTCAATGCCTCGATACACCGTTTGGAGTTTAGATGGCTCAAGGATGAAGAAACGGGACTCAGAACTGTCTTTAAAACATTGTTTTCTATCAGGGTCATTCGATTAGAATCTTATCGGAAAAAGATATTTTGGTCCATAAATTGCCTATGTGAAAGCAGGAGGTAAAAGTACGTACTACTCTTCTTTCAGAATTCCAGTACCACATTTTTGATTAACCTTCTCTTTACCCTGAGAGCCTATCTGAAAACGGCTTCTATAAGAGTATTCCATTATCTTCAACCCATTGTTAAATGATAACATTCTTGGCACTGATGTGATTGACCAACAAATCCCCCTGATGAAGCTAATTTAGTGAAATAGTGGCCTCTGTTGTGGTTCATCTTGGAAAGAGACTGTACATACTGGTTGATACATTCCAAACTAATTTTGTATACATTGTATCCTTTTTGTGAGGGTTGCGGTTAAGAGTGATACAAATTGAAAATTCACATGTATATCTGTTTGGGTTCCCTTTTGTAAGAAAGATCACTCATTAAAAGTTTTATCTTTTGGTATGCATGTGGTGAAGAATGCTGTAAGATTGGGTTTGATGTGAGGTACGTCTGAGTTGTACCTTTAATTTTATAGGGCTTGGAAACATAGAAACATAGAAATGACGGCAGAAGAAGACCGAACGGCCCATCCAGTCTGCCCAGCAAGCTACGCACTTTATCCTTTTTTTTTTTTTTTTTAAATTTTTTTAAATCTTTTACTCTCTCCCACCTGTTACTACTGGCTTCCAGTACCCTCCACCCCACCACCAATGTAGAGAGCAGCACCGGATCTGCATCCAAGTGAACATCCAGCTCAATTAGGGGGTAGCAACTGCTGCAATAAGCAGGCCACACCCCTGCCCCATACTCTTACCCACCCCTGTTTTTTTGTTTTTTTTTGGAGATGGTAGCCCTCCATCCTTCCAGTTTGACGGCTATTGAAATATATATTGCTTGATATGTGAAACTTTTGGGCAAAACATTTCTTGGTGACAAAGGGTTAAAAATATTAAATTGAGACATAAAAAAATATTTTATTGCTCAGTTAAATTGATTCCCTTTAATTTTTTGACCTAGAGGGTGCCTACCTACATTTTATAATGTGTTTGATATCCCATTTATTTTTACAATATAATGTTATTGATGTAGGATGAGTTCTGTCCCTGTAAACTACTTGACAAATTCAGAACATACATTTAAACTCCAGAAAACAGAGGTCAAGGAAGATCTCTAAATTCCAAACTTAAAGAAGCATTGTTGGGGTAGCCCTGTCCTTCAGGCATATCACTGTATTTTGTGGAGCAGAGGATATGGGTTTGGATGCCCTTCTTTTATGGGGCAAATTGGGCCTGAATGTGCTGTGGAAGGTACACAGAGAGGAAGAAAAAATGGCTGCCACTACGTTAACTATCTCTGGCAGTCAGCAAGCTACACTGAAGGTACGTCTAGGAGCAGGAGCCCCTAAAGCCCTTGGGTTGATAAAGGGTCTTGGAGCCAGCTGACCATGCTCTGTAGGAAGGGAGAAATGAAAGACGGAGGGCAACAAAATAAGGGAAAACTGTTAAAACAAAAAACAGATTTGAGTAGTAAATTCACAAATGCAACCTTCAAAAGGATAAGATAAGAAGCAGCTTGCATTCCAGTTTTGAATTATTTTTTTTTCAATTTGTCATCCTGGTAGCCAGAAAGGGGGGGGAGGCATCTGCTCTGAGCCTAGACTATCAGTAACATATTTGCTGGGCCTAAATCTGAAAAACACAAAAGAGAAAACCCCATTTAGTTCATATCCTACAGAAGGTCAGAGTCAGCGACAAAGGCACTGGTTACTAGGGGTGCGCATAGAAACAAATTTTGCTTTGGTTTTCTGTGTCATTCATTTTGTTCAGCCATCCCTGCATCTCTAGCTGGTTCCCTCCTCTTAAAAAATTCCCTTTTGAAATTGATAGGAGGGCTTCTGGTCCTCTTCCTATGCCTCTCCATTACCTCTGAGACTTGTGTTTACCCCAGATCGCTCTGGCGGAAGAATATCCTTTCCTTTACCATTGCCATATCTGCCTCTAATGCTAGTGTCATGGAGTTTATTAAAACAGATCACTAGTGGGTTAAACAGATAACTAGTGGGTTAAACTGCAGCAAACAGTCGGGCATTTTGAGCAGGGCACAGAAGTCCAGTGCCGCCTTGATTTCACATCATGATAAGTGTTTACTTTTTTTCTGTGGACATACTTTGCAATGTGGATAAGCAGATAACAGATGTGAATAGTGTTCAAATACTGAAAATTATTGAAAGAAAAAGAAAATATTAAGAAAGAAAATATCAAAAGAAAAAAATAGAACCAACTGGGTTTATTTCTTTTTACAGAAAATCTATAGCAACAAACCCGATGATTATAACATAAGTGGTGGTGAGCAATTCACTTTATAATGGGTTACAAATCCCATATTAATTTAAGTGAATAAAATGCAACACGACAAAGTGTAAACATTTGGCTCCCAAATGAGGGTTGTAGTTAATACATGACACATCATTGGCATTCTATATAACATGGTTTTCTTTCTGTTAGAATTATTTTTTTTTTCCGGCATTTTTTCGACGAAGTCAGTTAGTGTGCACTAATGGGCCTTACTGCGCACTAACAACCAGTTAGTGCGCGCAAGGCGCCAACCAAGATAGAGCACACTGGCTAGATGTTAATGCGCATAAAAGCTCGTTAGTGCGCACTAACATGCTAGTGCGTTCTAATAGAACTTACAGCATACTAAGTATGTAGTAGTGCGCTGTAACTAATGTTGGTGAGCACTAAAAAATTGCAGCTTAAAAATGAAAAAGTATCAATTCAGAGGAGTTAGCTAGAAAGACAGTGTGCACTAACGGAGTTACTGTGCACTAACAGATTTATTTATTTATTTATTTATTTATTTAAATATTTTTATATACCGACATACACTTTGTGTATCACATCGGTTTACATAGAATCATGAATTTGGCATAGTAGCGTTTTACAGGGACCTAGTCATATATACAAGTAACTTGCAAAAGAATAAATGCAAACACAGAAACTTAGCTTAAAGCGAGTAACATGAGCTTGATTTACAGTATTTACAGAGGATTCATAAATAGAACGGCTTGTAAGGGGTAGGGAGTGGAAGCTGAGATGAGGTTAAAAAGGGGGGGGACTAGTGTGAGAAGAAAAAGATAGGAGGGGGTTGGGAGGGAAGAGGCCTGGGGGAGAGCGTAGGGGAGGGAAGGAGGGGGGTGAGAGCTAGAGATGGGTTCAGGGAGGTGTTTAGCCAGTGTCAGTATTCGCCTGTTTAAACAGCCAGGTCTTAAGTTTCTTCTTGAATTTCTTTGGGCAGAATTCCTGGCATAGTTTAACTGGCATAGAGTTCCATAGGGTGGAACCGGCTATAGAAAGCGATTGAGCTGTTGTTGAAGCAAGGTTGTAGAGAGATATGTAGTGTGCAGTAACTCCGTTAGTGCGCACTACCACGAAATACAATTTTTTGCCGTTTCGTCAAAATGCGCTTCGGTTTTCAGGACTAACAATCATGAATTAGGCAATATCGTTGATATTTTCTAAATCGTGAAAAGCTAATTTACATCCCTAATATTAACTAGATAGTGTCATGGTATGGATTTAGTTTTTGCTTGCCATCCTTCAAACATGTACATCCAGAAAGCAAAAATGCAGTTGATCAAAACAGTTCTAAACCAAAATGACCAATAAGCCAATATTCAATGTTTAATTTTCACTGAGCAGATATATTGTGAATGTGGACCCTTGAACCAGCTTGAGAGTTGAAAGATCCACTGAAGGAGCCTACAGTGGCACTCGTAGCCGGGAGGCGGAACTGGACCAAGAGATCTGACAGGAACTTCACCTATACCAGCCCTCGTTCCTCGCAGGTTGAGCCCTTGGGTGCCGGGGCCGGCAGGACGTAGGCGAAGGTCTCCTGGAGAAGGAAGTCCGGTAGGTGGTCTGAGTCGAGGCTGGCAGAAGACTGAGGAGACAGAGACAGTCCAGGAGTCAAGGCAGGCAGCGAGGGTGCAACACGAGGAACCAGACCGGAGGTTGGGGCAGGCAGCAGACAAGCCGAGGTCAGAGAACACACCAAAGGTCAGGATGGGCAGCAGACAGAGGAATCCAGGAACCAGGCCAAAGAAGCAAGCGAAGACAGGAGTAGGAACAGGAGCTGGTACCATAGGAACAGGGATGAGCTGGAACTGGCAGGAACACAGGAACTCTGGAACAGAATCAGGAATAGCAACTAGCTACTCTGGAGAGTCGACCTGTTGCCTAAGGCAAAGCAGAGAGGTTAGAAGTGGCCTTATATAGGCCTCTGCCGGTGACGTCGGGTTTGGGGCCGGGCCGAGGTTTCCCGCCGCGGCCCCTTTAAATTATGGCCTGCGTGCGCGCGCGCCTAAGAGGCGGAGTCCCCTGAAGAGGTCGGCGACGTCTCCCTCGTGGGGAGAATGCCGCAGGAAGGCTCCGCCGCAGATTGCGCCGGCATGGGGAAGCCAGCGGGAAGCACCGGCGTCTGCTGGTAAGAGAGGGGGGACTCGGCTGCGGCTGTCTGCGGCCAGGATTCCCAACAAGATATCTCTAAAAGCCAACTGTGTGAGGAAGAAACACAATCGGCAACTCCCAGGCACCTCCATTTTTTTTTTTCACATTTTTTTTCTTGGGTTAATTTTGCTGTTATGGGGGGAGAGAGAGAAACCTGCTAAAAGCACATGGTGTGAGTTCTGTACAGCAAAACCAAAACTGAATAAAGAGCAACATGGCCCTTTTAAAGACACAATTCAATATAGAGGCTTTTGATTTATACTTTGTAAAGCCATGGAGTATCCTTAGAGAGATTTTTAATAGCAATCGTAGGTCTTTTTATGATTTTCTTTTGTCTATTTTCTAGTGTTGGGCTACTCTTCCCTTAGTTCTCTTCGCTTTGTATTGTGGTAAGATTTCCCTAATTGTGTTGAGTGAGGATGCAATTTTGACAGATGTTATAGACAGACAGGACTTAATAAGGACATTCTTTCTCAGCTATGATCAGACATAGACACTGTTGGAACCATAAGGTGAAACTGTCTGCCATTCCTGTCTAACCTCCCCCTGTCCTCTTACTGAGCAGTGAGCTACCTTGGCAGCTCCCTGGAATATACAGACAAACTCATACCTGGCTGATTCTGTACAATTTAAACCCGTATAACTACACTGTCTCTTCACTGACCTGATGAAGGGAACAAAGCTCTTAAACTAGTTACTGATGTATTGCAGTATTCCAATAAAAAGGTAATACCTATAACCTGTTTTGTCAACTTACTTTTTTTTTATGTATTTGATCTGTATTTCACTTTTCAGGCACCTCAAAGCAGATTACAATTCTACATATTCAAGTGAACTAACATGGCAACTATAATACTTTGTTAAAAGGAGGCTGCAAAATGTTTTTCTGAGTTTTTAGGGGCTTAGTATAAGAAAATGTAGATATCCATATAGAAGGCTTTACAGGGAAATATAGTTTGGCAGAAAGCACTTGTTGTTTTAATAACAAACTTACAACATAAAAATTTAGGAAGCACCATATATTGGAATGGATCAGACCCAGATTTGTATCCTCTTCCTATATAAATTCTTATTCTGTTTAGGCTATTTAGATTGCCTAATTTAGTTCAAAGTCTATTTCTATAGATTCTTAAAATAACAGAAGGTCCATTTCCTTTCATCTGTACAGGGAAATATCCGTGATACATATGCAGAATGTGCCATTCACATGTATGTATTGGACAGACACACACACACACAATGACGGAATTAGCACTTGTTACAAAATATTTATTTATTTATTTTTAGGTTTTTATATACCGGAAGTTCCTGTATACAATACATATCACTCCGGTTCACAATTAACAGAGAAAACTATCGCCGGGAAGGCGGTTTACATGGAACATACATGGAACATGGAACATATCGAATAAACTATAATAAAGTACAATCTAATTTAAAACAACTGAAATAAACTTAGGAAATAACTTGGTACATGTAACTGAAGCAAGATGAACATTACATTATTGCTGCAAGGCAAGGCTGGATGTTTGTTCTTATTGCATCCCACTCAGCCTGGGTAGTACCAATTCAGCCCCTTTTAGTATATGATAGATGTGTCCAATATATGCACAGATGTTTTTCTAAAAATATATTGTATGGATAATTGTCTGAACTTGGTATATTCAGGAAAAGTTGGTTTAATTCCTTTATGTCACAAAACACTTTTATTAAACAAATCTGTTTTTGCATTAACATAACTTACCTCCACTTTGAACAAGTGTCAACTTGCGGAATGGAAGCCTCTTGCATAGTTTACTTGTGGCTTAAGCTGCTTTTTTTTTGTTTTTTTGTTTTGATTCATGACTGGTGACTTTTTGTGCTCTTCATCTCAAGGCAACATTTGCTCTTGTTTATCTGAGCTATATAGAAAATCATGCGCTACACTGCAGGTTTTGCTAATAACCATTTTCTGTGCTTATGTTTAAATATTAGGCCTTCCCTCCTGCTGGTCATGCTTAGTATTATCTCTGTTTTCTCCCTATCGCTTTTTTTTTGCTGGTTGTGAGCGCCAGGTGAATCATGCTTTAGGGCAGCTTTCCAACCTGCCTCTTCAGCATACTCGTGCATTCTGTGCTCAGGTTGTAGGGAATTCCAGCTGCGCATCATATCAGGCTTGCTGTAGCACAAAGCACTATCCACTAGCTCACTGGATTGATCCTTATAGTAGGAAGCATATTGTTTTGAAATAGTTATTTAAAATTTGCCATCATATCTTTGATATTCAGATTTAGCTGGCTAAATGGCACTGTTTGAATAATCTGGCTGTAGTCAGCGGCTACCACTTAGCTAGCTAACTTTTTTATCCTGCCAAAGTGCCAGTAAAGCAAAAGGGTGGGATGTGGTGTTCCTGAGTGCAGCCACTTGTCTTATCTAACTTATGGCTCGATACAGTAAGGCCGCGGTAAAAACAGTGCGGCAGTGTCAGGCGCACCCTTCCTCCCCGCACGCACAGTTCTCTTCACTAACTCCCCGATACTCTCCTCTAATCGCATGCAAATGCATGCCGCGGCTGTGAAGCGTTAGGGAAGGGTTATGCCCGCGCAACCCATTTTACTGTATAGGCGCTGTAACAGCGCCTATACAGTAACCTGGGTGCGCTGGTACCTGTCATTTCAAATGACATTTGAAATGACAGGCACCAGGAAGTGTAAAAAAGTGTAAAAAGTGTAAAAAACAAAAAACCTGTGTGTTATATAAAAAAATAAAACAATTTTAAATACCTGTCGGAGGGCCGTGGGTCCAGGCGGCCGGTGGGCGGCGGTCAGCCATCAGCGGCATCCGGTAGTCCCTTCTCCCTTCCTCCCTCCCTCCCCTGCCTGGATGAGCGCCAAAATCGCACGGGTGGGTCGGCAGCGGGGGGGGGGGGGGGGGGGGGGGGGCGGCAGCAGGAGCCGGGAGCGGCGGGTAGGCAGCAGCGGGGTCCGGGGGCAGCGGCAGCAGGATCCAGGGGCGGCAGTGGCAGCGAGATCCGGGGGGCGAGTAGCGGCAGCGTGTTCGATCGGGCAGGTAGGTGGGAAAAAAAGATGGCCGCCTGCACGGGGAAAGCTGCAATTGGCCGCTGAAGACGTGACGTCACACCCCGTGACGCCAAACGTCGTGACGTCACGTCTTCAGCAGCCAATTGCACGATTTTCCCGTGCAGGCGGCCATCTTTATTTTGCCACCTACCTGCCTGCCCGATCGAACACGCTGCCGCTACTCGCCCCCCGGATCTCGCTGCCGCCCCTGGATCCTGCTGCCGCTGCCCCCCCGGACCCCGCTGCCGCTGCCCCCCCGGACCCCGCTGCTGCCTACCCGCCGCCCCCGGATCCTGCTGCCGCCCCCCCCCCCCCCCCCGCTGCCGACCCACCCGTGCGATTTTGGCGCTCATCCAGGCAGGGGAGGGAGGGAGGAAGGGAGAAGGGACTACCGGATGCCGCTGATGGCTGCCCGCCACCCACCGGCCGCCTTGACCCACGGCCCTCTGACAGGTATTTAAAATTGTTTTATTTTTTTATATAACACACAGGTTTTACACTTTTTACACTTACCGTAGCAGGCCCGAGCCTTGCTACTTTTTCGTTTGTTTTTTTTTTGCTTCGGGAGGAGGGGACCGGACGGGGCTGCAGGAGACCGGACGGGACCAGGGCGGGTAAGCAATGTTTTTTACACTACACTACACTACACTAACTCCTACTAGGGGGAGGCGGTAAACTAGCACGTTAAGGCTGCGGCAGAACAGCGGGTTACGGAGGAGATAATATCAGCGCCCATTACAGTATCGCAGGGGAATAGCTAATTCCTTCATTATACAGCTTTTTCGTTCATTTACATGCTGGGTGCGGAAAGGGTTTAGGAAAGGGTTTAGGAAGCGCTAAGGACGCGTGAAACTGGAGACTGTATCGCTGGATGGCCTTACTCGTCTGTATTGTGCGCTCCCAGCACGTTACAGACCGGGAATCTTTAACTCAACGTTACTGTATCGACCTGTTAGCTGGATAACCACAGATATTCAGCCTTATCTGGTTTAGTTAGCTGGATAAGTATAGGAGAGCGATTTTGGTTATCCTAAAGTTATCCAGCTAACTTTAAGGTAGCTGAGCCGTGCTGCTGAATATCTTGGCCAAGTTAGCCAGATAAGTTAGGCAGCCAGATAGCAGCTTAGTATGGGGCCCTATGTTTTTGTGTTCTCAGTATGATCTGCATTTTGATCAGGCGGTAAAATTGGATATCACTTGCTGAAAGAACGCAGAATATATATCCAATGTGAAAGACTTCAGTACAACAATCTTTGATTTTTGCCTTTCTTTTTCCACTTTTTTTTTAAACAATATTTACATTTGATTTGTTTTCTTTTATGATCGAGACTATAAATGTGTTCATCTCTTTGCTGAGAGCTATGGAATTATGGCCCTCTGGCTTGAGGCCACTGGACCATCGCAGCTAATTGTTTTTATCTTCCTAACCATAAGCTCTTAACCTGTCAGTAGTATTGCAATTTTAACAATAATGATTTTCCACCTGATGTTTAAATAAGGGCTAAGAGAACTGGCTCAGGTCCAGTTTAAACCTCTTCTTACCTGGAAAGATGCCAATAGTCAGGGGTGAATTTGGGACAAGCCACAAATCAACTTGGATGAATTCAAGCTCTTCACAGCTAGCTTCTGAATTGTGCCCCGGCTCAGTTGGGATCTTTAGTTGGCAAATAGCACATATTACTTCACATATTTGTTTATTACCCAGTTTATAGTGTTATGTGATGGACAGTTGTGATATATATAGAGAAATTATAGTTTTCAGGGGGATGTGCAGCCCTTTTGCGAACCTAGATCACAGATGGCTAACTCCGGTCCTCAAGAGCCATAGAAAGGCCTGGTTTTCAGGATATCCACAAAGAATTTGCATGAGGTAGATTTGCATGCACTGCCTCCATTATGTGGTAATCTATCTCATGCATATTCATTATGGATATCTTGGACTGGAGTTGGCCACCCCTGGTCTAGATGCATAGATCAACATATTAGGCAGGCGTTACAGAGAAATAACCTGACATAGGAAGTTGACTCATTTAGGAACACAATTTCTGTAGTGCATTTTACTGCAAAGTTATGTGCATAATTAAAAAAAAAAAAGCCCAGTACAAGCCCATTCTCACACACAAGCGACATGTATAAATCAGGTTGTCATACAGTTAACTATAAGCACATTAACTTTATCTTTTGCAAATGCTGGGGCAGGCACAAAGTTATTCACACTGGTCTCAGGGAGGGGGTGCAGGGGATAAGAGGCTGCTGCCTTGGGATATTTGTGTTGCTGCTGTTATTCCTCCAGGCCTCCAAGCTTGAGAATGGAGGAGGACAACAGTCCAAACAAGCAGATCTAGTCCTGGTATTGCCTCATTGCATGCAGGATGTTGTCCTTGGTTTTTTTTTTTTTTAGATTTTGTCAGAATTACAACTCAGGGCTTGAAATGGGGGGGGGGGGGGGGGGGGGGGGGGAAGCAAGACTTGATCAGCCTGCTTGTATTGATCTGGATGAGGTGGCAATCCTACAGCGTTAGCTTCTGTGCCTCTGCTGTGACGCATCTCCGGATAGCCCAGGCAGCCCCAGAGGTGAATACAGTAGTTGGGTTTGCATGGAATCGATGCCACCAGGGTAGGGGCAGGGGACAGCAGTGTTGGGGAGCAGTAATGTATGAATTTTTTGCAGTGTTGCACTGCGGAGTCTGACTTATTGGAGTTTCAGTTTCTGTCTACGCATTTTAATGTCTAATTTGTGATTCATCGTTCTGTATTTGGCGAGGGTCTGTCTGTGTGATGAGTGTGTGAGAAAGGTGAGATGTTCTGCTAAAGTGTATATTCTGTGTTAGGATCTATAGCTCTCTGGAGCTGCTTCTGCCCTTTTCTCCACTACCTGTACAGGGGTGTTGAATGGGGCATGAGATAGAACAACTGATAGACCCTCCCCACTGCTCAGGCTCAAGTGCCTATACTAGAACATGTCTGACAATGCAAAGCTAAAAATCTCTATAGAATCTCCTTGCAAGGATTACTCTGCTCTATTTTAACATTCTTTATTTTTGCAGATTTGTCATGTAAACTGTAGATTGTATTATGTGACAGTGGATTGACTGAGCTGGTATGAAAAAGTTTTTTTTTATTGGACAGATTACACAGACAGAACTAAAAAAAATCTCCAAAGCACTTCAGAGCACCTAAATGCTCCCTGTGAAACGAAGCAGATTTCTGAGCCTTCTTTCTTTTAAATTGCTCTGTTCTGTTAATAATTTGTTAACCTTTTCTTTTGCATGTTTATCATGTAAACTGTAGAATCTTGTAGGGCAGAGGATTATTTGAGCTTGTACGAGAAAGTTGTTACTCGTAGTTTAAAAAAAAATAAAAGCTCTCTGCAATTTAAATGCAGTCTGTCTGTCTTTCTTCCTTCCCTCCCCTCACCTTCCGTGCCCTTTTTGTTATATAGATTGCTTCTGGGTCAAAGATTTCATTTTTGGCCAATTGACCAATTAGGTAAACCGATATTTTTACCTCTTCAGTTACTTGAAACTGCTCACAGACACAAAGACATGCTCTCTCTGTCTCTCACATGCACAAACTCTCTCGCTTTTTCTCCCCAGAATGTGCGGGCAATAGCAACCACCTCCTTGGGTCTCTGCGGCGTTGAGACACCTTCTCTCTGCTCCTACTCCTCTCTTCGGCCATGTGGGGCTGATTGATGTTACTGCTGCTCCTGCTCCTTTGGGACATGTTGGCCCGGTTAATGTTGCTCTGTTTTTTTTTTTTTCTTCTGGCACTGTGGAGCCCATACTGATGCCTCTTGCTCCTTCCAGCCGCGGCAGTTGGGCTGCCTCCTTCCCGCCCATGCGGGCCTATTGTCCCCTTTTGTGTTGGGGAGCAGTCTATAGCTAGGGATTCACCCATGTGTGAGGACTACCATCTTGCTTGTCTTAGGAGAAAGCAGAGTTGCTTACCTGTAACAGGTGTTCTCCTAGGATAGCAGGATGGTAGTCCTCAAGGTAAGCAACTCTGCTTTATAATGTATTTCTTGTTTTCTTGTAATTGCTTATATTTTATTAGTTTACTATTATGTTTATCCTGACATCTGCTTATCACAGTTTTTTTTTTTTATAAGCGGGCTATACATATTTTGAATAAATGAATAAGATTATAACAATAGTTATTAGAATGGCACTTCCAGCTATACTGGTGTAGTCTACAGACTCACACTCAGGTGGAAAAACTGGATGGGGAACTGGCTATGAAGGGGAAGGTGTTGCTGGTGGGAGATTGTAACCTATCGGATGTGGGTTAGAGTATCCCATTGGGAGACTTGGGTAGATGTAGAGAGATCCTCCAAGGGGCTTTTCTCAGACAAATGGTAACGGAGCCTATGAGGGAAGACCTATACTGGTCATGGTACTTATGAATAAAGAAAGCATCTCTAATCTCTCGTAGGTGCCTACCTGTGATCATCAGACCATCTGATTTGATATAGCGGCCAAGATGGAGAGAAGTTATACAAAGCTCAATCCTGAAATTAAAAGTTAAATATAAAAATAGCTGAATACCTTAAGTAAGCTCTGACAGGATGAGAGTAGGTAGGTGAAGTAGAACAGTGGGCAAATCTATTTATTTAAATATTTATATATCGCTTATCAACATTGCTAAGCGATTTACAAAGCAACATTCACAAATCAATGTTAGACAAAACATCTTCATAAATCAAAAGCTAAAACAAATAAGTTAAAAATCAACAATAATCAACAAGACAAAAATAGAGTATAAAACATTGTCCAACTTTAATCTCTCTATTTCCCTAAGAAATTTAAAGCCTGCTGAAAACAATCTATAGTAAGAGCAACAGATCTTTAGGCCAGCAAAGTGAGTAAAAGAGAAAAAGGAAAACCAACATGATTTACTAAAGGCATGGCTGAAAAATTATGTGCAAAATTATTAGTATACACAAAGTGCAAAAGTTAACAAAAACAAGAATACAAGAGAGAATATCTACTAAAGCTGAAAGAGCAAGGGAAAGAAGTCAGGATGGCAAATTTGTGTATGGATGAAAAAATAGCTGAGAGAAAGCAAGTTGGCTAGACTTTTTTTTCAGGTACAGTATATCTGCCAAAGGAGGAAAACCAAGTGCTGAGTTGAAAGATTGAGAGCAGAAGAGAAAAATTGTGTAGAAGAAGATGAGGAAAAAGCAGACATGCTAAACAAATACTTTTGTTCAGTGCTGAAGGTAGTAAAAATTGCTGATGGTGTGCAAGATTGCCTGTGGGAGTGGGGTAGAGGAGAGCATTTGGATGAAACTAGCAAAACCTGAAGGTGAATAATGCCATGGGACTGGAAGGGATATATCCAAGGATATTAAGGGAGCACAGAGGTTTTTGCAGATTCCGCTGAAGGATCTGTTCAATAGATCTTTGGAAATAGGCATATCCGTGCGACTAGAGAAGGGTGGATGTTGCCCATAAAGTGGCAACAGAGAGAAGGTTAGAAATTACAGGCCAGTTGGTGTTGTCAGTTGTAGAAAAATTAATGGGGATTCTACTGAAGGAAAGGATAATGGAGTATCTGTAAGCTAGCAGATTGTAGTATCTGAAGCAGCACAATCTTACCAGGGGGAGATCATGACAAATGTGGGTGACCAGAGAATTAAAATCAAGGACATGTGCTGGCTATGGTTTGCTTTGATTTCAGTAAAGCTTTTGATACTGTCTTCCATAGGAGTCTGCTAAATAAACTGAGCAGTCTGAAGGGCAAGATGATGAACTGGATTAGAAACTGGTTGAATGATAGACAACGGAGCGTAGTGGTAAATGGAATTTACCTCAAGGAGAGAGTTGGTCCTGGAGCAGATTCTGTTTGAGTGATGATGTGACAAGACTAGACAGAATGAGAAGTGATCTAAAAGTCTGAGGAATAGTCAAATGCTTGACAGTTAAGATGTAGTGCCAAAACGTACAGTTTCATGCATTTGTGGTGCAGAAATCTGGGGGAGTTGTGAAAAGCTGATGTGCTCTGACTAGGACAGAAATGTGGGGGTGATAGTATGTGATCTTTCTATTCTAGAACCACCCAGAAGTCTGGTAATTGGGCGGGGTAAAAATTACAATAAATAAATCTCAAGGTAGCAAAACGATTCGATAAGGCAATGGCCAGAGCCAGGAGAATGCTTGGATGCATAGGGAGAGGCATAGCCAGTAGAAAAAAGATAATGCCTCCGTATAGATGGTTGGCGTGGCCTCACCTTGAATACTCTCTTCAGTTCTAGAGGCTGTATCTAAAAAAGATAAGAGGACAGAGTCTGTTCAAAGACTGACAACCAAAATGGTGCAGGGTCTGCACCAAAAGATAAATGACACAAGACTGAAAGGCTGAAATATGCATACTCTAGAGGAGAAGAGAGATGGTAGGGATATGATAGACTTTTAAATATTTGAAAGGTATTAATGTTGCACAAGAGGCAAACATTTTTCAACAGAAAGAGGGAGCTGTAGGGGGGCGCGCTGACGTCACCAGCGGGAATGGCCGCCTAGCCCGAGAGCTCCTGGCTTCCTCAATTTGCGAGCGATCAAACCCACACTTTTTACACCCGAAACCTCGAAGCCTTTCGCGCAGCCAGTCGCCCATTACCCAGAGATGGCGAATTTGAAACCGGGTTGTGATTTAAAGCGTTTTACCTACGAAACCGGGGCCGGGCGAAACGGAGTCCGTGGAGGGCGCGCCGGCGGGCCTTGGTGCCGAAACCGCGGTGGACCACCCAGCTCCAGAAGTAATCTCTGACCTGCCGTCGCGGCGGAGATGCGGGACTGGTTCATAGGACTGCGGGCGGACATGAAAACAGCACAAGGCTGACCTGATGCAGCATATGGACGAGCTACGGGAGGATTTAGCTGCTCTCGGCAACCGCGTGGATGAGCTGATGTTAAGGTGGAGGGCCATGCTGATACGATCCACAAAATGGCCGACGCGCTTCAGCTAAGTATGAGGGATCAGGCACAGCTGGCTGACAAGGTGGAGGACCTCGAGAATCGGTCCCCGCCGCAATAACCTGCGCATTCGGGGGGTGCCGGAAGGAGAAAATTACCTGAACTGTGAGTCCGTGGTGCAAAACATTTTTCACTATATTATGCAGGAAAATGTACCCGAGGGGGAGGGGCCCGCGGCCGGAGGCCCTAATTTTCGCATTGAGCGTGTGCACAGGACCTTGGGGCCCAAGAAGTCTGAAAAACCCCGGGTACATTTTGGTATGCCTCCAGACCTTTAAAGAAAAAGAGCTGTTGTATGCGCGCTCTCGCACACAGCGTGAGTGGGTCTGGGAAGGACATAAACTAAGCTTCTTCACGATCTTGCGGCCTCCACGCTACGCAAGCGTTTTGACTTTCGTCCAATTACTGGCACCCTGCGGGACCGGAACATCAGATATAAATGGACCTTTCCCTTTGGCCTTCAGTTTGAGTATCGGGACCGTTTTTCGGGTCCGTACTTTCGAAGAAGCGTCTGAGGTATTCGCAAAGAACCAGCTACCTGTTCCTTCGGTTTCCACGCCTGCCGGGCCGCAACTGTCCAATTTGCCGAAGACACCACGCTGGCAGCGCGTGGGCAACAAACGGCGGCTGGAAAGGCAGGGTCGGACACCGCCGGGAGCATGGAAGGCTCCCACTACTGGCCCTACAGGCTGAAGGGACTGATGATCTTTCCCACTAACACTTGGACTGCAGATACTGGGCGACATGTCTCTCTCTACACCTTTTTCGGGATTTGTAAGCACTGTTTTACTGCATGTGGGTTTGGTCCATTTTAGGTGGGCATTACATCTATTTAGCCGGGGAGCGACTCTTCTCGCTGGTTGCTAAGACCCCCGGTTTGTTGGAGTTATCCCAATGGGGGATAAACAGGGTTATGGAGGGGGGGGGGGGGGGGTTTCTTTCATCCATGTGCTCTGGGGGTAAAGTTTGGTTCTTTCCATATGCTGGGGTGGCCCGAGATGGAGATGGAGGTCTATTACAGCAGCGTGGTGTACATCCTTCTATAAGGTTTGTCATATGGCGTTGAAAATATGGTCCCTGAATGTAAAGGGACTTAATACCCCCATGAAGCGTCAGTACCTCTTTAGAGATCTCAGACGCCAAAGTGTAGATATTGCCCTTATTCAGGAGACACACACCAGGAAGCGTCATGAACACCTGTTGTGCTTTGCTGGGTATCCCCATGGTTATTTTGCTTCTAGTTCATCTACTTCTAAATATACGGGGGTGGGCATCCTGGTAGCTCAGTCTGTCATTTTTTAATATAAATCGCATATTGCTGACCCTGAGGGCCGTTATATATTATTGAAGCTGCAATTGGACGGCCGTATATATACTATAGTTAGTATGTATGCGCCTAACGTAGATCAGCATCTATTTTTTACAAAGATGGAGGATGTACTATCCTCGTATGCAGAGGGGTATACTAATCTGGGGTGGGGACCACAACGTAGTGCGGAACCCTAGGTTGGATTCCTCCAACCCCCGTAAGGCAGGGAGCTGGAAAGCTACCGCCTCTTTGAAGGCTATAATGCATGGATGGAGTCTTTTAGACATATGGCGGCAGAGGAACCCCACGGCCAGAACTTATACGTTCTATTCTAACCCTCATAATACCTACTCTCGCCTGGATTTTCTGTTAGTGGATAAGGGGGTTCAGAATCAGGTGCTGGACGCGGATATAGGAGCCATAACATGGTCAGACCATGCTCCGGTATGGCTTAAGATTGGCCTGCGGGACCCTGAACCGGGATGTAGATTTTGGCGACTTAGAGACGAAGTACTCCGAGACCCAGGTCATAGTGAACAAATGGCTGCTCACTTGCGGGATTACCTGTCCCTGAATAAGGGGACGGTAGGAGATGCTGGGATCTATTGGGAGGGGTCCAAGGCGGTTATGAGAGGGCATTTGATAGCACTCTCCTCAGCCTTGCGAAGCTAGAGACGCAGGCGCAATGCTCTTCTAGCTGACATCGCGTTCTTGACCGCGAGCATTCACATCGCCCGACGCGAGTTACCCTCGCCCGCCTTCGGCACAAGCGCACTGAATTACAGTTACTGGACACAGAGCAGATATCCCATGCTATGCTCAGGGCCAAGCAACGCTATTATGAGGGACACAATAAGGCGGGCAGGTTTCTAGCGAGGTTGCTTAAGCAACGTACCTACGCGACTCTTATAGCCAAGATACGGGACAAGGCGGGAACTATATTGACGGCGACTAAGGATATCCGCCGTTGTTTTACTCAGTTCTATACCACAATTATATAAGGCGGACCCTGCCATTACGCCTGCTCAAGTAGATCACTACCTTGAATTGCTTCCCTACACACCTTGAACTAAATCGCAGCAAGCGTACTTAGACTCTCCCATACAGACTATTGGATCCAGGCGGCCATTGGGGACCTTAAGGCTGGTAAATCGCCGGGGCTGGATGGTTTCTCGGGCAGTTATTATAAAAAGTTTCTTACTCAAAGAGGGTCCATTGACTGACTTCTTTAATGGCCTACAGAAGGGAGCCTCCCTGCCCCCTCACTCCAATGTGGCGGGCATTACTGTCATCCCAAAGCCTGGTCGGGATCCCGCACAGTGCGGTTCCTACCGCCCTATCTCACTGCTCAACGTAGATTTAAAAATTTTGGCGAAAGTGCTGGCCGCTAGGCTTAATACTGTACTCCCTTTACTAGTGCATAGTGACCAGGTTGGCTTTATACCCCGGGATGGCCGCTGACAACGTCCGTAAGGTGATTGATGCGATTTGGTGGGCCACCACGGCAAAAGTCCCTATGGTACTAATGGCTATCGATGCCGAAAAGGCATTCGACATGGTACACTGGGACTTTCTGTTTGCCACATTGGAAAAAATGTCTTTTGGCCCGGGGTTCTTGCGCTGGATTCAATGTCTTTATCAGGACCCGGGAGCTAGAGTTAAGGTTAATGGCCAGTATGGGGACCTCTTTCCGATTCAACGGGGAACGCGTCAGGGGTGCCCACTATCACCACTATTGTTCGCGTTATTCTTGGAGCCGCTGGCGATTAGGGTGCGTAACTACCCCCATTACTGGGATACCCATGAAGCCCAATCCTATGAAGATTTCCCTATTCGCGGACGATGTCCTTCTCACGCTTACACATCCCCTGGATTCTATTGCTGGTGTTACGGAGGAGCTGCAGGCATACAGTGCGGTGTCTGGCTTTAGGGTTAACATGGACAAAACGGAAATTCTAAATATTACCGCCTCCCCGGCGGTCATGGGCGAGTTGGCACGCTTAAACCCCTTTAGGGTATCCCAAAAGGTGTTAAAATATTTAGGGGTCCACCTCGGAGCGCATCCTTCTGAATTATTTGGCCTTAACTACACGCCGCTGTTGCGACGGATTAGACAGGATCTCCATCTCTGGGACAGGGGGCAATATTCATGGTTGGGGAGGGTGGCCATTATTAAAATGAATGTTATTCCTCGTTTTTTGTATTTTTTCCAAACCATCCCCATATTTATTTCCACTGCAATACTCCGCTCCTGGCAGAAAATACTTTTCGATTTTATCTGGCGTAAGCGCCCTCCCCGGGTGTCGAGACGACTGCTGTTTCAGCCTCGAGACCGTGGGGGACTTGGAGTTCCGAATTTACTTTGGCTATATGTTGCTGCCCAACTGAAGGCGATTCCCGATGTACATAGTTGTCGATCTCCTAAACAGTGGGCCGCCTTCGAGGAGCAGGTTCTAGGGGGTATTCCATTGACTGCTCTTATTTGGCAGCCGCGCTCCACCTGGCTTCCGATGGGTCTGAAAACGGGGGCTCTGGACACTATGCTACGCCTCTGGGATTGTTGGAAGATGAAACTGGCGGGTGATCGTTATTATTACCATACTACTGGACTCTATAAACATTTACAATTTCCCGCTGGACGCCAGCATGGGGTGTTTCACACTTGGCGGAAGAAAGGGATAACTCGCATCGAACATGTACTTCAGGGGGGGACCCTGATGACTTGGCCAGAACTGCAGACTCTTTATCGGTTACCTTCTTCCGATTTCCTAGCGGGCAATCAACTGCTTCACTTCCTACGCACCCCCAGAATGATGGATTCCATACGCAGGGGCAAGTCACAGTTTGAACAACTATGTACTGCAGTTGATAAAACTACTGGGATGATTTCTAAGCTCTATGCTCTCCTGGCGGAGCCTGATGGGACGCCCTTTCCTCATGTGGGCCACTGGGAGCGAGACTTGGGCCTGACATTGACCCTAAAAGACTGGTATAATATATATAGGCAGGCCCGCCAGTGCTCTGTCTCCGCCCTCTATCAAGAAAATTGTTATAAAATGATTACTCGCTGGTACCTTACCCCTCAACTTCTGCACCGGCGATACCCCTCAATGGACGCTCAATGTTGGCGGGGATGTGGCTATACGGGGACTTTCTTTCACATTTGGTGGCAATGCCCAAAGGTACGGGACTTGTGGATAGCAGTGGCTAACTGGTTGGAGACACTCCTCGGAGCCTCTGGATTTTACAAAGCTAGTTTTATGCTCCTTCATCACCCACCTTTGACCCTCCGAAAGAAACACACACATTTTTGCCATCAAGTTTTTATTATAACCAGGTTGACAATCGCACAAGCATGGAAATCAGCGGATGTACCTTCGCTGCAAATCATACAACATAAAGTTCATCTCTCTTGTCAGTTGGCGGCGGTTATGGCGGCTCTACATGCGGACGTCTCCAAATTTCAAGCCGCTTGGTCTCCCTACCTTCAATGGGAGAAGCAACAAATAAGGTCTTAAGTTGGGTTGAACCTTGAGTTTACCAAGTACGCATTGATGTATATCACTTATGTTCTTTTCTTTTGCCTGCTGATTTTACCTCCTTTTTCTTTTCTTTGACCTTGTATCTGGCTTTGGGCTACTGTCCCCTTTTCTTGCGAGCACATGGATGTAGGGTGGGTGGGGAGGGGTTATTTGGGGGGGGGGGGTTTACGGCACAGATAATGATGCTCTTGAGTTTGCAGTTTTGTATTGTTGTGTTGTTTCATCTTTTGTAGTTTTTTGAAACTTTAATAAAATTATCAGTAACAGAAAGAGGGAGCTGTAGAACTAGGGGTCATGATGTGAAACTGAGAGGAAAGACTCAGAAACAACATCAAGTAATTGCACAGGGTGGCCCCCCTAGTGGGGCGACATGAGGAACAGGGAGAGGCCCATGTTGCAGCCAGTGGACCCGATCCCAGCAGCAGCAGAAAAAGCAGGAGGCAGATTCATACCGAGGGGGGTGGGGGGTGGGGGGCCATTTTACTTCTATGCTGGGTGCTGGCTGCACACAGCAGGAAGATCGGTGGGGCTGGGATGGAACTCATCCCGTTGTGGCCTGAAGAAAAAGTCATGTCTAGGAGCCCCTCCTCTTTCCTGCCTGCGCGGCCTCAGAAGAAAAATATTGCCAGAGCCACGCAGGCAGAAATGGGGGAGGAGTATTGGCCACGTGCAGAAGAGTATAGTTTGTAGCAGGACTGCCTCTGATCCCACCTCATGGCGGCTCAAGAAGAGGAGGCCCGGTAGCATGCCCGCTGCGGATTCCATCTCAGTGGCCCAAGAAGATCAGAGCCTCCGCGGAACCCATCCCACGGTAACCCGCAAAGAGGAGGCACAGAGGTGAGAGAGGCTGAGGCCCTGTAGAGGTATGTATGAGAGTGAGTTGAGAGACTGTGTGTGGGAATGAGAGACAGCATGTGAAAGCGTGTGTGTGTGTGAGAGAGAGACCACGAGTGAGAGCCTGTGTGTGTGAGACAGCATGTGAAAGAGAGACAGTGTGTATTTATGTATGAGAGAGCATTTGAGAGAGAACTGTGTGTGAGAGACAGCATGTGAGTGTGAGGGCCTGTGCCTGTCTGTGTGTATGTGAGAAAGACATAACATGTGAGAATGAGAGCTTGAGTGTGTGTTTGAGGGAAGAAGAAATGATAGGTGGATCGAGAAGAAACAGAAAAAAAGAGACCCTGTAAAAGGAGATTGCCAAAAGACCAAGAAAGTTGAAGCGTGGAAAAATAAAATCTGACCAACAGATTAGAAACCTAAGATCAGACAGCAAAGGTAAATAAATAAATCATTTTTTAATTTTTAGTGATTGGCATGTGTTATCTTTGGATATGTGCAGGAGTAGCAGTTTCTCTATGCTGATCTGGCAATGTATGAGATCAGCATGGAGAGAACTTGAAGCCCATACATTTTTTTACTACTACGGGGCCTGCACAGAGGAGGCAGCAGAACAGGCTTCAGTGCCAGTATCAGTGATCGGCACTTTCCCAATAGCCATGCGGCAGCAGTGACAGCGACAGCAGAAGAATGAGAGCGGCTCCGAGGTTGCTGGCCAAAGAACGGGGGGGGGGGGGGGGGGGGTCTGCCTTCAATGTGTGCATGTATATGAATGGGAGCTGGCTGTGTATGTAAATGTGTGCTGCAGGTGGATTACAACCTGCCAGCCAATGAAATGAAGATGAGGGCCTGAAGCTGCTGGCAGTTCCCAACCAAAGAAAAGCTGGCAAACACCCTGTGGGTTGTCTGAGGAGCAATGTGTGTATGATAGTGTGTGTGTGTTGTGCATAAATAAGGAAGAGAGGAGAACGTTTGTGCATCCTCTTCTTACTAATCCATAAAAATTCTCTGGGTGACTATAAATCAAAGTACCCAGTTATGGAGAGCATGAATTTTTTAAACTCCTTTTCATTTTTTATTTTTCAGGTGTTATTTACTTTGCTGTTTTGAAATATTTTATTGGTGTTTGGGACATTAAAAAACTTGTATATGTTTTTAATTTTTGATCTTTTATTCAACAGCTTTTTCTGAAATATTAGTATGTTTTTAATATTATGATTGTGTATTTATTTTATTTCTTGATTTTATTGTTTGATGTTTGAGGAATGGTGATGGTTCTGTTTTTTTTTTCATTGTTACACTGCTAGAGAGTCTGGCTTCTTGCGGTTTCCAGTTCAGTTTTTGTCTGCGCATTTGTATTTCTACTTTATGGTTGCTCTATTCTATTCTGTATTTAGTGAGTGTAGGATTATGTTCTGCATGTGTGACTGAGGTGAGGCATTTTCCTAATAGGAAGTGTATTAGTGTTTTAGGGGTTTCGGAGGGTCAAGTCCACACCCAACATGCATCACAATAGCCTAATACCATATTTATTTTATTTATTTATAAGGTTTTATACACCTACATTCGTGTGGAACATCATGCTGGTTTACAATTAACAGTAAAGTTGGCGAAATTACATTGAACAGGGAAGCTTGCTGGGCAGACTGGATGGACCATTGGTCCTTTTCTGCCGTCATTTCTATGATCCTATATTTAATAAAGGGCAGTTTTCAGGAAGTGAAGGAGACAGTTTTTAGTGGGATTCATCTAACAAGTGTGATAACTATGATCTCATGTTAGCATCAACAAAACCTCCTACACAGTCTAGCATTGCCTTGGTAATGTTGTCAGTACTTCAGATTTGCATGCATTTCAATGCGTGGTTGTTTTTTTCACTCATCCACACACTGTACTCTCTACCTTTCAGGACCCAAAATGCTTTACTGGGGGACAAAGTATATAAATATATGAAAACCAAAACTGAAATCCAACAATTGGAGAAGTCTCCACTCCCCTGTGTCATTTTTTGATGGAAGCAGTAATTACAGCATAAATCTGTTGGGATAAATCTCGACCAACTTTGCACACCTAGATTTGTCAATATTAGACCATTTATCTTCACAAAACTATCCAAGCTCCTTGGGGAGCATTGTTGGACAGTAATCTTTAAGGCGTGCCACAGAATTCAAATGGACTGAGGTCTGGGCTACTCCAGGACATTCAGACATTGGCAGGCTAGCATCATTGGCTGGGATATTTATTGACACCCTTTGCTGCTGCATATATCTGGCTGTGTTAAAATTAGCCAGATAAGTTTATGACTGCTCTTCGACAGTCGTTATTCAGCTATGTTAGCAAGATAATGCTGCAAATTGACATTTATCCGGCTAACTATGGCTCTACCGAATGACGGTATATAAAACCCATCAAATAAATAAATAAATAAGATGTGATTACAGTTTTCCTATTTGTTATTTTTCTTCTAAGAACCTCCCGTAATGTGGACTAGATATTACTGTTTTGAATGTATATGGCAAAGTAATTGTCTAATGTGTTGTTGTTTTCTCAAAACAGAATATTTTCTTGTGTTTTTTTTTTTTACAATGTAAAAATTGTTTAAAAAACCTAATAAATATAAATTTAAAAATAAATAAATAAATAACTTAGTTGGATAGCAGACTTGACTCTGGAATGCCTCCACCCTGCCCCCCCCATGTTAGCCGAAAAACTTTATAGCTGGATAAACCATTTTTCAGCTATCTTGGGGCTGATCAGTGTGTTAGGATTTTAAAATCCCACCATTTGTCCAGCTAAGTCCAAACCTAGCCAGAAAAATGGCACTGAATATCAATCTCTTAGCTTTTTGGTTGTATGTTTTGGGTCACTGTTATGATGAAAGGTGAATTTCCATCCTGGTTCCATCCAGGACTTTTCAACATACATTGTCCCTTGTATTCTAACAAGTGCACTAGTGCCTGTCGATAAACATCCCTGTAGCATGATGCTGCCACCACCATGCCTCACAGTAGGGATGGTATTGTCTGGGTAATGTGCTGTGATAGGTTTGAGCCAAACATAATGCTTTGCATTCAGACCAAAAATTTCTCTTTAGTTTCATCAGACCACAAAACATTTTGTTTGATGACTGCAATATCTCTCAAATGTTCCTTTGTGTGCTTCAAAAGGGATTCAAGGTGGTTTTCATAAGTAACGGCTTCCTCCTCCTTATCCTATCATAAAAGCCTGATCTGTGGAATGCTTGGGGTATTGTCACATGCACACTTTAGTCATGGAAGCCTGTGGCTCTTTCAAAGTTGTTGTTGGCCTCTTGGTTCCCTCCCTGATCAATCTCCTCACTCAGTCTTCTAGTTTGGAGGGATAACCTGATCTAGGCGGGGTCTTGGTGGGGCCATACACCACCTAACTAATCACCTTGACCGTGCTCTAAGGTATATTAAAGGACTTTGTAATTCTTTAATATCCATCCCCAGAATTATTTTGATAGTTCCTTCGTGCTCATGGTTGAATCTTTACTTTGAAATGTGCTACACAGCAGAGAGAACCAACATGATCTGCTGAATTTATTCTGTCATGTGAATCAATACAATTTAACATAGGTCTAATTCACTTGGTATGTGCTTTTGAAGAATATTGGTTACACCAGAGCTTTAAGTATTTACGCTTGCCATATAAGTACAAAGGGGTGGACACTTATCTAACCATGCTATTCCATGTTTTTATTTCTACTTAATTTTTAAGGAACTCTGGAATATATTTTTCACTAGGCAGTTGTGGAATAGAATGTGTGAACACATGAAACAAACAGTTTAATGCATTTTACTTCCAAGCAACAAAATGCACACATTTTGGAAGAGGGTATACAGGGCTGTCCTTAGAGGGTATGAATAGGTGCCATCATCCAGGGCTTTGGGTCTCTGTGATAGCGCCATCCCCATAACTATAATTTACTGTGCTTGAGGGAGGAGCCAATCACATCAACATTCCAGGGCCCTACTATGGTTGATTTGCCCTGGGCTTCATACTACCTGAGCTCAGCCCTGGGGTGCAGACTTTTTATAGCCACTGTGTATAGTTAGGCAGGATATTAAACTAATGGAAAATATAGTATAGTTGTAAATGTAATGGTTTATTCTATAGTATTTTTTCTTTTTCTGTTTATACCATGGAAATGCATTTTTCTTAAATTGCCCCATCTGCAATAACTTTTTCAGTTGTGTGAGAACATGAATAGCATATTTAAGAGTTTATGCTATGTTTGTGCTTATACCAAGGAAAAGTAAATTTATGCTGAGGGTAAGTGGCTGTAATTTCATTGAGCCGCATTGATTAATGGTTGCTTACATACAGTGTACATATAGGAAAATAGGGTTCCGGCGGAATAAATTTTGATGATGCTAACATTTTCAGGCTAATTTAAAACAAACGTGTGTGCATTCATACACAAGCATATCGGCGCACAAGCAGATATAACGCTGGAATTTTAAATCATGTGCATGCATTTTAAAGTAAACCTACCGCGTGCAAATATTCTACTAATTTTAAGAGGTTCCTCGTGTAAGCCTAGAGCATGTAACTTCCATAGGACTTTGCTGGCTTTTATGCACACATGTAAGTGGATTTTAAAACATGTTCGCGTGGGGGAACATTCTAGTTTTTCCAATTAGTCTACCGGTTTTGCCCAGTCAATATCGGTTTTCGAGACCCCTCTGGTTCTTCATCCTGAATGCCCCCAGTTGACCCAGGCCCCTCACCTTGTCGTGTAGGTCTTAAAATGTGAAATCTACAGACTTGCCGCTTGTCAGGAGCAGTAGTAAATTTACGCGGCTAACAAGCCGACACGCTCTGCAGTCTCCGGTTTTAAAATAGCTACATGCCCTGCCCTGGAATGCCCATGCCACACCCCATTTCCGCCCCCTTATTTTTTGCTCACCTGTATATACATGCATAAATCATGTTTTTTGTTTTGTTTTTTTTTTAAATCCATGTTGCTCACACGTGGCCCACATACGCGCGCACATATGGACATTTTTGTGCGAGCTACGGTTTTATAATCGACCCCTTTGAAAAAATAAATTCAGTTTTCACATCTGTGAAAACAGAAATAATTTGCATCCATATGCACCTTTTACCCAAATGGGGTTGGAGTGTGCTGTACGGTTATAATACTTCAACAGCAGTGACAGCGCCATTTCTGGCGGCAAGCTTGTCTGTCAAATGTGGTTTAGATTTTTCCCAGAGGCAAGAAGGGAGAAACCAAAAATAAGGTTTTTGTTCATGTTATGTATTTGCAGTTGTGAAAGCTGAGGCATGTGAATGCAGTAAGATAGTGGATGTCTGAAGGTCAGCCAGAGAATCAGTAGACGTGCAGGATTTAATTTCACCAGCCTGTAGGCTTCTCCAGGTGATCTTGCTGAGATTAGGATGGTCTAGCCTGGGCTTTTATTTTGTCTTTCTTTTTTCTCAAGAGCTAGCCTGGTTTTGAATGAAAATTCAGTTTTTATTTCTGCTGACTTGTCTAACTTGCTTGAAATCTTTTGTGAGCTGACTTGGACTTAATATGAGCTGGTATTTTTTGTTGTTGTTGTTGTTAAATACATCTTTATTTAAAAAATAAACATTTCCTGGAGGCTTGAAACAATGTGGTACAAATGTAAATATGTAATGAGTTCTCCCCCCACTTTTTATTTATGAATTAGAAAGAGCAGAATAATCTGAGAGCTTTGGTAAAAATCCTACTGAGTCCATGAAAATTTAAAAAAACAAACAAACAAATATCTCCGTAACATTTTTGAAAGGGCTTTGTTTACACATTCAGTGTGAAATCTAGTTGTCTTTGCCAACAGTTGGGTTGGAGCTTATTTTGTTGAAGGTGGATTTCACTACATCCACGGAGCTGACCAACCTTAAAATTCTATTTAGTGAATTGGGGGGGGGGGGGGGGTGGTCTATAGGCCTGCTAGATTTTTTTAAATATTGGGAAGAGGGGCTTGGAAGAAAAAAACTTCAGAGAGTGGAATACAGGGGCACAGCGATGAGCTGTGCAGGGAGAAAAGAATGAGGGGTCAGGAGAGAAGGCTGCACGGAAGAGGCTGTGGAAGGGCAGGAAGAGGGCATTAGAGGAGGGATGGCTGTTTAGGGAGGGAGGGGAGTGATTGGAGAAAGGTGGATGGGAGAAGTGGAAAAAAGGCTGTGCTTGGAGGATTGGAGGCAGAGAGAAAGCTGTGGAGGGATGGGTTAGATGTGGTAAGGGAGAAAAGGCTTTGGAGGGGGGTAAGGTAGGGGAGATAAGGTTGCACAGAAGGAGGAGGAGGGAAGACTATAGATAGAAAAGGAATGATGTTGGGGGTGATCAAGAGAGCAAGGGTAAGAAGGCTGGGGAATGAAAGGGAAGACCAAATAGAATTGTTGAAGCAGGGGAGAGAAAAAAGGCGGCTATGCTTGAGGAAAGAGATGTTAGAGAATAACTCAGGAATTCAAAGAGAAAAGAATGAATGAAAAGACAAATACTGCTAGAAGAGGAGCAGAAGAAAAAGCAAAATGTCAGATATAGAAATAGAAATCTTTTTCTTTCCTTTAATGTTGAAACTCAGATTTGACACACAATTCTTGTGTAGCAAGGACGGCAATGCAAAACGTTCGCCATGTAATATTGTGAGACTGTGTAACAGACCCTGTAGTCTTTACCAGTAAGCCCTGGAAGCTTCCTAGTTCAGCCGGTGCAGGTTAGGTTAGAGAGGAGGGGGAGCCTACCTTTCTGTACAGCCCCTCTCTTTGAGGGTGCTGGAAGGGCTGTCCCCCCGGAAAGCTTTTATAAGCAGCTCTCTCCCTCATGGTTTGCTGGTAGAGTTAGGTGGCAGGAAGGAGTGTTATTTGTATTGTCTTGTTAGGCCTATTGGGAGGAGTCAGACAAATCCTGCCTGGGAAATCCTCAGCCAGGTTGGGAGGTGGCTCTTCCAGTCCACTAACTGGAGCCTTGAGGGACTCTTGGGTGTTGCCTGGAGGCAGGGCACGGGGAACCCTATTCTTGTGTGGCCATGATAAGGAAGATCTGCTCTTCTGTAACCTGTTCAGGGGACCAGAGGAATGGTGGTGACCCGATTCATTGGTATTCTGGTGTTAAATTCAATTGAAGGGAAAAGGACTTCAGTTTGAGATCCAGGAAGATTTTTGTCTGTTCCTTCCTTCCTGCATTGGAGCTGCCAGTTCCAAGAGGATCCCTCCTATCTGGGATCCAGAGAGATTGAGAGACTGGGGAATAATTGAAGATTGCCTACCCGTGAGTAAAAGAACAAAATGGAGACCTGTGAGGACACCCATCAGAAGTCTTGGGGGGAGGAGGAAATGTGACTCTCTGTGCACAGGTCTGTGTTTACCATTGTGCCTGATTGGAAGGGGTTTTCCAGCCCAGCTAAAGAACACTCTGCCCAGCTGGGAACTCCGCTTAGCCAGGCCCTGCAGGTTGGATGTTTCCCTGGCCCTGGTAAGGAGATTCATGTACAGATGTAGAAGACTGTAAGAGAAAGAAATACGTGTGTGGGGCAGAGGATTTTGCTGCTGTTGCTGTTCTACAACCTGATTGCTCAACAGTAAAGATTTTAATTTTGGATGCTAACTCGGTGAATCCAGCATGTTCTTTGGGCTCAAAGTGCACGAGCGCCCAGTGAAGGGGCAACGAGAGATCTGCATCCAAGTCACCCTTAGCACTCTGGGTCCTGTAAGAGCAAATCTTTCCTCTCCTAGAAAAAGCATCCAGACCCTGGGGGATAGAGACCATGAGCGAGCTAGCCTGAGGTTCCTGCCCCAAAGAGTAATAAATACTTTCATGGCCCCATCGGAGTTTAGTCTGCCTCCTGGGATGGGATTACAAATGTATGCATATGTATAATTTTAGAATATTACAAGAAGCTTTTTATACAGTGTCCACTATACCATAGATATGTATCAAAAGCCCTGTACTTCAAGAGCACACCAAGCTGTGCTACCACCTCAAGAGGCTCTCGTTTTCTCAATCACAGATTTGCAACCATTTCTTTTTCCTTTTTTTTACAAAGCAGAGTCAGTTTAGTTAGCTAGAACAGCGTAAGGTGGGAGGCAGGAGCCTCATTCAGGGTCCAATATAAAGACAGCTTAATTATTTCAAGAGGTTTGCAAAATAGCAAATGGTTTACGGGCAGAAAGAACTCTGCATTTGTGTCAAATTTCAGATTTCAAAAACACCCTCTTTAAAAGCTTATTAGACTGGAATGGAATGTTTATGTGGGTAGATTGCTTCTATGTGCATAAAATGGATTTTCAAAGGCAGGGGCAGCAGAATATCTTTTCCCCCCAATTCTTCCCCAATGTTTACAATTAGTTATTCCTCCTTACATACATTCTTCACGTAAAACCTATAAAGCAGTTGTCTTCATGGCAAGGCCTGAAAACCAGTTGCAGCCTCCTGATTCTCTTTCCTACCTTCTCCAGAGGCTTGTAACCAGTGCTTCTTCCGGAGCAGCTCTTCTGGTTTCTTCTAGCACTGCCTGATTCTCAGCTTAGCTTGAGCCAAGTGGCGCTCGTACTCCTGCGTCTTCTTACAAAGCTGTGAAAACAGTCCAGAAGTTCGGGCATTGAATAGTTCAAGCTCCCTCAAAGCTGTGCAGTGCTGGAAGAAAACAGAGCAGCTGGCAGAGGAGGTGGGAGGAGCATGGGGCGGAGGGCTAACAAAACGGGGGAGGGGATGGGGTGGAAATAGGGCGGTGGAAGCTGTGATTGGTGGGATAGGCATGCGGGGCTTCAGATGGGCTAGGATGGGGGTGTATTGAAGTGGTTGGTGTGTGGGGGAGAAGATGTTGGGAGGGAGACAGTGTGGGAGGGAGGTATGCTGGGGGAAAAGGAGAGAGTAGGGGAAGATGGGCTGGGGAACAGAGTTTGGGGGCTGGAAAGAGAGGAGAGAAGCTGAGGGAGGCCGGTAGGAGGCAATAAAATACAGGATAGACTATAAAACACTATCCATATTACACCAAAT
This sequence comes from Rhinatrema bivittatum, assembly GCF_901001135.1. Classification (NCBI taxonomy): domain Eukaryota; kingdom Metazoa; phylum Chordata; class Amphibia; order Gymnophiona; family Rhinatrematidae; genus Rhinatrema; species Rhinatrema bivittatum. The sequence continues at coordinate 318,898,154 of NC_042615.1, read as the reverse complement.
AATATATGAAAAACAAACAAATTGGCTAAGTGCATCCATAAAACTCCACTCACCAAACCGAAATCTCCGTTCAGCTAACAAAGGTCTATAAAAAATTCCACCTGCTCGTCACACACGTACCTCAACTCGGAAGGGAGCCATATCCCTAGGAAGCCCCGAACTATGGAAGGTCTCTCCCAATCGAACTGAGAACACAACAAAATTTAAAAACATTCAAAAAAGAACTAAAAACTTGGATGTTCACCAAAGCCTACCAAAACACCCTATGACTCTAGGCCACAACTTCCCTCCCTATCGGCCCATATAATAAACATACAGATCCAATCCAAAACACGTAATTTAACCTGTACAATTTACAACCAAACTATGTTTATAACGAATAAGATAACTATGTTAACAAGCGTATGAATTTTGAACACTCTGTTAAACATCGAAACTTTGTAAAACCGTTGTGATGGCAAAAACCGAGTGACGGTATATAAAACTCGATCAATAAAATAAACAAAATATTACTTTTTACATATTTACGCCTGTATTGTTGATTTATAAATTGTATTGTGCATCGCCTCGAATTTTATGAAAGAAATGCAGTTTATCAAATTAATTAAATTAACTAACTAAGGAGTGGGCAGGAAGACAGGCCTGCTCCCCCCCCCCCCCCCCAGCCCCAATATAATATGGTGCTATATTGAGCCTGCTGAGCTTTCCTTGTTTTACTTGGGGGTAGGAGCAGGAGAGAGAAAGAGGAAGGGGGTGGAAGGAGGAGGAGGAGGGACGCTGAAGTGAGACGAGGGGGAGAGAGGAAAGGCCCTGCCTCGACAAGAAAAATAGTGACCAGTCCCAACATACATAAATGACCAGGCTTCTCTTCTCAACACCATCCTCTTTCTTCAGCCTCCAGCATCCCACCCGCTTCTCCCCTTCTCTTTTCCTCCTTCCCCACCACCTCTGCTCTTGCCCTGCCCATTATCTCTCCCCGCCCCACCCATTATCTCTTTTCAGCTTCCACATTTTTCTCCCACCCCTGCTCTTTCCCCTGTTCCCCCCCCTCTTCCCTTGTTCTCTTTTCTCTACTCCCACCTTTTCCCCCCTCTTGCTCTCTCTTCCTCATGCACCCACATCTTTCTCTTGCTCTCCTCCAACCTCCACTTGGTGCTCCCAGCTCTCTCCGTCCTCCCCATCCTCTGTCTGCCATCAGTTCACCTCTTAGAAGCACTGCTGGGGACAACGGCAGCAGTCCTGGAGGCAATGCAGGTCCAGGCAGGAGGACAGTGACCCTGTCTGGGGCCCGGAGTGGTGGTAGCAACTTGAGGAGGGCAGGTCCCCATGACGGCAGCAGCAGTGGCAACACAAGGCTGGCCTGGTGTCAGCAGCGGTAAGTGGTGGCTGCGAAGGAGGGCTGCGGCACCAGAAGGGCAGGTCCGCAGAGGCAGCAAGGGACCGGAGAGCAAACAGGTCTGACGTGGTTGGGCAATATCGGTACGGGAAGGCAGGTGTTGAGGCAACCCAGATTAATGCAGCAGCTGGTCCGGTGGTAAAGAGGGTCTACATGTGCTTGTGATCCTTTTTAAGCTCATTTATGGCAGAATTTATGTTTTAAAGACGTACCTTTCACCACAAGCAAGCTACATAGAGCACTTGTATATTCTCTGTTACTGAGGGATTTGTGAGAGAGAGGCAGAGGAGTCCTTGTGTCCTGAGCCCAATGAAGGCTTTTTGGCTTGCCCTGGCTGCCCAAATTTTGGTGGGGCCACGGCCCTGCAGCACACCCCGTTCTGACACCTGGGTTCAAAGTCCAAATCTACCCACATTGTTCCAAAGAGAGGGGAGTTGGGTGTCTATAATTCTGAACTATATTGGATTAAAAAAAAGTGCAAGAAATGTTATAGATTTATCTATAGTGAGAGAGAAATGTGGCCCCTACTTGACTACTAGTGTGAGATTTAGGTCTTAAAATGTGGAATCTTCCAGCAGTGAAAGGTTCACCAAGGGTTCAGAGGTGTTATGGAGGGTTTTTTTCCTATCTGTTAACATGGGGAATTTTCTGGTATAGGAAGTTGAGAAAACGTTCATGGGTGTGTGTGTGTCTTGGCTGGATTGACAAGGTGGTTTTTACCCCAAAGGAGATGGAACAATTTGGGGTATAAAACTGGCTCCCATGAGGCACAAGGGGGGGAGTTTGAAGGAGTTCTGGTAGAGTTTGGTTTTGTCTGATCTGGTAGAGATCTGTGCAGTGTGAAGAACTGCCAACAAGGAGGAGAAGTTGTTCTTGCTTGATTTGCAATCTCTGGAATATTCCTTGGAAAGAAAAAGGAGTCCTCTTCTCTACATTTGTCTGGAATTTAGTCCTGGAAATCTGCCAATGGGAGGGAATGGAAGGATTTTCACAGATCCATCTGTTGAAGTGTGAATACTGTATTGAAGATGAAGAGGGACTTTGTAACTTGTTACTACGGGAGGGGGAATTGAATAGAGGGCTAACCTTGGGAGAGATTTTTACAAAATCTGAATTTTAAAGATATAACTTGGTGGAGAGGAGAATTTCTGTACTCTTTCTGATATGGACTTATTCTACTGAATTTTGCTGTGGACTTGTTTTGTATTGCTGATTATTTTACAAGTAAACTGTTTTTTTTTCCTTGTTATTGTTTGGAGCACCAACCTTGTAAGGTCTGCATTATTTATTTATTTATTTGCTTTTTAAGGTAGCCTCTCCCCGGGTTGACTTTGCGGAAGAGCTTGCTCTTGCTCTATTTCCATGGAACCAACAGAGAGTTTATTCCCCCACCAATGCTCTCCAGGGCTGGGAAGGCGAGGGGAGGGGGGGGGGGTTTACATATATATCTACAAGCCGTTAAGCCCGTAACAACGGGCTACATTAAAAATTTTTTTTTGGTCCATTTCCTTTCCACTCCCTCCCCCCACCTCTCTCTCTCTCTCACCTCCCCCCACCCCCCTCTCTCTTCCCTCCCCCCACCTCTCTCTCTCCTCCCTCCCTCCCCTCCTCCCCTCTCCCCCCCCCTCCCTCCCCCTCCCCTCCCTCACTCTCTCCCCCTCCCTCCCACTCTCTCCCCTCCCCTCCCCCACCTCACTCTCTCCCCCTCCCCTCCCCTCCCACCTCAGCTCACTCTCCTCCCAGCTCATCCACAACCGGCAGACAGGGGGTGTCCCTCCCGTGCGCGCGCCGCCGCCGTTACTGCTCCTCCCTGCCTCTCGCACGCTGCCGCCGCTACTGCTCCTCCCTGCCTCTCTCTCTCGTACACGCGCGCGTCGCCGCCACTATTGCTCCTCCCTGCCTCTCGCGCGCGAGCGTCGCCGCCGCGGCAACTGCTCGTCGTCGCCGCCTCCACCGCCGCCGGTCCTGCTCGCTGCCGCTGCCGGTCCTGCTCCTAAGGAGCAGGCGCCATTTTTTTTCCTGACACGCTGAGCTCTGGCCGATGTGCGCGCATGCGCAGTAGAGCGCTCTCTACTGCGCATTTGCGGCACGTCGGTCAAGCTTCGTTTATTAGTATAGATAATTTGTGTGGGTTAATTGTACCTGCTTAGTTTGCCTGCTGAGCTGATTTTTTTTTTAGAAATGTGGGAGACTGTTTTAGAAATAGGGCAAAACAAGTTCCATAAATATTGGAAAAAGTAGTGAACTTGTCCTGTTAGTCCACATAGATCTGTAAAATAAAAATCAAACAATTTGCAAGTGATAGCCCAATAAAATGTTAATGTATGGTCCACATATACTAAGCATTTTTCCATCAACACGTAATGAGAGAAACCCCCTCATATAGCTGCCCATTAATACATTTGTGAACATACTACAAATCATTTGGCCTGCACAGTTTTGAAACAGCATATATGTTACCATTAGGAGTCGCCTAGTGGTTAGAGCAAGGCTATGAACTAGGTATGTGCAGGAAGAGTTTTCCTTTTCAGGAGGTTTTTTTTCATGAATTTCGGTTTGTGGATTGTATGATTCGTTTTCATTCAGGAAAAAAAAAAAAGCAAATCAAACCAAACCCCCCCCCCCCCCCAAAAAAAAATCCCAAACCCCAAAATGGCCAAAAATGAGGTCTCCTGGGGACTCCCACCTGCAAAAATGCTGGGGCCAGGATCCTTCCCAGACCCCACTTACTCGGTTTGGTGAGGATCTGCCGGCACTGGACTAGGCCCAGGCCGAAGCCTCGGCCTTGCGTAGGCTGAGGACACGGTAGCTCACCGCCACCTTGGCCTACTCAGGTCTGAGGCTTTGGTCTGACCCAGAGGGCCAGGTCCCCGGGGCCTGGGTCCGGACCCTGGCCTGATGCTGCAAACCGACTCGGAGACCAGGTCTCTATCCCTGGACCTCGGCCCAGGGTCAGGCCCAGACCTAGGCTTCAATGTCTAGGATTGGGAGCTCCCCCGTCGGACATCTTCTTTTTCGGCTCTTCACTGCCAATTGACGGCATCCGCTGGGGCCACGCCGGAGTGAATTAACTCCAGCATATTCACCCCCGCAAAGGGCACCATTTTGATGTATGGCAAAATGCCGTCATTTGGCAGTGAAGAGCCGAAAAAAGAAGACATCAAATGGGGGAGCTCCCAGACCTGGACACCGAGGCCTGAGCCTGATCCTAGGCTGAGGCTGAGATGTTGGGACCTGGTGTCCCGGTCAGGTTGCAGCGTCCGGGCTGAGGCCCTGGAGTTGGGACCTGGCCCCCGGGTTGGGTTGTGGCTTTGGAACTGGATCTGGGCTGAGTCCTTGGCATTGAGCCTGGGTCTGGGCCAAGGTTCCGCTTTGGGACCCAGATCTCGGGACCCAGCCTTCGACAAAACCCATTGAATCAGGTAAATTCTTAATCTATTTTTTTTTTTTAAATTTTCAGGGGCTTTGACTGAGACCCCGGCATCATGGTCAGGCCTAGGCCGTGGTCCCTACTTTGGGTGTCGGCATGACACACACACCTCAGTCTAGGCTCGAAGCTGGGGCCTTGCTTCGGGCCACAGCCTAGAACTCGGCCCAATGCATTTTTTTTTTAAAACAAAACAAACAAATAAGGTTCGTTTCATTCGGGGGGCTCCCAATTTGGTTTGGGGCCCCCCGAATGAAACAAATTAGTCTTGTTGTATTTTGCGGTTTTGTTTTAAATGAATGCACATCACTACCTTGAACCATGGAAGCCAGCATTCAAATCCCGTTGCTGCTGCTTGTGACCTTGAGCCTGTCACGTCACCCTCTATTGTCTTAGGTACAAAACATAGAACCTGATTCATTAAAGGTTTTTCCCCATACACACAAGATGGGAGAAAAGCCTTACTAAATCTGGCCCTTAGATTGTAAGCCGTCTGGGGACAGAGAGATACTGTACCTACAGTACTTGAATATAATTTGCTTGAAAGGAATATAAATCAGATAAATAGACAAAATTTGGTGCTAGGAGAAGCTTGTGCAAACTGGGGTAGATTTTCAAAGGGTTGCACGCATAAGATACGCGCGCAACCCCGAAAACCTAACGCTGCCTCCCCCTGCACGCGCCGAGCCTATCTTGCATAGGCTCGGCGGCGCACGCAAGCCCCGGGATGCGCGTAAGTCCCGGGGCTTGAAAAAAATGGGTGTTCCGGGGGCGGGGCCTTACGCAGGGCGCTGGCCCGGGAGCATTCCGGCGGTGGGACTGAGGCCTCCGGAACAGCTACCGGGCTGGGGGATGGAGAACCGGCGCGCGCAAGTTATACCTGCCCGGAGGCAGGCATAACTTCTTCAATAAAGGTCGGGGGGGGGGGGGGGGGTTAGATAGTGCAAGGGAAGGGCGCGCCCACGTTATAAAATCGGGCATAGATTTGTTCGCGCCGGGTTGCGCGCATGTTATAAATTCTGGCCGACTGTATATTTTGAATGGTACACCAATAGTGCTAACTCTTACAAACATTTAGTTCTTACAGCATTCATATGTCAAGTGAGTATCCAATTTGCAGCTACCTTTGTGCCAGCTCGGTGAGTTGGCTTTGTGGGAAGCTTGCTGGATGGACCATTTGGTCTGCCCTCGTTACTATGTTAAGACCTGAGAACTGACATCAAGTCAAGAGCAGTCTTGGGGGTGGGGGCACTTTTACAATCCAAGAAGTCATGGTTTCTGACTGCAATCCAGATGCCAAATCGCTCAGCAAGCCATTGGGTATTCCTTGTCCCTTGTCTTTGAGATATAGTGTTATCCACATTTTAAATAAGATAAAAAAAAAAAAAAAGACTGCTATTTTCATATAGGATTCGCCTTTCTTTGGGCTTCTGTGAGTGCCATGCAGAGTGATTTTAGTCTAAAGTAATTCAAACCACCCATCTTGCAGGTGCTCAGGAAGTCTTCCCAACAGACATTCTTGAGCTGTGTCTCTTGGAATGCAGCAGCTGTAAAAATGAAACATTTTCTCCTTTTGCCCATCTACACACATTTGGCCGAGTGGTCAGTGGTGCTGCTGCTGCTGTTCCTGTTCCTTAAAGCAACTTTCCCAGCCTTGACTCTGCTTATTGTGCTTAGATGTGCGTATTCCAGAATTAAGGAAACTTGAGAAGGAGACACAGCCTTCCTGCGAGTAACAGATGGTTACTGTTTAAGTGTCGGCAAAAGGCAAAACCCGCTTCTATCCCTGGATGGAGTCTTACGGAGGAGGGAGGGCCGTCACAGAGACAAAAGTTGATTGGATCTTTTTCCTATCCCGTTTAATCACAGTCACATGGGGAAGGCATGCTGAGCTCATAGGGCTGTTGATATTATTTGTAGCACACTGGAGTCCTGAACGTGAACCGTGTTGGCATGGTAAGTTTCCGTGGCTTGCTCACTGCTTTAATGAATAGAGCCTTTCCGTGGCTACTAAACCTGCAGCAAAGGCCGGCAAGGGATTTTATTATGAAGTACGCTACATTTTGACATGCAGCTAGTTGCATGTACGTGTGCTGCAAACCAAGACCCTGAAAGATGGCAAATGGAGAAGTTTCTTTCTGATTCTGAAAATAAGTTTTGTGTCAGAGAATAAGCTTTTTGCAAATAAGGTACCAACTACCAAATCAAATGCTCATTTTCCCGTTTATCTCTTAAAATGAAAGTCTGCTTATTTTTGTTTATAGTTTGAGAAACACCAGCAATTTGTAAATTGTAGCATAGAATGTGAAAAAAGCCAGACTTTATAATCTAGAGTTATTTATTTGTACTGCTGGACCAGTGGTATTAAATGTGTCCAAGCACAGTCAAAACGTTGCTGGTGAAATGCAGCATTTTATACTGCGTGAGATCAAGCTGGACGAAATAGGGAGGGGGCGTGGGACTTGCGTTGCTCATCTTGACCCATGCCAAGCTTTTCAGTGGTGACTGAAGCATGGACGTTGGCCATTAAAGCTACGTGCGCTCGATCACTGCAGTACTGCTGTTGGGGGATGAATAAAGATGATGGAAAATCTGGGTAAGATTTTTACTCTGCTTGCTAATACAGCAGTTAAGTGCCCTCCTAGATAGTTTTTCGTATTTTTTATCTTAGGGGGGATGAGTTATAATTACTTTCTTTCAGAAAATTCGACAGTAAAGGTAACGGGGTGCTTAATGAAACTCTAAGATGATTTTTCAAAATTCAAGCCCACCTTTAAAGAGAATTGGCTGAGAGGGTATAATTGGTCGAGTTTCAACACTAAAGTTATTGGACGTTTCTACTGTATGCTTGATTGAGTAAAAGGGCAGCAATTATTTATCTAAATATCAAAAGTATTTTGTTTTTGGAGGGTAGGGGAGGAGGTGGAGGCAATTATGTTAATTTCCACCTGCTTCTTTGGTCTTCCAGATGGGTAGGAACCAGGCTCTCCTAAACGGTGGTGCCATGAACATTCATTCACAAGTACTTTTATTACATTTCTGCCCTTTTGATTTGTCTTATCTATTTCTGTGTTTTTGACAATTATTTACGAATGTGCCGTTGGTAGGTGCGGGATATAAATTCCTTTTAAATAAATAAATACCTGGGATTCACCCCTCTAACACACACACATCTAGCCCCTAACCATTGTATCGGCAGCAGTTTTTACCAGAGGCCCACAGACACTTGTCTTCCCCCAGAGCCTGCTATGTCCACATTCTGCATCTGCCCTCTAGTTGTCGAAGTTGTGGGTCTCCCCATCCCCTTTGGTGCTCTGAGCATTGCATCTGCAGCGTCCTTGGCCAGCCTGAAGAGTGAAAGCTGGGTTCTGGAATCAACCCCAGGTCTCCTGCAAGGGTAGTATCGCCACTGAGTCACTGGGACAACCCCCATGGTTTTAGGGAGTTAAAAATCAGTCCCAATTACTTTCATGCAGGCTACCAAACACACAGAAATCCGGATTCTTGAGCATCCTAAAAGCTCTAAGCTTAGGTACTGGAGCCACCACTGTGCATGTGATGAGCACAGTCGCTAGTGAGACCCTACCTCAAGGGCTGTCTTCAGTTCTGGAGCTCATACCCTTGAAGGGACCTTGAGAAGATGGAAGCATTCAGAGAAGAGCTACCAAAATGACACAAGGCCTGCAATACAAATCTTACAAAGAAAGGCACAAGACACTCACAATGTACTTGTTGACGGAACAGAGAGCAAGGGGGAGATGTAATAGAAACATTCAAGAAATTGAAAGGCTTCACTATGTTACAGAAATGAAGTACTGTGCTCTTTTGAAGTCCTTTAAAAAAAAAGAAAATGAAAAGAGCAGTAAGACCCAGCACTACGAGAGAGAACAAAGAAATTCACATTGTTACTAATGTCACCGTGATGAAAATCTGCCTGGGATTGAAACATTAGTAAGAACATAAGCTTTATTATTTATTAGTTATATACCATTTTGATGAACTGAAAACAAACAAGAGATATAGAAGTAATTGTTTCAGATAATGTGAAGGATGCCAGTTAATGTACTAAAGCGGTACCTGGCTACATGAGTAGAGATAGCAGGAAAAAGGAGGTAGGATTGCCTTCGTCCCCCTCTGGTTGGCAAGAAGACTGTGGTGTTTCATGCTGTGGCTTTCTCCCCCAGTGTCCAGCTTCACTCTGGCGGTTCAAAGCCCCAAATCTATCAAGCCCCACGAGACTACAGGGCCCAGCCTTTTCGCACTGCCAGAGTGAATCCAGCCAGTAAAGGAGAAAAACGAATCACCACTCTTCCCCTGATGGCTGGGGTGAGAGAGGATTGGGCTGGCAGGGGAAGAATAGGGATCAGAATGTGTCTGTGGGGGGGAGGGGAGACCGTGCCAATAATGCCCACCAATGATGCTGAGCTTGGCTAAGACTGAGCTTGACAGGAAGACAGAAAGCAATTGGGAATTTATGGCAGTGCTTCAGGAATTACATTGAGCAGACTGGCTGTGTCGATTCTATTTTTTATGAATGGATTTGGATTTTATCAGGTGGTTATGGAACATTATTACATTACAGGTTGAAAGCATAACTGACAAAGGAGTATAGTGGCTTCTTTTTAGGCAACCTCTCAATATTTAATTTGGTCGTTGTGTGTGAGAGAGCATATTTGCTATCACTTTTGGCGACATATTGTGATTGATTTTGGTTCCTTATTATCTCCTCTTGGTATCCCCACCCTAAATTGTCCTTTAGGAATCGAACTTGAGTGCCTTATTTGCTAAGCCTTTTGCCCATAGATAATGAAAGGGGAAAAAGCCTTATAGTAATCAGACTTTTAACACTATATGTCACATTAAAACATGCATATTTTTGCAGCAGTTTTGGATCATTTGATGATTGATTTTTGGTTCCTTGGTCTTCTGTTGGTGTGCCACATAAACACGTTCCCTAGAAATCTTAATTAGTGGGGAAATACATTTACAATAGGTTTTGCCATTTCTACGTTTTCTGCAGGTGTTTTTCTGCTAGGCATGTGCAGAGGCAAAATTTTTCATTTTGGTTTGTTTATTAGGTTTTTTTTTTTTTTTTTTAAAGGATTTTTTTTTTTGTTTTCCATTAAAATCAATGGGAGAAGCAATGCAGCCAATTTTGATTTTTGAAATTGGCATTTTCTAAAGTATTCTTTGTTTAATTTATATTTTAATACATTTAATTCAGTTATAAACATGAAAGAAAACAGAAATATTGGAGACAATAGGAAAATCTATTAAGGAAAATACAAAGAAAAGTGTACATTCTATCACCACCATCTAGCCCACGTTATGGGAGAAGCCCTACAAAATCCAGCTATTACATGGATGAAGGAGAGTTAACCACATATCTTTCTACCTAATTAACTCTCTACCTTAGCCTTATCTTCAAGAAAAGTCTTAAGATGTAGTGGGTCAACAAAAATAAAGCAATTTTTCTTATATGTTGTCATGCACATGCATGGATATTTGAGGGAAAAAGACCCATCTATCTTCACAGTCTTCTGCTTCAGTGGTAGGAACTGTGTTCTATGAAATTGTATAATACATGAGACATCTGGATGTACATATAATTGTTGCCCACAAAACAATCTAGTTTTATACTGGCAGAATTTCTGAAAAATCAGATCTCTGTCATAAGAACATAAGAACATGCCATACTGGGTCAGATCAAGGGACTCTCTACTTGAGTAACATCAAGCTAGGGTGAGAGAACATTGTACAAATGTCATCTTTGTGTGAGTTTCCTCACTCAGAAGGACATCAAATCTTCTCAAGAATGTACTGTTCTGTTCGTACGTCTCACTCTGCATGTAAAAGTGGCCCCTAACCCCCCTACACTGCTACCTAAACCTCACTTTGAGTTTCTAGGTGGGCCTCCTATAGAGATATAAATAGCTGACTACTACAAGGGGCTTGTAGATAGTGTCTCTCCCCCCGTCCCCCCCCCAGTAGTGAAATGTAGGAAAATGCAATTATGTAGGTATTACTGCAAAGTGCGAAAAATTAACATACTTTGTGGTAATACCTATGCAAAGCACTAACATAGCACACATTGCGATAATTAGGAAATTACCATAAAACACGCCCCTTTTTCTACTGCATGCGATATTTACAGCAATTTGATAAATCTTGACCTGTGTTAGATATTTGGAAGTTGGTATCTAAACTTGATAAGACTATTGAACACAGTTCAACAGTTGAGTCATATAACAGTAGAGACTACAGGGAAAATATATTTGGTTTATTGCTGCAGATAAGTCAACACTTAAGTTGAACTCTCAAGTATCTGCTTTGCAGCCAATGGAAGCTGCTCATGTCAAAGATAGTTTGGGGTTACATGGACAGATTGAGAGGATGTAAAATTCTATGAGAAGGAAGAAGTTACATTTTTTGAATTTCTCTGTAACCAGATTGATGTCACCGTTTCAATTTAAGAAGTATATTGTTGAAATATTGCTTATTCCATCAGATAAGTGTCCTGCTCTTTCTAAAAATTTGTATTTTCCTCAAAATAGAGGGGAAGAAGCTCTAATGGAAGGGAAAGTGGACCACCTCCAAAGTCCCTCCATATCTACTTTCCTGGAGTCATCTTTTGAAGACATTGCCTCTAGAGCAACCCTTTTGTTTTCCTTCTAAAAAAAGAAACAATGAAATTTTGGGCCCTACACATCTCTATTCTTTAAGTACCTTATCCAGACTTGGAACTTATCAAGTAATTCATGGTTCCAAATTATGCTTATCTGTATTGCTTATACATTACAAGATAGTACAGAACTGTGAGATGACATGAAAAGGTATATAAATGTAGTTATCAAATATTATCCTTATCAAGATGCAACCTGAGCTATTTCTTCTGCATATATACTTAATCAGTTTTTCAACTGAGGTGTAGCAAACTAAAAATTGTTAAAAGTAAAAAAACCCCCAAAACAAAAAACAACCCCCTTCCCTAAAACTATATAAAAATTATTGTATTGGTTTGTTTCTAGTGTGTATTTCTTGATGGCTGTATAAGGTTGCTTTGAGTAGGTTATCTATGGAAGCCAGAGAAGTTTGGTCATAGTGAAGAAACAAATATGAGATTGGTCAGACTAGTAGGAATAGCCAAGGCTGTTAAAATGCTTAAAAAGTATGTTAAAGATTGATTAGTATGTTAAAGGCAAGCATTAAATTATGTTTCTGTTCCCTGAAAGTAGAAATCATGACTTATAAGAACCCAGTCTTATTAGCATATATTAGATAAAATTATGCCAGTTGAAAAGTGTTATGCAAACAAACTAATCCATTAGTGTGTAAGTATAGGGGAGTGACTTATTTAACTGAGTGTAACTACTCAGACGTGCTGAGCTAGTGTTTACTTTGCATTGTTTAGTAAGCTGCACTGGCCCTATAAAACACTAAATATTTTTCTCTTACTGCCTGTTGGTATTCAGTGTTTATTAGTACCCCAACAGCAATATATTTAGGTAGAGCAGGGTGCATCAAGCACCTCTAGTTCATGACTGTTTAAGCTTTGGCTAAACTAAATAACTGAGCCATACTGTTGAACATATGTTTTCTATTGTTCTATATCATAGACCATATATTGTACATTAAGAGGGTAATTTTCAGTAGCATTTTCACAGGTAAAATAGTGCTTTACCTGAGGAAATGGCTTGTTATAAAATTGTACTACACCAAACTAAAACAGTCCGTGAGGAGAAATCAATGAGGTAGCAAGCCCTAAGGATTCCTCTCAAACTCTATATTACATTTAAAATGTTAGCTGCATCCATACTAAGGGAATCTTAAGGGACCATCATATGAGTAGCAGTTGAATTCCGTCTTCACACCAACGTGTGTGTTCTCAGGTCTAGCCACAAATAAATACAATCATATGACCAGAACATAATTCTTGATGGTTTGTTTTTATTGTGAGCAAGTGCTTTTTCTACCATACCACAAATAGTAACATGAAAAAAATTCAGTCCCAGTCTTGGATATAAACATATATTTCAAATACTTAGCTTGTAATAAAGCCCAACTCCTGACATAATTCCATGTTGTGGAAATATCTCATCTGCATCAGTGGAGTGAACGTGGTGGGACCTCTCTCTTTCCAGCAGCATCTACAAACAGAACACATGCAGTGGATTTAAACCTCCACCAAGCTGTGCTGTATCCAGTGATGGATAAGCATGTTCCCCCCTGATGCAGGTGAGATACTTTTGAAACATGGACCCATGTCAGGGTTTGGACTTTATTACAAGCTACGTAGTTTTTGAAATACATGTTTATATCTAAGACTGGGGACTGGATTTTTTGAGAAGTTAATATTTATAGTATGGTAGAAGAACTTTCTCACAGTAAAAAGCAATAAAGAATTTTGTTCTGGTTCTATGATTATATTTATTTGTGGCTAGATCCTTTATATTACTGTAAAGGTGAATTTGGTCCTTGATATTACTGTAAAGGTGAATTTTAAAAGCAAAATTTAGCATGTGCATTATGGATTTTGCATGCCGTGCCTAAATTTAAAAAAAAAAAAAAAAAAAAAAAAAAAGCTAGTATGCAGATCTCTTTACTTTTGCATGTGAATATATGAGTGTAAATAGAGGTGGTCTAGGGGTATTCTGGAGTGGGGCCAGGATATACCATTTCCAACTTGTATATTTTCACACCTTATTATCTGGCACAAGTGATAATAAATAGGTTTGTTATGTAGTACTGAGTTGGGGGCAGGTCTAGGTAAACTGGCTGGAGTTTAGGCTGAAGAACTAGGAGGGTCTTAATAGCCTGGAGAATGACGGGAAAAATTGGTGGACTAACTGGTAGAACTGGTAATTTCCTTGACACGCTCATGTTATAAAATTGGTCAAGTTATGCATGTAAATTGGGCCTTAGCACATAAATTATGTGCACGTATATGTTTAAAATAAGGGGATAGAATTATGTGCTTTCAATGTATGAAACCATGCATTGAAATACATGGTTTCAATGCATTGAATATATATTGTCCCCTCCCCATACCCCTGTTCATTGTACTTTCCTTCCTTTTTAGTTACAATGTAAACTGGTATGATGTTTGCACAGTAATGTCGGTATATAAAAGCCTTAAATAAATAAATATTTGCATAGGCATACATATGTGTGCAGCAAACGTGTATTTTATCATAGGCATGTAATTGAAACTCAAATGTTATAAAATACTGTAGTAAAATTGTGCGTGCCCATATACACGCGTTTGTGGGCGCATGCGTGCATGTTTCAAAGTTATCTTCTTAATGTGAATGTAGCAAACAGCATTTTAAATGTAATATAGAGTTTGAAAGGAATCTTCCATATCTTTAAGGATTGTTATAGATTTGCCTACCTGATATGCGGGTGTAAGCCAGGCACATTCTTAGGTTACCATTAAATCCTGGGTATTTAGTATCAGTCCACTTGCTAGAGTAGAATGGTTGAAGGGAGGAACCATTCAAATGCTATTCCTCCTTCTGTGGGGTCTGGAATGGCCAGCCCACTAGTAACAGTATATAACTGCGCTCATGCTACAGCTCGGGAGGCAGTCCTTTGAGTTGTGATCAGAGCTAGAGAGGAGCTTGGTTCTTATTTACAGGCCCAGCCAGTTTAGCCAATCAAGCCTTGTTTGGTGGTCCTAGCCAGGGTCGGGAGGGGTTCTGTCCAGCCAGTACACAATCTGCCTGGTGGGAGTTTTCTCTCTGAGTGCACTTTTTGGAATTTAAACATTTTAAGTGGTAGGGGCCTTACTCGAGCCTGTTCATCTCCTGGGCTCAGGGACCTTGGGTCTGGGCCTGGGCAGGTTAGAGACGTTCTGCCCCCCATTGCCTCGGTGAGGAAGGGGGTGACAGTGACCTGCTCTAAGGAGTCACCCCGGTGTTACTCTAAGCTGTGTAAAGATTTAAGTTCAACATCCAGGAGGAAGTTTTTTTTGACTGCCCTTCCTGCCTGAGTGGAGCACTGAAAGCCCTGCGCCAAGGGATCCCTCTCATCAGGGATTCGAAGAGAAGATCTAAGGACTGCATTAAGATTTAAAAAGAAATTATACAACTAACTGTGAGTAAAAGACCAAGCCTAATATTCAGAAAGACACCCACCCGGTGATTCTTCCGAACCCTGGGGAGAGAGAGAAGTTTAACTCTCTGTGCAGCAGCTTGGTATTCTGGCCACTTGGAAAGGGTGTTCTGCCCATCCAAAGACACCCTGCTCACCTGGTGACTTTTTTTTCCAAGCCCTGGAGGGTAAACGTTCCCCTGGCTCTGGCATCAGACATTCCTGCACAGATTCAGGAACACTCTATAAAGAACATATATTAGTGGTGCTCTGGATTAGTATTGTGCTATCTTACAATCATTTGAAACAGTGAAGATTTATTTGGACACTAATACAGTGGCGCCTTTAATTTCTTTGGCACAAAGCGCACAGCTCAGAGTATCAATTTCCCTAACCCAGGGAATTCCAGAGGGGAGAGTTAGTCACCTCGCACTGGGAACCAAGAGGAATCCTTTCATCCCCCAGTCAAAAGAGCCTACGCCCTTGGAAGGAAGGGGAGGTTGGAGAGCTAGCCTGGGTTCCTGCCCCAAAGGACTTATAAATTCTTTTATGGCCCCATTGGAATGCAGTTCACACCCGGGCATGGGGTTAAACGGATGAACATACTCGTGTGTGTCCTGTATGCTTATAAGTTTACCCGGACTAAGGCCTGGATTCTCTAAGGTCTGCGACCTTAGAGAATCCAGCGGAAGCGGGGGGCGGTCCTGCGATTGCCAGCAGCGATTGCACCTTCGTGGTGCGATCACTGCCGGCTTTCGAATAACCATACCATAAAAGGTGTAGTTATTCGGCGCGAAACTGGCAGCGATAACGAATCTTACCTTTCGCCGCCAGTGATGTGCATTAGAGAATGACCCCCTAAATGGAGGAATTCCCAAGAGTGGAGTTGGGAAGGGGTTTGGACTTTGGATTGTGAAAACTATGCATGCAGATTTTCCCCAGAAGTTCCTTCGCACAAATTTAGCGGTGTAATCGTGTGCGGGTAGTTTTGGTAGAATAATTTTCAAAATGAGCATACACGCTCAAGTTCGCTTTGAAAACAGGTGTAACTTATGCGTGTATTTGCCAACTTTTTTTACGCGTGCTGTTACCATGATGACTCTGAAAGAAAACAGTTCCTTCCATGTCTTCTGTCCTCAATTCAGTGCAAAGTCGCAAGTTTATTATATCTTTAAGTTGCTCTTGTACAGTTTCTCCTGCCATAGGAAGCAGTCATATTCAGGCAAAAGTCACAGATTACTTCACTTGGCATAGAATCTGAAAATGTTGTTGAAAAGCATTTGTCACTAGGGACTCTATAAATAAAACTGCCCTTTCAAATCAGAGGCTTGAGGTGACTCGTGATTCTCATGGTTGCTGTCAATTATTCATTGGAACCAAGAGGGATCTTTTTAAAGTATTAAAAAAAATAAATGTCTTTGGGGGACGCTGTTCCGCTGCCGATGGGACAGGACGTGTGAGTGCAGAGCTCCGTCTCCTACGCACTGAAAACACCATCTAAACACTTGATTTCCCCGACTTTTCGTTCCGGTTCGCGCTGCAGTGGTTGCTCATGACATGCCTGCGATCATGATGGCGAAAAAAAAAAAAGCGGCGGACCTTAAACAATTTTCCTACAGGAAATTGAGCACTGATGAGGGGCCTGCGAGCACGGACCAGACCCGCTTCGATTTTGACGCTGCCGAGGCCTCAGGTGACGCGATCGGAGCCTTCCCCCCAGCAGACCCAGCTTACCGCGGGAGAAGCAGTCACAAAGGAGGAGATGAGAGGGTGGTTTCTGGAGCTTCGCGCCGACATGAGGCAGCATAAACAAGACCTTATGTCCCCCATTGCTGATATTAGGGAGGACTTAGCTGCCTTAGGACACCGCGTGGATGACGTGGAAGTGAAGGTGGATGGTCATGGGGAGACCATGAACAAAATGGCAGCTCAACAGCAGCAGTTTACTAAAGATCTCACTGACCTCTCTGAAAAATTGGAGGACCTGGAAAATAGAAACAGGAGATGTAATCTCCGAATCAGAGGCGTGCCAGACAGTCCGGAATATGCGGATGCCCATAGCATTGCACAGCAAATCTGTATTTTCATCTTGCAAATGGAGTCCACGGACCAGGATAACAACTCAGTGGAGGCTCCCTGCAATCTGGCTGGAATGAGCTCATTGGGTCTTGGGACAGCAAAGAGAGCAGAGACCACGGGACATTATCATCTGTTTTCACAGTTTTCTGCAGAAATCACAGGTCTATGAAGCGGCCAGAAAGCAGCGTGACATTATTTGGAAATCTCACTCCCTCACAATCTTTCAAGACCTGGTGCCAGTGACTCTTAAACAATGATACGACCTGCGTGAAGCCACAACATCTCTGTGATCGGGAGGGATACGTTACAGATGGACTTTCCCATTCGGACTGCAATTTCAAGTTCAAGGCGTTACATACCGTGTCAAGACTCTACCGGAAGTGGCGGAGGCATTCCAGCAGGCTCAGCTACCAGTCCCATTCCAGGTACCAAAGCAGGCCACGGCCCACCCCAAACCAGATACCATGCCTCGCTGGCACAGGGCTGGAAAGGGTGGACGCCGCCTCCATCGACAATCAGGAGATGCCGGAGCATCCATGTCCGACCAGGGCTGAACTGCTGATCTCATTCTTGGTCCCTCCAACCATTATTCTTCGCATAGAGGTGGTCTTGGAGTTTGATTCTCATAGCACCCTTTTCTTAAGGGGATATCTCCATTTCTCACAGATGCTTGGGTGGATATTTTTTCTGCTCTATTGAGTAATACTCCCCGGAAAAGAGCACTTCTCAGAAAAGAATTACAATTGCATCAAGCTGCCCTAGCCTTCGTTCAGGAAACGCATATCCGGAAGCATTTTGAAAAATTGCTAGTCTTTCCCTCTTACCCCAGCTCCTATTGGGCAGCCAGCACAAAAACCTCCCAATACGCAGGGGTGGGGATTCTTATTTCTCACACCTTAGTCCATGACCTGATACATAAGGTTCTGGACCCGCAGGGCAGATATTTATTAATTATTTATTTATTTATTTATTTAGTATTTTTCTATACCGACCTTCATGGTTAAATACCATATCAGGTCGGTTTACATCGAACAAGGGGATAGTAACAGAGAATACATATTTAAATAAGTGGATAAACAGAAGAATCAAAGTTTCATTCAACAGGGATGGTAAAAACTTGGAAGCTTAAGCAGCTGGAAAGAAAGGCCTAAGAAGGCATAAAGTTAAGTAAACATAAAAGCATAAAAACCAACACGGTAACATGGTTAGTGCTAGATTAAGTGGTTAGAAGAGACTTGTGCTTGTGGGAGTTAAAGGAAGTCAAAGTCCATAGGTCTTGGGAAGCGGGCGGCCGTGTCCTGACCCTGGTTAATATCTGTTTTCCTAATGTGAATCAAGCGTCGTTCCTGAAAGAGGTAGACCAGTTATTGCTTAGTCAGGCAGAGGGAGATATTATATTAGGGGGAGACTTTAATTTGTCCATGGACCCTAAGGTTGACAATTCCTCCAAGACTAACATTGCCTTCTCTGGGTTGCGCAAAGCGTGGCGCTCCTTCCTGACTCGCTGGCATCTAGTTGATATTTGGCGGGACAGATACCCGGCCTCGAGGTCCTTTACATTATTTTCTAAGCCATATAATTACTATTCCCGTATTGATTATCTTTTTATTGGTGCTCATATTCAGAACCTGGTGAGGGTGGTGGGTATTGGTAGCATAACGTGGTCCGATCATGCTCCTGTTTGGGCTACCCTGGCTTTAACGGACACAGATGGAGGCCTGCGCACTTGGCGTCTTAATAGCAGTTTGCTGAAAGACACAGAGTTTACTAAGCAGTTAGACTCCCACATACGAGAATACTTTAGTTTAAATAAAACAGATGGCATGTCTGACGTCACCCTTTGGGAATGCTCTAAAGCAGTGGTCCGAGGGCTTTTACTCTCTCGAGTGACTTTTTGCAATAAGGAATGAGAGGGCAAAAGATCGGCACTGGTGTTGGACATTGATCAGCTACCGGGTTGCCTGCACTTTATTACCGCCTTTTACGTGCTAAAGACTTGTTACGCTCCATAGATGACGCTTATGTGAGTCATCAGCTGAACATGACTAAACAAAAATACTTTGAGGGGAGTAACAAGGCAGGTCGCTTATTGGCGCAGAGTTTGAAGGCGTTGCGGGCACAGACCATAGTTGCCAAGATCTTCAATTCCCAGGGTACCATGGAAACTTTCTCAGAGGGCATTCGCAAGTGATTTTCTGATTTTTACGCCCAGTTATATATTCCAGAGGCATCTATACAGGATGCTGGCATTGACTGCTATTTAGACTCTGTGTCATTGTCAGCACTTACGGGGGACCAACAGCATTTGTTAGGCGCTCCCAATACAGTGGATGAAGTCACATTTGCTATTAAGAATTTGAATCCGGGTAAGGCGCTGGGGTTGGACGGTTTTACGGGGGAATATTACCGGCAGTTTACACCGGCTCTGGCGCAGCCTCTTACTGATATGTTTAACACGCTTAGAGACATTGATACCATTACTGCTAATGCAAACACGGCTGGGATCTCAGTCATAGCAAAGCCTGGTAGGGACCCGACTTCCTGTGCCTCCTATAGGCCCATTTTACTGATTAATGTGGATTTAAAGATTTTGGCTAGAGTCCTTGCAGAGAGATTGAACAGGGTTCTTGTTAATCTAGTTCACCCTGATCAGGTGGGCTTTGTCCCAGGCCGCTTGGCTGTGGATAAAGTCCGTCGGATTGTGGACATCATAGGCCTAGTTCAACATGACAATATCCCAACTGTTTTAGTATCTCTGGATGCTGAGAAAGCATTTGACCTAGTTCACTGGCCCTTTCTTTTTCGCACACTGGAACATATAGGGTTTGGCATCTTTTTTATTACTTGGCTACAGAAACTCTATGATCACCCTTTGGCTACAGTCAAAATTAATGGTAGCTATGGCCCTCCGTTTTCTATTGGTCGAGGCACACGCCAAGGCTGCCCCTTATCTCCCTTGTTATTTGCCCTGTTTCTAGAACCATTTACTACCCGCATACGGGAGACCCCCTTCTGTGGCTGGGGTTCCTATTGGACAACACCACTTTAAAATCTTGCTGTTCGCAGATGATAGTATGCTTACTCTAATTAATCTAATTCACTCTCTGCAAGGTGTGATATCCGAATTGAAAGCTTTTGGGGCTGTCTCGGGACTTAAAGTCAATTTTGACAAGTCAGAAATTTTGAATGTCAATTTTCCCCCTCAAGACGTAGCGAATTTACAACTCAGCCTATCTTTTAAATGGGCCAAAACAGCGCTGAAATACTTGGGCGTTCATATAGGAGCTACAGTTAATCAGTTGTTTACCGTGAACTACACGCCTCTTTTACAATCTATTGAAGCTGACCTCCACAAGTGGTCCAGACACACATATTCCTGGCTTGGACGAATTGCCATTGTGAAATTGAACGTTCTCCCCGATTCTTATACATTTTTACCACCATCCCAATTCTGCTTTCACCAGCTATCCTTCGCAAGTGGCAGCAGAAGATTTTTGGGTTCATGTGGCGCAAAAGACCACCCCGGGTTTCATGCTCAACTCTGTATCTTGCTAAAGATAGAGGTGATTTGGGAGTCCCAAATCTACAATGGTATTACTGCGCGGCCCAGCTCCGTGCTCTAATTGTATTCCATACTACTCATAGCATTCCGCTGTGGGTTTCTCTGGAACAGGCAATACTGGGGGATTTCCACTCTCTGCATTCCCGTAGAAGCCTAAGTCCTCTTGGGCCACAGTCTCTTACATGCCCTACACTCTGGGTACCACACTTTGTCTCTGGCAACGGTGGAAAGCCCTGTTGGTTGGGAAGAAGCCTTACACTCCCCTCACTCATCTTTTTGCTAATGCGCTTTTCCCCTGTGCCACTGTTGCTAAGGCGTCGAGGCATTGGCTTGCAGCTGGTATTCGCTATATAGAACACGTTCTCGTTCAGAGCTCTATTATGACAAGGGTGGCTCTTTGCTCTCATTACCATCTTATAGACGTGGACTTTTTATTGTACGCTAAAACATATCACTTCATTAAACGGGCTGTAAGACAGGGTACTCTGCGCCTCACTGTCACATTGTTTGAACATTATTGTCTTAATGTACACAAGATAAGAGGACTCATTTAAAAAACTTATACTTTATTGGCAGGAAGGACACTGGGCCAGTTTTGCCAACAGATGGCTTGGACGTCTGATTTTGGCCATTCTTTGAACGAGGATGACTGGTCCCAAATTTTTTTGACAGCACGCAAGTGTTCTATCTCCACTAATCTCCAGGAAAACTGTTACAAACTGTTATATTGCTGGCACTATACCCTTTTGCTTCTTCATCGATTCAAACCCATCATACCAGATGCATGTTGGCGGCAGTGCGGACAGATAGGAGATTACTAGCATGTTTGGTGGCAATGTGGGAAAATTAGTAGCTTATGAGCTGAGATATTTAATTGGCTATCTCACATCCTTCGGGAATCTTTAGAGGTAAAACCATGGCATGCTTTGTTAACTTTGCCAGTGGCATCAGTGAATAAGTCACAACAAAGGTTTATACAACAAGTTTTTATTGTCACTAGGATTGAAATAGCAGTACATTGGAAAGCAAGTGGCATCCCCAATCTTGCTCAAGTCCTTCACAGATTACACAATGTTTACCAACTGGAGCACCTTACAGCAGTACATTATAACCATGTGAAACCTTTTACTGCAATTTGGGAACCCTATATTATATGGTTGATGGATCAAGCCCAGGGGGAGCCTGTTCCTGGCTTGAGTGATTCGTAGTGCTGAGCCTCACCTGTTAGTCTGATCTTCCCACTTTCTGTTTTCTCTTCCCAGGCTTGGGATCCCCCAATGTTCCTAAGGCGCTCTGGTGCCTGACTCACTTGAAGTTATGTACTCATGTCACCCCTTCAAAACTTGAAGCTATGTACTTTTGTCACTCATTCAATGGTTGTTTCAGTTCCTGTTGTCAGTGTGGGGGCGGGATTGCCGGTTCTATTACTATTTTCATAGTTCTGATGATTGCTATTATGTTTGTACATACTGGGGTAGATTTTAAAAGGGTTAAGCGCATAAGTTATGTGCGTAACCCTTTAAAACCCCTCCTGCGCGCGCCGAGCCTAAGTACTGGGGCTTTCCTGGGGGGGCATGTGGGGGGATGCCGAAGGAAAGTTCCCTCCAAGGCCGTGCCGATTTTGGAGCGGCCTCGGAGGGAATGGGCAGCGCGCGCAAGGCTCGGCGCACGCAAGGTGCACAAATGTGCACCCCTTGCGCACGAACAAAAGTATGCGCGGGCGCACTTTTATAAAATCAACCCCACTGTTTTGTGTTTGCTACGAAATGACGATTATTTGCTTTAGTGCTTTAACACATCTGATTGTGAGGCTTTCTTTTGTGCAGTCATTTAATACAAATATTTAAATATAAAATTAAAAAAAAATGACTGTAACATTTTAATTGCTTCAGAGTGACTTTACAGTTTTGTCATGTGTGAGGTTGGAATCCTGTGCAGTACTCGGAGAGTTCAGCTTACTTTTTAAGATTATGGGGGGCACATTTGAAGAGCATTGTCTATGTAATCTCTGGGAAGACATCCAGCTCCTGCATCCTTTTTTTGGATATCCCAGTTGGCAGGGCTGGTGGTCATTATTAGTTGCTTTGGGTACCCCAAAGAGACTTGTACGGAAAAAGTTATAAGGTCGAGTTTTTATCATTAGCCTTGCACATGACCTGCCTGCATCACGTATCACATGCTAGCAAGGTTTAGAACGGTGTATTAGAAAGAGCTTAAGTTGTTTTTTGTTTTTTTTTGGGGGGGGGGCGTTGATGTTCTGTCTCCGCTTTAGAACAGTGTGGCAGTGTGAAAAAAATGTGAGAACTAGGTGGCCAAGTTGTTTGTTCAGTCTTTTATGTGAAAAAAGTTTAACATTAGTTAGCAACTCATAGGGTAAACTGTGTAGGTGGAATAGTTGCATTTGTTAGCTTAATAATAGCATTCTAGATAAAGTCAGATTGCCCAACCATAATAATCTTACTTACATTTAAACGTCTTCCTGGATCTGTCCAATGTGGTTATGCTGTATAGTTAGGTTTTGTTTTTTCATGTAGACTACACATGATTAATTACCAGACGTGTTTTAGAACAGCAGTAATTCTGAGAAGAAATTCAGGTTATTTTGAGGCTCGTGGTGCATGGCTGGCCTTGGGGAGAGAAAATGTGTGGGAGGTGGGATTTGGGAATAGCCTGCCAGGTGTAATCTTCAGAACCTATATGTAAACAAAGCTGGAATGAAAATAGAGGGTTTTTTTTAAAATTTGGAAACCTGTAACCTATCCAATCATAACATTCCATGTTGAGCTCTATGTACCACTTTAGAAAGACGCTACAGTGTAGTAGGACCAGGGTCGGAAACCAATCTCAGTGCTTCTTTTGTGTACAGGCGGAGCATTCTACGTCAGCCAGCTTCATGGTATATTTTTACTTTGTAACCGTAAAATGAGCAGCAGCTGAGGGGGAACTAGCAGAGCCATAGTAAATTAAAATAAAATCGTATGCCTTTTGGTTCAGTGGTAGACCCCTTGATTGCTATAAAATGTTAAAAGATGCAATTCGCACATTCAGGCCTTTTGTAAAAAGAAAAAAAGCAAATGTTTCATTTGCATTTGCATTGAGCTATGGTGAAAACTTTAAATCTTAGCTAAGAGTAGTTTGCCAGTTTCTCAGTGTGCAGTGTGTTTATAGAGAGAATCTGATTACTGTTGGTGGAGTAGTGTAATTAATTTCCCAAAAAAACTAATTCTGTGTTCTGCTTACCTGATGTTATAACATAGATGTGCCAAAGAAAAATGAAATGTACAAAAGTGCTAATGCCAAATGAGAGCTCTGCTGTTTGCCCTTGCAAATTATTTGTGAAATGAAGTACATGTGTGTGTGTTTATATTGCACATCCATAGAAGAATATTAGTAAAAAGAATATTTTTTTATTTTTCTTTCATGAGAATTCACCATCAATTTTAGGATGGAGCTTTTCTTTGTTATGTCACAGGAAAGATTTTGCACTAAATTTTATGACTAAATGTTTTGTGAAAAGACAAAGTGGCCATTTCTGTGCACTCAAAGGTGAATTTTAAGACCTGCGCGTGGGAATATGTGTGCGTGTTTGCCGGCTCATGCACGTGGATGCAGCGATTTTATAACATATGCACATATATGCACGCCTGTTATAAAATCAACTACATGTGCGTACGATTTTACATTGACACGTGCATGTGCGTGCAAATGCCGCCTCGATCGGATAAGTGGGGATTTTAGTAGATACATGCCTTGACACAATTACTTCTTTCCCCAGTTCGTTCCCAGTTCGTCCCAGTAAAAGAGAGGACTTCCTAAACCTCCCAGCTAACTTGCCTCCCTTTTACCCTGTTCACCCCGACTCTTAAAACCCCGCTGACTAGCCTAGTTTTTGTTGTTTCATGACTTACACGCTGTCCATAGCAGAAGTAAAGTTATGCAGATAGGGACTCGGTGTGCACTGCTGTGCGTAAATACTTACATGCTGGTTTCGTTCATATTTCCTGGAACGTCCATGCCCACACCCCACTCCATGAAAAACAATTTTTACTCGCATACCAGGAGATACACACATAGTCCGCTGGGCTGATACGCGCATGTAGCTCTTGGCTTTGGTGTGCATAGGGCTTTTAAAATTCACCTGACAATTTGTAAAAAGAAAAGTTTTCCATATCCATATAGAAGAGGTTGCAATTCCGAATGGGCTCCTGTGACAAGATCTCTTATCGCCCACCACTGAGTAGGAGAAACCAAGGACTCAGAACATGCATTAAGCCCTGAGGGAAAGAGCACTAAGAATATAGCTGCAAGTTTGAAAAAAAGAAGGGAAATCCCACAGCAGGATTCCTGGCCACAGGGTGGGGTTGGAGCTGCAACTGAGTTTGCAGTCCGAGATGGAATTCAAGAGCCTATGCCGATAGACACACAGGGCGGCAAAGATGGGATGCATTTACCTGGAAAGGGAAACTCACAGAACCCTTCTATGGAGGTAGGAATGGGGATCATTTGTTAAAGCTGACTCAAGCCAGAAGTGTTTACACTGCTGCCTCCTAGATTTAAGGGGATGGGAGCATTTGATAAAGCCACCATTGGAGATTAGAAAAGCCAGAACTTGTTTACACTGCACTCTCCTGAGAGAGAGGAGAAAGGACTGCCTAGCAAGGCTAAACTTAGTTTAGAAACTTGATTATTTAATGTGCAGTTAATTCCTGAAGTCAAGGAGGCAGAGGCTAGAGAGCAATAGACTTTGGTACTGTTTCAAACCTAAGGAAACTAGAAAGCAGGACAATCTGCATGGAGAATTAAAGAGCAATATCTACATCCAAACCCTGAGAAGTTATATCCCACACAGGGAAAGCACCATCAAGGCCCTGCTGGGGACAAAATGACACAGAGAAGGTGGAAACTGTACACCTGGATTCACTTGTAACATTTTTGGCCTCTGGAATAGCAAGTGCTATAAAAGCAGATATTTGGCAAAGAAGAAGAAAAAATTGTTGTGGCCTGAAAAAATATATTAAGAGCACACAGGGAGGCGACATAAATACTCCATTTATACCTTCCATTCTGACAATGGAAGCATTCCTGGGGTGGAGGGGTTTGGATTTGTGTGCATAGTTTTGCATTTTCAGATGTATGTGCATAACATTTCCTGAACAGCATGAGGTGAATTTTAAAAGCCTGACATGCCATGCGCTTTATTTAGAGTTGTGCGCGCCAAGTGGATTTTAAAAGCTGCACCTCCTGCAGCGTGTACATCTCGAAAGTTTTCAAAAAGGGGGAGGGGGTGGCCTTGGCGAGGGATATGCGTTTCAGGGCATGAACCTAAAATGTGCACGTAAATACTGACGTGACCTGACTGAACCGTGCAGAGGACCCTGCCGCATAGCTTTCCTTTTGCTGTGCATGTCATGTACATTCAAATTTAAAGAAAAGTAGGCAAATCTGCGGGGTTTTAAGGGTTGGCGCTAAGTGAGGGGGTGAAGGTTATCAAACTAGGGGGAGGTTTGAAGACCTATCTCTTAATTGGACGAACTATAAAAAAACAAAAAAAAACCAAAACAAAACTGGAAATGGTGTTGGCACATGCCCCTTTTAAAATTCCCTGATTTACTTCGTAGAAGCGGGATTTGAGCACACATGCACATGCCCACTTAAAATTAGCCACACGTGTGCGAGGTCAGGCTATTTTATAACTTGCGCCTGAGCATGCATATGTTACAAAATAGCCACGTGCCTGGGTGCGGGACAAGGTATGCGTGCAAATGTGCGCACGTGAGCAGGTTTGAAAGATGCCATCCCCTCTGTGCACGAATTACCATGTGTAATTGTGTGTGGGTAGTTTTGGTGGGATCATTTTCAAATCAAACATATGCAAGTAAACTCGCTTTGAAAACTGGTGTACAATGTGCATTTTTTGCTGAGTTTGTGTGCTGTTGCAAAATGAGACCCTTAAAACAGAAACACAGAATATCATGGCAAATAAGACCATGTTGCCAGTCTAGGTCACTTTTATTTTCCTTCCACTGCAATATTAGAGAGCCAACTTGACTCTGGCTTTCTTAATTTCCTCTTAATTAAGAAGTCCTTCAAGCCGATGCAATACAGTGCGCCTAGCCTAGCGCGCAGCTTAATGAGTGTTTGGATGTGTGTTTTGGATGCACATTCACAACCCCCTATGCAATAAGGGGATCAGCGCGTCCAAAACACCATTCCAAACAAAGACATAGCTAATAGTGATCATCAAATGTAAATGCCATGTGGATGAGGTTATTAGCCATTATCCTGCCGTGCAAAACGTTCCTGTGCACCTGAGGTGCGCTTTTTAACCTGTAACATTTTACACCTGCCTGGAGCAGGCATAAAGTCTTCCTGCACATGAAGGACTCAACTTAAAAGCAAAAAAAAAATTGCTTTTCTTTGGTTCCTCCTACTTTAGTATTGTCGCAATATAAGTAGGAAGAACCACAGAAAGCTGCACCATGCAAAAAAAATAAATAAAAAATCTAGACATAAAAAAATTTTGGGGGCGCACAATATACACCCACAATATAATGCTCCAGGCAGTGTATATTGTGCGTACGTATTGTGCCAGTAACATGGTTGCTGCTGGAAAAAACGAATGCTCGTAAATTGAGCGTCCATTTTTACTAACCCACGTATAGCCACGTCTTCCATACCATGGACGCGCTAGGGACGCACAATTTATCCCTAGCGTGTCCTTTTTAGTGCAGCAGCTCATTTGCTTATTGCATTGGGTGTCCAGGAGAGATGATTGTACAGGCGTTGATAAAATGTGCAGTCAGTTTAGATGCATGTTTTTAGCGTGTCCATATTGCGTCGGCCTGTTTGTTCTTATTCCATGCTTTGATTTCTAATAGTATTCTTTTCAAAAAGGACTTTTTCCCTTTCTGTGCCTATATAAAAAGATATTTATTGAATATGGCCCATAGGCTGCTAAGTTAGAGCCTATTCTTGTGTCTTCTTTTGCCACATATAATATAAGGGTTAGCATGTGCCATGAATTCAGAATTGTATTGTTCATCTACTTCCTTAATTTAAATGGTTTCCTTTCAAGAGACTGCATATGCTATGAAATAGGGGTTGCCTATACCTGTGTGGGAACTTCATTACGTAGTGCAATTGAGCTCCATAATAATTCACTGCCTGAGAATATGTGGAGGGCGTCCTCAAGATATTAGAATGGTAATTAGAATGTTTAAGGATGAAGATAATTTTGGGGGGCTAAAATATTCAGGACTTTTACTTGAAATGTACTGATTTAAGACTCAGTTTTCGAAAGAAATGCAGTTAAGCCAAATTAAAGAAAAAGATGGGTGTAACAAGGGATTCTTTATTCGAACTTGCCCGACTCTGGCTGAGTTTCGCTCACGTAAGAGCTGCCTCAGGGGTTACTACAGACAAAATTAGAGTTAAAATCAAAACATACACACACACACACACACACACACACACATTATATATATGACAAATTAATATAAATGTATGTAAAACCTGTAACATACTTATATAGAAAAATAACATACACTCAGTTGTGTGCACATAATATAACAGCATATAAACTGAAATATACTAACATTTATAAAATGTGAATGAATAAACAAAGGGGCGGATTTTAAAAGCCCTACTTGCGTAAATCCGCCCGGATTTACGCGAGCAGGGCCTTGCGCGCCGGCGCGCCTATTTTCCATAGGCCGCCGGTGCGCGCAGAACCCCAGGATGCGCGTAGGTCCCGGGGTTTTTAGAAGGGGGCGTGTCGGGGGCGTGTCAGGGCCGGGGCCGAACAACGCGGCATTTTGGGGGCGGGGCGCGGCATTTCAGGGGCGGGACCGGGGGCGTGGCCGCGCCCTCTGGAACCCGCCCCCGGATCGGGTCTCGGCGCGCCAGCAGCCCGCTGGCGCACGTGGATTTACGTCTCTCTCCGGGAGGCGTAAATCCATGGATAAAGGTAAGAGGGGGGGGTTTAGATAGGGCCGGGGGGGTGGGTTAGGTAGGGGAAGGTGAGGGGAGCGCGAAAGAAAGTTCCCTCCGAGGCCGCTCCGATTTCGGAGGGAACGGAGACAGGCTGCGCGGCTTGGCATGCGCCGGCTGCCCAAAATCGGCAGCCTTGCGTGCGCCGATCCAGGATTTTAGAAGATACACGCGGCTACCCGCGTATCTTATAAAATCCAGTGTACTTTTGTTTGCGCCTGCTGTGCAAATAAAAGTACGCGAACGCGCAGTTTTTAAAAATCTACCCCAAAATGTACAAACATCTCTAAATGAATAAATGAATGAGCACTGTAAAGAATCACATTGGCTTATGTCAGTATTACACGGTTTCTGAATTTCCATTATGTTTACATGTATGTGTTTTTAGCACAATGGACGTAGATACAACAGAGGAAAAACATAAACTGGGGAAAAGGATATATGGTCGTAACAAAAAGTACCTGTACAGATGGGTTCTTTGAATAAGACAACTTCAATGTGAAACCATCACAAGATACTAATTCCGATTCTAAAAAAAAAAAAAAGACAACTTCGTGTTAAAATAGAATGTGTACATACTTTAGATGTTGAAACAGAATATAGAAATATGTGAAATTGAAATAAAAAGATAAATAAAAATAATAGAAATAGAAATAAAATGATATGAAATAAAAGTTCACTACTAAGATTTGAATGTCAAAATTAAAAAATAAAAATAAAAAATATTGTAACTTTTTTTCATCATTTCTTAATATTTATTTATTTTTTATCGTGGTTGGTGTTAGTAAACAACCTTCCCAAAAATATTTAAACTTTGGGGTACTTTTTGAAAACTGAAATTGTTTAATTTTTCCTAATGCTTCGGGGCTGCATTTCAATTCTAAAGAGCCTGTAAAAGTGCATATTCCTCTTGCTGTTTCCTTATCCTCCATAAAGTAGGCTTGCATATGCAACAGAATACCAACTAAAATCTGTGTCAAATGAAATAATCTGTTTTCATATTGTGATTAGTCAGTTCAGATGTGTACTTAAAAAGAATACCTCTCTTTCAACAGATGGTGAGAGCGTTTTATGATGCATTGTATAGATAAATGATTTTCTGCTTTAACCCGATGACTGTTTGGGATTCCCCAAAGCAGTGGATTATAGCAATATTTTGTAACTGCATGGTTCTTTCAGAACAGGTTCACTTTGCGTCTCAGTGCCAGCTGAGACAGTAGTGCAGCATCTGGCTTCTACAATATGGGATGACTGTTTTTTTTTTTTTCTTTCTCTTTTGGAGTAAATGCTTTTTTTAAGTCAGTGGTTTCCTCCTGAAACTTTTTTTTTCATTTAGTTTTTTTATTCAAAGTTTTCCAGAAATAAAACATTAACCACATGATTTAATCCCCTTCTCCCTTTCCTTCCCCCACCCTCAGTTCAGTAGAAAAGCCTCGCTTTTATCTGCCAACCAAGTTTGAAAGACCGACCAAATAGCCTTAAAGTTCTCCAGTCTTTTCCTCTTCAGAGCTGTCAAATTCTCCAGCTGATAAATAAATAAGTCTTTTGTACACTGAAAGTTTGTCCAACGCATGTCTGTCTTTCCAGTGAGCTGCAGTCCCACATCTTGTTGCAGTTAAAATAGGAGTGACCACTACATCTATTTTCTTCAGCATCCCCTCAACTGAAGCCAAAAGCAAGAAAGATAATGGGTCTTTTTCCATTTGAAAGCATGACTGTTAATCATACCCCAATACAGAACACTTATAATCCTTGCCCCCACACTCTCTCCAGCACTGATCAGTCATCGTATCAGGGAATATGACTTTTAGGTGCACTGGAGTGTAGTACCAGCTCAGATATATTTTTAAAGAATTTTTCATCAACATCGCTGATATAGATGTTTTTGCTACTTGCCCCATAATATAATTCCAGATGTCAACATCATCAGAACACCCCAACCCTGTTATCCAATCCTTCTCATGTTTCAGAAGGGTATCCTCAGGAGGGTAGCTAAATCTTGTATACATTTTTTAAATAATTCGCTTAATAGGCAACCCTTTATTTAATTCTTTTCTATTCCTAGGTTCATGACGCTAGTCATATCACATCGGTTTACATCTAACATGGGTGAGTTACATCGAACGGGGGTAATAACGTTAACTTAATTATTAAGCAGGGGGAGAATTAACAAAGGAAGGTAGAATATCCCTTTCTCTCCTATCTTTTCCCCACAATCTTAGAAATTTAGTTCTGGACTTGCAGATAAACATAAAAATCACCCCTATCCAAACTTATGTTTTTCCTTTGGGCTCCCAAAAGATTCCCAACCCTGAGAAGAAAGAATCTGCCCCAAACACATTAATCTATGCCTCTTCCATGCCTGAAATCTACCATTCCTAATCCTTGCTGAAAATCTTCATTTTAACAAATTAACATTAAAGGAGAAAACTCCCCCCCAAAAAAAAAAGCATTTTCTTTTTTAGCGATACCCACATCTCTGTTTTTCTAGTGAATGGATTTTGCACACTTTATTAATCTGTCACTCTTTCCATACCCACTGCAAAGCCTGTATGGAAACTTTGTTCAATTGGTATCCGTTGCTTCAAGGACCCCTTCCTTCAAGGAGCCATAACTTGCGCTACTTTGTAATACTTTTCCTCCTATGATACCCCATAAACCTCCCATCCGCTTAGGTGTCAACAGAACATTGCGAGATAAGCGAGCCTATTTCTGCTGCCTTACAAAATCCATACATTTCCCTTGAATCTTTTTCAATGCCCCTGGGACCAAAGCCTTAGGGAGAACCCGAAACAATTTTAAATGGGGCAAGACATTCATTTTCAAAACTGCTAGCCTATCAAACCACGTCAGGTTTGTTTGACACTATGCATATCCAACCCTAACGCCCTAATTAAGGACGAGTAATTCAGCTGGGTCAAGTGGGAGACATCTTTCGCAGTTTTCACCCCCAAGTTATTTAATATAATGGAAGGCCCATTTGAAAGGGAAACTACCTTTTAATCTCTCCACCAAAGATGACTCCAGAGAAATATTTAATATTTCAGATTTACTCATATTAACTTTAAATCCAGAAACTGCTCCATAGCGACCCAATCTCTGTTACCCAAAACTGGAAGAGAGATTAAAGTATTGGACAAAGGAAATAATTTTCCGCTAGAGATTCCATCACTAATGCAAAGAGGAGTGGCGATAGCGGACAACCTTGCCTAGTCCCCCTGCCCAGGAGAAAACTATCCGAGCACCCTCCATTTACCTTCACACATGCCTGAGGAGAGTCATACAGCTTTTGGATCCATTGATAAAAAAAAATTATAACCAACCCAAATTTACCTAATGTTTTGTACATAAAAGCCTAATTCACACTATCAAAGGCCTTCTCCACATCAATTGCGAGGAGAAGGGCCTCCTGCTTCAACTCTCCTGAGGCTCATTTCAGATTAAGGACTCTCCTGATGTTATCCGAGATACTTCTTCCCAATGGAAACCCAGATTGGTCCTCGTATATCATTGATGGCATTATCCCCGCCAATCTGTCAGCCAGTATTTTTGCAAGGACCTGTATTAAGCAGTGAAATAGGACTATAGGAGCCATTAGTACAATCTCTTCCCTCCTTCATAAGAACCGTTATACCCACTAAGTGCATAGAGGGAGGGAAGACCACCCCCAATTAGACTATTAAACATTGATTTTAAAGGTCCCACTAATACACTGGAAAATATTTTATAAAAATGGGCAGTGTACCCATCTAGGCCAGGAGACTTATTTTTAATTTTTTAATAACTGCCTTTGAGACTGAAGCTGCTATCTCTTTTTTCAAAGCCTCCCTTTGAGATGGAGAAAGGCTTGGCACACTGACTTTAGCCAGGTACAATAGGCATAGTGTCCATAGTGCACAGTGGTGCACAGGCACCACCAATTTTAAAATAGAGTGTGCCGTGCACCACCAACTGCGTGCACATCCAGGAGAGCAGCGGCTGCGAAGAGGAAGAGGCCTGGGAGGCTGCTGACAAACCCCATCTTGCTGGCAGCCGAGAAGAGGAGAAGAGGCCCAGGAGGCCGCAGGCAGACCCCACCTTGTCAGTGGCCAAGAACTGGAAGAGGATCAGGAGGCCGCCAGTAGACCACATTTCTCCAGAAGCCAAAGAAAGAAGAGATCCCAGGAGGCTGCTGGTTGCCAAGAAGAGTCACAACTCCAGGAGGCTGCTGGTGGCCAAGAAGAGGAAGATGTCTGTTATCAAGCTTCTCTGTGTGCTGGCCTTCAAATCACACGTAGCCAGTGTCGGTGTGCATAGTGTGAATGGTAACCTGCCTGGGTGTGTGTAGTGTAAATGGTAACCTTCCTGGGGGTGTGTGTGTGTGTGTGTGTGTGAATGGGAGCCTGCCTGTGAGAGAGAGAGAGAGCATATGGGTGTGAGCCTGTATGGGTCTGTGGGATGGAATCCTTCACCTAAGAATGAGAGCCTGTATGTGTATACGTATGTATGGGAGTAGGAGCCTGCATGTAAGAGCTTGTATGTTTGTGTGGCAATATGAAGCTGTGTGAGAGAGAATTTGTGTGTCTATAGGGAGAATGGGAGCCTGTGTGTGTGAGAAATTGGCAGCCTGCATGCGATAGTGAGAGCCTGGGTGTACTTTTGTATGGGAGTATGAACCTGCATGTGAGAGCCTGTGTGTCTGTGTGTGAGGGAGCATGTAAGAATGAGAGCCTGTGTGTGTGTGTTTATGAGAATGGAACATGTGTTAGAGCATGTGAGTGGAAGTCTGTGTGAATGTGAGAGCTTGCATGTGTATGTGGGAATGGGAGCTTGCATGTGAGAGAGAACATGTAAGAGTGAGAGCCTAAATGTGAGAGAGAGCATAGGAGAGTGGAAACCTGTGTGTTCATGAGAGAGAGCATGCAAGAGTGGGATCCTATGTGAGACAAAGCAAGTGTGTGAGCATGCATGTGTGAGAGAGCTTGTGTGTGTATATATAGAGGAAGGAAAGAAGACAGGAGGAGAGAGAAGAAACAAAGAATAAGAGACCCTGAAAAAGGAATAAGAAAAAGACAGGCGAGGGGAAAAAAGAGACAGACCAATTGATTAGAAAAATAAGATTGGACAACAAAGGTAAAACAAAAAATTATTTTGCCTTTTATCAATTGGAATACGCCATCTTTGGGAATGTGCATTTCTTATATATTTGTATTTTGCTTTTTCTTCAGTATTCCAGAGTTCAGAGTCTGGTTTTTGCCTGCATATTTCTGTTTCTAATTTGTAGTACCTTATTCTGTATTAGGTAAGGGTCTGTCTGTAATGTTCATGTGTGACAGAAGTTCAGTGACTAGAGTGTAGTTTCTCTGTAGGGTTTTGTAGCAGTCTGGCTTGTTCTATTTGCCCAGTAGGAGGTGTATTGGTGTTCTAGGGGCTGGTGTGTCACACAAGGCTCTCACAGGCAGGCGTGTGGAAGAGAGAGTCTGTGTGTGTGAGAGCACTGGCATGGATATGAGAGAGGGAATGTGTGAAAGAATGAATGTGGTGTTATGTGTGTGTGAACGAGAGAGAGAAGAAAGAGTTTGTGTGGCTCGGTCTCCCCAGTCCATGGTAATCTCAGTTCAAGTGAAAATCAAAAGGTCCCAGGTATGGAGAGCAGGAAATCTTTTAATCTTTATTTTTAATTTTGTGCATTTTGATGTTTCTATTGTTTTGAAACATTTTGGTTTTTTGGGGGGAAAATATTAAAACATGTTTTAATTATAGTGGATGTTTTATTCATCAAATGTTTTGAAATATTTTATTGATGATTTGGAAATAGAACAAATTTATGCAAGTTTTTAAAAATTATTGGATGTTCATTGGCTGTATTGACATGTATTTTTATTATCATGGTTTTAATATTATGACTATTTCATATCGCTTGATTTTATTGCTGGATGTCTTGCAAGGAGTAATAATACAGTTGGGCTTCTGGTTTCCAGTACAGTTATTGGTGGCACATTTCTGCTTTGTAATTGGTGAGGGTTTGTCTGTATTTTAAAGGTTCAGTTCTTTGTAACTTGAATTTTTGCTGTGAAAATTATGGTAATTATATCACTGGCTTTTATGGGGATTATGGTTCTCCCGCTCTCTCATTTCTATTTTAAACAGAAGTTTGCTGTTTATTAATTTCATTTGCATTCAGAAACATGGGTTTGAATGTTCTTGCAGAAAATACTTTTTAATTTACATATTTTCTTGTAATTGATGTTAGTAGATTAGGCAGTTATTTTAAGGGATGGCTTTAACTAACTTTCCCTCGAAGGATTGGGTTGCTGGGAGCATAACATTGATAGGCTTTTTGCATAAAAGAAATAGTGCTCACAGGGTAATGTAGGAGGGTGGACTGTGTTATAGGGCACCTGGCAGCAGCAAACTTTCTGGTGCATCACCAGCAGTCACCCTACACCCCTGGCCAGATAGGTATCTGTATCTTCAGCTTGGACTGCTCCTTCCTTCTGATTGAGGTCTTGCTAGAACTCTCTAAACCTCTGTAGGATCCTGTGTCATTTACCCCTCCCTTGTCTTGATCCCCACTACTTGGGACTGTGCTATCTTTCTTCTTAACTTAAGCACTAATAGCCAAGATGCTTTGTTCCCATGTTCAAAATAGGTTTGTTTGATTTGGGTCTTCTGATAATCAATTTCATCTAGGGTCAGAGATTTTAGCTGAGTTCTCATTCTTTCTAACTTGGCAAACGCTCGCACGGAGCTCCCCCCCCCCCCCCCCCCCTTTATGCTTTTTTTCCAACTCTGACACCCTCTTCCTTAATCCCTCAACCATTACCTCTCTTTTCTTCTTAGCTAAAGAGGCCAGCATGATTAGTTTACCCCTCATCACGCACTTTAACCCACCCCATAAAGTAGCCTCCCAGACTTCCCCATTGTCATTTCTATCCATATATTCCTGTAGCTCGTGCTCAGTTTCAACACACAAATTCTCATCTTTCAGGAGGGAATCACTCAACTTCCAAAAGCACTTAGGTGGAAAAGGTGAAAAGTTTAAAAGTATTAACCGTATGAGGGCCTGGTCTGTCCAAGCTCTCGCCTCAATCCCTGCTCCTATCATTTTTCCCACTAAAGCCGAGGCACAGAATATTAGGTCTGCAGGGAATATGTAACATTTGAAATAGAATAAAAAGTATAATCTTTTTAGTGTAGGATTTAAAGTTCTCCAGCAATCTACTATTCCCAATGTTTCTGTACCAAATTTTTTCCTGTGTGATTTTTGCAGACACACAGACAGAGTTTGGAGTTATTTACCTGTGGACTTTACTGTAAGGTTAAAATCCCCTCCCATAATGATAGGCCCCTTAGCAAAGCTCCCCAAATATTCAGTTATGCCCTCATATAAACTGCCCTGCTCTTGATTCGGAGCGTAAATAGTGGCCATATTCACCACCACCACCACTTCTATGATAGCAATGGGAAACAAAAATCTACCATCCCTACATTTTTGAATATCTAAAATAGAAACATTAAGCGACTTATGAAAAAGAATTCCCACCCCTTTTTTTTCCTCTTTTTTTCTCCACAGTAGAAGCCAATACAATCAATGGGGTAGTCTTTATGCTTAAGTAATCTCTTCTCCTAGGATGTGTTTCCTGCACAAAAGTGATATCAACCTTTTGATGTTTTAACTCTTTAAACAACAACTGCCTCTTGTTTGGCACATTTAAGTCTCGCTCACATTTTTGACATAGGCTTCTTAGATAACATTACTCCACCCTGAATCCCCATTCAGAAATTCCAGCTTCTGCTGCCAGCCACCACCCGCATCCCTTCTCTTATTCTTTACAACTTCTCAACAACCATCCCCCCCCCCCCCCCCACACTCTCCCCTAACCTTCCTCCTACCAATCCCTACTCTCTACATAGAGAGTCAAAACCTTGACCCTCATCTGCCACCTGGAAGATTCCTAGAGAGGAACAACTTCACCTCCCAGATGTGCAGCCAGTGTTAAAAAGAAAAACCCCCACTGATATCAAGTAAATCACTTTCTGAAGTTTTCTCTTATGCAACTCACAGCCAAAGATAAGTTGCAGTTATCCAGATTTCAGCAACACATATATTCATAAGAGGAGAAAAAAAATTATAACATGTCAGAGCCCAAAGTTATGTGCCCTAACCCAAATTAGTATTTAGGAATAAGAAACCTAACAGTTAGAGTAACTTCCACACTCTGCCCCAGATAGCAGGGGGCCTTTTTTAGAACACCAGGATCTCTGATCTTTTTTTTTTTTTTTTTTTTTTTAATTTATTATTTATTAATGCTTTTAAACAAACTTAAACAGCAATGTCCGCTTGTCATAGATTAGGTATTAGTGAAATATTACAGGTAATAACATAGTTGTATAATTTATATAATACGGCAATAATTCTTGCAAGAAAAAAAAAAAAAAAAAAGAAAGAAAAAGAAGAAAATATTATACATTATACATTCTGTATCATATTGTCCTTATACAACCAAATTAAAGAGGCAAAACCCCCGTTATAAGGAAATTGGGGATCCAAGACAGAAATAAAATGAGCAAATTTAGTAGAAAACATAAGCAAGAAAACTCAGTAGGTTACATAGTGCTTTCTAAATCCCTTGATAAGGTTTCAGTGATAGGTAATTTTGCATCAATAAATTTTCGTAATTCAAGCGGTTCTAAAAACACAAACCTATCATTTTGATACTTGATTACACCTTTACATGGATAGTATAACATAATCTGTGCCCCGAGGTTTTTTGCCTCTTGGCTCAGTTGAAGAAATTTCTTCCTACGTGATTGTGTAGACTTCGTTATGTCGGGATATGTCCATATTTTTTGACCAAGAAATAGCTTACTCCTATTTCTAAGGGACAGTTTCAAAATCTTGTCCCTGTCTATAGCATTTACAAACTTTACACACAGAGTCCCATGATGTTCAATTTGTTCAGTCATGCTTTGTTCTAAAAAAGCTGTAATATCATTTAATTCCTGTTGTTGCTGTGCACTACTTTTGTCTTGAACTTCACTTTCTGATTTCCCTTGAACAACAAGGAAAATCTTTGCAATTGCTGGTATCTCCTCAGAGGTTAGCATCAACACTTCCGTCAAATATTTTTTATATAATTCATAAGATGATATTAACTTCACACTTGGGAAGTTAAGAACTCTCAAATTATTATATCTGGCTTGATTTTCCAGTACTTCAATTCTTCGTGCGTTTACTCTTTCACCGTGTATCAAGCTAACTTGAACTTTTTCTATTTGTGTTACCCGATTTTCCAAACATTGCAATTTTTCTTTCTGCTCAGTAACAACAGGGTCAATTTGGGAAATACGATTCTGTGTCTCTAATATTGTGGTGTTCAAGTTCTCAACTGATCCTTTAACTTCCAATAGGACAGCCCAAATATTCTCCAGTGTTATAGGCCTGTGCATATCGCTTGAAATTTTTTGACTCACTGTTTCCTTCAGGCGATGTTCCTGCCTCTCACTCGAGGCCGCGGCCCGGTCCTTAGACTCCTCCGGTGTCGAAGTCTGGGGGGTTCCCCCTTCCCCAAGCTTCATATCCGCTTCCACTTCTCTCGGGTTCCCCCCGATGGGGTCGCGAAGCACCGACATCTTTGGTCGCGCTCCAAAATCCGAAACCGGAGTTTGAGCGAATGAAGGAGGTAAGGGCTTCGAGGGAGCCCCGGGGCTTAAGGAGATGTTGAGGCCCTGCAGCGTCAGATTTTGCTCTGCACTGACGCCGACATCGGGCACTTCTCCCGGGGAACTCACATTAGTCGGCGAAAAGAAACTTCCGATCAGTGGTTGTGAGGGTGCAAGGGCCGGGGCTGTCGGGGTCTCTACCCTGACCCTGCCCTTCCTCTTTGTGTGCGGCATTCTTCGAGGAAATTCAAAAAAAATCGGGAGCTCGTTCTCGCACCACCTACTGCACCGACGCCATCTTGGATCCGGCATACATTTTTCCTCTGATCTTTGTTTCCTCGAGGTAACTCTTCACCATCGGGCTAGGGCCTTTTTCGTCGAAGAAGAAATGCTCGCTCCCTTGTGAGATTCCTCTTGTACCATACCTGTTGTGTCCAGACCGGCCTTCTGCATTGCTGTGTGAGCCTCCTCCTCATTCTTCGCTCTCTCTAGCTGCTCCTGCTAACCATGAATAACAGGCCAAATGGAAAGAGCCACTGATACCGCACATTTTTTCTTGGGAGCTGAGCTGTAGTCTCTTGCATTTCTACACGCTTCTTCAAAGCAGCGGGAGCCAGGTTTTAGAAAATAGCCAGGAACGAATTCTAGAACGTAATTGTGCATTGAGTGAAAAGAATATTCTCCGATTTGTTTTTAAATGTGATACTCACTAACTTGAAAGAGTAAATAATTAATTCACATTTACCTATTCTAGTCCTCTCATGATTGTATTGACCGTTACCATTTGTGCATTTTTTTGTAAGTTATTTAGTTTGCAAAAAAATAGGTAGAACTGATTTTCATTAATTATATGCTCCTTGCTCCTTGTGGTGTACTTGGATTTCAAAATAGATAAAGCATGAAAACATAAACAGCAGTGTGTGAAAAATTTTGCAAATGGAATAGTACATTTGCCATTTTATGGTGTCTTTGTGTTTTATTTTTATGCACTTTTGTGTAGTGCAGTGCACTATAGTACACCAACTTTCAAGTCTAGCCATTGCAGTGACAGTCCTGGGCCAGGGTTGAAGTGCCAGAGCTCCATCCATGTGTGAAACGGGATAAGAAAAAAATGGAAAAGCTCACCAAATGCTTTGCTCCCTTGTTCAGTGAAGCAGGACTGCTAGTGCTTGAGAAGAGTTCACGGGGGGGGGAGAAGTAGATATCACATGTACAGAAAGCAGTGTTTGGAACCAGCAGGACAAAATAGACCAAACTATGGGGCCAGATGGGATACATCCTATGTGTAGCAGGGTCCCCTAATTTGGGCCCTGCCTCCATGAGTTTACTTTCTGCTGGGACTGCATAATTGACTCAGGGCAAGTTGTTTAAATCTGAGCTGCTACAAAGGTGCCCCTGACTTGCCTAACGAAGTGGGCACTGAACCTTTTGCTTACTGTCCCTAATACAGGAAGAAAAATGTTAAAAGAACTGCCTGTGTATTGCAAAGGGTTTTGCTTCACATGCATAGAGCAAACATTTTCAGAACCAGCTTGTACAGAGTTAACAGGCGGAGTAAACTGTGCTTGTTCTAGCCTGCAAAGAGAGAAAGAAGTCAACTTGCATGCATGAATATTTCAAATTCATGCAAAGCAGCTCATGCCTACCAAACTCTATGCAAATAAGGCGGCTGGTTTAGAAAAATTGCAACCCTGTTATTTTCTCGCGTTTGAAAGAGGTGTAACTATTTTCATACAGGAGCATCAGGTTGCTATCATGGGTCCCCCTGATGGTCCTGTGGGAAAAATGTAGGCCCGAAGCACACCTCCAAATCTCAAAATGTAACCCCAGGGTCTTTGGAGACTCCCACCCGCCCCCAATGCCAACTTGAGAGGCGGCTCTGGTCCCCCATAAAGAAAATAAATGTACATTTCAAAAGGTGTGGTGATGGCTCGCCCCTTCCTAAATCCCTCTTATTTTTTTTTTTTTATAATAAGTGCCCCAGAGCTTCCATTACCCCCTGCCCTTCCAAACCCACATGTTAGAGGCAGGATCCGGGGGTTGGACCTAGGGCACACAGCAGAGGTCTGATCGCCGGACCTTGCCCCATCACATGATAGGGGCAAAGTCATGTCAACACCATTTTGAAACTTGGTATTGACCAGGTATGGAGCAAGAGGGTACTCCGGGCCCCCACTATATACCACCGAGCCATTTAAAAGGGAGGGTCAGGGTGGGGGGCTTAGGTGTGCCCCTAGTCCACCAGGGTCTTTTTTATGTCTGGGGGTTGGGGGCCCACTAGACACTGGGATTTTCTTTTATTTATATCCAGGGAGGAAAGGAATAGGGCAGCTGAGGCGGGGGGCTTGGAAGGGAGGGGGCTAGAGACTGTCTTGAGAAAAGTAACCAAAATGGTGTGGAGTCTGCACCAAAATCCACAATCAATGTGTTCACCCTGGAGGAGAGGAGAGACAAGAGGGACAAGATAGAGATGATATCTGAAAGGTATTAATACATAAGAAGTAAACCTTTCTTAATGGAAAAGAAATTGTAGGGGGTCATGATGTGAAGCTTCAGCCGGGTAGGCTCAGGAGAAGCGTCAAGCAATACTTTTTCACAGAAAGAATGGTGGATACCTGGAATGCCCTCTCAGAGGAAGTGTTGGAGACACAAAGAGTAACATAATTCAAAAAAGTACGGGATATACGCAGAGAACCCATCATAGCAAGAAAATGGGAATGAAGCACTGAGCAAGCTTCACAAAGCAAGTGGGCACAGCCCACAACAGCTTTGTGTTTCCAAGATGGTACTTGGATAACCTGCATGGAGTGGTAGTTACAGCCCAAAAGCAACATTGACTCTGCATTGTGCTTCTTAGAAAGCAGTAGGGGTTAACCTGCATGAAGAGGCAGTTACGATTCTAAACCACGGTGGTATAATTGAATTGGACTTCCTAGAACGGTAGGGGACATGCATGGAGGGACCATGATTAAACCCAAACTTCACTGAGCATGGGAGACCAGTGGCCTAGGTATTAGCTTAATTATTGATCTAGTGGTTAAGAAATTTGAAGATGGCAAGGCCTATAATGTCCTACTAAAGGAGGTGATAGATTGGTTTACAGATAACGTTATCTGTAAACTGATATGATGTACCCACGAATACCGGTATAGAAAAGTTCTTAAATAAATAAATACAATCATGGAAACAGATTTTGGGCGTGCTAGGGAGGATACTGAGTGGTAGGGAAAGGGTTGAAAGGTAAGGTCAAAAATATGGGGAGAGGGGAGTTTGTTGGATTGCATGTGGGAACTTGTACATGCATCTACCCAAAGTGTTCAAATCCCAACTGGGCGGACCAGATGAGACATTTTGATCTTTGTGTCATCATTCATGTGCCCTGAATCTGGCCACTAGGGAGTAGATATTCAAATGCTACATAGCAAGATAAATCGGACTTAATCTGACTAAGTGACTGCTACTGAATATTTGGATGTACAACTTACAGTTAGCCATATAGTCAGTGGTCAGGCGGTGGGCGTAACAGGGGGGGGAGCCCTATCTATCTGTTTAACTTAGCTGGATAGGCAGTGATATTGAGCCTTAATCTGTTAAGTTATCCGTCTAACTGTAATACTTATTTGGGGATATTAGCAGCATTTCTGGGCTGATGAATATCCGATGTAAGTTAGCCAGATGAGTCTTATCTAGCTAACTTACATAGTTGGATATATTTTAAAATTGGCCCCAACATGTCAACATTAAGCAATGATCACAATGGGTGCTATGACTGTACCTTCCCAGCAGCCCCAGCCAACATGGAGAGTGGAAGACCTGATTTCAGGATCAAACTTGAACCTTTTTGCATAACAGTGTACAACACTACCATTGAACTACTGGGCCTGCTTGGTAACTATTATTTTATAGCAAAAAGAATGCTTGTGCTACTTCCAGCTCAACTGGGATTCCACATTATTAATCCTCTGCTGGCATTCAGACAAATAATAGTAATGAATATTGGATAAATGTGATAAATGCAGCAAAGGAGACATGGGGTCTTATTCATAAGAGACATGTAGCCTTTGTACATGTACAAAAACAAAAATATTTATTGAATTAAGCCATTAGTCATTAGAAATGGATATGATAGAAAAAAAGAAATCCAGATGTGGGATTAATGAATAATGTGAAAAATTCAATCTGTAAATCATAAGTTTAGATCTTTTCTAGATTCATTTTTTCAATGCAATCCCATAAGTCTGGTCTCTTCTGATATTAAACCATGTTCTGCTAGATCCTGCTTTATTTTGTTATACCAGTAGTGTTTTTGCAGTTTGTACTTCTTGAAAAAGCTGGTTATCTATTGTCTGCTTACAAATCTGTCACATCTGATCGCGAAAGCTCAGGCCCTACAACATTATTTAGTGCAATAAAAATTATATTGAATAAGATTTTGAAAAGATGAGCTCTGCATTAAAAGAGAAAACCAAAAAGAAGTCAATCACAAAAAAAATCTCAGTAAAGCACTACCCCAATTCCCACCTTATTTATTTAGATGTCAACTAAGTATGCTTATACAATCTGACTTAACATCATGTTGGGTATCTCATCTGATGATAACTCATTTGAATAAAAAGTCAGATTTTTTAAATTACAGCATACCATTGATCTTTGTTCACTATGTAAATATATATGTGCTTCAAAAAGTCTTCAGTTCAAAAACATATGCATTGTGGATATAGTCTTTCATGCCTGGAGAAACAATTAGGAAAATGAATAAACCTGACAGTCTGGATTTCACTGTCATGGGCTTTTTCAGAGGTCTAAGCAATACAACTTGATTGCTGCAGAATCCACTGAAGTCCATATTCCATAAATTGTTGATCTAATGTTAATCCATTGATTCAAGAAAATCTAATCTGACCACATGCCAAAATCAGGTCCCCCAAAGTTAAGGAAGAAAATTTATTTATTTATTTATTTATTTATTTTAGGTTTTTATATACCGGAAGTTCCTGTATACAATACATATCACTCCGGTTCACAATTAACAGAGAAAACTATCGCCGGGAAGGCGGTTTACATGGAACATAAATGGAACATGAAACATATCGAATAAACTATAATAAAGTACAATCTAATTTAAAACAACTGAAAT
Organism: Rhinatrema bivittatum; assembly: GCF_901001135.1. Classification (NCBI taxonomy): domain Eukaryota; kingdom Metazoa; phylum Chordata; class Amphibia; order Gymnophiona; family Rhinatrematidae; genus Rhinatrema; species Rhinatrema bivittatum. The sequence goes on along the minus strand of NC_042615.1, from coordinate 318,854,827 downwards.
AAACTTAGGAAATAACTTGGTAAATGAAACAAAGAACACAAAAATAAATGCATAGCTCATTTCATCATTCCTAGGAGGAAAAAAAAAGATGTAAGATTTATACAGTCTGAGTATTTGTAACTTTCAGCACAGACATAAGTTATGTTGGGTATTTCAGCCACAACATTCTTTAAAGGAAATAAAAATATGTATTTTGTTTCTAAAATTATACCCAAAGTAAACAATCCCCTGGCACTGACGTCTGCTAGGATCTATGAAAGGACCTGTGCTGTCTAGGTAGCCCTATGATACACTCAGGAAGAGATCTACGAATGGGGAACTCAAGATTCTGGTATGCACCAGAAAACAAAGTTATTAAAGAAACGCCATTTTTGAAGGATTGTTCCGATCTTGTGTGAAATTTTTGGACTGTATCCTGTGTTTCACGTAATATTTCTTCAGTGAAGAATTGTTTACTTTTGAACTTTTAATACATTTTCTTTTTTGGGGGGGACCAATCATTGTTGTGGACATTGGGTTGTGTTATAGTTGGGTAAGTCTTCCTTTGGGCCCTCCCAGTGACTGATCTGGTCTCTGCGGGTGAACCCTGGTGGATCCCGGAACTGCAGTAGTGTTACTCACCACCTCGGCAGCCTTCGAAGGTGACTCCGAGGAAAAGGGGATTACATATGAATGCCCTATGATCCAGATGAATCACATTGGTCGACTCGTATTTCAAATAGGCAGAGGATATCAGTCTTGTACACTAGGGCTAGTAACTTTCTGGTCTCACAGAAAATTGATATCTCTGCAAGTGCCACCTGCCTACTGCCATTAGAATTTCCTTTTGAAGCCCCAAGGCTGAACCTCTGGTTGCTGTCCCAATCCTGAAAGTGTGTGTGGAGTAAACAGCAATTCTCAAGCACATTTGTAGCACCCTAGAAAATTGATATTGGCCATGCATCGACATGCATAAGCAAGGGACCAAGTGAATAGAAAAGTACACAAGTGTGTATGTCGGAAATCACAAAAAATTAAAAAAAAAAATTATTTTGTTTGAGAGACCGTCATAAACAAACAGGCGTGCAAAGCTCTCATTTAAAAGTGGTAACTGTGTATTGACCACTGAAATGCACTGCCACTGCAGATCTTTAATTGTAGGTCTCATAAGTTCATCGGAATCGTGGTAGGGTCCAGCTGTTCCTACCACAGCAACAGAATAACTTTGGCCACCAGAAATGTGAGTTTACTCCACCTCACAGCAAAGGAGGAGTTACATTTCCAGCGTGAGCTCTCTTGGGTTTGCACCTACAGTAGAACAAAACATAAGCTCTCTGGGGAAGGTACCTTCAGCTGAATAGTATGCACTTTGGTGTCGTGCATCCTGAATTTGGCGTCCTGTTCAACTTTAGGTGAACTCCCCAGAGAGCTTACACTGTAGGTTCCAGCCCCAGAGAACTTATGTTGGAAATTTTAGTCCTTCCTGGGTCTGAGGTAGAGAACCCCACTGGGCGCATCAATATACAACACTGGCCACAGAAATGTGAGTTTACTCCACCTCAGACCCAGGAGTTAAATTTCCAGCATAAGCTCTCTGAGGCAGGCACCAGTCACAGGTTTTCTTTGTTTTTCTGACCAGCTAGACAGTACGCATGCACAGTGCTAAAGTGTGCACTGGTCAGCTGTTGGTGCCAACCCAGACAGCCTATGCTTTGTTCCATCTAGCTGTAAGTGCCTTCTCCAGAGAATTTAATCTTTTATTTTCCTTGCCATTCCTTGTCAAAATGACCATGAATGTGAGAATGTGCTTAAATGTTGGTATGCACAGCACCAATTTCACATGCAATGCCATTCTGGCAAGGTATGATAAGAAAAATCAAAGCATAAGCTCTCTGGGGAAGGCACTTTTGACTGAAAGGTATGCATTTTGGTGCTGTGCATCCAAATTTGGCATCCTGTTCAGCTGTAGGTACTCCCCAAGTGAGTTTATGCGCATCCAAGCGAGGTTTGATTTTACTTGCCATTCCTTGCCAAAATGACCATGGATGCAAGAATTAGCTCTCTGGCATGGACACTTACATCTAGCTGAACAAAGTGTAAGCTCCTTGGGATGGACATCTACAGTTAAGCAGTACACCTAACTCAGGATGCACAGTGCCAGTGTACCATTCAGCTCTAGGTGCCCACCCTGAGAGTTTACACTAGAAATTGAACTCCTAGGTCTGAGGTGGAGTAAGCTTTGTGGTAGCCAAAGTTATTCTATTGCTGCTGCGCTCGGCAGACCACGTGACCAGAGTGACCGGCCCACCGGGGGATGCCCGATCCCCCGATAGGCCAATCCGCCCCTGGCTGTGCCCAGTGTGGGAGAAGCAGCGAGACACTACACAGTGGGCACAGCAATAGTACAACACAGCCATTACAAATGTGCTTTTATTACTCCTGTTATGACCTGGGAGTTAAATTTCCAGTGTTAAGGAAATGTGCTTTAAGCTGTCTGCCCTTCAACGCACGTCCCTGCATTGCTGGAGAATAGCTAAGACCTTTTTTACATGGGATTTACATGCATTTGTGCTAATTTTTCAGTTATTTCTTTTTTTAGAACAAAAAAGAAATCAGTGTAAAAATGACTTTCCCACTGATTTTTCACCAGTGTGTTATATCAGTCATTTTTACACTAATATTTTGTTATAACATTGAAATTCCCAGGCAAAATAAAAAATAAAAAAAATTGAAAATGACGGTCGCTAATTATAATCAACCCAAGCATTCCTTCTGAAGGAGAAATAAAATGGTTTTTAATGTTTTCTGTTACATATGCATTCAATTCTCTCGAATTGTGCATCTATAAAAATTCCTGGTAGAAAGATATTGTTTAGATTATGGCAAGTAAAATTAGTCACATCCTATTTAAAAAAAAAAAAAAAGGCAAAATTCATAATTTTGTAGATATCTGAGGAAAATCAAATACACCACCTTTCCATGAGTTTTTAGAAAGCCCTGGTTCTATATCACCTAACACATTGTCAGCTTTATTACAATATTCACAACCCTCATTTTCCTGTTCCCAGTTTACAGGTTCCTTCTCCTAATTCACCAGTGTAACCCCTGGGTGGGACGGATCCTTGGCTTGGCACTTGGGCATGTAGAAAGAAAACGTAGACCAGTGGTGGATTCCCGAGGACAACCGGCCCGGATGTTCGCCGCCCAGGCCGGCCCAGGACACATCACGTGGTCTGCCGAGCGCGGCTCTGTCACGGCCATGCACAGCAGACCACGTGACTGGAGCGACCAGCCCACCGGGGGGATGCCCGATCCCCCGATAGGCCACTCCACCCCTGATGTAGACTGACCCTTTCTGCACAGCCCCCCTCAGTCTCTATACAGCTCCTTCTCCCTACCAGATAGTTTTCATCTGAGTCCAAGAGTTCCAGTATATGGGGATGAACAGAAGCTCTTATACCCTGCTTTCTTTTTTTGCAATTAAGTCCAGTCTCCGTCCTTCCCTCTTTACACTGTCTTTGCATCCAGTAAGGCGAAGGATGGTGGCTTCCAACTTCTTTAGTGATAGTTTGATCAGCAATAAATAATAAGGCAGCAGACAGAGTAAACTTGCGGCTCCACTTTTTCTAGTAAAGTCTCTACTTCTCCTGGAAGCTCTCCACAGAATTACTCCTTGCATCCAATTCTTTACTTTCCTCAGTTGTCCAGGTTAGTTAGTTTAATCTTTTTACCTCCCAGTTTATTTCCTCCTTGCTCTTTCCACTGGAAGTGATCACAATATACATTCAGACCCAATATTTAATCAGAGCTGTCCAAGATTTAATACTCTTCCAGAAATCCTCTTTGGATACTTTTAACTCCTTGTACGGCACCTGAAGGGTACTTCACTCTCCCTTGTATTTTCCTGTTAATGCAAAAATATTCTTCCACTGTAGCAGGTCACTGTCACTGTGTATGCTCATTAGGAGACATAGCACAGGCAGGTCTTCCTTAGTCCTCATCCAGCCTTGCGTACAGGGACGCCCTAATCCACTGTAACAAGATAGATTTTTATTTGGATTTGGTCTTCATTATGTTGCCAATCTCAAAAACTGGCTTTAGAGTCTAAACAATCTTTAAAGGTAGGTAGATGAATCAAAGGGAGGGCCACCCCTAAATGGGAACTTCTTTATTCCTCTCCCATAAATTGAAAGGAAAAATTAGAAGACAGAGCTCCTACTCCAACAGCTCCTCAAGGATAGCAGATGCTTTGGGATGAGAAGCAGCCAGTACATATCTCCATGTTCCCGCAATGGGAGCGAAACTCAAACTTCTCACACTTATTACACAGAATCTCCCCAGCTTCATGGTTCACTCCTTTTAGTCAGGGGAAACCAAAGATCCCTTATACCAGCATCTGAGCACGTCCTCCACACAGTTCCAGATGTCCACAATGTTAGGTTCCATATTAGGAGCTACCACCCAAGAAAGAGATCTAGGCATCATAGTGGATAATACATTGAAATCATTGGCTCAGTGTGCTGCAGCAGTCAAAAAAGCAAACAGAATGTTGGGAATTATTAGAAAGGGAATGGTGAATAAAATGGAAAATGTCATAATGCCTCTGTATCGCTCCATGGTGAGACCATCCATTGAATACTGGTACAATTCTGGTCGCCGCATCTAAAAAAAGATATTATTGCGATGGAGAAGGTACAGAGAAGGGCTACCAAAATCATAAGGGGAATGGAACAGCTCCCCTATGAGGAAAGACTAAAAGGGTTAGGACGTTTCATCTTGGAGAACAGATGGCTGAGGAAAGATATGATAGAGGTGTTTAAAATCATGAGAGGTCTAGAACGGTTAAATGTGAATCGGTTATTTACTCTTTCGGATAATAGAAGGATTAGGGGCACTCTATGAAGTTAGCATGTTGCATATTTAAAACTAATCGGAGAAAGTTCTTTTTCACTCAATGCACAATTAAACTCTGGGATTTGTTGCCAGAGGATGTGGTTAGTGCAGTTAGTGTAGCTGTGTTTAAAAAAGGATTGGATAAGTTCTTGGAGAAGTCCATTACCTGCTATTAATTAAGTTGATTTAGAAAATGTCTTTCTAAATTAAGGGTAAACAGGCTACAAATACCTACACTTCTTCCAGTGCCTCCTTTAAATATGCCCAGCACACATGCAACTATATACACTTGGTTACAACTCAGATGGGATTGTACCATGGTGCTTTTATGAGCCTGAGTATGCACGTATGAACCAAGTTAACAGCTGGGGCAAGAGGATTTACCCATTATCACCTACAAACAGTAAAGACAAACCGTCACTGATAACATTCACTACACTCCATTCTCTTCCAGTGCTCCCCCAGCTGAATATCTTCCTGCTGAAGAGAACTAAAGCTGGGTCACAGGAAGATTCAGCTGTCCCCAGCTACGAAGTGAAGCAGACGGCAGGGGCAGAGTAATGGTCCTAAATAAAATCCCAGCAGCTAGAGAGCACAGTAAAAGTTTAGTAGAAGCTGGGCTGGCTGGGGGAGCACTTTTCACACCAGTGTTTTGGATTGTGATGAAACTATCTGTTGTCTGTTTGAACTGCCTTTTGAGTTTGACTGCTGTCAAACTGTCTCCATTTTTGCACTGCTCTAAAACTGCCTTTCTGTTTGGAGTGTTCTAAAGCTGAAAGGCTAGAAAGTTAAGCTAATTATTATTTTTTACAGCTGTTGAAGTACTTTATGGGGATAATAATTTGGCCACTGCAGCAGGCTAGGACGGTCTCTGTGGTTGGAGCTACAATTTTGGCTGGGCCCTTGGCCAGAAGAGGCTGAGTGGCTCCTACTACTGCATCAGAGATACTGAGTGAGGGTGGTTAGATCTATGACAGCTGGATTCTAAAGCTAGTCAGTTCCGCAGCCCTGCAGTAAGGATCCTGAGGCCAAGTTACTGAAAAGATGGGTGAGGTAATCCCTTTGTTTACTTAGAATGAAAGCATTTTGTCTGTTCTGTACTAATTCCCCAACATTTGGCTGCCTTTCACAAGATGATATTGCAGATCACCATAGTTTTCATTTAGAAGTGTGTGTGATGTAAAGGAGGGGTATTCATTGTGTGTGTATTTTAGTTTGTGTCATTAATTAATGTGGTAGTGCTTAGGTTATGCATAAGTGGCTAGTATAAACTAGCCTTGCTTTTCAATGCAACTTTGCAATATATTAGCGTTTCTTTTGAAAAAAGTGTTTAAAAATACAAAAATTGTTAGAAATTTTTCTCTGACATACAGAAAAGCTTTATGACTTAGAAATTGATAAATTGTGCTATTTTATATACATTTTATCGTGACTGTATTTTTGTTTGATATTTCCTATTTCAGGATTGTTCTCAATTTGGGCTTTTTTTTTTTTTTTTTTGTTACAAGTGAGCAAGCAGTGCTTTAAATAAAAGGGTTATTTTAAGCCGGCTTCTCTGTTTTTGTACAAGTGTAATCAAATTCAGAATGTGCCAGAATTACCCTAGGAAGTCATTGGAGCTGTATGACTGCAGCTACATTCTAGCATAGACTTGTGCCAGCCGTGAGTTAAGAGTAAATATCTGTTGTTCATAACAGACAGGGCTCAATATGTCCAGAACATTTTTGCATTTGGAGGGTGAATACCTGCAAATATTTAGGTTTTGCTGAATAGTAACTGTGCTACAATAGAGGAGTAAATTTCAAAAGGATGTACATGTGAAAATGTAACTATTGTAGCAATTTTTAAAAGCCATTTACCCACGTAAAATGCACTTATGCGGGTAAATCCTATGGGCAATTCAGTGGCATATATTGTAGAAATTTTCAACAGCCCACCTCAGCGGTAAAGTGCATTTATATATGTAAAAACCATGTTTAAGCATGTAAATGCTTTTGAAAATCAGGCCTTAAGATTGTTGTGAGCTATTATGTGTAAGAAAGAAAAGGAATTGACACACATTTTACATAGGGGAGGCAATATTCAGTTCCATGTCTGCCTAAGTTTGGATTTAGCTGGAGAAATGGCAGTATTTGAAGATCTCACCACACTGAACATCTCTGAGTTAGCTGGCTAAATAAAACTTAACTGGATAACCTGGAAGCACTCTAAGGGCTATCGGCTATCTCACTTATCTGGCTAACCCCTAGATTTATCATTTTGCTATATAATTGCAAAACATAACTCCCATGATAAAAAAAGGGGCATGGTTAGGGGAGGGGGAGAGAGAGAGTACGCCTCTTTATAAGGCTGTCAGATAAGTGAACTATTTATACCACTGTAAGAGGGGCAACTAGTAACTTGGGGTGAGGTTTTGGTGGTGGGCTACATTTTGGAGGGTAGTTTTACATGCAGTGTCAGAAGTACGAACAGCACAGTTACCATCATTAAAGATTTTAAGTGAATTGTAGTGATGAAAAGTACACAAGGATGAGATTTGGTACATGAGATTCCTTGTGTTCCTCCCATTGGGATCCTTTATATTTCTTGAACGCTGTTTTATTTGCTTTTATTTTATTAGCCACCTCCTTTGAGAACCAGATAGGTTTAATATTTCTCTTGCTTTTCTTTACTTTTCTAACACATAGATTAGTTGCCTTTGTAATTTCTCCTTATAGTTTGGCCGACTATACCTCTCTCATTTTCTCCCAGTCTTCTAGTTCTCCCTCCAGGTACTTCCCCATTTCAACAAAATTCGTATTTTTCAAATGCAAAACTCGGGTACTTGTGTGACTTCTCCTTATCCTATTTGCGATATCAAACCATACCATTCGATGATTATCCCCCTTCATGTATGTGACATTGTCCCCAAACAACCTCTCACTTAATTCCTTCAGACTTTTAGCTGAAGTCAAGCATAAACCCTTGCTGGCAGGACCGTGGGCTTCCTGGAAGAGACTGAAATGAGGCCCACTTTCTGTTTAGTACCAAGTACACAATTTGGAGAAGTTCCCTAGGAGAGAGAGACCTTCCACATACTACAATGCTCATCTATTTGGTTTGTCATCTAACCAGCTCCACCATCAAGAGAGACGTCTTCATTTTCTTGATTGTTTGTTTTTCCCCACACAATTTTGTGTTTGGGAGCGGCTACACCCTTTATAAACTGGTGACATTGAGGTGGATCTGTTCTTCCCCCCTTTTTTTGAGTACTTGGGGGTAAAGACAATTTTTGAAAGTTGTGTACTGCTTTGCCCCTCATTTTTTTTTTAATTAGCATTCCCTATTTTTTCTACTATCCATAAGAGTATGTTGGTTGCCCTGGCTAACAGGCTATACCCTGTTTTGTTTTTGCATTGATTGATATAAAATTAAACTGCAATTTTAATTTTTTTTCTCTACTAGACTTTTCCCTTTTAATGTTCTGCTAGATTTACTGTCTACTTCCACAATACTAGTAAAAGGGTTAATTACTGTTTGTTCTGGTGTGATGATTTTATCTGGTCTGTGGTGCCCCAAGTGAGAGGTTGTTTGGGAAGGGCATATAATTATGGTATCAGGGTGACTGGGATCCTGTCTCAACCCCCATTCAAGTAATGAACCTGAAGATAAATGATATTACTAAATATAATTTCTCATGTGATACTCCCCACCCCAAGCATAAGGGTAATTCATAGTCTGGAGCAAGGGGGGGACGACACTCATTAAATATAGAATTAAGTACAAACCAGCAACTTTGATACATAAAATTATCCAGGGTGACTTGGACTGCTGGCTTAGCACAGTTCTGAGGGTCTATAAACCTACTCAGTCACTAAGATCTGAGAGCAAAGATCTACTGGACGTTCCCTCTGTAAAGCTTGTGCATTTAGACATCACACAAGAGTTTTTTCTATTGCAGGTCCAATTCTATGGAACTCCATCCCTGACATCTTGACCACTGAATGTCCTAAAACCTTTAATAAAGCCTTAAAGTCCTTTTTATTTAAGAAAGCTTATAATCAGGAACCCATTGGCTTAGCCTCTGTTTAATGATTATTTCCTATATAGCTGTTGTTAATTTTCTAGAAGTTTGCTGTTAGGACCATACAGGCATAAAAACTGCTTTAGTGCTATCAGTTGGAATGACATGTTTAGGAGGGTATTTATATACTGCCTTTAATATTCTCTTATGATTGTTTGTATTTGCTTATCTGATTGATTGCATAATAAAAGCATACACATTCTCAAACTCTCGTGTTTAAAGAGTGTGAGTAATACATTTTAATAAATAGCAATAGAATAGAACTCGAAGGTGGTACATTAGGGGCATGGCAGATAGAATGGCAACAAGAATTTCAAGGTATAGAGTGTAAGGAATCACAAAAAGCACAAAGGCATGAAAACTCATAAGGTGTTCAGTGCGGGGAATTGCAAACAGCACAAAAGCATGAAAACCCCAAAGCATAGTGCTGAATACTACAACTGGCACAAACATGTCAAACCTCAGCGTATGGAGTGTGGTCAATTTCAAAGAGCAGAAAAGCATCCAGATCCCCAAGGCAGAAGATATAGTCAATTATAAACAGTGCAAATGTGTCTAAACCCCCAAGGTATAGATTGTGATCAATCACAAAGACCTAGACAGCAAGATGGGAAAACCAAAAAAAGAGGTAGGGTGGGAGGAGAAACTTGTATTTTTTTGTCATTTTAAAATATTTTTATTTTGGGGACAAAAACCCCATTACAATTAAGAAAGAAATAGGGTGGGAGAACTAGGCTGGGATCCAAACAGTAAATAACATAGAGGCACCAAAACTGCCAAAGTGATACATCATAGGCATAGCAGATATGCAGAATTGCAACAAGATCCCCAGTATGGTACATTGAGACATAGCAGGAAGACCCTCAAGGTGATATATCAGGGCCAAACCAGGTTGGCATGGTGATAGTAAGACCGGCAATATGCCACTTACATGGAAATTCTGGAAAGCCCTGCACAGGTAGATTGATTGTTAAAAATAGTAACTTGCACCATCCTGGAACAATGAAGGCTCATATTGTCCCCTTCCAGTGAGAAGACATGTTCACTGGGCATGCTGGTTGGTAGGAGAAAGGATAATGCTGCCCTACCATGGCTAGATCTGGCCAGATTGCTGATTTGTCTGTCCAATATGTCAGCGCATCTATGTCTATGTTCTAGGTCTCTGTGAGATATTATCACAGAAATTTCTTCTGTGGTCTACTTTGCTGGGGTAGGCCAAAGGTCTCTCTTGTCAGCTGCTTTAGCAATGGCCTCTGTCAAGAAAGATGGTTTTGTGTGTGCAACTTGGCTTTGGTTTATTGAGGGGGGGGGGGGGGGGGGAGAAAGTTGTAGCTGACAGTGTCCTGCTCCTGTTCTCTGAGGTGGACACTCTTTCTTCCGCTACATCCACACTATGTATCTTCTGGTACTCCTGCTGACACATCCTATTCTCCAGTGTCATCTTCATGCATGTGAGACACTGGGACTGAAGGGCGAGACCTCCTTTCATCCATGGATCACAAAGTGTTGCAAGCTTATATGTATTGTTTTCTGTTGGAGGTTTCAGTCTCACTGAACCTTATTCTGTAAGGAGTACACAGACTGTAACACCTCTGCTGCCATTTCCTCTTGCTCATGGATGTTCCTCCAGAATATTTAGTAAACGGATTATTCCACTTGGGGTGGCTCTTCTGGAATTTAGATGCTTTGTGACATACTTGAAGGGTTTCAGAATTTGTATCAGCTAGGGATGTGCATTGTTTTTTTGACGGATGAAAATATCGTATGATATTTTCTAATCTGTCATGTATAGGGGGTCCCTGAAAATGATAGGAAAACCCCACACAATTTTCGTGTGGTTTTCTTATCGTCTTGGGGGGGGGGGGGGGGCGGGGAGAAAGGGCACACAGAAAATAACTCCCAAACCCACCCCAACCCTTTAGATCTAATTATTTTCAATCCCCCACCCTCCCGACCCCCCCCCTCCCCCGGCCAAAACTTTCCTACAGTACGTGGTGGTCCAGCGGGAGTCCCGGGAGCGATCTCCCGCTCTCGGGCCGTCGGCTGCCAGTAAACAAAATGGTGCCGGTGGCCCTTTGCCCTTACCATGTGACAAGGGCTATCAGTGCCATTGGCCGGCCCCTATCACATGGTAGGAACAATGGATGGCCCGCGCCATTTTTTAAGATGGCACCGGCCATCCATTGCTCCTACCATGTGACAGGGGCCAGCCAATGGCACTGATAGCCCCTGTCACATGGTAAGGGCAAAGGACCACCGGCACCATTTTGTTTACTGGCAGCCAACGACCTGAGAGCGGGAGATTGCTCCCGGGACCCCCGCTGGACCACCAGGTACTTTAGGAAAGTTTTGGGGGGGTCGGGAGGGTGGGGGATTGTAAATAATTAGATTTAAAGGGTCGGGTGGATTTTTTATTTTTTTTCTGCTCGGGACAGCCGAAAAACAAAACTGTCCAGACCGTGGGAAACGGAATTTACCGCGGGTCCACAATACTGGAACCGATTCCGGCACCCGATTCACATTCCTGGTATCAGCTGCCTCAACCACACCCAATCATGATGTCCCAGTGGGCAATCCCCACTTTTCTCTGTTTCCAGATACAGATCATGAAGGGGTGTCTGCTTTTTCACTAACCTCTGTAGCATCAAATAGGTGGAATTCCAGTGGGTGGCAACATCTTGAATCAGATGCTTATAAGGCATTTCAACTTCTTCTTAACTCTCACAGAAAAGCTGCCCACCCTTCACGCGTTGACGGAAATGCCCTGCTATTTTTCTATACCTCTCTTTCAGGTCCTTCAGGAATAGATTCCTGTGGTCCATGGCTCTTAGCCCCTGGCCCCAGCCCATCTCTCACTACCATGTGCAGCAAATATGCAAAGCAGCAGATCCAACTAAAGCCCCCATTTCCTATTTGCCTTGTCATATTTTTCCCACTGTCTGACACAAAAAAACCCCTCCTGTAGATTCCTGCCTCTGGTTTAGCTGCCAATCCTCCAGCATCTTTCTTATGGTTGATAGAATATTGCATGAAGTATGAGAGCTATCACTGATGCTCCCTGATGCTTGCTCCCCACTCCTGCCTACCCCTGCCTTGGCCAGGTCTCACCAATGTGCCACCAGGGAGGGGAAAGCATGTATACAATTCTTGCTGGTCTAGATATTGATGCTGAAATGTGCACTGCTCTCCTCTGTGTTTCCCAGCTGTGCCTGCATGTGACTATGGCACTGATTGTACAGGTTGGGGATAACCTGCAAGAGGACTACTCAAGGTAGTCTTATAGCACACTTTGTAACTGGGAGCTAATTCATGCAGCAAACGCTTAAATCTCACATTTTCCTCTGCCTGCAGGGACTGGTCATCCAGAGCAATCATTTCGCTGTTGCACCTTGTTACTACTTTTGATGCTGTTTGTCTCTTGCCCCAGAACAGTGATAGGGAACACCACTTCATTTCCTCTATAGTGGGTTGCCACGGAAGTCTCGTGATAGGGGTCTTTTGGCCTGCCACTTAACTGGTGGAAGGGGGACCATGGGAGCAGATTGGGGCAAAGTCTTCGCCTTTTCAACCCTTTTCCTTTGGCTTTTACTTTGAATGGCAGAAGAGGACCTGAGCCTAAAACTGCTACCCTATCCTGCTGCCAGTGCTAGTGGGTGCTTCTTTTGCAAGTGATGATGCATACCAGCATTTCTCAGATGCTCCGCTTGCTTCCCTTGACTGATGTCCTTACAGCACAGAAGCAAAACATGGGTCCTCCCTCACTTTAAATTGCCTCCAGACCAGTGATACCTTGCGCAATCTCTTCCTTGCATCCTTGTGTGCTGATGCTGGCACTGGAGTTGAGGATGAGGGTGGACCCTGACAAAAAGCCAAGCGGCATCACTCTCACACTCTACCTGTCCTACCTGCTCTCTCCCTGAGGATTGGTTTCTGTACCATCAGTATCATCTATCTCCCCCGTCACCTCACTGGAGGCTGCTGACTAAATCTTACAAATTTCTTGCTCTTAATGGAATCCCAGACAGATCATGAAGGGGTGCCTGCTTTTTCACTAACCTCTGTAGTATCAAATAGGTGGAATTCCAGTGGCTGGCAGAATCAGTTGTTGAACATACTGCCTCCATTGCCTGAGAAGCAGTAACCAGAAAAAATTTTGCTGCTACTTCTGGCTGTTGCACTTCTGCTGCCCTGTCCTACTAATGCCAGCCATGGATTGCTCTCCCGCCTTTTTCTTCTGCACGAAAATAAAAGGGAAAGGAACAAGCAATGGGGGCATCTGATCTCCAACTTTCAATTTATTCTTCCTTGCGCTGTCTTCCACTCTCTCCTGTTTCGGAGTAGGACTGGCATTTTTCTCACTGTTGCTACTACTGGGCTTGGCTGCCTCTATTGCAAATACTTTCCTTCTGCCATTTCCTGCTCTGTCCTTTCCTCTCAGTACAATGATGGAATTTGATGTGCCTACTGAGGATTTTGATATCTCAAAAGAATTTAATTTATTGATATTGTACCATGACTCACATTAGTACTCTAGTGTGTATTAATACCTGTTAATGTCGTTCTCTCTCTCTCTCACTAACAGACACACACACACACACACACACACACACACACACACACACAGTGTATGTGTGTTCACTGCTGACTGAGTTTTTTCTCATGCAAAAAACTGTAAACAGAGCCAAGAAGGCTGGCAGACTGGCAAGATGCTTCACTCAGTATCTCTGCTAACCTTATTGCACTACACTATGCTTGGACCGTCAGACACTCGGAGATCAGAAACTGCCTTTACCGGAGCCAAAAGCTAAATTTTTAAAAGTTTTTTTTTTTTTTTAAACTGAGAAAACTTCTCAAAAACAGATCCTTCTCTACCAACTACTAGACTGGAAATAGTTTCTTGCACATGCTCAGACCTTACAGAGAGAGGATGTCTGCATCCACTTGATCCAGATGGCATCTGTAGGCTAGTTAAAAAGATGCTTCATCGTGATCTCCACGTGCTTTATCGTGATTTGATCTCCATGGCAATTTGTTCCATCTTGGCTTCCAGGAAGCTATGATGTCACACAGGCAAGAGTTAGTAAGTATAGTTAAGTTTTTTGTTTGTTTGCTCAGCAGTGCACAGCTATAGATTTGAATGGGCTATAGACTTGAATGGGAAATATAAATGAATGAGATGAAATTTTCATTCAGATTCATGGAACCCTCTCTATTCATTTTGGGTGCTCATGAATGAAATAAAAATGGTCTAATCTGTTACATTTTACACTTTTTTTTTCAAACAAATGCATATCCCTAGTCCTTATGCTTAAGTTATGCCAATTTCAAAAGCAGTATTTACCACTATGTTTGTCTTGCTTTGAGATATACTATAAAATTTGGCCTGTGATTATAAAATTCTAGGAAAAAGTGAGTTTTTGTCATCTTAAAATACTAATTTAGATTTATGGTGAGTATTCATTAACTATTTATTGATTCACACTTTTTGACTTTAAAATTCCCCAACAGTCTTTCCTGAACCCACAGGCATGTCTCTGTTCCTAACCAACACCATTCACTTCTTTGACATCCACTCACACCACTGACATCATCCACTTGACAGAAAACATATCCTGAGGCATCTCTCCCCAAACCCCCACCCATATACAACCTTCCCATAGCCATTCACACCACCGGAAAACCACTCATAACACCTCATTGCCCCACACACACCACCCACAATACAATCCATATCTTCACCCCCACACAATCACCCACACCACTGCAAAACCTGTCGGAAAAATCTGCCCCTCCCCTGTAAAATCATTTCCCCACTCTGACAATTCACCCCCTCACACCACAAAAACATGCCATTACGTACATCCCCAACCACTTACACTGTGCACAACGCCCCCGACAGCGCACATTCACTCGCCCCTCCACACCACCACACATTGCACCTCATACCTCCACTTGCAGATCCCTACAAACCCAGTTGAGATACTCAACCCCCCCCACACACACGCTTACTCAACCCTAGCCACTCAGCAACTCACAGCAGTACCACCAGCACCCAAAACACACCTCCACACAACCATGCACAAGACTACAAACCCAGTTGCAACAGTCTGCCACTCCTCCACAAACCTACTTCCTCACCTCAGTGACTCAGATCCCTCACACCATAAAAACATACAATCACACACATACCCACCCACACCCTTTACTACAGTCACCTACACCATGTGTACTGCTGGAAACACTTTCCTAACACTTGCACCCGCCCCCCACACCCACTCATTCATCACTTCACGCCACCTGCTCAGCTCCTCATACCAGTCACACTACTACTACACATCACCCATACATGCCCCTACATTTCCACCTGTATATTCTTGCAAACCCAGTTGCAATGCTCAGCCCTGCTAACTGCTCATCCCCTCACAGGACCACACACCACACCACAAAAATATCTCCTCACACACAACCCTCAGAACTACTTACCCCCATTGCAAACCATGTAACGCTCATGGATTATCTGACGCCCTCATGTGCTTTCCTTGCAGCACACGTGTCAGCTGCCAAAAGCATTTAAATTTGACCCTGGAACCCAGTAGAATTGAACCAAAACATCTCCAAAATAAACTTCATCTTTCCTGAATGACTAAGACATTTAGCACATTGTAGACAAAGGGTGAGCAGTGCCCCCAGTCCAGCACTGCTTCCTCATGGTGTTAGGTTCTTACTTGCTGCCATCCCTTCCCCATTCTGCAGCAGCCCCCTCCCTCTCCAAATGCCATCCTCTAGGTCAGGAGACTCACTGGTTCCACAGCCAGCTTCTTCCCTCAGAGCTTAGTACATTCTCCTCAGACAGAAGCCTCCCGACCCCCAATGCTGCACAGGCAAATCCTCCTGGCTTGCCTCCTCCTTCCTGTGCCTATAGCTTGCCTTCTCTTCTCTGCAATCCTCCCACCACTCTAGTGCATTCCCATTGACCACAGGCTACACAGTTTGCTGCTCTTATGGTTCCCTAGGCTCTGTTTTGCCTACTGACTCCAGGGGAGAGGGGACCAGGAGTGACCCATACTGTTCCCTGGGCTTATAAAAAGCGAAAATTAAGCCCTGGACAAGGCTGAGGAGAGCCACTAACCCAAAGAGGCAAAGCTCCAGATGAAATCCTGCTTTCTCTTGTGGAGCCGGTGCAGCCGGGGCTAGTGCAAGAGTATTAGATATCATAAGTGAACCTTACAGCCTTGCACACGCTCCTGGCCCCAGCCTTCCCATAAATAATTAAAAAATTATGCATTTAT
Organism: Rhinatrema bivittatum; assembly: GCF_901001135.1. NCBI lineage: Eukaryota > Metazoa > Chordata > Amphibia > Gymnophiona > Rhinatrematidae > Rhinatrema > Rhinatrema bivittatum. The sequence continues at coordinate 318,838,603 of NC_042615.1, read as the reverse complement.
AGTAACAGATTGTATATGAAAAAGAACATTCAGTGTTCTAAAGAAAAAATATCTTTTACAACGTGAATTATTTACATACACTGCTGTAGCACCAGCCAGAAAACTACAAAAAGGAAACCAGCCATATGGTATTAGGACTATTGTAAAGCATGTTGGCCTTCAGAAAGCTTTGAGGAAATTGAATTACAATATAGTAAACCTCCCATACAAAACAGCACTAACTCCTAAGCACTCAAACAGTAACAACCCTACCAATGAAAAGGCAACACTACAAATATATACACCCAGGCCCTAAAATACCAATACACCTGATATTAGGAAAACAGAACAAGTCAAGCTGCTTTAGATCCCCACATGGAAACTATATGCTAAGTCATGCACGCAGGCCTCTCTTCTGGCCATGGCAGGATAAGCTCATGTTTCTCTTCGGGCCATGGCAGGGTAGGCTCTGCCGCACCCCTGCAGGCCTCTCTTCTGGCCGCTCTAGAATGGGCTCTGTTGCGGCCCTGCAGATTTCTTTTCCAGTCATATCCCCGCTGAGCTTTTCTTCAGGCCACAGCAGCCCTTCTTTGGCTGTGGGCCAAGAAGCTGAAAAAAAACCCACATCATCGGAGCGACCGGCCCACTGGGGGATGCCCAATGCTCCAATAGTCCAATCTGTGCCTGGCCCGTAAGCATGAGAGCTGCCCTTGCAGCAGCAGGGATGGCGAGGAAAGGAAGCGAAAGAATGGTTTAGCAAGAGGAAGGACACACAGATGGGAAGATGGGAGTTCAGAGAATCAGTTAGTCCCTAGGTATAGATATGTGTAGGGTTTTTTTCTCCTCTGTTTTGCTATAATTATCATTGCTTCTTTTCTTCACCTTTAGCTCAGGATGTAAAATGCACAACACATGGTATGACCCTTAAGAAAAGACAATTTTATGCTTAATTATGTTTGCTAATCTTATACAAATTTGAGATGAAGCGACTTCAAGGTCTTCAGGATGAAAGCTGATGAGTAGAGTGCTTCTAAGTGACCTTAATTAGAGTAGGTAGCATGCCGGTTTTCATTAAGAAAAAATATCCCTACTTTAGTTTAAAGCTCCCAGAATATTTTTCTTGGGTTTAAGGTATCAGTTTCTATTTTCTAATCGCAAATTCTGTGTGGTTTCGGATTTTAATTAGTCAAAGAATGCAAGCTAGAATCTGACCTCGGAGTGACCCAGTTGCTTGTAATACCATGTAATCAGTTGCATGGAATCCTAAAGATGACTTCAGTTTTCCTCAGTAGCTATTTAATTTAGAAGTGTGTTGCTCATTGGAGCGATTGACATGTGAGGTACACGATGTCAGGTTTAGTAGTACTGAAACATCTGGTATCAAAGGCATTTTTTGCACTTTCCCAAGAGGCCTTAGATTAAAGAAGATTTTGTAACCGACCCTGGACCTTTATGGTAGAAATCATGTTGGGAAAGTTCACTCATGTAATAAAAAAGAGATTTTGATTGGCATCTTCGGCAGACCCTACAAGACTATGACTCTTTTTGTTTGAATGTAGGAAGAAGCCCAGTAGTATTTAAGATGGGACTACATTGGGTTAATTTTTATCAGGCCGATTCAGTACGGTGCACTCAGGCCGAGCACACCGTTATCCTCTGTTTGGACGCCCGTTTTCCACGTGCTATTATTACCACTTATACAGTAAGCCGCACATTTTACTCTCAGAAATTGTCTGCCCAAAGGCAGGAGTTCATTTCGGCTGGCACAGGGAAAGTGTACAGAAAAGCAGAAAAAACTGCTTTTCTGTACACCCTCCAACTTAATATCATAGTGATATTAAGTCAGAGGCCCCAAAATGAAAAAATAAAATATAAAAAAAAATCTGCCCGCGGGTTGGAAGATGGACACTCAATTTTGCTGGCATCCGTGTTCCGAACCCATGGCTATGAGCGGGTTCGACAACCGACGCCGGTAAAATTAACCGTCGGCTGTCAGACCTGCTGACAGCCGCTGCCTCCTTTTTACCGTGGGCCCTCATTTGCATACTGAATCGCGCACCCAGGAGAGGGGCCTGCGCGCGTGTTGGGAGAGCGGGCGCTCGCCTCTGAGCACCGGCTCTCCCGCATGGTTTACTGAATCAGCCTGTATGTGAGTAATTTGTAACATTGGAAGAAAGAGAGAGAAGCCTGGCACCTAATCCATTGTCTGCCGTAGGTGGAGCTCTGTCTAAACTGTGGGATGAACTTCAATAGCTAAGTAGCGGACAGAACAAACAGACTTGTAGGAAATAGCTTAATTTACAAATTTGTGGAAATTGCAGATGCCGCAATATTGAATCCTGTTTGCTGTCAGACTGCTGCCGTGATATGTCTTGAGCTGATGCTTTGATTTTCCTCACCTTTTCACGGGTGAGCAAGCTTCTATATACGGCTGAAAGCTTGTCCACTAACCCACCTCTATAAATGTCCCTATGCATTTGTATCTGCAGTTCTGTTCTGTTCCCTGATTGATTTTTGCTTTCTGTTTGTGCCTGTCTTGTCTCCTATTTCAGGATTGGACTGGCAAGATCCCAATCCCTAGTACTCAGAGAGAGATTGACTTCTATCTGGTTCATCTGACTTCAACCCTGATCCATTCATTGCTCTTTTCTTTACACTGTGTTTCTGTTTTGGACCTCTCCATGCCTACCTCGTTGCTTTGTTTCTTTGTCCTTGTCTGTGTAGACTCCTGGTTATATATCGTATGGGCTAGCTTCACCTACTGTGAAAGTATGTTGCTAAGTACATAGGAAGTGCCATATTGGGTCAAACTAAGGTCCATCGAGCCCAGCATCCTGTTCCCAAAAGTGGTCAGTCTGGTTAACCAAGTACATGTCAGATCCCCAATAATTGATCATTTTTCCCAAATTAACATGGGTAATAACTGTTTATGGACTCTTCTTTCAGAAACTTGTCCTATCCTCTTCTGAATCCCACTATGTTATCTGCCCTGAACATTCCCTCTGGCAGCAGATCCCATAGATTGATCATTTGGACTTTGCTTTCTGGACTTCTCAACGTTGTTACAACTGCTGCAAGAGCCTTCTACACTGAACAGTACTTGCAACTGCCTCCTTGGATCTCCTCCAGTCTGTACCTGCTGCCAGAAGCTTAGTCATGCTAACCCAGAAAAGGGCCGCAGTTTCTCAGTTACTCATGCTGTGGCACCTGCTATGCTAGAGAGGAGTCTCAAATCCACGTTTTATTCATTCCAACACATCATACAGTGCCATGACAAGGCCACCTTGTCTTAAAGCATGTCTATAACACTGATCCTTTGACTTGTTGGCACTATGAGTACCACTGCAACAGCTCTTATAGACTAAGTGGCTACTCTAATTGTAAATTCTGATTCTGATTGTAAGTTGTTTGAATGCCTCTGTTGATTTGAATTAGTTGTAATCCAGCTTGAGATAATTCTTGGAAAAAAGTGAAATACCAAATCTCTCTATATAAAGGGATTGCTGCAGGAGAAGCACATCTCTTATGAGTGTACTTATTGGACAGCCATAGAACAGCATTGAATATCTGTGGAGAAAGCTATGTCCAACTTTCTGGAAAGGTACAGCAGGTGGTGAAGGGATGTGGATCAAGAAATGAGCAATACTGGCTCTGTAAAGGATGACACTGTTGAAAGTTGAGTGGCAAGGCGTAGAGCAAGAAGCTTCACAGAGGAAGGAAGGGCATGGTTTTAAAATAGTGACTTAAAGATTGAGGTCAATATGAAGCAGCATGATAAGCAAAACAGTTCATTTGGCTAAAGTTAGCCAGATAAATTGTCAAGGGTATTTAGCAAAGTGCTACCGACTAGGCATTGCACTGAAAAAGTTTGAATTAGTGCATACTTGAGGACTACTCTGGCATGACCTTATTGATATAGCCAGACAAGTTAGCCGGCCAGGGCTGGTTTTTCCATTAGGTGAACTAAGCATTTGCCTAGGGTGCCAAAAAATGTTTTGGGGGAGAGAGGCTGGAAAAAGCTTCCAAGTGCCTTCTACCCACATTTAAGGCACAGAACCTTAAGAGAGAACGGAATGGAGTGTGAAGTCAGAGGAAGGCGAAGGAGTACTGATGATTTTACTGTTGATTGAAGTGGGTTTGAAAGTATTGCTTTTGTAAGTGACTTTGTCAAAGCATCTGTTAATTCAAAACTATTGCTTCCTTTGCTCAGCAATTCCTTAGTTAAAAGGACAAGATAATGAAGCAGTTCCTTAAAATCTTGCTTTTATCAGTTCCAGAAAAATGCAAATGACAAATGTTCCTTGGTAATGTCATTTGAAAAAGAATGTGCTTCTATTGGAAAAGCTATCCACTGGCCAATAGAGACACCAATTGGACATTATTGCATAGGGGAAAATATTATAATTTATTATAATTGATTTTTCTTAGTCATGGAATACTATTTTAAATCAAAAGAACCAATTGAAGGTTTTTGCATCAGAACTGGAGTAGGCCATATCTGAAGCCAATGAGGGGCAGGGATAGATTACTAATGAGCTTATTTAATTAGATATACAATGTGAGGCCTTTGTTTTAAGAGAGAGAGGGAAAGAGACAGGGATGTAACCAAGAGGTGAGGGGCTTATCTGTAGTTTGGCTGCAGACTGAGAAAAAAAAGTTTCTTTCCTGCATAGACTTTTCTTTACTTTCCAGTTAGTGTCACAGTTCATACACACTATTAATATTAGGCTAATTTAGTTGCAGGGAACCTTTGGAAGATTTGTCATAATTTTTAGAGATGTGCATTCGTTTTTCCCGATTTAGACAATTTCAACAAAATTGTCTAATTCGGCATGATTCGGGGGCGATGAAAACTGAACAGAATTTTTCTGAAATTTTGGAAAAAATCATAGTTTGTGTTAGCGTGCACTAACGGGAGTTTGCACACACTAACATGAAAATCGGGGGCCCATGGGAAAAAACCCCAAACTGCGGGAAAAACAAAATCTCCCACGGGGGCCCGAAAATAAAGCCCAAACCAAAAAAAAAAAAACCCCCAATGCACATCTCTAATAATTTTATTTAGAATAGAGAAGTAATATTTCATATATGCAATAAAATTTCAGATGGAAAAAAATTCATTATGGGTATAGCCTGATAGGCTCATTCATTCCAAATGGTATTTGCAGCTTGTTGATGATTTGTGACGTATTAATAGCTTTCCATGTCTTCTAAGTATGTTATTGTGGCCTCCATGGGCGGAACAGAGAAAGAACTTCAGTAGCTGTCAGAGGGCCAAAGCAGGAAAAATCTCTCCGCTTTACTTTTCCTCCAAAAGCTGTCAACATAAGAGAACACTTCTCTGCTTTGTAATTATAAACAATACAGATGGATTCCCTGGAGGTAGGGGAGAGAAGTAAGCACCATAAGATTTGGGTGAAAGAAACACAGTAACAAAACCTGAAATACAAGGATTGCTAGCTCACAGCAATAAATACCTTGACTCAAATGTTCAAATTAAATAAGATTTATTAAAGAACCCAAATTCAAGAAAATCTTATTTTGGAAACAAATATTTTCTTTAATGTTTTGAGGACCCCCACTTTAACAGCTTTCAGTGAAACATTCAGCAGGTACAATGATTTCAACAACAATATAAAAGGTATATTTCAGTTCAAATCATAAACCCCAAACTTAAAGTGCAAGTTTCTTAGACCAAGGGCCGGATTTTAAAATGGTTACGCGTGACGGGCCTATTTTAAAAAGGCCCGGTGATGTGGGTGAAGCCCCGGGGCTTTAAAAAAGGAGCGGTGCGGTCTGGGGGCGGGGTGGGGCCAGAGGCCTCCGACAGAGTGGCCATTGTAGCTGTGTTGGAGGATCGCGTGCCGGCAGGCGCAAAAGGTAAAATAAAATTTTTTTGGGGGGGTTAGAGTAGGGCTAGGGGAGGAAAGGTTAGGGGAAGGGGTGGGAAGGTCAGGTTAGGGGGAAGGGAACAGAGGAAGGCGGTACGGCTCGGCGCTCGCAACCCCTGATTTTATAACTTGCGCTCCTTTTAAAATCTACCCCGAAGCCTGTGACTTTTTTTTTCCTCAAAAAAAAAATGGCTTCACCTTGTCTTTCTTGTAGTGTTCAGTTGTTATAAAAAAAACAAACCCAAAGCAAACCAGGTAATCATAAACTATCGTCAGTACTCAAATGGTGACGATACTAGACTACTGACAGTCCCTCCTTGTTCTCCACGCTTGCCATCACTTTCTGTGTATCCTTGAATATCTCTGGGGTGAATTTTAAAAGTCCGGCGCATACCAAAGCTGGGAGATAATAGCAAGAGTTGGGCCGGCTTGCATCGGATGGATTTTAAAAGGTGCCGTGTACACGCTATCTCCCAGTAAGCACACAACCATTTAACAAAAGGGTGGGGCATAGGTATTCCAGGATTTATGAATGAAACTCGTGCATAAATACTTATGCACAGGTGCTCGCCAGGGTCCCCTACTGCATAACTTTACTTCTGCTATGGATGACGTGAAAGTCCTAAAACATAAAAAAAACAAAACTAGGCTAGTAGGCAGGGATTTAAGGGGCTAACAGTAAAAGGGAGACAGATTAACTAGGGAGGTTAGGAAATTCTATCCGTTACCTGGGCGAATTGGAACGAACTGGGGAAACTGGTAATTGTCAGGGCTCGTGTCTGCTAAAATCCCCCCACTTACGCGGTAGAGGCGGCATTTGCGTGCACATGCACGCCTTCATATAAAATTGTGCGTACATGTATGCACAGTACCCTATTTTATACCATGCGTGCATATACGTGCGTATGCCATAGCCACACCCTTTGGCGTGAGCTGCCATACGCACGTACGTGTGCACCCACACGACTGTTTCAAAGTTACCGTCTTTGTGCATATTACTCTTTTCTTTCTTTCTTTTTTTTTTGTGCCTGTATTTTCCTGTGTTTCTGGTCAGAAATGTGCTAAATTTAAAATAGATGTGCAATAACGGCTCTCTGTTTTGCCGTCCTGCCTAGTGCCGCTGGAATGCGTTGGCATGCTTTCTTCTTCTTGAAATCCTCAAGCAGGTCCCATGGTCCTGTCTGGCTGCACCACCTATTAACCTGAGCTATACCAAATCAAAACGTGAGACACACTACTTTGGTCACAAAGTATCTTCCAGCAGAAACTAGGTGTGCACATGCCTTGTCCGCTGGAACCTCTTTACTGGATTGTGAACTGACTAAATAAAATAAACCAGAAAGCACGTGTATACTTATCTAACTGTTGTCCTCTACTCCAATTTACTTTGTGCTCAAACTTTGGTGTCTTGTCAGCCTTACTGGCATACAACTCTCTCTTTTATGTTATGATTAGCAGAAGAGTTTTTTCCTTAAATTTTCTCTCCAGCTTTTTTAACTAGGAGATTTATTTCAAACATACACTGTGCAGATCTTAGAGAAAAAGTGCCCTGTTTAACCAACAGCAGTAGGGTGATTCTGCCCCAGTACCTCTGCTTTAGTCTGAAGTTACAGCTTCTGGTTGAATACCAGACTCCTAATCAACAAATCCTTTGCATTAAAGCCCAAATTCACAATCAAATAAATTCCAGTTGAGCTTTTCTATACACAAACCCTTAACTAAAGCAGATCACTAATGCTGCACATCTCTGCTGGTAGGCTTTGTTTGACCTAGATTTCCTTTCACACCAGTTTCTCCTTCTGCTTGCCGTCTCTTCAAAAGTTCTCTTGCTTCTAGTAGAGCTTTATCTGTCGGTTATGACAATTCACTTCTGTGGGGGTTGAGGACTTTTCTTAACCAAAACATTTTTTCCTCTCTTACTAAAAAAAACAAAACAAAACCCTGCTTTTTCTCTCTCTGGTTGAAGCTACAAACAGATGCTTCTAACCCTCTTCAAATCTCACTGCAACCTGGCTCTAAAATGTTCCTCCATGTGAGAAAAGCAGCAAGCACAAGCACTGATCAGTTCAAAGGCTTGTTTACTTTTCTTTCCTGCTCCTGCTCTTTCTGCTTTCATTTCCTTCCTGCAGGAGCCCTTCAGGTCAACAGCAATTAAGGGAAAAAAAACAAACCCAAAAACAAAAAGCAGGGTGGCTGCTAGAGCAAATACAGTTCTGCTTTTCTCTTCCTCAGGACCATTTTTGCAGGGCCCAGGAAAATATTCAAAATCTACACGCTTGATCTCAAATTTTCAAACACCTTCTGTCTTCTCTTGTGGGCACTGCCTTAGTGGTTTGCTGTGGCTGAACAGCCATCCAGACTGATCGTTCAAATTCTCTTCTGTCCACCCTGTGTGATACTTTTTTCTTCTCCACTGTTTTGCTGCATTAACAAGGGAAATCTTTAAACTAAGGAACACCAAGATGACTTGAAACAAAGAAAGTCTTCTATGCACTCTCTGCTCCCACATGGGCCGATGCAGTAGTGCGCTCAGACTGGCGCTGCCAGCCGCCGGCGGAGATGAGGCCGACAGGGGCCGAAAAAATGAAGACCAGTGCTGCCAGCCGCCACCGGAGATGAGGCTGGTGGGCCAAAGACGAGCTGTTCAGCTGGGGGCTTTTGTGTGTGTGTGTATTTGAGACCGGAAGGGTGCTTCTGTGTGTGTGTGGCATGTATGTGAGACAGAGAGGGTGCTTCTGTGTGTGTCAATGTGTGTGTGCGAGAGAGAGAGATGGAGCATGTTTTTGGCTGGCTGTGGCTGTGAGAGAGGGCATGTGTGTGATTGAGAACTGTGTGTAAGCCTGTGTGATTGAGCCTGTTTGTGAGATAGAACATGTGTGTGATTGAGAACTTGTGTGTAAGAGAGAGCGAGAGCATTGTGTGATTGAGAGAGACTGGCCAGAGAGGTGATGTGTGTATGTGTGAGAGAGACTGATTAGTGAGATGACTGGTATGTGAGTGCTTGTGTGTGTGTGAGAGAGAGAGAGAGACTGGTTGGGGAGATGATTGGTGTGTGAGAGACAGAAACTGGTCCTGAGGGGTGTGACTGGTGTGTGTGTGCTCTCTGTACATTACATTTGTCACTCTCAACATTATACACACTAGCAGTCCTTTCTGTGGCACACAGGGGTTACAGTGACCAAATAAAGAAATAAAAGGAGAAAAGGCCGACTCTGCTCTTATATTTATTTCAGGATTTATACTCCCTGAAGCATAGAGACAGAGCCTGTTTTTTCCAATCAGGGATCTCAGACTTCGAGCTTGTAACTTTCCGTATGCTTTAGAAGCAGCATTTCAAGTTGTGCTAGTTAGGAGGGTCCTCACTACTTTCTCTTAAGTACTCTTATCCCTCCAGTGATCACTTTGGCCTGCCACAGAGAAGAAAAGGGGTTTAAGGACAGAGAGGGAAAATGGGTTCTAGAGGTAGGATGCAGCAGCTAAGGAGAGAGCGCATTTGCAAAAGAGCACAAACGAAGCAAAGAAGATAGAGAACTCTGTATATCATAGAGGAGTAGCCTAATGGTTAGAGCAATAAGATGTGAGCCAAGGAAGCAAGGGTTCACATCTCTCTGCCCCCTTATGACCTTGGGAAAGTATCTTCACTCTCCGTTGCCTCAGATGCAAACAGGACCTTGTTTATAGAGTTGCATTAGGCTGTTTTCAATGTGATAAATGGCCTGACATGAAATATTTAAAATGTGTTATTCAGCCCCCAGTACCATGAGTATGATGATGAGTTGATTAGCATACAAATGCATGCTCATTACTACTCTAAACATGCAAATCAACAAGCTTGCCTCAAAAATCTCAAGCCACGTTATTTGAGTTGAATTTAGCTATAACTTGAGAGTTGTAGCTAACTTCCTCTCGGAGCATAGGGACGCTAACACACATTCTGATGCTCTTGGGGCCAAGTATTAAAGTGGCAACTTGGCCTCGACTAATACCCTCCCAGGTGTTTAAAACATTTTTTTGGGGGGGGGGGGGGGGGATGTTCTTTGGAGACCTCCTGTCCAACCCCTCCCACTGCCTTTGGAGGTGGCCAAAGCAAAATAAAAAAACAGAACATAAGAAATTGCCATGCTGGGTCAGACCAAGGGTCTATCGAGCCCAGCATCCTGTTTATAACAGAGGCCAAACCAGGCCACAAGAACCTGGCAATTATCCAGACACTAAGAAGATCCCATGCCACTGATGCAATTAATAGCAGTGGCTATTCCCTAAGTAAAATTGATTAATAGCCGATAATGGACTTCTCTTCCAAGAACTTATCCAAACCTTTTTTGAACCCAGCTACACTAACTGCACTAACCACATCCTCTGGCAACAAATTCCAGAGTTTAATTGTGCGTTGAGTGAAAAGGAATTTTCTCCGATTAGTCTTATATGTGCTACTTGCTAACTTCATGGAATGCCCCCTAGTCCTTCTATTATTCGAAAGTGTAAGTAGCTGAGTCACCATCTACTCGTTCAAGACCTCTCATGATCTCTATCATATCCCCCCTCAGCTATCTCATCTCTAAGCTGAACAGCCCTAACCTCTTCAGCCTTTCCTTATAGGGGAGCTGTTCCATCCCCTTTATCATTTTGGTTGCCCTTCTCTGTACCTTCTCCATCGCAACTATATCTTTTGTGAGATGCGGCGACCAGAATTGTACACAGTATTCAAGGTGCGGTCTCACCATGGAGCGATATAGAGGCATTATGACACTTTCTGTTTTATTAACCATTCCCTTCCTAATAATTCCTAACATTCTATTTGCTTTTTTGACTGCTGCCGCACACTGAGCCGACGATTTTAAAGAATTATCCACTATGATGCCTAGATCTTTTTCCTGGTTAGTAGCTCCTAATATGGAACCTAACATCGTGTAACTACAGCAAGGGTTATTTTTCCCTATATGCAACACCTTGCACTTGTCCACATTAAATTTCATCTGCCATTTGGATGCCCAATCTTCAAGTCTTGCAAGGTCCTCCTGTAATGTATCACAGTCTGCTTGTGATTTAACTACTCTGAATAATTTTGTATCATCCGCAAATTTGATAACCTCACTCGTCGTATTCCTTTCACACCCTCTATTCCTCACCTTAGGCTTCAATTCACCCCCTGAGGCTTCCTGCCCACCCCCTGGACCTCTCCTGGACTTATGAAAGAAGCCCAGGGAGTGTAGTGGGGGCCCAGAGCGCCCCCATAAGCTCTGGGCTTAGTGGCGGCAATTTTCCAAAATAGCACCAGCTGCCCCTGTCACATCATGAGGACAAAGATGAGGTCTGACCTAAATGGCACCAACTGGTCAGACCTAGTCTTTGCTCTCATCATGTGACAGGAGCACCTGGTGCCATTTTGGAAAATTCCTACTTCTGAGCCCAGAGCTTAGGGGGCTGTTTAGGCCCCCACTAAACCACCTGGGCTATTTTCACAAGTCCAGGGGATTCTGGAAGTGGGGAGCGTGGATTCTGGTGGGGCGAGTGAATTTTAAGTCTGGGTGAGGGGAGTTGGGGCAGGGGCTGTATACATCTTAAATGTGTTTTATTTGTTTTTGGATGTTTTCAGGGACAGAGAGGGAGGACAGGGGTCTCTGTAGACCCTCAGGGTCTTTTATATACTTGGGGGAAAAGCTTGTCAGGGCCTATTGCCCTCTTTAAGATATGGCTGCCCCCACAGACCCAGGACTACTGTCTTGTGAAATTTAGGGGCCTTGTAACGCTGCAGTATTTTTTCCCGACATTATTTTACTGCTGGGGAAAATTCTGCAGCATTTATAAAGCGGCAGTCCCGAGTACCGTTGCATAGTAAATCCTGTGGTATATTCTCTCCTCTGGGAAAAATACTGTTGCTTAGTAAATGAGGTCCTTAGATTATCAGCCCTCTGGAGACAAGGAAATACCTACAGTACCTGAATATAATCTGCATTGAAATGGCTGACCAGTCATGAAAGGCATAATATAAACAAAATAAAAACAAGAGAAGAAATCAGGGATGAGAACGTTAACGATAGGCCTTGAAAGAGAAAAGTTTCAGATTTCAGTCTGCCATACATGAGGTTGCATTTCCTCCAATTTTAAACTTGTCAGCAGCAGTGCCAGTTGACACGAGTTTCCGACTTGTGCTAATGCAACTCCTTTGTATGTCTGCTACCATGTGATCAATAGGAGGGTAATAATGAAAGCCTTTTTTATTAGCAAAATAGCATTTCGCCTGTGGAAATCAGGGCTTTGACAATTGCTCACCCTCAGTGCTTAGAAAAATATGCACAATCGTTTTCCACCATGTATCTACTTCCCTGCATTGTGAAGAGATGTTCCTGGCCCAGGAGAGGGTGAGGCATTGAACAAAATGCATTGTTCTAGTCAAAGAAATGACCTGCAGAGGAAGCTGGTGAAAGTCTCTGCAGGTCATTTGGGTGGGTGGCAATAATCAAAGCTGAAGACTGCACATGCTTTTGCTTTGATTATTAGTGCAAATCCTGCCGGTAGTATTATACCCCCATAATACTACCGGCGGGATCTGCATGTCTGACATGCACATGCGGGATATGTGCATGTCTGGCTTTTTTTTTTTTCTGTGACTTCATATCATTCCAGATTGGAGAGATGGCCGAGTTGTAAAAGCGTGCGGTGTGTGCAGTTTATGTGGGCACTTTTATCCCACATACATTGAAGTCAGTTTTCAATTGGGAAAGCGACCACTATTCCTTTAAAATTTAGTGGCCACAAACTATCTGGCCGATGCAGTATAGGGTGCTCAGCGGGGTGCACGGCTTTACGCCCTCTTGGATGTGCGTTTCGGACATCCGTCCAAAACCCCTTATGCAATAAGGGGATTAGTGCATCCAAAACAGCGCTTAGGTAATAGCGCTCATCACATGTTAATTCATGTTGATGAGGCTATTAGCTATAACCCACTTACGCAAAAAAAAAAAAATGTGTGTGCTTGATGCACACATTTTTACTCTCAAAAATTAATGCCTCGGAGCAAGCATTAATTCTTGTGGAGCCCCTAACGTAAGCACAAAATACTGCTTTTCTGTAGTTCCTCCGACATAATATCGTGGGTGGCCGAGAGGTTAAATAGCATGCTGTGCAAAGGTTAGAAAAACGTACGCTCGTAAAATCGAGCAGTCATTTTCCTAATCCACACTGACAGCTGCCTCTCCTGGGCGCCCGATGCCAAGGAGGCGTTAGGGGTGCACAGTTTCCTGTAACGCCTCCTTTTTTTTTTACCGTGGCAACCCTTTTAAAAATTAAATCGGGCGCCCAGGAGAGGTGGATCGGCGCTCAATCATGAGCGCTTGTTTTAGGCGCTCTGATATTGCATCAGCCTGACAGTGCGCTAAATGCGCCCGGGCATTTTTGCATCTGCTGTTTGTGAGGGTGGCCGAGAGGTAAAATAGCTTGCATACTTTGAAAATACCAGGATGTCAAACTAAACACACCCTGAAGGTATGCGTGTCTAAAAGTACTCACGCATGCCGTGGAAACCCACATGTTCTTTTTAGCTGGGCAATTTTCAGCCTGGCCATTTTACCACTGTAAATGTTGCTTATCCACATAAATGGCTCTGAAACGACAGACCATGATAAGGAGTCAGCTATCGTACCTTATGCTGCCCCCACCAATGACAAGATCACATCTCATGAATAGCATGCACCGCAGTGATGTGATGGGTAAGACGTGCTGCTGCTGAGTCATCTGGCCATTACAGACAGAATAGGGCAGGATGCTGAAGAAAGGGCTGGGCAGGCATTTGCTGTTTGTGCACCATCGGGCGGAGACTCAGCTAGCCAGCGTAGTGAAGCCAAGCTGATCACTCACAGGCGAAGTGACATATTCGGGCCAAGGGGTGCTTTTTGTTCCTGGCGGTGCTACACTATTGTTTCAGTAATGTTATTAACTTTTTCTTTTCTGCAGCTTGACTATAATTCTTTCACCACTTGAATGGTTTTAGACTTAAAATCATAAGAGTGTTCGCTTGAAGTAAGTAAATGGTTCAAGATTAAATATAACAAAGGCCAAATGACATCCTAAAGGGTTTTTCCCATTTGGGGCCTGATGCAGTCGGACACGTGTTTTGGACAACCACAACCCCTAATGCCATGCAAATGCAAGTTGATGAGGCTGTGCAAAAAAAGGTGCGTCCAGTCCGCACATTTTTACGCTCAGAAATTAACGCCCGCCCAGAGCAGGTGGTAATTGCAGAGCACCCCAAAAAGTTATACAGGAGAGCAGAAAATACTGCTTTTCTGTACATCTTCCGACTTAATATCATGGACTGACTCTTTTGGCTTTGACTACGTTGGACCACGATCAGAATTGACCTCTGGCTTTGACCCTTGCTATGCTGAACCGTGCTCAGGATTGACCTCTGGCTTTGACCCTTGCTACGTTGGAGTACGCTCTGGACAGACCCTCTGGCTTTGACCCTTGCTCCATTGGACTCTGTACCTTGTCTTGCTTAGCTTGCCTGCCCTGACTCCAGCCTGCCTTAGACTACGCCTTCGGTATCTCCCTGGACTTGGCCTCTTAGGCTTTAGCCTTCTTCTACCTGGGCGCCCCCTGTCTCTGCCCTGTTCCATTTGGCAACCGGGTTTCTGGAACCCCTGCCTCATCCGGACCTACGCCGGTCTCTTGATACCTCTGCGGTCCTCGGCAATCCTTGCATCTCATCTACTGGGAGTTGTCCCACGGAGGCCCGCCTAAGACCAGCCGGCCCCAACACCCAAGGGCTCAACCTTCGGGGAACGAGGGCTTGTATTGGTGAAGCTCCAGTTGGCCTCCGTCTCCTAGTCAGCTCCACCTCCTGACGGTGGGAACTCGTGGGGCTTGCCCTAAGGGTTGCATCGACCCCACCTTGGGCCAAGGGTCCACCACCAGCGCAACAGGTTGCCAAGGCCATGGACTCGGCGGAGCCTTCTGCCCTCCAAGCCATTCCGGGCCTGGCTCTGAGGCACTGGTCTCCTCCGTCAAGTTCTCCATGCTCGACTAGATACCCACGCTGGAACTACAGCACCGACGCCTGCACCAGCCAGCCTACTGTCCACATCCTCACCCTCTAGGACTCTGTTGGCCCTACCCGCTCCACCCCACTTTAATGGGGACTCTTGACTGCAGAGAGTTTATTAATCAGTGCTATATTCAATTTGCTCTACAGCCTTCCATCTTCCAGGATGAGCCCACGAAGGTTACCTTCATTCTCTCTCGTTTGGAAGGCAAGGCGCTGGCATGGGCTTTTCACTTGTGGGAACGTTCAGACTCTCTTCTTCAAGAGCTATCTCGTTTCGTGAATCTTCTGTCGGACATTCGATGACCCAGGGAGGCAGGCTATAGCTAGTACCAGTCTTCTACGCTTACGGCAAGGTCAGCGGACTGTTAACGATTACACTATCGAATTTCGGACCCTTGCCACAGAATTGGCTTGGCAAGAGGATTGCCTTCATGCGATATACTTGGATGGTCTCTCATCCCAATTAAAAGATGAACTTGCAGCCCACGCATTACCCTCCTCGTTAGAGGAGCTTATTACTCTGGCAGAACGTATTGACCACCACCTCCAGGAGTGTCACTGTGCAGCTCAATCACCCCGACATCTTGCTGCGGAGTGTTCCCATGCTCCACCTGCAGCAGGGTCCGCGACCAGCAGAGTCCCACCATCTACCAAGATGAAAGAACCCATGCAGCTGGGTCGAGGGCGCCTTACTCCGGAGGAATGCCTTAGATGTAGGCATTCGGTTCTGTGCCTGTATTGCGGGGCTTCTGGCGACCGCCTGCTGTCTTGTCCTGACTGTCCGGGAAACTCCCGGGCCTAAGTTCAGTGGGGGTCCTGAACTTGGGAGCTACTACTCTGGCCCCTCAATTGTCTCTGCCAGTTCCCTTGACTTGGGACTCTCGCTCTTTCCCAACCATGGCTTTAATTGATTCAGGAGCAGATGGGAGCTTTATTTTTAGAATAAGTTGACTGATAATGTTATTTATAATTTTAGTATGTGAATTGTGAACCGTTGTGATGGCACCCAAACGACAGTATAGAAAAATTGTCAAATAAATAAATAAATATTCTAAAGGACCTGGTACACCTCCTAGGCATCTCCACTTGTACCATTGAGATACTGTTACGCATCGCCTCTATCCATGGCGAACCGCTACCCGGAAGGATTTCCCAAGTGACGGCACCTATCCGTCTTCTCACTGGAGCCCTACATGAAGAGGAGCTTGAATTCTTTGCGCTGGAGAAGTCCATCCATCCAGTGGTTTTGGGATTACCGTGGCTTCAGCGTCACTCTCCCCAGTTTGATTGGGGAACTTTACAGCTCGTTGAGTGGAGCCTAGCCTGTCGTCAACAGTGCCCAAGAAGGTGGCACCTTCTCCTGCGATTCCCCTTGTGGTGACTGCTTCTGGCCTTCTGCCTCCAGATGCGGACTTTGAAGACATCTTTTCAAAACAGAAGGTGGATATCCTCCTGCCTCTGCGTAAGTTTTACTGCCTCATTTAGTTGCTGCCTGATACTACGCCTTCTAGAGGTAGGACCTATCTGCTATCTGTGCCAGAAACCCAAACAATGACTGAATACATTCAAGAGAACCTAGCTAAGGGTTTCATCTGCCCGTTTACCTTGCTGACGGGTGCAGGCTTTTTCTTCGTCACGAAGAAGGATGGGTCTTTGAGACCATGTATTGATTACCGTGGCCTAATTACTATAACCCGCAAGGACAGATACCCATTGCCGTTAATCTCAGAATTGTTCGACTGCCTCCAGGGCACTACCATTTTCAAAAAATTGGATCTGTGTGGTGCCTACAAACTGGTCTGCATACACCCAGAGGATGTTTGGAAAACGGCATTTAACACTAGAGACGGCATTATGAATACCTTGTCATGGCTTTCAGACTTTGTAATGCTCCTGCGGTATTTCAGCGAATGACTAATGAAACCCTACGCAACCTCCTGTATACCAAGGTTGTAGCATACCTAGATGATATCCTCATCTTCTCAAAAGACCTGATCACTCATTGAGCCAATGTCCGCACTGTACTCCAGCGCCTAAGGGAAAATCATTTGTTCACCATATTGGACAAATGCCTTTTTGAAAGATCCAGCTTGCCTTTCCTAGGCTACATCATTTCCCAGCGAGGTTTCACTATGGACCCTAGTAAAATAAAGTGTATTCGCAACTGGCCCGGACCAATGGGTCTTTGGGTGCTCCAAAGGTTCTTTGGATTTACCAATTATTATCGTCACTTCATAGCGAACTACTCCCTTTGGCAGCGACCCTCACGGCTATGACTCAGAAAGGCAGTGACACAAAGAACTCTCTCTCTCTCTCTCTCTCTGAAGCCTTAGCTGCCTTCGAAGACCTCAAGAATGCCTTCTTCTCTGGCCGTTGTTTGCACCATCCAGATCTGAACCGCCCCTTCATCATAAAGGTGGACTCTTCGGCTAGAGGGGCTTGGGCGGTCCTGAGCCAGTAATCAACCCGAGGAGTTCTCCATTCATGCTCGTTCTACTCCCATAAGTTCTCCCATGCCGAACAAAATTATAGCATAGGGGACAAGGAGTTACTGGCTATTAAGCTCGCCCTCAAAGAGTGGCGTCCCTGGTTGGAGGGCGATCAGTTTAACTTCACCGTCTTAACGAATCATAAGAACCTCGAGCACCTCAGACATGCCCAGCCTCTCAATGCTAACCAGGCCTGCTGGGCATTATTCTTCTCCCACTTCAGTTTCGAGCCCCGTTACCATCCGGTGCAGAAGAATCTCCGAGCGGACGCTCTCTCTCGTTCTTTTGACCCTGATGATGATCAAGATGAGCTGAGTCACATCATAGACCCTGCCTGTATCTGCCTGTCAGCCACCATCACGGTCTCAGCTGGGAAGACCATCGTACCTCCCCAGCTAAGAGAAAAGGTCCTATATTGGGTGCATGACTCCAAGCTAGCCGGCCATCCAGGATGTGCCCGAACATAATGCCATTACTACTACTGGTAGTCCACTATGTTTTCTGATACTCGTACCTATGTGGACTCATGTCCAACCTGTGCCCAGCAGAAACCACCTTGGGGCCTTCTCCAGCCATTGCCTGCTCCAGAAGAGCCATGGACTCATTTATCCACAGACTTTGTGGTGGACCTCCCACTGTCCAAGGGGAATACGGTCATCTAGGTCATCGTGGACTGATTCTCCAAAATGACTCATTTTGCCCCCTTGCCTGCCTTATCATCAGCCTCGGAACTAGCACGTCTCTTCTTTCAGCATGTCTTACGCCTTCATGGCCTGCCCACAGATATTGTCTCGGGCAGGGGCCCCCAGTTTGTTGCCCGTTACTGGCACTCCTTATGTAAGAAGTTCGGAATTACCATTAATTTGACTACAGCTTACCACCGTCAGGCCAATGGTCAGGCTGAGTGCACAAACCGCTCACTTAAGAACTTTCTCCGTCCTACTCAAATGACCAGCAGGACAATTGGGCGGAATTATTACCGTGGGCAGAATTTTCTCACAACTCCCACATTGCAGCAGCCACCGAAGTTTCTCCTTTCTCCATTGTGTATGGCAGACAACCTTGGCTTCCACTGCCAGTTCCACTGTTGGTGCCCTCGCTGGCAGCTCATGATACAGCAGATGCCTTCCAAGTGCTTTGGACCCAGACGAATCAACGCTTCCGCCAGGCTGTGGCACGTGCTAAGAAATCTGCTGATGCCCACCGTCAACCGGCTCCAGAGTTCCAGCCAGGCCAAAAGATCTGGCTAAGCACCCACTACAGTCGACTTAAACTCCCCTCACAGAGGTTTGCTCCAAGGTATATTGGCCCATTCTCCGTTACCAGGCGTATCGGGCTGATTACGTACCAGCTCCGGTTACCACCGACCTTAGGGATACATAATTTCTTTCACGTGTCTCTGCTCAAGGTTCAGGAGCCTTCTCGTAAGGCTCCTGAACCTTCCCAGCTTACCACGGAAACCGATACTATGTATCAAGTATAAGAAATCCTTGACTGCCGAAGAAGAGGCCGCCATTGGGAGTACCTTCTCTTCTGGGAAGGTTATGGCCCCGAGGAGGACTCCTGGGAGCCTGCAAGAAACCTCTTGGACAGGGACTCCTCCTCCGTTTCCATCGTGCCCATCCAGGCAAACCCAAGCCTCCAAGGGGGGGGAGGGGGTACTGTTGCATGACCTGTCTGCAGTAGGCCCGCGACCGGGCCTACTCACCCTTGCAGCTCTGCTCCTGGACTCTGACCATCCTCGCTCGCAGCTGTGGGCAACCACCGCCCCCGAGCACCTGCTGCCTCCTCGGCTGTTCCTGACTCCTCCATGGACCTCCTCAGCTCCCGGCAGGTTTCCCCTCGTGGCCCATGGGAAGACGCCATCATCTGGCTTCCTGTGGGCTTTGGCTTAGGCACATGCGCGCCTCCCGTATCTTTAAAGGCCCTTTGACAACTGCTACTCCACACTACCGAGGATAAAAATACCTGTGCTGAGAACACATTCTTTTACCCGTGGGAATAAATGAGCAGGCCTAGGTTTGGTGAGGAACAGTACATGCAGGTGTTTAATTTGGAAATCTTCATGCATACTTTCACCCACCTTCTTTGCATCTGTTTCAATTATGAGGACAATTTTTAAATAGCTTACAAAATTGCCCCCCCTATTTATTCAGTTTAGATTAGCAAGCATTATTTAATATGAAGTTTTATATGTTATGGGTGATTCTGAAGTACATATCATTATTTGTTTTATGGCATGCAAAATTTAAAGAGAAAAGTGTGGGATTCTGCAAAACATTTTGAGGCTGAAAAGGGGAACCCCTGTACTATATATATATATATATATATATATATATATATAAATAAAATGTTCTTAGGAGGAAGTGGTTCTTAGGAGGAAGCTTTCACAGCCCAAACCCCCAGTACCAGAAGACCAGAAGACTGATTTGAATACTTTTCCCAGCAGTGGACTCCAGAGAACACTGTGAAATGGCTAGGCTTCAGTATCCCCCACATTGTTTCTAGCAAAAGAGAATTGGAAGGCTCATTTACATACTTTTCCCAGCAGCCCTATCAGTGGATTCCAGTGGACCTTGCAAGTCATGTAGGTTTCAGCTTTCACAGCCCCCTAGCCCCAGAGGACCTAAAGGCTCATTTGCATATTTTTCGCAGAAGTACCATTAGAGCATTCTAGAGGACACTGCGAGCCATCCATGTTTCAGCTTTCAAAGCCCCTGCATTCCTTCTAGCACTAGAGGACCTGAGGCTCATTTGCCTATTTCCCATGTAGCTGCAGCAGAGGACTCCAAAGGACACTGTGAGCTGTCCTGGCTAACCTTGCACAACTGCCGCCCTGTTCCCAGCTGCAAAAAAACTAGAAAATACCATATTTTCCCAGCAGAGCATTCCAGAGGACACTGCAAGCCATCTAGGTTTCAGCATTCACAGCTCCTGCTCTTTCTAGCACCAGAGGGCCTAGCAGCCCAGCAAAAGACTCCAGAGGACACCAAGAGTTGTCTAGACTCAGCTTATACAGCTCCCAGACTGTTTCTAGCTGCAGAGAACTGGAAGGTTCATTTATGTACTTCTCCCAGCAGCCCCAGCAGAGGATACTGTGTGCTATTTAGGTGTGAGCTTTTAGAGACTCCACACTCTTTCCAACAACAGAGGCCTAGAAGGCTCATCTCTGTTTGCTTCTCCCAGCAGCTCCTTGCAGAGGCCTCTAGTGGACATCGCAAGCCATCCTAGACAACAGCTGCCACTGCCCAGCTTCCACCACTTTTCTTTCCAGCAGCAAAGTATTGGAAGACATGCCCCAAAACATTACTTCCTATAACTTTTCAAGAACAGATTTATTTGATGCAATAGCAGGGAATTAGTTCAAACAAGGGTCCATAAAGTGTGTAACCATATAGTTATAAGTAGATTAATTGTAGTCTCTGCAGGATCATTGACAGACAAATATAAAATAAACCAATAGATTAAAAGTACTTTAGATTACTTTGAACATCCCTACTCTCTTAGAAATTTTACATTGCTAACAATTGAACAAAATTAAGATGCAGACAATAGTCCAGCAGTGAGAAGGTGCTATCCAGTCTTTTGCACTGAGTGCCATATGCATGATTATCTACCAGTTGGTGGTGAGAGGTTATATGTGTGCACTTAGTGCAAAGAGCTCCTAGCGCTCAGAAAATGAGTCCAATATCTGGAGGCTAGAGTGACTGGGCCTTGGGCCAATGGGAGGGGCAGGCTGTGCTGAGGCTGGGGGGAAGGGCTTGGCTCTGTTGGGATTGCAGGCTGTGCTGAAGCTGCTGGGGAAGGGATAGGACAAGTTGTGCTGGGACTGGGGGGGGGGAGGGGAGGGGAAGAGCAATACATAGGATGCTTTGGGGAATTTCCATGAGCGGCTGTGCTACAGCTGGGTCTGGGAAGGGTAGCCTGGGCTGGAGTGGGGGGGGGGGGGGCAGGGAGGCAGGCTATGCTACTTCTGGGGCTGCGGGGAGGGGAGGGCAGCCTGTTATGAGCTGAA
The DNA here is from genome assembly GCF_901001135.1 of Rhinatrema bivittatum. Taxonomy (NCBI): domain Eukaryota; kingdom Metazoa; phylum Chordata; class Amphibia; order Gymnophiona; family Rhinatrematidae; genus Rhinatrema; species Rhinatrema bivittatum. Next base: position 318,817,183 of record NC_042615.1, on the reverse strand, counting down.
CAGGCTGTGCTAGGGCTGGGGAGAGGGAAATTCTTAGGGGTCTTTGGAGAACTTCCATGGCTGTCAGCTAGTCATTTTTATAAAAGAATTGTATTCTTTCATGCTAACTTTCTAAGTTTACGGATAGAAAAACTTTATAGATTTAACTTTTTAAAAACAGTTTACATTAGAAATTGATTGCGGAAGTACTCTGAGTAGTCAGATCCATGGGTCTGATGTGTGTTTTCTCATCCAGGCAGCTGAAATTTTGTAACATGTGCTGTCCTGTTCACTCTGTTTTGCCTGACATGAGAATGCCTGGGGCAGCCTTCATTCCAGGAAATGAGATAAATTATGCTAGAATAATTGTGGCTGATAGCACTTGCATCCAGTGATTAATAAAGGGCCCATTGGACAACCAGTTTTCCTTAGGAAAGCTGCAGAAAGGTTTACCTCCCTGCCTTTAGGCAAACTCAGAATCGTAGACGTCTTTTTTTTTTTTACTTATTCCTACAGTATAATACCTCTGCAGCTACCACACATTCTTTTGTCAAACTCTGTCTTCATAGTGTCAGTTCAGAAGTAATGTTTTCTCATAGAGTGACTGACAGGAATCAAAGCTTCTGGAATCGGTCATTCAAAGGTATTTAGTTTAGTTTATTAAAAATGTATATTCTGCTCATATCACTATGTAGAGATCAAGGTGGATCAGTCAGGTAAACCTACAATGGAAATCAGCACAGGTAGGATAAACTCCTTAGAACAGTTTCCTACCCAGTCCTGGAGTCACAACTAACCAGTCTGGTTTTCAGGATAATCACAGTTTATATGCATGTTAACATAGCAGGGCAGGGCAGGGAACCGACCCATTGACTCAATCAGTTTATCCAGTTATTCTGGCCTACACTGCTGCCAGCTACAGAAGCTTGACCATTTGCAAGATCCAAATCCATTGTTGTTGTATTCCTCTTGGGTTATCTAGCATCTGAGCATATGTTTCCATAATTATTCCAGAATTTAGCACCACTCTTAACCCTATCTCCCCATTGCCTTAACAGAAAACTTTGTGGTAATAATAAACAGCTACCAAAAACTAGTAAAGCTGTTGCTTAAACATCCTACTGCATAGGTCCTAGTGGCCTCACTAGGTGGTACTTGGCCAACACCAGTTTACTGGGATTGACCTAATTTGTTTGTGGTATCTCCATTATATGTAGATATAGCTTATCTCATGCATATTCATTATGGATACTCTAAAAACCAGACTGGTGAAGTGTGCCTGTAGGATAGCATTGGGAATCAGTGCAGTAAAAATTTAGTGATCTGGTTATGAAATAAGTTATCCTAGGTTCTTAAGGCTAACGGCGTTCAGGAGATGTAAAAGAGATTCCTGATGGTAGTATCCAGCTTCCTTGCTGGAAAAATGCACACAAGGGGATTGAAAGAGCACAGGTTGCGCCAGTCATAATAGTCTCAAATCTAGCCACAGTTCATTCCTGCATCTGAGAAGCATTCCTAATTCAATCACTTTAAACAAAACAATTAAATAAATAAATAAAAAATGCATGTATAGCTCTTCACTCGCTTCATGCATGGGACATAACAAGAGCTGGGCATACTGGTCCTGCGCACCTTGGGGGCTCCCATTAGGAAACTTAAATATCCATGGGGAAAGGCAATTTGCAGGGGAAGAATGAAACAACTGCATAATGAACGAAGAAGAAAATGATAGTTTAAAATGTGTGCATGGTCCTTGGTTTTCTAGATTAAGATCATAAAAAACAACTAAATATGCCTCTTTCACCTCACTTTTTAGCTGTGCTGGCAATCGTTTGATCGTCCTTCTACCTTTCTTAATGTGTGGAATACATGAAGAGGGAAGGAGCGGAGATGGGTGGATGGGGGGGAGGAGGGTAGATGGATGGGTGGAGGGAAGGGGGGTACCTGGGAGGATGTGGCAGAATTGTTGGGATTTGGAAGAGCTTAGTTTAATGTATTTTTAGCCAGCTAGCCTTTGGTTTTAATATATTTAGTCATGTATTATGTTTAATGATTTGTTTTTAGTATATATGTGTTTGAAGGTTGCTAATGCAATTTCAATCAATGTAAACCGCCTTGAAATGAATTTGAAAGCCGGTATATAAAGTTGTATAAATAAATGTGGACTGTGCTTCTAGGACGGTATTTTTTTAACAGTGCCCACGCCTTTTGCACACTTTTTACCTTGTAGCTGCAACTTTCAGTTTTTGTTTTTTTTAAAAATTTTATTAGTTTCCCTTTTGAAAGTTTAGTGCTAGAGCCATGGATTTACTTACTGTCGCCCTTCCAGTCATTAATCCAGATTTGTCTATATTATGATCACTATTGCCAAGAGGTCCCTCCTCTGTTACATGTCTCACCAAATCCTGCGCTCTACTGAGAATTAGATCTAAAATATCTCCCTCTCTCATCCGTTCCTGAACCAATTTCTCCATAAAACTGTCATTTATTCCATCCAGGAACTTTATCTCTCTAGCATGTCCTGATGTTTCACTTACCCAGTCATTATTGGGGTAATTGAAATCTCCTATTATTACTGTACTACCAATTTGGCTAGCTTCCATAATTTCTCCTAGCATTTCACTGTCCATCTCTCCACCTAGGCCACTATACTCTTCCCCAACACATAAGGGATTTCTACCCATAAAGATTTGATTGTGCATTTAGTCTCATGCAGGATCTTTATCCTGTTGGACTCTATGCCATCCCGGACATAAAGCATCACCCCGCCACCAAGATGCTCCTGTCTGTCATTGTGATATAATTTGTACCCTGGTTCCACTGTTCCATTGTTATCCTCTTTCCACCATGTTTCAGATGACAATTAAGTCTGTCATCATTCACTGCTATACACTCTAATTCTCCCATCTTACTTCTTAGACTTCTGGCATTAGCATACAAACATTTCAAAGTGGTTTTTCTGTTTGTATTAACATTCTGCTTTTCAGTTGACAGGGATAAATTGGAATCTTTTAGCTCAGGTGAGTTTTTAATTACAGGCACTTGGACTACTTTTCTTATTATTGGAACCTCACTGTCGGGATGCCCTAATTCTAATGCAACATTAGTATCCTTTGAAGATACCTCCCTCCGAACCACGTGCTGCTGAGCGACTGTCTGCTTTACCCTTTGGTTTAGTTTAAAAGCTGCTCTATCTACTTTTTAAAGGTTAGCACCAGCAGCCTGGTTCCACCCTGGTTAAGGTGGTGTCCATCCCCTTTCCCCAAAAGGTTCCCCAGTTCCTTACAAAACTGAATCCCTCTTCCTTGCACCATTGTCTCATCTACGCATTGAGACTCCGGAGCTCTGCCTGCCTCTGGTGACCTGAGCGTGGAACAGGGAGCATTTCAGAGAATGCTACCCTGGAGGTTCTGGATTTCAGTTTTCTACCTAAGAGCCTAAATTTGGCTTCCAGAATCTCCCTCCCACATTTTCCTCTGTCGTCGGTGCCTACATGTACCACGACAGCCGGCTCCTCCCCTGCACTGTCTAAAATCCTATCTAGGTGACGCATGAGGTCCGCCACCTTCGCACCAGGCAGGCAAGTTACCAGGCGATCCTCATGCCCACCAGCCACCCAGCTGTCTACATTCCTAATAATCAAATCACCAACTATGATGGCCGACCTAACCCTTCCCTCCTGGGCAGTAGCCCTGGGAGACACATCCTCGGTGTGAGAGGACAATGCACCACCTGGAGAGCAGGTCCTTGCTACAGGATCATTTCCTACTGCACCAGGTTGATGCTCTCTGATCATGAGACCTTCCTCCTCCAAGGCAGCACCAGGGCTTCCAGTCTGAATTTGGGACTTGACTAATATGTCCCTGAAGGTCTCATCTATATACCTCTCTGTCTGCCTCAGCTCTTCCAAGTCTGCCACTTCAGCCTCCAGAGATCAGACTCTCTGAGAGGCAGGAGCTCTTTGCATCGGATGCACACGTACAACTTCTCACCGGTGGGTAACAAATCATACATGTGACACTCGATGCAAAAAACTGGGACCTCCCCCCCTCTTGCTACTGGACTGCTGCCTTCATCTTAAATTTGTTCAGTTCCTAGTTAAGTTCTAGATTGTTATGGGAGTAGGAATGCATACAATTAGTCCTTTTAATGTATTAGTGTAGTCACTATATATTTGGTAGTAACCTACAAGGGAATGATTAAACTCTTGTGTGGGGTATTTCTGAATTTAAGTTAAAAGGCTGACTATCTTTTTTTTTTTTAGTGTGAAAGCGTCACCTGCCTATAAATTAAAGGATCAGCCAGGGGTGGGTGGGAGAGCAGTGGGAGGACTGGGAAATGCAAACACACAAACTTCTGTTTTTTGCCTGCCTTTCTGACTACCTATTTAATACGGACCTTTGTATTCCAGAATCATGAGATTCAAGAACTTTTATCCTTTTATCTTGGTCTGAAGAAATAGTACGGAGGGCAGATACTTGGATTTTGATTAAATCCAGTGAAGATGGAAAAAGATCAGTTTTCCTAAGTTTTTTCAAGAAGAAATGTAGCCTGCCAAACATCCTCCAGACCTATATTTGCTGGGCTCTCAAAACAGATCCAACTGTGAAGGTTCATCTGTAGAATCAAAATGAAACACCTCCCAAGGGGAAAACTCCATCGCTTTTCTCACTTACAACTCCACTGGGAGACGGGGGAAATCCACCTAGGATCCAGAGCAGATCTCTTTCCCGTTTAGCACAGAAAATGAAGGAAGTCTCGGAAGAAGTGTAACAAGCAATCAAAGTAAAGTCGACCCTCAAAGGTGGAGCAAAGGTGCGCACCCATTTGGCACATGACTTTGTGGGCACCAGCAGGAACGTGCTGCAGGATGCCTCCTTTTAGATGATCCGGGTGCTTGTAGATGATGATGATAGCGCTGCGTCTCCGGAACCGGCCCTCCCAAGTGTTCCAGCAATGGTGGATGCAGTGGGATGCAGGAGGAAATCCTTGCCTCCTGACATGCACCACAGGGTGCCTCCTTTCGAATGGGCCTGGGTGCTTGAAGATGATGTCAGCGTTGCATCTTGGGAACTGGCTTTCCAGATGTTCCAGCAATAGTGAGTGCAGTGGGGAGGTAGGAGGAAATCCTTGCTTCCCCAGTGAGATATATATTTAAAAGATTTGTTTCGGTAACTTCGGGAGTTATCTGGATAAATCTTTGATTTACAAAAATCCCCCCCCCCCTCACGTTCTGTTTTAAGTTTGCCCTTTAACTCGTTACCTACACAAAATTTAGGGGTGAATTTTTAAAAGTTACTCGTGTTAAAAGGCCTATACATGTGAATATCTGGGCCAAGTGCAAGCAACTCTTATTTAAAAATGGCTGAATTATGTGCTTATATGCGCCTGCTCCAGCAATCCAGTGTGTGGGGAAAAAAGGGACGGTTAGGGCACGTCAGTGGTATTCTGGGGCAGGACCAACATTTACACCCATAAATAGGGATTTTAAATCCCACGCCCACAACACGTGTGTGTTGGGCTGTTGCCTGCACTTATTTAGTTCTGCATTTGATGAGGTGCAAGTCTGAAGAAAACTCGTTTTAGTCCTAAAACGCCTAGGGTTTGGGTAAATTGTGGGGAATTGCAGGCTAAGAAACCACAGGGGTCTGGATGACCTAGAGATAGGCTGGGCAAAATGGTGGACTGATTGGTCAAACTTGCTATTTCCTACGTGTGCGCATGTTTTAAAATCTGCTTAGCTGTGCGCATTAAATTCCTAGAGAAGGTACATGAATGACGTTTGCTCGTGCAATCGCTTAAAATTATGAGCATCCATGGATGCGCTACGTGTATTTTAAATAGTAAGTGCGCACTAGCGCAGCAACTTAAAATTCCTGTGAATGTGTGCTCGCACCTGCACATAGACTTACTCAGTATGGACCTCAGTGTGCGCATTCCACACTTAGTAATATATTAGAACATACAGGTCTTCAAGAAGAATGCACACATGATAGTTATTCCCATGAATATTGATCTCTGTTTATGGTACACACATACAAAGGAAAATATATCATCAATCAGGCCAATTTTCAGACACATTTTGGCTACCTGTAATCAGATTTTCATCCAGATCTAGGAATCTAGGTTAGTTTAGATTTTTGGAAGACAATTCTTCTAAATGTAGGTGGGCAAAACTTGACTACCTAGATTTAGGATGTTCAGCTCCAGTTAAAATAAGCACCTATCTCAACCCTTCTCACCAGCAGAGATGCCCTTTCCCCCTGGCATTCCCTTCCTCATGACACTAGTGAAATAAGCCGGGGGGGGGGGGGGGCAGGGGGGCAACACTGTGGTATCTTTTGCCCCTCCTTCATGGTACTTATCTAATGTGAAGCCAATAACCTTCAGCACCTGCACCCTCTTGATTTACCCCATCGACGTATCCACCAAAAGTCCCCACTGACCTCATGGCTAGATTTAGGACTGTCGTTTGTGTGATTAGAGTAGTCCAACTAAATGTAGTCAGTTAAAACTGAAAGCACATGCTAACTGGCTAAATCTAAACCCCACCCCTGGGCCATCTCTGGCCCAACACCGATTTTTGCCCAGCTATGCAACTCAGTTTTGTGTGTGTTGCACATTTAATGTGTCCTAAAGGGACATTTTAAGCCAGTTAGATTTATCAGCTAGCTACCAGAGTTAGCCAGTTAAGTTATTTGAAAATCCACTCCTAAATGATGGTACCCAAAATACAGAGAGCAGATAGGGATGTGCAGGCCAAAACATATCATTTCTTATGTAAGACATTGATAAGACAGGCTAAGAGAGAATTTGAAAAGAAGTTGGCCGGTGGAGCCAAGATGGCGACCAGAGAGGTAACGCTGTGAATCTGCTCCCGGGATTTCGCTACAATAAACTTTTTCCACAGTAACAAAATGCCTCCAAAAAGAAAAGGAAAGCCAAGGACTTACCCCTCTACCCCTGTGCAGACCACGGGACAGAAAACCATCGTACAGTGTATCGAAGGTGTAGCGAAAAAGGAGCTGAGATGTCCGGCTGTCGGGTCACCGGGAGGAGACTGTGACCCGACCTCGGAAGAACTATCACTCAGCCCGCTTGACATCCGACTACCTCCGGCTGAGTGGGGAACATCGCTGCCGCGTTTGGTTCCTGGCCCCGAAGGAGAACTCCGAGATACTCGAACTGAGGGGGTGGCACCGATGGGAACCCCTGCGCCTTCTGAAAACATCGGAGAGACGACAACTGATGATAGTCTGAGGCCAGGAGAGATGGAGGGGGTAAGCTCAGACTCACTTAATTTAAGTGTAATCACCCCTAAACCGGAGGTTGTAACGTTAGGCTCGTTGTGGAGTCTAACCTCGGCGTTAGCAAAGACAGTTTCAGATTGCTCAATGAAGATAAACTCTGTCTCCCAGCAGTTGGAAGTTTTAAATAACTTTGAGGGACACAGAATGGAGACTTCAGAGAAAATTACAAATCTGGAAAATGATGTGAAAAAACTAAAGGAAGTTCAAGTGAACATAATTCAAGATTGTGGGATAGTAAATAGGAGGATTGAGAACATTGAAAACGCCTTAAGGCATTTAAATCTTAGGGTAATAAACTTTCAAAGGGTGGTCGGAGAAATTCCTAAAATTACTTTAAACCGTTACCTAGTGGAAATATTGGAAATACCTCCGGAGAAGATCCCCCCCTTTAAAGAAAGTTTATTTCTTGCCAATTCGGAAGCCACAGCCAAGTCAACAAATACCACAGAATATAATGGAAAATTTAACGGATTTTCTTGAGTCCTCAGGATACGAGATAGTTGAAAGAACAACGTTGTTAATTTCATTTTTTAATGAAGTTGATCAAGGAGTAATCATGAGGGCATATTTCAAGAAGATCAAGGAAACTTTTATGGGATCTTGGATAAGAATTTTTCCAGTTTTTACAAAAGTAATTCAAAACAGACAAAAAAGTTTTTTGGCTCTGAAATCAGGTGTGTTAGCTTTGTGAGCATCTTACATATTATGATTTCCATGTAAATGTGTGGTAAAATTTGAATATAACAGCTATATATTTTACCACCCTGAGCAACTGAAAAACTTTGTTGAAGCAAAAAGAATTCTATCCTCTTAAGTAGTAGTTAAGATGTAAGAACATAAGAAAATGCCATACTGGGTCAGACCAAGGGTCCATCAAGCCCAGCATCCTGTTTCCAACAGTGGCCAATCCAGGCCATAAGAACCTGGCAAGTACCCAAAAACTAAGTCTATTCCATGTTACCATTACTAATGGCAGTGGCTATTCTCTAAGTGAACTTAATAGCAGGTAATGGACTTCTTCTCCAAGAACTTATCTAATCCTTTTTTAAACACAGCTATACTAACTGCACTAACCACATCCTCTGGCAACAAATTCCAGAGTTTAATTGTGCGTTGAGTAAAAAAGAACTTTCTCCGATTAGTTTTAAATGTGCCCCATGCTAACTTCATGGAGTGCCCCCTAGTCTTTCTACTATCCGAAAGAGTAAATAACCGATTCACATCTACCCGTTCTAGACCTCTCATGATTTTAAACACCTCTATCATATCCTCCCTCAGTCGTCTCTTCTCCAAGCTGAAAAGTCCTAACCTCTTTAGTCTTTCCTCATAGGGGAGCTGTTCCATCCCCTTTATCATTTTGGTAGCCCTCCTCTGTACCTTCTCCATCGCAATTATATCTTTTTTGAGATGCGGCGACCAGAATTGTACACAGTATTCAAGGTGCGGTCTCACCATGGAGCGATACAGAGGCATTATGACATTTTCAGTTTTATTCACCATTCCCTTTCTAATAATTCCCAACATTCTGTTGGGAATTATTAGAAAGGGAAGGCGCAAGGGGGTGCATAATTCCAACATTCTGTTGGGAATTATGCACCCCCTTGCGCGCGCCGACCTCGGATTTTTTAAGATACACACGGCTACGCGCGTATCTTATATAATCCAGCGTACTTTTGTTCGCGCCTGGTGCGCGAACAAAAGTACGCTATCGCGCAAGTATTTAAAACCTGCCCTTAGAGAATAGCCACTGCCATTAGCAATGGTAGCATGGAATAGACTTAGTTTTTGGGAACTTGCCAGGTTCTTATGGCCTGGATTGGCCACTGTTGGAAACAGGATGCTGGGCTTGATGGACCCTTGGTCTGACCCAGTATGGCATTTTCTTATGTTCTTGTTTCATTTCATTGGGAAGAGGCTCCCATTCAAATTCCTTTTTTTTTTTAATGTTTCAGAAAACAATTTACATTATTTGCTAATAATGCATGCTTTTTTTTTCATAATGAAAATAAGGAGGTAAGAAGTTCAAATAGTGCACAATAAAAATTAGAAAAACACAATTTTTTTTTTTTTTTTTGGGGGGGGGGGGGGTTCCATCATTTCATTTAAAAAAATGACATGAAATGATACAGGTAATATTCACATTGTCTGTGTCATTTCAAATGAAAGTATATTCCTACTAACAGATACCAACTTTGCAGGGGATTGATTTAGCATTCTACAGATATTTTGTATTCACTATTTTAACTATATTGTATTTTGAAAGCATGATTGAGATTTTTTTTTTAACTTGGCAGTTTCCTTCTGCTCCTTTGTACTTCTTCCTCAGTCAGAACTGGGGCTGGGATCTGTCCCCATGAACTGTTTATTTGTAATAACCTCAGGATTATTTCCACTATTTTATATCTTCCTCCTCTTAATTGTACCTAGTCTGGTCTTTGCACTGACTTTCTTCCCCCACAGCATCCCCATCAGGCCTGTGGAGACCACTCTGGTGCAGGCCTGGATTTAGGCATAGGCAACTGCCTAAGGCAGCAAATATCCAGGCCAAAGAGGAGCCTGCTTCCACTTGCTTTAAGGCAGTGTGCCAGCACAGCTTCAGTCTGTGGGGCTGCAAAAGCTTGAATCCGGCCCTGCTCTGGTCATTAACGTTAAGGGCAAAATCTGCTAGTAAGGGACAGAATTAAGGACCCACTTATATAGAAATAAATCCCTCAGAATTACTGTTATTCTCTAGAATGGTCAACATGCTTGGCTGCAAATTAATTATGGTGAAATCTGTATTCTATCATTTCATTTTCTTTTTATTAAATATTATATACCGCCAACGCATAGCCCAAGGCAATGAACAAGCTGAATATACATCATAGAAAATAAGGAAATAAAACAAAAGACATGCAACTGCTTCAGAAAAAAAGAGACAAGATTTAAGGGTTCCATAGCGAGGGAAATTCCACTCACAATGAATATGGTAAGTGAATCAGATGAGTTTTTAACTTCGATACCCAGTGGAACACAATGACATCTGCTTAGCTACTACTTTGTATCAAAGCTTCCAGTACCACTGATATCTTCATTTAAGAAATAAGGTACTAGAGCATATCCTCTGTTTTTTTTCTCTTCCTAATGGAAGTAAAAAGGCTAGATTAGCTGGGCAGTAGCCATGGAAACTTGAAATTATTATTATTATTTTTTTAATATTTCACCTTTTGTGACTGGTCAGCTCCTTAAAAACAGATTACATTCAGGTAGGTTTGGGAAGGTTATGGTTAGACAGGTCAGTAGTTCCAAGTTTTTCCTCCTGGTCACCATACAGTTGAGGTCAAGACACTTGTTTCCAATTTTAAACCAACAGCTGTTTCTTCAGAAGCTTCCAGGGAGATGTTAAGGGTACCAGGTTCCTGAAATGGAGAATTATTGCACAGCAGGCAAATACACTGTCAGTCTTAAGCTGCAGCAAAAGTAATAGAATCTCCTGGAGCTAGGGTGCAGCTCCAGTGAAGGGTGTCTGTATTAGGGGAATAATTGGACAGAGCCACAGGTTGAGGAGAAGGTAGGCTCGGTGCAGTAGATTAAATTTGGGCTGCTTCTGATATTTGTAGTTTCTTTTTTTTGTTAAATATTTTCTGAATTAATTTTGAGTTCCATATGTGTGTTACTTGGTATAAATGTCAAAGCATTCAGCAATGAAAAATGAAATACATCTGTTTTTGTTTGGTTTTTGGTAATTTTGATTTTACATGGTAATTTTGTGTGGTAGGAGTAATTTGCTGCAGATTTTATACATAAGGAATATAATTCATAACAAGTCAAGTTGGGTAACCAGGAAGAGATAGATTAATTATAGTGTTTTAAGGATCATTGCCAGACAAATATAAAATAAATCCATAGACTAAAAATACTTTAGGTTAGCTATACATTCCTGCTCCCTTAGAAATTTTACATCAATGATAAAGCAACAAAATTATGATACAGGACGTAGACCAGCAGCAAGAGAGAGGCTTTCCAGTCTTTTGCACTGAGTGCCAAATGTATGATTATCTCCCAGCTGGCGAGATGTTGTATGTATGCGCTAAGTGCAAAGAGCTCCAAGCCCTCAGAGAACAAGTCCAATCTCTAGGTGCTAGATTGGCAGACCTGGGGTATATAGTGGAAACCTTCAGGGACATAGTAGAGAAGTCCTACCTCCAATCTGGTAGCCCCTATGCTGCATTGGAGAAGAAAGGTCATCTAGAAAGAGAGCATCAGCTTGAGGCAGAAAGCAATCTTGTAGCTAGGTCCTGCCCTCAAGGTGATGAAGTATCCTCTTGCACCAAGGATAGGTCTCTAGGGGCACATGCCCAGGAGGAAAGGGTTAGGACGGCCATTATAACTGATGATTCAACTATTAAGAACATAAGACTTGCCATACTGGGTCAGACCAAGGGTCCATCAAGCCCAGCATCCTGTCTCCAACAGTGGCCAATCCAGACCATAAGAATCTGGCAAGTACCCAAAAACTAAGTCTATCCCATGTTACTGTTGCTAGTAATAGCAGTGGCTATTCTCTAAGTCAACTTAATAGCAGGTAATGAACATCTCCTCCAAGAACTTATCCAATCCTTTTTTAAACACAGCTACACCAACTGCACTAACCACATCCTCTGGGAACAAATTCCAGAATTTAATTGTGTTGAGTGAAAAAGAGCTTTCTCTGATTAGTTTTAAATGTGCCACATGCTAACTTCAAGGAGTGGCTTGCGGATATGAGGATCGCTTGATAAATTGCCTGCCTGGTGCGAAGGTAGCAAACGTCACGCATCACAAAGATAGGATACATGTATGTACCAATGACATAGGAAAGTGCAGAAGGGAGGTTCTAAAAGCCAAATTTAGGGTTTTAAGTAGAAAGCTGAATTCCAGAACCTCCAGGATACCATTCTCAGACATGCTCCTCTTTCTATGTGCAAGCTGCCAGAGGCAGACAGTGCGTGGATAAAATAATAGGGGTGTGCATTTGTTTTCGCTGTATTGGCGATCCGCAACGTATATTGTACTTTTCGTAGTATTCGTGGGGAAGTGAAACGTTTCGCGATTCCCCACGAATACACAAATCTTTGCCGAATTATATGGCCACCTAAATAAAAATTTAAACAAACCCCCCACCCTCCTGAACTCCCCTAAGACTTACCAAAACTCCCTGGTGGTCCAGCGGGGGGTCCGGGAGCCATCCCCTGCACTCATACCCTTGGTGCCGGTTTCATCATGGCGCCGATAGCCTTGTCACAGGGGCTACCGGTGCCATTGGTCAGCCCCTGTCACATGGCCATCGGCGCCATCTTGTGCTCCTACCATGTGACAGGGGCTGACCAATGGCACCAGTAGCCCCTGTGACATAGTATGGGCAAAGGCTATTGGCGCCATTTTGACTACTGGCATCGGACGGCCAGAGTGCAGGAGGTCGCTCCGGGACCCTCGTTGGACCCCCAGGGATTTTTGGCCAGCTTCTGGGGGCCTCCTGACCCCCACAAGACTTGCCAAAAGTCCAGCGGATAGAAATTCCAAGTGATGAAGGGAATAAAACAGTAGTGACGAGAATGAACTAACAGTCAATGAAATGCTAAAAGAAATTAGGGAAGCTAACAAAATCAGCAGCACAGTAATAATGGGTGGTTTCGATTACCCCATTATTGACAGGGTGAATATTACATCAGGATATTCTAGAGAAGTAAAGTTCCTAGCTGAAATAAATGACTGCTTCATGGAGCAGCTTGTACAAGAACAATCAAGATGGGAAACTATTTTAGACTTAGGGCCCGATTTTAGTAGGTACACCTGATTTTATAACATGCGCGCGCAGCATGTTATAAAATCACACTTGTGCATCTTGCACGCGCCGAGCCCTAGGGGAGCCCCGATGGCTTGTCCCGTTCCCTCCAAGGCCGCTCTGAAATCGGAGCGGCCTCGGAGGGATCTTTCCTTTCGTTCCCCCCCACCTTCCCCTCTCTTCCTCTATCTAACCCACCCCCCAGCCCTACCTAAATCCCCCCTACCTTTATTTTCTTATTTACGCCTGCCTCTGGGCAGGCGTAGGTTGCGCGCACCGGCCGAGTGCCAGTGCGCGATCCCTGGCACGGCCACTGTGCCGGAGGCCTCGGTCCTGCCCCCACCCCGCCCTGCCCACTCCCTGCCCCTTTTTCAAGCCCCGGGACATACTCGAGTCGCCGGGCCTATGCAAAATAGGCTTGGCGTGGCAGGAGTGGGTTTAAAAGGGTTACGCGCTTATATTATGCATGTAACCCTTTAAAATCCGCTCCTTAGTCTTTAGTGGAACACGGAATTTGGTGCAAGAGGTAACAGTGTTGAAACCTCTTGGCAATAGTGATTACAACATTATCAAATTTGACTTAATAACTGGAGGGAGCGCAAAAACGAAATTTACTGTGACAGCATTTAACTTTCAAAAAGGTGACTATGATAAAATGAGGAAAATGGTTAGAAAAAACTGAAAGCAACAACTGCAAAGTTTAGGAGTTTAGCTCAGGCATGGATGTTTAAAAATACCATCTTGTAAGCCCAGACCAGATGTATTCCATGAATTGGAAAAGGTGGAAGGAAGGCTAAAAGACTACTGGTATGGTTAAAAGGTGAAGTGAGAGAGGCTGTAATATCTAAAATAACATCTTTCAAGAAGTAGAAAAAGGGTCCGAATAAAGGAAACAGCATAAGCAGTGGTATATCATATGTAAAGCATTGATAAGGAAGGCAAAGAGAAAATTTAAAAGAAGCTTGCCATGGAAGCAAAAACTCATAATAAAAGCTTTTTCAGGTATATTCAAGGTAGAAAGCCTGCGAGGGAGTCAGTTGGACCATTAGATGATCAAGGGGTAAAGGATACTTAGGGATGACAATTTAGTCTCTCTGCCATGGCTTTAATTCTTTGCTTCAGTATTCACTGAGGAAGATGTAAGAGATATCCCCATGCCAGAAATGATATTCAAAGGTGATGATTCAGAGGAACTGAAACAAATCTCAGTGAACTTGGAAGATGTATTAGGGCAAATTGACAAACTAAAAAATATCAAATCACCTGGACCGGATGGTATACATCCCAGATTGCTGAAAAAAACTGAGAAATGAAATTGCGGACCTGCTATTGGAAATTTGTTAACTATCAGTAACATCATCTATGGTACCTGAAGATGGGGAGGGTTGCCAATGTAATTCCAATTTTTAAAAAGGAATCAAGAGGTGATCCAGATAACCACAGCCCAATGACTCTGATGTCTGTGCCAGGCAAAATGGTAGAAACTATCATAGGGAACAAAATTGCTGCACATATAGATAAGCATAGTTTAATGGGACAAAACCAACATGGATTTACTATGGGAAGTCTTGCCTCACAAATTTGCTACATTCTTTTGAAGGCATAAATAAACATGTGGATAAAGGTGAGCCAGTTGATAGAGTATCTGGATTTTCAGAAAGCATTTGGACAAAGTCCCTCATGAGAGATGACTTAGAGAATTAAAAATTCATGGACTAGGGCACAGTGTCTTGTTGTGGGTTGCCATCTGGTTAAAAGATAGAAAATAGAGAGGACTAAATTATACATTTTTCCCAATGGAAAAAGGTGAATAAAGGAGTGCCCCAGGGATCTGTTCTGGGACCACTGCTTTTTATTATATTTAGAAGTGACCTTGAAATGGGAAAAACAAGTGAGGTGATCAAATTTGCAGACGACCCAAAATAATTCAAAGTTGTTAAATCATGAGAGGATTGTGAGAAATCGCAAGAGGACTTTGCAAAACTGGGAAACCAAGCATGTAAATAGCAAACAATGTAATATGTACAAGTGCATAGTGATGCCTTTAGGGAAGAGTAATCCAAATTATAGCTATATAATGCAAGGTTCCACATTAGGAGTCACCACTCAGGAAAAGGAACTAGGTATCGTCATTGAAAATATGTTGAAATATTCTGCTCAATGGATAGCAGCAGCCAAGAAAGCAAATAGAATGTTAGGGATTATTAGGAAAGGAATGGAGAATAAAACAGAGAATATCAGAATGCCTCTGTATCACTCCCTGGTGAGACCTCATCTTCAGTATTGTGTGCAGTTCTGGTCACCACATTTCAAGAAAGATATAGCAGAATTAGAAAAGGTATAGAGAAGGGCGACCAAAATGATAAAGTGGATGGAACAATTCCCCAATGAAGAAAGACTAAAGAGGTTAGGACTCTTCAGCTTGGAGAAGAGACAGCTGAGGGGAGATATGATAGAGGTCTGTAAAATAAGTGGAATGAAATGAGTAAACGTTAACCAGTTACTGTGCCATAAAGTACAAAGGCCAGAGACGTACAATAAAGTTACTAGATAATACATTTAAAACTAATAAAAGAAAATATTTTTTACTCAACGCATAATTAAGCTCTGGAATTTGTGCCAGAGGATGTGGTGAAAGCTGTTAATGTAGCTGCATTTAAAAAAGGTTTGGACAAGTTCCTGGAGGAAATGGTAGAATTGCAGAAATCTACTGCTTATTCCTGGAATAAACAACTTGGAATCTAACTACCCCTTGGGATCCTGCCATGTACTTGTGACCTGGCTTGGCCATTGTTGGAAACAGGATACTGAGCTTGATTGACCTTTGGTCTGACCCAGTATTGCAAGTCTTATGTTCTTATGTTCTAGGGCTGCTTTGCAGTTGGCTCTTACAGGAAGAAGCATATCCTGTCTCTTCCAGACTCTCACCTGAGACCTATTGCTTTTCTTCATGCTTCCAAATTCAGTAAAAATATTTTGCACTGTTATGCTGCTGTTTGCTATCAAATAAATTTGGAGTCTTTTACTTCCATATCTCCATTAGTGTATTTGTGCAGTAATGAATGAAAGTGTGTTGAATGATGACAGCTGGCTCTTTTTAAAACTAATTAAATCTTAGTTTACTTCAACGGATTATCCTCCAGAAAGTATGCATTTTATAACTTGCAAATTACTTAAAAGTTTGTCATCAATTATTACATTTATTTTCATTTTATATTACTGCAATATGATATTTGCTCCCAGGTATTATGGGGCAGACAGGTAAGGCATAGGACGGAAATGAGCAACAGTCCCTTGCTTGTTCTGTGTGTGCTTTGCTGCTGTCATTGGTAACAGTGAATTGACTTCCTGGAGCGATCGGTAAGAGGATACTATTGAGATAGGCAGTGACCTCTGACAGAGTTGCTGAGGCCTACCTCAAATCTGGTAACTGTGTCAAAGCATGTATTTGATCCTAGCATGGATTATCTTGTTGCAAATTGAGCAGTTTTAGATGTCTCTGAAGTAAGAATTGAGGCATGGGTTTCTTGAAATTCAGACTACATATTAGAACTGTAGTTGTAGAGTTTTGAGATTTTTTTATTTTAAACATGATTCTCTTTGAACTCTAACCATAGGTTATGGGGGACATTCAAACCCTGCAGAGGTCTAAAAGATGAATACATTATTTGGCTTTGTTTCTAAAAGGCATCCTTTTAGATATTTGTCGCAGACTCCCCAGTATATACTATCACAGAGTCACAGAACCCCTACCTGCCTTGACATAACCCACTTACACAAAACAGTTGAATCTGGTCCTCCTCATCCCCCATGACACCAATCCTGACTCCATCCCTACCCAACTGACAAAAACATGTGGTCTTCCATGTCCTCACCCTAGCCAGCTTTCACTTTTCCCCTTTAACATAATGGTGGAGGCAAACATTGGATATTGTTATAACACAGATGCATGATTCACTGAGCCCGATGAATAGGATATGGCCATACCAGGCCATAATATATCTACGAAGAACAGGGCTGACAGAAAAAGGGGAGAGGATTAGCTCTTTATGGAAAAAATATCAAAACAGAAATTTAAGGAATATGGGGTAAGAGAAGGCACTGTGAGCTGTATTGGAAAGGGGTGATGGCACTTTGATCTGCACCAGCGTGGTTTACGTATCTCTAACTTAAGTGGAGAAAATCAACAGAGATCTGGT
This sequence comes from Rhinatrema bivittatum, assembly GCF_901001135.1. Taxonomy (NCBI): domain Eukaryota; kingdom Metazoa; phylum Chordata; class Amphibia; order Gymnophiona; family Rhinatrematidae; genus Rhinatrema; species Rhinatrema bivittatum. The sequence continues at coordinate 318,799,892 of NC_042615.1, read as the reverse complement.
TGCAGATTTCCACAAAGCGGAATGAAGGGAGAATAGGTGTTGGTGGGAGATTTTAACCTGCTGCATGTGAATTTGAGTGTCCCGTTGTTGTACTTGGTTAGAAGTAGAGGGATCCTGGTCTCCCTTCAAAGGGCTCTCCTCAGAGAAATGCTGATGGACCCCATGAGGAAAAGGATGATGTTGGACCTGGTACTTACAAATGGAGACAGTTTAAGAACATCAGAAATTGCCATGCTGGGTCAGACCAAGGGTCCATCAAGCCCAGCATCCTGTTTCCAACAGAGGCCAAAACCAGGCCACAAGAACCTGGCAATTACCCAAACACTAAGAAGATCCCATGCTACTGATGCAATTAATAGCAGTGGCTATGCCCTAACAGGCCAATACAGTAAGGATGCGGAAGAAAGAGTGCGGTAGTGCCGGGCGCACCCTCGTTTGCCGCACGCACAGTCCGGATCACATACCGCTCAATACAGTATTTAAATGGCATGCAAATGCAAGCCGCGTCCATGAAGCGCAATCCATTTTACTGTATAGAGCTCTAATGTCTGGGTAGATACCCAACTAAGGTTCTAGTGATCATCAGACAGTATGGTTTGATACAACAGTCAAAATGGATAGGAGTTACACAAAACTCAAAATCCTGGATATCGATAATACCAAATTTAGTACAGTTGGCGTTACATTGGCTACCTTTCAGTCCTTAGGTACAGAGGCAGATTGAAATGATAAATTAGATTACTAGTAGCAGGTCTGCACTGTTGTATTTGAGTTTCTTTGGAACCTTGGGGTGAATATCATCCGGTCTCAGTGATTTGTTACTATTTGGTTTGTCAATTTGCTCTAACTCTTCTTCAAGATTCACATTGATTTGTTTCAGTTCTTCTGAAACATCACCTACAAACAATGTTTCTGGCATGAGCATATCCCCTGATGTCCTCCACATGAAAGACCAAAGCAAAGAATTTATTTAGTTATGACTTTATATTTTCTGACTGTACCTTTATCCACAGGTCATCTAATCGCCCAACTGATTTCCTCACAGATTTCCCGTTTTTCATGTAAAAGCTTTTATGAATAGTTTTTGTGTCCTTGGCATTAATCTCGCAATTCTTTCTTGGCCTATTTTATTAGTGTTTTATATCTAACTTGCCAGTGCTTATGCACCTTCCTGTTTTCCTCCGTTCTTGGTTTTAGTTTTTTAAAGGATACCTTTTTGGCTTTAATAGCTTTTTTTTTTTTTTCTTCATAGCATCATTTAGCCATTGTGGGAGATGCATGTTCTTTTTTTGACCCTTTTTTTAATTTGTAGGATGAATTGTATCTGAGATTCCACTCTAGAACAGGAGTGGGCAAATGTTTTTGTGCTGGGGCCACATTACAAGTTATCAAGCACAATGAGAGCCAGGGAGTGGGGCACGGGGTGGCAGGGCATGGAACGGTAGAGCGGGCGTGGTGGGTCCTTGACGCAGCAATCAAATCTCTACCACTTGCTGCAGGCACCTCTACCAAAATCAGAAAAACCTTCAACCCAGCAGGTACAGCTAGCAGACCTCACCTCAGTAGGGATGTGAATCGTTTTTTGACGATTTAAAAAAATCGTCAAAAATCGTTAAGAGTCACTATACAATAGAAATTCCCCCGATTTATCGTGAAAAATCATAAATCGGGGGAGGGCGGGGAAAACCGGCACACCAAAACAACCCCTAAACCCACCCCGATACTATAAAACGAATCCCTTACCTTCCCCCACCCTCCCGAACCCCCCCAAAACTTTTTACGAGTACCTGGTGGTCCAGTGGGGGCGCGGGGACCGATCTCCCGCTCTCGGGCCATCGGCGCCATTTTGGCTGCCACTCAAAAATGGCGCCAATGGCCCGATAAAAAAAAAACCCACCCGACCCTTTAAAAACGATCCCTTAGCTTCCCCCACCCTCCCGAGCCCCCCAAAACATTTTAAAATTACCTGGTGGTCTAGTGGTGGTCCCGGGAGCGATCTCCCGTTCTCGGGCCATCGGCTGCCACTCATAAAGATGGCGCCGATGGCCCTTTGCCCTTACCATGTGACAGGGTATCCGTGCCATTGGCCGGCCCCTGTCACATGATAGGAGCACTGGCTGTCCGCCGCCATCTTTAAAGATGGCGCCGGCCATCCAGTGCTCTGAGAAGAGAGGGTACAAAGGTGCATGAGTGTGTGTGTGTGTGTGTGTGTGAATGAATGTGTGTATATGAGAGAGAAAGGGCCATTGGCCAGCCCCTGTCACATGGTAGGAGCACTGGCTGGCCGCCGCCATCCAGTGCTCCTACCATGTGACAGGGGCCGGCCAATGGCACGGATACCCTGTCACATGGTAAGGGCAAAGGGCCATCGGCGCCATCTTTATGAGTGGCAGCCGACGGCCCGAGAACGGGAGATTGCTCCCGGGACCACCACTAGACCACCAGGTAATTTTAAAATGTTTTGGGGGGCTCGGGAGGGTGGGGGAAGCTAAGGGATTGTTTTTAAAGGGTCGGGTGGGTTTTTCTTTTATCGGGCCATCGGCACCATTTTTGAGTGGCAGCCAAAATGGCGCCGATGGCCCGAGAGCGGGAGATCGGTCCCCACGCCCCCACTGGACCACCAGGTAATCATAAAAAGTTCTGGGGGGGTTCGGGAGGGTGGGGAAGGTAAGGGGTCAATTTTAAAGGGTCGGGCCTTACTAAAAAATAACGATGTGAATCGGAACCTATTCCGATTCACATCACCACCGATCCAGCATCACTGTACCTGTAGTTGGAATCATTTTTTTCCTACATGAATTACTTTGTATTTAATCACTCCATGAAACATAGGAAATGGGATGAGATATGGTGAGGGGGAATGGTAGGCTGGAAGAGGGTGAGAGTGGGAGATGAGATGGAAGAAGGAAGACTGAGAAGAGCAATTGGGCTGAGAGAGAAATGGGAAGGCAAGAGATGGAGGGATAAGAATTATAAGAAGTGATGGAGGTTAGACCAGTGATTGAGAGGGAGAGATGGAAAGAAGGAAGACATTAACAGATGGTCATGGAGGGAAGAGAGAGAAAGGTGAGGAAGACCAAGATGAAGAGAAATGATTTGAAAATGAAAAGGTTCCAAAGGTGTGGGGACACTCTAGTTGCATACTAGATATTCCTAGATCCCTGCCCTTAGGGTTAGATATCTAGAGGGACAAATTCCTTTCAGCATCTCCACCTGAGGTTGTCTGTGATGGTTTAGTCTCTGCCTATGTGGAAGGGCTAGGAGCAGGTTAGGTGTGGTCATTTTGAGTTGGCTTCTAAGGAAGGAGGAGCCGGGTTCAAGAGGAGGAGGAGGATTTTTGGGGAGTCCTATGTAGTGCATCCCTTGGGTGCGTAGGGTCTGCCTCTGTTTTGAGAGAAGGACTTCAGTCTTTGGTTGGGCAATTGTGTGAGTTTCATTGGGATGAAATCTTGGTTCTGTGTGGTAAAGGACAAGCCCTATATCCAACGGACAGGGATGAGAAGACCTGCCTGCCACTTCCCCTGCAGTGGAGATGCAGCAGTGACTCGTCATCCACAGAGAGTTTTGGACTGAGAGATTTGCACGTTTTGGTTGTGAGGAAGTTTTGCTACCCCCTCCTCATTGAATATTGTGGGCTATATTATCCTGGGTTTTTTTCTCAAGTATTAATCTTTCCTCTCGAAAAGTCCCGAGAAGAAAAGCAGGAATATCTGAAGAGCCTCCACAGCATCTTTGCCCCAGAGACCGAGAAGAAAGATTCAGGTGGGATCTTTCTATGTTTAAGGAGATGTCACACAGAGTAGGACTTTCCCCAGAAGCTGGGACTCTCATGCCCACAGGACAGGAGTGGTGAGCTAAATCCCAGGGGAACCTGAGCTCAGAAACGCCTACACAGAAGGAACTGGACATCCAGCTGTAAAATCACCCTTTACTTCATTAGTGGACATTGATTGAACCTTTTGAAAAAATCTGTTCATTTTTTTCTGAACACCCTGTGTCCAGCCTGTTTGTCCTTGCAACCCAGCATCAAAGCATCCCAACGAGCGTGCACACACACACACACACAGACAAACAGACAGACACACAGACAGACAGACACACAGACAGACAGACACACAGACAGACACACACAGACAGACACACACAGACAGACACACACACAGACAGACACAGACAGACAGACAGACACAGACAGACAGACAGACAGACACACACAGACAGACAGACAGACACACACACACACACACACACACACACACAATGCACACCTTTGGGACAAGAGAGAGGGGGAAACAGAGTTGTTAAAGACAGCTCCAGACAGAAATATTTATTTCTGCCTACCCTTGGGAACAATTAACTCCATGGAAAAAGGATTACCCAAGGGCAAAGAAAAGGCAGGGAGTGATGGAGAAAGGACAATGGAACTAAAGGAAAATCAGGGGAAGGAATCAGAAGAAGACAACAGTACAATGAGAAAAAGTCTAAAGTTGTTTTGTATTAAGCAAAAAAAAAACCCAAACCAAAAAAAAAAACCCCATCCTCCTTCCTTTCACCTCTCTGAAGGATTACCATTGCAAAGGCTGTCAGAGCGGCCATACTAAAGAAGATAAAAATAGCTAGCAGCACACAAAAAGAGATCTGAGAATTAGGCCTCCAGATGAAAATGTTAATCCAGTTGTATAGGCGAGAAATACTTTGAGCTCTGGTGTCTAGTGTTATTGCTGGTGTGGGAAGATGAGCTTCAGTGGCTTCCCAGCTGCAAAGTGTTTGCCCGCTCTTAATGTACGCAATTTGTGGCTGATTTTCAGAGGGAGGCCGGTTTTCCTCCCCTGCGCTGAGCCTGCTGCCAGGAATGCCTCTTTTTAGCTTGGCTAAAAGCGCGAGCACACTGTGGAAGCGCAAGCATAGACCCATAAAAAGACAGTCCTGCCAGCTAGGTTTCGAGTAGGGAGGCCAATGCAGCCTCCGTCCCCCGGTTCTTTTTCAAACAGGCTTCCTGCGAGAGAAGACTGGAACCTCTGGTCTTTATGCTTTTACAGCCTCAGGCTCAGAAAATGTTATACTCTGTGTTCCTTTTTGTAATAGTTTTAACAATCTATACCTTAGTATCTCTGCTACTTAGATTGATTTACTAATGAATGATTTTATTTATAGTCCACATTTTGGCCCTTCAAAGCGGATTACATTCCGGTACTGCAGATAATCCCCTATCCCCAGAGGGTTTACAATCTAAGGTTCTCATTTATTAAACATTTTTCCCATAGACACAGAATGGGAACAAAGCCTTACTAAAACAGGCCCTAAGTTTGAATCTGAAGCAATGGAGGGTAAAGTGACTTTACTTGAAGTCACAAAGAGCAGCAGTGGGATTTGCACCCTGGATTTGAATGATTGCATTTCAAGGAGAATTTGTCTAAAACGGAGCTGAGAAATGCATATTCAGTACTGCAGAAACCATGCTACCAAGCAAGTGGCACAGCATAATATGCTCATTGCCATATGAAGCATTTGTGCAATTGATGCACCTGTTATGTTTTGCAGATCACTCATTGGCAAAGCCTGTTTTAATGCAGAACAGAGAAGAGACAGTATTGTACTCCGGCTTGAGTGACTAAGTACTAGAGTTACAAAAGGTAAGATTGACAGTTGGTATTTCATGAAATCAATTCTTCTGGAATTTGTTCCTGAAAGCAGTACTCTCTACTATGTTCCTGTAAACTAATATTTTCCATATAATATCTTGTAGTGTACAAAATAAATTGTGGTATGCTGTGATGCGATAACTTTGTGCGACAAAAGTTCCTGTTGAGTGAAAATAAAGGTTATCAACCCTAGTTTATAACACTGAAGGACATATTCAAAATTGCCTTCCTTTAGAAGACTAATATAATCAGTGATTTGCCATATCTAATGGTGGCTCATTATATTTAATATTAGGAATGCAGCAATGTCCATCAGGTTGGTTAAGATCCGGGTTTGGGTCTTCAAAATTTTACAGTGTATCTGATCTGAGTTAGCTTTGACACATCAGTCTTGGGTTGTTTTCCAGAAATCTTGATTTATAGGAGCTTCATTGAATTCCTGTTTGGTTTACTGTGCAAGTATCTGAAAAGTATATACTTTACTGTCAAAAGACTGATTGCATCACAACTTCTTATCCCTGGAAAGAAAAAAGCCACAATATTTGGTAAAAACTACAACAAAAAATGGTACAAGGGTTTGAAATGAAATACTGAGTTGACTAATCTCATTAAGCAACATTCTGACTTGATGTGTTAGGGGGTTTATTTCTTTTTATATTGTATTAGATTGGCCTGTCTTGGCAAAAGGATAAACATCCATTGAGAAAAGAGAGAGAAGACTGACAATTCTAGCTGCCAAATGAAAGACTTAGAGGTTATTTATGATTAGAAATCTTGATTTCATTAAATAGATCGAGGAGAAACACCTTAGTATCTAAGGGGGGTGTATACTAATGAGTTATGCTTTATTTTGTTCTAGGGTAAGGGGTTCAGGATTTTCATTACTACTTTTGGGTTTTTGGGTTTTTTTTTTGGTTTATTTAATTTCATTTTGTTTTCTGTTTCTGTGAGCAAAATTTGCAAACCGTGCAAGTAAAATACAAATAGGGGCAGATTTTCAAAGACATGCGCTAAACCCCCGAAAAGCTGCCCCTTCCACCCCCTGCTCACGCCTAGCCTATGTTGCATAGGCTTGGCGGCGCGTGCAAGCCCTGGGATGCGCGTAAGTCCCGGGGCTTTCCTTTCCTGGGGGAGGGGCATGTCAGGGGGCGTGGCGTCATCGGGGGGGGGTGTGGCCGTGGCCTCCGGACCAGCCCCCGGATCGGAACATGGCACGCTGGCAGCTGGCCCGCGCGCGTAAGTTACGCCTGCCCAAGGCCGACCCCGGATTTTAAAAGATACGCGCGGCCACGTGCGTATCTATTAAAATCCGGCATACTCTTGTTTGCGCCGGGTGCGTAACGAAAAGTATGCGCTCGCGTACTGTTTTAAAATCTGCCCCATAGTGCACACAATATGTATTTTGTGCACTAGTTTCATTTTATTTGCACAATATGCAAATTGTGCTCACAGAAACGGAAAACTAAACAAAGTGAATTTCATCTTTTTTTTTTTTCCCATTTTTTGAAGCACAAAACAAAACAGCCTGTTTTGTGACTTTTTCATGTTTAAAAACCAAAGCGCACATACCTAATATTTTCATTTCAGAAAAGGATCCACCTTCCTTCATTTACCCTATTGGAAAATACAGAGCCTCAGCTTCACCCAGTACCATACAGCATGTCTTATGAATAAACTTCATAAGCAACATCTGTATCCCAAGCATGGATGCTTAGCACTAGTGACTTACACACAATGAGACCTTCAGATTTTAAATATCGCTATCCCAGGCTCTCTGTGATTCATTCCCACATTGACACCACTTAGCTTTTTATTGCAGTTTATACACATTAGATTAGATATTCAATGAATATCTGGCTAAGAAAGTTATCGTGATTAAAGAAAAAGTGGCGCGGGGGAGGGTGTGTGTGATAGTGGGCAAATGGCCGCATCATAGTGGCATAGTTTTACCCGCTGCAGTGTGGTTGCGCTGCACACTATCGCTCCCCATGGTGCCACGGGAAAAGATGTATTTATTTCCTGCGGTGCTGCCGGGAGATAACTCCACCCAAACCCCACCCACAGTCCTTCCCTTCCCCTAATTAGAAAAATACTGCCACAATACCGGCACATCACAGAATAAAGACTGACCCTGTTACTTAGCTGTGATATTCAGCAGTGCAGTCACGTTGCTGAATATACCTAGAAAAGTTTGAGTTAGCTGGATAAGTTTATCTGGCTAACTTCAGACCTGCTCAGTAGCAAGTCTAATTTATCCAGCTAGCTTATTGGTAAGTCTATAGTGCACGCTAAACAGTCTATATCGTGTGATCTAGCCCTGTTGCATGATATTTGTGATAATTAACATACATTTGGCCAGATTCCCTCCCCTAGTCCAATGAGCTGCTTTGCATGGGATTTGCATGCATGAATTTTGCAAATCCTTGAAAAGCAGCTCTATCATAGGTAATCTGATATAAATAAAATAATGCAGCTGACTAGAAATTTGTCGACCATGTTATTTTATTGGGAAATTGCTAATCAAACACAGGAGCATCGAGAACTTAACATGGGTCCTGATGCTTATGCATTAGATTTAAAAGGCCTGCCTCAAAAAAAAAAAAAAAAGTGTGTGAATCAAATCTGATTCCCACCCTGGAGCCATCACTTGAGGTGGCCCTAACAATCAAAGTATAAAAATAGAAGCAAATGTTCACTCGTTGACAGCCGCTTCCTCCAGCCCAATCAGCATGTCTCGCATAGCAGCCATAGGGTATCCCCCATCCTCCCTTTCAATATACAAAAGTGCCAGACAGGATCCCTCAGTACCCCATCCTCTCCCAACCCCTGAATTAAAAAATAAAATCTTTGGTATATAGTGGCCACTATGTGATAATTGTTGACTGGGTTGGGAGGCGGGAGAGGCCTATAGTCATGCGAATAATATTTATTTCTAATTTTGTACTATGTTTGTTGGGGCCACCTTGAGTGGTGGCCCTGGGGAGAGGAGGGGATCAGGTTTGAATTTTTATTTTTTTTTACTTTTTGCCACTTTTTTTTTTGGAAGGTGGACCCTTTAAGGCAATGGTGTCCCTGTGCGTTAAAGGCCCATGCCGTATTGTTTTGCCTTGCAAATTTTTACTGCAAGACAAAACAATGCAGTAATATAGCTGCCATATTTTTGGGGGAGAGGCCCACTATTGTGGGTACATTCCCCCCCCCCCCAATGTTAGTTGAGCCCCTCCCACAAAAAATCTTTATGGTTTAGTAAATCCAGTTCTGAGTCTGATACGGCTGAATATTGCCACTTATCCAGCTAAGTTAGATGGATAAGTAGACACCCCCTGAAATGCCCCGTCCCACCCACCACGTAGACAGATAATTGGTGATGAATATCGACCTCCCTGTGATTTACACCTACCATGATATCTTTCCATTGTGTATGATAAAGATTGCATTCCTTCAGATAGGGGTATTGCTGTGAAATTTCCTTACATTGGAGATTTTAATATTTATATTGATATAACTAGAACCCCAGGGGAATTTACTATCATTTTGGAGATGGGTTTCTCCCAAGCAGTAAAGGGACCCATGTATCTTACTAGCCATATATTAGATTTGGCCTTCTGTAAGAGGAATCTGGCATAAAGGGTAATTTGGAGAGTACTGTAGTTACACTAGTTCCCTGGTCTGAACATTTTCCTATTACATTTTCATTAGTGGTTTGGAGGACCAGTGAGAAAAATAATCTAGGGTCCATAATTTACATAATAAGAAAAAAATCCTAAATACCTCCTCTTTTTTGATGCTCTTATCTCGTTTTTTTCCAATCCAATAATGGGCGGCACTGAAGAATGTTAGCTTGTGGAATCAGGAAATTAGGAAGATTTTAGATAGGTTTGCCCCTTTTCAATGTAGAAAAATTAGCTCAATCAGTGCCACCCACTGGTTTTCTGAGATACTTTGTGACGTGAAAAAAGTCTGAATGCAGACTAGAGCGCAGGTGCTGTAAATCTCACTCAGAAATCAACAAGTTGGCTTTTCAGAGTTCATTTGTTAAATTATAAGAAAGCCATCATGGATCCCAAGGGAGATTCTCACCATCGTTTACTATTATTTGTGAGAGAGAGCCTATTAAGGAGCTTATTCATAATCATCAATAAGTTTCAGACGGTTTGGCTTCTAATGTCTCTATTCTTAAATGTAATTGATTTTTAAAAAATTGTATTTATCCATTTTCAACTGCAAACCTCAATTTTGAGAGGAAAAATTAGAGTTCCAATTAGGAAAAACAAAGCACAATATATCTTGCCCAAGTAATCAAAAACACAGAATTAAAATGCCAGATTTAAGTCCACAAATTTTGTGGAGATCAAATCCACACTCCACAAGGAAAAAGTGCAATAATGTAAGAAAGCCTTCAGGAGTGATCGGTATATTTCTAAAGAGGCCAATGAAAAAAACCCAAAGGAATCCATTCAAAGCCAATTCAATTGCTGCAATGGTTTATCACTTAAGAAGATGATTAAATAAAACATAAGAAACATTATCATATTTACCTAAACATTTACATGGACATTTCTGAAAGAATGGCAAACCCAATTTGAATCATCCTGGCCTCATTAACAGAAATTGCCTTCCCTTCTTTTGGGTAACCTTGCCCTTACCAGGAAAAATGTGAACTTTCCTCTGAAGAAACAATTCTTCGCGATGTTTGAAAAATAGCAAGAGAAGCCAGTCTCTGTTAGGATCCAAATCAGCCTCACAATTAAAGAGGATTTTGCTATGGTCGTATCTGAAGTCTCCAAAATTGCTTTCAAATCCACACTCTCCTCCCATACCTGAGGCAATCCATCTTGGAGAACTCTGGCCATTTGCTTTTTAAAAGGAGGCAGATAATATAGCCTGGCAATTGGAGGAATTGATTGATCAGGGGCTTTCAATATTTCAAGAAGAAATTTGAATCAGTAGCAGGTACCATTGGAACTAAAGGAAAATGTATAAATCTAAGGTTGCATCTTGTAGCCATATTTCCCAAGTTCTTTTGGTCTGACGGTAAGTATTATCCTTCACACAAGCCACTGTTCTTAACTTGCTTTGCCACCGGTTCCATTCTTTTAAAATGTTCAAAGTGAGACACTTTACTTTCCAAGGCCAGGTTTTTCTCTGCTACTGCGGCATGCTGAGCCAACAGGACTTTGCCAAGCCCTTCCATAGCCTTCCAAATAGTTTCCAACACAAACGCACGCGGCCTTTCCAGATGAAAAACCAAGTGAGTCCTCGCCAGAGTTCAACTGGCTACCTGTTTGCTTTCTTGCTACCCTGCCCATTGTAGCAAGATGTTACAGCATTTCTCCTTCCATAGTCCCAGGGTTTCTGGCATTGTCGTTGCCATCAGCTGTGGTCTGTTCTCCTGCTGAAATCCTCTGTGCAGTCAACCTCAAGCCAACAACAACAACAACATCATTTGTCTGCGACGAAAAGAGCTGATTCTGGGGAAGACGATTCACAGCAGGATCTCGGGGGGGGGGGGGGTGGTGTGATGTCTGGGCTGAGCCAAATGTTCAGGTCAGGGAGATGTGATAGCACAGTCTCCCCTCCCACACTCTCCATTGACCAGAGTCCAGACTGTGAGGATTCCTGGGCCAAAAATACAGTATAAGCCATCAAGTCAGCGGAAATGGGGGCTGCCAACACTGCAGGGTAGATTCCCTGTCTTCCTTTCTTTTTCCTAACTATAATTAGTACAATTGGTAAAAGCAAAAAGAGGTTGCAAGTAATTTGAATTCAGGGACGAGGGTGCTGTGTGATGACTGTGAATATTTTTTATGGAGGCATTTTGATCTCAAATCAGTTTTTAACCTTTTTTTTTTTTTTTCATTGATAGTCCTATTGATTTGGCAGATTTTTGAAGAGATATCTTTAAAATAGTGATGGGGGAAGAAGATGTCTTATACTTTGCTTGGATGAGTTTTGAGCCAGTCAGATTTATTTATTTAGCATTCGTTTATATACCGAGGTATAGCAGACATTCCCTTCACTCCGGTTTACATTATAGCAAACCAGTTACATTTAAATTAGATTGATTAGTTCATCAGAACTGAATGTGTTGTTTAATGGTCACACGCCTGACTACCTGTATTCTGGACCTATGCCCAAATTGGTTAATGAAGTAATCTAGAGAATGACTTTTAGACCCATCTGTTCCAGTTGATAAATGTATTACTATCAGAAGGGCTGTTTACCAGCTCCTCTTAGAAAAGCTGTAAAACTGTATGTCCACTTTTGAAAATACTGTTGCTGGACTCAGAAGTTTTTAAACTATCACCCCCCCCCCCCCATCAAACATTCCTTTCTTAGTTAAAACAATCGGGAAAGTGGTGGCAGTCTAGTAGTACAGTTTTCTGAGAGCAATGGCCATGATCCATGTCGGTAAGAGTTTAGGATGATTTTTCAGCGCGGCGACTGCACACCTAGCTAATTTGGATGAGATTAGATGGGAGTTGGATGCTGGCAATGTTAGGAATAAATTCTTTTGGACATGGTCAACCATGACATTCTACTGTGTCGACTAAACTAAGGGTTGAGAGGAATGGTCCTTCAGTGGTTCATATCTTAACAGGGAAAGTCCAATCAATTTAGATGGAATATTTTTCTTTTTCCAGTCTTTAATGTATGCGGTGCCCCAGGGACCTGTCTTGCCTCCTTAGCTATTAAATATATATGTGGCTGCATCATCCCTGAGAAGGCTGGGAGTAAGTTATCAAAAATAGACTGATGATTTACAATGGTACTTTTCTGTGGATAAGACACTAGTACCTTAAATTATTGTTAGGCCAAAACCTAACTCCTCATAAACTGAAACCCAATGGATAGGAAAACCGAAAACCTGCCTACAAATATTCTTCTAATCCTATCATTGAGATTATGGACACTGTACATAGACTTGGAGTGATTTTTGTTCCTAAACTTTCAATTGACATGCAGATTACTTATGGCCTTTTTCATCAATAGCATTTGAGACAACTCTTGCTTTTTTTTTTTAGCTAACTACTGCTATTCAGGACTTTATTATTTCAGGAACTGAATATTGTAACTTTTTATGTAGGTTTGTTGCAGAGGAGTTTACACAAGCTCCAACACGTGCAAAATACAGCAGTGAGATTATTATGTGGTATTAAGTTACGTTCTCACATCACTCCAGTGTTAAAAATTATTCACGGTAACCTGTTCTCGCCCATGTAAAATATAAGATTCTTACACTGATTTCAAATCTTTGCATGGCATTGGTCCAAGTTATTTAAATAAAAGGCTAATTCCTGCTGTACCCTTTTGTCACCTGCATTTGACATGAGAAGCTCTACGCATGGTTCCTTCTCTTTCTGAGGTTTTGTGTCGCTTACTCAAGAACATTTTCTTGTCAGGCTCCTAGTGCTGTGGAATACTATACCTAGGGAACTCTGTTTTATAGATAACTATGTGTGTTTTAGAAATTGATAAAATCCTTGACTTTTAAATTCATCCGTTTTGTTATTTTATGGATGGGAACTGACACACTAGAACTGTAGTTGTTCATTTCTATAATATACAGACAGTTTTAATTGTTACTCATTTTAGATAAGTTTTATGATAGCTTATTTGTATTTTGTTTGTTTCATACTCCTTTGGTATGGGATTGTTTTATTTTACAGCGAGAATTAATGTGAGGCAAACAATCTACTGGTCAATATCTCTTAACAGTAGATTGCTTGCCACACATTAATTCTCACTGTATGTTCTCTACATGTGTGTGCTGTTTACTCCGCCCACATGGTTTTATTTTACACACTATTTTTTATTAAACCTGGAAGTGTACCAAATAGTCAGAGAATTATTTAAGCCAAAGGTTTTATGTACTGTTATTTCAATTTGATGAACAGTTTTGTTTTTTTTCTGTTTTATTTAATTTTTAGGCAAGTTGATTTTATTCCTGTTATATATTTTGTAATTTTAGTATTCTGGTCTTAGCTGGCAGGCATTTTTGGTTAGAGGGTCTGTAGAAGATTTACCTGATTTAAGGTTTACAATTGTAGTGTAAACTTTATCTGGTGCCAACCTATTAAAAATGAAATAGAGCAGCTTTAAACAAGAACAAGGGGGAAAGCAGACAGTTGCTCAACAGCGCATGATTTGGAGGGAGGTATCTTCAAAGCATACTTATTTATTTATTTATTTATAGATTCTTATATACCGCGGTACATATAGTTATACATCACCTCGGTTTACAGTGAAACAGTAAATTAGCAACAGGCTTTACATATTAAATTAAATTATTTTTTATTCATATTATTAAATTATTATTATTAAATTATTATTATTAAATTATTATTAAATTGTTAAATATTATTAAATTATTTTTTATTCATTTTATATTAAATTAGCAACAGGCTAATGAAACAGGAGAGTTAGGGAACCCCAAGAGAGAAGTTCCAATAAAAGCAAAAGTAGTCCATGTTCCTACAAGTAAAGAATCACTTGAACTAAAATATTCCAAATTACCCTGTCAACTGAAAACAAGTTGTTAATACAAACAGAAAATTACTTTGAAATGACTATATGCCAATGCCAGAAGTCTAAGAAGTAAGAAGGGAGAGTTAGACTATATAGCATTGAAAGAAGAGGTAGATATAATGGGCTCTGCAGAGACCTGGTAGAAGGAGGATAACCAATGGGACAGTGCTATACCGGGGTACAAATTATATTGCAGTGATAGGATGGATCTACTTGGTGAGGGAGTGGCACTTTATATTTGGGATGGCATAGAGTTCAACAAGATTAAGATCTTACAGGAGACTAAATGCACAGAGTCTTTAATGGGTAGAAATCCCATGTGTGTTGGGGAAGAATATAGCGATGAGTATACTACCATCCATCTGGGCAAAATGATCAGACGGGTGATGAAATGCTAAGAGAAATTAGGGAAGCTAACCAATTTGGCAGCACAGTAATAATGGGAGATTTCAATTACCCACACATCCAGCGTGCAAGGAAATAGTAGAGCAAGTCCACCTTCAAGGTTATAATAAAGTTTTATTTATATAACTGAAATTCTTCAATGTTAATAGTGGCAACTCCATACGTCTTCAACAACAAATATTAAAGTCCCCCGACACGGTCCGTGTTTCGCGGTGGCTGCATCGGGAGGGACCCACAATCAGTATCATCTAGAACATAAAGATAATAAAGCTGATGGACTTTACAAATATGGCTATACAGTTTCAATAAGTTTTTCAAACATACCTTATACGTGCATCATGGAGCGCATCGGCTCACACGATTAAAGGACCATTTAAAGAGGTAATTTGGCGCCAAAAGACAGCAGCTATCGCGATGGGTGCGTTTGTATAAGCCCCGCCCTCTCTGTACACGGTTCAACCAAACAAATGCCATTCTACATCCCTGTTTAGTCCCTTAGGATGGACGGAGGAAAGCATAAAAATCCACTTCTGTTCCCGTCTACCTAAAATTTCTGAATAATTACCTCCCCTAAATGGGGGGACAACCACCTCTAAGACTGAAAACTGCAATTCAGCAATAGTGTGTTGGTATTGAACCCAGTGTGTAACCAAAGGTTCATCCATCCTAAGGAGACGAATGTTTGAACAATGTTCTATAATACGGGTCTTGATCATCCTAGAGGTCTTCCCTACATATAACATGGAGCACGGACATTGTATGACATACACCACGCCCTTGGTAGTGCAGTCTGATGTATTGCGAAGTTTAAAGTGAGCCCCAGTGTCGGGATGAATAAAGGAGTCAGATTGGCTGGTGTGTTTACACATTGTACAGTGCCCACAAGGGCCATGGTGGCCTCCCCTGGTATCCCTCAATTGTTTATTAAAGCTAGCATGCACTAGCTGATCCCGGAGGTTGCTAGCTCTCCGGAATGTGAAGCGTAATGATCCCTGGAAAAGAGAGGCTAGAGATAAATTCTCCCAGTGTCTTCTTATCATTGTTGCTATAGCCTTACTCGATGTTGAGAACGGTAAAATACAGTTGAAACATGGACTGTCATCCGCTGAAGGAAGAAGCAACCAGTCTCGGTTGGCATATAATGCCCTTTTGAAAGCCTTTTTATGTTCTAGATGATACTGATTGTGGGTCCCTCCCGATGCAGCCACCGCGAAACACGGACCGTGTCGGGGGACTTTAATATTTGTTGTTGAAGACGTATGGAGTTGCCACTATTAACATTGAAGAATTTCAGTTATATAAATAAAACTTTATTATAACCTTGAAGGTGGACTTGCTCTACTATTTCCTTGCATGCTGGATGTGTGGATATTTATTGATGTGCAAGGCATTTGCTTCGTGCTCTTGCTTGGTAGATTTCAATTACCCCAATATTGACTTGGTAAATGTAACATCAGGACATGGTAAAGAGGTAAAATTGCAGGATGGAATAAATGACTGCTTCATGGAGCAATTGGTTCAGGAACTGAGAAGAGGGAACCATTTTAGATGTAATTCTTAGTGGAATGCAGGATTTGGTGTGAGAAGTGACGGTGGTGAGGCTGTTTTGCAATAATGATCACAACATTATCAAATGGAAGTGGGACAATAAGTAAATCTACAGCTCTAGCACTAAACTTTCAGAAGGGAGACTTTGGTAGAATGAGGAAAATAGAAAAAATGAAAGGTGCAGTGCAAAGGTTATGCATGGACATTTTTTAAAAACACCACTTTAGAAGTGCAGTCCAGATGCATTCTTCACATTAAAAATGGTGAAAGGAAGGCCAAACTACTTCCTGCATGGTTAAAAGGCGAGGTGGAAGAGGATCTATCTGAAAAAAATAAGAAAAAGCATAAACATTGGTAAGTTAAATGTAAAACATTAATAAAACAGGCTAAGAGGGAATTTGAAAAGAAGCTGGCCGTAAAGGCAAAAACTCATAATAACACCTTTTTAAAGTATATATTGGAAGCAGGAAGCCTTTGAGGGAGCTGGTGGATGATCAAATGATTAATGGGGGACTTAGGGAAAATAAGGCTATTGCAGAAAGACTAAACAAATTCTTTGCTTCGGTATGTAATACTGAGGATGTTGGGGAGATACCTGTTCCAGAAATGGTTTTCAAGGTTGATGCTTCAGATAAATTGAACCAAATCATGATGACCCTGGAAAATGTAGTAGGCCAGATTGACAAACTGAAGAGTAGTAAATCACCTGAACCAGATGGTGTACACCCCAGGGTTCTGAAATTTAATTTTTTTGAATTTTTTCAGATCTATTACTAGTAATTTGTAACCTATCATTAAAATTGCCCATTGTACCTGAACACTGGAGAGTAGCCAATGTAACCTCAATATTTAAAAAGTTCTCCAGGAAACTATAGACCAGAGCACCCCTGGAGCCAGACTTCAGTGCTGGGAAAAATCATAGAAGCTATTCTAAAGAACAAAATCACAGAATATATAGATAGACATTGGTCTAATAGATTTACCCAAGGAAAGTCTTGCCTCACAAATCTACATTTTTTTGGAGGGGGTTAATAAACATCTGAGTAAAGGCGAGCCAGTAGATTGTGAATTTTGGATTTTCAGAAGATGTTTGACAAAGACCCCCATGAGAGACTCCTAAGAAAATTAAAAAGTCATGGGATAAGAGGCAGTGTCCTTTTGCGGATTGCAAACTGGCTAAAAGATTGGAAATGGAGAGTAGGATTAAATGGTCAGTTTTCTAAGTGGAGAGAAATAAGCAGTAGAGTGCCTTAGGGATCTGTACTTGGATTGGTGCTTTTTAATATATTTATAAATTATCTGGAAAGGGGAATGACGAGTAAAGTGATCAGATTTGCAGATGACACAAAATTAATTAGATTTGGAAAATCACAAGCAGATTGTGATAAATTGCAGGAGGCCTTTGCAAGACCGGAAGACTGGGCACCCAAATGGTAGATGAAATTAATGTGGACAAGTTCAAAGTGATGCACATAGGGGTACATTTTAAAAAAAATTGCGAGCACGTACTTTTGTTCGCACATCAGGCGCAAACAAAAGTACGCTGGATTTCAATAGATACGCGCGTAGCCGAGTGTATCTTTTAAAATTCGGGGTCGGCGCACGCAAGAGGGTGCATATTTGTGCACCTTGTGCGTGCCAAGCCCTGCGCGCACTGCCCATTCCCTCCACCTCCCCCCACCTTCCCCTCCCTTCCCTTACCTAACCTACCCTCCCACCTGTATCGCAAAAGTTACGCCTGCTCGTGGCCCGCTGGCGCGCCATCACTCAACCCGGGGGCTGATCCGAAGGCCTTGGCCACACCCCCCAGAACGCCCCCGGGCCGGCGCCACCCCCCCGACACGCCCCCCTAGAAAAGCCCCGGGACTTACGCGCGGCCCAGGGCTTGCGTGCACCGTTGAGCCTATGCAAAATAGGCTCGGCGTGTGCAGGGGTTTTTTTTAAGGGTTACGCGCGTAACTTATGCGTGTAACCCTTTTAAAAATCCGCCCCATAGAGAAAAGTAATCCACGTAATTAAAAGATATTAGGAATTTCCACCCAGAAGAAAAATCTAGGCATCATAGTGGACAATACACTGAAATCATCAGCTCAGTGTGCTGCTGCACTCGAAAAGCAAATAGAATATTAGGAAATATTAAAAGAGGGATGGTGAATAAAATAAAGAATGTCATAATATCTCTGTATCACTCTATGTTGAGACCACATCTTGAGTACTGTGTGCAAGTTTGGTCACTGCATCTCAAAAAAGATATAGATGCACTGGAAAAGGTTCAGAGAAGGTTGATCAAAATGTTAAAGGGGATAGAATGGCTCCCCTAAGAGGCAAGGCTGAAGAGCTTAGGACTGTTTAGTTTGGAGAAGAGACAGCTGAGGGAAGATAGAGGTCTATAAAATCATGAGAGGACTAGAACAGGTAAATTTGAATCAGTTATTTACTCTTTCAGATAATAAAATGACTCCACTCTGTATTTAATTGTGAACTATTTTGCATATAGAAGACTATTAAATTAGTTTTTGAAAGATTGCACTTATAAATCGTTTGCCTTGTTACTATTCAACTCTGCTTGTTATCCATTCTACAGTTGTCCTGAGTTCATCACCCTGTTTCATGTAACTTTATGCTTTTATGCTCCTATATCGTTGGTTACCCCTTGTTTGATGTAAACCGGTACGATAAGATATTTTATCTTGAGTATCGGTATATTAAAAGATATTAAATAAATAAATAAAATGTTTCTTTATGTAAAGCCTTGTACCAAATGCATGCCTAGACAGTTGGATGTGCATTATTCGAGCAGAATGTGTAATCTTACTTGAAATTTACAAATATGAAGGCTTTACCTATTCAAAATAACTCATAGTAAAGGGGGTTTAGGTTCTGATTTACAAAAGTTTTATTTTCTCCATCCTGGGTCTAGTAAGTCCGGCATTCAGTGACATAGGGAGGAGGAATGGCCTAGTGGTTAGAGCAGTGGGCTACAAACCAGGAGACCAGCGGTTTGAGTCCCGTTGTCGCTCCTTGTGACCTTGGGCAAGTCACTTTACCCTCCATTGCCTCAGGTACAAAACTTAGATTGTAAGCCCTCTGGGGATAGGGAAATACCTACAGTACCTGAATGATGTGATATCTCAGCTCGAATGTCGGTATATTAAAAAAAAAATAATAATAAAAAAAATTAATAAATAACATAGGGGCAGATTTTCAAAGGGATACGTGTATACCCCCCGAAAACCTGCCCCAAGTTCTCCCTGCAGCGTGCGCAAGCCCTGGGACGCATGTAAATCATGGGGCTTGTTGGGGGGGGGGGGGGGGGGGTGTTGCGGTGGTGGCGCGTCATTCGGGGGCTGGGCCGTAGGTTCCGAAACAGCCCCTGGGCCAGGGTTTTAGATAGGGCTGGGGGGGGGGTTAGTTAGGGGGGGTGGAAGGAAAGTTCCCTCTGAGGCCACTCAGATTTCGGAGTGGCCTCGTAGGGAACACACATGGGTGTAGTTTTATAAAATATTTGTCAGAATTATACAATATGAAACCTTCAGTGTTGCAACTCTCTTCTCCCAATACCTAATCCAAATGCTGGCATAAAACTAGACTATTGGATGACTCGTGCTAGCATCAACAGAAAGGTTAGAGGGTTAAAATTTTTCAATTAAAGTATGATATAAAATTTCCTTCCTGTATTTTGTTTTCTAATTAGTTTTACTATGATAGAACACTTTTTCTAAACCTATCAGATAACAAACAGGTAAGGTCAATTAATGTGAAATGTTTTACCTCTACTTTTGAAGCTTGAGGAATGGTTTTGAGTCTGACGGCTAAGATTTAATGCTAAAAAATATAGAGTTATGTATTTGGGCTGCAAAAAGCCAAGGGAGCAGTATAGTATAGAGCAGTGGTTCTCAACTGGTGTGTCACCAAGCACACACAGGTGTCTCGCGGTCCCCTGCTGACCCAGCTGCTCCCCCTACCCAAGCGAAATAGGTCTTCCGCCCAGGCTTAAAATGCCGATAGCCCGGGAGGAACATGGCAGGACAGCTGGAGTCAGCGGCACCGGCATGCTCTCTTCTTCCCACCCCTCCCTTGATACCCAGAAGAGGAAGTGGTGAGCAGCGGGTGCATGTGCGGGAAGAAGAGACCATGCCAGTGCGGGCAGCGTTAGCCCGAAGAAGAGAAGAGAGGTGCAGCCTGAGGCATGAGCAGCACGGCTCGGAGAAAAACGAAGAACAATGTCAACCCCTGCTGCCAATGGGACTCCTTCTCCGCGAGGGCTGAAATTAAAGGAGGTTGCTGCTGGGGGAAGGAGCAGGGGGAGGGGAGGTCAGCTTAGGAGATGGACATCCCTTTTGTTGTGGATTTTCTGTTGCTTTGAATGGAAGATCAGTTCCCTGGAACTGACAATAATGGGTTGGTGTTTTTACCAGTGTAAACCTCCCTCCCCCACCAGGGATGCCTATCCTGCATGGGTGGGGCCATAAACTTATTTATAGTCCCTTCGAGGCTGGGGCCCAGGTTAGCAGTAAACAAGCTGTGGGTCCTTTGCTGGATGGGGGAAGTTATCTTTCAAGCCCCAAGTTCTAAGGGTGTCTCTGGTAGGTCTGTGTAATCCTGGGAGAGGAGTATCCCCTTTGAAAGCTCACACCGCTGGACCCATTGTGCAAGAATTACGCTAAACTCCATGGTGGTGTCCAAAATTAAAGCTTACTTGCAGATAAGCAGTGGTATATGGACACAATTGATTCTCGGGCCGTCGGCTGCCAATAAAAAAAAATGGCGCGGGCCATCCATTGCTCCTATCATGTGACAGGGACCAGCCAATGGCACCGATAGCCCCTGACACATGGTAAGGGCAAAGGGCTATCGGCGCCATTTTGATTAGTGCCAGCCAATGGCCCGAGAAGGGGAGATCGCTCCCGGGACCCCTGCTGGACCACCAGGGACTTTTGGCAAGTTTGGGGGGGATCGGGAGGGTAGAAGATTGTAATTAATTAAATCTGAAGGGTTGGGGTGGGTTTGGGTTTTTTCTATATGCCCTTTCTCCTCCCCCCCCCACTTGAAAACGATAAGAAAACCACACAAAATTTCGTGGGGTTTTCCTATCATTTTCTGGGACATCGAATGCACATCTCTATACTGCACTGGAGCACAAAATTGGATAAGAATGCAGAGCATACAATCAATAAACTATGATTAACTCTGACGTGTTCATTTCCATCATTGCAGCCAACTTACAATCATATATCCATAGCCATGTCTCACCAGTCCAGTATGGATCCCAAATCTGCTTATAAGTATCCATTCTATTCTGCAGCATATAGATTAATTTCGCTAACACAGCTCTCTCAGTAAGTTTGGACTCCCAACAGCTTCTAGAGAGAATACTTTCCAGTGATGTGCAATCATTAGATGAGCTGCGTGTAGCAAATGTCCAACCAATTTCCTATGCCCTCTCATTTCCCACTTGTTACCCTGTTTTCCCAACAAATACAAAGAGACATCAACTGTCAACAATTGCTTGCAGATTGCAGAAAAACAATCATTGATTTTAAATCAAAATTTTTGTATTTCGATGTAGTCCCGCCACATATGAAGATATGATCTCTCTCTCCCACACCCTCTCCAGCATAGTGGACTAATGTTACTGAAGCGAGCATAAAATACAGGTATGCAATACAGATGATGTAATAGTTAATAGAGCACCTCATGCCCTTAATTACAAGTAGAAATATTCCTAGCAGTTTTCCAGATAGCTTTCTAATTCCTGGCCTCTAACTGAATGTACAAATCAGTATTCCATTGTCTAAGAATCTGATTTGCCGTGGTAACCTCCCCAAGCTCCGACCGGATAGAAATATAAAAGACTGAGATGAGATGCCTGGGCTTTACTTTATAACAAAGTACACCCTCCACCCCTTCACAATTATCTACTGCATCATAATTCAACGAGTGTTTTGAGATATCTTTTCTTAAGTGAAAATAAAGGCCCCTAGTGAAGCTTGGTATCTAAAATTCCCTCAATAAATCTGTAAAGGACTTGAGGTTATCCCCATATATTAATTATCCCAAAAACCTAAGGTCTCTCCTTTCCCATTGTTCTACATCTGGGGACAAAGTGTGCTTAGAAAGGTCTGTATTCTGGGACAAAGGAGATGCGTAAGACAATTGTACATCCAGTATCCTACTCTTTGATTTAATAGACCTCCAAACTCGGAGGATATAAGCTATGATCGGATGTTCTCGTACACATTGTCTGTAAGTACTGGATGTGGTCGGATATGCAAAAGAGCACCCAAGCTGCATCCTCGCACCTCACCTATTTCCATAGAAAGCCAAGCCTCTGGAGGATCAGTTCCCAACCAAACCCGCAAACAAGCTAATCTGCAAGACCAATAATAGCATGAGAAACTGGGTAATTTATGGCCCCCCCGCTCCTGTAAGGGAACCATAGCGTCGTATTTAAGTCGTGGAGACTTGCCTTGTCATATAAAATTGGAAATCTCACCCTGTGTAGCCTGTAAAACTCACAGAGGCACATCACACGGTAAAAGCATGAAGGGATAGAACAAATGCAGGATCACACCCATCTTAACCATGTTTACTCTCCCAAATAGAGAGATCGGCAAAGAGGCCTACTTCCTCAAATCCGCCTTAATGGCCTAAAATATAGGGCTGTTATTAGTATTAGAGTAATTGATCATATCACCTGCCGCCTGGTGAAAGTGTTCTAAAAGGTCCAACAGCGTTGGCAGGGATTTAGACAAATTTGTGAGAAATAGTAGTGTCATCCGCATATAAGGATATTTTATGATTGTCATTATAAAAAGTAAACCCTTCAGTAGTGGTAGATTGTCTGCCTGTGCTAAGGATTTTATAGCCAAATCAAATAGCAAAGGGGACATAGGGCACTCCTGCCTCGTCCCCCTCTCTATTGAAAAGGAAGTGGATAGTATAGTATCCCATTGGAAACAATCCTAGTCCAGTAGGGCATGTTTGAAAGTTCTAGATTCTTTGAGATCAAAGTTCCGTGCCGGGCTCCATCTGATGATGTCACCCATGTGTAAGGCTAACATCCTGCTGTCCTCTGAGAACACCTGTTACAGGTAAGAAACTCTGCTTAACATACATTGCCTGCCACCTGTTTAGTTTATGTAAGGAGGGGTCAAACTTTGGTCCTCAAGGCCAAAAACCTGTCAGGTTTTCTGAATACTGTTAATGAATATGCATGATATAGATTTGTATACAAAAGAGGCAAGGTGCACCCAAATCTATTTCATGCATTTTCGTTAGGGATATCCTGAAAGTTCGATCAGCCAAAGTTTGATACCCCTGCTTTAGCGCATACTGCAAATAGTATGCACTTATCACACACCCTAAATTTTGACAGCTGTATTAACTTTCCAAACTCCCCGTTTAAGTGCATGGGCTTTGTAATCTTTTTCACACAACTTAATGCAGAAACATATTTACCTGAGTATTTAGCAGCAATGTCTGTTTTAAGTTCCTTGTTCATGTTTCTCAGGGATATCCTTGATTTGTTGGGAGCTAACTTTCATTTAAATGTCTGCTGTGCATCTAGACCTTGTGTGGGAAATATTTCCACTCCCTACTTTTAGATAAGGGCCTCAGTGTCATGGTGCCCTCGATCTTTGATTCTTTGTTCCTCCTTGTCCGTTAGGTTTTTGCTTCATTTTTAGATTTATTTTAGCCATCCCCAGCTGTGTTGCTTATTGCATTATACGGAACTGTCTGCAATAAAAACCATGAAGTGAGAACTGGAACCTGATACACAGTGTGTTTTTGCTTCTCCGCTGACCATAGGCAGAGAAGTGAGTTGCTGCCAGCATGGTTATTAGTGGTTTTGTTTTAAGAAAAAGCAGACACTAATCCATTCTTCGCTTACGCTCTTCAGGAGTTATTCCCATCTGTGTGCGGTTCCGTCTTTGGTTAATGGAAGCCTCTCCCTGCAGTCTGCATTACATTGCCAGTTAGACCTCACGTCATCCGCAGCACTGCTCTGCAGAATTACCATTTGCACTTCGAGCTGCAGAGAGTTCTCACAGTAAGCTGGTACATTTTCTGCCAACCCCCTCCCCCCCTTCCCCCACCTGGTTTGGCATTAGTAAGGGCAATTAAAATAATAGCTGAAAAAGAATAGTGTGAAGTGTTTCAATAGCATAATATAAACTGTAAAGGTATGGGTACAGAATGGAAACCCTAATCTTCTAAATGGCACTTTACCATTCATCTTTATTTAAGCAGGACTAAACTCTATTCAGGACACTGCATAGTCAAATCAACAAGGGATGTATGGAGCAGAGACAGATAGAGGTTTTTGTAAATCAGATTTGCAGTTTCTGCAGGCCACATTGCAAAAGCAGTGTAGGAATTTGGTGGAGGCTCTCTGAATGACGACATTATTCCTGCTATCTTTATGGAACTATCTGCTCCTGACTTTAAAGAAGCCACCGCCTCAGATGTTTCTTTGTTGGCTTCTGCTGGTACCTAACTCCTCAGGCCAAAATGTATACATCAGCTAACTTTGTACCATTTTTACTTCATTATCTTTTTGTACTTGTAGAGAGCTACTTAAAAGTTGTAAATAAATACCATTCACGGGATAGAAGGGATTGGATTTTAATGTCTTATCCAAAACGATGGCTGACAAATCCCTAAAATGGGTTAGGGACAGCCTAAGGAAGTTTGTCACCAGAGCAGCTGTGCCCCTTCCCTGTTTTTGTGCTTGCTTTTAGATGTAGGAAGGTATCAGGGGCAGAACTATGAGTTTGCTGTGATTACATGAGGTGAAATGAGTACTATTTGCACTTGAGTAATAAAATTATCTGTAACCCTTGCTTGGGGGAGGTTTTAAGTCCCAAGGGCGCACAAATGTATGTATTCTTCAGGGCTGCTCTGGTTAGCGCTTCTCCCATAACATTAATCTCTGTCCTAAGGGTGAATCCTTTCTGTGGGTGGAGGAAGCTCGCGCTGATGCTTGTGGTGGTGTGTTCGTGACTGTGTGTTCTGTTAGATGCTGCATCCCAAGGGGTGAGATGCTGGGACAAGCCAGGCAGGACAAGGCTCCGGATGTTAAAGTAAAAACTTACTGAGTCTTTAACTTATAATGAAATTTCCATTTTTTCCATAAAAAGTGAAATTACAGCTGACTGATGTACAAAGGTGTTTTTTTCTTCTGGGTAGGTATCCTTTATCTTAAGTATCTGAGTAAAGTTTCCCATGTTGATTTTAAAGTGCACAAAGCTCTCCCAGCAGGCCGAATGGGAATCCTATTGGGGGGGGGAGGGGTTCCCCTCAAACACGAAACGTCCTACCTGAGAACAGATAATTCACTCGCCCTGCCTGTCCTGGTCCCATAAGGTGGAGATCCGAGGGGAGGTCTCTAAAGATCTTGATCCTTAGTTTTTATTGTCTGTGACTTCTCGTGCAGGAAAGTCATAGGAATTGGGAACCAGGCTATCCTAGCCCTGGAACCCTTATGGAGAGGGGTGGGTGAAAAAAAACCTCCCAACAAAACAATATCCGAATACCTGCTTGCCACACAAATCTCTCAGTGACTGCTGCTATGCTGTCACTGGTGCTTGCCCCATCTAGGGAGTAGATTAGGGCTCACAGGCTTTCAGCCCATGTCCTTTGTGTCTGGTGGAAGCCTTCTCCAAAGGGTTCAAGGTTTAAGCAGCTGTCCCTTCTGAAAAAAACAGGATACATCTTAGCCATCAAACATCTCTTACAGTAGGTACTGGCACTGGTGGTTGCCTCACCTAGGAAGTCGAGTGAGGATCACAGTTCCTCAGCCCCTTTCTGGAGTGTTCTGAAAAGGGGGATCCAGCAAACATCCATCTCCCTGCAACTGATAAGAGAGGGAGGGAGTGCACAGTGAGGAACTTCTTCAAAAATGCAGTTCATGCTGAGGCAGGGAGGCCTCACCAGGGAGTATAAAAACTGCATCCTCTCTGCTCTGAGGCTAACTCAGGACTCCCCTGAATATTAAGCTAGCTGCAGTACATAGGCCGAGGCAACGAATCCCAGTCCTCCAGGTTGGGAGGGGCTAAAGAGGACGAAAGGTTCACAGCAATGTAGTTTCTAAGCAGGGACCTAGGGCCATCTAGTGGCTGACCCAAGGGGCACCACATATCTCTTTTTATATATATATATATATATATATATTCTTTTTCTTTGCTTTGCACAGAAAACTAGAACCTCTTGTAATTGTTTAAGAAAATTACTTAGAAAGAAAAGAATGCGTGAGCTGGGTGCTGTAGCAGGCAGAAGGAAAGCCAATCATTCTTGATAGTATTAAGAATGCCCTCATACCTATTCTTACATTGGGTGGAAAAGTCTTCAGGACCAAATTAAGCAAGGTGGAACCAATATAACTCGTTTCACAAGGCACATCCTTCTCTCCGTCATTCATCATTCTGTATACTAGCCCAGGGTCATGCATCCTAAATCCTGCAGTCATAGCACCGTGATGGGTCTGTCAGAGCATGTCGAGATTGAGGAACAGCCAGATCCCGCTGTTGGCTCAGCAGGTGCAGCTAAGCAAATGCTATATTTGGAGAACAAAATAGGAGAAAGTGGAAAATGTGATTCTTCTCCTGCAACTATAATTTATGTTGATAATGATGGTGATGGCAGTGAGATAGAGCTTAATCCATCCATCAGAGATATCTGCTGCAATAATGGAGACGGAGCTGGAAAAGCTTAGCATTAATGGCAAAGGGGAAAGATAAAAAAAAGAATTTGAAAGTTTTCCTCTGCTGGAGATGTTTCATCCCTCACTCCAAGAACCTTTGAGTTAAAATACTGCTTATGTGAAAAGATTTACAGCAACTTTTCAAACTTCAGAATTTGAATAAAATTAACCTTCTATGCCAGTGCTTCTCAAACCAGTCCTTGGGGCACACCTAGCCAGTCAGGATTTCTGGATATCCATAATGAATATGCATGAGAGAGATTTACCATGCACTACTTCCAATCTTGGGCATATTCATTGTGGATTTCCTGATTGGCTAACTGTGCCCCAAGGACTGGGTCGAGAAGCACGGCTCTGTGCTAGGGTGGCCTTTGACCAGGGTGACTGAGCTACTTGCCCTGGCCCTTGCTTTATGGGGTGGGGGCCCTCATGGGCACCTGACAGGCCATTGGTTTCTCTGGGACACTGATAGGTTCCCCAGGCATTGGGTCTTCGGGACACCGCATTACAGTACAGTGACGGATTTAGGATTTTGCCACCCCTAGGCACTCTTGGTGCTGCCACCCCACCTCCTTGCTCCGCTTCCCTCTCCCCCCCCCCCAAATAAGGGCCAGCAGAGCAGAAGGTGGAAGGCACAGGGTTCTTGGCTCTGCTCTGTCTGCTCCTGACTCACCTCCTCCCCTCATGTTTCTGAACTGACAAGAGGGGAGGGGCTGGATTAGGGAGCAGGGCTTGTCCTTGCTCCCTGCTGTGTGTTCTGGCCTCAGCCCTCTCCTCCTGTTCCAGCACAGGATGGTGGGGGATATGTGGCCGGGGGTAAGGGGTGCTGTTAAAGGGGGAACGGAGCTGTCTTTCTCTGCTCTGTCCTGTCTAGTCTTCCCCTCCCTCTCTTTTTTTCTGTACTAGAAGGGGAAAGGGAGCAGAGGGCTGTTCTCTGCTGAGTGAGATAATTGTTGCCGCCCCAGGCTCAAGGCCTAGTGTGCCTATTGACAAATCCCGGCCTGTTTCAGTGTAGAGAGGGCCATGTAGTTCCCATCTGACTCAGTCCCCATGCAAGTTTAAGGCTTTTTAGGAAGACGACGTTGTTCAGTTCCATCTGACGCTGCTACTCTTCTTTTCTGTGCCTTTTACAACTAAAAATACTGTTCAGAAAATGATGGCTGTCATGTAATAATAAGGAAAATATTGAATAAAAAGCTCCTCCTCCCGCAGCCTCGGCTGTGGCCTACTTAGGAAAATCAAAACCTGAGAAAAACTGCTCCATTGTATAGTGGCAAGAAAAGAGCACCATCTGGTGAGCTTTAGTCATATAAGACGGTTTTATGCTGCTTATTTTTTGACTCTGCAGTTTCCTCCTAGGGATCTGCTTTTTCATTACGGCCAGCTTTGTTTCGTTTGAGTAGCATGCATTAAATTTAGAAAGGGTTACATGCTAAAATGAAATAGCGTGCACACTGCTTCCGTTTAGCACGCTACTTTATTTTTAGTATGCAGTTATTTCAAAACAAAACTAACAAAAAAAAAAAAAAAAAAAAAGAGAAAAAAAAAATGAAAAATGTCACCATGCACATCGCTTTCGGCTTCCAGCTAAATCAGAAGTGACCTGTACCGGATCGAAGTAACAAGCAAGTACTCAGGGTTCCCCTCCCCCCCCCCGCTTCCCAGTTATTTTGAAATATGCTTATCCTGTCCAGCTCAGCCATTGCTGTGAAAATCCATGACCAAGGGAACATAGAATTCTACTTCCTCTAGAACCCGGTATGTCTGCACCCTGAATCTGGCCAGTAGGTGCCACTGTTGCACATGACTGGGTCCCTCTGCCCACTCACAGGATCTGTGAATATTGGTTATTGCAGAGTGCTTAGCTCTCATCTGCTCAAATGTATAAACTGCACTTGAGAATCAAATGCAACTCTATTGCATAATAGCGTACAGCACTGGCTCTGAGACATCATGCTAGCCTCATTATATACTATTAAAGTTGTCACCAGTCGGAGCCTAACTCTATTCGTTAAGCATATTTAGTAGCATAGCTAACTGGAACTGCTAATACTGACCTTTCCATGCACCTGCATTTCAAAACTGAAGAAAAGCTTGCATTTATATGTAAAATACTGCACCATTTGTATTGAATATTGTGGGACTGTTTGTTTGGAAATGCATATTTGGATTCAAATGGTTATAAATTGATGACAGTGAATGACAACATGTACAGCCATAGCAAAGCAGGTGTGATGATGAAGATGCCAAGTTGTAAAGCATTTCAAAAACCTTGGAAGACGGGATTACAGTTCAAAATTATCTGGAGAATTTGGAGAAGTGGATGGAAATTATTAGAATGAAAATCAACTAGGGCAACAGTAAAATATTACACTTAGGATGAAAAAAATGAAATGTCAGGCCCAGGAAAGGGGAATGACTGGTTTTGCAGTGATATCACAGAAGATCTGAAGGCCTATACTTCTTCCCAGAGAATATGTAAGTAGGTGGCTACATATATCTAGTAGTTGGCCATGCAAGAAGAAAGCACAGAATTCTTTAAATGATACTTCCCAATAAGGTCCAGAGTCCTACAGCCTGGTGAGGAACACACACATATCTTAAGCTTCCTGTACCTTTTTAGTTTAAATGTTTATTACGAAATCAACAGTACAAAGAGTCATGGGGAATGGTTAACTCTGCACAGCCCCATGTCCATCAAGACACAATAGTTATGCACAAGAGATTTTACAATTAAACAGCAGTCCCCCACCCATCTCCCTCCCCGAGAGTTCCAAGCATTGCATTATAGGTAAGTGAAAGATACTATAAGTGGCTGGCGGAGTTTCCATTGCAATATAGTCTGTGTAGGAGAAACATTTTATCAAGAAAATTATTCAGAACAAGACTCCTCGCTTTGTGTCAATGGTTGGAAATATGGATCCCATATTTTTAAAAACACTCCTCTCCTTTTGGATATATCTGTCTTTTCAGCATATTTTTTCAAAAAGGCACATCTGATGAAGTGCCTCCACTGCATCAAAGTCTTCACTTAACCAGCAATGTAAAATGGCTTTCTTTACAAGTAAGAGTGCCTTTCGAACCCATAATTTAACAAATGAGTCTCAAACTATGCCTGAGAATCCTTCAAACAGGAGAACTTTAGGATGCCTCGGCAACAGAATCCCGAGGACGTTCTGCACATAAACAAGCACCTTCTCCCAAAAAGCCAAACTTTTTGGACAAGCCCAGAATTGATGTCCCAAAGTACCAGCACTCAGTTTACATTTAATATATTGGTCGGAGGTAGAAATTTTAGTTAAGTAACACCTCATAAGAAAGTTATAAAGTGTTTCCCTTAGGGATATATTACACGTAACAGACCAAATCCTGGCAAAATATTTGATGTACTGAGAGTTAGAAAGGTCTACTCCTAGTTCCTGTTTCGAAGAAGTCAAAGCTTTGTCATATGTTGTGGGTTCATCTCTTTTTAACAACAGAAAGGAGATCATATGGCAGTCTGGATCTTCAGAATCAAAGGAGTCTGCTGCAGCTCCCCCATGTTCAGCGATTGAACATAGTAGCTGGCCTGTAGGTATGCAGAAAGTTGTGTACGGTCAAGATCAAAGTTGTGCAGTAAATCCTGGAAATATTTCACCACATCCTCTTCATTTAGCAACTGTGCAATCACCTGGAGCCCCTTGGAATCCCATAAGAAGAAGACTGGGAGAAAATTCTTGTTACCTTTAAAGGGTAGGTATTTAGAGATCTCACTTCCTAACTACGATTTCACATTTTGCCATTTCCAAGATTTTAACAACTGTAGCAAAGAGGACTGTCTCTAAAGGGCATTGGTAGCCTACTAGGGTAACAACAAAATTACTGATTCCCCTGCTACAGACTCTAACTTGAAACATGGCCTGTAGCGGGGTAAGATTATAGACGATGGATTTATAATATTAGAGGAGAAAAAAATAAGTACAAGGATTTTATCTGCATAAATAAAAATGTATCAATATCAAAACTAACACAGAACTGATTATTAAATAAAAGCCATGAAGATGGTCCATTAACTATTTACTGTATAAATATTATTTTGGTGGTGGTTGGATGAAACAAATAGCCGTTTGGGGAGAATTATCATCTAAAACAGGTTTACCTGCTAGGGATAGGGGAAAGTCCACCCAGTTGAGCATCACCCTGGCCTAGGAAAAATCAAGTTAATGCAGACTCCAGGATTGAGCCAGGGCAGAAGCCCCTTGCCCACGGATGGGCAAAATCCCCTTTCTCATCCTGCAGATATTCCAGCAGCAAGTAATCCCTAGGTCTTGAATTCCCACCAGGAGGGACAGCTGAGACATCTAGGGCCCTGGCAGGGAGCAGCAGTTACTAGCATAAGAAACTTGCTGGGCAGACTGGATGGACTATTTGGTCTTTTTCTGCTGTCATTACTATGTTACTAAACCATGACTGCTAGAAATGGAAAGTATGTTGTTCAAAAATCAGCGGCGAACACTGGTGTCAGAACAAAGCAGAGTGCGCTTTGCTGGCTTTCGCTGATTCCCTTCTAAACCTCACCCCCTGCTTCTGCCACCCTGCATTGCGTCTGCTGTCTTATGTCCCCTGCAGCACATCAGCAGTGGAGATGAGAGCAGGTGGCTGCTGTTCCAGCTATTCACCCAACTCTGTCTGTATCTCTAGTTGATTTTCACCTCTTAAAAAATAAAATGTCTGTTGTTCTTAGCATGGGGGTGCTTAGTACTTATTTTCCTATGCTTCTCCTCATCGCTGTTGCTGCTTTTGGATGGCCCAGGTTTGTCTGCAGGAAACAGCCTTTTTTTCTCATCTCCCATTACCAGTGAAACGATTGGAATTTATTAAAACAGATCACTAGGGTGTAGATGATCTTCGAAGGACAAGAAGGGTTTATAAAGCTGAATTGGAGATGTGGATGGGCAGATTGATCTTTATCTGACATCAGTGTTCTGTTTCAATTCCATTTAACGAGTCCCCACTTCCCGTACAATTGGTTTTGGAACAATGTATTACATCAATTGACATTGAAAAAAATGTGTTAAAGAAACAAAATATGCATTTTAATTACTAGAATAGACATCATAAATGACAGAATTTGAGAGTTGGAAAACTTTCATGGTGTGGTATAATACAGTCTGTTTACTTTCAGGATTGGAAAGGTGTACTCATTGGGGGGCCGATGCTATACAGTGAGCTCGGCCGAATGCACTGTTTAACCCGCTTTCGGACGTGGGTTAAATATGTGCTAATCCACCCCTAATACAATAGGGGAATTAGCGCCTATTTAAGGTGCGTCTGACGCGGAGTGAATGGGATAGGGCTCATCACATGCAAATGCATGGTAATGAGGCTATTACTCATTCACTCCAAATGCAAAAAAATAAGTCAGTGCCCACTTTCCACAAATTTTATTGCATCGGCCCGTGTGTGTTTGTCGAATCCCCATGCCTTTCTTTCCCCCTTCCCCCACTCAATCCTTGTTCATTTTTCCCCTCCCCCCATAGTGCCTCTCTCTCCCAAGCTTCAATCATACAGTACCCTTCAGTGCCTCTTCCAGCAAACCTCCTCAACCTCTGTCATCTCTCTGTCCCCCTCAGCCTTAATTTTGCTCCTCCCATATCTTAACCTCCCCCCACATCAGCTTATCCCTTTATTTCAGCAGAACACATCAATAGTCAGCCACCCCTCCCTGAGCAGGCCCTCCCACGGCCTTATTTTCTTCCTTTCTCTTTCAACCACACAATCTTGTTTGTGTGTGTGTGTGTGTGTGGTGTGTAAGTAAATATGTGTGGCAAGCTCCTTTCAGCCACTCATCTAGAAACACAGTTGAGACTTTGAGTCCCTGGCTGACAGTATGGTTGCCTGGTAGTAACTTCAAAAGCTGATTAGTCAGCGATTGACCTTATGGTGTCAGACTCCTTTTATAGCAATGTGACAGACACATACACACACACACACACGTCTTGAGGCCGATGTTCAGAAGCCATTTAGATGGGTAACTGAAAAGTTATCCGTCTAAATGGCAAAGTGGTGATATTGGATATTCAGTTAGCCGCTTAACTGATGCTGACGCAGCTAACTCTGGTTGTGCTGGAGAGTTGTCCTAAAGATAGCTGGATGTACTTACTTGCTAACTCAACTAACCGCTTTGCAGCTGAATATTGGCCCTCTTGTTTCTACAATTTTCAAAATTTGTTCTGGAAAGCCTTTCACAGGAATAATATAACATTTTAGCACATTCCGATTTAATTTTCAAACTTTTGAATATGAATGACGTTTTTCATGCCCCAGTAGCAAAGCAGAAATAATTGACGGTTTAGCCAACCACTTAATCTGTGGCTGAAAAAAATGAATAAATCAGAACAGCCAACTATACAGTTATGCAGACACATTCCTGAGACCCACAGATTTTACAGCACAATATGGGCCTGCGTAGAAGCTGTTTGAAATCCCGTGCTCGGAGTAAACAGGATCGTACAGGAACTCTGAGCCTGCAGCTCCTTTTCTCTGCAGGATCACAGTCGCAGCATTTCTTTTTGGTCAAGCATCTAAGCAGTTTAAGAAATGTTATGTTATATCTTAGAATAATATTAGAAAATAAAAGGGATGGATTAAATGTTTTTGGGCCACTTCTTTATTTTAAGCATAGGGTCCTGCTGCTGTCACCAGCCGTTCCTCTCCCGCCTTGCCTCCTAGATGATATGGAGCAAAAATACTTCCCTTCTTTTCTCCCTACTTCTTAGGAATGTGAAAATATGTGCATATCTTTAGAAAATTTCCAACTAATTCAGGATTCATTTGAAGAAGCTTGAGTCCATGTCTTCCTAGACACTGCTAGTTAATAATGTAGTAAATCAGTAGCTTCAAACCAAGCGGGCCACATCATACTCACCAAGCATAAGTGGAGTATGCTAAATGTTATCCCGGAGGGTACTTTGTAATTGGGGTCTAGGATACAGCAGCCACTTAATTCCTATGATCTCAACCACCTACAGGATGTGGTCTTCCAGGCCAATCATTTTCCCACTGTACTGTCACCAAATTTTATGTTGCCTACTTCTTGCCTGGGACAGTGATTATAGGACACCACCCCCTTCTGCTGTATGGTGGCCGGCCTCTAATGTGGGGGTGAGGGCTGCTGGCCTGCCACCTCACCGGGGGAAGGAGCAGGGGGAGGGGAGGTCAGCTTAGGAGATGGACATCCCTTTTGTTGTGGCTTTCCCGTTGCTTTGAATGGAAGATCGGTTCCCCAGACTAGTACTGGTTTCCCCTGGAACGGACAATAATGGCTTGGTGTTTTTACCAGTGTAACCCCCCTCCCCCACCAGGTATGCCTATCCTGCATGGCTGGGGCCATAAACCTATTTATAGTCCCTTTGAGGCTGGGGCCCAGGTTAGCAGTAAACAAGCTGTGGCTCCTTCGCTGGATGGGGGAAGTTATCTTTCAAGACCCCAAGTGCTAAGGGTGTCTCTGGTAGGTCTGTGTAATCCTGGGAGAGGAGTATCCCCTTTGAAAGCTCACACCGTTGGACCCATTGTGCAAGAATTACGCTAAACTCCATGGTGGTGTCCAAAATTAAAGCTTACTTGCAGATAAGCAGTGGTATATGGACACAATTGATTCAGTTCTCAACCCCACAATTTAGCTATTCACTTTACGGTTCTTTCTCTCAGTCTGTGCAGAAGTGTCCACTGCAGGGACTGAGGGTATCCCCACTTTCCAGGGACTGGAGGCCCTGGGTGGAAAAGTTATCTGTTTCTCTTGTGTGGCAGGGATTTCCCTCCAACCCTGCATAAAAATAGGCAAAGCAGTCTTGGCACAGAGAGTTGCAAATCCTTTCTCTCTCTCCCCTGGGCAAAAACTCCTGTGTGGTGTTCTCAGTTGATTTATTACTCACAGTTTACTGTTCTCTTAGACTTTCTTGATGCTTAGATCCCAACTCCGGATGTTCCCTTCGGGTAGGAAGGGGTAGCCAAACACTTCCTCCTGAGTCTTAAACAAATCTCTTCCCTTGAACACTGGGGTCACCACCCCCTCCATCCTCATCGTGGTGTAGAGGGGCAGGTCTTCCCTAAACAGGGCCTCCCCAAAAACAGGTTTCCCCAATCCCTGAGTCTAGGTGGTGCGCAGGGTCTCTCGCCAGGTCTCCTACCAAGAAAAATGTAAAAGCCCTGAAAATATACCCAGAGGGATATCCCAACCTGCTAGTGAGTGACTGGACGTGGAACCCCTTCCCACCCTGGTCAGCTTCCACATTCTGGGTTAACCTGCTTTCCCTGACTAGGCCTGAAAAAACAACAAAAAGCTAAGCTCCTCACTTCCTCCTAACTTTGCTCCCTCTAGGGAGCTGCTTAAAAAACAGGGGGATGGCCATTCCAGACCCCTCAAAGGTAGCGGCTCCATCTGAATGGAAACCTCCCCTTACAGATCTGTTCCACCAGTGATACTGTATACCACTGTTTAACAGATGGGCCATCTTTCCTGTACTGATGACCTTCCAATAGTGAGTGCATTCTGCAAAATGCTGATCATCTATAATTCTAAAGTGCCGCCATATCTGTATGTCTTATGTAATCTCTTGTCTGGATCCTTGGGTGCTGCTGCTGGGGCTGGGGAGGCCACACTGCTTAAAATCTCTTCTTAGTCCCAGTAAATTTTAATGTACTCATTTTAGACCTTGGATGGCTTCAAGCTACTCACGTAGATTTTTCCAGTTTTTTTGTGGTAAGAAGCCTTGCGGGACCCAGGTTTTTAGCCTGGCGAGAGATTACAGGGAAGTCTTTCTCTTGGGGGGGGGGGGGGGGGGCTTTTCTACCCTGCTCGAGGTCAGAGGGATGATGGTGACCTGCTGCAAGTTTATTCTGGTGTTTGAAATCAGTTTTGGGGAAGAAAATATTTGGTTAGAAGACCTAGGAGGAAGGTTTTGCTGCCCCCTTCCTGCCCTGGTATCCCTGTTTGGATCTTTTGTCCATTGAGAGATCCAGAGAGAGCGAGAGAGAGAACTGCTGGAGAATTATTGGGAAGGCCAAAGATATTCTGAGGGACCCCATCAGGAGTCCCTCGCCTTGGGGAAGAGGTATCGTGGGACTCTGTGCAAAGACTGATTTTTGCCATTTCTCTTATCAGTTTTGAAGAGTTATTTTCCTGCCCTGCCCGCTTGGGAGCCTTAATTATCCAAGCCCTGGAAGGTAAGTGTCTCCCTTTCGCTGGCCGAGAGGGAGAGAGACCCTTATACAAATAGGAGGACAGACTGTGAACTGTGAATTTCATCTGCTGAGCCTATAACAAATGTGAACTGTGCCATCCTACCTAATAAACGAAGGATGACCGACGTGCCGCAAATGCGCAGTAGAGACCAGCTCTACCGCGCATGTGCGGGCGAGCACGTCAGTCTGAGCCAGAAAAAAAGAAAAAAAAATGGCGGCGTCGAGTGGCAGCAGCGTCGGGAGGCGGCGGCGGCGGCGGCGTTGGGTGGCGGCGGTGGCGGGTGGCAGCGGCGGCAGCGAGGGAGGAGAGAGAGAGGGAGGGACTGACAGAGAGAGGGAGGGACTGAGTGAGAGGGGGTGAGAGGGAGGGAGTGGGACTGAGTGAGAGGGGGGACTGAGAGGGAGGGAGGGAGTGGGACTGAGTGAGAGGGGGGACTGAGGGAGAGGGAGGGAGAGAGGGAGGGAGGGAGTGGGACTGAGAGAGGGAGGGAGGGAGTGGGACTGAGAGAGAGGGAGTGGGACTGAGGGGGAGGGGAGGGAGTGGGACTGAGGGAGAGTGAGTGGGACTGAGTGTGAGTGAGAGGGAGGGAGAGAGGGGGGAGGGAGTGAGACTGAGTGGGAGGGAGGGACTGAGTGGGTGAGAGGGAGGGAGGTAGGGGGTGGTGAAGAGTGAGGGGAGAGAGAATGAGGGGGAAGTGAGAGACAGAGGGATGTAGTCCGTTTTAACGGGCTTAACGGCTTGTTTTCTCATAAAAGAATACTTTCAGTAAAGATTTAAATTTGGACACTCACCCCGGAGTCTCCTGTGTAATTATTGGCACTCACATCCTCGGAAGAGAAAGAAAGACCTCCCAGGTTTCAGAACTAGTTCACCCCTGCTACCCGGGGCCTTGGAAGAGAATTTCCTCTCTCCCCTCCCCCTCCCCCAGTTAACAAGCTGGCCCTATGGTCAAAGAGACTGAGTGGGAGAGTTTCTGGAGTTGCAATTTGCCCCAACATATATACATTTTTTTAATGGCCCAGTTGCTGTTTAGTCACCTGGAGTTACATTTGTTATTTAATAGGTTTGGTTGTAGTTGACAAAACAGTGATGCTTTATTGTTGGGCTTTGTTTTTGCTCGAGTTGTTTAATAAGTTTGGCACCCTTGTATGGGGCTCACTCATAAACCAGGTGCACAGGTAGACTCCTTTAACCTCACCTATGTTACAGTGCTGGTGCAAGTGTCTTTTGGCTCGCCCCCCTTCCTGACTGTGGACAAATGCGCTGCTAATGATGGTTTTCATTCTGCTGATCTGAGTGTGAACAGCGCGTGCCTTTCTGCAGTTTAACAGTACTTTTATTCTCCAAGCTTTGCTCCACCAGTGTCTTTTACTGTGCTCCTGATCGCATTTGTATATGGCCTGGATTTGAACCTGTGACGACAGGACCTCATTATGGGTACTTCATACATCACTCTGATTGATGGTAAAAGATGCCGCATCCTTGGGATGAGTCCAAAAATGACTCATCCCTCTTTAAGCAGGCAAATGTACTTCGTCTTACTTCCTTGGCAATACCTTTGTGTACATGCTTTAACTATGGAGTATTCTTTCTCTATCTGCCTCTTGACATCTTCTATCCATACCTTTCTTTTCCCCTCCAAAAAGGCAGATTCTAGTCCTTATTTAAGTGATTCTGCTTGCTTTCTAAAGTTTTGTGTTTGTTTTTTTAAGTTACTGACATGCAGTAATACATAGTGACAAATATTGGCAGTGTAAATCTGCAGTAACAGTATGGCTGGGGCATGGCGGAAGGAGGGGATGTGCATATTTGCTCTGTTTTAGGCAAAGTGCTGCAGTTTTCGGGTTTAGGCAGGATTTTCAGTTAGAATGGAAATCTAATTATTTGATGGCTAGAAGCACACTTGTAATGTCGTATCTTCAACAACCCCTAATGTTATGTTACAAGTCTTATAGAGATAGAGAAATGCTATATAATTGGCATAAGCTCAGTAGTATCTCCTTATATTCAAAATATGGCCAGAGAAGCAGAAAGAGTGGAAAATCTTACAAAGTGCGTAAGCTTTTTTATTTATAGATATTGGCAAAGCAAATGGAAAAGCCATTGTTGAAACATTTTGTTTGGTTGCGTTTAAATGTTTTCCTATTTGCAAATGAGACGCTAAAGGTATTGAACAAAGACCATTTAAATTCTCGTCCCTCTACAAAAAAATAAGAGATCACTATGGCAGATGTTTTAGGTAAAATCCTTGTTATTATTTTTGTTTTCCATATTTATCTTGCCCCCTTAACAAGGGTGGCTTATAAGACATTGAGGTCTATATAAATAGCAGACAGGCGTTTGAGCGTTTTGTAGGGATGTGCAGTCATTTGCTTTGATTTGATTATGGTGCACTAAAAATATTAGCACACATTAAATGGACTTTAGCACATACTAAAACAAAACAACATAAAATGGAACAAAATAAAACAAAATGAAACAAATGTGTCTGCATACCCCTAGCATTTTTTGCTCGGGAGTATAATAAATGGAATAAAGACAAAGCTGGTGGCTGAAATACCAAATAATGGATTATCCATAAAAAGCTTGGGGAAAATGAGTTTTTAACATGGATTTAAGCATAATTAAAGTGGGGGACACCTGGATGTCAGAAGGGAGCTTATTCTGTAGATGAGGTGCAAGGACAAATTAGACCTCAAACACAGAAGAATATTGCTAAACTTGTAGCACACAGAGAAGGAAATGAGAGTGAAGATATCTAGACAAGGAATATAGAAAGATAAGACTAAGCAGATACAGAGGAACAGAACCCTTAGTGAACTTGTAAGCAGAGACAAGGATCTTGACTTGGCAGCAGAATTAAATCATGCCAATACAAGTTAATGACTTTTATTTAAAACACTTGGAGGATAACGTTCAAACAAGTGCACAAGATGGCATGTACACACACTCATTGTCACAAGCAGATATATTAAAGCATTTAATAACCCATACATATGATGTTTATGTTTTATAAAATATGCGTATTTCTCTCCTGCAATGTATGCGCAAATGTATGATTACTTGCAAATTCATGTAATACATTGGAACCACGTAGATCAATATATTGAACACATGTACTTTTCCTACTTATTTAAAAAATGAATATATATTTTATGGGGGAAAATAAGTAGGACCTATGCAAGTCAGCCAGTTTTAGACTTGTGAGTGCAAATGAAATTAACCAGTTTACCAATTAGCCAACCAGTTTGCCCACTCCATCTCCAGATCATTGAGACCTTCCTGGTTCTTTAGTCTGATCTCCCCCCAGTTCATCTTGACCTCACCTCCCACTCAGTACTACACAATGAAAGCCTTTAATGTCACTTCTGCCAGGTAATTAGTAGGTTTAAAAATGCACAAAAAAGTTACCAAATGTGTTGCATCAGAGGTGGACCCTTGGGCCGAGGTGGGGTTGACGGAACCCGTATGTAAGGACCTACGGGTCCCCACCATCAGCAGGTGGAGCGGGCTGATAGCAGAGGCTGCTGGAGCTTCACCTATACCAGCCCTCGTTCCCCGCAGGTTGAGCCTTTGGGTGCTGGGGCCAGCAGGACTTAGGTGGGTCTCGAGATAGAATAGCAAGAGAAGTTGGTTCAGCCCAGAGACAGCAAGTGAGGGGTGGTGTAGTCCTACTCTAGACTTGGTAAGGTTCTAGAAACTCGGGCACCAATGAAACAAAGGCTGACTGAGGGCGCTCGAGCAAAGGTAAGCCGAATCCTAAGTCCACGTTCAGGGAGTAGGCAGAAGAGGCGTCCAGTGGTAGGCTTGAGTCTGGGCCGGCGGCAATCCAGGGGCTTTGGCAAGCAATGCTGAGGTCTGATCATGGAGATAGTCAATATTGTAGTCAATCAAAGCTGAGGTCTGGTCATGGAGAAGTCAGTGTAGTGAATTGAAGCTGAGGTCTGATTACGGAAAAGTCAATAGCATAGTCAATCAAAGGTGAGGTCTGATCACGGAGATTTCAATAGCATAGTCGGACAAAGGGGAGGTCTGGGTCTGGAGACAGGCTGTAGCGTAGTCAGGCAAAGTGAAGTCAAAGTCCGTGTAATCAATCCGAAGCATAAGCAGGGCAGGAACGAGTAAACAGGAACCAGGAACAACGAAGATCAGGAATGTAGAGTAGAGACTAATCTCTAGTAGCAACGAGTACTCGACCAGTGAGGAGACCTGTTGCAAAGGCAACACTATGGAGCAGGCCTGAGCTTAAATACTATGAAGAGGTTGTTGTCATCATCTGGGGCCACGGCCAGGTTCCCGCCGCAGTCCCTACTAGAGATGTGAATCGGAACCAGAATCGGTTCGGATTTCAGTTCCGATTCACATCTCTATAGATGTGAATCGGAACCAGAATCGGTTCAGATTTCAGTTCCGATTCACATCTCTAGTCCCTACATAAGGATCAGCGATGCACGTGCCTAGGGAGGGGCGCGGCGCGTGTAGTGGCGTCTCTCCGCAGGCCATGCGGAGAGGCCCGACAAGCAGTAGCATCATGACCAGGAACCTTGGGGGACTGTGGCAGAGCCAGAGGCACCGGAGGAGACCCAAGGTCAGAGCTGGTGGCCCACCGCTGCTAGCGAGGAGGAACCAGAGTCTGGAGTCCTTGTGAAAAGGTAAGAGGGCCGTGCCACGGGTCTGCCGCGGACGGCACTCGTAACAAAATGTAAGCACACACGTGTCATTTAAAACAGTAACTTACATACATGAGTGTTGACCCCACCCTGGAACATCCCCAGACCACCCCTTTTTTTAGTGTGCATATGTGCACTTGAGAGAGTGAAAATCTGTGCTTACTTTTGACTTTTATAAAATATGGTATGAGTGAGTAGTGGCTACTTATGCACATATATGCTAACTTTTATGTATATAACAGTTTGAAAATTCACCCCTTGTATTCTGCGCATTCAGCAGTATGTTGAATATGATGAAAGGTATGCCATGAGGATAGCATGGAGGTTGATGATACAAGAGATGAGCTGCAGATTTTGAAGAACCTAGAAGGAACCGAAGGCAGAGCTAGGAAGTCTGGCCAGTGAGCAATTGTAGTAATCAAACTTTGAGGGAAAAGTCTGCAAGACTGAGCAGCAAGCACTGACGCTTGAACAGGAGGATTTCACATATGTTCTGTAACTGGTTACTAAGTGAGAACAAAGTTTGTTTTTTTTTTGGGGGGGGGGGTAAAAGGCAGATAAGAGATTAAACAGAATAAAAGCATGTTACTCAGAAAAATGAAGAGGAGGAGCGTCAGTAGAAATAAATCCAATACGTAGGAAAGGAGAGTGATAATTTTCTGGGGAAAGTCACCTCTGTTTTAGATGTATTCAGTGACATTCAGTGCACCTAGGATGATAGAAAGGGGGTCTGGAAGTCCAGTGAAAGAAGGCAAAGAGATACGAAAATGAGATAACGGATTTGTGTATCACCTGAGAGGCAGTGATAAAAGCACTTATGAGAGGAGATGAGAGAACCAAGCCCATGAAGATAAACAGAAAAGAGCAAAAAATCCAGAACAAAACCTTGGGGTCTACCAACTATTAGAGAAGTCAGATTAGGAATTAAGAAGCTGGTCGGATAGAAGAAAAAACAATCCAGTGCCAGACGAGAAACGCAAAGGAATACATTGTTTGGGGGTGGGATGGGGTAGGATTAAAAAATAGAAGGGAATAATAGCATGACTAGATGCGAGAGAGTCTGCAATTGCTTCTGTACTAAACATTAAAGGACTTTGGTCAGGAAGAAAGCAATGAGCAAGGACGTGAGCATCAAGAGGCTTCTTCAAAATAGCTGTCAGATTCTGCTTTGAATGTAGAATTGAAGATATCTGGAGAAAGAGAGAGATTAAACTTAGCCAGCAGAGGAGAAAGAAGTAAATGGAGATTAGTAAAAAGGATAGGAGTGGGGAGAGGGTCACTGCAAGGAGGAGTGGACTTAAAGACAAGCAGATTGAGGTCATCTTCCAAGAGCAGCTGGAATGACAAGACATCAGGGGTCAAGCCAGACACTAAGAAACAAAGGTAGAGTAGTAGTGATATTTTGCTGTGGAAAGCAGAGTTCACTTAAAACAGAGAGATCAGATGGATCACAGGATTTTTCTCTCCTGCGCCCTTTGGGCAAAAAAGGGGGTGGGGGCGGGGGCAAAGAACCAATACTGATGAAGGGACTAGGTGAGGCTTAGAAGCTATCACAGGACACATGGAAAAGTAAGCACTGGAAAAAGCAGCAAAGAAGTTAGGAGTGGCAGTGCTACAATTAAGGAAAGAAAGTCTAGAACAAAGTGGAAGGCAGGATCTGATAGCATGGTGGAAGTGTTTTGCTGTCGAGATCCTGCAGTGTGCAATGCAGGCAGTGACAAGAGACAGAGGAAAAGGATATGGCTTATTCCATGGCACCTACATCAGGCTCACCAATCTATAGTTAACCCTGATCATCCCTAGAGTCTTTTTTAGAAACTTTCCATGTGGCTTATAGTACATTGGTATGACTAAACGGTATGACTAAACGGATGCTCAAGACTCATCTGGGATAGACTTAGTTTTTGGGTACTTGCCAGGTTCTTATGGCCTGGATTGGCCACTGTTGGAAACAGGATGCTGGGCTTGATGGACCCTTGGTCTGACCCAGTATGGCATGTTCTTATGTTGACACAAGAGTTGTTTAAACAGCAGCGAAATGGAAGCACCAATGGTGGCACATTTTCTTCAGTATAAACATATGTTTGCGGATATATGATAGGCTGTTCTAGAGACTGTGCATGAACATTGGCGATGGGGGATAGGGTTCTTAATTTGGCACTTAAAGAACAAACCTGTATTTTCTGTATGAACACAGTGGTCCCATTCAGCTTGAGGCAATCTTCCTCTAATATTCTTATGCCTTTCTCCATCAAAATAAGAAAATGCATACTCCTGGAGGCCATTAATACTGGTAATTATCCTAAATAATTGTTCGTTTTTTTGTTTTTTGTTTTTTTTTTTTACCTTAACTGTCTTGGTCCAGTGACTTGACTATGGCACTGCCTGCTGCCGTAGCAAAACCTTGCGTTCAGATCTCCTGTGTGATGGGGGTACTTCCAGTCAGGGGTCACTGAAGGGCTCAGAGGAAGCTTAATTTCCAACTGCTTTTTCAGGATAAGTGCCCCAATCACCAAAAATGATTGTATTGATAGTATTGTAAACAGAGACTACAATTCTTGTAGATATACGTATATATTTTTTTTACTTTTTTTTTCTTTTCTTTTTTTTTTTATTTAAATCAAACTACTGCTGGCTTCTTGTTTACATTGTGGTTAAGAGAGGCTTTATAGACACAATTTTCGTGGTTGGTATTTACTGATGAGTCTGCACCAGGGAACAGAATCTTCTGCACGGTTATTGTTTTCATGATAAATCAGCCAGACCCTCTCAAACTGTGCCCAAACTCATTCCAATCACCCTAGCTCTAAACCTCTACAAAATTAGAATGTTAAAGTCTCTACTCTGCTGGCAGAACTGCTGCCGGCGGCCGAGCTACCACACAGAATAATGTAATGATTAGATCTGTCTTCCCCAATGACAGGCTCATGGTGCGCTGGGAAACCAACCAGATATTAGTCTGTTGCTCTGGCCTCTCTGAATCAAATTAGGCTATGTGTTGTTTTCCTATCATGTCAAAATTAAAGATGATGAATTACTTCTGCTCACCTTAATAAGAAAAAACCCACAAGTGCCAAGCTCTGTGGCATCTCTCGTGCCCTGGTTATATTAGCTTTGCAAGAATTGTAGCGAACGGAGAAAGAGTTCCACCTACTTAATTTTAGCAATAAGTACTTTGTATTAATGGTACTGTTATTTGCACTAAACATTAAACTTGGTTGGAAAAAAAAAAACATATTGGAGAAACATCTTGCATTGCCGGTATGAATGCATATTTATTTTATTTGAACTAAAGACCCCATTATGTTTTTTGCTCCATTAACTGATATACTAATGTGACACCTGCCCCAACTTCTCCTGCCCCGCAGGTGCTCACGGGGGAGATCATGTGCCAGGACTGTACTCATTCTCCTGGGTTCATCCCCCAGAGGGTAGGGGAAAAGTCAGCCTTTCAAGGCCCTTCAGCATTTTATTTCTAC
Organism: Rhinatrema bivittatum; assembly: GCF_901001135.1. Classification (NCBI taxonomy): domain Eukaryota; kingdom Metazoa; phylum Chordata; class Amphibia; order Gymnophiona; family Rhinatrematidae; genus Rhinatrema; species Rhinatrema bivittatum. The sequence continues at coordinate 318,755,691 of NC_042615.1, read as the reverse complement.
CTAGAGCTCCTCTGCAATGTAGTGCAGTAAAATAAAAAAATAAAAAATCTCCATACTGTGGAGGCTGTTCAAAGAAACAAAATCCTGTACCGATCACTTGATTGCAGGAAATAAAAATCACAGCAGGTACACTATTGAAAAAGAAATCATAGCCTCAGTTATCAGTAATTCAGTGCCTCCCTGGTAGCAGAGAAACCCTCCCTGGGCACCTTGCTTAGTAGCTGCTTTTCTGGATACAGTTCTCTTAAATCTAATAGGCAGAAAACAAATGAGTCTCTGGCTGATGTTTTCCTCAGACAGCAAATCGTGGGACCTTCCCTGTTAAGCAGTCTTTCCTCTGACTCCCGAAAAGTACAATTCTAATTCTCCAACCTCTGAATAAATCTTTCTTAGACAGATGATGTCTGCTTGCAGACTTAACTATTGTATGTCCAGTGCTCACACGCAAAGCAAGAGAGGTGTAAAGCACACAGGAGCTTCCATGATTTAGGCTTGATCGGAATTGGAAAAGTGTTTCACTCATGTAAGTGTTTCCTCCAGGAGTCAAGGAAGACATCTACCAATGCAAAAGACATTATCACAACTTGAATATGCAGGAATGTTATGACCATCATTTGCAGACAGATATATGCAGACTCCTAACCCTAAGACACCTGAAACCATTTCTCAACCCCTATGATTTCAGAACTGTACTTCAACTTCTTATCTTCTCATCTTCTCCACCTTCGACTATTGCAACTCCTTACTAATTGGAATACCTTTTTCATCCCTCAAACCACTCCAAATACTGCAGAACTCAGCCGCCAGAGTCCTAACTGGAACAAAAAGAAATTAACACATAACACCAATATGGACCTCACTTCACTGGCTCCCTATTACTGCACATATTGCTTACAAATCAATAACCATAATCCACAAAATTCTAAACAATGATCATCAAGGTCTTAACACCCTAAACATAATCCCTCAAAATCCTACAAGAAACCTACGCTCTAATAACTCAGGCTACCTAAACATTCCCCCTATCAAAGATGCACATCTGGTAACCACAAGACAAAGAGCCTTTTCAATTGCTTCACCTAAACTTTGGAACACCCTACCTAAATTCCTGAGAACCCAACACGACCTAAAAATATTCAAAAAGGACCTAAAAACACTAATGTTCCGCAAATTCTACACTGACCCTCAGACGTCTGATCATTCCAACTCTCAACTGAACTCTGTTATAAACCTCTTAATACATTCTCTTCACCCTGAACTGCATACCCTGCTCTTCCAACCTAATAATACTCTCTGGACTTGATATGCCTCTCATGTAAATAATGTTACGTTCCTTTACTTTCTCAGCTGCTATCTTCTTCCTCCTTTCCTTCCCCCCCCCTCTCCCCCCCCCCCCCTTTTTCGAGCCTGCTCCATCTCCCACTCCCTGTTTTTTGTAATTTCCTCCTTTCAAGTTTATTGTAAACCGGCGTGATGTGCTCGCACGAACACCGGTATATTAAAAGCTGTTAAATAAATAAATAAATAAATATGCTTATTTCTGATATTGTTCAAATTGTTTTTTATTGTTACACAATTGCTAAGAAAAATGTATATTTTTGTAAACCGTTATGATGGCTCTACTGAATGACGGTATATAAAACTCAACAAATAAATAAATAAATAAATGTGGTCATGTTGCCAAGGTCCTACCAAGATGCCCATCTATTAAACCAGAGTCCTCTGTATGACGGCACATGTAGGTCTGGGAATGAAATAGTCATGTATAGTATTGAGAGGCAAGTGAGAACTGACTCTTGTGTTAATGTATCTTTGTTGTAGTATGTTGTATGTGGTAATGGTCACTTGCTCTTTCCCTGGCTGTTAATTTTGCTCCTGCACCTTTCTGCAAGCTCAGAAGACTGCTACAGCAGTGCCCATCTGTCCAGAATGTCACTTATTGAAAAAACATGTTTGATATTCCAAAAACTCACTTTCACTGTTTGGTCTACATTAAGAAGTAAATATTCAATGCCACTTAGCCGGATACATTTGGACTTATCTGACTAAGTGATGCTGTTTCAGTATATTCGACCTCATTTGGTGGCCACCATTTAGCAGGAAAACTATGTTTCCTCCTAAATAGTTATCTGGCTTATTGGAAAGCAGATCTATTTATTCAGCTTAATGAGCCAGATAAGTTTGACCTGCTTTTGAGCAGGTCTAAAGTTAGCTGGATGAACTTATCTGGATAACTATTGAAGAGGTGGCTATAATTCAGCAGCATGGCCGTGCCGCAGAATATCCCAAACAAGGTAACCAGGTATGCTTATATGGCTAACCGGCTTAGCTGAATAGCCCTATGGACTTCTGAATGCTGCCTACCAAAATATTAGTTATGTGGTATATGCTTTACAATATGTGTGGCAGGTTTGCTTACCTCGAATAAAGGAAAAGCCTGTGGAGGCTAAGATGTGGAATTACAGGACACAGAAAAGGAATTGGAAGGTTTGGTTGCTTTAGCTGCATCTCATTGAGACTGAATTGTGAGTCAGTAATTCAGATGAATCCTAAAAGATAGTTGGGAAGCTGCATGGATGTACTGTCCTTACGTATCTGATTTGGTTATGAGAAAGATTATGTGTGGGGATAAATTGAGGAAGTTTGTAAAGTACTTCTGAGGTGTTGTGTCTTTCAGGTCAAAGAGGGTGGAAGACTAAGGATGTAGCTCTCAGTTGGTTAGGGCATCCTACCAAAGGAGGAGTGAGGTAGCGTTTGAACCTGAAGAGGCTGTTTCTCTTGATATGCAGTGCAGATAAGGCAATAAGGATAAGACGGGGACTTTCTTTCAAACATGTTTGTGCTACAGTATTTGTGTGCACGTAAGTGGACGCGTGGAGTTTAATGCTAGTATTTTATAAACTGTGTGGTGGGAGCTGCACAATTTTTAATATACCATGTAGCTCTGCTCTGAAAGTATGCATGTTTATTTCTAATGCAAGAAAATGCATACTTTCTATTACCCATTTTATAAATAGATGTGCATATTTTACATGTGAAATAACATAAGATGCCATACTGGGTCAGACCAAGGGTCCATCAAGCCCGGCATCCTGTTTCCAACAGTGGCCAATCCAGAATACAAATACCTGGCAAGTACCCAAACGCTAAGTAGAGCCCCTGCTACTGATGCCAGTAATAGCAGTGGCTATTCAGCTTGACTAAAACAGTTTATGGACTTCTCCTCCCAAAATTAAACGTGGAGGCAGGTCTTTTATAAAGTATACGCGAGTATTTGGAATCACCAGTTTGTGGATACCTCCACCAGTGCACCCAGTGCTTCTCCAATCCACTTAGATCCTCTAACAGTTCAATCTAAATCCCCACCAGATCTCCCAACCAGAAATTGCAGACAGACAAGTCCAATTTCACTTGCATGAGTCAGTTAACAAGTGTATACATGTATAATCTCTTACAAAATAGCAATTCTCAACCCTACCCCAGGGTGCTCCTAGACTACCCCTTTTTTCCCCCAGTAAAATGTATGCACGGCACTGAAAAATACACGCATACTCTGTATATAAACAAAATATCATATATACACATATACGTGCTACTCACGTGCATATATGCTACTTTTATGCACGGACTTCTTTGAAAATTCACTTCAGGGCATGTAGAAGGAATGAGATTTTATTTACATGCATCTCTATTCTCAGAGACATGCAAGTCTTCCCTAATTCCTGCTCTCCTTAACTTTTTATTAATTGTGAGTTCTTTGTCAACCAGGAAAAAGATTTCTCTTCTTTCCCTCCCACCCCTTCCTATGGAATTGGACTGTGCAAGTGATTTTCAGCACATACAGCACTGACTGAAGTGTAGCCAAGCATTTTTGGCTTCCTGCCCTTAGTTCTAGATCACATCAAGGTATAAGCATGTTTTCTATATACTTCTGCCCAGTTCCAAATGTTGGTAATGTGATGCGAGTGACTGGACATCAGGCACAGGATAATGAAGTACATCCATATTGTAAAGAAGCTCGTGATATATATTACATGATTTCAAGCAGAGGCCAGGCATGGAAAAAGCAGCATGAAATGGATTTATCTGAGAAAAGCAGAATCGTTGAGCTATTTTTTTTTTTTTTTTAAATAAAGATAAGACATTATTTTGTTTGCCAAAATCGATGAATATCTTTGATGTTTTTTCTAAATCAAGAATAGGAGTGCCCTGAGATCCTAGTATACTGGGGTACTCTCTCTGTGCACAGAATATCTACAGGCAGTCACTGAAAATGAACACAAAGATTGAACAACTTACAACTTTCTGGTGGACCAAATCAATCAATATTTTTTGTCCAGTCGTAGGAAGGAAATAAAAGGGCACACACCCAATCAATGCAGTGCCAGCCATTTTTATATTTTTTCCTATCCCCCCCTACCCAGCTACTGCCATGAATAATATGCATTGTTGCTTTAATAAAGTGCTAATTATACTACCCCAAAATTAACATTTCCAAGCATGTACATATTAACTCTGGTAAAAGTGGGCTTTATAACTTGGAAACGACGAGCAGATCAGTATTCTGCCCTTAATTAAAACACGTTCAGATTACTCTATCGTTTTCAGTATAGGCCTTGTTTCATGTATGGCAGAACACTGTTGTTTTTGGAACTAGAAATGGTATTGACTTCAGGGCAAAGAATAAATGAAACATGTGCTATTGTAATATGACATCTTTTCATGGAAGATTACCCTGAATGCTACTGTAACAGAAGACACGCTGCATTTATCTCACAAGTGCTACAGGAGCATGTGAAAAAACCACAAAACATGAGAATGTGCTTGAACGTCAGGCAAATGACCAGAAATATAAACGTCCAGGCTTTCCAAATTCATAGGGGCCCATTCACTAAAGGTCATTATCACTTAGATGGTACCATTAAAACAAGTGCACAGTCATCCACGCACGTGCATATAGGTGCGCAAGCAAACATACACAGGAATTTGAACTCATGCGCGCAGATGATTTAAAATATGCCTACCTCACGTACGTATGCTCCTAATTTTTTTTTTTAATCTTTCTTTATTAAAGTTTTCAAGTTTAAACAACGTAACAGGTCACATTAAACAGAAATCATTGAAATTAAGTATCCCCAATTCCCCCCCATTCCCTCCTCTCCCTTGCAGCAGGAAAAACACAGACAAAGTCCCCCCTTTCTAAGAGTCTTGTGGCGTTCTCACTGACTCTTGGTATTGATGTTTAGTCATCTTTTGAAGAATGTCTCTCTTGGAAACTGGAAGTGACCACCAGAACTTATTCCAGATAGAGAAGCACACAGTCCACTTCGCCGGCGGCTGAGTATGCGCCGTCATAAGTTCATGCTGACATAATGTTTCAAGTCTGGCATGCCAATGGGCTCTCGTTGGCCTCTTTTTTTGTAATCCACATATACAGAATTGCTTGGACCGCTGTGAGCAAGGCCTTATGCAGAAACTGTTGGTCATAATCTGACAGCAGTGGGTTAGGATCAATAGGCATGTGTAACAGACATAATTTAAGATCCCTGGGTATCTGAATGCTCAAAATCTCTCCCAACCTTCCCAATACCTCCTCCCAAAACAACCCCAGTTGGTCACATTCCCACAAACTATGTAAATATGTACCTCTGTGGGTCCGACACTTAAGGCACAGGTCGGAGTCAGACAGTTTAGCAACATACCTTTGGGTTTGGGATATGTACATGCAATGCAAGAGTTTAAACCCCATTTCTCGGAGGATCACATTTTCTGAGACTTTATAACAGCCTTCCAAAAGTTTGACAATATTCGACAGGGATATGTATACGTCAGTATGTATTACCCATTTGTTCTGTATAGCCAGCAAGGCCGAGGGGTCCTGCAAACCCTTTAACACTCTAGAGAAAGCAGCGCAGGAATAGCTCTTCTTGCAGCCAGGGTTTATGATATTGTCTAACTTATCCCATTGTGCCCTATTGAGTTGGAGCCCAAATGCTCTAGAGACATAATGCCTAACCTGCAGGTAGGCAAAGAAATCATTTTTATGTATCCCATACAATTCTTGAAGTTCCGTGAAACTCCAGAGGGTCCCTGTCTTTGGAGCAAATAGCTGGTGTACAGTTTTCAGACCCTTAGCACCCCAAGTCTGGAACAACGAACCCGAAATACCAGGTTTAAACTGGGGGTTTCCGCTTACCGGGATATAAGGAATCAAACATGACCCCAGGTTTAACTTATTAAAGCATAAAATTTGCCATGCCTTCCTTCCCGAGGTTAAAATCATACTTCTTTTACATTGTACCGGTATCAGCGAGCCTGGGAATTGTATATGGGACATAGGGCTATACGGGCTGCACCTTTCCAACATAAACTCAATTGAAGTATATTTCCCCATCCCATCTAGCCAATCTCTGATGTGATGTAACATGCAGGCTAAATTATAGTCTCTCCAACTTGGGCATGCCAGCCCCCCTTGAGTTCTAACTAGCTTTAACGTTTCAAATGAAATGTATGCTCCTAATTTTAAGCGGTTACTCGAGCAAACATATTCACATATCTTCCCGAGTACTTTTTCGGCTTTAACGCGCACAGGGAAGCAGATTTTAAAGAAGAACATTCCCAGTTTTGCCCATTGGTCAACCAGTTTGTCCAGTCCGTCTCAAGGTCATGCAGACCCTTCTGGCTTTTCAGCCTGCACTCCCCCTGGTGTATCCAGACCTCTCTCATTCAACCTATTTAGACCCAAACAGAGATTTCTGAACACTTACAGCTCATCAGGAGCAGAAGTAAACATGCGCAGCTAACAGCCTGCCATGTGCTGCAGCAGCCGGTTTTAAAATGTAGCTTTACATGCATAACTGTTGACCTCGCTCTGCCCCTTTTCCACCCCCCACCCTTCTTTTGTGCTCGAGCATATGCATGTACCCACATAATTACCGTCTTTTAAAATACACATTGCTCACACGCGGCCTAGATACTTCCGTATAGGAGCCTTTTAGCGTGAGCAATGCTTTTAAAATTTTCCCCTTAATTTTCCCCTTAATTTTTAAAGGGGTTATGCATGGAAAAGTAGGATACACGCATGTAAGTAGCCTGTATTTGTATACATGCTATTTTGTAAACATGAAAAATAGATGTGTATTTTCAGTCTCAAGTGCGTATTTACTGATGCAATAAAAGGGTGCTCTAAGGGCATTCCATGGTGGGGTCAAGAGGTTCACGTGGAAGCTGCTATTTTGTAAGTGGTATTTAGTGTCTAAATTTGCTAACATATTTGTGCAATTTTACACCTATTGACGGACTCGTGCAATTGAAATCGAACATGTCTGCTGTCTTTGTTTCTGGGTGGGAGATCTGGTGAACAGGTGGGGGTTCAGCGTGATGTGCTAGAAGGTCAAGAGAAGTGGAGACAGACTGGGTGAACTGGCAGAAGTATCAGTAGACTGGTGCTTTCAAGTATGTGCACAAGAAAGTATTTATAAGTGCATACATTATAAAATACCTGTGTTTACTCACACGTTATATTTCTTTTAAGCACTTAAAATATACATGCATGTGTTTATAAAATAGGTAGGAAAAGTGAGCACTTTCATTGCATTGGAAGTATATGCACGTTCTGAAACATGTGTGAGGTATCAGAGCATAAGTTCCTGGTATTAATACTAGGATAAATCTCCATGTGTCTGCTTAGACACACACACATGTCGTAATGCAAATTGGTTGAAAATGATCCTCCTCTTGTGCACAGTAAAAAGGGGTCTATTCAGTAAAGAATAAATTTTCCATAGGGCACCTAACTCCAAAAGTACACATGGAGGGTCCAGTAGTACTGAGAGCTCTCTGGCTTCCTAAGTTAACTGGATAAACTTATTGGGCTAACTTGGTCGAGATATTCAGAGGCGTGGCCACATCACAATATACTCGGCTATTTTAAAGTTAACTGGATAAGTTTATCCAGCAGCAAAAAAGCTCTCCTAGACTTATCCAGCTAACTAAGGGCCTCCTTTACTTAGCTGCTGTAAAGTAGGGCCATTAACTTATATTTCATTTTTTTAAAAATGCATATTAATAGAGAGAATTACCGTGGCATTCAGAAAAAGAACAGGGGAGTGGCTATGAAAGTATCAAACTGCCCAGCATTGTTTTGTAATGCACAAAGGGGTACGATATCACATAATGTGAAATTTAAACACCACATGGTGCAATATTTCTTGGCTTATAAAAACTTGACTCTTGCAGCTGCTCATTTGAGAGTTCTTCGAGTGTGAGAGTAGATAGAGGAGAGAGGTTTTCATTGATTACCTGCGTGCACTGTCTTGTTTATCTGCTGTCCTCTGTGTTTACCATGCCCATTATACGTTGTCTCTGTCTGTGAAAGAAGCATGCATGTGTCTGTCTTGTTTGCACGTGCGTCCTTGTTTGTTTAGAGTGTGAAAGGGCAGTGAGTGTGCACAATAGGAGTGAGGATGTAACTGGCAGGGGAGTGAGTGGGCATGATAGGCGTGGGCATGAGGCAAGTGGAGGGATTATGTGAGAAGGGTGGGTCTGGAGCAGGAGAAGGAGGAGATGGGCTGCAGTGTTAGTGAGCCCAGAAGAAGCAGGAGAGACTTGGGGTCATGGAGCCATGGGAGTGTTAGCGGGAGGAGGGAGAAGGTCAGGGGGGAAGGCAAGAGAGTGAGGAGGGAGGGCGAAGACAGGGGAGGACAAGAGAGCAGAAGGAGCATAGGGGGAAGAAGGAGAGGAAACAATGGGAGCTGGAAGTAGGAGTGGATAGTAGGGAAATGACCACCCAGGAAGTAACATTCTGTTCTGAAGGTAGCGGCCCTGAGGGCGGGCGGGCAGGCAATGACTACATGCCTGCAAAGCTTTCCCACAATGAAAACAAACTGCTCATCAAGGCAGTCCTTTCCAATTATGAACAGCTCTTCAAGCAGCAGACAGCCAAAACATCTGAAGATTCAGATCTGATCCAGAATAGCCCTGAAAATGGTAAACTAGGGTGGAGACAAGCACAGCAGTGAACAAGGAGGTGCACCAATTTCAAGACGTGAAGACACCTAGCCAGTCAGGTTTTCAGGATATTCACAATGAATATGCATGAGATAGGTCAAAGGGGCAGCAATGATGTTGTCTAAGTTTTGACATGCATATTTTAATTGTTTTTTACTGACTATGTGGTATATACATTTTATAAATAAATACAATCAACCCAGGACTAATTAGATAAGAATACAAATGTCTCAGTCTAATAGGTTGCAGCAGCATGTTTAAGGCACTCCCTCTTCCCTCTTAAGGCCCTTTCTAAATGCTTTCACTCCTGTTCCCTCCCTGAAACCCCCCCCTTTCACCCATTTCTGAATGCTGATCCCATTATGGCCCCCTTCCCTCCGACCCCCGTCATGGCCATAGCCCTCCCTCAGTGCAGCTCTCTTCCCTCCCTGTCGTGCCCTGGCTCTCCTGCTGGTCTATGTGGCAGAGGCCGGAAATGCTCCTCAGGGGTCGTCGCCCTGCTTGCCTGCCACCAGTGGTCTTGGGGAGCCGCAACTGTTTTAAGGGGCTGGTGGCAGTGCTGCTCTCCTTCTCTTGGCGCAGCTTCAGACCCCTCAGCCGCCCTCTTCCCTGCCTTCTCTCCGTGCCAGTTTGGTGGTCTTCAGGCTGTGATCTTCCTCTCCTTGGCATGGGGTAAGGCTGCCTGCTCTAGTTCGAAGTATTGCACTCTGGTTTCTTCCCTTCTGGGCACCCTCTACGATTGTTTCGCAGACTCCTAGGGGTCAAAAAGACCCCAGGCTGGGTACCACTCAACTAGGTTGCAAATATCGATTTTGGCCACTAAGAGTAGCAACATGTATGAGATTAGAGCATAAAAGTTTTCGGTTTTATTTCTGTGTTGCCAAACCGTGTCTGTATAAGCAGAGGGCTGCTTTTACCTAAGGGCAAAACAGGCAGTTGCTCATTGCCCTGCATAGGAAGAGGTCTATTATGTTAGCCCAAATGACTCTTTTGGTCGGTGCCTTAGGTTGCCAACTGGTTCCAGATGTTCGGGACAGGCTAATCAGGTCCTGGATTTCCTCTTTGCATACCGAGACCTGTAGCCTTGCTTTACTTATGAACTGCAACAAGAAAGTCTGAACTGTAAGGCCCTGCATGCAATGAGGTAAAAACAGGACTGTGTTCAGTTTTCCCAGCAAATCTGGAGCCAGTTGGCAGCCCCACCAGTATTCCAAATCTCAAGCAGAAAAGAATAGCCTTCTGCTTTCTGCTTCAGCCCCTCCTCTCCCAGGGAGCATGCAGGGAGCAGGAGGAGAGGGGTGAGCCTGGAACACCCAGAGCAGAGCAAAGAAAGTAATCCATCTCCTCCCCTCCTGTCATTCAGGGAGAGGGGAGGTGGTGAGCTGGGAGGAGACATTGCTAAGTATAGAAGAGCCACTCAGCTCCCTAATCCAACCTCTTCCCCCCTTTCTGTCTGCAGGAAACAGGAGGGGAGGATGTGAGGCTGGAGCGGACAGCAGAAGGCTGTCCGCTCCAGCCTCACATCCTCCCATCCTCCCATCCTCCCATCCTCACATCCAGCAGAACAAAGAATAATTCAGTTTTTCTTTGCATATGCCCCAAATGCTTCGTACACTTACTGTGCTAAATTTGCTGCTATTTGGCCTCCCACACAGCCTCTGAGCAAGTGCTAAATAGTTTTTTTTTTTTTTTTTTTTTTAAATTCATTGATCTTCCCGATCTGGCCTCAAACTGGGTGAATCTCCCCTTTTGTTCAGATTTTGAAAATATAGAACCTTCTTTATTAATTTCAAATTTTATCCAGAGTGCAATTTTCAAAGCCATTTGTGCAGATAAATTTAAAACTGCTTTCATTGGACTGTTCTGCCAGGCATGCACGTTTAAAGAAAGCATTAATTGTGGGTACTTTTAGCTCAGGGAGAAGAAAATGGCACCAGAGAGTGCATTTTCAAATCGACACGCATTATTTTCCATGAAAAAAAGGGAGACCCACTTGTAGAAAAAGCAGCAGGCAAATGTCCACAGGAAGCATTGTATCTGCAGTAAGTTTCAAAGCCGAAGTACATGCGGGTCTTTCCCTTCGAACATGGGCAAAGTGCCTGCGAATAAAAAGCTCCTCACACATGCATATGCCCCCCTGCTTTCACTTGCATGCACACAGAGTCCAGCTGCCCATTCCTGTGCACCCACACCTTCCTACCTACACCCAAAACTTCTAACACATGTTCCACTCGCACCCCCTCATTCAGTGCATCCAGTTTAAGTAGTCCTTGTCATTGTACCTTGCCAATCTGACAAATTCTGAATGCTGCTCACTGGCCCTGTAGCCTATACCACTCCGCCTGGGCCACCCACTTCCAGAAACACACCTTTGTACAGCTCTTAGAGCCATGCAATTTGTTTAACGATTAAAAGGCAGTAGTAAGACTCAGTGAAATAATGGGAGTGCTGTATGACGTTCCCATTATTTGAGTGAGACTGAAATAATAGATGCTTATTCCTCGTAAATGCCGATGTGTGTTGAAATGTTGATATTTCAGCAGTTGCTTAGGGCTGGCCTGCCCTTTTGTTGTCACTTGCAAGCTGGTAATCTGACCTTTCAAATGGCATCAAGCAGGAAGAAAAACGTCAAGTCACTATGTAGTGTGCCCATATTTCCTTGCCTAAAGAAACAAGCTTTACCAGTTGTGGTTTTTAGGGATGTGAATCAGGCTTCGGACGATTGAAAATATCGTATGATATTTTCAAAATTGTCAGAAATCGGGGGCTCCCCAAAAACGATGGGAAAACCCCACAAAATTGTTCGTGGGGGTTCCCTTATCGTTTTGGGGGAGGGCGGGAAAAATGGTACACAAAATTAACCCCTAAACCCACCCCGACCCTTTAAAACTAATCCCTTAGCTTCCCCCACCCTCCTGACCTCCCCCCCCAAAACGTTTTACAGGTACCTGGTGGTCCAGTGGGGGTCCCGGGGGCGCCGATGGCCCTTTGCCCTTACCATGTGACAGGGAGTCCGTGCCATTGGCCGGCTCCCTGTCACATGGAGGGAGCACTGGAAGGCCGGCGCCATCTTTAAAAATGGCGCGGGCCATCCAGTGCTCCTACCATGTAACAGGGGCCGGCCAATGGCACGGATACCCTGTCACATGGTAAGGGCAAAGGCCATCGGTGCCATTTTTATTAGTGGCAGCCAACGGCCCGAGAGCGGGAGATCACTCCCGGGACCACCAGGTACCTGTAAAAAGTTTTTGGGAGGGTCAGGAGGGTGGGGGAAGCTAAAGGATTAGTTTTAAAGGGTTGGGGTGGGATTTTTGTTTATAGGCTCGGGCGCAGCCGATAAACAAAACCGCGATCGGGCCGGATGAAAAAAAAACCACGATGTGAATCTGAACCGGAATCAGAACCGATTCTGGTTCCGATTCACATCTCTAGTGGTTTTACCCTATTGCACGTATGATACAGTTCCAGTTTCTCAAAAAAAATAAAGGCCGGGCTATATCTTCATGTATGCAATAAGATAAAACCAAGGTGTGATCAATCTGTCCCTTTTGACGTTATTTATTTATTTAATGCTTTTATATATCCACGTTCGTTTGCACATCACATGGTTACTTTGCTACCATTAAAACTAATGACATGCTCTCAGGCGGTGGGGTTTGGCTGGTCTTTAACCAGTGCCCTGTAATTTCCCATCTGATTGCTCTCATTGATGAGCTGTCTCTGCCATCTAGGGCAGAACACCTTCCAGCCCATTCACCCTTTCTGCTGGAAGATTTCCTTCCGACCTGCTATGTCTCTTAATTCTTATTGGACCAGCAAAAGTCAAGCAAGATTGACCGGAATCTATAGGTTCCTGGCTGGCACAGGAGCTCACTATAGACCTTTTCTTAATCCTGTTTCCAGCTGTGTTTGAACCATTTCCCATCTTCAGCCTGTTTCAGTCTGTGTTCCTGTTTTCCTAGATTCTCATCCCTTCCAGTCTCTTCTTGCCTTCACCTTGCCTCTTCCTATCCCTGTTCGTTTCTGCATCCTGCTTCTTGACCATCTGGTTGTGACCTCAACCTTGTTCTGACCTTGAACCTGCTGTTTGGACTTGCTTTGTTTGCAGCTAAGATATTATCCCCGGCTTTTCCAAGTTTTTTTGCTGCTTCTGAGCTATCTGGCTCTGTATTGACCACCTATTCCCTACCTCAAATGTAACACAGGATTGGTGAAATGGGAATTGAAAATCACAGAAGCATAATTCTATACCCTTATTTGTTGATACTTCTTTAGCATGTGAAGATCAAATTATTGACAATAATACATAAGGCATAACATGGATCAAGTCCTTCCTTTTGTAACAGATAAACTAGTGCTTTATGAGCCAGGCTGTTCTCTACGTTTCTTAGGCAAGATTTTGCTTATTCCATCTTTCAAACATTATCTGCTCCAAATCACAAGGAGGAGAGCTTTTTCCATAATGGGCCCCACTATGTGGGATGAGTTACCATTAGAATTGTGCATTATGGTAGATAAACAGTTTAGGAAGCAGCTGCAAGCGTATCTGTTTTAATATGTGTTGCTATGTAATTTAATGTGTTTTATGAACTGTACATTTATTTGTGTGTGATTGTTCATAGCAGGAGTTTCTCTTTTATGAGTGGTTTATAAATTAGTGTAATAAATAATTGTGCCTTGCTTTTTTTTTTTTTAGTCTTTTGGGGTTTTTTTGAACCCTTTTTCATAAAAATTTAAAAAAACCTATGAGCACAGTGTGAAGTACTTCAATGGTGAGGCAGAACAGATGGTAGCCAGCTCCTGATAAGCTGCACAAACTCTCTGTTGCAATATAAAAAACACAATATATAAAAATATAGACTATGGTTATACAACATATAAGGGTAAATGATTAACAACAGAGGGCATTAGAGGATTTCATTGCAGATTCTGACACCTTTTTCTTTATTCACATCTGTCTATAACACTCTTGTCAGATTTATAGATGGTGTTTCACTTTTTCTGGTGCATGTGGGACTATCAGCTATACGTTTGTTGTACCACTTCCCAATTTTTGAGAAGTATTTTTGTGGGCAGTAGTTTTCCGGTCTCTTGATTTTATATTATTTGATAGAGTTGAGATTTGCCCCACTGCATATATGAATTTGTAGTACTGATTTTGATTTTCCCATTGATAAGCCTGCTTGTTGAACAGAGGAGAGCTAGCAAGCCTATTCTGACCAGAGAGTGAAACCAAAGGGGTTTGGCCTCAAAGAATGTTTATCTTGCAGTCTTTAACCAATGACCAGCCAGGTACCATTAATTGTAGGTGAAAGGAATGCAGTGGAGAGAGTAACATGAACCAAAAAATTCTCTGTCTTCTTGAACTGAATATTTCAAAATATAGAGATATAAGGAAGAGTGATGTGCTTGAGAGGGACTCCTGGGAGCTGTTTGTCAAGCTGCTGTATAAAAACGGTGTTTCATTGAGTGAAACAGAGTTGGTGAGAGTTCCTTGATAAGAAATTGTTAGCACATCACTGGAAAGACAGCTCTGTATGCTAAATAATTCCTTGTAGATTTGCTATTAAAATGAAAGCAGCAAACGTGCTACTATAGCCACTGTCTTGTGAGTGAGCAGGTCAAGGAGGAAAGTAAGACAAGGTTGTTCAACAGAGCATTTTGCATTTTCTCACAAAGGAAAACGTTTGATATTTTATCATCGATAATGTAATTGTTATAATTGCAGCTGCCTGGCAAGAGTAATATTTGCAGTAGTTTAGTTCTTTTTAGCAAGCAAACCTTAGAGGCTGATATTCATAAAAAGCCAAATTCCTATGTTTAGGCTCCTAACTCAGGAGCCTGCAATCTAGGCAGATGAATAGCAGGCCTAAATTTAGGGGCCTAGGTTTTAGGACACTAATAGGATCATTCATCAAAATGCGTGATGTCGTTAATGCTCGTGATAACGCCATAAAGCATAATGGTATCGCATTGCACAATAATCGTTCAAGCACTTTTCCCCTATATATTATAACTAACCCTACTATTACTTCCATCAATGTTACCTAACTTTTTCAACTATGATACTCTCTGTTAAAAACCCTAATGTTACTTTGTCCTCATATATTTTTCCTGTAAACCGTTGTGATGGCAAAACCGAATGACGGTATACAAAACATGTTAAATAAATAAAATGCATATTTTTCATAGGGGCGGGAATAATTAAAATGAAGGGTATTTTTGCACTGTGCAATAGCTATCACACAGTGTTAATGCCAGAAACAACTACACCTTTTTTCCTGGCATTAAACTGTGCAATATGCTTGAAATGGCCATAGCGCTATTCGCGATAAAGATTGCAAATTGCATTTCAGCCATTTCTGGGAAAAGAGGAGTGGAGTAGAGAGAGTGCCTCTGGGAAGGCCTTCACAGTATTCAACTATTTATATCACTATAGGAGGGCCAGCTAATAACTTGAGGTGAGGTGTTGGTGGTGGTTTTGGGTTGTGAGAAAACTCAGGATATTGAACCTAGATGATTCTTGTGGAAACTGACATTATCGTACAATAAGATGAATATTGTGTAATTACATCTTCTCCTAAATGAAGGGGTCTTGATTTCTGCATTCGAATCCCTTACTTCTGTAGAGATCCTACTAGATCTCTACTAGATCTCTACCAGAAACCAAGAGTATTATTCCATGGTTAAAGGGGAGAATAGAAAAGTAGTTAGTGTGGGTGAGTATACCTCCCCAATGTAGGAGATGGAAAATGGTGAGTTCCCAGCTTATAGAAATCTGTGCCACCTTTTTACTGGGTGGAATTTTCAGTTGACCCTTCCTGGGACAGCATGTTCATGGTTGTTTCCTGGGGGTTTTTTTTGTTTTTAGGAGGAAGACCTCTGGGGTCTTATGGATTGAGATGTGGGTTTAGAGAAGAGACAGAGAGCTTTCACCTTTTGAAGGACTGTGCTTTAACCCTTGCGGACAATGACTAGAAACCTGATCATTTTTTAGTTTCTTGAGAGAGGAATTTTTCCATGCTCCTCACCTCATCTCATGTTTTGGTTTCCCTATTTTGAGCCTATGGGTCTTTTAACATGCCTGAGTATTCAACTAGGGCTCAGTATTGTTAGCTAGAGTAGTGTTGCCTCTTAACTAGAGAGCATGGGTGGAATGTAAGGAGTTCTGGAGAGAAGTGGGTTTTCATCTATTTCCAGAGAAAGAGGAGAGAAGGAGACTTCGTAGACCCTTCTTTAGGTTCTCTATCATCTGAAGGAGATAAAGAAAAATCAGATACCTATTAAGTATCATGTGAGAGGTAAGGAGAAGGAAGAAAACTACAAAAGAGGAATGAGACTTTAAGTAACTTCTAAACTGGAAAAAGAGACCATGCTTACCAACCATATGGGAGGGAAGTCTCCATTTGCCCTAAACCATAAGGAAAAGAAGAATTGACAAAATATAATTGGAATTGGCTTTATCACCCAAATTAATTTAATGGAAGCTAAGAACTAAGACTGAGGCATCAATTTGAGGATAAAGAGTACTGTAAAGAAGTTTTCCATCAGCTACACAATTTATCAGGAAATGTTATATTGAAAATTATCAAATGCTTATTGTTGTAGTTTACCACTAAAAACTTATCAATGCTGTTTACAATGAACTTTAAATTTGTATTTGACTTGAAGCAATACATAGGGCCTAGAAGATTAGTCTTCCTGCCACTCAGGGCATCATGGACAGTCAGATGAATTAGCTTGGGAAGATTTAACATTCAGACACTGGCTTGAGATGTGGATCCTGGGGCTTTTATATGGGATTATCAGCCCAGGGGTTACATTTCTATTACCAGACGTTTATTTAAATAAAGTTCTATAATATATTGTATAGAATACAAAATAAAGTGCTGATTAGTTAAAACAAGATATTTTCCACTGATTTTTCTTCTTTAAAAAAAGCCAGGAAATGTTGACAGTATGTAATTATTTTATTGGCCCATAACTTTCTTTGAAATAGAATCTATTAATCATTTATTACCAACGCTACACTCTATAATATCTGAGGTAGTTGTCTTCTTACTTGACCTCATTATGATAAGATTCTTTGTCATATAATTAAAAGGTAAGGTTCTCAGAAAGTAATGTTTCTTGATTGTAACTCTGGGTTTTCCTCACACCTGCGTTACAGTCTGTATTGCCTCAAACTCCTTTGACTAGTTGAGTTTCACTTTTCAACAATTTGCATCTTGTTGAATGGCTTGGCATTTGAAGAGCAGCAAGAAAACTCTACTTGTTTTACAAGAACATGCATGACTAATGGCAACCATCCAGAGTCAGCAACATTTGAAATCTCCAGAAAACCTCTGAGGACAGCAGTCCAACATTGTGGTATACAATTCAAGCAATTAGTCCATTTTGTAAGCTGGAATTTCCTGCAGACTTTGAAAACCTCAGATTTTTGTTCGATTGCTTCTTTAGGAATATACAAATACTAGCACAGTATGCAGAAGTGATTCTTGACAACACCAATTTAGCCATTGATAGCTGCATGGCCTGAACTGATTCAAACCCGGGGTTTTTTTTTTTTTGTTTTGTTTTTTTTTTTACCTTTTTCTCCTCAACAGGAGCAGTAGCAAGTTGCGTACGCCAGCACAGCAGCAAATGACCGATGTACCAGCCATCTCTAGCCCCCCATTTCGGCACCAAACGGGGGTTACGCGTATGGCTGGTGCCCCTTTGAAGATGCGTGTGGTGCGTGCAAGGCCCAGGCGCGTGCATAACCCCCATTTTTTTACGCGTGTGGGGGACTAAAAATCAAGCCGTAAGGGTATGCACAGGAAAAAATGTCACTTAGTTTTGTATCGTTTTGTGTTCATAATTTTTCTTTTTTTTTTTTTTAAGTGCTGTCTCTCTCTTTTTTTTGTTTCGGAAAATAGTGTGCGCTATTTGCAGATAGTGTGTGCTATTTTCCAAAATCAAAAGGAAGAAAAACCAGAGTGTTACAGATGCTGGGGGTACCCCCCCCCCCCCCCACCCCATAGGCAGCTCTTTTCGAAAAAAAAAGTAATAATTGTTAAAATAAAACTGCAGTCACAGGACCCGCTCCAATACCCAGCCCCTCCCCTTTGTTAAAAAAATACCCCCCCCCCCCTCCCCAGAACAACTCCCTGCCCACTCTCTGAACCCTCCCAGTCGCACCAAATTATCACAGATAATCTAGGGAGGTCCAGATGTGACGCCTTCTCTCCTGGAGCTGGAGGCTGCCATTTTCAAAATGACGCAAGCTGCCCTTTGCCTTTATTGTGTGTTAAGGGTTCCCCAATGACATGGGTAGCCCTTGTCACATGATGGGGCAAAGGGCAGCCACTCTTCCTTGGGAGTCCCGCAAGGCTCATCCTTATCCCCAACCCTCTTCAACATTTATCTATTACCGCTCTGCCAGCTCCTTTCCAGACTAAAACTTACACACTACATCTACGCAGACGATGTTCAAATATTTATCCCGGTGACCGAATCCTTACATAAATCATTAGATCTCTGGAACAACTGCCTCCAAGCCATTAACAACCTGCTCTCGAGCCTTAATTTGATCCTCAATCCCAGTAAAACCGAAATTCTCCTCATCAACCAAGACAGCAGTCATGCATTAACTAAAACACTCCCCACAAGACAACCATCTTTCTCGTCTCAAGTCAGAAACCTCGGAGTCATAATGGACAATCAACTCAACCTCAAGAGATTTATTAACAATACCACTAAAGAAGGCTTTTTTAAATTGCAAGTCCTAAAAAGATTCAGACCCCTTCTACACTTCCAAGATTATCGTTCAGTTCTACAAGCAATCATTTTCTCAAAAATCGACTATTGCAATTCTCTTCTACTCGGACTCCCAGCTAACACCATAAAACCCCTACAAATGCTCCAAAACACCACAGCCAGGATTCTAACAAAAACCAACAAAAGAGACCATATCACCCCCATTTTGAGAAACCTACACTGGCTCCCAATCAAGTATAGAATTACTTACAAAATCCTTACTATCATTCACAAATCAATCCACAAGCTCATCCCACTGGAGCTCAACATCCCTTTTCAACTACATATTCCCGATAGACCGGTGAGAACTGGTCTATCGGTTCTCACCGGTCTATCGGTTCACCAGGGGAAGATCCTGTCAGACAAATTTGATTGACTTTTTTGACTGGGTAACCAAGGAATTGGATCAAGGAAGAGCACTAGATGTCATCTACTTGGATTTCAGCAAAGCTTTTGATACGGTTCCGCACAGGAGACTGGTGAATAAAACGAGAAGCTTGGGAGTGAGTGCCGAGGTGGTGACCTGGATTGCAAATTGGTTGACGGACAGAAAACAATGTGTGATGGTAAATGGAGCCTTCTCTGAAGAGAGAGCGGTTTTAAGTGGTGTGCCGCAAGGATCGGTGTTGGGACCGGTCCTGTTCAATATCTTTGTGAGCGACATTGCGGACGGGATAGAAGGTAAGGTTTGTCTTTTTGCGGATGACACTAAGATCTGCAACAGAGTGGACACGCCGGAAGGAGTGGAGAGAATGAGACGGGATCTAAGGAAACTGGAAGAGTGGTCGAAGATATGGCAGCTGAGATTCAATGCCAAGAAGTGCAAAGTCATGCATATGGGGAGTGGAAATCCGAATGAACTGTACTCGATGGGGGGGGAAAGGCTGATGTGCACGGAGCAGGAGAGGGACCTTGGGGTGATAGTGTCTAATGATGTGAAGACAGCAAAACAATGCGACAAGGCGATAGCAAAAGCCAGAAGAATGCTGGGCTGCATAGAGAGAGGAATATCGAGTAAGAAAAGGGAAGTGATTATTCCCTTGTACAGGTCCTTGGTGAGGCCTCACCTGGAGTACTGTGTTCAGTTCTGGAGACCGTATCTACAAAAAGACAAAGACAAGATGGAAGCGGTACAGAGAAGGGCGACCAGGAAGGTGGAGGATCTTCATAGGATGACGTACGAGGAGAGATTGAAGAATCTAAATATGTACACCCTGGAGGAGAGGAGGAGCAGAGGTGATATGATACAGACTTTCAGATACTTGAAAGGTTTTAATGATCCAAAAACAACGACAAACCTCTTCCGTAGGAAAATAATCAGCAGAACCAGGGGTCATGATTTGAGGCTCCAGGGAGGAAGATTCAGAACCAATGTCAGGAAGTATTTCTTCACAGAGAGGGTGGTGGATGCCTGGAATGCCCTTCCGGAGGAAGTGGTGAAGACCAGAACTGTGAAAGACTTCAAAGGGGCGTGGGATAAACACTGCGGATCCATAAAGTCAAGAGGCCGTCAATGAAGAGTGGGTGACTCGCCAGAATGATGGCTATTGACACAATACCCTTATTAAATAAACATACACATGCTTACTGTGACTCCTACATCGCTCTAAGCTTCAACAGCAAGAGGTAATGGAAAAAAGGATTTGCACTCACAAAGAGGGGAGTAGCTGGCTTGTTACGGCGGTTACTACCCCAAACCAAATATGCCTGATACTTCACTTTCAATGCATATACAGCATAGCTCTCTGCTTCAATGACAGGGGAGAAGAATAACTGATACTTCACACATCCAGCAGAGCTCTCTGCTACAACGGCAAGGGAGAAGAAAAAGGGTTCGCACTCAAAACGCGGGGAGTAGCTGGCTTGTTACGGCGGTTACTACCCCAAACCAAATGTGCCTGATACTTCACTTTCCATGCATATCCAGCATGGTTCTCTGCTGCATCGGCATGGGAGAAAGACTGATACATCACGCATTTCCAGCATAGCTCTCTGCTTCAACGGCAGGGGAAAAAAAAATTAACAAACAAACAAACAACGGCAGGGGGAAAAATAAAACAAAAACAAAAAACTGATGCTTCACGCATATCCTGCATAGCTTCAACAACAGGGGTGAAGAAAAAAAGGATTCGCAATCACAAAGCGAGGAGTAGCTGGCTTGTTACGGCGGTTACTACCCCAAACCAAATGTGCCTGATACTTCACTTTCAATGCATATCCAGCATGGCTCTCTGCTTCTACAGCAGGGGAGAAGTAAAAAAAAACCAACAAGAGCTGTACAACATAGTCTAGGTAAAACAAATAAGCATGGGTGTAGCTTGCTTATCGCGGCAGTTACTGCCCCTACTACCCCTAACTAATCAAGCTAGATATTTCACTTGCATGCAGCTCCATCACTGCTCTCTACATTAATGGTGGAGGTGGAAGGGGAATAGAACAAGGAGCTAAGAGTAACAGATAAGAATGAGAGAAAAAATGTGTGAGGCTTGCTGGGCAGACTGGATGGGCCATTCGGTCTTCTTCTGCCGTCATTTCTATGTTTCTATGTTTCTATGTTTCTATGAGAACAGCTTACAGGAATACCCTCCTTGCCCCTTCCATCAAATCCTCTTTAAACAAACAAACTTTATCCAAAGCGGGCCCCGAGAAATGGAATTCATTACCCCCTGAACTCTGACAGGAACAATGCCCGATCACCTTCAAAAAGAGACTCAAAACTTGGCTGTTCGAGCAAGCTTTCAATCTACACCAATAATCTCCCACTAATCACGCCCTTTCCATCTTAAAATGGCTCTCCCAGATTATAACCATATTGTAATCCCAGATATCATTCTTACTTTCGGCCATCTCAAACCGTAATTGTAATCCCAAATATCATGCTTACATGCAGCCATCTCAAGCCGTAGTTCCTCCAGATTAAACCTTGTTTAGCTATTGTCTTGCTTGTTACTTGTTTAACTATTGTTTTGCTTTTTACTTGTTTAGCCATTGTCATGCTTGTTACTTATTTAGCTATTGTTGAGCTTGTTACACATATATTTCATACTATTTTGTTTATGGTAACACCTCTCGCTTGCTGATCATAGTTAACTTTACTTGTTACTTGTTCTATGTAACCGCATTCTTACATGCCTGTTAATGTTAAAATGTAAACCGAATTTGATTTGTAGCTTTGCTTACAAGAATTTCGGTATATAAAAATGCTAAATAAATAAAGAAGGCATAAAAATATGAAAAGAATTTTAACTTAATATATAGTAAGCAGAACATATCCTATCATATCAATTAACTTCTCGTAAATATGTATCCGTGGAAAGCTTTGGAAAGGTGGGTAGGAAACAATGTGTGAGCCAATTACGGTAGAAAGAGAGGGGGAATAAACAGTCGGAGGTTGCAAGAAATAAGAGACTATAAAGGCTGGAATCTGGAATATGGGAAGAATAGCATTAGGAGTCCGGGAAGGCTAGGCTGAATAGCCATGTTTTAAGTCTTTTTTTGAAGGAAGATGGACACTGTTCTTGCCTGAGGTCTGGTGGTAATGTGTTCCATTGATGGGGTCCTGCTGTCGAGAGGGCCCTCTTTCTTAGGGCTGATTTTGCTTGTGGGGCAAACAGGGTGTCTTTATAGGCGCTTCTAATGGGTCTGGATGAGGTATGAGGTGTGAATTGAATGGTGGTGTCGATGGATGTGAGGTGGTGTTTAGCTTTATGGATGATCGAGAGGACTTTGAAGAGGATCCTGAACTTGACGGGAAGCCAGTGGAGGTGCTGAAGAACGGGGGTGATACGATCTCTTTTTTTGATGTTGGTGAGGATCCTGGCGGCTGAGTTTTGAACCATTTGAAGAGGTTTTATGGTGTTAGCTGGGAGTCCGAGCAGGAGGGAGTTGCAATAGTCCAGTTTTGAAAGGATGATGGATTGCAATACCAGTCTAAAATCTTGGAGGTGAAGGAGAGGTTTTAAATTTCTGAGGACTTGTAATTTGAAAAAACAATCTTTCGCTGTGGTGTTCACAAAGTTCTTTAGGTTAAACTGATTATCTAGGATCACGCCTAGATCTCTGACGAAAGGAGATGATTTGATCGTTGAGTTGACCGAAGAGCTGGGGATGGTGGTGTTGGAGGTTTGTTGAGAATTTCCTTTGAGATGATAAGAATCTCGGTTTTGTCACTATTTAGGACCAGGTTGAGCGTGGCAAGTAGTTGGTTAATTTCTTGGAGGCAGGTGGTCCAGTGGTTCAATGTTTTTTGAAGAGAGTTTTTGATCGGGATGAGGATTTGGACATCATCCGCGTAGAGGTAGTGGGATAGTTTTAGCCTTGTGAGTAGGTGGCAGAGTGGTATAAGGTATATGTTGAAGAGTGTTGGAGAAAGGGAAGATCCTTGAGGGACACCTTGGTTGGAGCGAACAGGGGGAGATTCTTTATTGTTGATCCTGACTTTGTGGTACCTTTTGGACAGGAAGGATCTGAACCAATCATGGGCAGGGCCTTTGACGCCTATGTTAGTTAGTTGTTCCAGAAGGATGTTATGGTTTATGGTGTCAAAGGCGGCGGACAGATCGAGGAGAGCGAGAAGATATGTTTGTCCTTTTTCCAAGTTTAATAGTATAGTGTCTGCAAGTGATATGAGCAGGGTTTCAGTATTGCATATTTTAC
Organism: Rhinatrema bivittatum; assembly: GCF_901001135.1. Lineage (NCBI taxonomy): Eukaryota > Metazoa > Chordata > Amphibia > Gymnophiona > Rhinatrematidae > Rhinatrema > Rhinatrema bivittatum. The sequence continues at coordinate 318,732,228 of NC_042615.1, read as the reverse complement.
GAAATCCGTGTTGCGTGGGGGAGAGAATGTTATGCTCCTCAAGATAATCTGATAGCTGTTTGACTATTTTTTCCATGATTTTTGCTATCATGGGAAGGTTGGCTATTGGACGGAAACTAGACTGTTCTGTAGGAGGTAAGTTTGGTTTTTTTAAAATAGGTTTGAGAATAGTGAGCTTAAGAGGGTCTGGCACTGATCCTTGGGATAGAGAGAGGTTCATGATGTCGGAGATTGGCTTGGAGATGGTGTTAGGGATGTTGAAGAGCAGGTTAGGCGGTATCGGATCCGAAGGATGTGAGGATGGTTTCAGTTTTTTGAGGATATTTTCTACTTCCAGTGATGAAGTTGGTTCGAACGCATCGATCATTGAGTTCGGTTTTGGTAAAGAGGGGAGGGCGTGAGCAGGTATTCTCCATGTGGAGTGTGCAATGTGGCGGTTAGGTTGATGATTTTTTTCTCGAAGAATTGTACAAGTTCCGTGGCTTTGTTGAGTGCAGGGTCATCAGGGATGGTAGGGGGAGCTGGCTTAGAGAGTGCCGAGACATATGCGCTTTAGTATCATAAATGAAATGGTGGATCTTCTTTGTAAAGACGTCTTTCTTCATTTTGAGGATAGTGATTCTGTAAGCGTTAAGAAGGGATTTGTAGGCAGCTAGTGTAGAAGAGAATGGATTTTTTCGCCAAGTGTTTTCTTTTCTCTTTAGGTCTTGTTTGAGGACCTTTAGGTCTGGGGTATACCATGGTTTTCTGTTCTGGGAGGCGGGGCAAATGACTTTGGTAGAGGTAGGGCAAACTTGATCAGCAACTTTGATGGTGATGTTGGTCCATGAAGTGATGGCTGTTTCAGCGTCTGAGAGGTTGAGGGTAGTTAGTTCCTTTTAAAGATGGTGGTTGAGGTGGTCGGAGGAGCAGGGTTTTCTAAATTGTATAGTAGTTTTGGGGAAGGATAGGTGAGGGTGTTCTTTGATCTTCATAGATGTAGAGATGATTCGGTGGTCCGACCAAGGGACTGGAGTGCTGTTAGGCGTGGATGAGATTGAGACTTAGGGAATAGCCACTGCTATTAATTGCATCAGTAGAATGGGATCTTCTTAGAGTTTGGGTAATTGCCAGGTTCTTGTGGCCTGGTTTGGCCTCTGTTGGAAAAAGGATGCTGAGCTTGATGGACCCTTGGTCTGACCCAGCATGGCAATTTCGTATGTTCTTATGAGGTGATATTGTTCGTTTATAGGTCTCTGGTGCAACTTACCGTATTTTTCGCTCCATAAGACGCACTTTTTTCCCCCCAAAAGTGGGGGGAAAATGTATGTGCGTCTTATGGAGCGAATATAAAAAAAAAACTAAAAATCTAACAAACCCCCCCCCACCCTCCTGACTCCCCCAAGACCTGCCGACTTAATTTACTACAACCCCCCACCCTCCTGACCCCCCCAAGACCTGCCGACTTAATTTACTACAACCCCCCACCCTCCTGACCCCCCCAAGACCTGCCAAACGTCCCTGGTGGTCCAGCGGGGGTCCAGGAGCGATCTCCTGGGCTTGGGCCGTCGGCTGCCAGTAATCAAAATGGCGCCGATGGTCCTTTGCCCTCACTATGTCACTGGGACCGACCAATGGCAGCGGTAGTCCATGTGACATAGTAAGGGCAAAGGGCCGTCGGCTGCCAGTAATCAAAATGGCGCAGACGGCCCTTTGCCCTCACTATGTCACTGGGACCGACCGCTGCTATTGGTCGGTCTCAGTGACATAGAGAGGGCAAAGGGCCGTCGGCGCCATTTTGTTTACTGGCAGCCGACGGCTGAAGCCGAGGAGATCGTTCCTGGACCCCCGCTGGACCACCAGGGACGTTTGGCAGGTCTTGGGGGGGTCAGGAGGGTGGGGGGTTGTAGTAAATTAAGTCGGCAGGTCTTGGGGGGGTCAGGAGGGTGGGGGTTGTAGTAAATTAAGTCGGCAGGTCTTGGAGGTGGGTCAGGAGGGTGGGGGTTGTTAGTTAATTTAAAGGGTTGGGATGGGGTTTTTTTGGGGGTGGGAGGGGTTCCCAGAGAAAGAGAAATGTTTTCTGATCTGGGGAGTGGACCGAAATGGCCCTCCCCAGACCCGAAAACAAAATGGGGAGAAAAAAAAAAAGCTATGCACTCCCCTAATTTGCTCCATAAGACGCCCAGACGCAGAGCCAGTTTAGCACAAATTCTCCCCCCCCCCCCCTCTGAATCCTAGGTGCGTCTTATGGTCAGGTGCGTCTTATGGAGCAAAAAATACGGTATATTGTCCCGTATATTCAGAGGGATAAATGTCCCACCGATTATACTTGTTTAAAGTTATTTGGCTACATGTTCCCGGCTAACTTTTTAAAAAACCTAACCAGCTATGTTTGAATGTAGCCAATTAGATTTTAAAATTATCTGTGTGTCCAGATAACTCCTTACTTAACCGGATATCTTTGAAAGATATTCAGATAAGTAGCACTGTTAGTGAAGAACTAAAACTAAACAAACAGACCCAGCAGCTCTACCGTTCCCCTCTTGAACCCCATATTTTAGATACGAGCCTTTTGGGTCGTGTACCCACTAATCCCAAACCTTTCCTTATACGGGTCGCTGGGCATCCCCCTCCCACACTCCAAATTCCCGGTAACATGCATCAAATAGTGGTGCCCTTCCCCAATCCCTCCCACCTACCCACAGTATGAGTAATCCTGCCCACAGCCCTCCCATCCCACCAGACCTCTCAATCTCTCCCCAATATATAAAAAAAAACAAAAACCTGCTGGGAGCAAGAACTCACCTGCTCCCGGCAATCCAGTGTTGCTTCTGTCTTCTAGCGCTCGAAGTGTCAACTACCCATAGTGTACACTTCCAGCGCTAGAAAACTAAGCTTACTGTTAGTGCTGAAAGTGTCCACTACGGGTAGCAGGAATAAAGTTATCTGGCTAACCTAGCCATTGGTCTGGCAAACCTGCTGACGTTTCCATGCTAGGTTAGCCGGATATCTCAGACTGTCCTTGGAACACCTCTGAAGCACCCCCTTTTTAGCCGGCTAACTCCTTATCCAGCTATAATTTAGCTGGATAAATGGTTGAATATGCCACATTTGCCATTTAGATGGATTACTTGGGAGTGATCCATCTAAATGGCTTTTGAATATTGACTTCATAATTTGTTTATAAACAAACATGAATGGTTTTCAGTAAAAAAAAAAAAAAAAAGACTTCATCCAAAATTGCTGCAAAATCTTGAAACATCTGCTACAGCAAACTTTAGACTCTTATTTAGAGTCACATATAGAGAATTGAGACAGCTATTGCATTCTGTGGCTTGAAGGAGGGTGGCCAGAAAATGTTCCAAATTTGTGGCTAGTCAGCCTCCCCCACAGCTTCTGTTCCAGCTTTCAACTGCGATTGGTTCATTTTTTAAAATTTGTCAGCCTGCCCAAGTAACTATTTACCTCAGCTTGCTTTCTGGATTCAGACTGAGTAAATCAACTACTTGGTTTATTATGCAAGTGTTATAGTCGGCTGCTTACGAATATCAGGCTGAAAACATTTCCACATGGGTATGAGTTTGGAAGGCCGTTGAAAAGATTCCAACTAAAAATGAATACTTTTCTATTTATATAAATTTCTGAGATTTTTTCTAATGATGACAGTGATATGTTTGAATGGATTTACCCAGAATATTCTTCTGAAACAGAAATATTTCAAGTATAGCTCATGCTTGGCTTATTCATATGTGCAGGGGTCATCTATAGCTAGTGCTCCCATTACTGATCATGCGCCTAATTTAACAAACTGTGTCATGTGAGATCCACTCGCTCACAATGGTGATATCATGTTACTGGTGCAGCAGACATTCACATAGATTCCCACTTCAGCTAGAAATCAGTGGCCCAATCCATCTATAAAAGTCGTAATCTATATAACAATCCATTTTTAGTCCGATACTGATGAACCAGACCTGCCTATATTTCAGCAAGCACACAGAAAGTTCTTAGTACTGCACATTAAGTTGCATTCATGAGTCTGAATAACCTAACCCTCTTCTCTTTTACAGTCTCAAAATAAAAAAAAATAAAATTTTCTATCCAATTTCATAAAGTGTTGGATAGAAGGCCAGCACACCATTGTGTTTACAGAAATATTGAAGGAGCAGAATTTCTACTTTGGCTTAAAAATGTTTATATATAAATATGCTGAGGTAGATTTTAAAAACATACGCGCGTGCGTACTTTTGATCGCGCACCAGGCGCAAACAAAAGTACCTGGATTTTATAAGATACGCGCGTAGCCGCGCGTATCTTATAAAATCCGGGGTCGGCGCGCGCAAGGGGGTGCACATTTGTGCAACTTGCGCGCGCTGCCCGTTCCCTCCGAGGCCGCTCTGAAATCGGAGCGGCCTCGGAGGGAACTTTTTTCCTACCCCCCCACATCTTCCCTTCCCTTCCTCTACCTAACTCACTCCCCCGGCCCTATCTAGACCCCCCCCCCACCTTTATAGGAGAAGTTACTACTGCCTTCGGGCAGTAGTAACTTACGTGCGCCGGCGCGGCAGGCCCCCGGACCGCCCACACGCCCCCCGGACACGACCGATCCCTAACCGCGCCCCCTGGCCACGCCCCCAACCGTCCCTTTTTGCAAGCCCCGGGACTTACGCGCATCCCGGGGCTTGTGCGCGCCGCCGAGCCTATGCAAAATAGGCTTGGCGCGCGCAGGGGGGGTTTGGGGTAGGTTTTCTGGGGGTACGTGCGTACCCCTTTGAAAATCTACCCCATATAGTTGAGAGTGCAGGGTGAAGGAAGAGAGAAAGAAAGACCCTTTGCATGCTGGTGGCTGTGGGACTCCGGGGCCAAGCGTTTCTTGCCTGACCCGACGGTAATACACAGCTGCTGAGCCTGGTGATGTCAGGGGGCGGTCCCGGAGGCGGACCAGGAAGTGCTCTTTTTAAGCGGGCCGTGTGCGGCGCGCAGCAGACGCCGGCATGCCGCTAAAGCTGTGCACGGCTTTATCAGGCTTTGCCTGGCTTCGCCCGGAATCACCTGCGACGTCTCTAAGACTCTAGTGACTTATATCTTAAGGTACCATTTCTGATTCTTTATCAAGGGACTTCTCTAGATGTTATCTTGCGTGTATGGTATTGGTTGCATAGTTAGATCTGTGACAGCGAGTTGTTAAAGTGAATATATAATTTAAGGAATACAAATTATGCCTCCTAAGAGAAAGGGGGGAGAGAGGGTTTTCTCCTCCCTCCCATTACCCTCACCAATACAGCAGGAAATTAGCTGTTTCATGATCTCTCCTGCATTAAATAAGGCCGGTGTCGTAGAGTCTGATGTGCCAGTCAGTCAGGGAGGATTGTCTGGGCTGGCAGAGGAGGCCTCCTTATGTCCGAACACCGACTTCCCACCTGCACAAAGACTTGATGAGAGGAGCTATGAGGAAGTTCCTTTACAAGCCATCTCTTCTAATTTTGTAGCGGGAAGCTGTGAAACCCGCTTGACAGATTTGGGAGAAGAAGGAACATTTGGCACTGCTGGACTGTCTCCAATGAGAGTAGTGGGGGGATTGGAGCCAGAGGTTTCCATAAGTGGGAAAGAGGGTCAGCTGTCTAGCGGTGCAACCCCACTTCCTTTCACTCGTCCTGCAGTGGTAACATTAGATACATTGTGTGAAATGATGGCAGGAATGTTATCCAATATAAAAGGGTTAGAAAATAAAGTAGATGTGTTAAGTACTGGGAAAAAACAAGAATTTCTTCAAACACAAAAACAAATTAAAGAATCTGTTGATAATTAAAGGGACTCGAAGATTCTGGAAAAAAAATCAGGAATTTCACGTGGCTATGGTTAAAGATAGGGAATCTATAAATAGGCGGTTGGAATCTCTCGAAAATAATACCAAGCGATTAAATCTAATATTTTTTAACTTCCCCAGAATTTTTGGAGAAGTACCACTTATTACTCTTAAAAGGTTTTTTGTAGAAAAGCTTGGTTTTAATTTAGAAGAATCACCTGTAGAAATTAATTATTTCTTACCTAAACCTAAGAATTTAGATAAAAACAGATCAGAAATGATGTTTCAGGGGGATCTTACAAACTTTTTAGAAGATTCCACAGCTCAAGTAATTGACCGGGGTACTTTATTGGCAACATTTTCATCTATAAATGATGTCAGTCAGATTATGAAAAAATATTTCAATAAATACCCCATTAATTTTCTGGACAAGATAATTAAAATTTTCCCAGACTTAGCAATACTTACTCAAGTTATGCGAAAACCTTTTTGGCATATCACCAAGAAGTAATATCGATGGGTTTCTCATTTACACTGAGATTTCCGTGTAAATGTTTAATTAAAAAACAAGACCTGTTTATTTTCTTTATACCCGAATAATTAAAAAACCTTTTAGAACAAAGGAAAATTACAACTTCATCCCCAGTATCTAATTAAGGAAAAAAAAAAAGTAGTAATGCAGATTCTATGCTGATGTTTTTATTTTATATAAATTTGTTTGTGAAATCTCCCCATAGTATTTTCCACTATATCGCAAATCCCTCTCATTTGTTTGATATGTTAATGGTATGGCACCTAAATAACTTTTTGTTTAAATTATATTATAATATGTATGTATTATTAATTTTTGTTTCAATTTCATGAGGTTTCCAAACCATGTATTTCTTTCTTATGGAAAGTATTTTGTAAGTTTGAACTGTTAAAAACTTATAAATAAAGAAAAAAAAAATATATATATATATATAGCGTGTGAGAGAGAGAGAGCGTGTGTGCATGGGCAAGCTTTAAAGTCAGAGAATAGTAGCCTAATAAATGACAGCAGATAAATACCAAATTGGCCCATCGAATTTGCTCAGCCAGCTGTTTAGGGTTGTAACTGTCCCTCCATGCAGGTTACCTCTCACCTTCTTTGTAGGGCTATAATTGCAGCTCTGTGCCGATGACCCCTGTACTGTGAGTTGACTAGGGATGTACATCGGATGCCCGATCGTTTGCGCTTTTGGGTTCGTCTGGCTGTGGGCAAATCTTGTTTTCCCGTGGATTGGCATTTTTTTTTTTTTTTAAGTAAAAAAATCGTTTTTCGGCTTAGCGCGCACTAACAGAAAATAACAAAAAGAAACAAAAAACAAAAATAAATGGGTTTTGTTAGTGCGTGCTAACTCGAAAAATTTTTCACGAAAATTCGGGGGGAAAAATGTACGTTTCACGTTTTAACCGATATATAACAAATTAAGAAATATTGTACGATATTTCAATTCGTTATAAAAACGATTCACATCCCTAGAGTTTACCACTGCTTTACTTTCATCCTCTTGCTGCAATTTATCCCATGTTCTTTTGAATTCAGTCACCGTTTTTGCCTTCACCACCTCCTCCAGGAGGGAATTCCAAGCATCTACTACCTGATTAAATGAATTCCCTTCTCCAGACACCTTATTGCTGAGCTGTTTACTGAAGAGTTTGCACAGTATGGAAGTCATATGGAACCATTTCTTATCTTTTGTCCTTGCACATATTCCTGAATAGGTGCAGTTTTGTGGCATGTGAAAGCCATTAATTTGTTGATTTACAAAAATAGTTTTAATTAGGTGATTGGTAAATTGGATCTGTGATAGCATGTCTGTCTGGCATGATAACCTGTAGTCTCTTCTAATAGCCCTTGGAGCCAACTGTAAGAACTCTGTCAGTGCCGGGCCCATATAAAGGAGCGGGGGGGGGGGGGAGGGGCAGGGGGGGGCTGGAGGCGGCCGGTACAGCGGCCATTTGCCGCTGTACTGGGGAAGTGTGCGCTGGCAGCCTGCTGGCGTGGGCAAGTTACTACTGCTCCAAAGGAGCAGCAACTTAAAAAAAAAAAAAAAAAGTAGGGTAGGTTTAGGGGGTGGGGAGGAGAGGGGAAAGGGAAGGAAGGTTAGGTAGGGGGTAGGGAAGTTCCCTCCCAGTCCGCTTCTTAATTGGAGTGGACTGGGACGGAACAGGGGAAGGCCGGGCATAAGTATCTCCCCCTTGCGTGTGTGGCCCCAGGATTTTATAACGTGTGTGCCGGCGCACGCATGTTATAAAATCTGTGCATCCGTGTGTGCCGGGAAGCGTGCGCACATGGACGCTCGCGCTTTTTCCCATAGACACAGAATGGGAGAGCAGTGAAACAGGCTCTTGCTGTGCATATTAAAATGAGCAGGTGTTTAGTATAGGGGGCCTAAAAGTCACTCCTTGCCTGTATTTTCATTAATCAAGATTTTGGATTGGAGAAAAAAAAAATTTGAAAAAATGAACCAATAATTTTGATTGTTGTTGGATTCTGTTCTTCTAGGGGAATTTTAAAAGCCCAGTGTGCACATCAATTGGGGGATGTGCGCATAAGTCAGGCTTGCGTGCGCTGACTGAATTTTAAAAGCCTCAAGATAAGCGCGTATCTCCTGCTGGGCACACATCTCAAAACTTTTCAAAAAGGGGCGTGGTGTGGGTGGGCATGGCCAAGAGATGTGCGCGGAAATACGTGCAAGCCAATTTACTTTTGCTATGGAGAAGGTGTACGTTTAAAAATATAAAAATAACTAGCCCTAACTGTGATGATTTAAGGCTCTGGGGGTAACTGGGTGGACGGAAGGCTTTTAAACTGGGGGGGGGGGGGGGGCGTTTGGATGACTTGCTGTTAACTGAATAAACTGGTGAAACTGGCAAGAGTATGAGTGCGCTCCCCTTTTTTAAAATTTCCCAACTTACTTGCTAGAAGCGGGACTTACGTGAATAGGCATGCAGCCATTTCAAATTGTGCGTGTGATAAGGCTCTTTTATAAAGTGCGTGCATACACTTGCATAAGTTATAAAATGGTCGCGTATCTGGGGTTGTGTCATTACGCATGCCAAAGAGCACCCGTGTGCTGGTTTCAAAGTTACAGTCCTTGTGTGCTGTCGCCAGTGGCAGTTGGACTTTAGGGCTGTACCACTTTGGGGCAGATTTTTAAAATTACGCACAAGGGGTACATTTGTGCGTGCTACCCGGCGCGCACAAATGTACACCTGATTTTATAACATGCATGCGCTGCCGCACGCATGTTATAAAATCCAGGGTCGGCGTGTGCAAGGTGCACAAGTGTGCACCTTGCACGCGCCGAGCCCTAGGGGAGGCCCGAAGGCCGAAATCGGAGTGGCCTTGGAGGGAACTCTTTTTTTGTTCCCCCTCACCTTTCCCTCCCTTCCCCTATCTAACCCATCCCCCAGCCCTACCTAAATCCCCCCCCCACCTTATTTTGTTGAGTTCCGCCTGCCTCTGGCAGGCGTAAATTGCGTGCACTGGCTGGCTGCCGGCACAGCAGGCCCCGACACAGGCCGCTGTGTCGGGGCACTCGGCCACGCCCCCGGACTGTGGCCCCGCCCAAACCCCACCCATTTTTGCAAGCCCCGGGACATATGCGCATCCCGGGGCTTGCGCGCGCCGCCGAGCCTATGCAAAATAAGCTTGGCATGCGCAGATTTTTTTTTTTTTTTTTTTTTAAGACTTACGCATGTAACCCTTTTAAAATCTGTCCCTTTGTGTTTGTGTGTGGTGTAGTGGAGGGTGAAGAGCCCCCAAAAGATATTTTGTAAATTCTGTTATCAATAAAAATGGTAAATTAAATGGACTTCTCAGATTTGGTTAAGGAAGTTCCATGGCATTTCTGCAGGGTGGCAGCCACACAGTACATTTTGGAATGAAGAGAACCCAAGTTGTATTTCCATTCCTGAATATTTTACTACAAATACGGTTTGGTGTTAAGTCTTAGCAGCTGAAAACTCATGCATGCATCACCATTTTTTTTGTTGGTCCTTTAAAAGGAGTTGAGTAATGTTTGGCTTGAAGAATATTTTATGATCTTCTCTAGTGTTTTAAGTTGTAAAATTTTTTGTTTCTTACTAATTTTTTTTATTTTAATTTGTATTATTTTAATGATTATACATTGTTTTGAATCTTTGGATTCAATCTAAATAAGCTACCAAGACTCTGGTTTTCTCCAGGATACCATGGACATTAACATTGCACATTAAAGGAATCAATGAAGCCATAATTACTGTTTAATATACAGTTGTGATCACACACCCCTGGCAGAATTTGTAAGATGAGTAGCATTTTAAGAAAACATGAGTGATCAGACAAAACACCTGTCTGATATTTTTATTGTGTTTCAAATTAAACTATTTTAGGCATCACAGAATAGCACAATCATTAAAAAAAACCGTAGCAATAAAGGAAATAATAAAATGGTCCTGTTCAAAAGTTTGCATACCCTTGAATGTTTGGGCACACACAAGTTGAGATGGTAATGAAGATATCCACACCTGTGCGTTGATTGATTGTAATTAGTATCTGTGTATAAATAGTCAATGTTTTTTTTAGCTTTTGAGAAACCCTTGTGCATTTCATCCAGGACTTTGGTGCTACTGAAGTATGGGGAAAGCAAAAGAACTGCGTGCAAAAGTAGTTCAACCATATACATCAGGAAAAGGCTATAAAAAGATATCCAAAGCTTTGAAAATGCCAATCAGTACTGTTCAAACTCTGATCAAGAAGTGGAAAATTATGTGTTCTGTTAATACCAAGCCATAGGCAGGTAGACCAAGAAAGATTTCAGACAAATTTGTCGGAATGCAAAGAAAACCCCATAAGCAACTTCCACTGAAAAGCAGGCTTCCCTGAACCAGTGGGGTGAGTGTTTCAGCCTGCGCACCAAAGAAATACCTAAACAAACACGGGCTGCATCATAGAAGAGCCAGAAAAAAGCCATTGCAGCACCAACGCCACAAACGAGGCCACTTGCAATATGCTAAACGGCCCCTAGAAAAGCCTCAAAACTTCTGGAACAAAATTATTTGGAGTGATGAGACCAAAATTGAACTTTATGGTCGCAACAATAAACGCTATGGCCCGGATTTTAAAAGCCCTACGTGCGTAAATCGCCTTACGCGCACCGGGCCTATTTTAAAAAGGCCCGGCCATGCACAAGTCCCGGGGCCGGAGAAAAGGGGTGGGGGCAGGGCGGGGCTTGAGACCCCCGGCACAGCAGCCATTTGCTGCTGTGCCGAAGATCGTGTGCCGGCAGGCTGCCAGCGGGCGCAACCTGCACCTACTTCGAGCAGGCGCAAGAGGTAAGTTAAAACTTTTGGGGGGGGCTAGGGGGCGGGATGGTTAGGGGAAGGTGTAGGAAGGATAGATTAGGGGGTAGGGAAGTTCCCTCCCAGGCCAATCCTAAATTCGCCTTGGAGCGAACGAGGGAAGGCCGTGTGCGTCGGCACGCACAAGTTGCACAATTGTGCACCCCCTTGCACATGCCAACCCCCGATTTTATAACATGCCGCACCGGCGCACGCATTTTATAAAATGGGTCATCCATGTGTGCGTACCTGGTAGCGCATGCACATGGACGCACGGGCACACGTTTTAAAATCTACCCCTATATTTGGAGAGGAGTCAGCAAAGCCTAGGAAGTGAAACTATCCCTACCATGAAGCATGGAGGTAGATCTCTGCTGTTTTGGGGGTGTGTCTGAGCTACAGCAGCACAGGGAATTTAGTCAAAATTGATAACAGGATGAACGCAGCATCTTATCAGAGAATACTGTAGGAGAATTTGCAGTCACCAGCCAGGAAGCTGCTGATGGGGTGCACTTTGACTTTCCAACATGACAGTCATCTGAAACATAAGGCCGAGTTGATCCTTCAGTGGCTGCAGCAGAAGAAAGTGAAGGTTCTAGAGTGGCCCTCACAATCTCCGGATCACAACATTATTGAGCCACTTTATGGAGAACTAAAGCATGCAGTTCATGCCAGACAGCCAAAGAATTTACAGGAGCTGGAGGCTTTTTGCCAAGGAGTGGGCAGCTTTTCCATATGAGAAAATAAAGGGCCTCATTCACAACGATCACAAAAGACTGCAAGCCATCATTGATGCAAAAGGGGGCAATACACAATATTAAGAACTAAGGGTATGCAAACTTATTATTTCCTTCAGTGCTATGGTTTGTTGAATGATTGTGCTTTTCCATGATGCATAATAGTTTAATTTGAAATACATAAAAAATAAGACATATTTTGTCTGATCACTTATGTTGTTTTAAAATGCTACTCATCTTACAAATTCTGCCAGGGGTATATACACTTATCAGCACATCTGTTTACTCAAATATGAAGTGTTTTTACATTTGCAGTGTACAAGATAACATTACAGTTTTGCTTTTTATAAATCAGTACTTTAAAAATGATTGTAAGCAAAAACTGAGATCAAATCTCCTCTTTCTCCTCCTCCAAGGATGAACTACATACAGGCTAACCTTTGAGAACAAAAGGATAAGTCCATTACTTGTATTCAAAGCAGGTCATTTAAGACCCAAACTAGTCAGCTGTGACTAACGCACCCCATTGCCCTGGTTTACAATTATTGGCAGCCTTTTAGACATTTTTATGCTTCATACACCTTTGTTTATCATTGGAAAGTGAATTATATTTTTTGCACTGAAGCTTCTCTGGAGTGCGTTCCTGTTTGCTTTTCTTTTGTTCTTCAAGGAAAATAATTAACTTTTGCCTGCTACTTAAATTTAAAAAAGGAACTTGCTAGATATTGGTTCTCTTCTTGTATGAGATGAGCAAGAGCCAAAATATGATTGGGTTATGCCAAGGATGGTCATACGTTTACCAAGTCCAAGATCAAATTACTTTTTTCAAAATATTTCTGTAGGCTGCTACAAACTCGTAGACTATGTCTAGGGCAGTGACACGAAAGAAATGATTTCAAAACACATATTGCACTTAGAGAAGCTACAAAAGCAAGTATTCTGGTTTACACAGGGAGGGTCATTTTCAAAGTTGGGAATGTCTGTGGGCACTTTTTCTCCTCAAAATTTCAAAAGCGAGAACAAGTGCATACTTTAGCTTTGAAAATTCTCGGAAAGTCCACTCACCAACTTCCCTGCAGAAAGTTATACCTGCACTTGGCATGGCATCATTTGTTCAGGTGGACTTACGGGCACAGACAGTAACTTTCAAACAGGCATGTGGGCTCATGCCCAGATATATGGCAATTTTATGACATGTGCGCATATTATAAAATAGCCCTGGTGCATGTATGTGTGTGCCTTATTGTAAGCTTGTGTGGGCACAGCCGCGTAGCATCAGGTTTGAGCCGCGTAAGAGAGGGAATTTTAGAACAGGTGCTCATCCACACCATGACTAGTTTCACGAGTTCATCCACTCCTCCAACCTCCCCCCCGCCGACTTAACCCAGACTCCTCAAACACTTCCTAGATGCCTGTAAACCTAATAATTAAAACTTAAACCTCATCTCTAGCAGAAGTAAAGTTACGCGGCACTAGATCTGGGCGCACCCCCAGGCATGTGGGAACCTGTGCACGTATCTCTTGGTCCCGCCCCCCCCCTTTTTTTTTTCCTGGTGCGAGATACCTGCGCATCGGCATTTATGCATGCGTATGACCAGGGATGAATAAGGCTGAGGGAAGGTCTGAGGAGGGACGACTGAGTCTGAGGTGTAAATTAAGGAAGGAGGTAAAAACTGGGTGGCACTAATGTAAGAAGGTGATGAAGAGGTAGGCACTGAATTAAAATTTTCATCCACCCCCTTCTGTGATTTAAAATGCTCTATGCAGCCCTTCTCATAAAATATTTCGGGACGTCTACTTTAGAGGGAGGCGATCATGGTAGGAGGCTTCATTGAGGTCAAGTCAAGAGCAACATGAGAAAATTTTTCTTCAGGGAATGGGTACTGGTGGATGCATGGATTAGCCTCCATGTGCAGGTGGCAGAGGCAAAAATGGTAAAGGAATGGAAGAGAGCATGGGCTGAGCAGCATGGATGATGCCTCATTGTGCAGAAGTGAGGGGGAAACCAGAGATCAGTTGGGGGCTATGGGCAGACAAGATGGGCTTTATGGTTCTTATCTGCCATCATGTTTTGTGTCTCTATTTAACTTCTGTTACCTATGAGCTTGCAAACGCGATTTAAACTGAAAATGAATTGCTTTAAACTACTATAGATTACAATTAAAACTGTTTCAAAACCAGTGTGGAAACACATGAGCACTGCACTATATAGTTCTCCCAATATCCAGTAAATGCACAGATTTATTCCGTTTGTTAAGAATTACTTGTTACTTGAAAAAGACGAAATATATGTGTGTGCACCTTATTTCCCTTATCATATTACCTTGTGATCTATTTTATTATTCAGCATAGTTCATTTATGCATATTTACTTCCTTCAAATATATAGAATAGTATCCTATGCTATATATTCTGACTGGGGCGGAAGCAATTAAGTTTCCCCACTAGAAACAGCTTTTGCAGCATCCCAAATGACCCCTGCAGAAACATCTCCTTAGCTCAAAGCTTTGGCCATGGAAACCTGGTGCATGCTGATCCCTAAGCAATCATTAACAGATCATTTTCTCCAATGCCCAGTACTACATCCCAAAGAGCGTAAATAACAAATGGTGCATGGTTGGCCCAAACTGTAGCACCTACCTCAGCACAATGGGAACAGGATTATTGCCTATAAGCACAATATCAAGCTTTGAATAGGAGTTGAGTGGAGAAGAATAGAAAAAAGAATTATCCCTGACCTAAGGGTGCACACCTCTCCGTTCCTCAACAAACTCATTCTCACTCATATGTCTTTTATATAAAAGCCAGGATTTTTCTTATAACTCAGTAAAAGATCTGCCTCATTATCAAGAGGCAGATCTATAACCACATTAAAATCATCTTCCATAAATAGTATACCCTGTGAAAAATGAAATCCAGTTAATCTACAGTAAATTCCAACCGATATATATTTGGTGTATAAATAGAAGTAAGAGTGATTAAATTTCCAGCTAACGTCCCATTAATCATTAATTATCTCCTTAGTGTTTTCTAGTTTTTTCCCAATTAGGAGACAATTTTTAGAACTAAATATGCTGATTCCCTCTTTTTTAACACTAGAAAATAAGAAATATAAATTACTAATACCTCTCTCTTTTTTAAATAAACAAAATATACCATAGACCTCAATTCTGATAGCTCCCTGAGTAGCTTACCATGTTTTGTAGGGGAATTGAAGCCTTTTAATGAAATACATGAAGAAACTTCTGTTATATCCATTTCTCACCCATACATCGAAATATTTGGCAAATGGGCCCCACAAGGGCTTTGCCTCTATACCATCATTCCATAACACCAGAAATGTCATTTACAAAGATAGGGCTGGATTTTCAAAAAATTATGTGCGTAAATCGCCTTATGCACGCCGGGCCTATTTTAAAAAGGGTCGGCGACGCGCGTAAAGCCCCACCAGGGTGCGTGTACGTCCCGGGGCTTTACTAAAGGGGTGGGGCGGGGCCAGAGGCCTCCGATACAGCAGCCATTGCCGCTATGTCGAAGGACCGCGTGCCGGCAGGCTGCTGATATGCGCAACTTGCGCCTGCCCGGAGGCAGGAGCAAAAGGTAAGATAATTTGGGGGGGGGGGGGGGGGGGGGTTAGAGTAGGGCTGGGGTGGAAAGGTTAGGGGAAGGGGTGGGTAGGTTAGGTTACGGGGAAGGGAACGGGGGAAGGCAGCGCACGCAAGGTGTGCAATTGTGCACTCCCTTGCGCACGCTGACCCCAGATTTTATAACTTGCGCGCACATGTGTGCGCTCCTTTTAAAATCTACCCCATACAGTAATGTTACTTCTATTGTGTGATATACTAAAACTGATAACTCCAATAGCTTTCCTAATATCAAAAACCATATACCAAGGGCTCTTCTGAGAGTACAGAACTCTAATTTTTATTTCAAAACTCAAAAATGTACTTGAAATGTCTCTCAGGGAAGAAAGGAACAGGAAAAAAACCCCCCAACTTCAATAACTGTTACATTTCCCCACCCTTCCCTAGCAGGGAAATGCAAGCAAAGAAAAGATACATAAATAAAAACTAGTATGCTAAATACATCATCCTCTTAATAGATTTCCTAAAAGAGTAAACATTAGAGCAAACACGTATCTCAGAACCCAAAGCCTACATATAATAACTTGTTTGACAAATAAAACTAAAATACCAAATAAAAATAATACCAGACATTGTAGCAAGAGCAAACTATATCTATTGGAGGTCAACATTTGTTCTTCGTGTAAGAGCATCATCATGTCTGCCTTCTAGGGATGTGCAGAGGGACTCCATATGTTGCATTCGGGATTCGTATTCATCGGGGGGAAGATACATTGCATTCGGCAAAGGGGCCCCCGATACGTTTATCCATTAATTACTATTCATTTCCCCGCTAAAATTAAATTAACTACAACCCCCCACCCTCCTGATCCCCCCAAGATTTACCAAAACTCCCTAGTGGTACAGCAGGGGGTCCGGGAGCCATCCCCTGCACTCATACCCTCAGCTGCCGGTTTCAAAATGGCACCAATAGCCTTTGACCTACTATGTCACAGGGACTACCGGTTCCATTGGTCAGCCCCTGTCACATGGCCATCGGCGTCATCTTGTGCTCCTACCATGTGACAGGGGCTGACCAGTGGCACCGGTAGCTCCTGTGATGGTCGGCCCCTGTGACATAGTGAGGGCAAAGGTGATCGGCGCCATTTTGAATAATGGCATCCGACAGCCAAAAATCCAGCAGGAGGTCACTCCTGGACCCCTGCTGGATTTTTGGCAAGTCTTGTGGGGGTCTTGTGTGGCCCTTACTATGTCACAGGGGCTACCGGTGCCATTGGTCAGCCCCTGTCACATGGTAGGAGCACAAGATGGAGCCGATGGCCATGTGACAGGGGCTGACCAATGGCACCGGTAGCCCCTGTGACATAGTAGGTCAAAGGCTATCGGTGCCATTTTGAAACCGGCAGCCGAGGGTGAGAGTGCAGGGGATGCTTCCCGGACCCCCCGCTGGACCACCAGGGAGTTTTGGTAAGTCTTGGGGGGGTCAGGAGGGTGGGGGGGGTTTGTTTAAATTGGCTCCTTTAGGCGGCCGAATAATTCGGCGAAGATTCATTGTATTCGTGGGGAATCGCGATACGTTTTGCTTCCCCATGAATACAATGAATAGGGCCCTATACGTTGCGGATTCCCAATTCGTAGGGAACGAATGCACACCCCTACTGCCTTCCATGCAAAACTGGAGCTGCTCAACCCTGCATTGTCTGTTCTAATTCCAACTTTGATTCATCTGTAAATCCAAAGTCTGTGCTGCTTCTTTCTGTTCAGTTGTCTGTGTCACTTCAGTGTGTCTGTCCTCTGTGCAGGCTGTTCTATGTGGAAAAACTTCCTAGCTTTCTGGGATCTGGGTTTACAGGATATCCTACCAACTTGCATTAGTTTTGTTTCATTTTGTTACTTTACTTGCATAAAATCAATTTTATGCATTTATGTAAGCACATGCACACATGAAAATATATTTTACATGTGTAGCAAAAAAAAAATAAAAACATGCAACAACAAAATAAATCGTTTTCCCTGTTAGTTTCATATATTCCTCCAGTTCAGACAGATGTTCACTGGTTCCCTCATAATTAAATATCGGAACAAAAGGGAGGCCCCTGACAGTATCAGATATTCTCTCAAGTGTTTAGTCAGAAAACTATAGCTTTCCTGAGCATCAAACTATATTGCATCAGATCTCAGGAAACTTTTATCTTTTCTCCTT
Organism: Rhinatrema bivittatum; assembly: GCF_901001135.1. Classification (NCBI taxonomy): domain Eukaryota; kingdom Metazoa; phylum Chordata; class Amphibia; order Gymnophiona; family Rhinatrematidae; genus Rhinatrema; species Rhinatrema bivittatum. The sequence goes on along the minus strand of NC_042615.1, from coordinate 318,714,571 downwards.
TCTTTAGAATGGATTTTCTGCCCTTTATCTTCTCCATCAGAGTTGCTTATATCTACAAAATGATGGAAGAATGCAATAGCTTTATGACCCAGGGCTTGCTCTCTCCAGTCTCGCTTCTTCTTTACTGTACTCAGGAACATCTCATTAAAAACAATCTTTCATCATATTCTGTAATGCATTCTCATTCTTGCTGTTCTCCTGCCCTATCCTACCTTGCTCTCTGCCCTGTCCTACCTTGTTCTCCTGCCCTGCCTTCTAGTCAGCCTTTCCTTGGACTGTTCTGTTACTGACCTGGACTGTCTTCTGACCTTTCTTGTTCTCTGCCTGCCTTGACCTCTGCCTGAACACCAACCTTGCTAGTTCTTCACCAGCCTTGACCCTTGTGGAATAACTCAAATGAAAACTATCCCAAGTTGTTCATAAAAGAGAAAATAATCATCACCTTGCAGAAAAAAATAAATAAATGTCCTTCACAGATTGACTTACAAAGTCTGGTTTACCCAGACACGTGTATGCTTTTTTATTTACCTCTGAGAGCTCTGATAGCTAAATGTATTTACTCCCACCTCTGATAGGATTAGTCTGGAAGGAGCACTACTAGAGGTGTGCATTTGGTCCCTACGTATTGGCAATCCGCAACGGATGTGGCCATATTCGTTGTATTTGTGGGGAAGCGAAACGTATCGCGATTCCCCACGAATACACAAATCTTCGTCGAATTATTTGGCCGCCTAAAGAAACCAATGGCACTGGTAGCCCCTGTGACATAGTATGGGCAAAGGCTATTGGCGCCATTTTGATTACTGGTAGCCGACGGTCCGAGTGCAGGAGGTCGCTCCTGGACCCCCGCTGGACCACCAGGGACATTTGGCAAGTCTTGGGGGACCCTCCTGACCCTCACAAGACTTGCCTAAAGTCCAGCGGGGGTCTGGGAGTGACCTCCTGCACTCCAGCCGTCGGATGCCAGTACTCAAAATGGGGCCGACCGTTGGCCCTTGTGACATAGTGAGGGCAAAGGCGATCTCCTGCCAGTATTCAAAATGGCGCCGATAGCCTTCGCCCAAACTATGTCACAGGGGCTACCGGTGCCATTGGTCAGCCCCTGTCACATGGTAGGAGCACAAGATGGCGCCGATGGCCATGTGACAGGGGCTGACCAATGGCACCGGTAGCCCCTGTGACATAGTAGGTCAAAGGCTATCACCGCCATTTTGAAACCAGCACCGAGGGTGTGAGTGCAGGGGATGGCTCCCGGACCCCCCGCTGGACCACCAGGGAGTTTTGGTAAGTCTTGGGGGGGGGGGTCAGGAGGGTGGGGGGTTGTAGTTAATCAAATTTTAGCGGGGGAACGAATCGAAATGGACATACTAACGCCCCCCGACAAATCCGAATCCCGAATGCAACGTATGGCATCCCTCTGCACATCCCTAAGCATCCATTTGTGTCCCTCTGCACATCCCTACTTCATCCGTTTGTGTCCCATTCATTTCTGTGGAAGCAATTTTGACATTTTTTTAAACTTTTTGTATTTTAGGGAAAAATAAGGAACTAGCTGGAACTATCCTTTAATGTATAACATGGCAGCACTGGAAACAATTTTAACAACTTTCCCCTGTTTTAAAAAACTTTGTGAAGTTTTCTTTGGAAAAACCATTTGAAAAGTGGTGCTAGACTTTAATTTTTTTTTTTAATTTAACTTAATGCCTATATTAACCTACAAAACATACACACTATCTATATTTTATTTAGCTTTGCAGTCAACTTTCCACCTTCTTTCTGTCTCATACTTCCTCCTTCATACCTCACACGCTGATGCTCCTGTGCCTCCAGATTGTTGGCTGCTGGGGCCCATTACTCTTCTCCATGGGGAGAGGGGAGGGCTGTGCTAAATTGTAATCAACTGATGATGTGTTAGGTGCATAAAGGAGGTTAGACTGTTTGCCCGGGATACAATAGGTCAGAGGGTAGGAATATATTTATTGCTAAAGATGGCAGACAGCTTTTGGCTCTATGGGGCCGATGCAATGAGTATGCGCAGAAAGCGGGTGCTGAGCAGTCAGCACACACTTTGTTAATGCGCCCCCCTTGGGGGCACCATGCAATATTTAAATTAGGGGGTCGCTTTAGCAAGGAGGTGCTAGGGTCGCTTGTGTGTTCCTAGCGCCTCCTTGCTGACGAGAAGCCGATCGGCGTCGGCGGTCCGCCGGTTAGGAAAACCGCCGAGTTTATTGGCGTCGGTTTTCCTAAATGCCGCACAGCCAGGGGGTTCAGGAAACGGATGCTTGTCAGTTGAGTGTCCGTTTCCTGCACGCGACTGCCGGTGTTTGTTTTTTTTTTCACTTTATTTTGTTTTGTTTTTCCTCCTACTTACTATCGCAACGATAATAAGTAGGAGGCAGTACAGAAAAGCAGTTTTTTTTCTGCTTTTCTGTACTAGTTTTAAAAGCTCTCAGTTATTAATGCCTGCTGCAGGCAGGCATTAATTTCTGATCGCTAAAGGTGCGTTCTAGACGCACATTTTTTTTTTTTTTTGGCATAGGGAGTGAATAGCTAATAGCCTCTTTACATGCATTTGCATGTGATGAGCACTATTAGTTTCACTTTGCGTTGGAGGCATGTTGTAGAGGCGCTAATCCCCTTATTGCATAAGGGGATTAATTAGTGCTTTTACAACCCGCGCCCAACTGCAGGCTATACATTGCGCTCGGCTGAGATCACTGTATTACATCGGCCCCTATATGTGTCTATTAAATCAAGTTCCAGTTTTATACTATCCCTGGCTCAACCTGCAGTTGTTTCTTGGTTTGTGCATGGATAAAATGAGAGTTGTCTTTTGTTTGACTCTATGCAAATACTCTGCTGAGGCAGTTTACTAAAATACCTGAAATGCAGTTGCAGGTCGTTGCTGATGTGTGGCCCAGTGCTAGAATTATGAGAGCGTTTTTAGAGTTGCTTGAAAGTTTGCAGCTGGCAGCTTTCCAAGAGCCAGTAACGAGTTATGGGGATATCTGAAGCAGGATATATGAGAGACATCATGACTTTTTGCTAGCGATATGCAGTATCGGTTTTCTTATGTTCTCATGCAGTTGGAAGATCTCCTTTAAATTTTAAAAATAGTAAAACTGCAAAACTTCAGGATCCAAAGAGAAAATATGCTGGAGGTTGACAGTATGGTTCCTCCTGCACATGAAAACCAGAGCAGAAAGACAAGCTTTGTTATCAAGCCTATGGCAGTTTATTTCACCGTGACACTAGTGCAGTAGTTAATACAGGCTTGGAATTCTTTTATTTCAACGGTGTTGAAATAAATATGATTGCATCAAAATTTTAAAACTGGGCAGATTCGTTTTGTTTCAGTTTGTGTAATATAAATATCTGGAGAAACACTTTAAGCATTCTGAGAAATAAATATTCATTTAGAAGCATGAACAAATAATACAAATGGCATATTCTGTAAATCTAGTATTTATTTAGTTTGCGGGTTCCAGAAGTTTTTGTAAGAACTGGCCTCTCCTTGAAACAACTCTGTGAGCCTTCCTTCCCAGCTACCTAGGTTTTGACTCAACATTGTTAACCTCCCATTCCCTCATTTGACCCAGCCATTCCAGCAACAGGTTGTTTTTTTTTAAGGCATGGATTCTGGTTCCCTCCAAAACCCAGCACAATTGTGCCATTGAGTGAGCCGGTAACTGTCGCTGCTGTTGCAGGACAGCTGAGACTTTGTAACGTTTGTTGGTGGCGGAGTCAGGCCGCGACCAGCAGCAGCCCTCGCCCCAGAGAGCCTACGGCCTCTGAAGATGCAGGAATGCTGGCGTGACGCCATTAGCAACGCAGCTCCTGGGCTCCCCTAGGCACATGTGTGCATGGTGTGGCACCTTCTGAGGACCCTGTGGTGGAAAACCTGGCTACCGGGGCGCATCGATGACATCACGCGGCTGGCTACAAAGGGCCCAGCTGCGCTTCATGGGATTGTCTCAGCGACAGGTCCTCCAGCTCGGTTGACGTGCAATTTGCTCCTGCTTCAGTTCCTGATCCTGCCTTGGCTTCCGTTCCAACCTTGGTTCCTGTTCCTGCCTTGTCCAGCCTGCCCTGCCCAGTCCAGCCTGTTCTCCTCTCTGCTGGTTTTTCTCCAGTCCATTCAGTACTGACCTCCGTCTTGGACCTTGCCTGCCACTGACCTCTGCTTCGGACCCAGATTACCCTCTTGCCCGCCACTGACCTGAGTTAAAAACTCTGCCTATGTCCAGTTTGCTGCCCATCTCGACCTCTGGCTTGCTCTTGGTAGTTGCCAGACCGCTGCCTGTCCTGACTTTGGCCTTGCCCCGAACTCTTTCTTCCTATACACCCTGTGGGAGCCTTTCCCAAGTCCTGCCAGCCCCTGCAACCCAAAGTCTCAATCTATGGGGGAGCGGGGCTGGTATAGGAGATGCTCCAATCTGGTCCCAGACCAGGGTGCATTCGCCAGCTGCCGGCATGGGCCTAGTGGGTTTGCCTGCTAGGTTGCATCAATCGCGTTGCAGCATACGGGTCCACCATCCTTACGGACCTCTTCTCTCCCTTGGGATTTTGCAGCATCTTCAGCCATGACCAGCTCAGAGAGCTGAAGCCAGGCTCAGCAAATGAACCTGCATCTCCTGCTGCCAAGCCATTGGGCCAGAACACGAAATCTAGATTTCAAAATCTGTCATGAACTCAAGGTAAATGGGTGAACAGCATATACTCGATAGCCATCAGAGCAGACCAGGTGGTGGTAGTTTAATAAAGGCAGGGCTGTATAAGGCAGGAGCATGCTGCCGTGGTGGTTGCTATCATTTGTAGTAGAACCACAGTCGCTACACCCTGGACGAGTTCTCTGCCAAGAATCCACAGGTCTGCGCTAAGCAGCAGCTGAAGAATTGTAATTGCAGACCACATGCTAACATTTCTCTGTCCGTCCGCTCTACAGTCACCTCATAACTCAGTGATTAACCACCTTTTTTTTTGTTTTTGTTTTTAAATCAGAAGACGGAAGTCAGCAACAGTACTGGGTCAGACCTTGGTACAGTGTGCCAGGGTTGGGCTCCAGTTTTTCTATTTTTATTTTTTTTTTAAATTCAGTGCACATTTATTTACTGGCATCACGACGGTGTCGTCATCTGCTTTGTCTCAGCAGTATTGGGCAACGTGCGACAAAGCTGTTGCCGGTGATTGTCTGACTTGTTGCTGATTTTGGCATGCATGCAGCACACGACACACATGCCCTTGAGCCCCAGCGAGCAGTGGCATAGCTTGGCACGTCCCCTGTGCAAATACTGCTGGACTGTGGGTCAAAAGAGATTTACACCCAGTAGAGACTCCTGCCCGCTGCCCAGAGAGTGGGGGGGGGGGGGGGGGTGGGGGGAGAGGAGGCAGACGGGTGCATTTGAAGACACAGGCCTCACCCCAGAGAAGAAGCCTAGAGATGGAACATATGTCAAAGCCAAAATTGCTGTATTTTTAATTCTTTATGCTGAATGTGGGGTTTACCTCGACTAGGGCAAAATATGCACGGCTGGATTGTCAGTGGGGGGAAAAGGTTTTTTACCGTTCCGTGTCTCTGACCAGACTATTTAAAATAAAAAATTTTTTTAAAAAGGTGCCCAGAGAAAGGTATTCCCAAAAAATGAAAGAAACCACTTTTTTTTCTTTGTTTCAAAAAATATATTTTCCATAAGAGACACCACTTCCTAACATGGTGCAAGTCACCTAGAAAAAGGAAGCCACAGACGACCTTGCTTCAATTGATCATGACTGAAATCCTTTGCTGCCATCTGCCCCCAAATTAATTCTTTTTCAAGCAAAAGCTTGTGAGGATAAAATGTTATTGTCCAGTCCCTAAAATGTTATGGTCGTCTTCTGAGCAGTGTTTCACTGTCTTCACAATAAATGTGTTTGAAATTGACTTATCCAGCCAAAAGGAAGCTAGGAGTCCTTTCTCTCCTTGCCCCAGATCCTCTTGTCTGCCCCCACACACTTTTTCCACCTGTTCACCGCACACTGTATTTTTTTGTAGAAAACGTGTATAATTCCCCTCTTGTGCCTGATTTGGGCCTCAGGAAAGGTCCGCGGCATCTGTGGAGCTGGCAGTGATCTGGTATTTCCAGGCAGACGCGGGGCTGCGGAGTGAGGGAAGCCAATCCAGGGCTTTGCTGAGCAGCTGAGAACTCCGTCCGAGTAATGCCAGGGTGTACAGTAACACAGACCTGTGCCCCTAGCAAGTAAAGTACGGAGCAAGTGTTAGGGTCAATATTTATAGACCACTGCATAGCAGCCCCTGGAGCAGGCAGCCCACGAAAGAGAGCGAGAGATTCATTGGCTGCAGTGGCGGCACTTGACTTCCAGTTCTTCTTTTACTTGCCAGGTTGAAAACTACTCCTGCTGATTCAGAACGCTCGGATTCCAAGCCATGCCGATCGAGAAGCAAAGTGAAAAAACGCGGCTCTGACTGCACTGGAAAAGGTAAGTGATTTGTCTGGCTCACATTTGCCAATTTTTTTTTTTTTTTTTTACCTTTGAGGACATTACTTCTGTGACCTGAAGGCTTGGCTGCAAGTTCTCTGGATACCCCCTTCTTTTTTTTTCTTTCTAATGGTGCGAGATGTTCCTGGAAAACGGGATGGTTGTTTTTGCGCGCTGCCTTCGTACCACAAGGCACGCGTACTCACACTGCTGCTTGGTGGCCGTGAGCTCTGACGTGAGAAGGGGCATCTGTGGCTGTCAGGTGCATCCGTGCCAATGTACAATGTTAATTCTAAAACTATATCCTTGTGGTTTTATAAAGAAAAGAAGCATTAAATGCAAATATTGTTCAAAAGTAATTTAAAAAAAACCCCTGTTATCTGCCAAAATGGATGGAGGCACTATTAAAAATCTGCTCAAAATAACACAGGAGAGCAGGGTTTGTTTGTTTTTTTTTCCCAAAAAGAAATGTGCATCTGTGTATTTGAAGTGACAATGTACTGTATATTTGTTCTGATCTTGTAGAGAAAGATCATTTAAGGGACTCACTGTGCATGAGAAGGTTAGAGAGTTTTGCGGTAAAATTCTCCTGAACAAGTTAGGAGCCGGATTTTGTTTTCAAAAGTAATTAGACTCATGGCCCGGGTTTCCCTCGACAGCTTTTTCCATTTCGCAGCCCCCACTGTACATTCACGCCGCAGGCTTCATTAGCATTCAGTGTTTGCCGATTTCCATCCTTGCTGTTAGGTGACAGGAAAAAAAAAAGGATAATTATTTTAAAAGTCTCTTCTGGCAGCTATACCATCTGTGGTCTGTACGTGTGGGGCATTTGCTGTATATTTACCAAGTAGATTTCAGGAAGATTGATGCATTTCTGCACTAGGAACTTCACATTTACTAAATGAAATGTATCCATTGACAGCACTGACATTATTTCTTTAAGGTAAGAAAATATGGACTTTGGCACCATGTGAGGATCTTTTTTTTTTTTTGGTGTTCGCAAGACCCAAAGGGTTTTAAACACATATGGCTATACACTTAATATCACAAACAGTGCTTGTGTGGGGTGTGCTGTACAGTACATGCATGCAATGAATAATACCAACTCTGGGTGTGTGGAGAATAAATGCCAGGTGATTTCTGCACCTCAGATGCAAGTATGTGCCCTTTGCTACAGGTGTGCCCAGCCAAGCATGCTATTTCATTAAGAAAATGCACCTCTCCAGCCTCAGAGAGAGCCATTTTCAAAGGGACTTCTACTGCTAAGGCAGCGCTTTACTTGCAGAAAATGAGAACATTTCTCACCCATTTAGTGCAAAAAAGTTGGCAAGGTGTATCTTGTGAGATGGAACTTTGCTTTCAAAATTGAGTGTAATTTGGTGGCCTATTATAAAATGACCTCTAAATTAATTAATTAAAGCCAGAGATGTATTAGGACTTTAAAACAGTGTTTTCTAACCCTCTCCTGGAGGCACACCATTGGGTTTTCAGGATATCCCTAATGAATATGCATATGAGAGATTTGCATACATCCTGGTGCATATTCATTAGGGACATCCTGAAAACCCAATTGGTTAGGTGTGCTTTCAGGAGAGGATTAGGAAACACTGCTTTAGAAATTTCTAGGCCAGATTGTCAAACTAAAGAGTAGCAAATCACCCGGATCAGATAACTGTTCTGAAAAAATAAAAAGTCAGACCTATTACAAGTTATTTGTAACCTATCATTAAAAATCATCCATTGTACATGAAGACTGGAAGGTGGCCAATGTAACCCCAATATTTAAATGGGCCTCCAGAGGTGATCCAGAAAACTATAGACTGGTGAGCCTGACTTCAGTGCTGGTAAAAATCATGGAAACTATTATAAAGAATAAAATCACAGAACATAAAGATAGATATGGTTTAATGGGACACAGTCAGTATGGATTTGCCTAAGTCAGAGAAGACTTACCTGACAAATCTGCTACATTTTTTGAAGGGTGAATAAATGTGGATAAAGCTGAACCAGTAGATGTAGTTTATTTGGATTTTCAGAAGACATTTGACAAAGACCTTCATGAGAGGCTTCTAAGAAAACCAAAAAGTCATGGGAAAGGAGGCAATGTCCTTTGGTGGATTTCAAACTGGTTAAAATGTAGGAGAGTAGGATTAAATGGTTAGTTTTCATGCTGGAGAAAGGTAAACAGTGGAGTGCCTCAGGGATCCGTACTTGGACCGGTGCTTTTTAATATACTTATAAATGATCTGGAAAGGAATACGACGAGTGAGGTGATCAGATTTGTCGATGACACAAAATTATTCAGAGTAGTTAAATCACAAGCAGATTGTGATAAATTGCAGGAGGACCTTGTGAGATTGGAAGATTGGGCGTCCATATGGCAGATGATATATAATGTAGACAAGTGCAAGGTATTGCATGTAGGAAAAAATAACCCTTGCTGTAGTTACACGATGTTAGGTTCCATATTAGGAGTTACCATTCAGGAAAATGATCTGGGCTTCATAGATGATATTACATTTAAATTGTCAGCTCAGTGTGTTGTGACTGTCAAAAAAGTAAACAGGAATTATTAGAAAGGGAATAGCAAATAAAACAGAGGATGTCATAATGCCTCTGTATCATTCCATGGTGAGGCCACACCTTGAATACTATGTTCATTTCTGGTCACCGCATTTCAAACAAGATATATTTGCACTGGAGAAAGTGCAGAGCAGGGCAACCAAAATGATAAAGGGCATGCAACAATGGCTTCCCTATGAGGAAAGACTAAAAAGGTTAGGGCTGTTCAGCTTGGAGAAGAGATGGATGAGGGGGGATATGATCTAGATCTTCAAAATCATGAAAGGACTTGAATGGGTAAATGTGAATCAGTTATTTACTCCTTCGGATAATACTAGGGGGCACTCCATGAAGTTAGCAAGCAGCAAGTATAAAACAAATCAGAGAAACGTCTTTTTCATAACACACAATTAAGCTCTGGATTTCATTGCCAGATGATGTAGTTAAGCAGTTAGTATAGCTGGGTTTCAAAAAGGTTTGGAGAAGCTCCTGGAGGAGAAGTCCAAAAACAGCTATTAATAGGGAATAGCCATTAATTGTTGCTGCCATTAGTAGCATGGTATCTATTTAATTTCTGGGTACTTGCCAGGTACTTGTGACTTGGATTGGCCACTGTTGGAAACAGGATACTGGACTTTATGGACCTTGGTCTGAGCCAGTATGGCAAGTATTATGTTATGTATTACAGTTATTTTGGATTTAGCTTAATTTGAACTGCTTCTGGAGCAGCCTCTGTTCCACTCTGGTTCTGTTTTGTTTTGTTTTGTTTTTTATGTTTTAAATCGTCTTGCCTTGATTGGGGGGGAAAAGTCTGGGCCCATGCAGGCTGAGCTTAGATTTCCATTCTGCTGGCCTGGCTCACAGGGATGGTAACTTTGATTCCGACATAGGGGCACACATGTACAAGCGTATGCCAGCTCATGCCAAAGGATGCGGCCATATTATAACAAATGCATGTATATGTATGCATGGTATAAAATTGGCTGTATGTGCGTACATGTGCGTATAATTGCAGCCTCTACCGCGTAAAGGGGGGGGGGGATTTTAGTAGACATGCCCGCCGACACATTTCCCAATTTTCCCAATTCATTTCCAGTTCGCTCAGGTAAGGGATAGGACTTCCTAATCCCCCAAGTTAAATAGCCTCCCTTTTAGTACCAACCCTTAAAACCCCACTGACTAGCCTAGAATTTTCTGTTTTAAAACTCGCAAGCCATCCATTGCAGTAATATAAAGTTACGCGGCAGGGCACCCCGGCATGCACTTGTGGACGTAAATACTTACCACACACATTTCATGTTTAAGTCCTGGAACGCCCGTGTCCTGCCCAGACCATGCTGTGACGCCCTGCTCCTTTTTTTGCAGTTTCTTATTTCTGCGCTTACCAGGAGATAAAGCGTGTACTAGGGATCCTTTTCAAATGTGCGCAGCGCACGCCGGCTGGATGTACTCTCGTATTGCCCGGTTTTAGCACGCGCCAGGCTTTTAAAATTCACCCCAAACCGAGGACCGAGGTGATCAGTAAGGCTTACCTGCTGAGTAAATGCTGCAAATTTCCAGGTAAGAGGTGGGGGAAGTCATTGTGTGAGGACATGTGTTCCCCCTGCCTCCTGGGTGACGGGATACTTAAAATCTGAGGAAATCTAAACCAGACCGGGTTGAAAAATCTAAACCGGATCACCTGAGAGAATCCAAACTTGCTTCAGCTGAACAAAATCCACCTCAGTTTAAAACTTTGGATTTTGCTGCAAGGCAGATGTGGAGAGTTCAGCAGCTGGAGAAAAGCTTGAATCAGAGTTGGATGAATCTGAATCGGCCTTTGCGCCCATCCATCCTGTACAACTGTACTGTATTGGCAACTGTTTGAATTTCAACTTCAGAAGAGCTGTAGGGTGATGTCATCGAGCTTTGTCTGAAGGTCTGGCTAGATATGCAGATGGCTTGAATGTATGATCTTCAGGTTAGACATATAAATTCCAAAACTACTGTTAGGGAAAAAGAGGTGACTTTAACAAAAGACATCTTTGTTCTTTCTTTCATGGAATTATCAATTTTTTTAAGATTATTTCATTTATTGTACTTGAAGTAACATAGTTGTCATATTAGTCTACTTAACTACATAAAAAATAAAGCTCAGTAAACAGGGGGCTTAGTTCTGTTGTTGGTATCAGCTGACCTATAATTTTAATTGTATATAATTTAAATTTGCTGACCTATAATTTTAAATAGTTTAGGTGGCACCCTTTCTGAAAAATATTAAGTTGAACAATGATCCTGTTTGGTGCACGTTTTACAATAGGATGAAGACGACATGGGCGATATGGGTTTATTGCACATTCAGTTTGATACTTCATAGAATACAGAAGCAATGTGTCACATCAAATGGAGCTTGAGGTTCACTTAAGTCATCCTAAGCCACAGGATACTATAGCAACCTCGTTACAAAAAAGCCATGAATGCTTTACAGTGAGCTCAGACCATATTTGTAGCTTTCTGAGAAGTGATTATTTTTTGTATTCCTTTTATTTAATTTTAATCAGTCATTCACACAACATCAAGAAGCAAACAATCATTCAATCAATTTGCAGCGTAACTTGTCAAACAGAAGAGCACCTTCAATTACTAAAATAAGGGAACAATATTTAGTTCTTTGGGCTTTAAGGTAATTGTATATTATTAAAGCATAACTTTATGTGTGTCCCCCAGGGTGTAGCCAGGTGCTTGTGGTGGCTGGTCCCTTTAAGTAGCTTGCTGGTAAACTGATCTAAAGGTTGTATAATGCAGCTGCTGGGCACATCTGTCTTCCATCACCTGTTTCATAGTCACATGTTACGCAGAACACACGTAATCACAGCAGAAATTGGGACTGGAAATCAAAATGTTTCTGTTGTGGAATGAGCTGGTAGGGCAACGCCTGAGGGACCCTATCCGTGTTAAATCTAGCGCTAACAAGGATGAGTTAAGGAATTTTGAAGAAGGAATGCTTTGGCAACTGTCTGATGATATTTTGGTTTCATGCTTTTTTTTTTTTTTTGTCTGTGGAGTAGAATGTGAGAAGATATCAAAGTTCGTATATGCATACAGGAAACATCAGACCCAGTCCTCCCCATTAAGGGCAATTTTGTGGTCTATCATAAACAAATTTGCACTGTATGCTAGTGCCAATAGGAATCCCAGGCAATATACTGCCCATGGGCTTTATTCAAGATCCAAACTCTCGCTGTTCAGAACTCGCTGTAGCAACTGGTCCTGCTTTAATTCCCCCCGCTTTTTTCCTTTCCTTGATTTACATTCGTCTTTTCTGCTGCAGAATTCAAGCCAATAGTTGACTTGTTTTCACAGTGTTTACGTTTCCAGTGCATGGAGTACGTTTCCAACAGAGCTCCTTACTTCAAAAGCATGATGCATAATTTTTCAGTTTGCAGAAACCCAATTTTCAAGCACAGTGTGTGTGTGCATTGTGCCTGAATCTGGTTGTGTCACACGGCTAAAACTACACACGTTGGCTTACACGGTGACAAATCGGAGTATAAAGTATGCACATTGGCGGAATGCCTGTTGCATGCATACTTTTTGGAAACACAAGCATGTGCATATAACTCCAGACCTGCCCCCAGAATGCCTCTTTGTAATGCAGCTGAAAGGACGCAGGTTGTAAAAAAAAAAAAAAAAAAAAAAAAAAAAAAAAGTACACATGGACGTTCAGGTGACTGCAAATCTCTTGGCACAGATTCTGCCACTGTGCCTGTGTTACTGCCGATTCTATATACACAGATGCCTACTAAACCTTTTAAAATGTGCCCTCATGGGCTGACCTACCTAGGTTTTACTCCCATTTTGTACTAAGGAGAAAACCTTCTTCTATGACCTGAGCTCTGTTATTGTGCTTGTCTATTTGAAGTGCCCACAGCTCATTTCCAGCCTTTTGTGATTCTCTGAACTGTGAAAAGGTTGCACCAAAGCATAGATTGTTTGATAAGCAGGCTGGCAAGTCTTTTTGTTGATAATAAAATAAGCTACACGGTATCAAAATATAATACAATTTTTGTGAAAAATATTTTTTTAAATCTATTCAGGGATGTACAATCAGCTGTTATTGTTCATTTTGGACTTAATTTGCCCAGCATTTATGACCTTTCATAACGCTCATATTCAACTTATTTCTTAACTATATATATGCAATTAATACCCAATGCACCCATTTCTTTTTTTCCACTTAATGTACCCTACTTCTTAACTATTTACTTGCAATCTGTACGTGTCCATTATTTATGTAATTAATGCCTTACTCCTGTATGCAATCCGCTTTGAGCTAACCTTTTAGGAAAAAAAGGAATATCAACTGCTTATAAATAAATAGAAATGATTAACAGTTGTAATAAATTAAATTAGATATCAAAATTTGGCTAAATAAATAAATAGGGCATACAAGAAAAGGAGCCACTGCTGATACTCTACTAGTCCTCCAGTGACCTGTGTACACTGGATTAGCCAGAGCACTGGGGCCAGAGTCCTCCTGCAGACATTCAGCTCTCTTTCAAGAGAGATCTGTGAAACTGCGGTCCATAACCTGCTGGACCGTTTTCAGTTATACTTGACTGTGCTGAAAACGTTTTTCTTTACCTTCGCTTCTAAGTGATTATTTTAGTTAAAATGATTGTAGGCGACTGGTGTTTATCTGAAGTGAGTTTTTCTGCGTGTTGGTAAAAGTGCCTAGTCTATAGTGATGTTTATCTTTATGGGTAAAGTTATATACACTATGCACCTTCTGAAATCCGCTCAGTACAGATGTTTTGATATGAGTGGAATATAAGTGCATGTAAATAAATCAAATAATTTGTGAATATTTTTGACAGCCTAAAAACGTTTCCTAGCTTTGGGTAAATAGGGAGGCCTATATTCAGTAGGCTATTCAGTGGACAAGTTGTCCCATCTATTCAGCAGGATAAATGCAGAATATAATATCGGCTACATCTAGCTGGATAACTTAAAAACATAAATGATTATGTTTGAATATATCCAAATATAAAGAAGGAGCAGAGCAGCACTCCAAAATATAGTATACAGTCCACAGGGAGTGCAAAGAAGCTACAGGTCCAATAGTTTTATCATCAAAATGTTTATTTTAAACGTTCAAACAGGCCACTCCTATTTTCAAATCATGCACAGGTAAATGACTGCTTTCAAATCATGCACAGGTAAATGACTGCTTCAGGGTATACATGCATACATTACCTTACTTGGCTGAACATTTTTACATCTGCTAATGGACCATGCAAGTGAACTTGACCTTGTCTGTTGTCTGCAATTTATGGATGGGAGGTCTGGGTGAACTGGTGGGGGTTCAGGGTGAAGTGATAGGTGTAGGTGAATTGGAGAAGGACTGGGTAACTGGTGGCGGTATCAAAAAACTGGTGAGTCCAAGTACATGTGCAAGTAAGTATTTTCACAATGATATGCGCGCATTCTATATAACATTCCTGTCTCCATGTTTGAATGAGGGTTATTAAGCGAACATGTTACATATTTTTACTTGTCTAAAATGGGTACATAGACATATAAAATATGTTAAGATGCTAAGCATTTTCTGTTTAAGATTATGGCAATATATAGTTGTGTAAGATTGATTTTGTGTATTTTACTTGTATTTGTTATTATTTATATTGTTTTAATTTGTTATACTTCACGTAACATGATTGTGTTTTTGTAGGCGAAACATAAATATTTTAAATAAAAATTTTCTGGCATTGGAAATATACACGTATTCTACAACATGCATACTGTAGGGGCAGAAATACGTGGTATTTTATAAATTGTGCAGCACCTTCTAACAGTTTATAAAATACGTACATAAATCTTCATACGTCCACTTACATATGCAAATTGTACTTCCTATGCCCAATGACAGTCATCGCAGGACAGAACAGCAAGTTGGGCATCTATAGAGTCTGTAGAGTTCGTAGGTGAGCAGAAAATGATCTAGAGGTGTAAGATGTCACAGGTCAGATCCAAATATCTCAAACTTCCTGAAGATCTTCTTTTTAAAGATGAGAACAATGTCATTGGTCTTCAGCTATTTACAAGGCTCCAGAACTTTGCAGAATGGAGGCCTTACTGTCTCTCTTTTGGTATGTGATCCCAGTGCAGATGACATGATTGCCAAGCAGAGGGAAAAAGTGAACAGACTAAAGAGGGGCGAGAGAGAAAATAAAGCCAGAATTAAAACAGAAGCTGAAAAGTAAGCAGTGTATATGGCTACCAAATGCTATAGATAACTATCCCCCCAAAAATGGCATAATCGATGATGCAGTTAACATTTTGGGCTTCTAGTGGCATTCTCAAATTTATCGATGTGTCTAATGGCTTATAATGTCATCAGAAGCCCGATGTAATATAGTTTACCATGGGTTATTCCATACTTTTCAATATTAAAATCACTTTAAATACATAAATTGAGATTATTAAGCAAACAAACCTATTCACAAGAGGGTAATGTTTTAAGAAAGTGAGACTAAGAATTGTCGTCCCAGCTTGGAAACGTTAGAAAACTTTGTCAGGATGCAGTTCATGAATATTTATCTTTCTATTCTTACAGTTCATTTTTGCACACGTTTGCATATTAACCTGCAGTAACTTTATTTAAGTACTACCAGACACAAAAATAATGTACCTTTCGCTCCAGGTCAGCAGCAGGCACCTAAAATAGTCATCTGATTTGTGAATAAAAAAGCAGTAGATATGATTAAAGGATATAGAATGTTAGAAATTATTAGGAAAGGAATGGATGAGAAAAAAAAATCAAGAATATCATAATGTCTCTGTATCAATCTGTGGTGTAATTGCACTTTGATTACTGTGTGCAGCTCTGGATGCCTCATCTCTAAAAAGATATAGCAGAACTAGAAAAAGTATAGAGAAGGGCAACACAGATGATAAAGGGGATAGAGTGTCTCCCCAGAGAGAAATCCTTAAACAGATTAGGGCTCTTCAACATGGAAAAGAAATGACTGAGAGAGGGGATATGATAGAAATTTATAGGGGTGGAACAGGTAAATAGAAAGGGGTAGATCTTAAAAACGTACGTGCGTGTGTACTTTTGTTCGCTCAACTGGTGCAAACAAAAGAATGCTGGATTTTTATAAGATACGCGCGAAGCCGCACGTATCTTTTAAATTCCGGGGTCGGCACGTGCAAGGCTGCGCAAAATCGGCCGCCTGCGCGTGCCGAGCCACGCAGCCTGCCTCTATTCCCTCTGAGGCCGCTCCGAAACTTGTGTGCGCCGCCTCGCCATCCCCTGGCACAGGCTGCAGTGCTGGGGGACTCGGGACCGCCTTCCCGGCTCGCCCCCGGACCCGCCTCGGACCGCCCCCTGACCTCGGACACGCCCCTGGACACACCCTAGACTTCCGACAAGCCCCCGGACATGCCCCCTCCTGCCCCTTTTACGAAGCCCCGGGACTTACGCGCGTCCTGGGGCTTTGCGCGCGCCGGCGGCCTATACAAAATAGGCCGCCGGCGCGCGTAAATCCAGCAGGATTTACGCGTGCAGGGCTTTTAAAATCTACCCCAAAATGTTTCTTTTCCCTTTCAGATAATACTTGGACTAAGGAACAGGCCATGAAACAAACAGATGGAAGATTTAAAGCAAATCAGTGGAAGTAATTTTTCACTCAACATATAATCAAGCTGTGGAATTTGTTGCCTTGCCTATATGGTTAAGGTATCTCGACAGCAGGATTTGAAAGGGGATCAGGCAAGGTTTTGGAGGAAAAGTCCACAAACAGTTATTAGATGGGTAGACTTGAGAAAACCATCACTTTGCTCTGGGAATGAGCAACAAGGAATTTATCTACTCTTTGGGATCTGCCTGGACCTTAGTGACCTGGATTAGCTGCTGTCAGAGACAAGATGCCTGGTTTGGTGGACCCTTGGTCTGACCCAGCCTGGCATGTCTTACGTTCTTATGTTGTAAGGTGCCCGTAGGACTCATTCTTCCTAGCTCTGTGAGTGTCGAGTGTTGTACACTCACATAAAGCAGTGTTTTTCATGGCCGCCCAGCCACTTCCTGTTACAGTATTTCATTTCTTCTGCAGTGTTTGGATCAAAAGGATCTTAAATCAATCCAGTAACAGAATACTTATCGCTTTGAGTGGCATACATTTTTCAAGATACGTGGTATGGTAAATGGGCTTGCAGTAAGTACCAGATAAACCATAGCTGAAGGGTTCTCAAACTAATTTTGTTTCATTTTGATCCACCCACAGCTAGTATTTCTGACCTGATTTTGTTGAGCTTTAACTTAAAGAAAGTTAGCAGTGGGTACAAACTCCGATCTGCAGCTCTGGGTTTCTCTTTGCCTTTTAATATAAATCTGAATGTCAACATCTGTGATGTATTGGAGGTACGAAATGCTTCCCATCGATTAATTACAGGACCTGCTAAATTTGACCTGACATTTCAGAGAGAGAGAGAGAGAGAGAGAGAGAGTAGAACAGGTGTGCCAATTTTCTAGTTCGTTTGCAGAGTAGAATTAATTGCTGAGCTCTGAAGCCATACACTTGATGGCATTTCTGAAGATCACACATTTTATCTGTGCAGTGGACTTCCCTTCCTGAACATCCTAAAATGCTAATATATTCCAGTGGTCTATTTATTTTACAACTTTTATATACCGCCTAACAGAAACTTAAAAAAAAAAGCCAATGAACTGGAAGCATTAATAATTATTTTCTGCCACCCCAGAAAGTTAAAAATTAAAATGTAACTTTAAATTAACGGACTCATTGTGTTAGTGCTATGACTTGGAAAATTATTTATCAGCCTTTCTATGGATTTATAGTCTATTCTTTAGTTTCAAATAGCTGTATGTCACACATTATTTTGCCAAAAATAAAGCTGAAACAAAGGAGGAAGTAATATTAGCAGGCCAAACATTTGGTTAACTCTTCCTGTATCTCTGACAGCCTAAGTATAATGTTGCTTATTACCAAACTTTTCTTAAGTGAACCCAATTCCAGGTAATTGGAAAAAATGTCTATTAAACACGATTATAAACTATTAACTGTCACAGTTTCTTCTACCATACAGCCTCACTGTGCCCTAGCCTTGCCTACTACAACGACTTCTCACCTGCAGGGGCCTTCGGTGAGCCTTACCACCAGCCTTGCTAAGCTCCTCCTTGCTAGTCTCACCGCACCCAAGTCTCAGCCCTGTGTAACCCAGCCTTGCCAGTATACTTTTGCCTTTTCTTGAAGTCACCCTTGGCTCTTTGACCTGGCCATTCTTGTCTTGAACATTGCCTTGCGGCCTGTTTAGGCCATTCCTTGTTCCTTGCTCTCTGGCCAACTCTAGGCCTTGTCCAGCCTAGTGGCCTTTGGACCTCCAGCCTTGCTGCCTTCAGGCTTTTATGTTTTGTTCTGTTTTCTTGCCTAGTCCTTGTCTGGTCTTGCCTGTATGCCATGTCCAGTCCTGTCTTTGTTTGGTCTTGTCTTACCCTGCCCAGCCTAATATCCTATCCCTGCCTTGCCTTACCCCAGCCCCAGTTCATGCCCAGTATCCTTGCCCAGTCTGTGTCTGTACACTGCTCCCTGATCTTGCCCTTTGTGCAGCTCCAGTATCCAGTCTAATCAGATCCAGCTTGCCTTTGTCCTCAGGGCCAGCCTTGCCTCATCCTGCCTCCAGCCTTGACAGCATTCTAATTCCTGCCTATAGCCTTGCCTCATCCAGCCTTCCTGCTCCAGCCTCTCCAGCCTTGCTCCAGATTGTTCAGACTCACGATGATGTACTGCCGTCGCAAAGACCTACTGGCCCCCAGAACCCAAGGGCTCAACCTGCAGTGGAAGGGGCTGGCTAGATGGAAGAAAGGCTACTGTCTAGTCCAGTGCCTTGCCTTGCAGGCCTGCATATCTCCTGGAATCTGGGGTGGATTACCCAGATTCCAGCAACCGTGATATTAACATAATGGGTAGAACCTAGTCATAAGACTTTAACTGATGGGATTGCACTTAAGCACACTTAACTATATATTCAGTGGTATTTTCAGCAAATTAAAAATGTGTGCTCATACATGCAATTCCTACTATTACTACTACTTAGCACTTCTATAGGGCTACTCCAATAGAAGTGACAAGTAGTAGTATTATACATAAAATCATAAGAGACTGACCCTGCAAAGTAAGAGTCAGAAGAACTACAAAACCTGATATGGACAGGGATTGGATGATGGAAGAGCTTTCTTGGGGCCAGGGCCTTAGGGAGATGGGTGGAACAAAATCCCTCCCTCCTTAGTACAGGTGGAATAGATAAAGTCAGGAAGGATGTGTGGTTCTGTCATTTAGAGCGACCACCAAGAAGCAGCAGGAGGAAGGAAGCTCAGAAGGAAAAGTAGCCGGTGCGACCAGCCCAAGCAGAGCTGCAAAGGAGGGTAGGACACACAAAGCGATGGGAGAAGTAATGCCAACTGCTAGTTAACTGAAGTTATCAAGCTTTATTTTTCTTTAACTGCAGTGCGGGGGAGGGGCATTGCAGGGTTGCTGAAGCAGGAGTATTAACTGCAGCATTTAAACAACTTCGGTGTTTGAGACTGTGAAAAGCTGCCGCATAGGAGGTTGGCAGCACAACCTATGCAGGGTTGAAGCCTTGCAAGGGCCTTGAACTTGTTTTCCTTTCTGGGGTGGTTGCAGTGTGGACAGACAAAATATTAAGAGACGTTGGATGTAAGGTCTGAGCTTTTGTAACAGCCAGGGATGACTGGCTTTAACACATACTTGAGCAGGAATTGGACTCTGAGCCAGATAAACTCGAGTTACACTGATAGCCATGGATTAACCCAGGAGTGGTTTGGACATTATCATACACGAGCTGTAATGGGTGCGATGTATTCATGAGCATCCAGTGATAAGTTATCCTCTGCCCCTCATGGGACTTCAAAGTGAGAAAACTAACAGAGAAAGAGAGAGAAAGAATTGGCAAACAGCAAGGGGTAGTGCTGTGGATGAGGATACTATGAGCATTCTGAGTGAATTGTGCTAATTGTCAAAGAGTTTTGCAGGACTCAAGAATCAGGATTCTTCAGCAAGAAACTACCAACCAAGTGCAAGCTGTGTTCTGAGGTACAGATGCCACCCTAATAAAGGCAAACATGCAGGCCAAAAGAGACTTAGGGAATTTGATCAAGAAACTAGTTGAAATCAATAAGGCAGTAAGTGGGTTAATCAGGGGTTAAGATGTAAAAGCAGCTGCATTATGGTGAGTATTTGGACCGGATTTGGATAAGACAAGAGAGGGAACTTGACACACCAATTAAGTAAGACTATTCCAGGCATATGTTGCAGCCAGGTGGAAAGCGAAGAGTTGTAAGTTGGTGGTAGAGGAGGACATAGATGATAATGGATTGCCTGATGAACAGAGTTTACTAGGAAGGGTGTAGGAAGAGATAAAAGGAGAGGTAGTGAGGAGCTGCAGAGTGAAGGTTCTTATAGAGTAAGAGTAAGCTTCAATTATATGTGAGAACAGATAGGGAGCCAATGTAATGAGAGGTTATATGGGTGTAGCAACTTTGATGAAAGATGTCACACAGCAGAATTTTGGATAGATTGTGGTGGAGAGAGATGGTTCATTGGGAGATCTGTGAGGAGCCTATTGCAGTATTCTAAGCATGAGATGATGAGAAAGTGGATAATGTTTCTGGTAGTTTTATCAAAAGGAAGGATGGATTTTGGTGATATAGAGAAGAGAACTACACACTTTTTTTTTTTAGCAATGTTTTGTATATGTGTAGAGGAGAGAAGTCAAAGATGATCCCAAGATCATGGCTGGGAGGACTGGGAGAATGATAATATTATCCAAAGAGAAAGAGGGGAAGAGGGGAAGGTGGGTTTGGGGGGGGAAAGCTAAGGATTTCTGTGTTGGCCATGTGGCAGTGGTGCATCCAAGCAGAAATGTTAGACAAGCAGACAGAGATTTGGGACTGGATTCCTGAAGAAATTTCTGGTGTAGAGAGGTAAATTTGGGAATCATCAGCATACAGATGGAATTGAAAGCTATGGAGGAGATCGGAGCACCAAGGGAAATAGTATAGAAAGAAAAGGAAAAGATACAGGACAGAGGAATGAGATACCCCAGTTGATAGTGGGATGGTGTTAGAGGAGAGTCCTCCAGAGGATACCCTACAAGGGTGATGGGAGAGGTAAGAAGAGAACTAAAACAGGATGAAGTCTCAAAATCCAAGTTAGGGCAGAGGGTCAAGAAGTAGGGATGTGCATTCATTTGCAACAAAATAGGAAATAAAGACGATATTTCCTATTTCGTTGCATTTCGGGGGCCTGATGAATGAAAGGAAAACCCATGAAATTTTGTGTGGTTTTCCTATCTTTTTCTGGGGAGGGAGAAAGGGCACATTTAAACCCTCCACCCCCCAAAAAAAACCCCAAACCCACCCCAGTTTTTCAAATTAAATTAATTACAACCCCCCCTCCTGACCCACCCAAGACTTACCGAAAGTCCCTGGTAGTCCAGCGGGGGTCCCGGGAGTGATCTTCCCCTCTCAGGCCATCTGCTGCCACTAATCAAAATGGCGCCGGTGGCCCTTTGTCCTTACCGTGTGACAGGGGATACTGGTGCCATTGGTCGGCCCCTGTCACATGGTAGGAGCAATGGATGGCCTGCGGGGGTTGAGAGGGTGGGGGGATTATAGGGATGACGAAGCGGATTTTCCTGAAATTTTGGGAAAATTCATTTTCAGGGTGGCCAAAAAAAATCAGCCCAAAATGTCAAAAACAGCAAGAAGGATAAGGATTGTGTAAAGGTCTTTGGTTTTAGCCATAAACAGTTCATTGGAGAGTTTGGCAAGAGACAGTGGATGTGAAAAAATATGTTTGAGTACTTTGGATGCAAACAGGAGGAAGGAGGTGAGACAATAGTTAGTAGGACAGGTATCCAGTGAGTGAGTTTTGAGAAGTGGCCTAATCACAGCATGTTTGAGTACAGAGGGAACAGTTGCAGTGGAAAATGATGGATTGAAAATGTTACAGATGGAAGAGAACAGTAGGAGAATTAAAAGTGAGTAGCTGGGTGGGAATGGGGTCAGAGGAACAAGTACTGAGTTTGAAGGTGGAGAGAAGATGGGCAGTTTTCTCCAATTTCAGAAAAGGAGAGGATGGCAGAGGTCAGAGAAAAGGAAGAGGAAGTCAAGATGACGGAAGTAGAGGTGATCTGGTTGAAAACCTGAGACTAATTTTGAGAACCTTTTCATGGAAGTAATCAGTTATAATCTGGGCAGAGTGTAAAGGGGAAGGCAGTTTGAAGAAGGAATTGAGTGTAGCAAAAGAAGGCTGAGGGGTGGATGCAGGAGTGCTTGTCAGGTGGATCTAGTAGTCTTGCCAGGTAAATGAAATAGCAGGCTGGAAGGTGGTCAGCATGAATTTGAAATGTATGAAATGGGCATTTGATTTTAGTCAGAGGTGCTCTGCAGAGTGGGCACGGGAATATAGGAAGAAAATTTTGGGTTGGGCCAAAGTTGGGGTTTGCACCTTACAGGGTGGATTAGGGGAGGAGCAAGAGTGTCTCAGCAGAGGTGAATATAGTGTAAGAAGAAACTGACTCAGACAAATATAGTGGAGGAGAAGAGAGAATAAGATAGTAGTATTGAAGGGTCAGTAGCCTGGAGATTCCTGAAGGTGTTGGTGATAACTGTATAAGGCTGTAGGGGAGGATGTTTTAGTGTGAAAGTTAGTAGATAGTCTGGGAGGAAGAAATGAAGTGGAGAAGTCCGAGAGAAAGCAGTTGGAAGAGAGGACTAGGTGAAGGCAGTAGCCATGCTGGTGATTAGGGGCAATAAAGCAGAATTGGATGTCAAATGAGATTTAGGTAGAAGTTTCAAGGCATAAGAGTCAGAGGGGTCATAAGCATGAGGCTAAAGTCCCTTAAAATAAGGGAAGGAAAGATAGTTCAAGAATGAAGGAAAGCCAGGATTCAAAAGAGAGGGAATTTATATGGAGTCAATAAATGGCAGCAACCTGGAGAGATTGTGGGGTGAATAGGTGGTTGGAGTGGGCCTTAAAGGAGAATAAAAGTGGGATTGAGATTGTTGAAACTATGGGGGGAGATCAGCATGCCAACACCACCACTGTGGAAGGTGTATGGGAGAAAAGATTACCTCCGTGAAAGAGAGCCCAAGTGAATCAGAGTCCTCAAGGGAAAAAGCAAGTTTGTCAATGCAAGAGGAAGAGAATATGGAAGCTCACAACAAAATAAAAAGCTTGGGCGTGAGTACAAAGGTGCTAGAATGGATTAGAAATTGGTTGACTGGCAGGCGATAGTGGTAGTGGTAAATAGAACCTACTTTTGAGGAGAGAAGAGTGATAAGTGGAGTACCTGAAGGATCAGTTCTGTGGCTGGTTTTGTTCAATTTATTTATGAGCAATATTGTCTAAGAGGTAGAAGAAAAAGTTTGTCTTTTTTGAAACAGAGTGGACATACCTGAAGGAGTAGAAAGAAAAGAAAGCTTGAAGAATGGTCAAAAGTTTGGAAGCTGGGATTCAATGCCAAGAAGTAGACTCATGCATTTGGGATGCAGAAATCCAAAGGTGGTGTGTGTGAAAGTTTGATGAGAGAGACCTTGGGGTGACAGTGTTTGATGATCTGAAGGAAGTAAAACAAGGGTACATGGTGATGGCTAAGGCCAGAGGGATGCTGGGCTGCATAGAGGCATAGCCATCAGGAAAAAGTGATGATAATTCCCCTATACCGGCCTTTGGTGAGGCCTCACCTAGAATACTGTGTTCAGTTTTGAAGACTGAATCTCAAAAAGGAAGAAGGCTGGATGGATGTGGTCCAGACTTGAGATGAGACTGAAAGACCTAACTATGTATACTCTGGAGGAGAGGAGAGTCAAGGGTGATATGATATCTGAAAGGAATAAATACATGCATAGCAATCAAATCTCTTGTGATGGAAAGAAAGCTGTAGAATTTCCAATGGGGTAGACTCAGGACCAACATCAGAAAATATTTCTTCATGGAAAGTATGGTGGATGCATGGAATGGCCTCCTTGAAGAGGTAGAGAAGACAATTGTAATGGAATTCAAAATGGCTTGGGATAAACACTAATGGCTAAAGGATGGAGATAAAGAAAAGGGGTAACATGCACAGAGTGGCAGTTACTAACCCAAGGAAAAAAAAATAAACTAGATTACTTTATTAAGTCATGAATGTGGGCAAGATTTTTTTTAAATTCAGCAGGCATTTCACAGGGAGCAGGAGAAAGAATAGGGATAAGATTAGAAGGGTAATGGTTTTATGTGCACAGATGGGGGGTGAAAGTTGCCTTGGAGAGCCAAGATTAAGATTGTTATCCCCAGCCAAGAGTAGGGGGAGGAGCCAGAGATAAAGGTGGGAGGTGGGATGATATTGAGAAGAGCGTGGAATTGACTGGATAAGAGAGAGAAAACTTTGCTCAAGAACATGGACAGTGCAGAATACAGCACAGCAAGTGTAGTAAAAATGTGGAGAATGGGGGAAAGAAGACTTGGTATTAATAGTTTGCAGCAGGGAATAAACTGGGGAGCATTAGTGTCAGAAAAATTAGATGTAGTGGAGCCACAGGAAAGTAGAGAGGAAATTCTACTGATCTGAGGTAATGCCATGATGATCATTTTCAGGCCACCTGGTGGATGGTCCAAGGGGGCTGGAATGTGTTCTAAGGCAGCTAGGAAAACTATGTTGATGTATGCAACCTCCCTGGTATATGGACTGCTGCTCGCGGAGCACAGGGGGTGGTAGCAGCTCAGACCGATTGAAGCAGCTGGGTCTGCAACCTCCCTAGTACCTGTTCGGTTGGTCAGAGCATGGAATGGGAGCAACTTGAGCCCAAGTTGAGTTTGGTGGTGACTTTGCAAGTCCCCCCTGAGAACAGCTAGGAGAAACAAAACAGTTAGGGGGTGGATTTTCAAAGGGTTACGTGCGTGTATTATACACCATAACTGCGAAAACCGCTCCTGCACGGACCGAGCCTATTTTACATAGTGTCCGGCGACGGTGTAAGCCCCGGGACGCGTGGTAAGTCCCGGGGCTTGAAAAAATGGGCAGGGTGTAGGCAGGCCGGGGTGGTCTGGGGGCGGGGCGGGCCCAGAGGCTCTCCACTGCTGCTGGGCCCGGGGATTGCGCGCCGACCCTTGGCCGGCGCGCGCAACCTACACCTGCCCAGAGGAAGGCGTAAATAAAAAAAAAAAAAAGGTTGGGGGGGGGTAGGATTTAGGTAGGGCTCAGATAGGGGAAGGGAGGGGAAGGTGGGGGGGGGGAGGCGAAGGGAACGGGGAAAGCCTCGGGGGCTCCCCTAGGACTCAGTGCGCGCAAGGGGGCGGATTTTAAAAGGACGCGAATAGGCCTACTTTTGTTTGCGCTCCAGGCGCAAACAAAAGTACGCTGGATTTTAGTAGATACGCGCGGAGCCGCGCGTATCTACTAAAAACCCTGGATCGGCGCGCGCAAGGCTATGGATTTTGTATAGCCGGCGCGCGCCGAGCCGCGCAGCCTACCCCCGTTCCCTCCGAGGCCGCTCCGAAATCGGAGCGGCCTCGGAGGGAACTTTCCTTTGCCATCCCCTCACCTTCCCCTCCCTTCCCCTACCTACCCACCCGCCCGGCCCTGTCTAAAACCCCCCCCTTACCTTTGTCGGGGGATTTACGCCTCCCTCTGGGAGGCGTAAATCCCGCGCGTCAGCGGGCCTCCTGCGCGCCGGGACGCGACCTGGGGGCGGGTCCGGAGGGCGCGGCCCACGCCCCCGGGCCGCCCCGGACCGTAGCCACGCCCCCGGGCCCGCTCCCGACACGCCCCGAAAACGCCCGCGCGGTTCGGGCCCACCCCCGACACGCCCCCCCGACATGCCCCCTCCGAAAACCCCGGGACTTACGCGAGTCCCGGGGCTCTGCGCGCGCCGGTAGGCCTATTGTAAAATAGGCTTACCGGCGCGCAGAGGCCCTGCTTGCGTAAATCCGCCCGGTTTGGGCGGATTTACGCGAGCAGGGCTCTGAAAATCCGCCCCAAGGTGCACAAGTGTGCACCCCTTGCGCGCCGACCCCAGATTTTATAATATGCGCGTGGCTGCGCACACATGTTATAAAATTGGGCGTAGATTTGTGCGCTCCAGGTTGCGCTCACAAATCTACGCCCTCGCGTATCTCTTAAAATCTGGCCTTACATTTTTAGCAGTATAGCAAGCGATATTAAACAAAGGGTGGAAAAATCCCATGTGATAAAATACGGTACATGACAGCCTGAGTCCAAGAAGAGACAGCATTGCTATGGATGGTTTGGGCTTGGGAGGAGAACATAATTGCCATGGCCCCTTATGCCCAGGAGAAGATCCTGTCATAACTTGTCTGAATGTGAATGGAATGACTGCAGCCTGGCTCTGTAGGGGTGGAAGGGAAGATGGGCTGGAGAGAGCCTGGATCTAGGGGAAAGAGAAAATTAGTGGGAAGAATGTAGAGGGAGGAAGAAGAGAAAAAGACTGGAAGGAGGGAAGAAGAGGAAAAAAAGATGCTAAAGTCAGATAGATGCTAGAGGGAGGAGGAATAAATAGGCTGAAGGAAGGAGAGGACAAAGAGGCAAAAAATTAAAAAAAAAAAAAAAAAAAAGAAATGTAATGAAAATTTAAAAAAGATTAAAAAAAACTCAAGTAAAATAAGCAAACATATAAGTAAACAAAATAAAAAAAATTGTCAAATCATTTCTTGGATCCTAAATATTTTTAGCTGGCACCCAACTTTTCTAAATATTTTTCTACATCTCAATGAAAAATATTTACAGGGCTAATAACTTAGTACAGAAGAAATTTCAGTCATTCATTGCAAATATGACATGACTTTAACAGAGGTGACAATAAGTTGGCTGTATTGTATATACTATCACTCGAATGTCTGTTTTATAAAGTTTTCTGCTCCCTTTTTTTTTTTTTTTTATTTGTAAAGTAGTTGCAAGGTTCACAAAAGGGAGCTACTCTATGTAACATAAAACAAAACCAAAAACACATTTTTACCATCATTGTCCTTCCATAGCTTGATCAGGACTGCAATTTATCACCACTTCCAGTAATAGTTTTGTCTACTAATCTGAAAACATAATTCTCTGTTTACTTTAAAAGCTGTGCTAGCAAATTGAGCCTGACAATTAGGATGAAGCAGAGTTACTTAGGACACAGAGTTCTGCTGAAATCTTTCATGGCTCAGAATCTTTTATTTCAGAATGAATCACTTTATGAGGTATATAAGGAGCTGGGCTGATTAGCAATTAATGTTCAGCCAGAGAATTTTAACTCTCTCAAGCCTTAATTAGCTAAGTACTATTAAACTTAGACAACTGTTCTTTGCTTTCTCTCATTAACCCTGGGTGTGTTAATAATTTTATTATAATGGACATTCAGATACCATGATTGCAACCTAGTGTGATGTGTTATCAACTAAAAGACCCAGATTCAAAGATACTATATGAAAAAAAGCAGCCTTATCCTAGTCCTGTGCATGGAAAGCAAAAGCTACTGAAATAATATACCATACACAATTCTCAGGTTAGGTGTATGTAAACTAGTCCCTTTAACACCCTCTAGTGGTCATCTAATATGTAGGTATGTCTCCAAAGTTTTTTTTCCTTGCGAAAAATATATTGGGAAACGCTTTTTGAAATGAAGAATGTAGAAGTAAACTTATTTTTCAGATGGGGATACTTCATAAACTTTCAGAAAACATAAGGATATTTTGAACTTTGCGTACTTGGAATATTTTTTACTTCCTAATATTAGAATTTGTCTTATCCTGGGGCTTAGATGAAAACCCCTATAAAAAAAAGAACACAATTAGGTGTGAATTTTCAATGTTGCGCTCATAGGGGTAGATTTTCAAACTAGCGCACCGGGCGTACATGTGCATGCGCTACCTGGCGCGCGACCACATGTACGCCTGATTTTATAACTTACGTGCGCAGGTTATAAAATCAGGGGGTCTGCGCGCGCAAGGGGGTGCAGAATTATGCACCTTGTGCGCGCCGAGCCGCGCTGTCCTTTCCCCTGTTCCCTCCCAGGCTGCTCCGAAATCGGATAGGCCTCAGAGGGAACTTCCCTACCCCCCGCACCTTCCCTTCCCTTTCCCTACCTCCCCGCCCTTTTCCCCCCTACCTTTTTTTTGTTTTTTCTGTTTGAAAACGTCAGCCCTGGGGCTGAAGTAAGTTGTGGCGCACAATCCCTGGCACAGCGGCAAATGTGCCGGGAGCCCCTGACCCCGTCCCCGCCCCCTCCCCCGGACCCGCCCCTCCATGCCCCTTTTTTGCAACGCCCAGGAATTAGACGCATTCCCGGGGCTTTATGTGCGTCGCCGGGCGTTTTGACAATAGGCCCGGCGCGCGTAACCGTTTGAAAATCTGGCCCATAAAAATGAGTGCTTGCATGCATAAAATAGCACCTTCGTGAATACATGATGTTTTCAAAACTGTAACCTATACGTGTGAATCGGGGTCCCCGAGTAACTTTGTGTGTGTAAGAAAGGGGCGTTCCAGGGTGTGGGGTTAACATTTACGCAATAAGTAACTATTTTAAAAGCTGCTAAAATGACGTGCGTATGTCTTTTATTTGCATACGTTTACTCTTGCTCAGGATCTGGTATAAGTAATCGTAAACATTGTTAAAGTGAAAAAATGACTGGGTAGAGGGGCTGGGTGCAGTGGGTGGGTGGGGGGGGTCTTCATGAGCTGCAGATGGACTGGGTGAACTGGTAGACTAATTGGTAAAACTGGTTATTTCATTGCCATGCTAATGTTATAAAATCCCCTTACTTATGCATGTAAAAGCAAACTTACGGGGGATGAATTCATCAGATTAATGTGATTAAAATCTACAAATATATCTATTTAAAACTGGAAGTACAAATACACCGCTAATTTCCAACAAATTGGCTAAGTAGCGCATTTCCCGCTACTAGATGGACAAATTGAACTTATTTGGATAAACTGCTGCACTTATCTGGCTATATTCTGATTCATCCGGCTAAGTAGTAGCAGGTCTACATAGCCGGGTAAGTGTAAAAATTGCTTCTTGTCCATCTGAGTGGCACTTTTTGGGCTTATTCCAGCTGTGTGTGGCTACATATCTGGAGAAATGCCAATTTATCTGGCTAAGTCAAAACTTGCGCTGCTCATGGTTTTTAAACACGAGAGCATTTGTGCGAGCACAAATGTTTTTTTTGTTCCTTGTACACCATGTCTATGGTAATTCCAATGCTGGCTATCTGTAAACCGAAGCAATATGTACTTGTACATGATCTTCGGTATATAAAAGCCTTTAAATAAATAAAATAATGTCCTCGTATTTTATAACCTGCACATATCCTTTCCGCACAGATTATAAAATATTGTAGCAACTTTGCGCATATATATGGATATATATATATATGTACCCCCAAAAAAACCCACCCTGTAATGTGATCAATAATTTTTAACAAATTTTAACTTTTTTTTTAAATTGAAAAAAAATGTTTATGGGATGAGGTAAGTTTCATACGTATTCTGATGCATGCCTCCACGGCCTTGCTTCAGTATTCATGTGATTGTAATCATAAACTTACCACCCTCCCACACACACTCTTATATTTTATTCAATCATATTTCGTTTGTTTTGTTTAAAATATATTTTTAATTATTTTTAAACTCATTTGACTCTCAGTCCTCCTTGCAATATCCAATGTGTTGTTTTCGATGTGTGTCGATGTTCCTTTTAAACAAAATGTCTCTACCTGTATTGCTGATCAAATCGGTTGAACATTGGGGTAAATTTATTGTAATTTTTGTCTCACCTGAAGCGGAGATTCTTTTTGCAAAATTATTGTCATATATATCTATGGACATGCGTGAGCAGTTTTGAAAGCTATCCTCCCTATCCCACACTGCCCCACCACCCTAGCAATCACATCAAAACATATTGTCAGAGACTGAAATTTAACTCACATGTAGCTTGAGTTGATTCACCTTACATCTATAAGAGCTGTAGATTCATATAATTTGGACCTACCATTTAACTTCTTTCTCGTGGTTAAAGTTTTATTCTAAGTATTTTTGCTCAGGCTGAGAGTAATTTTCAAAGCCCGGAAAGTCTGCGGGTACTTTTTACCCACACACTTCCCAAAGATTTTCAAAGGTGTACTTGCAAGCGTATTTTCATTTAGAACATTTTTAGAAAATACTAGCACAAACTCCCCCACAGAAAGTCACGCCTGGCGTGACTTGGGCTTGTGGATTTAGGTGCATACTGGGGTTGATTTTTGAAAAAATTGTATGCATGAAAATTAGCACGTGTGTGTTTGTGTGCAAGGAGCATCTACTCGCATATTCCATACTTTATAAAAGTTGAAAAAAGATGCGCATTCACGCTTTCGTACGCACGTAAAAAAGAGGGAGAGGTCTAGGGGCATTCCGGGGCGGGGGCCACCACTTACAATCGTAAGTTGCTCTTGAAAAGACCCTTACGTGTATCCATTTTCCAGCTTACTTGCATAGTTTTACACCTGCTAAGTATCTGGCACAAGTGATATTAAACATAATTATTGTGTAGTAGTGAATGAGTGGCAGGTTTGGCTGAACTGAGGGGAGTTTAGTCTTAAGAACCAGGAAAGTCTTGTTGACCTGGAGAAGGACTGGGTGAACTGGTGCACTAATTGATAAACTGGTCAATTTCATTTTCCGCATGTTTGTCTTTAAAATTGGCCTACTTACGTAGGTCCTACTTTACGTTTGTGCGTAAAATATACGCACATATATTTTTAAAATAGGTAGGAAAAGTATGTGTTCAATACATTGATATACGTAGTCACACATGAGCCTAAATGTGTGCAGATGTGGGGTAAAGATACGAGTATTTTATAAAATGTGCACGATATAAAATACCTGTGTAGATCTGCTTGTAGCCATATATGCACATAAATACCACCGTGCACATTTGTTTGAAAGCTGTCCTCATACTTTTTAAAATTGGAAGTATGTGTGTAAATCCAAACTGCACCTGCTCCAGCCCCCAAACTGTCTGTTTCTTACATGTGCAGATATACACATGAAATCAAGTTGTTTTTACTTCTTGTACCCAAAAACCAGCAAATTTTCTAATGAGCCATTTAAATTCAAAAAAGTGCCCCGTATGCCCATAAATGGCTTTGAGAATTTGGCCCTTTCAGAACATTGTAAAATATAGGTCTTTCACTGTTTTTGACGTTCTTCCTGACTGAAGGCTAAATTAATTTTCTAATACCTGAATTATTAAACATGTTAATAGGGTTATATTGTAGATGAACTAACACCCACTCAGTAGTTCCCCAATGGTTATCAACTTTGAGTATGATACATAGGGCTCATCTGCTAAATTGCATGCTAAAATATTTTCTGTGCCTGTGATACAAATATTTTTTTAGTTGCATGCTAAAATTGCATTTAGGAACTCATTTGCAAAGTTATATATAGAAAGTGCAATCGTTAAAAAATGTTAGTGTGCATGCTAGCATCTTTGCATGCATGCTCAGGCAATATAATAATTGAACATTAATACTGCCTGGGTGGTGTGGGGATCTTTAGTGATTGTGTGCTATTTTGTGCATTCTCAGAGCCATTTTTTCTCTCCACTCTATCTCCTCCATCCATAAATCTATAAAATAGAGGTAAGTGTATGGTTTCAGTGTCAGTGCTGTGCACAGGTGTGGAGAATGAATGTGGAGATTGTTCGCTGGACCTTGAGTTCCCTTCTTGATGCAGACTGGACTTCATCAGCTGACTAGGCTCTGTAGGGCTCAAAACAACGTTTTGTGTAGTTACACATAGGGATGTATCAGTTCCTTTGAAAACAAGCTGCAGTAGTTCTCAGTTTCCACCCCCTCTGTAGCAGTGACCTCTTAACTGAACAGGTTGCAAAGGTTCCCATGCCTCATCCCCGCTGACCGTTCCCGTTTAAACAAGTCCGTGCAGAGGCTGTGTAGCTCCCCACCCCTGCTGTAACAAATTCACTTTTAAACAAGACGGTGCAGGGGGCTACCTTTAGTCCATCTCCATCTCGTCTGGTACCTCTGATGACTCCAAATTCAATTGCATATCCTCTGGTAATCCAGCTTCCTCAAAGTCCATTTCCTCAGGCAAGAAGCAGGAGGAAATTGCTGGATAAAATAAACCCCAACCAATTATCAATCTTGACTTTATAAGGAAAACCTGTGCATTGTTCATTACACTGTCTCAGCTGGTTTAAATTACTGTAGTCTGTGTTAACCTGTTACCGTAAGATCTGTTAGTTGATAAAACTACTGGCTTTGTGTTACTGGCTGTAAACCTCCTCTTCCCTCAGCCACCTTTTGCGACTCAAATTCTTCTCTTATTTAATTCACATGTTGGTGCTCCCACCTACCCTACTCTTAGGAGCCCCACCCTCAGAGCCCCTTAATCTCTGGTTCTTTCATTGTAACTTTGCTCTGGGGTGTTTAGGTTTAGTCCCTGTCCTGTTTAGCGGTATTGAGTTCTGTTTGCAGGTCACCGTGGCTGGAGCAGGCTCTCGCCCCTTACTACAATGAGATTTTGTGAAAGAGGAAGATTTTGCATGACTTCTGTGTGGAGTGTCTTGTGATTTTTTTTTTTGCAACCTATACTAATTCCCTTCTTGTTTGTCTTCTGCGGTCATTATAAGGTTGAGTGTTAGTCTGTCTCAAGTTTTGTCAGTCTCTGTATTAGCAAGAGAGGACTGGAAATACATAATGGTGGAGAGGCTGGATAGTGGCAGAGGGTGAGTGACAGTCTGGATGCATAGAGTGGAGTCAGAGTGGTGAAATGAAGCTGAGGTGGTAGGATAAGGATCAGGGAGAGGTGGTGATTGATAGAAAGGAAGAACAGCAGAATGGAAATTGCACCAGTGAGGGAAGGTAAAGGAAAAGTGTAGCTAAGTTAATGGAAGGAGAGGAGGGAGGAGACGTTTCCAGGGTTAAGCCCCAGTAAGTAGAGGAAAGAGGAGAATCGACAGAAGGAAGGGGGAGGAAGGAAATGGGAGAAGGACATTGGAGGAGCCATCATGGAGGCAAGCAGGCCCAATAGCCTCAGCCAGCAGCACAAGTGAAGGAAACAGAGGTAGGACCAAGCACCACAGAGCCAAAGTCACATTTGCAGATGCTAACGAAAAAAATGTGTTCTAGGCATTTCAAGCATCCCTTTTAGTAAAGATTCAACACAGACGTTAATAACTACGAAAAAACACTTATGGTACACTATAACAGCAGAAGTGAGTGGCAGCACTCAGAGCTATGAAGGAAATTAAACATTGATACCAGGTCTACAAGCACACCATCAGGAAGAAGGTCGTTTGAATGAGGGCAAGGCAGAAAATAGTGGATCTTGTCCTTACCAGCTGAGCATACTGGAGAAAAAGGCTTTGAGGAGTCATGAGGCAGGAGACCATGTATGTGCTTTCAAAGGTGCTGGATATTAATGTAAAACAGCATAAGACAACAGCAATCCACTGACCTGACTCTCACTCTGTATTTATTATACTTCTAACAGGGGGCACAGGGAGATTTTCCTGTACATATGGATGAATGTCAGCTGAAAGGTGATTGTGAAGCATACGTCAGGCAGTCACAATCATAGCTACTTTTTGAGGGAAGTATTTTTTTTAAACGCCAAACATCTGAAGCAGCTTTTTAACAACGTAAAGGTGGCTCAGTGACAGAGCAATTGGATGCATGGGCCTTGTTATACCATTCACTTTGAAGCGCTGTGAAAAGTTGAATATAAATAAAATAAATAAAATAAAAATCTTCTCTACTAGATATACTGGGAAAAGGTACAGGAGTGAGGCGCCAGGATCAATATCCATTTCCTGCGTCACCTAGGAGGAAGGAGTAGCATGGTCAACATCCTGGAGAGATTAGCTTTACACAGTCTGAGTTTGTATATACTTGATGTGGCTATTAGCACTGTAGGTATTTATTCCTGGCTTTCTGGCCATACTTAATAGGTGGCGGTGACTGGCAGGCCACCTTGTAATGGGTGGCTCCTGTTAAGCAAGTTTCTTTTCATGTGTTTTCTTGACTGACATATCTATCTATCTATCTGTCTATCTATATGTTTAGATAGATAATCATGACAAGTGTGAGATTGAATGTGCATGGATTAAAAGATGGCTACAAGTGAAGTAGTCATCCAGCAACCACCTCTGCTACATTGGCCCTCCTCAAACTGTTGGAAGAGGGCAGAATGATGCAAGATACAGGAATTGTCAGGACCCAATTTAGCTGGCAGCTACATTCAGAATTTTCTGGCGCATGTTACATAAAGTCTGCACATTCAGACAGTGATAAGAACATATGAACGTGCCATTTGGGGTCAGACTAAGGGTCCATCAAGCCCAATATATTTTGTTATGCAAGACCCCCTTTTACAAAATGGCATCAACATGACGTGTGTAATTAATAGCACCCATGCGTTACGTATGCAGGCTATGGTATGGGAATCCTTTTGGAGGGCCTACCATTGTGGCTGCTGATTAGGAAATGTTAGTAAACTCCTAATTCATTGGGGTGAGCCTGGTGACTTGGTGGCAGTGCTGTGCACTGGCATGAGGAAGGTCTCTAATTTGATTCCGGAGTCAGGCCTTCCGCTCTATAAGTCAGCCGGGGCTGGGGATCAGTAATAAATTTCCACTGTCAGTTCACAGAGAGAAAACAGACTGCCAGATGCATCAAAACAAAATTAGGTACAAATATCCTGATATGATATAAACTTAAAAAAAAAACAACATTCTTTCAAAATAATCTTACATTTATTAAATACATATTTCCAATATCAACTTTACATTTCAGATTTAATTCTTAAATTAAAAAATCTTCAGTGGATGCTGCAGAACTTCCAGATCATGATCTATTATTGTATGCTTTTTCAACTCTCTGATAACAATTTCAGATCATCAAAGTTATAGAATACTTGAAGGGGATGAGCAGTCTGTTGCGGTTTCCACCGAGGGAATGTGGGATCTGCTGGTCTTAACTCTTAGTTTCCCCCCCCCCCCCCCCCCCCCAAGCGCCTTCCTCTACCCCAGCTGGGCATCTCCAATAGCATGGCGCCAAGGCTGTCACAGGAAGGTGATGCGGCTGTCACTACGGCGGGAGGGGCCGTTGGTGGAGTTGACCCAACTAGCTTAGATGACAACAGTATTGAAGGAAATGGAGAGTCGCTGTTGTTACACCCTCTCAGTGGAGCACTGTGTTGGAGATGAATCTTATTCTCTCCTGAGTCATCTCTTGCAACCTTTGGTAAGACCGGTGTTGAAGTCTCCTTAGACACTTTATGGCCTGTTTTTTTCATATGAGTGGACTCTGCTATAACTAACTGTGCCTTGGACATTAGGTTGCTGGTGAAATCAGTTTCTGAAATCCGAGAAAAGGCTCCAAGGGATCGAGTTAAAGGTGGCAAATGTGGAAAAACAAGTGCAAGATATCCTAAGTGTTAACAAGGCATTAATACAAGATAAAAACTCTATTCATAAGAAAATCGAACAGCTTGAGAATTTTCAAGGTGTTTGAACGTGTGCTTTTTAAGCTTTCCTAGGTTACCAAGGATTTCAGGGAAAGAAACTCTGAAGAAATACTTTGCTGAAGTTCTAGGATTGCCCAAAGAAACCTGTCCACCTATTAATAAACTTTATTTTTTGCCCTCTCGTAGAAGAGAGGGAATGGGTGACCCTTGGTATCTGATTCACCACTGGATGTGCCCTCTATTTTAGAGAGCTCCATTGAAGAGGTTGAAGATAGAGAGACTCTTTTTTTTTTTTTGTTTCTTTTGTTTTTGAGCAAGAACAAAATATGATTTTGAAATTTTATTTCTGCAAAGCTCATGCTCTCTTTTATGGGAAATATATCTGGATTTATCCAGATGTTAAATCTACACAGGAGAGAAGGAAATTATTCCTTGTTATGGGACTGGAGGTTTTCTTTGGGATCTACCTTTTGGCTTAGATAACCATGTAAACGTGTTGTCACTTATGCTAGTAATAGATATAATTTCTTTTTTCCTGTCCAATTTCACTTTTTCTCTGACTTTAGTGCACACAGTGGCATTTGAAGTATTAAGAACGATTATGTAGCAAGTTGAGTTTTGTTTCCTTTTACATATATTTTTATTTTTACTCCCTCAATGCCTGTCTGCATTCCTACCCCCTGACATTGTGAACTATGGCTATGTGAACTCCAGTGTCATTTATATACACACATGCTAGCAACATTATAGACTGCAGAAGATTGGCGGTGTGAGGCAGTCAGTGTCTATTATTGATTTGGTTTGAGATAGCGTAGTAGGAGAACACTGTATCCTGAGACTTCGTGGTCAAGAGTGGTAGATCAGGTCCAGTCTGCACCATCAAGCAGCATGAGCTATTCCTCCATCACAAGCCACCAAAGTTTCACATCATTCCTGGGTCAGCGTTCTCAAGCAGTGCTCTAAAATTATTACCCAGCAATCAAAGATAAGTGCACACCAACGAACTGTGACACAATTTTGGTAAGTTGCAGAAGTGCAACACACATAAGACATACAAGTGGTCAAATTCATTGAGTTAAAACAGGTTAAAGATAAAACGTGTTAATACTTACCAGGAGATTTCCAGATTTTCCTGTAAAGAGCTTGTAACGCAAAGAATCAGATTTCTTGAATTAAAAGTTGAAATTCAACCTTTGTTCTCAAGAAGTAATCTTTGTACAGGAACCAGTTTGTATTCCAAACTGTGTTAAGAATTAGAGTGAGAGTCACATATGAAAAATTGTTTTTGTGCACCAGAAGTAAATTATTTCTCATTGAAATTATTGACATTATTGAAAGGTTTGTTTGTTCAATAATCACACTTGTTTCTAGAGGTGAAGAACCTAGAAAATTATCCATTTGCCAGCAAAATAAAATCCTTTAATTTAACTTTAAAACTGCCTCTGAAATCATTTTTCTATTTTGATTTATTTTCTGGTGAAGACACTCTGGGTGTGCAAACTATCTCCATAACATCTTTGAAAGTGGAAACTGCCATCTGGCTACCCACCTGACAATGCCCAAGATGGTTTGGTGCCCAAGGTGTTTACAGAAGCTTTCTCACCGTAGCTTTTTCAGCCTAAATCCTGATAAGTCCCTGGCATTGTGGCCACCTAAAAAAAAAAATAAATAAAAAAGGTAAAAAAATAAAACAAATCCTTTCTTTATCATTCTTCTAGAGATCTCAGGAGTGACATTGCAATTAAAATCTAGTATAACTACCTTTGAAATATTGGATAATACTCAGATTTCTGTCTCTGCTGTGGTTTGCTCTGTTATTTGTCATTTGTGTTTTGTTCATTCGCTGTGGACTTTTTCGAAACAGGCAAATCTTGACACTATTGTCCTCTCGTTGGTAACTAACAAATTGGACTAAAACAATTCCTTATATCCTCACATTACTATTAAAAGGTTTGCAGTATTTCAGAGCACAAGTTAGACTTTTGAGCTGTAAAAACGGATTTGATCATATGAATCATTTTTTGCCCAACATGCATTGGCTTCCCATTGAAGTGAGATAAAAAATTTAGGATACTTTTATGATTTTGTGTAAGTGGAACCCTCAATACATGTCAGAGGCCCTGCTAAATTCCTTAGCTCATCTCAACAAGGTCTCTTTAAGTATCCCATCACTTGTGAATTTTTATTTGGATTCTACTAGATGTTTGGCTTTCACTCACTGTGCTCCATTTATCGGGAATTCAGCCCTCCCAGAAACTTTGGGATGAATTAAATTATCTACACTTTAGAAAGGTAGCTGAGGCCTGGACCTTTGATTGCATTTTTGGCGCAAAATGTGGGAGATTGAGACTGGGTTTATTTTATATATATGTTTTTTTTTAATTGGTCTTGAAATGACATAGCAAGCATACACTTGCCACAAGAAGAAGCATGTAAAGAATATAAGGAGAAGAAACCAGATAATTTAAGCAACGGTACTTACCCAAGTCCTCTGGCATTGTCTAATATACATTTGTGTTCTTTGAGCCCTCTCAATTGAGGTTTTGCATCTATGAGTGTTGGGACTTTCGGGAGTAGGGCATTGCTGGGTAATTAGAGTTCAGGTATCATTAGGCTGTATTCCCTTTTAAAATAGATTTTTTTTTCTTCTTTTCCTTTTATACCATGCTTTGAGGTTGTCTATTGGTTCTCCCCTCTGATTGTGGACTTGTGTAAGCACTTCAGTTATATATTCACTTATTTTTTTTAATGCTTTTCAAATTTATTTTTATTGTATTATGTGTTCTTTTATTGTAATCTGCCTTGATGCTATTTGCAAGAGGTAGGGAATCAAATCCCAATCGATGTAAATGTAAATAAATGCAATGGATTTTAAGTGGTCATGTGATAAGCACAGAGGATCCCTAGTTGCTAAAAGTGGGAAGAACAGAAAGCAACGAGGGGAATATGAAAGGTTAGTAGTCCTAGCGGTGACACCGGCATTCATGTGACTAGGGTTGCCTGATAAGTTCTGATCGATTGACAGCTGGGTCTGTCTGGCAGGCTGCAAGTTCTGTAATAAACTAGAAGTGCTAATAAAAATGCGGGCACTTACGTAGCTGGCTGACCACACAAGGGATGTGGGAGGCTCTCTCTTAACAGTAGCTCTATAGGTTATATAGAGACGTTCGCATCAAACTAGCAGTTGGGACTGTCTGGCAGGCTGCAGGTTCTGTGATAAACTAGAATCCCTAACAGGAACAGAGGCATTCACTTAGCCAGCTTTCAGGCCGATTCAGAAAAAACGCGCGGAGAGCGGGCGTTGCCCGCTTTCCCGGCGCGCGCACAGGCCACTCTCCTGGGCGCGCGATTCAGGAGGGTGGCCTATGCAAATGAAGGCCCGCGGTAAAAAAGAGGCACTAGGGACACTAGCGCGTCCCTAGCGCCTCTCTTTTGACAGAAGCGGCGGCTGTTAGCGAGTTTGAGAGCCGATGCTCAATTTTGACGGCGTCGGTTCTCAAACCCGCTGACAGCCACGGGTTCGGAAACCGGACGCCGGCAAAATTGAGCATCCAGTTTTCAACCCGCAAGCCAATTAAAACATTTTTTTTTAATTATTTTAAACTTTTAGGACCTCCGACTTAATATTGCCATGATAATAAGTCAGAGGGTGCACAGAAAAGCAGTTTTTACTGCTTTTCTGTGCACTTCCCCGGCGCCGGCAGAAATTAACGCCTACCTTTGGGTAGGCGCTAATTTCTGAAAGTAAAATGTGCGGTTTGGCTGCACATTTTACTTTCTGTATCGCGCGGGAATAACTAATAAGGCCATCAACATGCATTTGCATGTTGCGGGCGCTATTAGTTTCGGGAGGTTGGAAGCGCGTTTTCGACACGCTATTACCCCCTTACTGAATAAGGGGGTAGAGCTAGCGTGTCGAAAACGCGTGTCCAAACGTGGGGTAACAGTGCGTTCCACTGGAGCGCACTGTACTGTATCGGCCCGTCTGGCAAGCTACCTAGGAGGCCAGATGTTGCTGACTGTTTAGATTATTAGTGTCCCATGTTTAAGCATTAGAAAGGTCGAGTGCTGGAGGGTACTGAGTATGGATCTTATATGCTCTTCTACCCAAGATGTTAAAATAGAAAGAAGGAAGACAAAAAAAAAAAAAAATCTGTCCTGGATAAGGAGAAACCTTGCAAGGGGGTCACACTCTGTGGCTGGCAACTGGAATGTATCCCAAGCAGTGTGGAGAGAATATAGAGATGCAGGATGGTTGTCTTTTGTCATCATTTACTAAAGATCGCACCTTTTCCATAGTGGGACCTACACTATGGAACTCAATGCCACCCGAACTACACCAAGAACTCTGCACAAAAACTTTAAAAAAAACCTAAAAACTTGGCTATTTAAAAGGGCCTATTCATAATAATAACCCTCCACCATCCTTTCTCCCTAAAAATCATCCTTCCTCCCCCCCCCCCAATGAAATCCACAGACGCTTATCTATTTTACTTTTAGTTAACTCCTTGAACTAGAGCCTCAACACAGAATCTTGTAAATAGTTATTCCATTTCATTTTATTTTACGTTATTTTCTTTTCTTAACCTATCCAACCGTCCTTTGGACCCTTTATTCTTCTACTTCATTCCCATCTTGTTCCTTCGCCTCCCTGTTTCATGTAACTTATTTTTCACTTTCTAAATCATATTGTATTAACCCCGTTATATGTAAACCGATGTGATATGCAGGTGAATGTCGTTATAAAAAAAAGTTTTAAATAAATAAATGATGCTATGACTTAGATAGTCGGCTACTGTGGATTTTCAGCACTAGCCAGCTAACTTGGCCAGCCAAAGCAAAGCGTGCCAACTGCAGGCTGAAATGGAGCTGCCTGACTGGATTTAAGCCTGTTCTCAGCTGCAGCCTTAGCCTTTCCTTTCCAAGCCCTGCAGCTTTCTTAACACTGTTAAGAAGACAGCACTCAGCCAGCCATGCAGAAATGAAAACATGGCTGTGCTTTATTAAGTGTCTATAAATACGCTCACACTTTCTTCTCCAATCTATGTTTGGCAGTCCATTGTAACTCCATTGTTACAGGAATTGTTGTACTTATTAACAGACCAATCTTATCTAAGGTGACATAAAACTTAAATGAAAAACTTCCTGCACAGGAAAGAGCTCTGTTTACAATTCCATATCCCAGTGTTACTGTGTATCAGGGCAATTAATCACGGAAATAAAACCCTTTTCACGCTTTTCAGAAGTACTTAGGCTAATGAAAAGTATCCAGAGAACAAATAATGGTCTCTACCCGCACTCCTTTCAAATCTCTCTATCCCCTTCCAAGTGTCCATAAAGCCTTTGTGCTGGTTATCTGTGCGAAGCAGGGCTCCAGTACAGTAAATAGGGCTGCTAGGAATAAAGCAATCGCTGTCCTATCTTATCTTCGTGGCACCTGACCAACCACCTCTCCAGTTCTTTACAGTCATCCTTGAAGCTCTTTGGGACTTCTTGTACAGAAGCTCTTGACAAAAGTTATTAAAAGGGTGGCAGCGTCTTGGCCATCTGTTGTACTGCTCTGTGGCATACAGGGAATAGTTGCTCTGGATTAGAATTTCTTATCTTCAACATGCTAAGCTTGATACATTCACCGTGGTTATTGCTTATATTTGTAATATTCTGCCGGCTATTTGATTCTCATTTACTTGCACCTGACCTTACGTTCATCCTGGGGTCTCTGCAGGAGGAATGAGATAAACCTGCTACTGTGCAAGGCCATGATGTGAGCAATGAGCAAGGACTTTGAGGTTCCTGCATCCCCGTTTTTGTTTAGTGCGTTGTTTGTTTGTGATGGTACATTTTTGTTATGCATGTTCTTGATTGTTAACCGCTACGAAATCCATGATGTATGCGGAATAGAAATGTTAATAAACTGAAAGTAATAATAATGATTACAGCATGCTGGGAATATGATACATAGAAGCACGCCCCACTCCACAATAAGAATTCATTTGAGACTGAAAATATAAAAGGGAGGGTTAATGAAAGGCATGAAAAGATGTCCATGTAATTGAAATGGTCTCAACCAAGAGAAGTACCCCTTGAAAACCTTTTAGTCCTGAGGGAATTCTGCAGAAATTCCATTTTCTGTGCAGAATTTGGCAGGCCCAGCATCCCACGAGCGGCGCCCGTGTCCCGCTCATGGCGAAGATGAAGCAGGTCCTGGTGTGCCACGAGCGAGGGCCGTCCCAGTTCTTCAGCAGCAGTACAGAGCAGCAACCTGCATGGAAAAAGAGATGCTTCTCCTTGGAGTCCATTGGAGCTGGCACCGACGTTGAAGTGGTGGCACAGGACCCTCGGACGTCCTTTTCATGGGCATGGGACATTTCTTTTCTTTACAGGCCTGGAGT
Organism: Rhinatrema bivittatum; assembly: GCF_901001135.1. NCBI lineage: Eukaryota > Metazoa > Chordata > Amphibia > Gymnophiona > Rhinatrematidae > Rhinatrema > Rhinatrema bivittatum. The sequence goes on along the minus strand of NC_042615.1, from coordinate 318,672,608 downwards.
TAGGTGAGCTCAGCCACCATTGTGAGGTGGAGCACTTCCTGCATAGTCCTTCCCGAGGATATGGGGGGAGGGGGGGGGTTATAGTTGCCGCCATGGAGGGGTTTGGCTTGATAAGTCTTTCCATATGATTACCTTCCTAGAAGCTTGAACTTGGCAGTATCTAACATGGTGGTGAATTTCAGCCATCCAGGAAGTCGGCCCACACCTGGAGGCATTTCTCGGCCCAGGAGCTCTTTTCACTCTGATTGGAAAGGAGGAAATATTAAATGCAAAACAAGTAGCAAACTGTGCCCTGCTCCACCTACTATGTAAAAGGCTCCTAGGTTCCATACAGGACCACGTTGAGCCCAAGGAGTGGTGGGCTAGTTCAGTAGGACCCTCTGAGAGTCTTCACACTGCAACCCTTCTTTAACTTTTCTCTGTTGCTGCCCAGGGATGTTGAAAATATTCCTTCTCTCTCAAGGGCATTTTGTTATGCAGATTACATTGGCATGGGATAAGTGGCTCAAGTGTAACTACCCTAGGTGACCAATTAGGCCTGCCCTAGCAGATTTCCCTCTAAGGGAAGGTTCAAGAGATTGTGGAGGGTAAAGAATGTGTTGAGGACCCTTTGTCAGCTTATATTTGCATATGAAGGGACAATATACAAACAAGCAGAAAGCTTTGTAAATTGGTCGTTGTGCACTAAAAAAACCCCAAAATGCACATTATTTCCAATAATGTACACTATTTTGTATTTATTATTATTACAATACTATATTCTGCCATCTTACCAGGCATACTGTTCATGACAGATAATCTATAAAATTATAAAGAAATAAAACCACAAGAAATTACATAATAAAATTATTCAGTAAAAGCTTCACTAAACAAAAATTGTTTTCAGAACTTTCCTAAAACACTTGAGTATAAGAACATAAGATTTGCATTACTGGGTCAGATCAAGGGTCCATCAAGCCCAGTATCCTGTTTCTAGTAGTGGCCAGTCAAAGTCAAAAGTAGCTAGCAAGTACCCAAACATTAAAAAGATCCCAAGCTACTAATGCCGGCAACAAGCAGTGGCTATTCCCTATTGATTAATAGCAGCTTATGGACTTCTCCAGGAACTTATCCAAACCTTTTTTAAACCCAGCTACAATAACTGCCTTTACCACATCTGGCAATGAATTCCAGAGCTTAACTGTGCGTTGAGTCAAAAAGAAGCATCATCGGTGAAGTTTTTCACCTGTGCAATCAATAAAACTTTGCATGTAGCTTATTAGTAGTTAATGAACTGCTACAATGGAAACTAATGCAAAGCAGCTTATTATCTATTTTTATGCAGTTAAACTACATGTGAAACTCCCTAGCTGACATTTCACAAAAATGTGAGGTGTATTTCATTTTTTTGCAAAAAACTTGACAGCAAATTTTATAGACTTTTTTTTTTTTGGGGGGGGGGCTCATTTGCATGTAAATCACCATGGAAAATTGCACATGAAAAATGCCAATTACTGTGCTCAAGATAGGACTGCTCAGTACATTGACCTCCAAGTTCAGTAAACCTTGTAGTGATGCACACTTTGGAACTCGTCTTGCAAGCAGCTCACAATTCTCTGCACAAATCTGAAGCCTCAATATCCTTGGAGTCCCCATATTGTAAAGCTTGCTCAAACTTTAAGCAGTGTTTCATAATTTATTTTGATGTTTCTTCTTGCAAATTGTGAACATTGTAGAGGAAACTAAACATAGAATTTGATGCATGTGCCCGAATCTTTCTTCATCAATTGTACTGCTGGGTCAAGAACTGCAAAATAAAAGTTCTTGATGAAGTTTTCCTTGGCACTTTGAATAGGTTCATTGTCTGCTTCATGTGTGACCTGCTTACTCTTTCTCCTGCTGTGGACCAGATCTGGTTCAAAGTGTGCTGGTATCTCTACCTTCTCACCAAGTTTGACTGCATCTACCAGTCTTTTCCCAAATCCTTTGTCACTCCTGCAGTCTACAAGAAACGTCTTGGTTTCTCTCAATTGCTTAATGGCATTAAGAACATAAGAAATGCCATACTGGGTCAGACCAAGGGTCCATCAAGCCCAGCATCCTGTTTCCAACAGTGGCCAATCCAGGCCATAAGAACCTGGCAAGTACCCAAAACTAAGTCTATTCCATGTTACCATTGCTAATGGCAGTGGCTATTCTCTAAGTGAACTTAATAGCAGGTAATGGACTTCTCCTCCAAGAACTTATCCAATCCTTTTTTAAACACAGCTATACTAACTGCACTAACCACATCCTCTGGCAACAAATTCCAGAGTTTAATTGTGCGTTGAGTTGTAGCTGTGCACTCTTGCCACTCACATAGAAATTCAGGGAAACCCAGCAGAGAAAGATTTACCTTAAAGACCAGCTCTTCCACCAGCTCTGGTGCCAGTGGTGAATGATGTGGATTCATGATGTCCTTTGCCATTGAGCATGTCTATTCAGTAGGTGTGCTGGTTGGTGGGTAAGAAAAATGGTGGATGAACTTGGCAAGATTCAGCTTGGCCTTATGTGCCTAGCATGCTAATGGGTCTATGTCCATGACTGCTCCTTGTGCAGGAGTTGTCTTTGCTTGAAGGGATACTGGTCATTTGCCAATTGCTGAAGCTAAGGCCTGTTGTCTGGTTACAACGACAGGAGGAGATGGACATAATGGTAGGGGAAATATTTTAGCTTTCAGAGTGTTGCTGGTGCTGACAGTACCACTTGGTAATCCCACCCTTTCCTCTTCTGCATCCTCATTGCCTCTCTTGTCTTTGGCATTGCTGTTCTTGGACCCTATTCACAGCTTCTCTGTCCAGTTAATCAGACTTTTGGACTGGAGAGTGATGCTCCCTTTCAGCCTGGATCAGAGTGGTCAGCATGTAAAGATCCAGCTGGTGTGAGGGGTTTGAACTGATATTGCAGCTGTAAGGAGTCCACAAGCATCAACACCTCTGGTTCCATTCATCCTGCCAGAAAACCTGTAACTTCTCTTCCAGGATATTGATTATGCAGGTGACCTTACCTAGGGTGGGTGTTTAATTCAGATCCTCCATGGCATCCATTAAGGACCACTTACATCAAGTGTAACCAATCCTGATGTCTCATGCAGTTATCAACTCTGATATCGGCATCCACAGACAACATGTGAAGGGATATCTTTTGCTTCACGATTCTGTGCACCATAACATACATAAAATTACACGTGATGCCTATATGCTGAACACACTGGTGCACAGGTACCCAACAGCTTCCTGTTTCTGTTGAAGCTGTTGCCTGCCATTCGTGTTTATGGTTAATATATTCCATTGTTTTCCTTCACCTCTCTTATCAGTTCCATCAGGACACATTTTCTGCCTTTCTGGGCCCCAGCCTGAGGGATCCACTTACTACCAGGTGCAGCAAATGTGCAAAGCGTGAGATTTCCTGTTGGCTTCCCATCACTCTGCTCTGGTCAGGTTCCTGCCGCTGTCTGTAATAAGAAACCCAGGAATGGTCATGGGTTTCCATCTCGGCCCCCAGCCCTCCTCCGTCTCCCTTTCTACGGCTACGATGTGAGGTGCAGCATGGCTCTGGGTGTGCGACACAGCCCACCTGTACCCTACTGATGTGCCTCTGCTACAGCTGCTACCTGACCCTGCCTTATCCTGCTGCCAGGGAGAGAGACACGGGTATGCAGAGCGTTCAGGCTTTTCCAGATGCTGCTGGTGAAATAGATGCTGCTACTCTGCTTTGGCCAGGGGTGGGCACAGCAGTGAGGGTATAGGGTAGGACTCACCCACATACTAAATGTCATCTTAGAGGGAACTTTGTCATTGTGGCTAAGTTGTACAGTGGTGGCTTAAATCCCACCTTTAATGCTGCCTGCCTCTTGCCTTAGAATAACACCCACCCCGTCTGTTCCATGGTGGCTTATCGCTGATATTGGGCTGGGGGCCTGTTGGCCTCAATGGGGAAGGGGCATGGGGTTTAGCTGTGGTTTTTCTGCTCCTGCTACTTTGCATAGAGGATGGGATCTCCAAACTAATAATGGCCTCCCCTGAAACCAACACTGACAGGTGTTTTGAAAATATTATGGCATATACCACTGTTTGAAAGATAACCCGGTACCATTCCTGCGGTAATAGCCTTTCAGCAGTTAATGGTTTCTGAAAAATGCCGAACCTCCATAACTGTAAAGTGACTCCACACCTCGGATGTCTTGTGGGGCCTTCTCTCTGCATCCACGGGTGTTGCTAGAGCTGGGGTTGAGGGTGGGCCAGGAGGTAAAAGGCTAGGGATGTCTCTCAAGCTCTCGACTGCCTGCTGTTCCTGGGTGGTGGTCTTGTCCCAGGAAGGATTGCTTACAGCTTCTGGCTGTATAATCATGCTAGTAACTAGGTCTTACAAACCCTCCTCAGCTCCTAGACTGTTAGCATCCACTTCCTTTAGCCCTTCAAATCACTTGCATGCTTCATCTGGATCAGATTCTGCAAAACTCTGCCTCAGGCACTAAGAATGGAACAGGAAGCTCTGAGGTTTTAGCTGCTTCCCTTCTTCTGTTCCTGGTGCAGGCTCCCCATTGAATCTTACTTTTTCTTCCCCTGCACCATGCTCTCAGTGAAGGTGGGAGCAGGTGGCTGCTGTTCCAAACTTCTCAGTAAATCCTGCCTCTCTCTTGTTTTCCCCCTCTTAAAACTAAGCCTCCTTTTCCACATCCTGTGCCTCTCACCATCGCACTGCCACCTGTGCTGGCCTCGGGTCTCTCTGGAGGATCATCCCATCTTCCTCTCCCATTAGCGCGTTTGCCTCCTGACGCCAGCGACGTGATGGAATTGATTAAAACAGGTCACTAGTTGGTAAGGATTTTTAATATTGTAATCTTGGTACACCCTGGTGTGGATTCACACAACAGACCAGTCACGTTTGTCACAAATGTAGCACAGTGAGTGAACGGATGATGCTTCCTGAGTGATTACTTCCACTAAATAAAATCAGAACTTAGTGGAGCAGTCACACACAGAAGAACCAGGACTGTCACACACTGACTCTTTCACAGAGAAAAAGCAGGAGGCTGCTTCTAAGTCACTGCACTGCTCATTCTGTAAGAAACTTCTCTTATGAAACTTTTCCACTGCAGATTGTTGTTGCAGTTGTGGTGTTTGTGTTATGTCCTCACCAATGATACCTGACTCCAGTTGTTGTTAGAGATGAATAAATAAACAGGCAAATGCTCTTGCGAGCCTGCGCGTCTTCGGTTCAGACATTGTTGATCATTGCTCTTTCCCTTATGTCGGCATTTCTTTGCAGTGCAGTCACTTCAGCTTCCATCTTTGTTCAGTTCAGGAGCTGGCATGGGTCTGTCTTCAGCCCATAGTTAGGCCTGGACTCCTAGTCAAAGCACTCGGTGCAGTAAATTATATAACAAATCAGACTGACCCTCACACAGCCACAGGATGCTCCTCTTCCTTGTACATTGGCTGTTTGTCCCCTGAAAAGAAATCTGGATCAATGTCATTTGAATAGCCCTCCAATGATAAACCACTGCTGTCACCTGGTAAAAACAGTTTGATCATGTCTTTAGACATTACTTTACTATGTTGACTGTATAAAAAAATAGTTTAATGTCACAATGAAAGGTGAGAAATAGGATTGCTTCCTCATTTTCCCCCTCACCAGTGGAAAAGCTCCAGGCATGGCACAGCTTTGCCAAGCCAGAAATAGGACAGGATTCCCACACACCCATCTATAGAAATTTCAGGCAGAGACTACAGTATTATTCCCTTCAACCCAGGGCAGAGAAGCAATCAGAAGTACTTACTGCTGAGGCAGAGACCATTGTGTTTAAAATCTGTCCCCTTTCTGTAAAGGTTCCTCCTCCTTCCTTGCACGGACTGATGGGGCAAAGAAGTCCATTTCTGCGTACGTGCATGCAATATATTTTTTTTTTTAGATATCAAAGCGGTGATGACTTGGCTTCCTGGAATCAGGAAGGTCCACATGAAGCTATTGTTGATATCTTCCAAGGTTTTCAAACATTCAAGGAGAGTTGATAAATGAAATTTTCTGAGGGCAGATGTGACCCAAGATTCAGCTGAGGCTAGAAGCTGTTTTCGGGCAGAAAAGCATAATTTCGTTTGTAGCAGAGACACCTTGCTTCTAAACACAGCACTGAAAAACTGGGCTTATTTCAGCCACTTAAAATGGTGCTGTCATTTCAGGAAGCAGAAACATAAGTTTTATTGACATATTGGGTGCTATGGGAAAACCCCTTCAGGTGCAGGTACAACTGGACACCCTGCAGGGGAGGGGGTCTGTTTGAAACCCACCAGTGTTTCAAGTGCAGAAGCCAAACTGTTTGTAGTAATGAAATGAGACTTGGTATTGTGTACTGGGGTGTTAGCAACAACATTTTAGAAGTGAAACCAGTTTATTCTCCTTATGAGCCTCTGTGGACTCCAGATGGCCCCTGTAACGTGCAGATAGGTGCAAATGGCCATCATTAATTGGTTTCTTGTTTTTCCAATCACAGTTTCTTCCACTTTTGTTTACGCCTTCTCTTGTGCACTGCTGGGATTGCAGAAATGTTCTTCCAGTGTTTTGAACCTTTATCAGAAAGAGATGATGCACCAGTCGTGTTATTGATAAACAGCTTGCAACGGAAACAAAACAGAGTCCTTTGACACGCAGTACTGGAAGCACTAATAGCAAGTTTTGTAAAGATGACTTTTTTTCCGCATTTTCTTTGATTACCATCTGTAGGGAAATCAAAACTGCTGACCGTGTCCTAGCCCATGTTCCTCCAATATTTGTCATCATATTTGTGAAGCAAGCAAATTGGTGCAAGTGGAAGGGTAACATCAGGTAGCAGAAACACTTTCACATCCACAAGGACCATCCGTTTCAATTAAAGGTATATTTCAGTGTAGTCTGAACTGAAAAACTCAGGTCCCCTTGGGGAGGCAGCTGCATGATCTCTGTATACCAAAAAAACTTACCTCTGGCCTCCTCATCCTCTCTCTTCCTGTCTTCCCTGTCACCCCAATCCTATCTCCCCGCCCCATCCAGCACGCTTCAAAACCCTCTGAGTTGCCATGTGCCATCATCTCAGTGGTCCGGGAAGTTTTGGAGGGTGGCATGAGGGGGATGAGGAGAGGGCCAGAGATAAGTATTTTTGGACAAACTATTTAAACTTTGGCAAAATCTATGGGGGCTTTTGGGGAGAGCGGTGATCAGGCTAGCAGCCCCATAATTGTTTCACTGGGATAGTAGGGTGGGGGATTGGGCCTGTAGGCATGCTAGATTGTTTGTTTTTTTTTCCCCCAGGACCACCACTTAATCGGCTATATTCTTTCAATATAGCTGCTTAAAGTTAGTTATTCAGGAACACATTCCCAGAAAACTTTAATTCTGCTCTTGGCCATGTCTGTAGAGAGCCAAATAACTTATTCAGCTTACTCCAAAGTTACTCTGTTGTGTTGCTTGGCCTGCATTCACTTTGGTTCACTCATTTTTTTTATTTTTTTTTAGAAGAGTGACTGGCTAGTCCCTACAAGTTCATACTTGCCAGTTTAGTTTTTCCATACTCTAACAATATTCAGAGGGATCCAAAGTACCATCGGGGCAGGCGGGAGCATTAGGCGGAATGCCATAGTCAGACGTGAGGGTGGCATTTTTTGAAAGCGAGCGAGGATGGAGAGGGAAGGAGCTGGGAAAGGTCATGGCGTGTGACTGGAGCTTTTGAGGTTCGTGGTGTGCGATAATACTGGGTTTGGGTTGGTGCGGGATGGGAAAGAGAGAATGAGACTTGGAAAACTTTAGATGTTTTCTAGGTTTTTTTTCTACTGTAAGGAGCCCTTGCAGTTCTTATAGAAAAGGAGTGAGCCAAATTCCTGGGGAGGTACAAAACGAGTAGTTAAGCAGAGGTTTGAGTTTTGCTCCACCGTGTGGGAGAAGTAGATGGGGTGCTCAGAGCCTTTATAAACCCTTGCCGCCATCTTAGTTTTGCTGAGTAAACCTTCAAAGGCCAGCATATCTCATGCTGTACCACTTTCATTATTTTCCTGGGTTAGGACTCGGGGGTGGGGGGGGGGGGGGATTGGGACAAGTAAGGAAACAGAGTGTTTTGTCCATGGTTTTGGTAAACCTTTTAGTTGCCAGAGGAGGAAGCTCTTTCCTGCCTTTTATTTGGTTGCCCTTTTGAGTAATAATTCTCTTTGTTTTACTGAGCACCCTAGGGCCAGGGGCTCGGCTGTTGCTGCTGTTTAGAGGGCATGGTCCCTTTCCCTTTGAGGACTGAAGAAGGCATAGTGTCATGAAAGAGGGGTGGACTCATCCATTTCCGTGAGAAGAAGTTTGAGGTGCGGTGTTCAAAGATTTTATGGACGCAGGGAGAATCATCAGAGAAAGATGTGATCAGGTCCCATTAGGTGCCACAAAACAGAGCATGGAGAATAGTGAAGACTACACACAGGAAAGGCATGAGAATTGGGACTGTCTTTTATTGTTGGAAATAGGGATACATTTCCTTCCCCTTCCCATGGGAGGATCTGGAGATTAAATAACAAAGAGGAGAAGAAAAGAGTCAAAGTACAAACGGAATTAGCTGAAGTAATTGGAGAACTGGTTGCTGGAGAAGTAAGGTCACAAATGTATTTAAAGTTCTTTTTTTTTTTAGCAATTAATTGGCGATCTTTTCTATTTGAATCGTAAAGAACCGTCAGTCCGTGTGTGGCATATAAATATTTTAATAAATAAAATTGAGTTGGAACCCATGTAGACTCCAGCGTGATTATTGCTGCTGCTTATATTGGAAGATCATTAGTGCTCTTTACAAGAGACTGAACGAAGGATTTGAGAGGAAACCAAGCAAAAAGGCTTTGAGGCTGAGCTTTCCCCCCCCCACAAGGCATCCTGGGCTTTCAGAGGGCTGGGTTTGGTATATGAGAATGATGCAACCGGGGTCCAAAAACTGAGATGTGGGCCTTTGGGCCAGGGTTTACACTACTATTTACCATCCAGAGATGAAGAATAATTTGGGCAGAGCTCCATTCACATGCTGGAATGTTCTGGTATCATCTTTTGAGGCTTTGACTCCTACAAAGCATGGCTCTCCTACGTGCTCTTCTCTCCTTGACTGCTGGGTCACGTTATTCCCACTTGGTTCACATTGCTCTGGCTTCCTGTTAAAGGCAAAATTGATTTCAACTTTTGAGCTTTTAACACAAGCCCTTTGAGGCCCAGAGCGAGAACATCAGAGAAAGCTCTGTGCTTCATGTGCTCTTACGTATTCTTTCAAAACTGGTTTGAAGCTGGCCTTTAGGATTTCTCAAATCACAGGGTCAGAAGGCCTTTTCTCACACCATTCTCTCAGCTTAGGATTGCATTCTTTTATCCCTGCCTTCCCATGCTGCATTACAGTTACTGTTCATATCAAATAGTTGTTAAATTGTTTTACACACACACCCACACACATAAGTCAGGTAATATGTAATTGTAAAAGGAGTGGGGAAAAGGCACTGCTATGAATGAAAATAGAATCAATTAAAAAGTAAAATTTTATTAACATATAATCGCAACTGATAAAATAATAGACCACCTTTATCTTCTTACCAACAATTATTTGTTTGCATCTATGGTTTTGACAATAAAATGCTGGATCCTCCCTAATACAATATTAGAATAAACAGGACAACTATGCACACAACAATATTACACATCTTGAAAACTTAGTTACAAGGTAAACAGCTCAAAATGTTATACGTAAGCGTCGAGTAGTTATGTGATGTAATAGAACAAAGGTTTCATAATGTTATTACATTGTTATTGCAATTCTTAATAATCACATCATACTATTTTAACCCAGTAGTGTACATTCATACAACATATACCAAAGAAATTGAAAGCAATGACAGATTTAAACAGTGGTGCATTTATTTGATGATCAATTAGAAAAACATGGCGTTCCTCCTGGGTATTGCCTGCAAGCAGATTTAGCAGTGTGATACACACTGAACAGGGAGACCAAAGGCAATTTGGGGAAATATTTTGCTTTCTGTAAAAGAATTAAGAGACCGTGGGCCCTCTCCTGTGCATGCGATTCTGTATTCAAATTAGGTCCGGTGGTAAAAAGAGGCGCTAGGGACACTTGCGCGTCCCTAGCGCCTCCTTTTGGACAGGAGCGGCGACTGTCAGCGGGTTTGACAGATGACGCTCAATTTTGCCGGCGTCGGTTCTCGAGCCCGCTGACAGCCACGGGTTCGGAAACCGGATGCCGGCAAAATTGAGCGTCCGGTTCTCAAGCCGCGGGCTGACTTCAAATTTTTTTTTAACTTTTTTTAACTTTCGGGACCTCCGACTTAATATCGCCATGATATTAAGTCGGAGGGTACACGGAAAAGCAGTTTTTACTGCTTTTCTGTGCACTTTCCCGGTGCCTGGAGAAATTAGCGCCTACCTTTGGGTAGGCGCTAATTTCTGAAAGTAAAATGTGCGGCTTGGCTGCACATTTTCCTTTCTGAATCGCGCGGTAATACCTAATAGGCCATCAACATGCATTTGCATGTTGCGGGCGCTATTAGGTTCGGGGGGGGGGGGGGTTGGACATGCGTTTTTGACCCCTTACTGGGGTCGAAAACGCACGTCCAATCACGGGTTAGGAGCGCACTGTACTGTATCGGCCCGAATGTCGGAAATGATAATGGATGAAGGGGAAATAGGATTCCAGTTCAGCGGAGTAGTGTATAATTATTTTTGAGAGAATATTACTGTCCATGAATACTGGAATCACTATAGGAAATTGCCATTTTGGAAAGAGCTTCTAAGTAAACAAAGACAGTCCTTTTTTTTTTTTATTTTATCATGTAGAGAAAGCTTGATTGGATTTTAGTCATTGTTAGAGCTTTGCAGTCTAAATCAAGTATCTTTTTGCTTAAAAAGTTTATTCTGCCTGCTAAATTGCATTCTCCTGTTATAATTCACTCATGTATGTGTGTGTACATTTACTATGGTTGTGAGAACCTGGCCTGTAATGTACTGCAGGAATACAGATTCTGCAGTGACGTCACCCTTCCTTATAGGGAGCCATGTTCCTGTATTGACCTCCGCACATGTTCATTTGTTGAACCACATTCCTCCGGCTGCCCAGTCTTCATTGTCACAGGGCTATCAAAGTCAATTATAAGTACAAAGGAAATACTTTTTTTTTTTTTTAAAGCAGATGTCTCCAAAATTACAGCCTCCTTTGGTAAGTGCTTACAGGTTCTATTTAATGTACCATGCGCAGCAAGAAAAATGTATGGTGGTCCTGCCTCAAACATTGCTTAATATGAGTGCTAAACCTTGAACACTGGATGAATGCGGGCAGGTGAAGCCAGTTTGCTGCTCTTGGGGATTTTCTCTTGTAACCTCTGGGCGGGAAGACCCAGGTATTGAACGCCGATGCCCACATCTGAAAGATTTGGACCCTACTTGCTCTGCTTTCACCATGCTAACACCTTTCTGAGGGTCCAGGATTGTCTGTTGGGGTTAAGCTCATCTTCAAGGCCCTTTTGTATTCATTTTTCACAAACTCCTCTGCAAGTCTCTCTCTCTCTCTCCCCTCTCAAATCTTGTAAACAGCACTGAAGATCTCGCAACATACCAGCCATAATCACACTAGAGACTAGGTGGGTTCCAAGTGAATTTTGCTGACACGTGATAAAAGTGAATTGATGTTTTTGTAACAACTCAAATTTGAAACTGTCCAATTAATCTTCACAAATGAAACATAACAAACTTCTGACCATACATTTCCCAGCAACTAGTTCTTTAATTCCTTCAGCCGATTCCTTTGAGTGATTTGACTCTAGAACATAAGAAATTGTCATACTATGTCAGACCAAGGGTCCAACAAGCCCAGCATCCTGTTTCCAACCGTGGCCAATCCACTTCTTGTCTCTTCTTACTTTGCTCTGCAGATCCTCACATGGGAATGGGGGAAAATTTATCCCGTCACTTCTAGAAAACATAACAAAATCCCATTTCTCATAGTTCTCACTGTTCTTCATTCTCCACTTTGTGGCACCTGATGTGCAGCTAATCACACACTCTTCTCTGACGATTCTCTCCGAGTTCATTCATAATTCTTCCTTGGAAATAGATATCAGCCCATTCTTCCTTGATGACTCCTCTTCTTTTCCCAGTCCTTTGAAAAGGAAAGGCACTTCTCAAACTAGCAGCAGCTGAGCTCCTGGGCTCTGGGATACTCAGTAATACACACACACACACAAAAAAGTGACCCAATAAGAGGCAGAAAGGGACAAAACATGGACAAAAACTAAAGGGAACAGGAATTCTGTCTCCTTCCTTGGGCCCAAGTCTCTATGTAGAGAGAGCCCCAGAAGCCTGACCCAAAAAATAATCAAAGTGGTTCAACATGGGATATGCTGCCCCTTAAAAGGTTAACCTAAGCTTTCAACTGAAAATCCAAACTGTAATCCACGCTTTAAGGTGGTGGCAGGGGATTATAAAAGGTCTGAGCACACTATCAATCTATTTCTTCCACATAGGGAAGCAACACCAAAAAACCTTTGCTTTACTACTCTCTCTGTATCGCCCCAGAATTTTGGTTCAGTCATTTTGGTAAGGAAACCAAAGGTTCCTCCCACTCTTATATAGAATGCTAAGAAATCTTATTGCCACTGCCAAGGCAGGGCTGATATGTAAAGGTAATCATTATTGCATGTACATAATTAAGTAGGTGTAATAACATACGTTTAAAAATGTAATTAGTAAAATATCTTCCCCTGTTAAAGGGCAGATTTTACAATCACCTTTTTTAAAGTCAAAGACAGTGAGGTTGCAGCTTAACATAGAAGCCTCAATTGTGACCGTTGCCAGGCTGAACGGTGCCCTGAAAGTGTGTGTAGCGAGGTTCCCCCTCCAACGTTGCAGCTGCATCACTCCAGGGGTGGTATGACATGCTGGCATACCAGGTGAGAGTCCATCTTGCCCACTCTAGGCCACTGTATTATTATTTTTTTTGGACATTCCATACCTTTAATGGCATAATTCTGACACTTAAAAGGCTGATGCTAGTTGGAGCCTATGATGTGGTTTTGGATATCACACAAGTAGGACTAGGAACAAGTTCATAGCTCATTTCACATTAGCCACTAACAGGTTACACCTTAAGTTATCCAGCCACATGTAGATAGATAACTTTTAAACCTATGTTTGAATATAACCAGAATAACTTTAGGACTTCTCTGAGGCAGTGCTAGCGATATCCAGCTAACTTTTTAGCTGGATCAGAGGTAGCTGGTTAAGTCCAGGGCAGTTGAGCATGGCCGGATATTTAAATATTGCCATTTGTCCGGTTAAGTCCGGACAAATTACTTTCAGATGGTAACAACCATTGAACAGTCTTTACCTGAACCATTCAAGCTAGTGTATCAGGGACTTGGTTTATTTTATAATGTCAAGGTGTTCATCAAGCAAAATGCATTCATTTAAAGTCAGATAGCAAGAATGAATAACCATGGATGCTGAAGATTTACAAAGAAAGGGGGAGAATTATAAAATCGTGATATTTAGCTTTGGGGGTGGGGGTTGGAATATCATGGGGGCATTCCAGTGTTATTTAGCCCCTCCCTTTGAAAATATCACTGTTTAATATCTTGGAAAAACTCCATGATAAAAAATAGTGCAGCAGGGGCCAAAAAATGCTTAATGATGGCCCACTTTGCATGGCCCTGCCATCATTTTAAAGAGCCCTGCGATCCAAAAATCCCCCCCCCCCCCCCCCCAAAGTGTAAAATTCCATCCTGGGATCCTTGCAAGGCCCCGCCCCACCCCCTCACTGCCTTTTGAGACTATGCTGACTCAAAAAGTTTAAAAAAAAAAAATAAGCATTGCTTATTCCCCACCCCCTTCCCATACAACTCCCTTTTGTAGCAAATTTCCTCTCCCTACCAACCCAACCAAGCAGCAGACTCACCCCTGGCAGTCTGCCCTCCCCAAAATACAAGATCACCCTTAATGTCTTGTGGGGCTCCTCACCAGCTCCCTATACACATTCTAGCTTTCTCACAGCTTAGTAAATCCACCGAAAAGAGTGTGTTTTTTCTCCATCTTCTCAGCCCATCTGAGTGTACAAAGCTGCATGTTTTTATATTTAATGAATTAAAATGTAGTCTAGATCAGGCTTTCCAAACTTGTCCTGGGTGTAAGACTCTGTGCAGTGCTTCCTTCCCGCCAGCAGGGGCCTTCAGTGGGTTATGTAATCTGCTGCCTCAGTCCTCCAAACCCTATGACTTGGAGGTCTTGCTGACAGCCGTGTTCAAGCGTTGCCACACCCTTATAAGTGTAACCCTTTTCTTTGAAGTGACATAGCTCTTCTAGGGCACACAAAAATAATTTATATCTCTTGGACTAGCTTCACTGTTGTCCTTGTTCCCCTCTTTCTGTTGGGGGTGGGAAGCTGATTGCTTATGACCCAGGTGGAGAAGCGTTTTCCCCAAAACTGTGTGCATTTCCTGTGTGGTCTGTGATGCTGTAAGTGCTCCAGGGACAAATTCACTGAACACAGTACTGCGTGTTCAAATTATACTTCAATGCCCAATTTGAAAAAAAATGAGAATACATCTAGCTGTCTTCCTCCTGTTGTGTGTCTCTGAGTCAGGTTCCTTACAAAATCTTACCACTCCAGCTCTGAGTGTATAGGCAGTCTGGTACGTGGGGAAAATCTTACTCTGCATGAGGTGCACATAGAACAGTGCTACCTGATTCCCCAGTTTGTCCTTTTACCCATGAGTCTGTCTCCCTCTGATGAGGTTCTTCAAATTTCTTCACCTTCTTCCTTATAGTTCTTAGACCTCTCTGGGGGAGGGGACTGATAATAACTTGCAGAACCGTGCTTCCCAGCCCAGCTCCTGGCAAGGCCAGGTGGACAAAAAACCTCCTGCCAAACCAAAAATAGTATAAATCTCTTATAGCCAAAACAAAATCTTCTCTGAAGGGGAATCATCCTACAGATCTATCTCTCTCCTAGACAGGGATCTTCTGTCAGGGCTTCAGTGTCCTGGCATCTGGATCAGGGGAGCTGCCATCACCAAAATGACCAGGATTTTGCACTCCAGTGATCTTCTCTCAGAATTAGCAAAACTCTTAGTCTCTTACTCTAGCTAGAGGCATCTCCAGACTCAGCAGGAAGAAGCCCAGAAAGGAAATAACCTCTAAAATTATGTATACTCAGTGAGGGGTAGGCCTCATGCTGAAACAAAACTGCAGGAGCTCCTTACTCTCTCAAATCCAAATTGAAATGCCACACCTCCTATTACTCTAATCCCCCCCCCCCATTCAGGCTGCCTCTGGAGGAGGAGCTGACCTGTGGTACCCCTTCTAGCCAGATGACAAAGAGCTAGGGACATCTAGTGGCCAGACTGCCTCACCTTCTGCTCCCCTGCCTTAGCTTGGAGTCTCCTAACCTCTACATTGTGGCCATCATAGTCCTAGTTCTTGTCTTAGCTCTCTGCTTTGCCACATTCTTGTGGCCCTTCTGTGTTTGTCTTAGTCTTTCCCTTAACTTTGTATCTGGTATTTGTTCTGTGTCCTGTATTTAGTCTTACTCTGTGTCTTGCTTGGTCACTGTTGGGTCCCTGTTCTGTCTTATTTTGTGGGCCCTCTTTTGTTTTGCCCTCGCTTTAATCCTGTCCTATCTTAGTGAATGCACTTCAGTCCTCTGAGCGCTTCCTGCCAGCTACCAGAACCTGAAGGCTCAACCCAAGAGGGGAGGTAGTTGGTCAGGCAGAAGATTCCTGGTGCCTGGTCAGACCTGACATCGGGGACCCCACAGCCAGGGGAAATGCAGTGCATGGTAATTGATCTCATATATATTCATTGTATATATATATCCTGGAAACCTGACTAAATGTGGAGTCTCCAGAACAGATTTTGGAAACCCTGGTATAGAGATGAGATCGTAAGATGACCATACCTCACTATGATGGTGTCTTTATCTTTTTCTGTCAGGCCCTAGAGTAAAATACTGCAGGACAATTTATTATGGAGCTAATTTACATCTGTGGCAAATTTTCACCTGCTTAGGCCACTAAAGTCATAATGGGAAGGTCAGTTTTCTCGGACAGTTGCATGAATTTGTAGAGGAAGTGGGAGGAAAGAAATTGAGTGGAGGAAAGAAAATGGGGGGGGTAATAGTTATATGTTTTGAAAAGATATTTTAAGTACTCTCATGGTTTGCTCAGCTCCAGTTAATAGATATTGGAAGACTTTTTTTTTTCCCCCATAGCAGTTATAAAGGGAGCAATTCTCAAAGGGATTCTCAGTTCGTAAATGGGTGTTTACCCGCAGAGAGGACCGTTTTGAAAATGTCTCCCCATCCCCTCCCCTGGAAAAGGGGATGAGGCTGGGGGGCAGGCCTGGTAAGGTGCGCACAGGGAGGTCATTTTTTTAAGTTACCCATATGGCGTGGAGGAGTAGCTGCAGTAGCAGACTGTGAACGAGGTAAACCAGGGTACACTGCTGCTCCTTCTGACCTTGAGCAAGTCACTTTAGCCTCCATTGCCAAAGGTACAAAGTTAGCCCTCATTTACTAAGCATTTTTCCCCGTAGGCACAGAATGGGAGAGAAGCCTTAGTAAATCAGGCCCTTACCCTAAGTCCTTTGGGGGGACAGGGAAATACCGACAGTACCTGAGTGTAATCCACTTTAAAGTGTCTGAAAAGTGGAAAATAAATATAAACAAATATAAATAGGGAAATAAATACACTTCCCTGCATGAGGCTTGCCTCTGCAAAATGTTGGTTCAGCACTGGTTACAATATTGACATGGGGCGGATGATCTTTCTCAGTTTGTTTTAGTCATTATCAGAGGACGAGGGGGTGAATTGAACAAGAGGTTAGTAAAGGCTGAGCAGAACTGGATTTTCAATTTAAGGACTATTATCCCTGGTGAATTAAATGAAAGAATTGATTGGTTATCCAACATTTTAAAAAAAAAATGTTTTGGCCATCTCGGAGTGGCACTCCCTCCATGTTTTGGGATATATTCATATCCGATTGGTCATGGATTTGCATGTGACTTGTGGACCAAGATGGCGATGTGCTTGGGGAGAGGTTCTCCACACAAATTTTTCATCTGGCAATAGCGTTTGGTGAGTTTCAGAGTTTATTTGTATACACTGCTGGCTCTGCTCCGCTTTCTCAGGTCTCATTAAAAAGGAGGCAGAATGCCGTTCTGGGGCGCTCTGCCAGAAATTAAGCCCTCCGTAATGGACACAAAATAGGTTGAGTTAACACAAGTCTGAAAGTTGAGAGCAGTTGTGCCATTCATTAAGGGCCAGAGTTGAAGCCTTGACAAATTGACACTGCTGCTCATAAGTTTCAAACTTGAGCTAATTCAAACCCTTTTCGTGTTTGTTCTTTTCTCTGCAGTGTCTGCTTCAGTATTACCCCTTCCCCAGGAGGGCAGGGAATGGATTAGGGAGCAGAGTGGCTGTCCTCTCTCTGTGCTCTAGACTTAACCCCTCTGCTTCTCTTCCCTGCAGGCTGCCTCTTAGGCCTGAAAATAAGTCTTGGGACTGCGTTCCTGGCCATTCCCCCACAAATTAAACCCTGATGTATAGAGCATATGTTAACAGGGACATACTCACTTTAATGTGACTCTTTTTATGTACCTGCATTGTGCATTTAATTAGCATTATCCGCAGTTTTAACGTGGCTTCGCTTTATCTCACTAGTTTTCCTCATTACTGCCTTAGCTTGATGAGCGATTGCAGCTTCAGCTCCAGTTTATCATATTCATACCTGTAGCATGTTCATTTGTTTTCCTCTCAGCATGCCTTTTCTTTAAAAAAAAAAAAAAAAGGCATCTTTCGAAATTGTATTGATCATTTTTTGAACCAGATGTTGTTGGAATGTCCTATAGTCAGAGAGGCTGCCCCCTGGAGGAATGCCCAACCTGCCAAACCAACGCCCACCCTGCCAAACCAAGGTCAGTCCATTTCAATCTCCCATGGGCCATCTTCCAGGTTTCAAGAAAAACCTCCACAAGGTCTTTATTGATATCCAGTCCTCTTCAAGGCTGGTAGAGGTGTTTAAAATCATGAGAGGTCTAGAATGGGTAGATGTGAATCAGTTATTTACTCTTTCAGATAATAGAAAGACTAGGGGGCACTCTATGAAGTTAGTATGTGGCACATTTAAAACTAATTGGAGAAAGTTCTTTTTCACTCAATGCACAATTAAACTCTGGAATTTGTTGCCAGAGGATGTGGTTAGTGCAGTTAGTGTAGCTGGGTTTAAAAAAGGATTGGATAAGTTCTTGGAGAAGTCCATTACCTGCTATTAATTGAGTTGACTTAGAAAATAGCCACTGCTCTTACTAGCAACGGTAACATGGAATAGACTTAGTTTTTGAGTACTTGCCAGGTTCTTATGGCCTGGATTGGCCACTGTTGGAAACAGGATGCTGGGCTGGATGGACCCTTGGTCTGACCCAGTATGGCATGTTCTTATGTTCTTAACCATGTCTTCATAACAGCAACAATGTCCAATTCCGCCTCTACCATTAGAGCCTGCAGGTCTGGGATTTTATTGCTCAAATTACAAGCATTTGTGGTCATAGCTTTCCAATTGCTCTTCCTAGTCATTTTTTCTGTTTTGTTTTGTTTTTTTTTTAACAGTGATTTTGTTACTTTCTCTTCCCACTTCCTGTATTGCTTTGGGGTGAGATTCCAAATTCACTGGCCACCTCCTGCCACACCCACTCCCTAGTTTAAATGCCTGATAACGTATGATTTGAATTTTCCATTTAGCATCCTCTTTCCTGCTACAAACAAATGTAGGCATCCTTACCATATAATCTTTTATTGCGCTCTAGATGGCCCCAGCCTCCAATTTCCTTTCACCGGGTTTTGAGCCATACATTGAAATTATCTATTTGGCATATCCTTTCCTTTTTCTTTCCATGAACAAGTAGTACTGCTAAATAGGCAATAGTCTTTACCATGTGTCTAGTCTTCTCCCCTAGATTTTGGAAATCTTCCTGTACCTTGTGGACACAGTTTCTAGTGAGGTCATTGATTCCCAGATGGATGATAACATTGATATCCGCGTTCTTACTTTCTTTTATAACTGCATTAACCACCTGGTTTTCCATTTCTATTAATTGAGCATCCTGGAATGCATTTAACCAATGTGACCCATCAAACTGAGTTCCCAAATTGGTTCCTCTGATGACTGAGACTCCCAGCAGAAGCTTTCTTTTATGACATTTGACCATGTTGAAGGGTTTCTGGATGTATTGGGTGACTGCTTCCCTTTCAGATATCACTTCATGTTCTATTGCTGGGGCTTCTTCATTTTCCAAAGCAGAAAATACATTATGAAAGGGTAAGAGTTGAGAGAGTGGGTGTCTTTTCATCACAGGCCTTATTCTGCCAGAACCGACGGTAATGCAGTTATTCCTGGGATTCTGAATCTTGGAAGTCTGTCTTCTCTGTGGGAGTGAGGGTGAGTATTCGGGATGCTGTCCAGTTGGGGAAACTGAGTGTCTTATAGTCACATGTCTTGTTGTACCAGATCCCACAGTAAACCATTTATTCTTGAAACCAACAGTAGTAGTGTAAGTTTTGAAATGTAATTGAAGGGATGATTGATACATTGGGGGAGTGATATGGGGCTAGCTTAATTGGTTCAGAATAATTAAGGGTTTTGGGGGTTAGTGGGGAGGTGATATATTTATGTCGACTGTGGAATTTGTAGTCTTTGTAATTTGGCATTTTTGTATTGTAATCCGCTTTGAGTTTTGAATGGAAAAGGGCTATTTATTTATTTACTAATTTATTTATTTATTCATTCATTCATTCATTCAAATATGAAAAAATTATAGCCCTAGTCTTTCTAAGGAAGTGTTTCAATTCTTCCAAGAGTCTAGAAAAGTGTCTACCAGAGATTCAATGGTAGAAGCCTATCTAGAAGCTTGAAAGACCTGAGACATTTTCTAAAACAGACCAAGGTTACTGATTATTACTGGTGAAGAGTCCACCTTAGTGTATCACCACTAGAACAGAGCTCAGTTTTTGCTCAGTCTCTAGTTATCAGGTTTATGTTGAAGCTTCCTCTAAAGCATCTCAAAGTGTCACGGGACATCAACATGGTTTTAATCCAGCTATCGATAATCCCCTTAGAACCTCTTGACTCTTTCAAGCTCAAGTGAATTCATTTTTTCAATTGCTTTCAGCTTTCAGAGCCACTTAGCTCCAGGTCTTAGTGATTTATCCATTTTGTAGAACAGGGTTGTGCTCCACAGATACTAAATGCCTGCCTAAGATGGTGTCAGATTTCTACCTTAATCAGTCAACCCCCCCGCTTCCAATATTTTCCCTTGCCCATATGTGCAAAATGGTCCTCCACAGGACCATGCTCAGTATCTCTCTCTACTCCTGGGGCAGGGATCCCCTGGCCCCAGGCTTACCAAGTAACACAGAAACCTGCTTGTACCATATGTCAGCTGCTTTTATAGAGAATGCAATAGCTGCCATACAGAACTTGTTTTTCCTTATCTTTTAAGACTTTATGTACAATTTATTGGTAAAACACTGTTTCCTGAGAAAAATACAGCTTTTACTCTTTCAAAATATACCATAACCATGTCTGTATGGCAACAGGAAGTGCCCTCATTCAGCATCCAGACAAGACGAGGAGTTCTTGTTAGATGCTACTACCTGTTTTGAGCTGGGTTGCTAACAGTTTACAGTTCATCTAAATGCAGCATGAGTTTTGCTTATGGTGCAAATAGAGCTCTAAGCGTAGCTATATCCAGGGAAGGATTTCATCCAGTGTCACTCCTACACACTGATTCAGTGCCATGATATACCGCTATCATCCCACTGGCAAACGTGTGATCTGTGCTGCTGTGAACCCTCCCTGCCTCCCCCCCCCCCCCAGACTAGACACCAGCAGCAATGCTCATAGGTCAGAGAGCATGGGCAATAAGCCTGCACTCACAAGCTCTGCCCCTCCACATGGAGGCCTAGAGGGGGCACGATCTTTAAGTGCAAGCTAAGTCTCTGCACTCATAGACCTATGATGATGATTACCCCTGGAGTTGAGTTTCAGGAGATGTGGCTTCCTTCAGACCTCCAGAGCAGGGTTGTGGGAAAGGAAGCATGAAATTTGCCAGCTTAGGCACAGCCTGACTATATCAGTGTTTACATAGGGGAGTGTTTCATCTTTTCCCATGGCAGCACAACTAATTGCAACTGCATATTAGGCAATGATACATGACCCTAGGCCCTATTTTTAAGTTATTGTTAGATACTACGACAGGGACGGGGAGGTTGCACCCTAACTGCATACTTCTCTCTCAGCTACCTCGGTGATCAATTCCAGAAGTCACCATGATCCACCTCAAGCGAGAGCTACTCCAACTCAGCATTCCATGAGCAGCTAGCCAAGTATTGGGGAGGTTGCAGCTCTCTGTTTATGTCCTATGACTCCATTACATTTTCTCTTCCTGATGCTAATCCTCCCTAATCTTATTGCTTGCTGCAAACTACGACTAACACCAAATCCAACTTCCCATACATTCTTTATCTCACTTGTCATTCTCTTATCTGCACTGTCCACTGCTCTTGAACTTCATAGTTTCTTCCTCTCATTTAATCATCTCTAGTCTCCCTAACCACTTCTCATTCTTGTCATTGTCATACCTTTACCTCTCTTCTACGTATTCTCCTGCTCCTTTTACTCTCAGCCAGGAATATCAATCCCAATCCTGGCCCTCCAAGGCAATTTTCACACAATTGGTACATATCAACCTGTTACCCCTTCAATCTTATCACTATTTCATCTTTCCCCTCCCTCTTCTCTTCCTTTCTTGTACTCCCTGTGGACTGCCCCTCTATTTCCAAGAAGCTTGCCTATATTCATGGCTCTTTATCTCTCATACTCTTCGTCTTTTTGTGTTGACTGAGAGCTGACTTTCCCCTGAGGACTCTGCTTGTTCTCTGTAGTGGAGTTTATCTTTTCTCCCATACACCTCAGGTTCAGTAGGCAGCGGTGGTGATGTTGGACTTCTGCTCTCCCCTTCCTGTAGGTTTCAACCCCTTCTTCCACCTCAATCCTATTCTTTTTCTTCCTTTGAGGCCCACGCCATCCACCTATTTACCCCACTGCCTCTCTGTTTAGCTGTCATTTATAGACCCCCCTGATAAATCCCCTTCCTCTTTTCTCACTGACTTTGATTCCTGGCTTTCCTTTTTCCTTAACTCATATTTCCCTTCCATTATTCTTGGTGACTTTAACCTCCATATTGATGACCCCTCTGTCTCTTATGCCTCAAAACTCCTTTTCCTTAACCTCTTCATTTGATCTCCAACTCAGCCTTACCACCCACTACTCTGACTTAGACCTCTACCTTAGTTCTTCCAGTCTCAAACCATCATCTGATAATCTTCACACTAAAGCACCCTCTCCCACAACCTTATCCAGTAACCACCAACACCTTCAGGAATCTCCAGGCTGTCAACCCTTGTATCCTATTCACTACCTTTTCATCTCTCCTTTCTTCCATTATATTGTCCGAGTCAGGCGATGAAGCAGTTTCTTCTTATATTATACTCTCCTTTACTTTAGACACTCTTGCTCCTACCCTTACCTGTCCTATAAGGCATACTAAACTCCAGCCTTGGCTCACCCCTAGAATTTGATTACTAAATTATTGTGCCCGATCTGCAGAATGGCTAAAACCCAGTGCCCTTGGAGATTTCATATTCAAATTGCTGCTGACATCCTTCCAGTTTGCTATTGCACCTGCCAAGCAAGACTATTTTCATTTGACAAACTCTCTTGCATCCCTCCCATGCCATCTCTTTGCCACACTCAGTTCCCTCCTCAAACTTCCTTCACTTCCCTCCCCCACTTCCCTCTGCCCAGACTGAGGCTAACTACTTCCATCTCTCCTACTTCTTTCCTCTGCACTTATCCTGGCTTCTGCCACTCTTTTTTTCCGTTTCTGAAATCACAGTTGAGGATACTGCCCTTTTTCTCTCTTCCACCAAACTCACTACTTGTTTTTCTGACCGTATTCTACTAGTTCCTCAGCTCTATCTCCACTGCAGTCATTTCCATTGGTAACATCCTCAATCTATCGACTTCCACTGCTACTGTTCCTGCTGCCTTCAAACACGCTGTGATAGCACCTCCTCAAAAAACTCCTCCCTGTCCTGACAACTACTATCCCAACTACGGTCCCATGTTCCTCCTCCCTTTTGCTGCCAAACTACTTGAGCATGCTATTCACCGCTGACTTTTTCATCTCAAGCCATTTTTGATCCACTCAAGTCTGTTTTTTTACATTTCACAGAAACAGCCCTTGCCAAAATCTCCCATGATCTGTGGATGGTTAAAACCAAAGGACTTTACATGGTCCTTGACCTATCTGCTGCTTTTGACACCATTGATCACCTCTTAACTCCTTGATACTCTGTGACATTCTGACACTCTATCTCCCACTGTAAGAGGGGCACTTTTAATTCAGGGTGGGTTTTGAGGGGTGGCAGTGTTACAAGGATCTACAGACCCTTATGCCCTAGGCAGATCAGTGTAACACTGCCCCCCAAACCCCACCCTGAGTTGAAAGTGCCCCTCTTACAGTGGGAGATATATAGAGTGTCAGAATGTCTCTCCAACAGTCTTTCTCTCTCCCTCCCCCCGGGGTTCAGGGTCCCTGTGGCCCAGAATCTCCAGACTTGCACCTCAGCAGGACCAGTAATAAAGTTGCGTGGGTAACATGGCGTGAGTTGCCTTGTTCACCCTTGCAAAATTTGGGGATTTTGCGTGTAAGTCTTGGCCCCACCCTGGAATGCCCCTTTTGTGCCTCCTTCTTTTTGACGCCCACATGTGCATGCATGGAGCCGTTTTAGTGCGAGCAATGCTTTTAAAATCTACCTGAATCTATGTGGTTATAAATAATTGGAAACATGTAACTCAATGTTGGGGAAAAAACAGCTTGGCATAGAGTCAAAGGCACTGTATGGGAGCATTCACCCAATTAAGTTTTAACAGCTGCTTAAGGTTGTTTCAATGAGAATGAAATTGTTGGGCAGAAATTGTATTTAATTAATTGACCATAAAACACATGGTGTGTCTAATTAAAAGTTTAAACTATTGACATCACAGAGCTACTATTGAAGTAAATGATGTAGAAGAGGGTTCTGATTTTTATAGTCTGTAAATTGCTTCATAATCCATTCATAGGCTTGTTTGATGAGATGAATTGCTCTTGATATGAAGTGGTGAGCTGTATAGACCTTTCCAAACCCCGCAGTACATTATGTGCAGGGTGGGTCCATCTAATGCCGATAGTGAGGTGAAGTGTGGCTTTGGGGCTAGTGAGACCGCCAGTTTTCATGGCTTTATACCAGCTAGGTTTTCCTTAACTATTCTGTTGCCTGGCACTGAGCATTTAACTTGTTTGCCACATACACCACAACTGCTCATAGGGGAATTGGTACTTTGAACACTTTTTTTTTGTAATTGATGGTTTATCAGTATCTTAAACTTTCTGAATAAACCTCAAGATTTAACAAAAGCACTTTGTCTTCTAGTATGCAAAATTCATTCTTCTTATAGAATTTTATTTTGGCATTAAATAAATTTACTCCTGAGTTTTTCAAGATAGAGGTTTGTGTGATTATTTGTTGTAAATTTTTGAAACAGAAATTGGAAGTCATTCTTGGGCCCTCTATGAATATATGGGTCCTTGTCATGGGTTAAAATATGTTTGTTCTGTTAACTGTATTGAACTCTGTTTAAAATGGACTCTTGTAACTGCAGGCTCCCTGTTTCCTCGGTAGCAAAACTGAATGGGGAGTTCCAGTGGTTGTTTTTAGAGATTACTTTTTATTCAAATAGTATTTGAAATTTGTAAAATATTCTCTCAGTGATGGGTTTGTTTGCACCCCTTTGGCTCAAAGACAACATGCTGCAGCGTCATGACATTATGGGGCAAGACCCATAAGGCTTGCATGCCATTCTTTAGATGTTTATTTAAAATAGAATTGTGTGCGTACAAATCCACTGGAAAAGCAAAGAAGATATTTGACAAAAGATAAAATGATTTACAAAAAACAGGGAACTTAATACTAATCTGTATGCCCGTAGCCCCAAATGTATTACTTGCTTTTAGCCTGGCCTGGTCTCCAGCAGCTCGCGGCAGCGACCCTCTTCTTTTCTGCCACTGCCAGCCTGGGTTGGCAGCCGTGGCAGGAGCAGACAGGGTGAGGTAGACGCCAGAGGGGCATTTTTACGCTGTCTCTAAATTCTGCCGCCTGAAGCGGCCGCCTCACCCTGCCTCATTATAGATCCCCCCCCCCCCGGGGAGCCCGCATGTTTCCTATGTGGGTTTCTTTCTGGTTGTTTAGGCACCTGATCTTGAACTTGTTATATAATCACCTTTTCACTAATGTGAAGAAGCCTCTATCATAATGTGAAGATCTAGGCCTCTTCTTTCCAAAGACAGCAAATCAAATACTCAAGAATTTGGCTAAGTTGCACATTTATTTGCGTACTTATTTCTTAGCAGTGCGTGTACCTCTCCAGATTTAGAAATTGTGCCAGTATTGAAACACAAGTGTGCAAATGCCTGAGATAAGTGCACAAGTTGGCCAGTGTATACAAGGATTTGTTTTGCTCACTGTTGAAAATGGAACTCATGGTATATCTTGTTAAATGCATAATTATATGGTGTTATATTTTCATGATACAGTTCTATGCCACTGAGTAGTGAGTACTTTATCATTCCAGCTTGATTTTAGGGCAAGACAGTGGAGATGGAGATAGTATGCTTTATGTTTTGGCAGGAATTCTAAGAGCTTTGTACATCAAGAGTTAACTTCTCAATTCTCCATGAACTGTGTTTATCCATCCTTGTGCTTAGCTGTGTGTGCGTGTCTGTGTTAATTGGCACCTCGGATTCTGTGCTAATTAATGGGGTTGCAAGGGCAGGTGGCGCCATTCTGTTTTGATAATCCTTGTCAGTAGCGTCTGTATAATCTCTTTGTTTAATTAAAACGAATGCGCAATAGGGGTGCGTGAACTTTCAACAGTTTTGTTCCAGTACAAGTGCACTGGTAAGGGACAGTTCTGCAATTATGTCTCAGCCTCTGCTCATACCTCGTGACTCATTAATGCTCCAAAAATGTAAACCATTTATTTTAAGAATGCTCCTCACTTTACTCAAGGAATTCACATGCTTGCCTTTAAAGTTTTTGACTTAGGGATCCAACGAAAAACATTGCTTTCAAGAAAACATTGTGTTCCCAAAGTACGTATCAAAAATGGTGCAGCTCTGTTTTCTCTGGAAGAGACTCTTAAGCAGAAAGTCAAAATAAACAAGTTTGCACGTATCATCTGTGAACAGACTAGACAAAATTATCCCTGTTGGTAAGTAAATACAAAGATAAAACTCTCTGCTTGTTTTACATTTCCATTGTAGAAGGCTACAGAGCAATTGACACCTGATGCCTGTTGTTCTAAGCTCATTAGTGCAAGGTTTTGAGTTTCTAGCACATACTGTTGGCCAGTAGGACAAAAGGAATGACAATATTGTCATTGCCCTTTCCCTCTATTTGCATTCCTCTCCCCATCACCTAATACCCCTCTCCACTCTTTCCCTCCCACCCTAGAACCCCACCACATCCCTTCTGGTTGAGACGCTGGGCTTAGTTTATTTTGGTGGTGAAATAGCTCCCTTCCATCTCCCCGCATTACTTGTTCTCAGATGATTATATTGTTTTTATGGTCTGCCACTGAGAAAATGGAGAACTGGTGAAGTCTAAAAGAGATTTAAACATCAGTTAAGATTTGAATATGTAAAATATTAGAGGCAGAATTAAGAGACAGTACTTCTAGATGTACACCATTTATGTTATGTTGAGTTGTACTAAGAAATCATTTTTTGGAGGGATGGGGATACGGAATTTGTGGATGGGTTTCTTATGGGCTATGTCTTTGGAAATAGGAGACATTTTAGTTTTAATAGAAATATACAGGGTGGAGAGGACTTAGGACCAGATTTAGTTTTGGGAAAAAGCTAAAAAAAAAAAAAAAAAGTTTTAAAATCCTGCAAGTCCACATATTTGTACAGTCTTGAAATGCACATCTTTTGCCCTAGGCTTTAATTTCCTGCAACTTCTGAAAGGGAAACAAGTTCAAAAGAAAACAAATGTGCAAGAAAATCCACTGTGTGAAAGTGCAAATGAGTGTCAACAAACGTTTAGTCTGGGAAGTGCTATATTGAAGGATGAGGCAAAACCTCCTCAGTCCTTTGTGCACATGTTTTGACTTGTACATGTTTTCGCTGCTTAAAGTTGCAGAAAATGAAATCCCTGGACAAAAGCTACTTTATTTCAATATTGTACAAACAAACTCAATTGATATTAGGATGTTTAGAGTTTTAACTGATTTATTTTATGCTTGGTTTACTTGTTTGTCATTTTTATGATTGTGAATTGTGTGCTCTTAATTGAACAGTAGAAGCTGTTCAAAAGAAAATGTTAAAAGTAAATAAAAATAAGTACATAAAAAATATGCAGGCATTTTGTTTGCAATTTTATGCTCTTTTGTCTGAAAATTAAATCAGAGCAAATTCATTTTTTCGATTAGAAAATTGCAACCCCGTAATTAATTTACCTGCTCTAAAGAATGTCATGTTTCTGGAAAAAAAATGAAGTCACTTAAAAAATAGCCTGAGTACACTAGGAATGTGCAGAGGGACGCCATACATTGCATTTGGGATTCGGATTTGTCGGGGGGGGGGGGGGGGGGGACGGACACAGATACGTTGCATTCGGCCGTATGGCGCTTTGATACGTTGATTCCTATTCGTTGATTTCCTATTCGTAGTCAGGCAAAGCAGAGGTCCGGGCTTGTAGAGAGTCAATGGCGTAGTCAGGCAAAGCAGAGGTCCTGGCTTGGAGAGAGTCAATGGCGTAGTCAGGCAATGCAAAGGTTGTGTCCGAGAAGGCAATCCAAAGAAGGGCTGGGAACTCAGGAACGAAGGAGAACAGGAACTGGAACTAGCAGGGATCAGGAATGTAGGAGAATCACCAGGAGGCAATGAGTACACAACCAGTATGCAGACTTGTTGCAAAGACGATTACTGGAAGATGAGCCTGGCCTTAAATACTGGAGCTTTGGTGACGTCATCATCCGGGGCTGCAGCCAAGTTCCCACCGTGAGCCCTTCATAAGAGATACTGATGTGCGCATGTCACTCATTATTAAGTATCACATTGTATTATTAGCGTCAGAGAATTTTTGGAATTAAGGATGGCTGTTGGAATATGTGAAGTATATTGAATGGTCCACCTGTCCATCACAGAGTTTGTTGGCATTCTCTAGTTTAAATATAGTTGACTTGTGCACGATAGAGGACTAACTGTGAAAACTACTCAAAAATGTAGGCGAACATATATTCCTACCTCTGAACAGCAAATAACACAAGCACTCCAGGGTACTTTGCTTCTCGAAGATGTTGGATCTACTGGAGAGGGCAAATCATGGGAGCAATTGTTAAATTCACATAAATGTCTCATACGATCTGAATTACACTCAGCAATGTTGTTACAATGTGTGAAGACTGAGATGATACCTCGAGGACTATGGATACATTTAGAGTCGTCCATATATGCAGAGAATGATGAATTTGTGAATAAGTGGATTGCAATCCTTAATAAATGTTCTCTGGATATTATGTTACTACTTGTGGAGATCACTAATCAATTAGCTGATACGGTATGGCCAGAGTGCGATGAAATTAAAACGTTCCTACAACAACATAGTACCGTGGAAGAATATGATCACAAATTACACGAATTCAAACAAACTATTGAGAAGTTCAGGATAGATTTAAAAATAGTAAAATCATGAAATATAAACGCGGTGAGAAGGACTACAGTTCGGGTTGCATCTATCCATGGCAGCACAAAATTAACTCCAACCAGTCCAAAAAAGTAGCATTTGCCGGGTCCTCAGGAGATTCATCAGGATCCGATGAAGAACAGACATCATCATCGATTAGTAATTATGGTAATTTTGGACGTGGCAACTTTCGTTCTAATTTTCGATCACAAGGGAGACATTTTTCCCGGTACATGTGGCCACCAACTGGACCAGATATCGATCAGAGATCGTTTACACAATCCCAGAACCGCAGTGCAATGTGATAAATTTGTCTGATGTTTCATTATCTGCACAACAACTAAGAGTTCTCAATAAAGGATTGACTTTTATTCCATACCATCGGCATGATGCCTTTAAATGTAGATGTGCTTTATTCAAATTTTTTCATAAATTGCAATTAATTTTATTTTTTGCATAATCTGCACCTTCAGTAGATACATCTATGGTTCACCCTAAATCTAACTGGGCTCCCCCGGGCAACATTGACCCACAAATCAAAACTTTTATGGACCTGGTATTAGTAGACTTAGAACATATTTAAGTATCAGCAATTAAACCTCGATATAATTTATCTAAAGAAGAATTTATAGCTTTGCAGTCTCTGAAAGAAGATGAATCTATAATTATCAAGAAGGCCGACAAAGGGGGTTCTATTGTTATTCAATCCAGAGATGAATACATTGGGAAAGTTCTACACATATCCAAGATCCCAAAAGTTATGTCATTTTCCAGATCAATCCTACAGAAGAGTTGCAGGAGAAAATCAAAGATTTGGTGAATGACGTGCTCGCTGTGGGATTTTTGACGTCGAAAGAAGCTAATTTTTTGCACGTGAAATTTCCGGTGTCACCTACCATTTACATGGTCCCTAACATTCACAAGGATCCAATTGATCCACCAGGGAGACCCATCATTACTACGATCGGATCACTTTTAGAACCATTGTCCACATTTGTGGATTTATTTTTACGGCCTTTTGTCCCGTTGGCCAGTTCATATTGTAAGGATACTAAGCACATGTTAACAAAACTTAATTCCATCAATAATGTGTCACAGGCCATTTTGGTTACAATGGATATCAAAGCTCTGTACACCAGTATACCCCAACAAGATGCTTTACGGATTATTGCGGAAACATTAGAAGCACGGGAGCGCCCACATTGTGTCCCTACTGCCCTTACAGAATTGGCATTATGCCATAATTATGCCATAATTTTTTATATTCCAGGATGTATGGTATAAGCAAATTCATGGGATCGCTATGGGCACGACAATGGCCCCAAGTTTGGCAAATCTCTATGTAGCATCTTTTGAGAATCGATTGTTATTTGATACAGCAGAATTTCATCTTACGTCCAATTGGACAAGTTACATTGATGACGTGTTTTTCTTGTGGCATGGGGATGAAGCTTCATTACAACAGTTCAATAGATCGCTCCCGGACCCCCGCTAAACTTTTGGCAAGTCTTGTGGGGGTCAGGAGGGTCCCCCAAGACTTGCCAAAAGTCCCTGGTGGTCCAGCGGGGGTCCGAGAGCGATCTCCTGCACTCGGGCCAGCGGCTGCCAGTAGCCTTTGCCCTTACTATGTCACAGGGGCTACCGGTGTCATTGGTCAGCCCCTGTCACATGGTAGGAGCACAAGATGGCACCGATGGCCATGTGACATGGGCTGACCAATGGCACCGGTAGCCCCTGTGACATAGTAGGTCAAAGGCTATCGGCGCCATTTTGAAACCAGCACCGAGGGTGTGAGTGCAGGGGATGGCTCCCGGACCCCCCGCTGGACCACCAGGGAGTTTTGGTAAGTCTTGTGGGGGGTCAGGAGGGTTGTAGTTAATTTAATTTTAGCGGGGAAACGAAGGAGGAAGGGGAAGGAGGGAGACTGGATGGCCGGCACCATCTTTAAAAATGGCGTGTGCCATCCAGTGCTCCTACCATGTGACAGGGGCCGGCCAATTGCACAGATACCCTGTCACATGGTAAGGGCCATCGGTGCCATTTTGATTAGTGGCAGCCGACAGCCCAGGAGTGGGAGATCGCTCCCGGGACCCCCACTGGACCACCAGGTACCTGTAAAATGTTTTTTGGGGGGTCGGGAGGGTGGAGGAAGCAAAGAGATTAGTTTTAAAGGGTCGGGGTGGGTTTAGGGGTTATTTTTGCGTGCCGTTTTTCCCGCCCTCCCCCAAAATGATAAGAGAACCCCCACGATCAATATTGTGGGGATTTCCTATCGTTTCGGGGGAGCCCCCGATTTCTGACGATTTTGAAAATATCGAAGATATTTTCAATCGTCCGAAGCCCGATTCACATTCCTAATATTTTGTTATTCTACTGAGAGAACCAGAAATGTGGAAATGGAGGCAGCAGACACTTAGCATGCCATGGGTGCCATCTCTGTTAGGCCAGTGCCATTTGGACTTCTACAAAGAAGTATAGGAAGAGGTAAATGAATGGAGCATCTGCCTCGTATCAAAGTGCCATACACTAGATTTGCTCTGGCAGTTTTGAGGTTGCTGTCACCCATTCTCTGACAATATCCCAAATACAACATCCAGTCATCTCTCTCTTCCTTTGTTCTCCTCTTCCATCCCAGGCTCTGTAATGTTCCTATATTGCCAGGCCAAGCACTGCAAGAAAAGTCTCCTGTTTATGAAGGGGTGGGAAACTTCCTACAGAAAGAACAGATACTTATCAGAGACGTGACCAAGTCTTACTGCTGTATCTGCAGGCATATTAGCCATGTTGTCAAAGTTCCCAGTGAGTCCTTCTGGGTTCTTTAATCTAAATAAGAGCACGAGACGCTCAGGACCCACCAGCTGTATGGGGCAGAATCTACCCCCACCATCTTTCCTCTGTGTGCCCTTAACCATGACAGCTTCCGATGAGCCTTGTGCCTTGCTTCCCTGATGCAAAGTTTTGTGTGCTTCACTGAATATAGTTTGATGCTAAAGCATCTCTAGATTTCTTGCTTGGCTAGATTAGACCTTTCTGTAGACTCCTTGTCATAGTGAATGTTATATTTATTGACCAGCATCTACAGCAGCACATCATTTTTCTCATATATGAAACAGATCCGCACTTTGGCCATGGTGAGACAGGGGGAGTAAGGTGGCCTGTAGCCTGGTGTGGCATTTGTGGCCTTTGGATCAGCTGGTAGGGCTCCCTGCCTCAGTGACTAAGCTTCTCACCCCATTCTCCTCTTCCCTTCCCTTCTTACTGTCTTCTTCACTTACATCCTGCCTTCATCTATTGTACCCTCTCCTACTCATCTTTTCCACCTCCTCCCTTTCACTTCTTTCTTCTCCTGCATGCCCTTCCACATCCATACCTCTTCCCAGTCCTCTACCCCATTTTTCTTTTTATCAAAAAAAGGAAACAGCAGGAATAGTGCAGCTGCCAGACATTTTCCACTGCTGTACGGCATGCAGCTGGAACCAGATATCTCCACACTCACTGCTTGTGTGTTGTCATCTTCTGTGACTCAGACAGACATTCCAAGGGTTTGTAGGCATGAATGCTGACAGCTAACGGCAAATTCTGGCTCTGCTAATTAGAAGTCAAGGTTTAAAGTTACATGGATGCATGTTTCCAAAACAAAAGACTATTTCTGGCCCCATCCAGGGTCATGAGGCATGCTTTCTCTCGAAGGCCAGCTTCTTTCTGCAACGTGTGCACCTCTTATGTTGTTTCAGCTTTTAACAGAAAGTAACTGCAATAAATGGTAAAGATATGCAAATAATCCATGTACTGGTATGAAATAATCAAAAGGAGGGTCCCTGCTGTTACACAGGGAGGGTGGTCCAGCCAGTGTCGAGACCTTCATGCAGAATCTTGGAAAGTGAGTCCTGGAGTAGTTTCCAAATATTTTACTCAAAAAGTGACAGAAAGAGCACTCTCTCGTAAGACTTTTGGAAGTCCTCAACTGCTGAGATTATCATTTTATTGATTTATTTATAACTTAATTTATGAATCACTCATTCATAATAGTCTAGAGCAACGTGTAGCATCAAATAGTACACAAGACATGCCAAATGAAACACTGTGAAAACATTAAACCTTGCAGAGCTAGTTGAACTGCAAAATACATGCCATGAGGTTGATGTTTAATGGAATGATGAGTGGGAAAGTTACCCAGATAACTTTGCTCAGGTATTCAGGGGCTTATTCTCGGGTGAGTGTGCTGCTGAATATTCCTGGTAACTGTGGAAGAGCAATTTCTCCCGACCAGACATAGCTGGGTAGTTTTATCGACGCGGCACTGAATAGCGGTGCTCACTGACTAACTTTTAGCCCTGCCCCCAGAATACCCCTGTGCAGCCTCTTTTTAACCCAATTAAGTTTTATGTGGGTAATGAGTTACTTGGACCACATTTAGTAAGGCAGCAGGGAGGGAAGTTTAGAATTCTTGTTTGTTTTGTTTTTAATCTGGGTAACTCCAATAGTTACCTGGACAAAGGCTTTGAATATTGATCTAATAGCACATGCCTTAGGCAAAAAAGAAGCTGCCCCTAGTATAAGAACTCTTTGGACTTAACAGCATAAGATTAAAACTTTTCAACCTAGCAGCATAAAGAAAGAAATAAAACAAGCTAATTGAAATATCATCACGATTCTACAGGGGAGCAGGACTTATCAAGAAATGCAGAGCAGCAGTACATTAGGGAGGATGTGCATATGTAAAAGAAACTCTTGCTCCTATAGGTCTAATTCTGATCATAAAGTTCATAGATCTGAGGGGGAGAGGGGCCCTAGCGAGCCAAATAGAAAGTGGCTGCTTAATCTCACTGTTCGTCGTCCTCCCTCTGTGAACCATATCATTAAGCTTTGTTTTATATGTAACCAGCTTTCCACAGATTTGTATGATATCTGAAGGGCACACAAAATAATTTCTCTTGGGGCTATTTTCACTGTCCTTGTCCCTTCAGTTACTTCCCAAGGTGTGGAGGGGAAGCTTATGCTTATGGTCCAGGCGGTGGTGTGTATGTTTCAGTAATGTGTGTCTGTTTATCAGATGATGTTCTGGCTGAACTGGGATAGATGAGCTGGACACGGAACTGAGTGCTCAAATATTTTACTGATTTTGGAAAATGTGAATAAATGTCCAATCAATAAATAGACGGACTGTACAGCTGAAGTTTCAATTTCCTCTATGTAGGTGTTTCTGAACTCAGGTTCCTTATGGAAATTCTTGTCACGCTCCAGGGTGGCATTCTCTGAAATGCTCCCTGTTACACGTGCAGTTCCCAGAGGCAGGTAGAGCTCCGGAGTCTCAATGCATGAATGAGACAATGGTCCATGGAAGAAAGATTCAGTTTTTTAAGGAACTGGACAACCTTTTTGGGAAGGGGGAGACTTTTCTGAAAAGATGGGCTCTACCTTAACTGGCGTGGACCCAGGCTGCTGGTGCTAACTTTTAAAAAAGGAGATAGATCAGCTTTTAAACTAGAACAAGGGGAAAAGCCAACAGTCAGCAGTGCATGGTTCGGAAGAATGTATCTTTGAAGGATACTAATGAAACATGAAAGTTAGGACATTCCAACAGAGAGAGGTTCCAATAAAAGCAAAAGTAGTCCATGTGCCTATAAGTGAAGAATCACCTGAGCTAAAGGATTCCAAATTATCCCTATCAACTGAAAATCAGGTTGTTAATACAAACAAAAAACACATTTTGAAATGTCTGTATGCCAATGCCAGAATTCTAAGAAGTAAGATGGGAAAGTTAGAGTGTATAGCAGTGAATGATGAGAGAGAAATAATTGACATCTTGGAGACCCTGGTGGAAGGAGAGGATAACCAATGGGAAGTGCTATATCAGGGAACAAATTATATTGCAAACATAGGGAGGATCAACTTGGTGGGGGTGTGGCACTTTGTCTGGGAGGGCATAAAGTCCAACAGGATAAAGATCATACAAGAGACTAAATGCTCAGTAGAATCTATATGGGTAGAAATCCCATGTGTGATGGGGAAGAGTATAGTGATAGGAATATACACTACCATGCATCTGGCCAAAATGGTCAGACAGATGATGAAATGCTAAGATAAATCAGGGAAGCTAACCAATTTGGCAGTGCAGTATAATGGGAGTTTTCAATTACGCCAATATTGACTGGGTAAATGTAACATCAGGATGAAATAAACGACTGCTTCCTGGAACAATTGGTTCAGGAACCAATGACAGAGGGAGCTATTTTAGATTTAATTCTTGGTGAATTGCAGGATTTGGTGAGAGAGGTAACAATGGTGGGTCCACTTGGCAATAGTGATCATAACATGATCAAATTTGAACAATTGACTGGAAGGAGGACAATATAAGAACATAAGAACATGCCATACTGGGTCAGACCAAGTGTCCATCAAGCCCAGCATCCTGTTTCCAACAGTGGCCAATCCAGGCCATAAGAACTTGGTAAAAACCCAAAAACTAAGTCTATTCCATGTTACCGTTGCTAGCAATAGCAGTGGCTATTTTCTAACTCAACTTAATTAATAGCAGGTAATGGACTTCTCCTCCAAGAACTTATCCAATCCTTTTTTAAACACAGCTATACTAACTGCACTAATCACATCCTCTGGCAACAAATTCCAGAGTCTAATTGTGCATTGAGTGAAAAAGAACTTTCTCCGATTAGTTTCAAATGTGCCACATGCTAACTTCATGGAGTGCCCCCTAGTCTTTCTATTATCTGAAAGACTAAAATAACCAATTCACATCTACCTGTTCTAGACCTCTCATGATTTTAAACACCTCTATCATATCCCCCCTCAGCCGTCTCTTCTCCAAGCTGAAAGTCCTAACCTCTTTAGTCTTTCCTCATAAGGAAGCTGTTCCATTCCCTTTATCATTTTGGTCGCCCTTCTCTGTACCTTCTCCATCGCAATTACATCTTTTTTGAGATGCGGTGACCAGAATTGTACACAGTATTCAAGGTGCGGTCTCACCATGGAGCGACACAGAGGCACCACGTCACCTTCCTTTTTATTCACCATTCCCCCTCTAATAATTCCCAACATTCTGTTTGCTTTTTTGACTGCCGCAGCACACTGAACTGACAATTTCAATGTGTTATCCACTATGACACCTAGATCTCTTTCTTGGGTTGTAGCACCCAATATGGAACCTAACATTGTGTAACTATAGCATGGGTTATTTTTCCCTATATGCATCACCTTGCACTTGTCCACATTAAATTTCATCTGCCATTTGGATGCCCAATTTTCCAGCCTCTCAAGGTCTTCCTGCAATTTATCACAATCTGCTTGTGATTTAACTACTCTGTACAACTAATTTTTCAAAAGGGAAACTTTGATAAAATGAGGAAAATAGAAAAAAGCTGAAAGGTGCAGCTCCAAAGGTTAATGTACAACAGGTGTGGACATTATTTAAAAATAGTCTTAGAAGCGCAGTCGAGATATATTCCATGCATTATGAAAGGTGGAAGGAAGGCACAATGATTACCGGCATGGTTAAAAGGTGAGGTGAAAGAGGCTATTTAGCCAAAAAAAATCCTTCACAAATTGGAAGAAGGATCCATCTGAAGAAAATGAGAAAAAGCATAAACATTGTTAAGTGTAAAACATTGATAAGACATGCTAAGAGAGAATTTGAAATGAATTTGGCCATAGAGGCAAAAACTTATAACTTTTTAAAATATTTATTTATTTGTGCATTTATTTATTTATTTGATTCTTTTCTATACCGACATTCATGATCATTACCATATCACATCGGTTTACACAGAACTAAGGGTTATAACTTTAACAAACCATTTAAACAAGAAGCAAAGTTACAATCAACAAGGTGGAATAAACCTGAGGGCTAAGATAGCCGGAAAAACATAGGACAGAGGAAGACAGTTAAAGTAAAATTAAAAAATTAAACGTATTAAAAATACTTAGTAGATGGGGTTCCTAGCTGTATATATAGCGAAGTATGGCTAAAGGACGATTTGCATGTTTCAGAAAGTTTATGGGAAGGCTTGAAGGAATAGCCAGGTCTTGAGTTTTTCCCGAAATGTTAGATGGCAGGGCTGTGGGCATATTATTCCAAATGGCAGGGCCCGCTGTCGAAAATGCTCGGTCTTTAGTCGTTGTATGGTGTGTGGCTTTGGTTGGGGGGGCTTGCAGAGTTCCTTTGTATGCTTCTCTAATGGGTCTAGTAGAGGTGTGGAGTCTGAATGAATCTGAATATATCCAAAGCAGGAAACCTGTGAGGGAGTTGGTTGGATCGTTATATGTCCGAGGGGTTAAAAGGACTCGTAGGGAAGATAAGGCCATTGCAGAAAGACTAAATTAATTATTTGCTTCTGTGTTTACTAGTGAGGATGTTGGGGATATACTGGTTCCAGAGATTGTTTTCAAGGGTGATGAGTCAGGTGAACTGAACCAAATCACTGGAAGATATGTGGTAGGACAGATGACAAACTAAACAGTAGCAAATCACCTGGGCCAGATGGTATGCACCCTAGGATTCTGAAGGAACTAAAAATTGAAATTTCAGATCTGTTAGTAAAAATTTGTAACCTATCGTTAAAATCATCCATTGTACCTGAAGACTGGAGAGTGGCAAATATAACCCCAATATTTAAAAAGGGCTCCAGGGGGGATATGGGAAACTATAGACCAGTGAGCCTGACTTCAGTGCTGGGAAAAATAGTGGAAACTATTCTAAAGATCAAAATGTCAGAGCATATAGAAAGGCATGGTTTAATGGAACACAGTCAACATGGATTTACCCAAGGGAAGTCTTGCCTCCCAAACCTTCATTTTTTTGAAGGGGTTAATAAACATGTGGATAAAGTTATACCGGTAGATGTAGTGTATTTGGGTTTTCAGAAGGCATTTGACAAAGTCCCTCATGAGAGGCTTCTAAGAAAACTAAAAAGTCATGGGGTAGGAGACTATGTACTTTCGTGGATTACAAACTGGTTAAAAAACAGGACACAGAAAAGTAGGATTAAATGGTCAATTTTTTCATTGGAAAAAGGTAAACAGTGGAGTGCCTCAGGGATCTGTACTTGGACTGGTGCTTTTCAATATATTTCTAAAGGGTCTGGGAAGGATTACGACGAGTGAGTTAATCAAATTTGCAGATGATACAAAATTATTCAGAGTAGTTAAATCACAAGCGGATTGTGATAAACTGCAGGAGGACCTTGCAAGACTGGAAGATTGGGCATCCAAATGGCAGATGAAATTTAATGTGCACAAGTGCAAGGTGATGCATATAGGAAAAAATAACCCATGCTTTAGTTACATGATGTTAGGTTCCATATTAGGAGCTATCACCAAGAAAAGAAATCTAGGTATCATAGTGGATAATACATCGAAATCATCAGCTCAGTGTGCTCCAGCAGTCAAAAAATCAAATAGAATGTTAAGAATTGTTAGGAAGGGAATGGTGAATAAAACAGAGAATGTCATAATGCTTCTGTATCGCTCCATGGTGAGACCGCACCTTGAATACTGTGTACAATTCTGGTGGCTGCATCTCAAAAAAGATATAATTGTACTGGTGAAGGTACAGAGAAGGGCGACCAAAATGATAAAGGGGATGGAAAAGGCTAAAGAGGTTAGGGATGTTCAGCTTGGAGAAGACGGCTGAGGGGGGTAGATATGATAGAGGACTCTAAAATCATGAGAGGTCCTACTCTGTATGGGGTCCCCGTAGACATTTAAAAATCCTACCCGAGACTCTGTACCCAGCTTGTGTCCTGGTCCTAATCAAACAATAACAACAAAACATGATGTGCAGTCAGAGATTTTGAGGTACTGCTGAGGTGCAGTGTGAGTCTAAAGCCCAGCCTGAAACATATATGGAAATTAAAACATGGCTCCCTATTTTCTTAAAGGAAAAGGGAAAGAGTGGTTTGGGAAAACTCTTAACCATTGCCTCACTTTCGGGCCGATACAGTAAAATCGCGGGACAGCGGGCGAGCGCCTGCTCTCCCGGCGCGCGCACAGGCCACACTCCTGTGCGAGCGATACAGTATTTTAATTTATTAAAATTAGGGCCGGCGGTAAAAAGAGGCGCTAGGGACACTAGCGCATCCCTAGCGCCTCTTTTTTCACAGGAGTGGCGGCTGTCAGCAGGTTTGACAGCCGCCACTCAATTTTGCCAGCGTCGGTTCTCGAGCCTGCTGACAGCCACCGGTTCGGAAACCGGACACCGGCAAAATTGAGCGTCCGGTTTTCGACCCGCGGGCCTATTTCAAATTTTTTTTTTTACTTTTTTTTTTGGGACCTCCGACATAATATTGCCATGATATTAGGTCAGAGGGTGCACAGAAAAGCAGTTTTTACTGCTTTTCTGTGCATTTTCCTGGTGCCCATAGAAATTAGCACCTACCTTTGGGTAGGCGCTAAATTCTGAAAGTAAAATGTGCGGCTTGGCTGCACATTTTACTTCTGATTCGTGTGGGAATACCTAATAGGGCCATTAACATGCATTTGCATGTTGCGGGCGCTATTAGGTTCGGGGGGTTGGACGCGCGTTTTGGACACGCTATTACCCCTTACTGAATAAGGGGTAAACCTAGCGCGTCCAAAACGCGCGTCCAATCGTGGGTTAACAGCGCGCTCCGCTGGAGCGCACTGTACTGTATCAGCCTGTTTGTTTTTTTCCGAAATATCTTCATTTCATATAATGTTCCTGCAGTATCTCCTTCTGCCATTGGGGGAACAGATTATCTTTAGCTGGCAAGAAAGCAACACACAAAGCAGTGCTGGCCACAGTGCATTATGGGATGATTTCCCATTAAAGAGGAAGTGGCACCTTTAATACACAGTCTGGAATATCTTGTTGTGTTTATAAGATGTCATCACTCTACGGGGAAAAAATAAGTGTGTTACGTTTCAGATGCAAATCTTTCACGTTCGGTCTGGTATTACTGTGGGACTTCGCTGCCTCTGTTAAAATGTCCGTAAGACTGGAGTGCATCTTTTTCTTTTTTAAATGTTTACTGGCCTAGGGCAAAGTGAAGAGACTCTGAATCCACAGAGTCTTGGCTGTAGCACTCATAATATATTCCAAGGGCTGCCAACTGGCTCTGTTTCTTCAGGAGAGGTTGGTGCGGTCCTAGTTTTCACCCTACCGTGTAATGAAATTGCAACAAGAACTTCCGGCCCGTGCCTGCAAGGGGGTAAAATCAGGACTGGGTCAGCCTATCCCAATTTAGAATGGATCTACTTGTCAACCTGACACAGTCCTGTTTGCTTAGCCTTTGGCAATATCTCTTCACTTGACATTAGTACAGTCTGAGAGGCTGTTGACTGTGAAACACCCTCCTGAGCTTGTTTCAAGTCAAATGTGTGATCTGTTTTCAAGCTCCAAATGCATACGCAACTTCCATTTTGACAACCGTTCTTTGTTCTCAAATGAGTTTGATTCCAGAATATGGCACCAAGGGCAGCAGCAATTATTCAAACTACATAGTCACCAAAGATATATATATATATATGTGTGTGTGTATGTGTAATATAAAATGCCTTTCTCCTGAAGACAAGCCTTGTGTGGAAAGTCCCAGTCCTGTGTCCCAGTGATCTCAGTAGCAGGTATGCCTTGAATTGAGAAACTTGCTAATGCTATTTGGAAAGGAAGAGACTGCAGATTTTGTTCTTTTTCTGAGATGAAAGTAGCTAAACAGCTATGTACAACCCAAATGATCCAGGAACGGCACAAGAAGAAAAAAAGTAGATTATTTGGCAGTCCAACAAAATTATTAAGATTTCCTTTTGATCTATTCCAGTGGCAACATTAGTGTTCTTGAAAGTTTCTGCTGCTCAGCTTCTCTCAGTGTTACACCTTCCAGGTGGTGGTCCCTTCTCAAGGCCG
The DNA here is from genome assembly GCF_901001135.1 of Rhinatrema bivittatum. Classification (NCBI taxonomy): domain Eukaryota; kingdom Metazoa; phylum Chordata; class Amphibia; order Gymnophiona; family Rhinatrematidae; genus Rhinatrema; species Rhinatrema bivittatum. The sequence goes on along the minus strand of NC_042615.1, from coordinate 318,631,829 downwards.
CATGCATTTATTGACCAGTGAATTTAGCATGGAAATGAGAGAGGATGCTGGCTTACAAAAGGAAGACTGTTATAATAGGTGCATAACTTTTGCTCCATAAACAAACAAAAAAAAAAAGTATTGTAACAAAGGCAACCAATGAACAAGATCAGCATAGTAAGTAAGCATTAAAGAAACCAGCCAAGGGCTTCTATGGCTTATTGATCTTCATTTGTCAGGAGTAAATATTCCCATAAACAAATCAAAAGAACAAATTGATTAAAATTTCAATCATCAAAGCTATGAATTAAGGACGTGCAGTCATTTAAAATGTATGTGCAAAACATGACAAATAAGGCCAATTTGTTTCATTTGGGGGGCCCTGAAACAAATTGGGGGCCCCTGAATGAACAAAACATTTTTTGCATTTCTTTTAAATGACTGCATTGGGCCTAGAACCGAAGACGAGGCTTCACTTAGGGCATAGGCCGAGGCCCAAAACAGAGTCTGTGACCTGGGCGTGAGCGTAATGAGGGGTCTCTGCCTAGGTTGACGCGGTGCCTTGGCCGAGCACACACCCCCCCCCCCCCCCCCCCACATGAACAAATTTACCTGATCTGTTGGGTATCTTTGGAAGTGTCCAGGCTGGGTCCCGAAACCTAGGCCAGAGACCAAATCCAGGCCTAAAGCTGTGGTCTGGGCTGGAGGCTGGGTTCCACTGCCGAACCAAGTCCTGCTGCTTGGGCCTCGGCCTAGAGTCAGACCCATGCTTCGGAGGAACTCTGACATGTCCGATGACCTCTTCTTTTCTTCTTCAACTGACACTGTCTGCTGGGATTGCACTGGAGTTAACTCTGGTGCATTCACCCCAGCGAGTTAGTGCTGGGGTGAATAACCCCCTCAGATAGTGCTGGGGTGAATAAACCCCTCAGATAGCAATACATGCATATCATTAAATTGAACCATAAGGTAATATTACTTTCAAATTACATTGGCAATTACCATTGTTTGACATAGATACTTAGGTAATTTAGCAATACATTTTTCAAAACATTCCCGGTTCGTTATAAAGAAATTAGGAGAATCAATTTACTAGGAGCTATTTCAAAGAGAAAAGCAAATAATCTAATAAATGGAAGGGACAGACAGAATTAATAGATATTCTCATAACTGGTTTTAGTTAGTGCTTTGATCGGCGGGGCAATATGAATCAAGAAATAATCTTAGCTGCTGTGGATCGAAAAAAACATATCTCAAATTACAATTTGAGTATTGAGATTTAATAATCTGGGCTCTCATATCCCTAGCCTCCTGACACATAGCCAAAAATCTTTTCCTCCTTTGTTGAGTGATCTTTGTCAGGATAAATCCATAACTTGTGTCCTAAATACAATTTTTCTCTGTTTCGGAGAAACAGTCTTAGGACTTGATCTTTATCTGCAACAGATGAAAAAGTAACCAACAACGTCCCACTATAATCTATTTGCTCTTCAGATGGTTGTTCTAGGAAATTTGTAAGATTTCCAATATCCAGGTTTGGAGTTGGGTTTCCTTGCCCTTCTTTCTTCTCAGTTTTAGTGTAAAATATCTTAAAAATAGATGGAATCTGTTCTCTGGGAATTTGAAATATTACCACTAAATTCTTTTGAAGTTGTTCCAATGGTGCAATTAAACATATGTGGGAAATGTAATATTCTTAAATTCCTGGATTGTATTTCATTTTCTAAATTCTCTATTTTTCTAGAATTCATCAGTCCTCCTTGCACCTACTTTTTTATTTGTGTAACTTTAGCCGCATAAGTGACTTATACAGCTAAGTGGTAGCCACTGGATGTAGGTGCATATTCAGCAGCCGCTACTTAGCCATACAAGTCCCGTTTATCCAGCTAAATGCCTTTTGAATTGTAACTGAACGTTGTATATGTTTCGCTGAGGAGCACTACATAATAAGTCTAACTGGTACCAACATACTCTGTGGTTGTTAGGGATGTGCATTCGTTCAGGACTAATTAGGCAATTTCAATGAAATTGCTTAATACGTCCTATTTCGGGGACAGCAAATCCCGAACAAATTTTTCACAAAATGTCGTTGTTTTTGGGTTAGTGCGCACTAAAAATCACTACTTACACGCGTGGCTGGGCCCCGTGCATTTTAAAAAGGGCCCTGCCACATGCGTTAGTGGTGATACGCGCATAAGTGCCAGGGCCTGACAAATGGGAGGGCCAGGGGGTGGAGCGAGGCGAGCCGGGACAGCGCCATTCCTCGTTGTCCCGGAGCCTCGCATGCTGGCTGGCTGTCGGGGCATGCAAGTTACTTCAGGTCGGGCCTTGAAGTAACTTGAAGAAAAAAAGGTAAAAAAAAAAAAGGGGGGATTTAGAGGGTGGGAAGGAGTGGGGAAGGGAGGTTAGGGTAGTGGGTAGGAAAGTTCCCTCCCAGTCCGCTCCTAAATTGGAGCGGACTGGGAGGGAACTGGGGGAGTCCCAATCTCATTGCCATGCAAATTTGCAAAATTTTACCCTCCCCCCCTTGCAAGCGCAACCTGCATATACGCTCGCGGATTATAAAATCTGGCGCGTATGTGCTCGCGGCCCATGTATTGTATAACATACGCGCACATCTTTTAAAAACTACCCCATAATGGGCCGGATTTTAAATGCCCTGCATGCGTAAATCCGGCCGGATTTACGCGCGCAGGGCCCTCACGCGCCGGTGCGCCTATTTTGCATAGGCCGCTGGCGCGCCCAGAGCCTCGGGACACGCGTAAGTCCCGGGGCTTCGTAAAAGGGGCGTGTCGGGGCGTGTCGGGGGCGTTCCGTAAACGATGCGGCGTTTCGGAGGCGTGATGCGGCATTTCGGGGGCGGGCCCGGGTGTGTGGCACCGGCCCGGGGGCATGGTCGAGGCCTCCGGACCAGCCCCCGGGTCAGGTGATGGCGCGCCAGCAGCCCACTGGCGCGCGCAGATTTCTGTCTGCTTTCAGCAGGCGTAAATCTGCCAACAAAGGTAAGGGGGGGGGGGGTTAGATAGGACCGGGAGGTGGGTTAGGTAGGGGAAGGGAGGGGAAGGTGCGGGGAGGGCAAAGGAAAGTTACCTCCGAGGCCGTTCCGAAATTGGAGCGGCCTCGGAGGGAACAGGCAGTGCACGCTGAGCTCGGCACGCGCAGGTTGTACAAATGTGCACCCCCTTGCGTGCGCCGACCCTGGATTTTATAAGATACGCGCGGCTACGCACGTATCTTATAAAATCCAACGTACTTTTGTTCGCGCCTGGTGCGCGAACAAAAGTACGCACTCGCGCAAAATTATAAAATCTACCCCAATGTGTAAAACGAAAGCAAGACCCAAAATCTAAATATTTCTTCCTTTCCAGTTTTACAGTGACACATTAGGGCTATATATCCTTGTGAAGCATTTTGACTTTACGGACTTTTTGTTTTATGGATCTGCAATCATCTGCTGACACAATGACTCTACAGGTTGTGATCCCTTTTATTGGGCCAACATAAAAATTATCCAGTAATGGTGTTGTGCATGTGATTTTGAGGCCGGTTAGGTCCCAGTTTACAAAAGGAGACATTCTTTGATCCAGCTGATTTGTTCATCTCCCTTCTTTACTACTTTATTTAACCTCTGATAGTTTTCAGTAGTATATGAGAAGATAAGACCAAAGCTCAATCTAGCCCAACATCCTTTCTCCAACAGTGACCAATCCAGGTCACAAATACCTAGCAAAAGCCAAAGACTAGATATATTCCTTGTTGCTCACTCCCAGGGATATGCAGTAGCTTTCCAAAGTTTGCCTAGTTAATAATGGTTTATGGTCTTGTTCTCCAGGAATTTCTCCAAACTCCTTTTAAGCTCAACTGTACTAAATGCTTTGACCTCGTTCTTGTGCAACAAATTCCACAGCTTGATTGTGCAGTAAGTGGGGAAAAAATATGTTTTCAGTTATCTTCTAGTCTTTGTACTATTTGAAAAGGTAAATAACCATCCCCTATTTACCAGTCAAACCCCATTCATAATTTTATAAACCTCTATAATATTGGTAGGCAACCCAGGTCCTCGAGTGCTACACACAGGTCTGGTTTTCAGGGTATCCACAAAGAATATGCATGATGCATGTATTTGCATAAACTGCCTCCATTGTATGCAAATATATATCATTGTGAATATCCTGAAAACCAGACCAGGGTTGGAGTTGCCTATCCCCGCTTTATAATATCCCTTCTGAGTTGTATCTTTTCTAAGTTGAAGAGTCCCAACCTGTTTAATCTCTCTTCATAAGAGAATTCATCCATTTAGAGATGTACATTCAATTAGTTTGTTGTTGGGAGTTAGTGAGTGTAAATGTTTTTGCACATAAAATTCAATTTAATGCCCACAAAATGGCAATTCTGTGCAATATTTCTGAAAATGAATTGAAACAAATAGGATTTTCATAATGAAAGTCCCAAAAGCCAGCAGACATGAATTCAAACTGAATCAAAATTTTTTTTGGCTGCACACCATTAATTCCACTTTATCATTTTTATTGTTCTTCTCTGTACTTTTCAAGGTTTTGCTATATTTTTTTTAGATGGGATGACTAGAGCTTACAGTACTTAAGCTGCAGTTTTATCATGGGTTGATCCTTTACAAATAATTCCTAACATTCTATTTGCATTACTGAACTAAGAATTTCGAAGTATTTTCTACCATTATTCCAAGATCCGTTCCCTAGGTGGAGGCTCCCTATATGGAGCTAAACATTATTAGGTGAATTTTAAAGGAGTTACGCATGAAAATGTAACAATACTATCAAATCAATTTTCAAAAACCATTTATTTTTGTTAAGTGCCCTTAATGTGGTTACAAGCTATGGACAATTCATTGGCGTGCAGCAATTTTCAAAAGCCCACTTACACGGGTAAAGTGCATTTACATGTGTAAAACCCAGTTTTAAGTGTGCAAATGCTTTTGAAAATCAGGTGCTGTGTGTCTATAATTAGGATTATTTTTCCTTGTGTACAATACTTTGCATTTGTCCACATGAAATTTCATCTGCCTTTTTGATGCCCAGTCCTTGAAAGGTCATTCAGCAGCGCCTTACAATTTGCATGTATTTTAACAACTTTGAATAATTTTGTCTCATCTGTGTTACGTTGGCTGGCCACAGGTTTCGCGGCCGGTCTTCCTCACCTTTCACCCCCGCGATGCAAAGGGAGCGCTTTCAGCGCTGCCCTTCCCTCCACGGCCCTGCCTGCAATCCGTGACCTCATGGCGCGCTGGAGATGCCGCCGCCGTCACCCCCCTCATGGGCCTTCTTCGTGGCAGAGACACCGCCACCGATCTCTTCTTCTTCCTGGGTTTCCTGAGGCGCACACGCTCCATCCCTCGATTTAAAGGGCCCGCGGCACACTAAGGCTGCCGGCCCTTCCGGATGACGTCACTCACCTGGCCTATTTAAGGCAAGCTCTGACAGTCAGAGCTTGCCTTTGCAACAGGTTCCTTTGTTCTCTGTTGCTTCCAGGTGTCTCCTCAAGTTTCAGCGCCTTTTTCTTCGGATTGCTTCTTGGACTTTGACCTCTGCTTTGCCTGACCACGCCATTGACTCTCTCCGAACTTTGACCTCTGCTTTGCCTAACTATCTTCATGATCAGACCTCTGCCTTGATTGCCGCCTATTCAGCTTACTCCTTGAACGTGGTTACTATGTAATGTGGGGAGAACAAACATAGAAATTGGAGCAAATCTCTTAAACATACTAATACAAAGAAAAAGAGAGTAGCGAGGTTATTAAATAATGCAGGATCAGCCCCTAATTCACTCCTTGAATTCAGGAAAAGTTCAAGTTGGTCTGGCTCCATAAATACATATCTATTATTTTCTATATTAAGTATACATTTACAAGGAAACCTTACCATTATTTTCGCAACTAATTGGCGAGCTCTAGGGCAAAGAGACAAAAATGTTTTCCTTCGCAATTGCATTGATCTAATAATGTCCGGGTATAACCATATTTTCCCTCCAAGGTAAAGCTTATTCCTATTGCGGAAAAAACTTTTTAGAACCATATCCCTTTCAGCAGGTAACAAGAACTTCACCAGCAAAACACCTCTTTTTCAATTTGTTCCTCCTGGGTTGTCTCAAGAAATCCAGACAGATTATCAAGTGGGGATGGTGACTCTGGACGCTCCCTTTGATCTCCATTGTCCTCTGTCTCTCCCCCACTTCTCTGTGCTGGCCCAAATAGTAAGCTTTCAAAATTGTAGGCATTTCACCACTGGAGAAATTCAGTATATCCTGGAGATACTTTTTAAGCTGTTCGTTGGGGGAAATTAGTTTACATTTAGGAAAGTTAATTATTCTCAGATTATTGTATCTGAGATTGTTCTCCAGACTTTCCAGTCTCTTATTAATCCTAGAGTCCCCCGGATTCAGGCCTGTATGTATTTCTTTAATCTGGTTTATTTGCAAGTCCATTTCCTGAATTTTAGTTGAATTTGCAAGAGCCACCGGGTACACCAGGTTAAGTTGCTTTTGAGAAGCCTTAATTGTTGTTGTCAAGGAAATTATTGCTTTTTCCAGTATAGATATACCATTCCATAAAGCTTCTAAAGTAACTACTTCAGGCTTATTTAACAATTTTAACTCTGGTAAATTTACCGGTGTAATCTGCATTGTACTCTCTGGGTCTATCTGATCCGTCCGGCTCCTTCCGAGGGCAGTAATAAATGGCAGCGTACTGCCCACACCGCTCATTACACCGATGTTCAATTCCCTCAAGGTGGTTAAGGTCCACTCGCCTTGGGTTTGCCCCAACGTGCCTGCAACTGAGCCTACCTTGACCGTCTCCTCCACTTGGTGAAACTTTGGCATCAGGGATTCCACTGGCTCGTGCACTCCAACGTAGGTAGGAGGGGAAGGAGTCTCCGGCACTCCAGGGCTCAAAGATGTTTCGTCAAAAAGCACGGAAGTTTGCTCCTCCTCCCGTGCTACAGCCAACTCTCCTGGAGAATCCCCCGCAGTGGAGAAAAACTCCCAAATCTTCGTTTGAACTGGGGTAGGCTTAAGGGGGGGTCGAGGTTCCCTCCTTTACCATCCCCTTTCTTTTTGAATGAGGCATTTCAAAGTATAGGCAATCAGAAAAAACAAAGACTGTCCGGGAGCTCGTTTGAACGTGTCCTCTCTTCATGACTCCCCTTTTCCAGAATATTTCTGAATATTTTAAATAGCACTGATCCCTATAAAGATCATTTTCTCTATTGGAAAGCTGACTATTTATTCCTGTCTGTTTTCTGTCTTTGAATATTGCCACAATAGAATATACTGTCCACACTAGAATATTGCCTCCTTTCCAATGACTTTTTAATTTCTTAAGGCGTGTCTCATGAGGGACTTTGTCTAATGGTTTCTGAAAATCCAGATACATCAACCAGCAAAAGGATCCTAGAATCATTGAGAACAATACTTTGAAATCCTTAGCTCATTGTGGCAGTAAAAAAAAAAAAAAGTAAATAGAATGTTGGTTATTATTAAGAAAGGAATGAAAAATAAAACAGAGGATGATACAGAATCAATATATCATTCCATGGTGGTTCTGCACCTTGATTATTGTGTGCAGTTCTGGTCAATGCATCTCAAAAAAGATATAGCGGAATTAGAACAGGTACAGAGAAAAATGGGAAAGGACTCTTCAGTCTGGAGAAGAGATAAAATTTTGAGTGGGATGTAGCAGGTAAAGAGAATAGTAGTAGAATTAGGAGATAATCCATGAAGCTAATAGGTGCACATTTATAGGAACTCAGAAAAATGGTTTTTTCACTGAGAGCACAATGAAAATGTGGAATTTGTTGCCTGAGGATGTGGTAGAAACAGCTTAGCTGGGTTTAAAAGGGGTTTGAACATGTATCTGAAGGGAAAGTCCATATACCATTATTAGCCATGTATTCTTGGGTAAGCCACTGCTTGTCCGGGTGGTCCTTGTTTATGAGTAAAACAGGATCTGTTCTTTGAGATCTTGTTCACTTCTTGCGACCAGGATTGGCCATTGTTGGAGAGAGGATGCTGGGCTTGATAGACTTTTGGTCTGGCCCAGTGTTTAATTTATTATATTGATATGCTCCTTAATATTAATAAGTGGGTAGTATAAATATGTGTGACTGAACCCCCTGCCTGCTGTTGACCATTTTCCCTCAAGCCACAAAGGAGCTTTTGGTAGGTAAAATACTGAAGTGACCGAAGTTTGCTCACATAATAATAGAAAGTCCTTCTCACACTGATCCATATTAAAATGTTTACAGATTCAAACTTAAAGAAGGTCCTGTGAGTATTAAGATCCAGCCCTTTCTGAAGCTGATATTTTGTGACTGGTAATAGTGGAGCTTCTTCCAATGACTTGAACTGATTTTCGTTATTTTCTTCCTCTGCTTTTCCCTCCTCGGGATATCTCCTTTCACTCCCCAGGGCCTCTCCTTTCCCCCAGCTCCCATCTCTAGGTCTCCTCTCTCTCTCTCTGCAAATGTATTCTTCTTTCACTGTTTCCATCATCTCTCCATCTTTTGTAATTAACAGTTTCTTTTCCCACCACATGTAGCACATATGGATAAAGGCATAGGTGAAAAGCAGACTAGCAGAAGAGCAATCAGTTTGTTTCAGGCAATTCAATTTCTGTCCTGGCATCTAGATAATATCCATCGGTGCTTAAAACAGGATTCTGAGAACTGTATATCTTAAGTTTGTATCTCAGTCTTCAGAAAATAATGTGTGTTTTTGCATAGAGTCTGTGTTGTGTGGTGGTGGTAGTGTGTGTGAGTGACGGGGTTTTGCTAGTCACTAACATTTGCTCCCTAAGGATTCTTCCAGCCGTGATCAGTGGGAGAGGGGGTTTTGATAGTTGGAATCCTCCCCTTGCCATAACCCCACCTTTTAGGGAGGGAAGGCATGTGTGGGATATAAAAATACCCATGAGCATGCTCAGTCTGTAGCGAGCTAGGTGAGTGGGAGGAGTCTGGAGAAGCTCAAGATCATCCCTGGATCTTAATCAAGAGGTTGGAGATAGAGGAAGGACTTTGGAGCTCAGCTGTGGGATTTGTTTTCCTCATACCTGGAGGTTACGATCTACAGTTGGGACCTTTTGGATTTTTGGAGCACAGAGAAGGGAAAGGGCATATACCTTGGATCCGGAAAGGCTGAACCCAGAGAAATCTTTTTGCCTGAGCAAAGGAGGAATCAAGGATGAGAAGTTGTTGGACTCTTGTACTTGATTTATCAAGAGACTTGAATTTTCTGACGTTTTGGATTACAGTTGACAGATTTAGATCTGTTGGATTTTCTAACAATTTTTGGGTTTGGGAATACATTTTCCAGTTCAGACCAGTGCATGCTGGAACCACACTCCAGTTATCCTACCCTGCAAGGGGAGAATATTTTTTATGGGGATGCTGGTGCAGAAGGGAGACTGGTAAGAAGACCTATAATGGATAAGGAAACTATTGTTTTTCTCATTTTGATTTTTTATTTTTTTTTGCTATTCTTGATTTTCTCAATTTTGGCTGGGTACTCATCTTTAAGTTACAGTAAACTATTTACACTGAACATAATCAGGACTCTTTGCTTATTTTTTTTTCATGGCTCAGCTGAATGGATGGATATTGGGAGAATTGTCACCTAACCTTCTTGCTAAATTAATCCTCCTTTTCTCCCGTTTTGGGTCTTGCTGTACTTTTAGGACCTCATCCAGCCGGACTGTGAGCTATCGCATTCACTAGTGACTGACTGCGCCAGGGGCCCGGGAAGAAAGCTTCCTCCCATCTGGACTTGGACCCAAACCCGTAGCACCCCTGGTTGATGCTAACCCACCCAAATGGGGGACCGGCTACATGTTGAGTTTGGATGGTCAGGTTGTGACAGGGAGAAGATGACCAACCCACCACGGTCCCCTTTTAGTCCTCATCTCCCTCGCATTCCCAACCTCAGACTTCCACTTTCACTATTACTTGCCCGTAGCAGAAGGGGTGAGCCTGATTCTCCCTGGAGCAGCGATATCTGCAGCGGGGGTGGTTCTGAGGAGCGGGTACGAGCGGCACATGCCAGGGAGAGGCATCAGATCAGTCTGGAAGGTTGAGTCTGGTATGGCAAGGAGCGCACTCCCTTTGAAATGGGCGCATCAAGAAATGAAATGTCTGGGTGGGCATATCCCCAAGTATTTGAATTCCTTGACCTCTCTCAAAGTGAATCCTTTACTTAACAATCTGGTTGCCTGAACAGAGCAGATGGCACCCATTTGGTAAGACAGGACCTGATGTGTTTTAAGATCACTCTCACAGAGGCTATCAAGGTGGCATTTGAAGTTTTAGATGCAGGGGCCACAGCAATTTTGGTTGGTGGGAGGTGGGTAATGGGAAAGCAGGAACCACAATTTCTTGCCAGTGGCAGGATTCAAGGCCCCTGAGCCAGGGGACATACATTTTGAGTGGCCAAGTGTAATGCTCTCGCCTTACCTAAGCAATTCTGTCTCTCTTTGTGGTGATGTACAAGCAGGATAGGGAGCACTGGCTGCCAGAGTTACTACAGCGCTAGCAAGCGAGGTGACATCAAAGCAGCTCAACTCTTTAAATAGGTTTTGCTTTGAATCAATGTCTCCAGTGCTGTCCTTGGGAAAAGTGTGTGTATGGGGAGGGGGCACTTAGAGGGCAAACACACCGGGCCCAGCATTGTCCTGGTAGCCCCATCCCTAACACTATAATTTTGTGTCAGCTTGGGAGTGGAGTCATGCATGTCAGCATTCCAGGGCTCCCGCCCCTTCCTAATTTAAGCCCTGCCTGTCTGCGGCCGAAGTTTAACTCTACTATAGCTGATTTCAGACTGACAACCCAGGAGCTCCTTTCAAATCAGATTCTCAGGGCTTGGCCAAACTGGGCCCTGGAAAGAGTTCCCAAAGTCACCTGTCCTCTTAACAGCGGCAGCGTTACTCACTAGTATAGCCTGGTAGCCACAGGGCTTTTTCTGTTTTAGCACTCGCAAAACTTTACACTACACTTCAGTCCTTGGCCAGCTCTAGCAGCTCCTGTTTTCTCTCTGTTGCAGATTCAGGAAACCACTCTTGACTCGATGGTTTCTACAGGTGTTGCCAAAGCAATCCCTAAAGTGGTTAAATAAGAAAGAAGAGAGGAATATATAATAGTAGTAGTAATAATAAAATAAAATTACAAAGTGCAAAAAAGGAGAAACCGTTCTAGGCTTCCGGTGACCTTGTCTCTGTTTCTCCTGGGGTGCATTGTCAAAAGCTTAAGACAGGATCTCGGCACATAGAACAGGAAATGCCATGGGCAGATATACAGTCAGCCCAGATGGGTCTTCCGTCGCCCGATAGTATCCGTATATTTTCACAACACGGGTGATTTTAGCTGCAGCCAGAAGAGATGATCTGGGGACTATTTTGGGGGCATGTGAGAGAGAATTCAGCACAAAGTACTGGGAAACTTTTGCCCAATTCTTACATATGGAATTCTGATCTTTAGGGGCCTAAATTGGCTGAAAATAGGAGCCTAACTCTCTAGGGCCCTAATTTTACACATACTATTCGCACCTCTAACTTTAGGCATCTCATTTATCCAAAAAAACAAACCGGAAATTGATCCAATATTGCAGTAGCGACCAAAGGAAAAAAGGATCAATGAACACTAGGAGTTCTTTATTGATCGCAGAACGTAATAAAAGCCGGACTCGGGCTGAGTTTCACTCATAGAGCTGCTTCAGGGGCTAGCAAGATAAACATATATGGAAACCTATTCATTCTCTAGCAGATGACTTGTCTCCATATATCAGGTGAACATTTTTCATTGAGCTGAAAAAATGACTTTGTTGTCTCAACACAGCTTTGTCTGCATTGCACATCAGCTGATATCTGAGTCCAAACGCTGACAGACTTGAAGGTGTTTTTATGTTCGAAAGAACCGCTAACTTTTGTGGTTTAGATTCACTCATGCTCGACTGATACTCAGATATCAGCCGATATGCAACGCAAAGCTGTGTCGAGACGACAAAGTAATTTTTTCAGCTCAATGAGTCGGGCTTTTATGGCATCTAATTTATGACCTTTAGCATTGCTGAGCATCTAACTTTGTTCCCCTGAATTGGCCTTGCTTAATTTTTAGGGGCCTAAGTTTAGGCACTGGGGGAATGTTTTCAATTTCCCAGATCAAGGTTTGTGGGCCGCACGCGAGCGATATGGAGATTAAAAAGCTGCCAGATACGTGTGTCTGTATTTGTGCGGGCGTGAGGATTATGGGGGCAGGAAAGGAGCCGGGGCATGGGCATTCTGGAGTGGGAAGACTTACGCCCTTAACTGCGAATTTTAAAAACAAAACCCACAATGCGCGTAAGCTAGATATCTGCTTAAATTTACCGCCGCTCCTGATGGAGGAGCAAATCCTGTAGATCTCAATTTTTAGGGCTTATAGGACAGGGTGAGGGATCCGGGTCAACTGGGCAGCGTGCAGGATGAAGAACCAGAAGGGTCTCGCGCGAGCGTGTTTTAAAAATCTCCTGACACGCGCGTATAAAAGCCGACAAGGCACTGGCCGTGCTCGAGTAGCCTCTTAAAATTCGGAGCATGCTCTCGTGCGATTGGTGCATTTTAAAACATACGCATGCAAGTTCCCAAGTTTTTAACTGTGTGCAAGTGTGCGTTCAATTAAAAATTCCAGCAGTATTTTCGCTCACGTGCCTATATGTGCGTTTATAAGTGAGTGCTTGCTCGTTTTAAACTCTACCTCTTAGTTTTTAGGAAACTTTGAAAAAATCTTCTAGTGTTTTGTTTTTTTTTTCCAGAAATTTTTACTTGAATGATTTTTTTTTCCCCCTTACAAAAGTTGCAGGAAACTAAATCCAGGGGCAAAAGATGTGATATGTTTAAAAAATCTGGTCTTGCAATCATTTTGAATTTTTTTGTTGGAACAAAAAGTGTTAGAATAATATTAGAGCAAACAGAAAAAAAATGGCGGTAGGCTAATCATATTTGAGAAACTTAAGTTTTTATAGCAGCAATTTTAAACATAAAATTTCATATCCTTGATTTTCAAACCAGCAGACAGATTGTTCTTCAGGTTTTTATTTTTTTTCTGAGACGGTGTTTTTTATATTCTGTGGATCTAGCAACTCTTCACCAGGAAGAAAGATTTTGCTGGATGAAGAAACCCTGGGGCTGGCAGCTGTCAGCATGTCTCCATTTCACAGCCTTCACACATCTGGCAAAACAAAGCAATCCTAAACCCCCAGCAGTGACAGCTTCAAAGCACCAAAGGGCCCCTGCACAATAGCTGATTCCCTTTGTTAGCTGTGGAGCACCACTTTTTCCTCACCCTTCTTGTCAACAGGACCCCCAGTAAATAGTATGCATCCATTACCCGCAAGGGAAGGGCAGTGTCCCAGGCCCATTGCCTTCGCTGCAGTCCAGCAAGGGTTCCCTTGATATTTCCCGAGGATCCCTATAAATGCGCTGCCTGTCATGCCTGCATTCTGCTTGCTCGAAGGTTGGGGTGTTCAAGTGCAAGCAATTTCTGTTCTTTAACATTAGGCAAAATGCCTGTGGTGATCTTTTTCTTTTGTTAACTCAAAGGTTTAAGGCAGAGGTCAGAGGGCAAAATATTACCTGTCCTTGCAGAGACTATTGGAAGATCCAAGTGTTTCCTTCATAGCCATTCACATTGGTATTCAAGTTCTGTGATTAACTAGAGGGCAGCTATGCTTTTCATCAGTGCATATGGATCAAGGAATAATTTTTGTTATGGTACATGTCTAACCCCCTTTTTTTGATGGGTGTCCTGAATACAGGGGTACACTGTTGTCCCTGGGAGCCATAGACTCCCTTGTTCCCTTTCTTGTCTCTCTTAGTGCACTGGCCCCTAGTGCTGGTGTTCTTTCCAGCAGGGAGGAGGATTCATCCTCCGGGGCCTGAGGCACAACTCACAGTCTCTCTCTGTCACGAATCTGGTTTGCTAGACAGCCCTCCTGGGCAGCAGGGGCCCTCACTGGGCCATGCTCAGACCTGTTCAAACTGCCCCCTTGAATGCTGCATAATGAAGCAGTGTACTCCTCGCCTCAGCATGGCATCTCCTCTCTGACTCTGGCCTCTTGTTTTTGTGCTGTTGCCTTATAACCTTGTCCTTGCCCCTTATTCTTTGTTCTTGAACCTTTGCCTGTTTAATCTTGCCCTTGTTCTGGGTATACCTCTGGCCCTGTTTAGGCTTTATAGCCTGTCTACTCTGCATTGTCTTGTCTCTTGACTGTGCTCCTTGTCTTGTTTGGGCATATTCTGTTGCCTGTATTCTGTCGTCTTCTGACCTGTCCAGGCCCTCCAGTGATCTCCTTTGTCTTTGTATTTCCCAGTTCTACTTCTGCTGCCTGTGGGCCTCCCAGTGACCCTTCTGCTCCCTGTGGGCCTCCCAGTGACCCTTCTGCTCCCTGTGGGCCTCCCAGTGACCCTTCTGCTCCCTGTGGGTCTCAGTGACCCTCCTGTGACTCGTTTAGGGAAGCCTTCCAATGGCCTATCCTGTTTCCATATATTCCTTTACTTGTCTTGTTCCTGTGTACCCTATTCCTAAGCCAGTGTACTGCCCTCCAGCAGACCTGCCACCCACTAGCACCGGAGGGCTCAACCTGAAGGGAAGGTGGCTGGTCAAGCACAAAATCTACATTGGTCCTGCCTGCTCCTGACCCTTGCCGTGATCACATGCCTGACCTGCCTGCTCCTGACTCTTGCTCCTCCTTGCTTGGGGGCATCTTCAAATCGACCAGCCCTGCTGTGTGACGCTCTTTCTTTCTCTCACAGATATATTTACAATTGGGATGTCCTTGGTTTAGGGCACTTCTGACTCTTAAAAAGATGCTGGACACTGGTGGGGTGTTCAAAAATAAAATTTACTGTCACCAAAATACTTCTAGTCCAATTAGCAACAAAAATCTCCAGTTGATCTCTTCACCAAAATATACTTGTACTTCTCAATGCCACACAGTCGAGTTGAAGTTCCTTAGGTGACCAGCACAAGGCGAACACCTGATGCCCTATAGTGGCAGGTTGTGGGCTCTTAGTGGGGACTTGGGTCTTCTTATCTCTCTCTATCTCTCTTGGATGTTAGATCTGGAGCTCTGGTCTTAGAAGTCCTCAAAAATGTCCAAAAATCCAAAGTCTCTTCTGTCAGTGGGCAGGGTCTAATGGCAGAGAATCTCTCTAAAAACAACAGAACAAAACTTCTCCAAACTTAAAACAGCTTCTCTATTCTTCTCTGCCAGATCACTGATGTCCCTCCTTGACTGGTCAGCAAGGAATCACCGGTACCCTATCCTGACCTCTCTCAGGCAGGGGTGACCATCCTCTGGGATAGGACCAGGCTCCAAAAAGAGAGGTTTTCCAAAAAACAAACAGCTGTCCTTTAAAAAAAATAACTCCTCTTCCACAGTCACAAAACCTTCCCTTCCAGACCTGAAGGGTACTGGACAGGGATAAGTCTCATCCCTTGGATTAGGCTGTTGGGCCGAAATTGGAGCCCACTACAACACTCTCCTGCTTCTCAAACCTCTAACTCAAAGGTAACAGTGCTCCTCGTGCACTGCCTCCTTTTATGCAGACTGGCTGACCAATTCAAGGCACCATAACAGGTGGTGCCTGCAAGAGATTGTTTGCCAACCACTTCCTACCTAAATCCTAATGGAGAGAACCCTGTGGGTTCCTACTAAGCGGAATGCCCGTGGTCATAATGAGATTAGAAGTAGTATTGGGGATTTTAGCTCCCGCAAGTGGGAGAGAGAAATGGTGGAGTCAGTGTATAAAACTCAGTGCCACCATTTTAGGGTGTTTTTGTATCAAGTATATTCTAATTATATTTTATATAAGGTAGATTGTTTTATTTTTTTAATTTTCAATGGAACTGATTGTAACCTGCTTTGTGGTTGTAAGAGAAAGTTTGGTAATTAGGACCGGTGCAAGAGTATTTGGTGCCCTAGGTGAACCTTCAGTTATACCCCCCCCATTCCCCAATTTACCCAAGGTAGGGAGCTCCAGTACAATTACTCCCTCGTACCTGTGGCAGTGGCTGTAGCAGATTGCTGCCTTGTTTGGTACTGGATCTAGCACAGCACCCCTTTGGGCCTTGTGCTGGTGGGATTTTGCTGCTCCCAAACTTTTAGCGCTCTAGGAAACTCCCTAGTTTGCTTAATAGAGGTACCGGCCCTGCAGGTAATCAAGTACAACTGAAATAAATGCATTGCGATTTTCTATGATTTTAAATATTTATACAAGAAGGACAGGGAGAGAAGAAGGCGCTTGAGAACAGTATGCCACTGGTGAGCACTGCAAAACAATTGTGTACAAAGAGCACATAACTACCAGAAAAGCTGTGTTCTGATTGTGTTCAGTGAACACATTCAGGCAGATATGTGCATCTTATTGCTCAATACTTTCTGACTCTCTGGGAAAAAATGTATTCCTGAGAAAAAATGTATTTCCAAGGTTTTAAAAAAATAAAATTGTTCTCATTGAAAATAGTTTTTACCTAAATAATTCATGTTAACTACATAAATCGTGTTTTTCCATACCTATTTTGGACTGTTTATTGGGTTATGTGGGTTGGGAATCCAAAAGGAACTCACGATTGCATTAAAATTAATTTATGGGGTCTGAATTTCCCCTAAACAGTGTTATTGGTTTTGATTTCTTGACTGGCAGTGAGGGTTTAGGAACTCGATGCGCTATAAATAGAGCACTATCAGTTCCGTTACGTAATCATGTACCCTTGTTATTTTTAACTGTACAGTAATAAGAAGATCTTCCAAGCAGGGAAAACTTGATACATGTACAGTTCATGCACACAGTCTTCTATCTGAAAGACAAACTGTGAGAGAACCAAAGGACATGTTTCTGTTGCAGTTTTGACAGCTTATTGAAATTTTTAAAATAATAAAACTCTATAATGTTAAAGAAACATATCTGCTGGGCACCACAGATTCATGAGAGTTCTGTTCAATGATGTTGGGGCGTTTTTTTTTCTTTTTTACTTGTACTCTTTGCCCCTTCACCCCAGACTGCATATGTGGTTGAATATTGGGAATCTTGGACTAGCAGTATCTACCATGGTAATAGTCGCCAGCTTCCTTCCCTCCCCAGGCATGAACTACACTGCCTTCACAGTGTTCTGGGTGAGACTAGTCTTGATAGGCAGGGACTCCAAACCTGAACCTCCTGTGTCACAAAGCACAGCACTATGGCCTGAGCCATGGAGCCTGACCCCCATTTACAGAGTTATAACTCAATAAACGTAAAATGGAAGAAAGGTCTAAAACTAGGATAGAGACACTACTGATGCCAACAAACGAATGGCCATCCATAAGGCAGCATGCTCACACCATTACAGTTCAGTATTTACATCAATGATTAGCCAGTCTATCCAGGCGCTAGAAGTTTCATCTATGCAAATTTTCCTTTGTGTTCCAACACAAGATGAGGATTTCCCTGGTGTCAAAAATTCTTCTTACAGTAACCTTAAAAAGATGTTATCTACAAAATGGAAAAATAACCATGATCCAATTCGGCCAAGACCCAAGTGTGCTGTGCTTGGAAGGTCACCATGGTTAACCTGCCAACCACAGCAAACATGCAGAAATGGCCTTTACCAATCAATTCATAAAGGTAACGATATGCAGGTTGTGTGCTGGCTGTCATTCAAGCCAGCCAAAAGTGAAAGGGCAGCTACTGTTTAAGAGAAATCATCCTGCTGTCACTGAAAAATTGTGTTGGGATGGAGACTGTGAGCCGCCTGAACCCCCATCCCCAATCCTTCTGATATCCTTCCCACAGCCTGTTCATCCAGATTCACTCCCCCTCTGAACCCCCTGTCTCCCCAGGAGGAAGATTTGTTGAGTTGAAGAATTTTAGGCTTTGTTGAAGGATATTGTGGGGCGGGCGGGGGGAGTCAGGGTTATGTGATTGAGCTGTGTTGAAAGACATTGGAGAGATCAGGAGGCTGTGCTGAAAGATGCTGAGGGGTGATCGGGGTCTTTGTTAAAGAATATCAGAGAGGTTTGGGGGGAGTAGCTATGTTGAAAGAAGTAATGGGGGAACAAGCGTGGGGGTTATGTTAAAGGATGTTGGGAGGATTCATGTCAAAGGATTTAAACACTAGTGTGCTGGGTTGGTGCACTAGCTCTTTAATGCCACCCTTCCCCATGGAGGAGAATTTTATGTGCAACAGGTATGTAAAATTTTTCTCCATGTTTTGTAATAATGAGAATATTTATTTATTTATTTTATTTAAATTCTTTTACTATACCGATACTCAAGACGAGGTCTTATCGTACCGGTTTACAATATAACAGGGGAAACCAATTAACAGCTAAGTAGAAGGTAAAGTTACAAAAAAACGGAGCGAAAAACATGGGAGATGGAAGACAGGAAAGATTTAAAACGATAACTGCAGAGTGATAAAATAATCAACTAAAAACATAGAGTAGCGAGAATAGGTAAATAAGCTAATAAAAACATAGAAGTGTGATAGCAGAAAAAGACCTTATGGACCATCCAGTCTGCCCATCTGTTCAATTGTTTTATCATTATAATTCTCATCACTTCCTTAGAGGGTACATGTATTTATACCATGGTTTCTTGAATTCAGATACAGTGTTACAGAGATCGCCCTTAGGCCCTGTTAGGAGTGCGGAGGCACGGTCCCATCTCAAAGGAGGATGTGAGCCCTTGGATCACGGCGCGGCTCAGGGAGGAGCCCCAAGACACACCGTGAGAGGTGAGCAGGTACGAGCCCTGGTGGAGCAGGAGCAAGGCTGGACAGAAGACAAGGCGAGGATTATCCGGAACAGGAACAAGGCAGGCTCTCAGCCCTCCACTGAACCTGCACACACCAGTGAGACCCAGCAACACAATTCTGGTCTCGAGAGTAGCCCTCCGGCCACTCAATAGCCCTTCCGGACCTGCCTCTTGGGAACGACGAGTGCGTGAGGCCAGATGGAGGCTGAGGGCAGGAACACACTCAGAATAAGACTCAGGATACTCGGAGGATTCAAATTTAGACTTGGATACTCAGGAGACTCAGACAAAGACTAGGATACTCAGACAAGGACTCAGGATACTCAGAAGGCTCAGACAAGGATTTAGGATACTCAGAAGTTTTAGGCAAGGATTCAAGAATCAGACGAAAGTACTGGGTGAGAACTGCATCGCAGCACACCCTATACAGCCGACCATGGCTGGTCGCGGACCATGCTGAACATGAAGCAGACCCCAGACGAGGTAATGGAACTTGAGACTGGAACATGATGAAGATTCAGTAGAGGCCTGCACCGGGGCGCGCCTTACACAGCCACTTGTGGCTGGTCATGGACCACACTGGAGCGGAGCAGGTTTTGGCAGAGTCTTAAGCATGGACGGCTGCAGGCACAAGGAACTCCGAAGACCGGGACAGGATTCTCAGAAGTAAGGCATTAGAAACAGAAGTCTTCTGAAGGCTTGTGCTGCAGACAAGAAGAAGGCCTTGTACTACGAGGTGCCCTACACAGCCCCCCCATGAGCTGGTCACGGACCATGACGGTGGCACGCCAGGAGAGGTAGAAAGGCGAGGGACCTAGGAACTGGACGAAGAGCTGAAGATGAGATGAATGGAGTCAAGACATGAACATCGGACATCAGGAACATGGCACCTCAGGACATGGGACATCAGGACATCTGGACACGGAACATCTGGACATCAGGAGAACTAGACATCTGGAACATCAGGAACAGGAGACAAGTGACAGGGGAGCTCCGACCAGGGAAGAGACCAGGAACATCAAGGAGATAAAGTTCAGGAACATGAAGAACAAGGAACGAAGATCTATCAAGGCACAGGAAGACCACGGAGGACCTGGATCCGAAGGAGACCACAGATGCTGTGAAGACTGGATCCAAAGGCCCTGAGGAACAGAAGCAGGGCCCTTTTATAGGGCTGAAGCAGGCAAAGGTTGATGACATCATTGATGAGGGCCTCTGGGCTTTTCCCACTGCTGGCCCTTTAAATGGGCAGGAGAGGCGTGTGCCCGCACCTAAGAGGAGCTGGAAGAAGCAGACACGTCGGTTGTGGCCCTGCCGCGTGGGAGGCCAGAGGAGAAGCAGCTCCCACCCATGAATCAGAGGAAGATAGGCAGGCACCGGCAGAGACGGCTTCCATGCTGCTCAAGGACCCCGGCAGCGGCTCAGCCTGCCTTGAAGAGCAGAAGACAGCTGCGGCCTTTGGGCCACGGAGGATGGCAGCGGCAGCGGCCTGCCGCGAAGAAGGTAGGAAACTGCCTGCAGGACCACCGCGGGCAGGCTCATAACATACAATTTTTCTCTCCACCACTTCCACTTGGAGGCTGTTCCACAGATCCATCACCTACTCTGTAAAGAAATATTTCCTAAGATTACTCGTGAATCTACCCCTTTCAGCCTCATCTCATGACCCCTAGTTCTAGTGGCTCCTTTCTTTTGAAAAAGGCTTACCTCCTGTGTATGGAAACCTTTGAGATATTTGAATGGCTTTATCAAATCTCCCTTATCTCGCCTTTCCTCTAGGGTCAGTGGTCCCCAACCCTGTCCTGGGGGCCCACCAGCCAGTCTGGTTTTCAGGATATTCACAATGAATATGCATGAGAGAAAATTTGCATGCACTGCCTCCATAACATGCAAATTTTCTCTCATGCATATTCATTGTGGGTATCCTGAAAACCCGACTGGCTGGTGGGCCCCCAGGACAGGGTTGGGGACCACTGCTCTAGGGTATACATTTCAGATATATTTATTTTTTAAAAAACATTCATATACTTCTTTCTCCATAATATGTAGGATGCAGTTTACAAATAAAAACATACATAATATAAAAACTGATGATAAAAAATTAATAAACATAATTCTTTACTAAAATGACATAAGACACAAAATTGAGTAAAATAGCAGATGCACAAAAAAGGACTACAAAAATCATAGCATGATGTTTGAACTTGCTCAGTAGAAAGAATAAACTTTCTGCCAAATCATATGCAAAATCAAAAACTTCTAGGACATAGTTTTTTTTTAAACTTGATTCAAAAATAAGATTTATGTTAAGCAGTTTTTTATTAAAATGAAACACATCAATAAACAAATACGTAACAGAAACATCATTTTCATATAATCCCAAGTATATCTGTAAGCATCGTCAGATGTCTTGAAGAACATTTAACCCCCCCAAAATAAGATTTAAATCTTTTTTAGATCATTGTCTATCCCCATATGCTTTAGACCACTGACCATTTTAGTAACCACTCTCTAGACCAATTCTATCCTGTTTATTTCCTTTTGAAGGTGCAGTCTCCAGAATTGTGCACTGTATTCCAAGAGAGATCTCACCAGGGGCAATATCACCTCCCTTTTTCTGCTAACCATTCCTCTCCTTATACAGCCAAACATCTTTCTAGCTTTTACAATCACTTTATCCACCTATTTGGCCACCAGATACAATTATCCCCACATCCCCTCTCTTCCTTTGAGCTTAGAAGAATTTCACCGCCAATTCTGTACTTTTCCCTTGGATTTTTGTATCCCAAATGCATTACTCTGCATTTTTTAGCATTAAATCTTAGCTGCCAGACCTTAGACCATTCCTCGTTTGCTGTATCCCGCCTCATGTTTTCCATTCCTCCTTGTCTGTCCACCCCGTTACAGATTTTGGTGTCATCGGCAAAAAGAACATTTTTTCTCGTCAACCCTTCCATTATGTCACTCACAAAAATGTCGAAAAGAACTTGTCCAAGGACCAATTCAATAGGTACACTACTAGTAACAACCCCCTTCCCAGAGAAAACTCCATTTACCACTACCCTCTGTCACCTCCCACTCAGCCAGTTTCTAACCCAGTCAGTTATCTAGGATCCATACCAGAGGTGCACAATCTTCTGTGCGGAGCCATGTTAAAGGCTTTGCTGAAATCCAAGTATGTCTAGCACACTCCTTTGATCCAACTCTCTGATCACCCAGTCAAAAAATTGATCAAATTCATCTAATAAGATTTACCTCTGGTAAAACCATGCTGTCCCAGATCTTGTAATTAATTGGATTCCAAAAATGGCACTATCCTCTGTTTTAGCAGAGATTCCATTAATTTGCTCACTACAGAGGTCAGACTAACTGGCCTGTAGGTCCCAGACTCCTCCTTATTTCTACTTTTATGAATAGGCACCACATCCCTTTTTTTTAAGTCCTCTGGACCCACTCCAAAGAAGTATTAAAAAGGTCAGCCAACGGAGCTGCCAGGAGATCTTTTAAGTTCCCTTAGTACCCTTGGATGTATCCCATCTGGCCCCATCGCCTTATCTACTTTTAAGTTTAGTTAACTCCTAACGAATACACTGTTCTGAAAATGGATTGAGGTTTACCTCACTTCCAATCTTATTTGTATTTGTTTTATGTGGACCTGCTCCAGGACCTTCCATAGTGAACACCAAATAGAAATATTTGTCAAGCAATTTAGCTTTTTTCCTCATCAGCCTCTACATATTCCTTCCCTGTTGACCCCATCAGAATATTTTAAATACCTGGCTGTGTTCAATTTTAGGATTATTATGATCACTCAATTTAGAGTGTATTCTTAGCAGTCATTACACTTGCTAACAATAGTACTAGTTAGTAAATTGACCACTGAATGTAGACTGGATGCATCCATACTTAGCTCTATTGCATTAGCAATTTGTTACTACACTGTAGAGCATTGATGCTTTGTATGAAAGATCCATATGTGCAAAAATGATTCAGTGTTAAATTGATGCTTCAGAAGCATTACTGTCTACTTAAATTACATCTTGGTCAGCTTCACACTCCTAGACATCAGAAGAATGGTAACCACCTATGCAGCATGGTCATGTCTATCACATACCTATTACCCACCTTCTCAAATCATGTAAGAATTTTATTACCTAATTAGTTAAGAAGTGCCAAGTTCTGTATAAATAACCTATGGAAACAAATGCTAATCCAATAAGTATCAAGTATAAAAGATATTTCTTATACAAATATTAATAAAAGTATATGAAATACTTACATTTATTACGTTTCCTCAAGAAGAAACGTGCTTTAAACACTTGTCCCAAACAACTGTTCCCCAAAGGAATGTACGGTTCAGTATTATCTCAAACAAGTACTTATTTCAAACTGCATTTCCATGTTGTCAAAGTTTTCAGCTCTTCACAAGGCAAGGGGAAAATCCTCCTCAAAAGCAGAACTAGGAATTCATGAAACGCTTGACAATAAAAATACAAAACTGCTCCAAATTCAAGACAAAACCCTCCCAGACCAGTTGTATTCCATAGAAACCTCTTAGCTCATCTTCAGAGAGCACATGACTTCAGTTTTGGAAGCTGTAAGGAATATTGAATACTCCTTGTCCGGAACCACTTATTTACGGGGTCCCAAAAAAGAATGCAGTCAGGATGTATAAAACAAGAATTTATTTATAAAGGATTGAACTTACATACACACCCAATCATCATATCACAAAGCAATGTAATAGACTAAATGCCTCACCAGCAGTACTTGTTTCAAGACCTTACCGTCCAATTTCCTCAAGCCGAGAAGCGGGGGCTGACATCAGGAGCGGTGTACTGCAGGGAACTCCCAGCATGCATTCATGCTACAGGTTCTGCTTCTGACTTTGCCCAGGCCTCTCTCTATATTTAAACAAGAGTGTTTGCGAAGAGGCTCGTGATTACTAATCCCCAGGGGAGTGATAGCATTGTTACTGGAAGCAGCAGGATTGCACAAGGAGGCCACCCTTGTCAAACTGTCACTGCCCAGCACGTAGCCTTCCGGGACATTGCTAGAATTTTCCCTTCAGAAGCCGTGACTGTAAGCAACATCATCAGCTGATAAGACTTCAAGCAGTGGAGGCTTCCACCAGAGTCTGGTATAATGGACATGAAATGGAGTGCCCATGCCCTAAGCCAGATTTACTAAAGTACATTGCTTGCAGCTTTCAAGAGATGCTTAACCAATATGAAATTGTAAAGAATTATAGATATACATATGTATGTATGCAGAGGCCAGTAAGGTCTCCACTAGATATCTATAGGCCAGGTTTTAGGCAGAAATTGAGGAGGTGAACATACCATTACAAATCAGCAATTCCCCTGAGTATGGTGTATCCCACCTTCTTAACTGAAGGAGGATGCTTAGGCATTTGTGGCATATTTGGTGGAGTTTGGAGGAGCAGGAGAGTCAGTGCAGTGGATCCCATCCACTTCAGGCCTCACAGCCTGATACCAGGAAGAGGTGCAGAGGCAGATCACTGGTCTAGTATCCAACCAGTTTGACAATGTTTGTCTCAGATTTGGAGCAATTTTAGACTTTTACCAGAGCGAAAGGACTGGTATCTTGTGAACTGAGGCTGAGTGTGAATCCTACACCCAGTTCAGCCATAACACTGAAGCAGGGCATTGTCACAGTCAGGTAAGCTGGGATCCTGGATCAGTGGCACAGGCCCGCAAGGCAGGACTAGGTCTGTTCTTCTGCCTAGCCAGCCCCCTCCCCTGCAGGTTGAGCCCTTGGGTTTTGGGGGCCAGTAGGACTTTCCTCTTGGAGAACATCATGGTGATACAGGTAAAGGCTGGGAGCTGGATACAGGCTCAAGCTGGGAACTGGAACTAGGTACCTGCAGGGCTGGAGACAAGGCTTGGAACCAAGAGTAGACTTGAACCAGAGGCAAAGGCAAGGCCTAGAAAAGCATATAAGGACTGGACTATACAGGCAACAGGACAGAAAAAAGCTCTAACGACACAAGACTGGCTAGGCAAACCTAGGAGGACCAAAGGCTGCAAGATAGACCCAAGAGGGCACTGAGCATGGCAGTTGAGCCTGAAAGGCTGCATAGCAAGGCCAGAAGGCCTGGAAGGACCAAAGCAAGGCAGGTAGGCCTGGAATGCTGCAGAGTAAGGTGAGAAGTTCTGGAAGGGCTCAGAGCAAGGCAGATAGACCTGGAATACCACAGGTCAAGGTAGGAGGCCAAGGTAGGTCACAAGGCAAGGCAGAAGGTCTAGGTAGGCTGCAAGGCAAATAGCAAGATGATGGGCAGGTCAAGGAGCTAAGGTGATTCAATGAAGAGAAATTGAGGGAATGGACAGACTGTATTAAGTAGGGTTGAAGCTGATGCATCAGGTGATCAGTGAGGAGGTGGCTAGGGCAGCCATGAGTGAGGCTCGCTGATGACCTCTGTTGGCGAGGAGGCATATAGATATAGATGTATAGATAGATACAGATATAAAATTTCATACAAGACTTGAAAGGGAAAGTGTAATGAGGATCTAGGATAATTAAAAAAAAAGAGTAATACCATGAATGAATTATGAGCAGAAGTTTGTACTAAGGTTGCCAGCTACAATGAGGATTTATTTTACTTTGAGAATGATGCTCAGGTTTTTCGGTTTTATCATGAAAACCAGCAGCAATAGTGTTTTCCTTATTTCCTGACTTCCAAATCACACCTTTGTGGTGTTCCCTTTTCTTCCTCTGTTTTCATTGCTGTTCCATGAAACTTCAAAAGTAATGCCATTTTTTTCTGTTTTCCTTTTTTTTTTTTTTACATGTCTAAAGCAACACATTCATAAAGAATAAAATGGAAAATGACGACTTTTTTAAAGAAAATTAGCAAAACTGGCAGATCCCAACATTCCAAACTGACTGTCGCACATGATTTGAATGTGTAAGTTGACATGCAGAGATTTATGCAAGTATTTTATAAACTGGCTAGAGTCCCACAGTTTATAAAATATTGTATATCTGTGCCCCAAAAGTATGAGTGCATGTTGTAATAAACGCATATATTTTCAATGCCAGAAAATTCATACTTTCTGTTTCTATTTTTTATATGTGCACATGCATAGCTTAGGCGTATAAAAATATATAACATGTCTACCTAATAACTCTGCTTTAAACATTGAGACAAGTGTTTCGTAAAGTGTGTGTGTGTATAGCATTCTGATAATCCTTGTGAGCTGACTTGCACTCATCAGTTTGTCGATACCTCCTCCCAGTCCTTTTCCCGTTCACCTAAACCCTCCAGCACTACTCCCTCAACCTCCACCAGTTCACCCAGACCTCCGACCCAAATACTGTACACAAAAGAATCTGATTTCAATTGTGCAAGTTAACTAGCAGGTGTAAAAATGTTCTGGCAAAGCTGGTAATGTATGGACATGGAGGAGTAGCCTAGTGGTTAGAGCAGTGGGATGTGAACCAGGGAAGCCAGGGTTCAAATCCTACTGCCACTCCTTGTGACCTTCGGCAAGTCACTTTACTCTCCATTGCCTCAGCTACAAACATAAGCCTGGATTTACTAAACTGTGATATGGATAGAACACACAGTAAATGCTGTTTATCACACAATATAGCCATATTGCATGATATTTTGGCCCAGAGCACACCCCTAGTATAACTGGCCTCTTTACATGCAATTTGAATGCATAAATTACAAAAATCTATGCAAAGCAGTTAATACATAGGAAATCCTATGCAAATAAAATAGTGCGGCTGACTTAGAAAAAAAGTCACATTATTTCAGCAAGTTTGAAAGAAATATAGTTATATTTTGCAAGGGACATGGAGATACTATGTGCATACTGATGTCCCCAGGGGACCTTTTAAAGTCACAGGCCCCAAAATAACTACACCTCCCATCACTATAAAGCTGAGACACCCATCTCCCCACCGCCTATCGAGGCAGTGCAGGCCCAAAAAATTGAAAAAAATAAAGCCCTGCCCCACTTTGCCAAACTTATGCCCTTTGAGGAAAATATCTCCCTGCCCCAACCATATATCCCCCATTAAACCCTCCTCGCAGCAGCAGACATTCCCCTGCCCTCGGTCCCCCCACTCCAAAATACATCATTGTCCCTGAGGTCTAGTGGGTTCCCCCTCCTGTACATCAAAAACAGACCCTGGTTGTCTGGAGAGGTCTGTGGATACCCCCCCTCCCCCCCCCAAATATCTTGAGAAGACTCGATGACACAGTAGCAGTCCAGAGTGCCCTCTAACGCCGGGCCGGTTCACGGTATTTTCAAAAATGGCGCCAGCCAGTCATTGCCTCTGTACACACTCCATAATATGTAAAGAGTATGAATTTTAAGCCTCTTGAATATCAGTGATATATTATCTCAAGTAAGTTAAGAGTATAAATATTGTATCATGTAAGAAAGTATTAATCCAAAGACCAGATAGGGCCTTATTAATTAGGACTGCTCTCCTTTTCTTTGTCTATGGGGGAAAAAAGCCTCCAGGGTCATTTTTCAAAAAAATGTTTCATATCTAAATTAGGCACCTAAATAGACAGATCTCCAGCCAAATATAGAGACCTAAATTTGTGGTTGAAAATTTGCCTAAATTTAGGTTTCTAAAACATAAGAACTGCCATACTGGGTCAGACCAAAGTCTATCGAATCCAGCAGCTTGTCTCTGACAGTAGCAAATCCAGGTTGTAAGTCTCTGGCATATCCCATAAAATAATCTAATATCTCTGACTCACTGTCAGGGATAGCAATAGCTTTCTTTAGTCTATCTGGCTAATAATGTCCTATGGACGTTTCCCTCAGGAACTTGTCTTAAACCTCTTTTAAACTCTGATATGCTCGTTACCTTAATCACTCTGGCAACAGATTGTGTACTGAGTGAAAAGTACTTTCTATGATTTGTTTTGAATCTGCTGGTTGATAGTTTTCATGGAATGGCCCCTTATTTTATTATGATTTGAAATGGTAAATAACCATTCTTTATTTACCCATTCCATCCCACTCATGATTTTATACATTTCCACTAGAGATGTGAATCGTGTCCTCGATCATCTTAACGATCGATTTCGGCTGGGAGGGGGAGGGAATCGTATCGTCGCCGTTTGGGGTGTTTAGAGTATCGTGAAAATCGTTAAAATCGTGAACCGGCACACTAAAACCCCCTAAAACCCACCCTGACCCTTTAAATTAAATCCCCCACCCTCCCGAACCCCCCCCAAATGCCTTAAATTACCTGGGGGTCCAGCGGCGGTCTGTAGCTAAATCGGGGGAAGGGGGAGGGCAGGAAAACCGGCACACTAAAACACCCTAAACCCCACCCCCGACCCTTTAAATTAAATCCCCCACCCTCCCCGAACTCCCCCCAAATGCTTAAATTACCTGGGGGTCCAGCAGCGGGTCCGTAGCTAAATCGGGGGAAGGGGGAGGGCAG
Organism: Rhinatrema bivittatum; assembly: GCF_901001135.1. NCBI lineage: Eukaryota > Metazoa > Chordata > Amphibia > Gymnophiona > Rhinatrematidae > Rhinatrema > Rhinatrema bivittatum. Next base: position 318,603,613 of record NC_042615.1, on the reverse strand, counting down.
GAAAAACCGGCACACTAAAACACCCTAAAAACCCACCCCCGACCCTTTAAATTAAATCCCCCACCCTACCGAACCCCCCCCAAATGCCTTAAATTACCTGGGGGTCCAGCGGCGGTGCGGAATGGTCTCCTGCAATTGAATCGTGTTGTCTTCAGCCGGCGCCATTCTGCGCCGCCATTTTGCAAAATGGCGGCACAAAATGGCGGCGGCCATAGACCAACACGATTCGACTGCAGGAGGTCGTTCCGGACCCCCGCTGGACTTTTGGCAAGTCTTGTGGGGGTCAGGAGGGCCCCCCCCAAGCTGGCCAAAAGTCCCTGGGGGTCCAGCGGGGGTCCGGGAGCGATTTCCTGCCGGCGCCATTTTCCGTACGGAAAACGATTCGCGGCAGGAGATCGCTCCCGGACCCCCGCTGGACCCCCAGGGACTTTTGGCAGCTTGGGGGGCCTCCTGACCCCCACAAGACTTGCCAAAAGTCCAGCGGGGGTCTGGAACGACCTCCTGCAGTCGAATCGTGTTGGTCTATGGCCGCCGCCATTTTGCGCCGCCATTTTGCAAAATGGCGGCGCAGAATGGCGCCGGCTGAAGACAACACGATTCAATTGCAGGAGGCCGTTCCGGACCGCCGCTGGACCCCCAGGTAATTTAAGGCATTTGGGGGGGGGGGTTCGGGAGGGTGGGGGATTTAATTTAAAGGGTCGGGGTGGGTTTTAGGGGGTTTTAGTGTGCCGGTTTTCCTGCCCTCCCCCTTCCCCCGATTTACGATTTTTTGACGATAAATCGGGGGAATTGGTATTGTATCGTGGCCCTAACGATTTTTGACGATTTAAAATATATCGGACGATATTTTAAATCGTCAAAAAACGATTCACATCCCTAATTTCCACCATATCTCGATTCAGCTGTCTCTTTTGCAAGCTAACGAACCCTAGCTTATGTAGCCTCTCATCATAGGAGAGATGTTCCACCCACATTATCATTTGTGTTGCCCTCCTCTGAGCTTTTTCTAGTTCTGCTATTTTTTCTTGAAACGGGGGCAATCAGAACTGTACACAGTACTCAAGGTACAGTCACACCATGGCCATACAGAGGCAATAAAATGTGCTCCATATTTTCCATTCCTTTTTGGATCGTTCCTAACATTCTGTTTCTTTTTTTGACTGCTGCTGCAGCACAGTGAACTGAGGATTTCAACTTATTGTCCACTATCCAGGAAAAGGACTCCAAGGTCCTTTTCCTGGATAGTGGACCAGAATTGTGTACCTGTAGTTACAATTATTTTTCCCTGTGCATCATACAGTTTGCATTTTTCCATATTAAGTTTCATATGCTGTTCTTTGCCTGTTCTCCTACATGTAGATTTTAAAAAGCCCGCACATGTAAGTAAAATTCAGGGGGTTATGTGTGTGGCCAGGCCCTGCGCGCATTTCTGAAAGGACCCGGCCATGCGCATAACTCCCGGTAAACGCAGACGTGCCAGGCCAACTAAAAGGGGCGGGCCAGGACAGCGCCATTAGATGCTGTCCTGGGGAAGCACACGCCGGCAGCCATCCAGTGCGCGGAGGTTACTTCTCCTCCCAAGGAGCAGTAAGTATTAACAACATAATTGGGGATAGGTTTGGGTAGGTTTAAGGGATGGGGAGGAGAGGGGAAGAGGGAGGAACGATAGGGTTAGGGTTAGGGAACTGGGAAAAAGGCGTATTGCATTGCTGCATGTAATTGAAACATTCCTTCCCCTTCGCATGCAAATGGGACACTCACCCGCACATGCGTGCGCTGATATTAAAATTGGGTGCACATGTGCGCGTGGATATCGTGTCGCGACACGTGCAGGCTATAAAATCGATGCGTGTGCCGGGAACCGTGCACACAGACGTTTTAAAATAGACCCTCTAGTCTCGCAAGATCCTTCTGCAGTTTCTGGTAATTTGTTGCCATTTTGACAAATTTGAATAATTTTGTGGCATCTGCAAATTTCATCACCTTAGTTATTGTTCTCTTTTAAGAACATAAGAACATAAGAAAATGCCATACTGGGTCAGACCAAGGGTCCATCAAGCCCAGCATCCTGTTTCCAACAGTGGCCAATCCACGCCATAAGAACCTGGCAAGTACCCAAAAACTAAGTCTATTCCATGTTACCGTTTCTAATGGCAGTGGCTATTCTTTAAGTGAACTTAATAGCAGGTAATGGACTTCTCCAAGAACTTATACAATCCTTTTTTAAACACAGCTATACTAACTGCACTGACCACATTCTCTGGTAACAAATTCCAGAGTTTAATTGTGCGTTGAGTAAAAAAGAACTTTCTCCGATTAGTTTTAAATGTGCCCCATGCTAACTTCATGGAGTGCCCCCTAGTCTTTCTACTATCCGAAAGAGTAAATAACCGATTCACATCTACGCGTTCTAGACCTCTCATGATTTTAAACACCTCTATCATATCCCCCCTCAGTCGTCTCTTCTCCAAGCTGAAAAGTCCTAACCTCTTTAGTCTTTCCTCATAGGGGAGCTGTTCCATTCCCCTTATCATTTTGGTAGCCCTTCTCTGTACCTTCTCCATCGCAATTATATCTTTTTTGAGATGTGGCGACCAGAATTGTACACAGTATTCAAGGTGCGGTCTCACCATGGAGCGATACAGAGGCATTATGACATTTTCCGTTTTATTCACCATTCCCTTTCTAATAATTCCCAACATTCTGTTTGCTTTTTTGACTGCAGCAGCACACTGAACCGACGATTTCAATGTGTTATCCACTATGACACCTAGATCTCTTTCTTGGGTTGTAGCACCTAATATGGAACCCAACATTGTGTAATTATAGCATGGGTTATTTTTCCCTATATGCATCACCTTGCACTTGTCCACATTAAATTTCATCTGCCATTTGGATGCCCAATTTTCCAGTCTCACAAGGTCTTCCTGCAATTTATCACAATCTGCTTGTGATTTAACTACTCTGAACAATTTTGTGTCATCTGCAAATTTGATTATCTCACTCGTTGTATTTCTTTCCAGATCATTTATAAATATATTGAAAAGTAAGGGTCCCAATACAGATCCCTGAGGCACTCCTCTGTCCACTCCCTTCCACTGTGAAAATTGTCCATTTAATCCTACTCTTTGTTTCCTGTCTTTTAGCCAGTTTGCAATCCACGAAAGGACATCACCACCTATCCCATGACTTTTTACTTTTCCTAGAAGTCTCTCATGAGGAACTTTGTCAAACGCCTTCTGAAAATCCAAGTATACTATATCTACCGGTTCACCTTTATCCACATGTTTATTAACTCCTTCAAAAAAGTGACATATTCATTTATGAATATGTTAAACAGTACAGGTCCCATTAATGATCTCTTTGATACTCCACTAGCAACCTGTCTCCAAGTGGAAAACTGACCATTTAGTCTTACCCTCTGTTTCTGGCCTTTTAACCAGTTATCAATTCACAATAGAACACTTTCTCCTATCCCATGACTTTGTAATTTCCTCAAGGGGACTCATGAGGGTCTTTGTCAAATGCCTTCTGAAAATCCAAATGCACTATATTAACTGGCTTACCTTTATCTACGTGTTTATTTATACCTTCAAATAAATTGTAAAAGAATTGGAAAAACTTGCTGAAACTTGCTAAAACTATGTTGACTCTTCTCCATTGAGTAATGTCTTGTCTATATAGCCAGTAATTTTGTTTTTAAGAAAGGCTTCTACCATTTTGCCTAGCACCAATGGCAAACTCACTGCTCTATAGTTTACCGGATTACCCCTGGAGCCCTTTTTAAAAATTGGCATCACATTGGCCACCTTCCAATCTTCAGACATCATGGTTGTTTTAAATGATAGGTTACAGATTACTAATAGTAGCAGGGTAGTAGTTTCATGTATTAATTCTTTTAGAACTCTAGGGTGGATGCCATCCAGTCCTGTTGATTTAAGAACATAATTGGCCATACTGGGTCAGACCAAGAGTCCATCAAGCCCAGCATCTTGTTTACAATGTTGGCTATTCCAGGTTACAAGTACCTGTCAAGTACCCACACGTTAAATAGATCCATGCTACTAATGCCAGTAAGAGAAGTGGTTATTCCCCTAAGTCAGCTTGATTGATAGCAGTTTATTGACTTCTCCTCCAGGAACATATTCAAACCTTTTTTAAACCCAGGTATACTAACTGCCCTAACCACATCCTCTGGCAACAAAGTCTAGAGCTTAATTGTGCATTGAGTGAAAAACCAATTTCTCCAGTTTGTTTTAAATGTGCTTCTTGCTAACTTCGTGGAGTGCCCCCTAGTCTCCAGTTTGTTTTCAATGTGCTTCTTGCTAACTTCGTGGAGTGCCCTCTAGACTAGGGGGCACTCCACGAAGGTAAATAACAAATTCACATTTATCTGTTCTAATCCCCTCATGATTTTATAAATATTTCTCATATCCCCCCTCAGCCATCTCTTCTCCAAGCTAAACAGCCCTAACCTCTTTAGCCTTTCCTCATAGAGGAGCCATTCCATTCCCTTTATCCGTTTGGTTGCCCTTCTCTGTACCTTCTCCAGTGCAATTATATCTTTTTTGAGAAGCAGCCATCAGAATTGTACACAATATTCAAGGTGTGGTCTCACCATGGAGCCATATTGAGTTATTAGGACATTCTCCGTTTTATTCACCATTCCCTTCCTAACAATTCTTAACATTCTATTTGACTTTTTGACAACCACAGCACACTGAATTGAAGGATTTCAGTATATTAACCACTATGACACCTAGATCTTTTCCATGAGTGGTAAATCCTAATATGGAACCTAACATCGTATAACTATAGCATGGGTTATTTTTCCCTATGGGCCAGATCTTAAAAAATACGCACGGGCGTAGATTTGTTCGCGCAACCTGGCGCGAACAAATCTACGCCCTATTTTATAACATGAGTGCACAGCCACGCGCATGTTATAAAATCCGGGGTCGGTGCATGGCTTTCCCCATTTCCTCCAAGGCCGCTCCGAAATCGGAGCGGTCTTGGAGGGAACATTTTTTGCGATCCCCCCACCTTCCCCTCCCTTCCCCTATCTAGCCCAACCCCCAGCCCTAACTAAATCCCCCCCCTACCTTTTGTTTCCTAAGTTATGCCTGCCGGCTCGCCATCCCCCGGCACAGGCCACTGTGCCAGAGGATTCAGGACCGCCCCGAACCACCGCCATGCCCCGGCCTCGCCCCCAGAACGCCCATTTTAGAAAGCCCCGGGACATACGCGTGCCCCGGGCTTGCGCGTGCCACTGAGCCTATGGGCAGATTTTCTCGGGTTGCGCGCCTATCTTACGCGCGTAGCCTTTGAAAATCTTCTCCTATATGTATCACCTTGCACTTGTCCACATTAAATTTCATCAGCTATTTGGACACCCAATCTTCCAAGGTCCTCCTGCAATTTATCACAATCTGCATGTGATTTAATTACTCATGAATAACTTTGTGTTATCTGCAAATTTAATCACCTCTTTCGTCATATCTCTTTCCAGATAATTTATAAATATATTGAAAAGCACCGGTCCAAGTACAGATTCCCTGAGGTACTCCACTGTTTACCTTTTTCCATTGAGAAAATTGACCATTTAATCCTACTGTCTTTTAACCAGTTTGCAATCCACAAAAGGACCACATCCTATCCCATGACTTTTTAGTTTTCTTAGAAGCCTTTAATAAGGGACTTCATCAAATGCCTTCTGAAAATCCAAATACATTACATCTACCGGTTCACCATTATCCACATATTAATTAATCCCTTCAAAAAATGTAGTAGATTTGTGAGGCAAGACTTGTTACTCTTTAGTTTGTCAGGTTGATTTGTTACATCCTTCATTGTTATACATAGTGGGGTACATTTTCAAAAACAGCGCATGCGCATACTTTTGTTCGTGCACCACGCGCGAACAAAAGTACGCTGGATTTTATAAGATACGCGCGGCCACACGTGTCGTTTTGCTGATTGATTTGATTGCCTTTCCCTATTTAAAAGAGCATAGTTCGGCTTCTCATTCGTATTACGACTTGTGGGGTATTTTGTCATTTCCGGTTTCAACATAAGTATGTGGCAGTTTCGGCGTTTGCTCGGGTATGAGTTGTGTTTTTCCTTGCTATTTCAACCTTTAAAATGTTTGTTTTGGTTGCAGTTTCTGCGACTGGAAGAATTTGTATGAAGCGTTGGTCATAAACAACCTCTTGTATCAGTTAAACGCATTTTGGCATTGTAAATGTATATCGAAGACCTAGCATTGAGATGGTTTTGTTGGCATGTATGTGGTGGCATTTATAATAGGGTTCATGGTATCAATATTGTCTCGAGTGGAAATTAAAATTGGATTGTTTGTTTGCTTTAAGTGGAAATGTTGGCGAGTAGTATTTCGCGAAAATTAATCCCTGATGAAGCCCGGTTGTGCGGGTGAAACAAGGATCTCTTGTTGGAAGAGTCCATTGGACAGTCTCGGTTCTACGCATTGAAACACAGCGAGCGCCCAAGAGTTAAAGCTATTTGATTACTTGATTCGGCGTGTGTTGATATAGCACGCTATATTAGTGTTCGTATATAGAATAGTATTTGTATAAAGTTGACATGAGTATTTGTTGAATGAAACTTTATGTTTAATAATCATATGCATATACTTTGTTATCACATGATGAACACAATATTAATCAGTTCTGTGATGTAATATCGGCTGCTGTGTGTTGAAGAAAATACGATGTGGATTTTTTATTGGATGAATAGTATGGTTGTGACTGAGTGGATGAGCTAGATAGTATTTATTGTCTAGATAGGTATCTTAATAAATTGGTTTCAATAAAAGAGTTTGCACAGGCTTTTGTGTGACGTGTTATCACATAGTATGTTCTCTAGATCATTTGTCACTTAATAGGTGTAGAGAACCTATATAAATACCAGCCCTCAGTGAGTATTATCTTTTTATAAGTGCCACACCTCCACCAATTTGATCTGCCCTATTTATTTTATTGATTTATATTTAACTTTTTCTGGTTCTTCAATTCAGATTACCGGTTCTTCAGCCCAAGAGAAGGTGGGTTGGGTTGAGGATTCTACTGGCTTTGGAATTCTCTGTCTGGCTATCATCTTGCTTGAATAGGAGAGTCAATGTTTGAAAGAAATATAGCATTCCCTTCCATAGTCTAACTGCTTCTTCAGCGCATGTTGAGTGCCATCAGAAACTGCCTTCTGCTTTTATATTTTTGCACCTCAAAATATGAGTCCTTTTCAGATTGACTTTTGACAAATTTTAAAAGAAGAAATTAAATGAAAAGAGGATCACAAGGAAATGGGCACTTGGGAAATGTGCAGTTTTCCTCCATTACAGCTCCTTATGACACCCCCTCCCTTCTCCATCCCCATGATTAACAATGATAATCACTAGTAATGTGAATCTGTTTTTTGTTGAAAATCTTGGGCAGGAAAAGGATCATATCGGAAGGTAGATGAATTTAAAATTTGAATTTTGGTCTGACAAAATCTGTATTGCTTAACAAGGATTTAAATTTAGTAATATTTCCTATTTCTAAGACAAAGAATAGAAGCTTTACTCTAACAGCATTTACACATAAAATAATGACACATCACAATAAAATGAGTTTGCTGTAATTCATTATCTGAAAGCAGATCTATTACCAAATGTAGCTAAAATGAAATTTACATTCTTATTAACGTATACTATTTCCTTTTCATCTTTGAAATGCCATTTGCTTGCTATTATGGTTATTTATTACAGGGTGACAGGCTAATTTTAATGCACTAAAGTTATTTTATAATGAAAGTTTCCAGCTTATTCCAAAGTAATATGGTGACTTTTAGTACTGTAAGCTTGTGTGTTTTGGGAAATGTTAATGTCTTTGCTAATGCTGTATCATTAGGATAGAGTCAGTGTCTGTTTTTGTAGTGTTTGGATGACTTCCTTCGTTCATAATATAGGTTTTTTATAATTAAATTGCCAGCTGGCTCCATTTTTTTCTGAGCAGGTGGCTCCAGGCCTTGTTTTACCTCATGAATTCAGTGGAAAAAAACATGAATCAGCCCATCATGAAAAAATGGAGCCAGTTGACAACCTTATACTGTATTATGATGGTGATCTGAATTGATGTAACATGTGAAAAATGTCACTAATCATTATTTAAACTAGACTTCTTTCGACTAATATATACAGAAAAGATTAATTTTGCAATATCCATAGTGACAAATGTTCACGTTACTCATATCACTTCTCCATGTGAGACAAGCCCAATAGGCATCTCTTGTTCTGACAAGAGATACCTCCAACTTTGGCTGGGGAGCTCCTATACGATGGCTTCATGCTCAGGGCCCTTGGACTACCATATGAGTGACTGAAATCAGAAAAATGGGGACACCCTCAAAGCAAAGCAGAAAAAATAGTATTTTGAGGGAAAAAATAAACCAAAAAGCAATTTGTTTGCTTAGTACACATACACCCAGGTGCCCTTCCATGTGGTAGCAACAAGTTTTCTAACAATCCACAATGCCACCAAAACCAGCAAGGTTATTATCCAAAATGTCCAGCTTCCTCATCCTCACTGAAGTACGAGTTTTAACCACTGTCTCCCCATGCAGGTTACCTTAAGCTTTGCAGAGGCCCACTGCATCCATACTACTACTGTTCAGGTTGTAATCACTGCTCTGTTCAAGTTACCCCAGTTTGTTCTTGGAAGGTCAATGCGGGCTTTACCCTATCTGTTAGGGTCATAATCGCCACTCTGTACGCGTTACCCGCAATGCCTTCTTAGAAGCCCAGTTTTCCCTTTCATAGAAATTTTCACGAGACGTTTCCCAGTCATAAACATTTTCTGTTGCTGCAATGACTAAAGTAAGCTGGAAGGAGATATAGAATAGGAGACATCCCCTCTCTCCCCTGAATGAAGGCTCAGGGTGCTGGAGCCTAACTCCAGTTCTAATTGAGCCTGCAGCCCAAAGAAGCAGAAGGAAGGATCCTTAAAAAAAAAAAAATAATAATAATAAAATATATATATATATATATATATATATATATATATATATATATATATATATATATATATATATATAAAGGAAGATGGGGTATGATGTTGGCAGCAGGAGGAAAGCAACTGACATGGCTGTGTGGGGCCTCTTTTTGTCCCCTTGATCCATACAATTCTCTCTGCTTTTGTCTTGTTCTGGTCTGTGGTTTCCCCCACCTCCACTGTAGCCAGCAGGGGAATGGAGCTTCATGCTTGCCTTCTGTCTTCTGCCACCTCTACCACATTGTCCTTAGATCCATGGTTTGAAACACAGAGTACTAGATCTGCAGGGCACCGCATGATTCATACCTTGGAACTAGTAACTGTGCCTCTCTCCTCCTGTCAAGCAAAGGACCTGAAATTGGGGTTGAGGGTCAGGATCCAAAATCAGGGTGAGGGTTGTGAGGAGCAGTGAGGACCTTGGTTTCAGGGTGGTGAGGGGATAAGGGAGAGAGAACCACAGGGAACGAAAGTGGGGGGAGGGGGAGGGAAGAGAGATGACTGCCAGGGATTCAGCTGTTGAAGGAACGAAGGGAGGGGGAGAGAGGAGATGGAAGGGGAGGGGATGGAGTGAGAAAGGAAGGGAAAGAAGTGGACGGGATGTGCAGTAAGGGAGGCCATAGTATGCTGCTCTGCCCTGTTAGCACAATGCTGGATGATTGCAGCAGCTGCCTGGAATGCAGCAACATGGAAGGTCACATTCATGACCTGAAGGCAGGCAGCTATATTTTATGGATAGTTCAGGAGGAACTAGTGGGCCAACTCCAGGCGAGGGACATTTCCTAGCCCCAATGCATGTTTTGCTCCCTGTAGAGCATCTGTACCCTAGACATTTGCACATACATCATCAGCTGTTCGCAGGAAATCCACGTATGGAGGAGAACTGACTTGAGGCTTGTTCATACCCCCACCCCCCCAGTCCGGACTATGAATTACCCCTATGCTTGGGGTGGGGAGTACCACATGAGAAATTATATTCCCCTAATATGATTTATCTTTGGGTTTGTAGCCTGAGTGGGGGGTCCCTGTCACCCCAATACCACAATTCTATGCCCTTCCCAAACAACTTCTCACTTGTGGCACCACAGACCACATAAAACCAGAAAAAAAAAAGTTCTAGTCCTGTGTAAGTAGACAGTAAATCCAACCAGAACATTAAATGGGAAAAGTACTGTAGGGAAGTTTAATATAAACTTGCAGTTCTCTTATTTTAAATCAAGCAATGCAAAAATAACACTGGGTATGGCCTGTTAACCAGGATAACCAACATGCCCATATGGTAATGAAAAAGAAAAGAAAGAAAGAAATAGGGATCTCTAATAGAGCAATGAGGGGGGGAAATGGCAGTGAAGTACACAATTTTCAAAAAAAAAAAAGGCGGGAGGAACAGATCCACCTTACTGACACCAATTTGTAAAGGGTACACCCTATCAAAAAAACAAAATTGTGTGAAAAAAGCAATCAAGAAAATGAAGAAGTCCCTCTTGATGGTACAGCTGGCTAGATGACAAGATGTGAAAGGTCTCGGTCTCCTAGGGTTACTTGGTACTAAATAGAAAGCAGACCTGGTTTCGGTCTCTTACTGAAAGACCGCGGTCCACCAGTGTTCCTTTCTCAGCTCTTTCTGATTGGCCGTAGGGTCCCCAGGACAGGTTTGGGTAGAATTGCTAGACCCCCTGCTGGTATAGAAGCAGCATTGCAAAGTGTGGCATTTTGAGTAAACAGTCAAGAAGAGAAGGAGCTGTCTTCATGTGTTGATTTTCTTCCTGTTTTGTATCCTAAGCCCTACAGCCTGTAACCATCTCCAAACAGGGAGAGTGGCAGTTTTCCTTGCTGATGCACTGTCTGTCCAGTAAGGGTGTTCCAGGGTTGTTTAAAGGATTTTTTGACTTGCTTTCTTGAGAGTTTTTCTGTGAGATCCCTGGTACTGGGTCTGAAGACTTTTAGAGAGTCCATTTTCTTGGGAAGGCCAGGAGTTGAGGATTTTCTGCTGGTCTCCATCACACAAACCATGGTTGGATCAGTGTGATTTGCTGCTGGAGAGTTCCAGTTTTTTCCTTTTTGTGAAGATTTGCCTTCTGTTTTGGGGGGAAAGTTTTGCTACCATCCTTCCTATTCTGAAGTGGGGAAATAGAAGAGCTGTTTTGCTCCCTGCTGCCTGGACCTTTCATCCTCTGTGTGACCCCTTTTTTGGAAGTAGTGACTCCCTTTAGGGCACACAACTAATTTATTCCTTTGGGGCTACTCCGGCTAGCTGACTCCCTCCCAAGCTTGACTCTTCATCCCTGCGGTGGATTCTTTTTATGGGGGAAACAGTGATATGATTAAACTCTTATATATTGGTGGCTATGGTGGCAACCCTAGGAGGGAGCTGCTGAAACAAAACAGGCAGGACCAAGCACTGGGTGTTAAATAATAATTTACTGATGGGTTAAAATCCATCTTTAAATAAGTGTGAAGTTACTGTTGATTTTCTTACAAGTAGGGTGTCTCATCTTGGATAGTTGTCCTTTTCCTTCAGCAAACTGTTCGAGCTTCCCATGGTGATGTGAAATGTGCACTAAAAGCTCTCCCAGTGGCATAACTGGGATTCCTATGACATGGGTCCCTGTCTAGCATAGAAAACCCATCCTACCTGATGTTCCAGCGTTTTCCCGAATACCCAGCCCTGTATCCTGGTCTTAAGGTGTTGGAGATATGGATGGGATCTCCCTTGACCCCTTTTAGTTGCTCTGAAAAGATGACTCCTCTTGTTGAAAAGTCTGTCATGCAGGAACCTGCTGATCCAGCCAGGCTCCCAGTGAGGAGGGTTGGTTTAAGAAAACCTCCTCACTGTTGCGACTGCCTTCGCATCCTGTTGTGATCGCGAGGGTGTGGTTGCTTGCTCTAGGGGAATGTGAGCTCTTGAGCCACGGCGCGGCTCAGGGATGAGCCCCAAGGCACACACCGTGGGAGGCAAGAATGTCCAAGCACGGGCAGGAGCTGGGACAAGGCTGGACCAGGATCGAGACGTGGAACATCGAGGAACTGGAACAAGGCAGGCTCAGACCTCCACTGGATCTGCACGTACAGGTGAGACCCAGCAACGCAATGCTGGTCTCAAGAGTAGCCCTCCGGCCACTCGATAGCCCTTCTGGACCCTCCGCTACGGAACAATGAGTGCATGAGGCTAGACGGAGGCTGAGGGCGGGAACAAGATGAGACACAGAACTGAGGAACTTGGAAGACTCAGACGAGGATTCGAGGAACTTGGAAGACTCAGACGAAGAGTCGAGGAACTTGGAAGACTCAGAAAAGGATTCAGGCACTAGTACGGGTGAGTACTGCACTGCAGCACGCCCTACACAGCTGCCCGTGGCTGGTCGCGGACCACGCCAGAAGTGAAGCAGATTCCAAGTGAGAAGATGAAGACTTGGAACTGGAGACATGATGAAGATTCAGGAGAGGCCTGCCCCGAGGCATGCCCTACACAGCCACGCATGACTGGTCTCAGACCACACTGAAGTGGAGCAGGCTCTGGTTTGAGTCTAGGGCATGGATGGAAGCAGGAACAAGGAACTCTGAAGACCGGGAACAGGATTCAAGACTCAGGATTCAGAACTCAGATTCAGGAACAGACCTTGGCATTAAAAGCAAGGGCCTTCCGGAAACTTGCATTACAGACATGAAGACAGACCTTGTGCCACAAAGCGCCCTACACAGCCCCTCATAGGCTGGTCATGGACCACGACGGTGGCATGCCAGGAAAGGTGGACAAGCAGGACGGATAGCCAGAGACGGGAACATCAGGAACTTGGAATGTCAAGAACAGGGAACATCAGGACTGGAACATCAGGAACACAGAACATGGAATATCAGGAACAGCGGAGAGACGACGAAGGAGCTCCAATGAAGAACAGGAACATCTAGGAATATCTAACACAGAACCAACTGGACAAAAGCAGACCACGGAGGACCTTGTCGGATGAAGTGACCACAGACAACTGTGAAGATCCGATTTGAAGGCTCCGAGGAGAACAAGCAGAGCCCTTTTATAGGACTAGACATAGCAAGGACTGATGATGTCATCCGTTGGGACCGCGGGGCTTTTCCCGCGGCTGGCCCTTTAAATAAAATGCAGAAGCGTGCATGCGCACCTAGAGGAGCCCAATGCAGGAGAGAGAAGGAAGTCAGCGTCTGTGGTGTTCCTGCCACGGGAGGATGGAAAGGACAGCGGTTTCCCTGCCGCTCAGGCAGCGTTGGCAGCGGCACCCCCTGCCGCTCAGAGGACCGGGGCAGCAGCAGCAGCCGGAACGGTGCACGGCCATGGAGGAGCAACAACAGTGGCACTTCTGAGCCGTGAAGAAGGACGGAGCCTACCACGGCATTGGGCAGGAGATGAGAGGCTGCTCGAGAATGGGCCCTGCAAGCAGCATCGCAACACTCACAACAAAAATGGAATACCCTCTTTATCAAAATCTTCCTAGACTGGTGTTTGTGCTGTCACAGATGCTTGCCACATTCATGGGGAGAATGGGCTTACTGGTCTTCAGCCCCTGTCCTCTAACTGCAGCCAGCGAGGATGACCTTCCCCAAAGGAGCAAGGTTAAACAGTCCCTTCCAAGAATAGGATCCTCGAAGCTTCTCAGACAGCCAAGGCTGTGACAGGTGCTTGCCTCAATCAGGGAGTGAATGGGCTCACTGGTCTTAAGTCCCGAAGTGCAAGATCCAACCAGATTCAGGCCAAAAATACCTTTACTGTAACTAAATACCTAGGGATCCTCTGGCAGGTTGTGCACAGGGGGAAACTTCCTTCAAAAAATAGAAACTTGATGAGGCAGGGAGGCCTCATCAGGGAGAGAAAAAATTCCACATCCTGAGTCATGAGTGTCTGGCCTGATCTGATTCTAGTCAAACCTTTATTCACAAAATGGTAGGGTTATAAAACAATGAGCATCCAATCCCAGTCCTCCAAATTGGGAGGAGGGCAAAGGGGATGGAAGCTCCAAAGGTGTCAAATATCTAGAAATGGAGCTAATGCACATAGTGGTGGACTGTGGATAGTCCTGCCACATCTGTATCATGTGGGGAGAAATATAAGATAATTTTATTACACTTGGAGACCCTCGTCTGGAGTCTTCACCTTGGGGAGTAGAGGAACAAGTAGAAGTTTGTGCTGAGCCAGATTTTATTTTGTCTGCCATTATTTTTCCACCCAAAATAAGATACACCTATCCACCTGGGAAGCCTTGCCTTTCCAAGGCATGTAGGATGAGCCTTCTCCATGGCCCACTAACTGAGAAACACACAGAGGCCTGCTCTCTTTTCCTCCACGCTGCTGCAGGCCTCAACTCTGCCCACCTACCTTCAGGGCTCCCTCTAGGGGCTGGCCGCGCGATAGAAAACTTTGGAGAACTGTGATTACAAGTGGTTTGTGCCAAGAACTGAAGTGAAAAGTGCCACTATTTGTTATTGAAGATTTGCTACAATAAAGTTTGTTTGTTTTTTAAATTTTGGATACCCAACTCAAGTGTCCAGAGAATTTTCTTGGCACTCACATCCCTCATATTGAAAGTGAAGAGATTCCTTCCCAGAACAGGGATTCTGAGAGCCACCCCCGACACCTTGGGCTCAGGATAGGGGGGTGGAGTGTACCCCCTCCCCTCATAGAATCCGACTCCAGGGGCCTATGGATTGTGATAGGGAGAGAGAGGAAAACAGTTGGCCCTGGAACCCCATGTGACCCTTGCCTTCCAAATCCAATCACCAAGACAGGGTTTACATAGAAACAGAAAGACTGTATGTCTTGTGCTTCTGACAAATAGGAGGCCCTGTTTTAGAAAATCTAGAAATGATGGTCAACAAACATTTTATTGGACCTTATTTTTATTAGTTATCATCTATAAATAATTTATTGACTCTTATTTCTTCATATTCAAGTGGACTAACATGGTGACCATACTACTTTGGTCAAGATAGAAAATCTAGGAAAGGCCACCATATGCTAGAATAATCTGGATATTTGCCTTTGTAGTAAAAAGCACATTTTCCCATAGCATAAATATTCTGTACATGGCAACACCAAGATTCGGCGATTGGTCCTTCCAAACTCTTCCAGAAACCTGAAAATGTTCTGTAAATTGTTAAAGTCCAATCTGCTTGGATGAGCACATTTCTGATTTAATAGCTGAGCCGTGTGTGTGTGTGTGTGTGTGTTTTGATGGTGCACAGGCCATCAGGGATTACACCTTTGAGGTGCTGTGATTGCCAGACTGGGCTCAGAGCTTCTGCATTCTGGTGTTTGTTTTACTTTCACACTTTCAGCTCAGCTCAGGTTCTCTCCAGCACTGACTTGCCCTGGAAAAGAATAGTGGTGTTGAGGTATGGGAGAGGTTGTTTTAACATTTATTTGCGAAGAGATTGTTTAAATAATCAATCCACACTGCAATCACCTAAGCTGAGGAAATCCTGCATGAACTGGAGAGCGTTAGAAAAGATTTAATGGGATTAGCATGAACTTTAACATCACACACACACACAAAAATGTAAAACTCCAGACAGCTGTGCCATGTAACTGAAGGACAGGTGAAAGAATTCAGAAACGGATGAAATATGCATTTTTTTTTTTTTAAATAAAGAGACAGAATAGGTTTGTAGCTCTGTCATTTGGGCCCATCTCAGACTTGCAGTCCAGAAAGCTGCAGCAGATGTAAATACAGAGCTGTGAAGTCATACAATTTCAAGAGAGAGTTTAGGCTGGTCCTGGCTCGCTGACATCCCCTCCAGATGCAGTTTGGTACCTGCAGCACTTATTTCAAATAGGAGGAGCAGGAATAGAAATACTACCATGCACCGAGATGCGAGTTCAAAAACCAGGAGTGGCCAAACAACTCTCTCTAGAAACTAGGTCAGTTGACAGCTCTGAAAATGACCATACCTCAATTGTAGCCTGCCTCAAATTAATTTTGAGGCAAGCTACATCCTTTAGCTAAAAGTGCTGTAATAAAATATAACTTAATTGTCAAACTAGAAGAATGTCTATTATAAATGCCTGGATTTGAGAGTTCAGAAAGTGTAGTACACATGCAGTGTATTCTGGGGATACATTTTAAGTTTTCCAGCAAAATCAACATTTGGTTTTGAGAATGCGAAAACTAGGCCGGTGGTTGCCTCCTCTGGCCTAATCTTGCCACAGCAGTGCCTCCAGCAGAAGGCAAGTAAAAGTACATTTGGTGTGGAAAAATGCACACACTGGGTGGGGGGGGGGGGGGGGTGGAGGGAGTCAGATAGCCCTTTTGCCCCTTACGCAGGTAAATGTTTTTTGAAAAGTGCCCTCTGTGATATGGGACTCTCAGAGAGAGCCTGGCTTTTAATATTAGTAATATTTCACTGTCAGGCTATTTCCAGCTGTGATATCTTGGCTTCAGGTTTTTTACATATCACACCATTCTGATTTAGTCATGAAAACAAATATATTAACTCCATAATTTGGCTCTCCAACAGCTCATTATTTACCCACTACAAATCTCTCTGGGTTATTTATTTTTATTTTCATGTTTCTAGTGTTTATCAATAACTCTGTAGACTTAAATGTACATACATTTATGGAACCAAGGTTTTTCTAATGTGACATGTTCTATAGAGGAAAGGGTTTGTTTTTTTTAGGTCAGATTGTGCAAGTTCTGTTGCAATGTAATCATGACAGTGGGACAAAAGGTTCCTAGATACCTTTAATATCCTTGGAATAGACCAAACCATTTAACATCTTTTATTTAAATCATTTCTATTCTGCTGCTACATAGCACCTAGAAATGTCGGCAGAAGAAGACCAAACGGCCCATCCAGTCTGCCCAGCAAGCTTTCACACTTATTTTTCTCATACTTATCTGTTACTCTTGGCCTTTAATAGTAACTTTTTGGTTCTAATTACCTTCCACCCCCACCACTGATGTAGAGAGCAGTGCTGGAGCTGCATCAAAGTAATGTATCAAGCTTAATTGGTTAGGGGTAGTAACTGCCGCAATAAGCAAGCTACTCCCGCGCTTATTTGTTTACTCAGCCTGTGCAATTCAGTTCTTGTTGGTTGTTGTCTGAATATAAATCCTCTTTTCTTCATTTCCCCCCTGCCGTTGAAGCAGTGAGCTGTGCTGGATATGTATTCCAATTGAAGTTTTAGGCTTAACTGATTCGGGGTAGTAACCGCCGCAACAAGCAAGCTACACCCATGCTTATTTGTTTACCCAGACTATGCAATTCAGTCCTTGTTGGTTGTTGTCTGAATGTAAATCCTCTTTTCTTCATTCCCCCTACTGTTGAAGCAGAGAGCTACGCTGGATATGCAAGGAAAATGAAGTATCAGGCTTAATTTGGTTTGGGGTAGTAACCGCTGCAACTACTCCCCCGCTTATTTGTGAATACAAATCCTTTTTTCCACTTTTCCTCCTACCGTTGAAGCATAGAGCAATGTTGGAGTCACATTAACCGTGTGTATGTTTATTGAATAAGGGTATTAATCACCAGGTAGTAGCTGTCATTCCCGCAAGCCATCCCATGCCTCCAGTCGGCCCTTGCACCATCACCTGACCTCTCAAAGGTCCACCTAAGCCGCAGCGGTCTGGGTTCCTACGGGCTCCTCCTGGGGGAACTGCGGACTTCCAGGGGTGAAGACACCGCTCCTCTTCTCAACTCTTCCTCTGCTTCCACTGTCGCCTCAGTCTCCAGTGCCAAGGGTCCACCGGTCACATCTTTGGTTCCTGCCTTGCCACCCGACGGGAGAACCTTCGGGTCTTCCCCAAGGTATTCCATCCTCCCGTCGGCCCAAGGGTCCACAAACCCGAGCTTAACAGATTGCATACATCATAAGGAAAGTTTAATTTATTTATTAAAATGTATGTAGCACTTTCCAGTTGTATGTATCACTTTCCAGCCATGTACAAAACTCTAAAAATAAATCAGTAACATAAGTATAGTAAAATAAACATAAAACAATTAAAATACAAAATAGTGAAATCCACTCCAGTCTCCAAATACCTCAGGATAAATAATCATGTCTCTGCCTAGCTAGCCTTCCTCCACATACCTCAGTAGCCATTAACTAAGTTTTTAACTTAGAAATTGCATTAAATCTTTTTCCTCCCTCTCCTCCAATGGTAATTCATTTCACAATTTAGGAACATCCATGGAAAAAGCCCTATTTTGAAGCCTAACTCTACAGTAAGCTTTAGCCAAAGGGAGCTGTAATTGATGTTGATAGTGAAACCTCAAAGACCTATTGGAACATTTCCAACTCACCTAATTTCTCATATAGTTGGACAGTTCTCTCTCAAGATCGTAAAAGCCAAAACTAAGAACTTAAATTTACATCATATTTTGATTGGAAGCCAGTGTAATATCAGTAATAGGGGGGCTGCTGAAACCCACCTCAATTGCCCCATAATAACTCTGGCAGCCATAGTTTGGATTACTTGTAGTTGCCGAATAACAGCCTCTGACAAACCCCAATAAATGGCATTGCAGTAATCTACTGCAATGCCCCTGATTTCAAGGCCCAGAAGTTCAAAAATGGCCTGAGGTGGCCAAAAGCCATTCAAACCACCCGTAATATCTAGCTCTCCAAATATCTTAACATCTAAGGATTTTACAACATCACCCGCTGTCTTCTTCCCATCCTCAATATTAAGTCAGCACTATTCTAGATCTACTCCTATCTGCAGCACTTCAGTTTTCTTGGAATTTAAAACAAGTTGACTTCTTTTTCAACCACTCACTCTCTGCACCCATACAGTCATTAAACCACCACAAATTAGCCATCTTATCCTGACCCAGAATTACCTAAATCTGTATATCATCTGCATAGCCGAACGAAACAAACCTAGAAAAGCGAATTATTCATGCTAAAAAGATGGGTCCAATGAAGAATGAATTCTAAAGTACCATTAGTAACTGTTTCATGCCTATCTTTTGGCTGGCATCACAGTATATATACCCCTGCTGTTGACATCAGCCTGCCAGTATTCTCCATCTCCAGCAGATAGTGGACATTCATCTCCCCACTGCGGATTGCTTCGATTTGAAAAGGAGAAAAAGAAAATGAATTTGCCCCGCTCTCCTGCAGTGATACCAAATGGTCCCTCCCCCAATTGAGAATTCCTGAAGTGATTTCCATGGTCCCTCAGATGTTTGCCTTGATTCGGTATCTGGTTTTCAAGCCAGCATGGACTTAATTGATTAAACAGCTGAAAGACAGCAGGTGCAGGAAGCTGAGCGTGGCGGTGATGGCACATGCCCCCCCCCCCCAACCCCGCAGCTGGAGACGGTCTCTGTACTCAGCCAGTTAAGGCTGAACTCAGGTAAGTTTAAAATATATATATATATATAATAAAAATACAGAGACAGAGAAGGAGGTTTTTTTTGTGTAGAGCTTCCTCCGGTCTCCGTGCTCAGCGAGCCATTCCGACCTTCGTCCCGCTCCATGGGAGATCGAGGGACATCGACAACCTGGCGGGTTGAGCAGCCTCTTTAGGCTAGGCCCAGCTCTGAGGCTTTGTCATTGCGTGACAATTGGTAGGTTTTAATGGCATTTCACGTGCTTTCTTTAGGCTGCCCTCTACAGGATTGTCTGTTCTTTGTGTGTGTCTAGCTATGCGTTCAAGCTGTGCATCCAGTTTTTGGATGCTTAGGTGGGCCTAGTAGTCTGTACGTCCAAGTTAAGCGGTGCCTTAAGTGTCTGTCAGCGTATCTGTGTATGCGCTTATGTTTTTACAGTGCATATTCTAGGGACGCCTAAGTCTTGGATGCCTAGGTGTGAGATGCCTTAAGTGTTGGATGCCTAAGGTGGATGCCTAGAATTTTTGGACGTTTAAAAAAAAAAAAAAAAAAAAGCTAGATGCATGCCTCTGGTCGCCGATCAGCATGCTGCCAGCCTAATGGTGCCTATAATCTAAAAAACTTAAGCGCCTTTCTCTTTGTACTGCCTATCATATTCTGGCATTTCAGCCAGGAGTGCCCGCTGACTTGTGCCAGTGCTGTTTGGAGGCTCAGGGAGAGTTATCTTTCTCTGATTTCACTAGGCCTGGATGTAGATCTGGGTAAAGACGATTCAGGTGGGCTTCTGATTTTGGAACTCCCCTAACTGGTTCGTTAGCAGGGTGATGGTGGCTCAGTGAGCGCGCCTCAGGTACCACTTGGTAGAATTTTCCAGGGATTGCTACAATTTTTTCTTCAGGTGCAATCCTCAGCCCTTTCTAATGCTCCTAGGGCAGAGTCGCAAGAAGGAACCTTGCCTGGACCTGCTGTTAGGTGCCGGAGTCCTACTAGAGCAGCGGCGGAACTGTCCGATAGAGATTGGATGGCACAAATGATGACACCGATCCTGACTCTTTTGAGGATGGTGAAATTCCTCCTGGATTAGAACCGTATAGGACTATGTGACAGGTCTTTCATAGAGATGAACTACCGGCTCTGTTTTCCCAGACCTTGAAAATGCTACGGGTTCCTGGGGCAGATTCCATGTCTGTTCCAAAGAACATAAGAACATGCCATACTGGGTCAGACCAAGGGTCCAAAAGGTCCAGCATCCTGTTTCCAACAGTGGCCAATCCAGCCATAAGAACCTGGCAAGTACCCAAAAACTAAGTCTATTCCATGTTACCGTTGCTAATAATAGCAGTGGCTATTTTCTGAGTGAACTTAATTAATAGCAGTTAATGGACTTCTCCTCCAAGAACTTATTAAACACAGCTACACTAACTGCACTAACCACATCCTCTGGCAACAAATTCCAGAATTGAATTGTGAGTTGAGTGAAAAAGAACTTTCTCCGATTAGTTTTAAATGTGCCACATGCTAATTTCATGGAGTGCCCCCTAGTCTTTCTATTATCCGAAAGAGTAAATAACTGATTCACATTTACCCGTTCTTGACCTCTCATGATTTTAAACACCTCTGTCATATCCCCCCTCAGCCGTTTCTTCTCCAATCTGAAAAGTCCTAACCTCTTTAGTCTTTCCTCATAGGGGAGCTGTTCCATCCCCTTTATCATTTTGGTCATCCTTCTCTGTATCTTCTCCATCGCAACTATATCTTTTTTGAGATGCGGCAACCAGAATTGTACACAGTATTCAAGGTGCGGTCTCACCATGGAGCGATACAGAGGCATTAGGACATTTTCCATTTTATTCACCATTCCCTTTCTAATAATTCCCAACATTCCGTTTGCTCTTTTGACTGCCGCAGGACACTGAACCAACGATTTCAATGTGTTATCCACTATGACGCCTAGATCTCTTTCTTGGGTGGTAGCTACTAATATGGAACCTAACATTGTGTAACTATAGCTTGGGTTATTTTTCCCTATATACATCACCTTGCACTTATCCACATTAAATTTCATTTCCTGGGGCAAATTCCATGTTTGATCCATAGAGAAATCCCATTTTGATTTCCTTGTGTAAATCAGTGATGGTGGCCATTCAAGAATGGTCTCCTTGAGTGGGGCAATATTAGAAAGGGAATGGTGAATAAAACGGAAAATGTCATTATGCCTCTATATTGGTCTATGGTGAGACCGCACCTTGAATACTGTGTGCAATTCTGGTCGCCGCATCTCAAAAAAAATAGTTGCGATGGAGAAGGTACAGAGAAGGGCAACCAAAATGATAAAGGGGATGGAACAGCTCCCCTATGAGGAAAGACTAAAGAGGTTAGGACTGTTCAGCTTGGAGAAGAGACGGCTGATCGGGGATATGATAGAGGTGTCTAAAATCTTGAGTGATCTAGAATGGGTAAATGCAAATCAGTTATTTACTCTTTCGGATATAAGAAAAACAATGAAATTAAGAAAAAAGAACTGAACATCTGAGATCCACATATCAATGAGAACAATCAAAAACCTAAACATAATAATCTAGCAAAAATAGTTTTGCCATATTGAGACCTTACACTCCTAACCTGTGGGAATTTTATCCAATATAAAAGTTTCAAGATGAAAGGGAAGACAAACTTATTCCCTTGAAATCCCAGATTATATATTTACATGGATACTTAAAATAAAACGACGCCTCCGTAGAGAGAACGTTAGATTTTAATTGGAGAAACACTCTCCTCCTCATGTATCTCTCTGCCCACTTCTGGGAAAACCTGGATTTTTGGCCCATAAAACAAATTATCTTTAAATTTGAAATATTGACGAAAAATACATTTGTCAGATTCTGAGGTAAAGGAATCAACAAAAGCTGCTCTATCCTTGATACTATCAGTTGAGGACTGAAGAAATTGGGCTCCCTCCTTTCTGGTATGTAATAACTATTAGACAGTGGAAATTCTTTAGTAGGAATCAACTGCAAATATTTTTTAAACAACTCTTGCCTTTGGGAAATTTACCAAAACATAAATTCTTAGATCATAGCTTATTTTCCAGTGCTTCTTGCTTATGATGAATTATCAAATTATCTTTAATCTCAGCTAACATACAATTCTGTAGGCTGGAAAATGAGCTAGACTGACTTAAAGAGTTAGTTTCAAATACTCCTGTCCATTGTTCCAAATCAGATAAATTATTAGAAGCCTCTGTGGTATAATCACAAAGTTGCTTGACAGTAATTGAGTGATTTATCTCTATACCAGAAAAAATCATCCAAATATTGGTCAATGTTACATGCTCTGGTTCGAAAGATAACAATACTTCAGGGGATCCCAGGGACTGAGGGGGTAAAACTGGAAATGGTATTCTCAATGATCTATTATTTACAACAGGATTGCTCCAGACTGGAGCAGAAATTTCTACTTTCTCCCCCGATGAACTCAATAAAGGAGAGAAAGTCCCAGATAAACTCCCCAGACTGAGCCCGGGAGAGTCTCTCGATGGGGACTGCAGAGAAGCAGTGAGATTAGGTTTAAAATCTCCCACTGAGCCTTGCTCAAATTGTGGCATAGGAGGAGGGGATTTGCTCTTTTAAACTGAGAAGCATCAGCTATTTTGGTATCCAGAGTTACCTGCAATGTTGAAGTAGTTCTGAGCACATGCTGATCCATGGGCCCAACTTTTCAGAGTAGATGCAGAGAGGGACAGTGTGGTTCTCCCTTTTTTCCCTTCCCATCATCTGGTCAAAAACTGGCATAAGGGGCGCACTGCTACTGAAAGGCCCCCTGCCTTGATGGACCTAATGGTGGATGCCTCAGATGTTGCCTGCAGCAGTCAGCCGCCCGTGAAGAATCCCAGATGTTTAGGGCAGTGGAAAGGAGCTGTCCCCATTATGTGATTTATTGTGTGTAATTAATACTATGTACTGTAGGGGGTGTGCTCTTGAGCAGTGACCACGATGGCTGCCTGATCCAGCTGCTCTCCGAGATCCAGCATTATTTACCCATAAATATCAACTATTGCATCTGTTAGTTTCCCCCCTGCTTAGATCCAAACTGGTCTGGCTCTGAATCCAGCAGGATCGATGCTGCTTTTGTAGCTGCTGCTGGCTCGAAATGGCCTAAACCTGATCCACCCACGCTGGAGAAGTCAGCAGTGGAAAGAAACATGGCGTCTGCTGATTTGGTTCTCACGGAGCTGCGGCAACTTAAAATAATGCTTCAAAGCAGCATCGACTCTACAACAGCAATATGAACCGAGCTCTCGTCCTTCTCTCAACAACTTGTCTCTCACATTGCAAGACTAGAAGACGTGGAAATTCAGATGGCCTCTTTGTTGATGAAGACCACAGTTATCCCACAACTGAGCTCTACTGCAGAACGCTTTCAGATGGAGTTGAAGACATGGCGAACCGCAATAGACAAAACAACGTAAGTCTACTGGGAGTCCCTGAAGGTTTAGAAGGAATGGATATGTGTACCTTTTTAATTTCATTAATTTCCACCAGTTTGTAACTAAAATTTCAACATCCATTTGAAATTTCAACATCCATTTGAAATCACTCCTTCTAGGCCTCTCCCAAAATCAAAATACCCGAGGCTGATTATCTTCAAATTACTTCAGTATCCTTAGGCACCGTTCCAAGGCTCCTGTTATTTATCAGAGGGCATACCCTTCTTTTTGTGCCAGATTTCACTAAAATCACTGCTAGCAAAAGGAAGGCCTTTTTGGCGTTGCAGCCCCACTTACAGACTTTAGAGGCTCAGTATGGCCTCATGTATCCTGCATGATTGCACATTACTTATCGCAATCAAATGAAAATCTTTGGAGAACCTGTGGGCGGGGAAGCTTTTATCTCCTTCTTAGAGTCTCAGTCCGAGATGGTGACCTGATAGACCACTGCACAACTTGATTAGACCTTTACACTGATTTCAAGCATGGTCTTAACTGTTGGTCTTCAGCGTTAGACCTTAATATTTTCTTTTCCTCTCTCTTCACACTAGATGAAAGATACAGACTTTTTCCTTTTTTGGGAGAATAACTATCTTTATTTTTTTTTTTTTACATGCCATATTATCTCCTAAGTACTTTCATTATCTCACATGCTATCGACACATTATGATTTCTGTTGGATGGGCTTACTGGAACTTTTTATACGGACTCTTCAGCAGCTGGATCTGGATCAGCCCCTGGCGCGGCCAAGAGACCTTTTTTGTTCCGTTGGTATGCCATGGAGTTGGCTTGCTTATTGCTTTTTTCTTCTCCATTTAAGGAGCTTGGCTATATGTTGTATATGATATTGGTTTATACTTTTACCCCTCTGATAACTCATATGCCCTTGAAGGTCCTATTGATAGTTATATCCAGTGTGCTTCTCTGACAATCTATCCTCCTTTTTTAAACCATGGCTTCTGCTAATAATTTACTAGTCTCTCTCAACGCCAATGGCATCTCACACCCTAATAAACATAAGAAACTTCTCACCTACCTCCAGTCTCTTAATCCTGATATAGTATTTCTGCAGGAAACTCACCTCTCTCCATACAGAATCTAGCAAGCTCAAACAGATGTGGGTAGGGGAAGCTTTTTTTACAGTCCTGCCTTTCATAAAAACGAGGTGTGGCTATCCTGTTTCATAAAAAATTAAACACTCAATTCACCTCTGATTCTGAAGGCCACTAGATAGCAATCATGGTCATCTTCAATTCTTTGTAATTTTTTCTATTTAACATATATGCTCCTAATATTGACAATCCAACTTTTTTTTCAAGAGCTTACCTCGCATATGCTTTCTGTTGGCTCGACCAATTTAATTGTGGGAGGTGACTTCAGTCAGCCCTTGAATTTATTATTAAACAAACAATCGTTAGCCAAGCTAAGTTTCTCCAGATCCTACACAGCATTGAATAACCTGATAGGAACAGTTAATTTAGTAGACCCATAGAATCTCCTCCATCCTACTGCTAAGGATTACACCTTCTTTTCATTTCCATACTCATCATATTCATGCATTGACTATTTTTGGTATCTAGTTCTTTCCTTCTGGACATCTCCACAGCTTCTATACAACCTGTCATTGTCTCAGACCACGCAGAGGTCACACTAACTTTAGAAGTGCCCTCCCCTCTTCCTGAGGATCGGCTTTGGCGATTTAACCTGGTTTTACTGGAGGATGAAAATTTTCATAAACACCTGTGCATAAAGACTGAAGATTTTTTTGCCCACGATGAGTCCCCTGAGATCTCCCCTCCCATTCTATGGGCAGTTTTTAAATCAACTATCAGGGGAGAAATCATTAATTATAATGCTGGGGTGAAGAAAGCTCAGAGAGCAGAACTCTTAAGACTTCAGAATTTAATAAGTCAACTAGAAAAAGAACATATACATTGCACATTGTCTTCCACTCTGGCCTCCTTGCTCTGGGCTCAGTATGATTATAATAAACTGCTAAGTTGCCATACTGGGAAAGTTATTTTCTTCCAAAATGCCAACTACTATGCAGAAAATAATTAATGTGGTCACCTACTGGCAAGTTATCTCCGGCAAAAATAGGAGCAGAAAAGTATAGCTGATATAAAATCCCCAGTGGTGCTCTGCTTTCATCCGATACTGATATATTGAATGTGTTTAGAGGCTTCTATTCTATACTCCTCAGAGATTTCTACTTCAACTACAGTCATCCATCAGTTTTTCTCACAGCTATCCCACCCATCTCTTATGCCAGAGCAATGTTTAGATTTGGACCGTCCTATCTCTCCCACTGAAATCTCTGTGGCTATATCTGCTTTAAAAGAGGGGAAGGTGCCTGAACCAGATGGTTATACTGTGGATTTTTATCGTGCCTTTCAAAAGCTTCTTATTCCTAACTTGATTAACTATTTCCCTCATATGGTTTCCCATTGCGATCATAAGTTACCTTTCTCAGAAGCTTATATTATGGTCATTCCAAAACCTGGGAAAGATCCTCGGTGTTGCGGTCCTGGTCGCCAGACTCGTGACCGGGGCCTTACCTTTCCTGGCACTCCAAGTCCGCGACGAACTCCGGCGTGTCCCGGGCCTTGTCTGGCCTCTCTGCGGCAGCGTCTCCACAAGGGAGATGCTGCCGATCTCAGACCTCAAGCCCCACCCCCCTTAGGCGCACGCGAGGGGGAACCTTTTAAAGGCACAGTGGCCCCCAAGATGACGTCAGATGCCGGCAGGGTATTTAAACCCGGCGTCTGACTGAAGACTTTGCCTTGCAACAGGGTTCACTTCTCGGAGTTACTAGTTGCCTCTGCGTTCTTTGTTCCTGATCCAGCTTCCAAGTTCCTGATCCTTTCCATTCTCCTGCTTCAGTGTTCCTGACCTTCAGATTGCCTCCCTGGTTCCTGACACCGGTACATCTTGGACCTCTCTTGTCTGCTGCCAGCCCTGACCTCGGACTGTTCCACCTGTTTATAGTCTGCTCTGGGAGACCGCTCCTAAGTCTCAGCAGCCTGGGTCCTCACTGGCTTCCAAGGGTGAAGCTCCTGCCTGGTCTCCCGGCTCTGTGCCACCACCCGGCCATTGCATCGCTACGGAGATTCACTCTTCTTCCATTCTTCATCTGCACGGCCGGCCCAAGTGTTAATTCTAAAGAAGCCACTGCAGCAGTATGTAACTTGAGACTTTATTAGGGAAAGACAAAGGGATAGGGACAGGGACCGGAACAAAGCACGAGGAGTAACAGGTCTATACAATTGTAAGACACCCAGTTACCCAACTCTTACAGCAATGTGTATAACATTATATACCCTTCATACTGACCAATCAGAGCATATTCAGAGTGTTGTTTTTAGATAAGTGCAGTATATCTGATTTGAGAATGTATTAGACCAAGGGTGGGCAATTCTGGTCCTCGAGGGCCGCAAACCAGTCGGGTTTTCAGGATATCCTTAATGAATATGCATGAAAGAGACCTGCATACACACTGTCTCAGTTGTATGCAAATCTATTTCATGCATATTCATTAGGGGTATCCTGAAAACCTGACTGGTTTGCAGCCCTCGAGGACCGGACTTGCCCACCCCTGTATTAGATCAATCAGCAAATGGGTCTAGGATGTTGGCTGGCTGCATTCCAGCACGTAGTCAGAGTCCTCAGCATTCTTTGTCTAACACTGGTATACAGGAATACAGCACAAAGAGGTGTCAGAAAGACTGCATATATACATCCCCCTCTTGAAGGGTTACACCTAGGAACCCTTGACATATGGACGGGGCCGTGGGTGCCTGTCTTAAGTTGTCCCTTACATCCTAAGCTAGCCTTAGGTGAAGGAATCTTACCCATCCTTGGCTAAGCCCACTGTTTTTCCCTGTCCATCTGATTCATGGAGAAGCTCATGCTTGTCCATCATTAAGCGCTGACAGATAGTAGTTACTTGATCTTGTACTGCAGATGAAGAGTTGACCATAATCTTCAGTTCGGGCATCCTGGGCATGGCTGCAGCGATGGAAGATCCAAATCAGAGCATATTCAGAGTGTTGTTTTTAGATAAGTGCAGTACATCTGATTTGAGAATGTATTAGACCAATCAGCAAATGGGTCTAGGGTGTTGGCTGGCTGCATTCCAGCATGTCGTCAGAATCCTCTGCATTCTTTGTCTAACACTGGTATACAGGAATACAGCACAAAGAGGTGTCAGAAAGACAGTGCATACATACACAAGGGTCCACAAATCCAGCGCTAACACTCTGCTAGTTTCCAACTATCGTCCTATATCCCTTCTCAAAGCTGACTACAAAATTTTTGTGAAAATACTTGCTTCTAGATTGTCAAAAGTGATGGGAAATCTGATTCATCCTGACCAATCGGTTTTATTAAAAATCGTCTCATAACCAATAACTCTCAAATGTTTCTTCATGCCCAAATATTGGCTAAGTCTTATACTGCCCCGTCTATTGCACTTTCTCTGGATGCAGAGAAGGCCTTTGATAGAGTGGAGTGGTTCTATTTAATCGAGACACTAAGGTGGTTTGGTTTTGGCCCTATTTTTTTGGCTTGGATCCAACTGCTATATCACTGGCCGTCTGCCTTTTTGCATTTAAATAATAAGCCTTCAACCTTTTTTAATCTGCAAAGAGGCACCAGACAGGGATGCCCTCTCTGGCTTCTTCTTTCTAATTTGGCTCTGGAACCTTTATTGTTGGCAATTCGCTCAAATTCTCTGGTAGAGGGCCTAACCGTTGGTTCTGAGAAAATTAAAATTTCGGCATATGCAGATGATGTATTACTCTACATTGTTAATCCTGCTTCTCTTCCTCCTCTTTTCTCTATTATTTCCCTTTACTCTTCCTTCTCTGGATACAGTGTCAACTGGCATAAAACTGAACTTCTAGTTTTGAATATTAATGGTGCTCATGCAGATATCTCGACCTATCCTTTTAATTTTTTACATCATGGTCTAAAATATTTAGGAATCACTTACTTTTACGATATCCTGGAAACTTTGACTCATTGTGAGACCTCCTTACTCCCTATGCTTAAAGAGTTCATACTTCAGTGGTCTCCTCTACACCTCACTTGATGGGGATGTTTAGGTACCATTGAAATGATCCTCGCCCCATGAATACATTTTGTTCTCTCTATGGTCCCTATTTTTTCTCTAATGATTTCTATGAGCATTTGGATTGTTTATTGTCTCACTTCCTCTGGCGGCATAAAACACCTCGGATAGCTCTGTCTAAGCTAAAGGCAGATAAATCTCACGGTGAGGCCAATTTTCCAGATTTTTACAGTACCACCTTGCCTGCATTTTGCAACAAGTTTGTTATTGGCTCTCTGTCCCTTTAAATTTGCCAGACTCTCCCCGTTGGTTGGTCATAGAATGAGATTTAATTTCTCCTGTTCACTTTGAAGCTGCTATTGGTATGTCTCCCAACAGAGCACTTCTTGCTCACCCTATTCTCTCCTCTACTCACAGAGCTTTTAGAGAATTTGATTCTCTCAAATTACCTTCTATGGTTCCTTGGTATCTCTCTCAATTGGCTTCACTATGATCTCACTCAGTAATTCGTTTTGGAGGTACACCGCTAAATTGGCCAATTTGGAAATCACAGAGAATATGGTTCCTTTCCCAACTTTTTTGTGATGGTTCTTTTATTCCATTTGCTGAATTAAGGCAGCGTTACTCTCTTCCTTCGGCTCAGTTTTATGCCTGGCTTCAGTTACAAGCTTCTCTTTCATTGCGTATTTCATTGTCTTCCGGCCTCTGTTAGACCTCTTTTTTTTTGTAACTCATAGAGGTGTATGGACTCCTTGGAAGCTTTACTGTGCAGGCCTAGCACCTTCTCATGAATGCTGGTCTTGATCCTCCCCTAAAACCATTCTCTCCCATATGATATTTTACTGCCCCATGGTCTACTCTTTTTGGAAGCAGATTTTGGTGACTATATCTCAGATTTTGGAAATAACATTTCTGATTGACTATAGAGTGGTTATCCTTTGGGGTGCCGCTCTACCTTTTGCTATGTCCCACTCATCCCATAAATTGGACTGTTTTCTCATGACTGCCATACCTCTAATTTTGTCTTTCTGGAAGCATAGTGAAATACTCAACGAGCATTACTGGTGGAACACTATACGCCTCTACTCTAAATATGAAAAAGCAGTCGCTCTGAAAAACCACCAATTCGAAGCTTGGGTTAGGGTGTGGAAGCCACTTGATGGCTTTCTGAATTGAACCGGCAAAACTGATTGAAGCACACGGATCTTAGGAACTTTATTTTTTTCTCTTCCTCGACCTACTACAGCCTTTTGGATTTGCTTTATTGAGGGAATATTGTGGTTGTTAGGGGACCTAGAACTGCATTTCCATTTGTCGTGTGGGTTTTGTATTGTCTGCTGAATTTATGTGTCTTAATTATTTTCTCTCTTATTCTGTTATATAAAACTGCAATTTCAATAAAGAAAGTTGAACAAAAAGAAATACTATTCATTGTATGCATTTTATTTTATACTGGTTTTAAAATCTGATCTGCTTTCAATGCTACAGATAAAGCAGAATATAAATGAAAGTAATACATAAACAAATTGCAGAAATACAGATGATTTTGTTCAGTATTTTAATTAGACACAGTGAGGTGATATTCATATGCTAAACAGCCAGATAAGTAGCACTTATCTGGCTATCTAATGGCTGCTGAATATCCAGCTTTATTCAGCAGCTGCTAGATAGCTGGATTAGTCACTTATCCAGCT
Source organism: Rhinatrema bivittatum (assembly GCF_901001135.1). NCBI lineage: Eukaryota > Metazoa > Chordata > Amphibia > Gymnophiona > Rhinatrematidae > Rhinatrema > Rhinatrema bivittatum. Next base: position 318,573,016 of record NC_042615.1, on the reverse strand, counting down.
ATCTGGTTAACTGGATAGGTTGTGGGTGTGCAGTGGGCGAATTGGGGTAGCAATATTTAGCCAGATAAGTTACTCAGCTAAGCAATGTTCAGCCTTAGACAGATAACCTATCCAGCTAAATTAGACCTGCTGAATAGCAGGTCTAAATTTAGACAGATAAGACTTCTCCATCTAAGTAACAATTTCTACAGGGATATTCAGCTGCATAGCTGTGCTGCTAAATATCCCGTCTAAGTTAGCCAGATATGTCTATCCTGCTAACTTGGGTAATCGGCTAGCTTTTGAATATCTATTCCAGTACCTATACTTCATCCTTATGGTATTGTAATGTAAACTAGTGAGGATTTTTAGGGACTTTTTCTCACTTTGGGAAATACCATGCATATTTCAGTGGTGATGAATCTTCAAATATCGCATTCCCATAGGAAGCTCTCTGCAGCCCTGCTCTCTCCTGTCTTTAATTTATGATAATATACAATCAGCCTACAGCTGATACCTGCATGTAGCTATCTTTATTTTTTTCTCCCCCTCCTTACGGTGGGTGTGTCTGGTCTACTCCCCTATTCAGCTGCATGCCCAGAAGTCTGAGGAAGGCTAATCAAAGTGTTCCGATGATCCAAAATACAAACAATTTTACATATGATGAGCGCTGTCAGCTTCATGCTTGTTTCGACGCGCTAATCACCTTATTGCTTGAAGGGTTTTGGACGCGCATCCAAGCGCCGGTAAAGTTGAGCGCTCAGCTGAGCACACTGTATTGCATTGGCCTGTGAGAGTGGGAGCAGCAACGGAGAAAGCTAAGCAACGGAGCACTTCAGAGACACTTGATAAATGATCTGCACTGCTCTGAGTGTGGCTGGCTTAGACCCCCATGCAGCATGCTTACTGTCCTATGGTACAGCAGCCAACCAGTCAGCACTTGGCATACTGTGAGGTGCTGCTTTCTTAGCAATATTTAATTGGCTTTCTTGACTGACTTGCTGGGGTGGATTCAACATTGGGATTAGGAGAATAAAAGATGCTTCACCCCCTTTAAGCCTGACACCCAGGGGCATTCCCCCACCACCACCACTCACAATGCCACTGCAGCAGAGTTACTCAGAAGTCAGGTGGAAGGTTTTGCTGTAAAAGATACAAAGCAGACAGCATTGCAGACATCAGGAGATTTAAAAAAAATAATAATAATAATAATAACATTTGAACAAATAAAGTTCTCTTCCTCTACAATTTGAGTGCTATGGATGCCACTCACTTGGCTGTCATCTAATCCAGATGTTACACTTTCTAAACAGGCTTGTGGAGAAATGCAACAGGTGGAGACCTGGCAGTCTTCAGACCCCTGAGTTAAATGAAACAAGCTTCTTTTTTTTTTTGTTTTCCAAATTATTTTCTCCTATAGAGTGTACAGCATAATATTGTAATGCTGTATAGAGCAGAAATATTTGCATACACAGGAGGTAATGCATGCAAATAAATCTCATACATATTCATTAGGGATATCCTGAAAACCTGACTTGCTGGGGAGGGCACAGGACCGGTTTGAGCACCCCTGTTATAGAATTATGTACCAACCAGGAGTGTTTTATTCTATCCAGTTTTGGAGTTGGCTGCTTTAACTTTGTGCTAAAAGTTAGTCTTCAAGCATTTAGTGGAATAAAATAACTTTTGGCCATGAAATGTATTTCATAGAGCACAGATGGCAATGTAAAACCTAAAAGATCATTTTTTATATTCTACTTTTTGACACTTCAGAGTGGATTACATTCAGGTACTAAACCTAGATTCATCAAATTGCTATATTTATTGTGGGAATACGGCATGTTAGTGGCAGTGCTACAAAAAGGGGGCTTGGTTAGGAAAATTTTTGACATGGGTAAAAATTGTAACCCTTGATTTTATTTTTTGTGTTACGGGACGCAGTATCACACTAGCGTGTAGAGCATACAAATCAGGAGAAACGCACACAAGTCAGGTCGGTATGCGCAGAGCGGGTTTTCAAAGCTGCTCGAGTACGCGTGTATCTCCCTGCCCAAGTGCACATGTGAAAAGTATCAAAAAAGGGGTGGGGCGTAGGCATGGGGGAGGGGGAGGCTAATAGATGTGCGCGTAACACTTAAGTGCACAGGCGTGCGCCGAGGTCCTCTGCCTCGTAACTTTTCTACTAGTGTAGATGGTGTGAAATTCATAAGAGAAAAAAATCTAGGCTAGTCAGGGGGCTATTATGGGTTGGGGGCTAACAGGGGGAAAGGAAGACTAATAAACCTGGGGGATTTGGAAGTCCTATCCCTAGCCTGGGAGAACTGGGAACAAACTGGTGAAACTGGCAGTGGGGTCGGCGCGTGCCCCTTTTAGTGTAAAACTTTTTACTAACCAAAGTTACCAAATACACAAACCTTCAGAGTGCAGTGTCTCTTATGCACACCAAAGACAAATCAGAAAAACAAACAAACATTTGCCATTTTCACCTTCTTTTTTCCTCTCAACGCCCCTCCCCCCCCCCCCCCCCCCCCCCCCCCCCCCGCAGCCCAGAACTAATCCACTTGACCCTCTATCCTATCCTTAACATCCCCCACTCACGTGATGGAAGCGGGGTTTGTGTGTACATTTCAAATAGGGCGCACAAATACGCGCTTTCAGCCTATTTGATACCATACGCACCTATGTTATAATGGCTGCTGCCACTTATTACACAGGCGCATGTATACACGCATGGTATCAAATAGGCTGAAAGTGCGTACATGTGCGCCCTATTTGAAATGTGCACGCAAATCCCACTTCCATCACGAAAGTGGGCCAGTGAAGCAGGCAGTATCCCACTACTAGTACACTTCCCCCTAACATAGAAGATTTAGGCAGACAATGCAGGTAAGAAAAGGCTATTTTTTTTGGCCCAGCAGGGCTGTGTAGGTGTGTGTGAGAAAAGCCCTCGTTTTATCGCTCGTTATAATAGCCGCCATAATAGCTGCAACCTGCGATAACTGCGGCTATCCCGTGGTAAAAACTTTTCCCCTCTCCAAAAAAATCGGTGGTGTTATTTGTGACATTAAATTTTCACTACATGTGGTAGGAGTCCCTCATTTGCATCAAAAGCTAGCTTTTGCATACCGATTATCATATTTGCATACAAACATGCGATGGGATAAATATTGTGTGTTAGACACCTTTTCTCACAGGACAAGCAGGATGGTTGTCCTCACAAATGGGTGACATCGAGGATGGAGCCCACCACGGAAAACTTCTGTCAAAGTTTAAACAGAACTTTGACTGGCCCCTACTGGGCATGCCCAGCAAGGCACTGACCCTGCAGCCAGCAGGGGTCTCCCTTCAGTCTTCTTTTTTCCGCGCAGCAGTTGCCACGCGGTGAAAGGAGCTCTCTTACCACGTTCCTGACAGGAATTCGGTATTTTTCTTTCCGAAGAAAATTTGCCCCTCAGGGGTCTCCCTTCGACAAATTTTTGTCACCTCCGCGGAAACCGGTAAGTTTTTTGCCCTTTTTCTTCGACTACCGTCGAATTTGGCCCTTGAGGCCTGTTGGCAATTACCGAGCCCGCAACTAAATTTGGCCTTAAGCCATGGCGACGGGGTTCTGTCGATGCCCGGATTGTACCCGGACTATGTCAATCACTGACCCCCATAGGGTTTGTGTTTTGTGTTTGGGAAGTGAGCATGATGTCCTGACTTGCACCAAATGTGCCCTAATGACACCTAAGGGTCGCAAAGCCAGGATGGAGAAGATGGGGCTCCTCTTCCATGCACCCACCCCAACGCCATCGATAGCATCGACGTCATCGGAACCGGCACCGTCAAAGTTGCACCACCATCGTCAACCCTCCGGTGACCGTCCACCATCGATGACTTCTCGGCCGTCGACTCCTGTCCCCTCCCCGGATGGGCGAGGAGACCGGAAGGACAAGCATCGCCATCGACGGCACAAGTCTCGGCCTGTCGAGGATCCACAGTCATCGACCTCTGAACAAGCCGAGCCACCGACTAAGAGGCCTCGATCAGACTTGGCACCGTCCACGTCTCGTTCGCAGGCATCGAGGAAACCCTCACCCTCTCGGGGTGTGGGAGCCGTGATCCCACCGGTTACGGTGGTCCCTCCGGCTCTGCCTCAGCCTCCCTCTCCCGTCGAGCCGGGTATTGTTACCCCTGGTCTCCGGGCAGAACTGGACCGGCTGGTCCAGGAGGCCATCGAGAAAGCGATGCAAAAATTCCAACCTCCATTGGCACCGTCTCCGGCACCGATTCCGGCACCGCCACCGGCATCGACCCCGGCACCGACTCCGCCACCGAGGAAGGAACCGACCACCGAACCTTTGGTGGAAGCGCTGGCACCGCTACTACAACGTATGGAGGCACTTGTACATGCCCTTCCATCGATGATTCCAGTAGCACCGACAGCGCCATCGTCTCCGACTGGATTTTCATCGGCGGGAGAAACACCGTTCCTGATTCCCCCTTCCGGGGTGGTCCCATCGGTGCCTTCTTGAATATCTCCACCGATTTATCCTTTGACTCCATCGGTTCCAAGACCGGCACCGACTCCATCGGCAGCACCGAAACCCTCGATGCCGTTCCCAGTACCGATTGTACCACCGGTTCCTCCAAGGTTTCCTTCGATGCCTTTGGATCCTCAACCTGGTCCATCGGGGCTTCAACCCCCAAGTGATCCCTATGATACCTGGGTGATGATACATCTTCTGACACAGATTTACCATCACCGCCTTCTCCTACAGAGAGTAGAAAAAGATCTCCTCCAGAGGATCTCTCCTTTATTAATTTTGTAAAGGAGATGTCCGAAATTGTACCTTTTCAGCTGCAATCTGAGACCGATGACAGACACCAGATGATGGAACTGCTTCAATTTTTGGATGCTCCAAAAATCATCGCTTCCATCCCCATTCACCAGGTGTTTCTCGATCTCTTAAAGAAAAACTGGGAATCTCCTTCATCTGTATCACCAGTTAACAAGAAGGCTGACTCCACATACCTCGTCCAGTCAGCACCAGGCTTTCAAAAGCCTCAACTGGATCATCGCTCTGTTGTGGTTGAGTCCGCACAAAGAAAGGCCAAGCGTCTAAAGCCACACTCCTCCACTCCGCCGGTCAAGGACAATAAATTCCTGGACAGTGTGGGACGGAAAGTGTACCATGGAGCTATGCTGATTTCTCGCATAGCCTCATATCAACTCTACATGACGCAATATAACAGAGCCATCCTTAAACAGATGCAAGATTTTGCTGACACATTACCTGACCAATACCAGCCACAGCTTCAGGCCCTTCTTAACAAAGGGTTTGAAGCAGGGAAGCACGAGATCAGAACGGCTTATGACATCTTTGATGCCTCCACAAAGGTTTCAGCTACTGCCATTTCGGCCAGACGTTGGGCTTGGTTAAAATCATCCAACCTTCGCCCAGAAGTCCAGGATCGTTTAGCGGATTTACCCTGCTTAGGGGACAATTTGTTTGGGGAACAAATTCAGCAAATTGTAGCTGAATTAAAAGATCACCACGAGACGTTGAAACAACTTTCTTCTGTTCCGTCTGAGGTTTCCTCCAAACAACCACTTAAGAAGGACTCTAAGAAGTCGTTCTTTCGGCCACGCCGTTACTACCCTCCATCGGCCAGGCCTCGTCCAGCTCGATCCTCTACTAGGCCTCAGCCGCGTCAGCCTAGGAAACAAAGGCCTACTGTAGCCCCTCCACCTGGGCCTGCGGCTGGCCTTTGACTCCCTTGTAGGGAACACATGCCAAACCCCTCTTCCAGACATTCCTGTAGGAGGTCGACTGTACCATTTTCTACAACCTTGGTTGCAGATCACCTCAGATCAGTGGGTGCTAACAATTATCGCACAGGGTTACCACCTCAACTTCATAACTCTTCTGGCAGACTCCCCGCCTCTTCAAGCGTGGAGTCTATCCACCCATTTGGCTCAATTACAACAGGAAGTGTCTCTTCTTCTGCAATCAAATGCTATAGAACCCGTTCCTCCCTCTCAACGAGGCAAGGGATTCTATTCCAGATACTTCCTAATACCAAAGAAATCAGGGGGACTACGTCCCATTTTGGACCTTCGAGCCCTCAACAAATACCTTCAAAAAGAGAAGTTCAAAATGGTAACCCTAGGCGCACTGCTCCCTCTGCTACAAAGAGGGGATTGGCTGTGCTCTCTCGACCTCAAGGACGCTTATACCCACATTGCGATCACACAATCCCATCGCAAATATCTGCGGTTTCTCGTAGGCCACGACCATTATCAATACCGTGTCCTACCTTTCGGTCTGGCTTCTGCCCCACGAGTCTTTACCAAATGTCTCGTAGTGGTAGCAGCATTCTTAAGGAAGGAAGGTGTCCACGTCTACCCCTACCTGGACGATTGGCTAATCAGGGCCTCCACCCAACAGATAGCTCAATCCTCCCTAAAATTGACAATTCAAACACTCCTTTCCTTAGGGTTTCTTGTCAATTACGAGAAATCTTGCTTAGTCCCGTCTCAAACCTTATTCTTCATTGGAGCAGACTTGGACACCTTACAGGCAAAGGCTTACCTTCCACTTCAGAGGGTCCACACCCTAATGTCCCTGGCTCGCCAGCTCCAGTCTCAGAACACTGCCACGGCTCGCCAGTTCCTCATTCTCCTAGGACACATGGCATCCTCGGTTCAAGTCACTCCCATGACCCGACTAGCCATGAGAGTAACACAATGGACTCTACGACACCAATGGATTCAAGCTTTTCAGCCTCTGTCCTCCATAGTCACAGTCACACAAGCGCTGCGCCTATCCTTAACCTGGTGGACGACTCAGGTCAACCTCCTTCAGGGCTTACCTTTTCTTCCACCGGATCCGCAAGTAATCCTAACCACCGACGCTTCTCACATCGGTTGGGGAGCCCATGTGGACGACTTTCAAACCCAAGGGTTATGGTCCAAAGAGGAAGCCGAACACCAGATAAATTTCCTGGAACTTCGAGCAATCCGCTATGTGCTCCGCACTTTCAAAGATCATCTCTTTCATCAGATAATCTTAATCCAGACGGACAACCAAGTGGCCATGTGGTACATAAACAAGCAGGGAGGCACAGGCTCCTTCCTTCTGTGTCAGGAAGCTGCGCAGATCTGGGCGGAAGCCCTCTCCCACTCCATGTACCTCAGGGCTACTTACCTGCCGGGAGTACACAATGTATTGGCAGACCAGCTGAGCCGAGTCTTCCACCCACACGAGTGGTCACTCGATCCTCTGGTAGCGACCTCTCTGTTTCACAAGTGGGGTTCTCCCCGCATAGACCTCTTTGCGTCCCCTCAGAACCACAAAGTGCACGATTACTGCTCTCTCATTCGGAGCCAGCACTCTCGGCCGAGGGATGCATTCTCCCTCAAGTGGACAACCGGTCTGCTCTATGCATTCCCTCCACTCCCTCTTGTGTCAAGGACTCTCGTGAAGCTACGCCAGGACGGAGGAACCATGATCCTGATAGCACCTTACTGGCCACGCCAAGTATGGTTTCCAATACTCCAGGATCTCTCCATCCGCAGGCACATTCCTCTGGGAATGGACCCGCATCTGCTCACTCAAAACGACGGATGCCTCCTCCATCCCAACCTCCAAGCCTTGTCCCTGACGGCATGGATGTTGAAAGGTTCGTCCTTCAACCATTTAACCTTTCAGATTCCGTTTCTCGAGTCCTGATAGCTTCACGAAAGCCTTCCACAAGAAAGTCTTACTCATACAAATGGAAAAGGTACACATCATGGTGCACTTCTCAGTCCCTTGATCCCCTTTCCTGTCCAATCTCCAAATTCTTGGACTATTTATGGCATCTCTCTGAATCAGGTCTTAAAACCTCTTCTATCAGAATGCATGTCAGTGCGGTAGCCGCCTTCCATAAGGGTATTGGGGGTAATCCTATTTCAGTACAACCCCTAGTAACACGCTTTCTTAAGGGCTTACTCCATCTAAAGCCACCCTTGCGTCCTCCGGCCCCATCCTGGGACCTTAACCTGGTTCTTGGTCGTCTAATGAAACCTCCTTTCGAACCTCTGCACTCCTGTGACTTGAAATATCTCACTTGGAAAGTGTTATTCCTTTTGGCTGTTACTTCAGCTCGCAGGGTTAGTGAATTACAGGCCCTAGTTACCTATCCGCCTTACACTAAGCTCCTGCAGGACCGGGCGGTACTCCGCACTCACCCTAAATTTTTACCTAAGGTAGTTTCGGAGTTTCATATCAATCAATCTATCGTTCTACCTATCTTTTTTCCCAGGCCCCACTCCAACTCTGGAGAGCAGACCCTGCATACCCTAGACTGTAAACGGGCTCTAGCTTTTTACCTAGACCGTACAGTTTCCCACAGGAAGAGCACTCAATTATTCGTCTCTTTCCATCCTAATAAGTTGGGACAACCTGTGGGTAAGCAGGCTCTTTCTTCCTGGTTGGCGGACTGCATTTCTTTTTGCTATGAGCAAGCTGGCATTCCTTTTCAAGACCGTGTTAAAGCACACTCTGTGAGGGCCATGGCGACGTCAGTGGCACACCTTCGATCGGTGCCGCTTCCGGACATCTGCAAAGCTGCAACCTGGACTTCTCTCCATACTTTTGCAGCCCATTATTGTTTGGACAAGGCTGGAAGACAGGACTCCATCTTCGGCCAGTCTGTCTTGCGTAACCTTTTTCCAACCTGATGTACCAACACCCTTCCACCTACCCGGTAGGGTGCGGATGCCCTTTCCCAAATTTCTCCTCAGTTGTTGTGCCTGCTGCACACCGTTGGGTACATTTGGTGCAAGTCGGGACATCCTCAGCTCGGTACTCACCCATTTGTGAGGACAACCATCCTGCTTGTCCTGTGAGAAAGCAAATGTTGCTTACCTGATGTAACAGGTGTTCTCACAGGACGGCAGGATGTTAGTCCTCACGAAACCCGCCCGCCTCCCCGCGGTGTTGGGTTCGTTTTATTTTTACTTTCTAGGCACTGCCTGTAGCTTTGAAAATCAGACTGAAGGGAGACCCCTGCTGGCTGCAGGGTCAGTGCCTTGCTGGGCATGCCCAGTAGGGGCCAGTCAAAGTTCTGTTTAAACTTTGACAGAAGTTTTCCGTGGTGGGCTCCATCCTCGATGTCACCCATTTGTGAGGACTAACATCCTGCTGTCCTGTGAGAACACCTGTTACATCAGGTAAGCAACATTTGCTTTATTGCGCCATAAGAACCTAATGCAGGTTGATGAATGACCCTGTAAGTTTGTGCCTGAAGAAATGGAGAGTGAAGTGACTTACCCAAGGTCACAAGGAACAGCAGTGGGATTTGAACCCTGGCTTCCCTGGTTCATAGCCTGCTGCTGTGACCCCTAGGCTGCTCCTCCTCCTAATCATAATGTAGCCCTGAGAAGTGCAGGGGTCACTCTGTCCCAGGGGCCAGGGCTAAGTCCTCACAAAGTCCCATAGCCCCGGGATGTGAATTCTCTGAATGGGGGAGGATAGACCTAGGGAGTGGCTCTTGCTGTGGGTGCTGTCACTAGGTGTCAGTTGTGGTTGGGTGTAGGTGCCAAAAAAACAAACAAACCAGAGAGGAAACTCTGGATGGGTTTTCCAAAGTTAAACTGTACTGGAGGTCTTCCATGGTAATTAACTGGCACCATATATATACTTCAATATGGCTATATCCATGTTTCAAAGTTATTCTCCATTCTCTCTCTCTTTCTGTGAATGTGTCCTTCAGTATTGGATGAATAACTTGGTCTCATCCTTCAGGGCATGGGTCTTGGGGTCCCTGCTCCCTGTGGTACTCCCAATATTTTCCACTCCCAAATCATCTGTCTTTCCAGGGATGGGGAGCTCCAGATGAAAATCTTTTTGCACTCTCGGTTCTCTGCTCTCTTGAGCAGGATGGGTGATGGAACTTCTTTCAAGCAAAAGTGGACAAATCATCTTCCCACCAACGTACCTGCTTTACACAGCTCAGAGTCGGCACTGTCCATCTGCTGGGTGTGAGATGGGCTCAGCAGCTCTTCTTTCCCTATCCTACCCAAGGCAGGGACTTCCTTTCTCTAAGCCAGGATTAGGGACTCCAAAACCCAAGAATAGAAAATCAAAAAATAATTTAAAGCATCTTCAACATTTTTTGAGCCAAACCTCTCTCTCGCTCCAGGATACGGAGAGAAGGGTACAATCTTCCCCTTTCCTACCCTGAGCACTAAAATCAATGAAGCCCATTCCATCAGGAAAAGGGAAACCAACAGAAATCACTCCTTTGTCTTCCGAATCTAACCAACTAATGCCACCCCAGACTCCCTCCCTGCCTGTTTTTTTTGTGCAGCCTGGAGCTCACCAATGCAGCAGCCCCACAGGGGAGTGCTGTTAGTAAATGGTACGCTCCTCTCTCCTCTCTCCTACTCCTTATCCCATGTCGTAGGCTAAAGCCAACAAGTGACGGTCCCGAGGGGGTCACCAGTGCCATAATAAGAATGACTTATCAAACTGGAGTCTTGGTTACTTGTCATGGATGTGTTTAGTGGATAACTTTCAGAATTTGCATAAGAAAATTCAGCAAAAAAACATGCAAGCTACACCAGTTTTCAAGTGGACTTAGCCATGCATAAGTCTAGTTTTTAAATTATCCCACCAAATCTATCAGCGCAAGTTACATCTTCTAAAATATTGCAGAAATTTTTCAGCAAAAAATGACGGTAACGTTTAAAGAAGCGCGCGTCGCGCACATTTGCATGCATAAGTCGGCCCGTGCGTGTTATAAAATAGCCTGGCAGCACACGCATGTGCACCAAATTTTAAGTGGGCTCGCGTATGTGCACACAAATCCAGCTTCTGCTGCGTCAATCGGGATTTTAAAAGGGCCGCTCGCCGAACCTATTCCCAGTTTTATCAGTTTCTCCTAGTTCAGCCAGTTAAGAGAGAGGTCCTCCAACCCCCCCCCCCCCCCCCCCTAGTTTAATCGCCTTCACCTCCCCCTGGTTAGCCATGGCCCTTAAAACCCAGCAGATCTCCCTAGCCTTCTTTAATTTTTAACTTCCACATCATCCATAGTAGAAATAGTTACACGGCAGGGGACCTCTGCAGACGCTGGGTCACATCAGGAATTTACACGTACATCTCACGTACATCTCAGGTTCATGCCCCACCCCCTTTTGAAAGAGATGTGCGCGCAGCAGGAGACACATGCGAATATCTTCGGCTTTTAAACCCCACTTGGCATGCATGAGCCCGACTTCTTCCCCTAATTAATGCACTCATCTTGCTTTCAAAATTCATCTCAGTATGTGTATACTTCCTAAAATCCAAAAGTAGGCACAGAAATCCAAACCCCTTCCCTACTCTGTCCCAGGGCATGTCATCTTTTATCTTAGGGTAAACTTATTTGTGAAAATAACACATGCACTATAAAGCACACATGCACTATAAAGCACACATGCACAATAAAGCAAATCTAAAAGGCTGTAGTAGGTTGGGGAAGAGAGAAAAATAAAGTTCCTAAGATCCGTGTGCTTCAATCAGTTTTGTCGGTTCAATTCAGAAAGCCATCAAGTGGCTTCCACACCCTAACCCAAGCTACCAATCGGTGGTTTTTGCATGTAAAACTCTTGCCTTAATGATGATAATAACTTGGATATCCGACCACAGCACGGAAACCGTGTTTTTGGCAGTTCAATGTGATTTACTGCACTTGACAGGTAAAGGCAAATCTATATAAATAAAAATGTAAATGTTCATTTGTTCAAAATCTTAAATCTCTGAAAGTTCTTCAGCGATTGCTTTGAAATTTTGACACAACATTGCATTCGAATACGTGCGTATTTTTATTTACCTATATTATATAGATGTCACACCTGTGACAGGTAAAAACATGCTTTTTTGGAAAAACAGCGCCATCTGTTGGACGTAAAAACAACACACGCTATCTACAATATAAATGAGCTCTGACCGACGGACCGCAAATGCGCAGTAGAGAGCAGCTCTACCACGCATGGGCGGACCATAGAGCTCTGCGCTACGTGCTGGGTGTCACAGAGGGGAGGAGGAAAGGGCAGACGAGTCGCCGCTCCGAGAAACGGCTCAGCCCGTTCCTCCGCCGCTGGGGAAGGGGAGAGGAAGTAGGGACTGCCGGACAGATACACACAGGAGGAGGAAAGGGTAGAAGAGTCGCCGAGCCAGTCCGTCCAGCGCCGGGGAAGGGGGGGAGGGAGTTGGGACGGCCGAAGCAGAGCAAATGCGCATTGTGAAATTAAACCAGACTGAGCCACGGCAACGCGTGACCAGGTATAGCTAGTATTCTTATATTACTGGGCATGTTCACTGCATTTGATTGAGTTTTCTATTATACTTTTTTATGACAGAGTTGGCAATAGGTGACCCCCTTTTTTGGAAAACAGGAAGGTATCCGTATCAATACAAGAAATACTATCGGATCCAATGGTGTTAGAATGCTGGGTTCTGTAGATTCTTCGGTGTCTCTGTTTCTGTTTAATTTATTCATGCAGCCCCTTAGTAGGTTAATGCGGAGATTGGAAATGAATGTGTGTGTATATATATATATATATGGTTGACATACAGACTATTTACCCTTTGGGTAGCCTTATTACTGTTAAAGAGGCCAAGCTTGCTATCTCTAATTGATTATTGGAGAGTAAGTTGAATCGCAGTGAATCCAAAACATAAATCCTTGTGGTTGGAGATACTGATCCTTCAGGTCACTCACTTAGTTGATATTGAGAGCAATAATGTGTTTGTGGTGGATGGGGTTAAATCACTAGGGGTCAGGTTTGTCTTTGAGAGTCAGGTGTCCCGCATAGTCCAAACACCTTATTTCAGACTATGCCTTTACAGCATGTGCACCCTCTTTTGTACAGAAAATATTTTTGGGTGCTTATTCAAGCATTTATTTTACCACATGTGGATTACTATAATGGTTTGCTTATTGATTTCCAGGGGAGGCTGTTGCGAAAGTTTCAGGTAGTACAGAATGTGGCAGCCAGATTAATCTGGGAATGCTCATATAGGACATCTGCAAGACCAATATTATGCTAGTTGCATTGGTTTTGCATGGTTTCAAGAGTTCATTTCAACATTTCGATGCTCTTTCTTTAAAGTGATGCATGAATATGATCTCCTGTATTTAAGGGACACACTACACTGGTAGTATACACCTGCCAGAGAATTACAGTCTTCATAGTCCGCTATTTTGGCAGTTCCCTGCATAAGTCTGTTATGAGATCTAGCCTACAGGATAGAGTGTCCTTTGTTGTGGCACTCAGCTATGGAACAAGCTTACTTTTACATCTAAGAAGAACTCAAATTACCTGACTTTTAGAAAAGTTGAAAACATGGCTGTTTCCATTTCAAATCAGGTTAAGGAGTGTGGCTAAATAATCCTCGATTTTACTAGCAAATTACTGTTGTATGTTTGTTTTTTATTTGTATTGTTGGATTAATGTATATTAATTGTACATTGAAAACAAGCGACCAAATAGTTGGTCCGGGAGGCGTAAAAGAAATGTTTTAATAATGATTATCCATAGTAGTCCCTTTGAAAAATATCCTCCATATGTGTGTGTGTGTGTGTAGATACACATCTTCATTCATTTACTTCATAGTTGTATATAAACTAGGGATGTGCAGCCCCCCAATTTTTTTTTCATTGGTTTGTGTTTCAATTCATTTAATGTTTATTTTGGTTCTGGTAATTTCCTCAACCATAATAAACATTAAACCCACCCTGCTCCAACCCCCCCCCCCCCAAACAAACAAAAAGAAATGGGGCATCCCCAGGGCCCAGAAAACTCCCTCCCATTCCCTAAAAAATTTGCCAGGGCTGCCCTGGCCTCCACTTACCCCTTCCTTTGGGTCCTAGTAGTGAAGAGGGGAAGAGGACTCCTTATTCACCTCCTGCCCTGCAGACATCACTTCAAAATGCTGTCAGCTGGCCCTGAAACAGAGGCCACCTTGAAGTTACTGTGGCACTGGTCTCGGAGGTGGCTGATGTCATTTTTAAAGGGATGTCTGAGGGACAAGAGGCAAGTGGCATCCCTCTCGCCTCATTCCCTAATATGAGCTCACATACGGGCCAATACAGTACAGTGCGCTCCGGAGCGCACTGTTAACCCGCAATTGGACGTGCGTTTTCGACGCGCTAGCGTTACTCCTTATTCAGTAAGGGGCCGAAAACGCGCGTCCAGTCCCCCGAAGCTAATAGCGCCCGCAACATGCAAATGCATGTTGATGGCCCTATTAGGTATTCCCGAGCAATTCAGAAAACAAAATGTGCAGCCAATCCGCACATTTTGCTTTCAGAAATTAGCGCCTACCCAAAGGTAGGCGCTAATTTCTTCCAGCACCGGGAAAGTGCACAGAAAAGCAGTAAAAACTGCTTTTCTGTGCATCCTCTGACTTAATACCATGGCGATATTAAGTCGGAGGTCCCGAAGGGTAAAAAAAAAAGAAAAAAAAATTTGAAGTCGGGCCGCGGCTGTCAGCAGGCTCAAGAACCGACGCCGGCAAAATTGAGCGTCGGCTGTCAAACCCGCTGACAGCCGCCGCTCCGGTCCAAAAGGAGGCGCTAGGGACGCGCTAGTGTCCCTAGCGCCTCCTTTTGCCTGTTTTTACCGCCGGGCCTCATTTAAATACAGAATCGCGCGCACAGGAGAGTGGCCTGTGCGCGCGCCAGAGGAATTTGCCCGCTCTCCCGCGTTTTTACTGTATCGGCCCGATAGGGAATAAGTGAAGCCTGGGGGGGGTCCCTAGCCCATTTTTCAGGGGAATTATAGTGGCTCCCAGTGCACAAATTTGAACTCTGCTTATAGAAAAGTTGCACAAAAGAACATTTTTGTGGAGATAGTATGTCAAACATTAAAGGAAACATTGATCCTTGGCCCCAACAGGTTTTTTTTGGCAGGGGGTGGAGGGAGGGAACCCTGGTCCATGGGGGAAGCATGAGGGGGGGCCTGGAAAAGCCTCGAGGTGCCCCAAATTGAAAGTAAAGGGGTTTTTTTTTTGTTCCATCTTTTAAAAACTAATGGAATTTTGTTGGGTTTTCTTTCATTCCATTTTGAAGACATAAGGAAACGAAATAAGCAATGCCATTGATGGTTCTTATTTCATTTCAAACGCATGTATATCCCTAATTTTAACAAGTATAGAAGTGTTGCGTTATGGGGGACCCTTGAGCCGAGACGAGGGAAGGCCCCCAGGGGTCCTTGTTGGGAGGTGGTACAGGTGGAGAAGACCCAACTGGAGCTTCACCTTTACCTGCCCACGTTCCCCCTCCGGTTGAGCCCTTGGGTGCTGGGGTCGGCAGGACTTAGGTTGCGGGTCTCTCGTGACGAGGAGCCCAGGAAGAAGGCGAGGCGGCGCCAGGCAGACCGGGTCGAGGCAGGCGGCGGACAGGCGATAGCGGGAGCAGGCCAGGGGTCAGGAGGACAGGCAGCGATCAAGCGGAGGCGAGGAACCAGGCAGGAGTCAAAACCGGGGAGTCGGTCCGGAGGCAGAAGAAGCAGGAACGGAGCCGGGGCAGGAACGCAGGATCAGGAAGGCGAGGCTGGAAGGCAGGAACAGGAAGGCAAACTGGAACGCAGGATCTAGGACGTAGCAACAAGAACACTCTAGGCTGAGCAGGACCTGTTGCTGAGGCGAAGTGCAGAGGTCTGAGCCGGGTCTAAATACCCGGGCGCGGTGACGTCATTCTCCAGGGCCGTGGCGAAGTTTCCTGCCACAGGCCCTTTAAAAGGAGGGGGAGAGGCGGTCGCGCGCCTAGGGAAGGCGGAAACTGAGGCCGAGTCGGCGGCGTCCTGTGCCGCGGGGCCTGGCTGCCCTGAGGGGAAGGACCAGAGCAGGTAAGGGGGCCCAAGAAGTTTATATTTATTGTCTTTTGCTAAAGAAGGAAAGAAATTCATATTCATTTGTCAGAAGTCATAATTGTAAAAGTGTGTGTGAGTACATGTGTGGGGCAGCAGGATTATCTCAAACAGAAACAAAACTTGCTAACAATAAAATCAAGCTGGCACCGTTTTGGGGGGTTTTCTTGATTTTAATTTTTCCAAGGCAACTGCAGAGAATTTGTCAAAAGGCCCATGCTTTCAGGAGGAGTGGGACTCTGCATAGACTGTGGTTCAACTTTCAGCTTTATTAAGTTTGCCTCGGATTCGCCTTTTCCTCTTCCGAGCTGAATGGAAGAAAAGTTTGGCAGCCTCCACGCTGTGAGCTTGATTGATGCCCAGAACATCTGAGGGACTTTTGTGCCCGGCTTGCTCGCCATGAGTGCATAATGTGTGAATGCTCAAATAAGGTCAGGCCTTATCACATGTAATCTTAGGCTTGAAAGCAGATCAGCAGTGACAGTCATACCCCAGAAGTGAGAACACAAATCATCCTCTGCCAGCACTGCAGAAGTGGAAGGGGTGCCTCTCCCCCCCAAACGCGCTCACTCTCTCTTTTTTTTTTTATCTTATCCGTTTTAGGAGAGAAAAGGCTTCTGTAGATCTGCCATATGGAAGTTGAAGGGAATACGTGCTCCGAATAATATACAAACCACTCCAGAGGGGAGGGGAGGGCAGGCTGAGAAAGGATGGGATGTGGGGATGGTATTATTTAATAGGGCAAGGGAATGGCGGCGAGGGCAGGGGGGATGGAACGTGACCTGGGAGGAGGGACGCGAATTGTTCATTGGAAGAAGGGTTGCCGGGGCGGGAAAAAGTAGAGGGGGGGGGGGGGGAGGGGGAAGGTGGAATAGATGAACTGTTTATTTGAAGAAAAAAAAAAAGTGCTCATCTTTTCAGAGAGGCGGCAGCGAGCCTCTTTTCTTTGGGTTGTCATTGACCACCGATGTGGAATGTGAATGAGCTGGGAAGAGAGTGGGAACTTAACCTCTTGAATGTACTCTATTAACACTGTAACACATCGAAAACTTTTTTTTTTTTGTTTAGCTTTCTGAAATTGTTCAGCATTTTTGCATATATGCGAGTCTAGTTTTCGGGGTTGAAGTAATAGAAGTAGCTCCAAGCAAGGACCTCCAGCTAGGGGTGAACGTGAAGGAGGTTCTCGCTGTTCCTACGGCATTCCCCTGTTTCTTTTCGTTTTTCAAATGTGATGCTCCTTTTCTTAAATGTTCAGGCTGAGTGTGCCTATTTACGCTCCTTGAATCGGGGGTTTGTGTAAATAGCTTTTAGCAGCTCATTATCCGTTTAAAGAACGGGTTTTGCATAGAGTTTATCTCATTGTTCATCCGTGCGTCTTTTTTTTACCCCAGCAGAAAAATATCCCTCGCAAGCATAACTTTTGGGGGGCATGTTAATTTCTCCTAGCATAAAAAAAAAAAAAAAAAAGCAATGGGGGGAGGGGGAATAATTAGAAAAAAAAAGGAAAGCAGTTAACCTCTTGTCCACTTTTATGGCAGCGTAGAAGTGTGATTTTTGTCATGGTTTTGTTACTCTCCTTCTGCGGTGAGGTTGTAGCCGTGCAGCCGAAAAGCGCCAGGGGAGGGGGAGCTCCTGTCTGTCCTGAAAGCGCTTTCCACCTTCACCGTTCATGTCTGTTCCACAGCTGCCTTTGTTTTCATTGCATATATGGGGGTCAGGGTGGTCATTCTGAAACCGCATACAGCGCGCAAACAAGTATTTACATATACTTTAATCGTTTCTTTAGTAAAAAAAAAAAAAAAGTACCAAGACAGAAAGCAACTTCGAGTAAAATATATGGGAAATGAGCTCCTGATGTTTTAAGAACGATTAAAACAAAAAAAAACCCCGCAATATCAATTTAAAGTAAATGAGACAATAATGACTTCCAATTGTTTACTTCCTGTGACAAAAGTCTACCGAAGAAATAATTAGCATCTGCTTGCAGACTTGCTCTTTCCTGTGCCTCCGTCATGCACCTACACGTATACAAACCGGTATTTGGGGTAAAACTCGGCATCCTGACAAGTAGCAGGCAGTGGGGGGGGGGGTAAATGTTCAAAAGCTTGGTCGGGATTGGCGAGAATGAGGGATGGCAGGTCATAGCACAAGTTTGCGCGCGTTAAACGGGGGCGCGCTGGGGAGAGACGCCGCGCAACAGGTAAAGCTGAGCCCATACTTAGCCGCCTAACAACCTGGTGCGGGGTTTGCACCTCGGCTTGCTTTATTTATTTATTTATTTATTTAACAGCTTTTAATATACCGGCGTTGGTGAGCCACATCGCCGGTTTACAATATAACTTGAGAAAGGAGGAAATTACAATAAACAGAGAGAGGGAGAGGGAGAAGGCGGGCGGGGGGATAGACATAGAAGAAGAAGGGATAGCAGCAGAGAAGATAGAGAAGAGCAACCATAATTGAGGAGAAGAAGTTATTTACAGCAGAATAACTGCAGAGGTGAAATTATTTAAAGCAGGTTATAAACTACAACTTATTTAAAGCAGGTTGTAAACTACAACGTTATGTGGCTTTGCAAGTTCGGCGCACAGCGGAAGGGAGAGCCCTAAATGTTCATTTCTTTCAACCTAGCCGGCAAGAAAAACGAAGTCATTTTCCTGAGGTTCCACTGTTTAATTGTTAGGATGCAGCACCTTTAACAAAACTGGCCTAAAGCCAGAACACAACATGATGTTGAGTGAACCTGCCGTTCAAACATTCAAGGCGCATCTAATAAAAAAAAAACAAAAAGCATGGCAAGCAAGTTGGTAAGAACTTGTGCTTGCAGAAATGCCGGGGGAAAGCAGTGCGCCTTTCAAAGTTCACAGGAGCCTTCACTGCTCCTCTTGCCAGAAGATGTTGCAGGGGAGGGAAGGAAGGGGTTAAAGGAAAGCCTTGTGTTTTTTTTTGGAGGCCCGAGCTCCCAGGAGTGCGCCCGTCCTTCGGGTGGGGGGGGGGGAGGATCGGGGGAAGCGCCGGGTGCTGCAGGCTGTAACCCGCTTCTCTTTGCCCTTCCCCCCCCTCGCAGGGCTCGTCCCGAGAGCTGGGGCAGCGAACGAGTTGAGACGAGGGCGGGCGGCCGGCGGCGGCAGCAGCAGCGCAGTCCCGGCCCGGGGGCCATGGTTTGGCTGGAAGAGCCCCACTGGCAGCTTCACCTCGCCGTCATCCTCCTGCTGTCCTTGGACGCCACCGGTAAGTGAGGAGCTTGAGGCGGAGGGGGGAGGCTTAGGAGCCCGTTCTTATTGAGGAGCGACTGCTGGTGAAAGGCAGCGGCACATGCCAGGCGCCGCTTAGCTGCTGTCATTAGGATGCAAAGCAACGCTTGAAAAAGGGGGGAGAGAGAGTGCACAGGTAATCTAGATCCGCCGTTTTTTATCTAACCTGCATGCTTTCCGTAGATATTACACCTGCAGGATAACAAGTGCCATGGGAGTGTTTTGTGTTTTTTTTTATTGCAAACTCCAAATTAAAAGATTAAGCATTTTTATGAAATGTTTTTGGCAATTTTGATCTGTAAATTAACTTTATTGTAATATCATTGGTGCCCTGGTGCGTGTTTTGTATGATTATATGTGTGTATATCTATTGAAAAAGAAAGCTAATAGTGTAACAATTGAAGAGAACAGTATCTGCAGATTAGAAAACTAACGGTTTATCTAAAAAGTGCTCAGTAGCAGTGCATCCTAACCATAATCAGCAGTGACTCACATTATCTAGTATCACTTACAAGCACAGTAACCCTATAAATTAGGGAATATATTTACCAGATAAACCTTATTATCAAATGGAGTTGTGGGGGTGGGGGTGATTCTAATTGGTGCCATTAAAAAGATACTCCAACCAGTCAGCTAGGTTGAAATGCTCAGCAAAGGTGAACACCTTCCAAATGAGATGAAAAAAGTTGTTTTCTCTGTGATTTCTGGCACGTAGCAGACAAACCATGCTTCCATCTGGTATTGGTGCTCCAAGCCCCTTGTGGAGCCTATCAGTAAGGTGTATGTTCCCTCAGCCAAGGATCTGCAAAAACATGTATCTGGTTTTTGTTTGATTCAGCAATAATTTCCACAAATCGTTGCTCCATGACACAAGACTTTATGTCGCATCTTCCTTGCAAACAGTCAAAAAGTGGCATATGTTTTTGTAAATATGTGACAAGGGGAAGATATTTTTCAACAAGCAGAATACTAAATTAAATTATAACATTTTCATTAAAAATTTAGCAGTCGATGATAAGATGCCTCTCCGAGTTTGTTGTGAAATATCATGGGGAATAGTAATTCACACTGGCAGAAAACTCATGTTACTGCTTGTAGCATCCACCAGCAGTTAGGGGGCACATGGGGTACACGGCACCAGGATGCATGCACTGAATCACTGAAAAAGTAACCTGGAGGAAGTTAATTAGCGCTTTTTTTGTGTGTGTGTGTGTAGGGAGGGAGGTGTTATTGCAGTAGAGCAGTGGTTCTGAAACCTGTGCAGGGTGACCTCCCCAGTCAGTGCGATTTTCAGGATATCTGCAGTAAATATGCATGAGATAAATGTGCATGCGATGGAGGTAGTGCCTGCAAATAGATCTCAGGCCTATTCATTGAAGATATCTTGAAAAACCTGACTGGCAGATGGTCCCAGGACAGGTTTGGGAACCACTGCTCTAGATCGGGGATGGCCACCTCCAGGCCTGGCTTTCAGGATGTCCATAATGATTATGCATAAAATGGATTTACATATAATGGAGGCAGTGCATCTATCTCGTGCTGCTCAGTTGTGGATAATCTGAAAACCAGGCCTGTTAGTGGCTATTGAAGACTGGAGTTGACACCCCTGCTCTAGATTATCAGAGGACATTTCAACCTGGCTAAGTTTGGATTTGCTAGTGCAGGGCTTCCCAAACCTGTTCTTGGGACCCCACAGTGGAAACGCAGAATATTCAGATTGATCTCCTGTAAACCTTAACTGGCTGTGAGCTCCCCAGGACAGGTTTGGGAAACCCTGAGTCACACTAGTCTGAAATACATCTTTTTATTTTCTCAGGGTACATTTAGGAAATATTTGCTTCGTAAATGACATGAATTAAAATAATTTGTAATGTAACGTAATATTTTGAACAGACTGGGAATGTTTCATTGATTCCTTCCATGATATGCTCTTAGTTTTTTGTTTGTTTTGGGGTTTTTTTTGGCTTTTTTTCTTTTATCTAGATTATTTTAACTGACCGATACACTTAGAACATCCTATATCTGCATGATAGTAGATACTTCCCCATAAAACAATTTTATTGTCTCACAGTGGAATTGCAGTATCATTCCCTATTAGTATTACTACCGTTTTTTTTTTTCATGTAAACAAATACAGCGTTATGAATAAGGAGGCGGTGGGATCTGAAAACCATCTATTATGATTCAGGGGAACCACAGGGAATGCAAGTTTAGATCTTCACCACCCCCACTGCACAATAAGTAGGGAAGGCAACCTCTAACTCCTGTGGATGACGGTTCACTCACATTTTCAAGATAATCTCAATGAATATGTATGAGAGAGATTTGCATGCACACACCTTCAGTTTGCAAATCCACAGGAACCGGTGTCTACAGAGACTGGAGGTTGTCTACTCCTGGACATAGTTGACTTTGGCCAAATCATTTTATCTTCTGGTGCTTCAATTAATCTAGCTACAATTAGATAACTTGGTTCCAGATGTATTTTGAGCTATCTCTGAATGAGAGGAAAGAAGCCAATGTGGTCTGATTATGGTTCAGATTTTCCTAATCCAAGTCAACTGTTCTGTGTGGCTCACAACAAAATCCAAGATCATTTGACCTGACTTGCTACAACTACAACTGGGCTGCAGCTCTAATTTTTGAGCAGGCTCGTACAATGGAGAGCAAGGATTTTTCATGAGAACACTCATTTGATGTCTAACTTAACTGAGACTAGAGACCAAAGTTGTAGGCTAGATTTCTGCAAACATTAAATAAAAAGAATCTTCTTAGCCACCTGACAAACTAGAGAAAATTTAACCAGAGTGCAGAAAACTCTAAGACAAAGAGGGCTAGGTCTTAGCTGACCAAGACAATTGTGATTTCAGTTCATGGCAGACGAGATTTGACCCAAGTATCCAAGCAGTGACTGTCCCCTTAACTCTGTCCTCAGTGGAATGTGCTAAGGTGCCTCAGACTTGCATGCAAATCTGCTGTCTGCGTCTGGCATGGCTTCAGCATGCTGCAGATGTGTCACATTCAGCCTCTGCAAGTTTTACAGTTTCCCCGAGGGATCTTCCCATAAGAGACTTCTCTACAGCCCAGAGGACCAAGAAGGGTAAAAACAGAGTCCCTTTAGCAGTCCAGGTAGTGTGAAGGGATGATAGGGAATGAAGAGTGAAAAAATAATTCAAGCAAAATCTGAGGTGAACCAGCCCAGTCTACACTAGAATCTAATCATATATGGCACCTATGCCACCAAAAGTGCATAGAGCTGAATGGTTTAATGGCAAAGTGCTGGTTTCCTCTTTATGGGAGCCTTGAGTGGTTTTAACAGTGTGTCTACATCTGTGGGAAGTGCACAGGGCAAGAGGTTAATCTGGAACCAGCATAGGAATATTCCAGAGCCCTGGGTCAGCTGTGTGTCAGGAGGTGTAACCTGCCTCCTTGACGGACAAGGGAGTTCATCCCCTGAGAGGCTCGGTTATGGAGCACAAGTGATAAAAGACTCTGACTCTCCTGAGTCTGGGCATGTTGCAAATTACAAGGAAAGAGAGTTGAATGGAGCTGTGAGCCTCCCACTGGATCTCTAAAGTGAGCAGCAGGAGTGCAGGGATTTTCCCCTAAAAAAAAAAAAAAAAAATCCTCAGTGGCTTGAGAGCACAGGAGAAGTAGAGAGTGCCACACAGCCTGGAAGTTGGAAGTTAAATGATAAAATCTGCGCTTAACTGAGGCAGGAACTTTTTCTGGACCAGGAAGCCAAACTGTGTGTTATAATTAGTGAGGTTTGGGTGGACACTGTGGCAGCTGACCATGCCCATGGGGGGAAGTCCCGTGAGGGTCCACGGATCAGGCTCAGCTTAGGACACACAAACACAGAGATTGATCTTTTATTAAACAATGTGGTGAAGCCACCAGAGGTGGCAGTGGTGAGTAGTTGAAGTAGCCTGGCTGGGCTAGTATCCCTCAGGCGCTGAAACAGCGACTCCTCCGGTAGCAGTGCTGTAGTGGAAAGAACTGAGAATGAGTACAGTGGAATATGCACAAGCCCCAGTATGGAGAACTCCAGGATAGGAAGAGCAGGCCCTCGAGGACCGAGTACCTGATACCTGAGAGCTGAGAGGCTTGAAGGTAATGTACTCGCACAGTGGATCCACGTAGGAGATGGCACCAGGGCTGGAACGGAGGCAGGCCCTCGAGGAGCGAGTACCTGGTTCCAGGGAACAGCTCTGAGGCGGAGATGGTAGTACTTACTGGTGTTGTAGATAGCGAATCCTTCCAGGCAGAAGAGAAGGTAGGAGCAGGCAGCGAGTCAACACTGTGCCAGAGGGAATTTGTTTTGGGGCTTGGAGGATCCTGATCCCATACCAGAAAGACTCCTTCCTTGAGCTGAGCAGGACAGTCTGGTGAGTAACTATTTTGCGGACTAAAGAGAGAACCAGGCTAGCTTGTGCAAGGTTTAGAGAGAAGAGAAACAAAGTAAGCAGTTGCTATAAGAGGAAACTGTTACTTAAGGGGAGGAGGTAAGATTTCTAGAACTGTGATTCTCTTTGATTTCTTCATCTACCTGTCTGTCACTGTCACTATGTTTGATCCTGAAGATTCTGCAGCAAACTAAAGGTTTATGGAGAGAGGTTTATTTATACGGAGTGTTCTCAGTCTGGTATTGGCCCTGCAGGTCATCCTGCCCCCAGCTTACAGCCCCGGAGATTTATTTCCCCACCTCGGGATAGTAATTACTCTGCTCCCCAAGGCTGGGAAGGTGACCCCTGGCATACAGAGGGTTACACATACTACAGGTTTTGCCCACCCCAGATATTGTTGCCTTCTAGTCTTCCTCTTGGCTTATATGTTGCTCCTGCACCAGTAATGGTTGTGCACATTCTTGAGTGTTAATTGTAAAGCACATGGGGATTTTGTTTTGAATGAAAAGCACTATTGTCTGTCTTTATTACTATTAAATATGGCAAAAGATTACAAAGACATGGATAAAATAAGCATACTTTTAAAATTAAAATTTTTTTAGCAGCTTTATTTAATTTTGTTACCATATCAAGTATTTACTTAACAACTTTTTTATACCGGCATTAGTGTGTACATCACACCGGTTTACATTATAACAAAATGGTTGAAAATACATGTAACAGGGATTAAAAAATGGTAGTGATACAGCCAGCTGATACACGAAGGCCCTCAGTTTTAAAAATCTTTAAGGGGAATAGAGTAGAAGGGGATTCCAATGCTATACCAGACATAAGTTTAAGAGTGTTTTTTTTTTTTAGCTGGGTTAAGGGGTGAGAGATCAAGCCTGCAGGCTCATAGATTTTGTAAACTTTTTTTCCTCTGATTTAACCAGTTATGTTTTCATATAGCCATTTAAGGCTAAAGTCATCTGAGTACGTGTACCTGGATAACTTTAGATCTGCTTTGGGAATGGATAGACTTAGCTGCCTAAACTTAGCCAAATAGTACTGATTTTCAGCGCTACCTAAGTTTAAGCCATGCCCCTGGAAGGCCTCTTTTTTTTTTTTTTTCTAAATCTAGCTAAATTTCAGCTGGGCAGTGAGTTACCTGACTACAACTTATCTGGATAGCAGTGAGGAGGCGACATATTTAAACTCTAGGTTTGTCCAAACTTAGCTGGTCAAATCATTTTGAGTATTGACCTCTTGTCACTATACTTCCACAAAAAGGCATACAGTAACAGTGGATTGGTGATAGCTATTTAAACTGTGTCTGATTTCTTACATACACATTTGTTTCTGCTAACTATGGAGCCTACTGCAGTCCTACTTATTTGAAGAACAATTTATCATCAAATTTGAATCCAAAATTAATGTGCTAAGTCTATGAGATAGTTGAAGGATGTGCAGTTCTGTTCTTTAGAAATAAAATTGTATGGGATCCAGTTCCCTGTAGGGCTGTGCATTTGTTTTTTAAAGCACAATGGGGCAGATTTTTAAAGTTACGTGCGTGGGGTACATTTGTGCGCGCTACCTGGCGCGCACAAATGTACACCCGATTTTATAACATGCACGCGCTGCCGCGCGCATGTTATAAAATCCGGGCTTGGCGCACGCAAGGGGGTGCACACGTACACCTTGCGCACGCCAAGCCCGAGGGGAGCCCCGATAGCTTTCCCCGTTCCCTCCAAGGCCACTCTGAAATTGGAACGGCCTTGGAGGGAACTTTTTTTTCGATTCCCCCCCCCCCACCTTTGTTCCAAAAGTTACGCCTGCCCGAGGCAGGCATAACTTGAGCACGCCAGCCGGCTGCCGGCACGCTGTGCCAGAGCACTCTTCCCTGCCCCAGACAACCGCAACGCCCCCGCACCTCCCCTTTTTCGAAGCCCCGGGGCTTGCACGTGCCGCTGAGCCTGTGCAAAATAGGTTCAGCGCGCAGGGGTAGGTTTTCGGGGATTACGCGTGTATCCCTTTGAAAATCTACCCCAATCTTTTTAGGAATAAAAAAAAAAATCTCATTTTTGGTTTGTTCTGAATGGAATGAACAAAAAAATAGGCTTACCCGAGAATATCTGACATTTTCTGGTCATTCCAAAAAATGTTATTAAATAAGAGACCTTCCTAAGACCATACCACCACCACCACTTCCTCAGATCTCAGCAGCTTCCCTAGGGCCTTCTTCTATCCTTCCACCTCTTGCCATGAATCTAAAGCTTGGGCCTTGCCATTCTGAGCTAATCCAAGCACTACTGGGGCCTCTCCAGGCCCCTCTGCTTCCTTCCTCCCATACGGGCTGATGCAGTATGGTGGGCTCGACCAAGCGCACCGTTAGCCCCTGTTTGGCCGCATGTTTTCGACGCACTATTTTTACCCCTTATACAGTAAGGGGTAATAGCTCGTGGAAAATGTGTGGCCAACCCCTTCCCCCCCCCCCCCTCCGAAACTAATAGCGCCTGCAACATGCAAATGCATGTTGATGAGCCTATTAGTTATTCCCGCGCGGTACAGAAAGTAAAATGTGCAGCCAAGCCGCACATTTTACTCTCAGAAATTAACTCCAAGGCAGGAGTTAATTTCGGCCGGCACCAGGAAAGTGTACAGAAAAGCAGAAAAAACTGCTTTTCTGTACATCCTCCAACTTAATATCATAGCGATATTAAGTCGGAGGCCCCAAAAATTAAAAAAAAAAAAAAAATCTGCTCGCAGGTTGGAAGACGGATGCTCAATTTTGGCGATGTCTGTTTTCCGAACCTATGTCTGTCAGCGGGTTCGACAACCGACGCTGGTAAAATTAAGCGTCTGCTGTCAAACTCTCTGACAGCCGCTGCTTCTGCCAATAAGGAGGTGCTAGGGATGCGCTAGTGTCCCTAGCGCCTCCTTATTACCATGGGTCCTCATTTGAATACTAAATCGCGTGCCCGGGAGAACGGGCGCTTGCCTCGGATTGCCGGCTCTCCCGTGGATTTTACTGTATCGGCCCGATAAGCTTAGGGCCATGGCCTCCCCATCCACTCCTTACCACTTCCATGGAGTTCTTGATGCACGAAAGGGGCAGCAGCCGTCTCCAATTCCTTCTGCCTTGCCAGCCAGCCTTGAGTCCGGCACTTAATTTGACATCAACAAAACGGTGCTGGTCGATGCTGTTCTGTGGGGGTTTATATGGGCAGAGAAGAGATGAAGACGTGATGAGAGAAGATCCGGCAACAGTAAGTGAAAAGGTCTGCAGCAAGAAGAGGAGACAAAGTATGTGGTAGTAAGGTGGAAGAGAGAACGTCTGCTGTGGGAGGAAGGACAAGGTCTGCAATGGTGAAGGTAGAAGAGAAGATCTGCAGTGGCAGGAGGGGGAAAAAAGGAGAGAATGTCTGTGGTGGGGAAGAAGAGAAAAGGACAAGGTCTGCAATGAGAGAGGGAAGACGAGCTGGCAGGCGAAAGACAGGAGAGAGGAAAAGCCCGTGCAGTCATGTCTAGGATGTGTGCACTGTCGGCACATTTCCAGTGCCTTGTTAGCACAATATTTTACAGAGCAGTAGATAGGTTTTCTTGCTTGCTGTCCAGCCCAGAGCTCTCTGATTTTTTTTACAAAGAAACTATTGCAGCAAAGGGATCCTGTGGAACTTGCAGATCACGGTTTGAGCCATCTGGTTAATTACAATTCTGACAAGATGTCAAAAAGAAAATACCGTTACTCCTGCAAGGATAGCTATTCTGCTGAATTTGCCGTGCTTAAAAGATCGCATAAGGGAAGCAACTCTTTTTAAAGTTTTGTTCAGTTTGCTGCACAGATATATCAATTAAACACAAGGGTCTTGTTGATTATAAAGGCCACATAGAAAGTGCATCACATAAGCAGAGAGTAATTGTGCTAGAGGATAAATCGCAGATCTGTTCAAATTTTGCAAGTTTAAAAAGTGATCATTCTCAGAAAACGTTTTACTGGATTTTTTTTTTTTTTTTACTTTATATTTATTTATTTCTTTTTATCTGTTATACAAAATACAACCTTTTTTTATATTGAAATGCATAGGTATCTACAAATAGAAAGTAAACAGAAGAAAACAAATAATCAAACATAAGTCCCTATCCTTCCTAAACATCAATATAGCAAGCGAGAGGCAGAAAATCTTGGAGGAAATATAAGGAAATCAGTACAAAAAAAAGAGGACATAACATGGTGAACCACTATATATAATAAATCAGCAAAGGTTTCAACTGGGAGCAACAGATGCTAATGGGGGCTTTCTGGAATCTTGAAAAGCTGTGAAGGGTGGCGGGTGAGTGAACCCATGGTGTTGCATAGTTGACATAGCATTGAGGGCAAACCCACAAGGCCTATGCCAGTTGGTAGACGTGCCCTACAGCAGAACAATATGGAGTTTCACTTTTACCAGCTGCCTCCCCCACAGGTTGAGCCCTTGTGTTCTGGCGACTGACAGGACTTAGATGGGTCCCTAGGGGGCGATGAAGATAACTGGAATCCTAAGGCACACCGAAGTCAGGGCAAGCAGCAAGCAAACAGTGCCAGGAACCGGCCAAGGTCAGGGCAGGCAGCTAGCAGGAGTGGGCAGGTCCACCAAGCAAGAGGTCAAGATCCAAAGAGTCAGGCCAAGGCTGAATGGAGACACATGGAAGATGCTGGGCAGGATAGGCAAGGCTGGCTGAAGAAAAGGCTGGAGGAGGCAGAGAACAGGAACCACACGCATGAGGAACATGTACTACTCTGGAGTAGGAGATGCGTTGCTGACGCATCTGAGGGGTGTCTGTGGCAGCTTTAAATACCAGCAATGTCTGACACCCTCACCAGGCACCTGCTTCGGGATTCCTGCCATGGCCTCTTGAAATACCAGGGTGCTTAGTGCTTGTGCCTAGAAGGAGCTGGCAGAGCCAGGACAGTGACGAGGCCCAAGTGCTGCGTCAGTAGGACCTGGGAGGAGAGGGGCAGCGTTTCTGCTGTGCAAGCAGCCCGGTGGCATTGAGGGTGATTGAGGCAGCTTGTGGGAAGTCCCCGCAAGCCACGCTTCATGAAAAAAAGCTTTCAGTTGCTAAGGCACAAAAAAGACAAAACATCCATTACCATTCTTAACACATTTACATGAGTAGGGTAGATTAAGGAACACTCCAAGAGCAATAGCCTCCTGTCCCCTCCTCCTTTCCTGAGTAGTTTTTGCAAAGGCAGGAAATACTCTTATTACTTGGCCATAAAAAAGAGAACCCGCATTCCTGAAATGTAGCTTCATAACCCTATCATGGTCTTGCTCCATGACAAATGAAACAAGGAATGTAGTGTGTTAAATAACCTCCGGTCCATAATTCTCCATAAAACTCTGAAGAAACATTGCCAGTTTGAACTTGAGATGAAGTTGAGTGAGACTCAGGTTAAAAAAGAATCTTATTAATAGAGGAAATTTAGGGGGTCATTTTTCAAAATGCGGTAAGGCGTTTTCGCATGCGTTAAGGGCTTATCGCATGCGTAAAGCCCCGTTTTCGCATGCGATAGGCCTTTAACGCATGCGAAAACGTGTTTACCGCATGCGATCGCACCATATTGTATGTTGCGATGCAAATTCCAAAAATGGGAGGAGTAGGGGCGGAGAGTGGGCTGGGTTAGGCTCCCTGCGAAGGGTATCGCACAGCCATAACGCAGATATTTAGCTACACCTTTTTCAAATGCGTTAGGCGGTGCGATAGCGGCCAGGACCCTGCGGAAAGGGTTATCTCCATTTGCGATGTTTTCCGCACAGCGTCTTTCAGAGGATTGGAAGGCGAGAGAGAGAGAGAGAGACTGGCCATAATAGCATAATCCCCACCTCGAGTTACTAGGCCCACCTAGTAACTCGAGGTGGGGATTAGGTAAGAGTGTAGGGGGTTAGGGGCCACTTTCACATCGTACGTCTCATGTACAATGTGAAAGCGGCCCCTAACCCCCTACACTCTTACCTAATCCCCACCTCGAGTTACTAGGTGGGCCTATCCTAGGGATACAAATACCTATGCATGGGACATGCTATTATGGCCAGTCTCTCTCTCTCTCTCTCTCTCTCTCTCTCTCTCTCTCTCTCTCTCTCTCTCTCTCTCTCTCTCTCTCTCTCTCATATTGAAAGACAGTTCCCCCAGTGGTTGAATGCAGGACTTACATCAGGTTTGGCACTTATCACAGTATATGAAATGGTATCGCACTAACTTAGCTCTTCGCACAGGTAATTATCGCAAACTGCAATAACAACTACATTTGCATAAACCACGCCCCTTTTGCTATCGCATGCGGTACTTACTGCATTTTGATAAATCCAGGCCTTAGTCTGGTGTAAATTGCAAAATTTCCAAGAAATATATTTCCTGAGAGTCGCATAAGGAGTTTCACCAATTATTTTAGGGAAATTGACAAACTGAAGATGGAAACACCTATACTGATTCCCTAGTGAGTCCGTCTGTCTGGAGGAGGGCAGTTCTGTCCTTGATCAGTGTGGCATTGAAACTTTGAAAATTTTTAACAACGACCTCAAGCCCAGAAATCTTATTTTGTACCTCCATTATAAATTCTTCATGGTTTTTTTTTTTAATGAATAGATTCTAGCTTAGCAGTTAAGGGATCAACTTTAGCAGAGCATATTTTAATAGCTGTCCTAAAACTAGCAATTAACTCCCACAGGGAGTCCAGAGTAACCACCACTGGTTCAGATGGCTTCAGGCAAGACTCGCCAGCAGAAACCAGTTACTTCACACGAGCAAGAAACCTAGAGAATGAATTCGGAACATCCCCAGTGCCCTCCAACTGATGCCGGTGAAGAAGACTACAGAGCAGTATGAGTTCACTCCTTCCACAGGTGAGGAAGCAGCTTGAAACAGTGCTGCTGGGCCTTTGTGGGACTTCCCCCTGCTGCAGTCACATTGCCAGCATCAGCCTGCGACCCAGCAAACTTACAGAATGTACTGTCTCTCTCGGCCGGCGGTGGACACACTGATCCAGGGGGCTGAGAGAAACCACGTCCCCGAGCTACTTCAGGCACCTCTCCATCCCCGAGTCACAACTGGGATCACTTCCCCCCTGAATGGCTGTGGTTCCCAGGGACAGGAAGCTGGAAATCTGCTGCTGGCCAGAAAGGTATGTAGGGTCCAGGAGAAAGATCATAAACTTGCCTCTTCTTTTAGATGCCATGTCAAAGAAGCAACAAAAGAAGAAAACTTGGAAGCAGCTTAAGCTTGTCCTTGCTCATGCCACCATCTTGCCTCTCCCTTCCAGCTTCCTACTGGATTTTAAATCTAGCACAATCTGCCATTAGCAGCAGCAGATCACGTAGGTTTACTGTTTTAAAAGGATGCTGAGTGATTCTAACATTTCCAAACAATATGCTTGTGGACGTCGCAAGACTACAGCTATAATTAACTCCCTTGCACAACACTACCAAACTGGACCATGTTCAGAGAGAACCTTTCATTGTCTTGATGGAAACAATGTTCTATATGGAGATAAATTGTACCCTTCATTGGTTCAGTTTCTTGACCCATCATCAGGATAAATTAGACTGGGCATTCTGGAGATGCCAGTCTTCAATGACGATTCTACTGAAAATGGAATATTTAATCTTGTGAAACATTTCTTCTTGAAGAAAGGAGTCCCTTGGACAAAATCTGTTGGCTTAACCATGTATAATGCTAGTGTGAATATGGGAAGGATAAATGGTCTGAAGAAACTGATGTCTGATCAGAATCAGTCTGTGTGTGCCTTTTTTATTTATTTATTTATTTATATATACCGACAAGATCAGAGATGGAACATCGGTTTACAGCACCTAGGGGTGCTTGTGTCACCTGATTAATCTGTGCAATGAACAGGGGTTATCCGCTTTGTTGATGGATCCCTGGCTATGTTGTTTCTGTTATTTTTTAATTACTTTTCAAAAAGTTCAAAGAGGATGGCACCAACTAAAGCAGCGGTTCTCAACCGGTGCGTCGCGACACACCAGTGTGTCGCCAAGCACCGGCAGGTGTGTCGCGTGGCTCCCGGTCCCTCCCGCTGCTCGTTCTTCCCTGCTGCCGTTGCCGCCGGGCTATCAGCACGTTCAAGCCCAGCGGGAACGGCAGCGGTGCAAAAAAAAAAAAAAAGCTGTGGCATCCGCGGCTGCCCTTTTCTTCTTCCCGCGCCTGCATCCCCCCCCCCCCCCCCCGGACCCGGAACAGGAAGTGATGCGCGGGAAGAAGAAAGGCCGTGCCGCGTGATAAACTAGCAGGCACGGCCTTTCTCACGCGGCACGGCCTTTCTTCTTCCCGCGCACCACTTCCTGTTCCGGGTCCGGGGTGGGGGGGGGATGCAGGCGCGGGAAGAAGAAAGGCCGTGCCGCGTGATAAACTAGCAGCGGCCGCTGCTAGTTTATCACGCGGCACGGCCTTTCTTCTTCCCGCGCATCACTTCCTGTTCCGGGGGGGGGGAAATGCAGGCGCGGGAGGAAGAAAAGGCCAGCCGCGGATGCCACAGCTTTTTTTTTTTTTTTGCACCGCTGCCGTTGCCGCCGGGCTATCAGCACGTTCAAGCCCAGCGGGAACGGCAGCGGTGCAAAAAAAAAAAATCTGTGGCATCCGCGGCTGGCCTTTTCTTCTTCCCGCGCCTGCATTCCCCCCCCGGACCAGGAAGTGATACGCGGTGCGCGGGAAGAAGAAAGGCCGTGCCGCGTGATGAAGTAGCAGCGGCCGCTGCAGCATCGGCCCCCAAGCCATTGCAGCAGACGGTAATCGGGAGAGGAGAGAGCAGCAGGAACCTCCCGCGATCGATGGAATTCTTCCTTATTGGCCTGCGGGGGCTGGAGGAGGAGGAGCAGCTACCGTTGGGGGGGGGGGGGGGAGAGAGAGAGGAAGTGAGTGACAGAAAGAGAGAGAAGCAGCCAGCCAGCCTGTGTGTGATTGAGAGCCTGTGTGTAAGTGAGAGAATGTATTTGATCGAGAGTATGTGTGTGATTGAGAGAAACTGGTCAGAGAGCTGATGTATGTGTATATGTGAGAGACAATGAAAGTGACTGCTCAAGGAGATGACTGATGTGTATGTGAGACAGTCAGGGATGTGTGTTTGTGTGTGTGTGAGAGAGAGAGAGAGAGAGAAAAAGCATGGAAGTGAGAAATCTGGGTATGTGAGAAAGCATGGGAGTGGGAAGCCTGTGTGTGTGCATGTATATGAGAGAGACTGGTTGGTAAGGTGACGGTGTGACTGGTGTGTATGTGAATGTGAGAGAGAGAATGTGATTCAGGGAATGAGAAGCCTGTGCACGTGGAGAGCGAGCATGGAAATGAGAGAGAGAGACTGGTGTGTGTGTATGTGTGTGTAACAGAGAAAGTGATTATGGGAATGAGAAGCCTGTGCATGTGAAGAGAGTGAGCATGGGAGTGAGAACCTGGGTGTGTGTGAGACACAGCATGGGAGGGAGAAGCCTGTGTATGTAAGACAGAACATGGAAGTGGGAAGCCTGTGTATGTGTGTGTATGCATGCATGAGAGAGATCAGGTGACGGGTGTGGGTGTGTGTGTATGTGTATGTGGGAATAAGAAGCCTGTGCATGTGAAGAGTGAGCATGGGAGTGTGTGAGATACAGCACGGGAGTGAGAAGCCTGTATATCTGAAAGAGAACATGGGAGTGGGAAGCCTGTGTGTGTGTATGCATGAGAGAGATCAGGTGACGGGTGTGTGTGTATGTGTGAGAGAGAGAAAGTGATTATGGGAATGAAAAGCCTGTGCAGGTGAAGAGTGGGCATGGGAGTGAGAAACCTGTGTGTGTGTGAGACACAGCATGGGAGTGAGAAGCCTGTATATCTGAAAGAGAACATGAGAGTGGGAAGCCTATGTGTGTGTGTATATGCATGAGAGAGATCAAGTGACTGGTGTGTGTTTGTGTGTATGTGAGAGAGAGAAAGAAAGTGATTATGGGAATAAGAAGCCTGTGCATGTGAAGAGTGAGCATGGGAGTGTGTGAGATACAGCACGGGAGTGAGAAGCCTGTATATCTGAAAGAGAACATGGGAGTGGGAAGCCTGTGT
This sequence comes from Rhinatrema bivittatum, assembly GCF_901001135.1. Taxonomy (NCBI): domain Eukaryota; kingdom Metazoa; phylum Chordata; class Amphibia; order Gymnophiona; family Rhinatrematidae; genus Rhinatrema; species Rhinatrema bivittatum. Next base: position 318,539,441 of record NC_042615.1, on the reverse strand, counting down.
GTGTGTATGCATGAGAGAGATCAGGTGACGGGTGTGTGTGTATGTGTGAGAGAGAGAAAGTGATTATGGGAATGAAAAGCCTGTGCAGGTGAAGAGTGGGCATGGGAGTGAGAAACCTGTGTGTGTGTGAGACACAGCATGGGAGTGAGAAGCCTGTATATCTGAAAGAGAACATGAGAGTGGGAAGCCTATGTGTGTGTGTATATGCATGAGAGAGATCAAGTGACTGGTGTGTGTTTGTGTGTATGTGAGAGAGAGAAAGAAAGTGATTATGGGAATAAGAAGCCTGTGCATGTGAAGAGTGAGCATGGGAGTGTGTGAGATACAGCACGGGAGTGAGAAGCCTGTATATCTGAAAGAGAACATGGGAGTGGGAAGCCTGTGTGTGTGTATGCATGAGAGAGATCAGGTGACTGGTGTGTGTGTATGTGTGAGAGAAAGAAAGTGATTATGGGAATGAGAAGCCTGTGCATGTGGAGAGAACAAGCATGGGAGTGAGAGACTGGTGAGTGTATGTGAGAAAGAGAAAGTGATTATGAGAGTGAGAAGCCCATATATGTAAGTGGAACACGGGAGTGGGAAGCCTGTGTGTGTGTGTATGGCATGAGAGAAACTGTTCAGGAAGGTGACTGGTGTGTTTGTCAAAGACTGGGAGATGATTGGTGTGTGAGAGACAGAAACTGGTCATGGGGGCATGACTGGTATGGTGTGTGTGTGTGAGAGACATGGGCCCTAAGGAAGAGGACCATGAGTATAGAGCTTAGCCACTACTGCTGCTTCTGGTGTGTGCTACAGCCTGCATGGAAGAGGAGTAGGACAGCTGCTGGAGGGGGTAAGTAAAGGTGGCTTTTTAAGTTTATTTTTCTTGATTGACTGCCATTTTAATTATTTAATATTATGTGATGTGTCTGCTTTTTTTGAAATATTTTATTGGTGTTTGGAGAATTTTTAATAGTTTTTATGAGTTTTTAATTGTTGGATGTTATTCTGTTCATAGTTGTTGTGAAACATTTATTCTGCTTATTAGTATAGTTTTACAATTATTTCTGTGTGGGGATCTATAGCTGCTTGTTAGTTCTGTTTTCCTAATAAGAGGTGTATTGGTTTTTAGGGCCTGATTTTAATATTTATAGTGTTGCCTTTTCATAGATAGGGTTGCTCCTGTTTGAGTGTATTCCATAATACAGGTGTAACTGTGTGTGGATTAGTTTATGTGCATTACTACAGATCCTGGGAGTATGTTAGGTCGGTTCTGTGTCTGTTACAGAGATATTTTACTAGCATGTAAGTGTTTTATCAGTCTTATTTGTTGCGTTTTCTCAAGAGGACATGCATTGGTGGTAAACTGCTGTCTTTTCATAAGTAGGGCTATTGAGCCTGAAAGTAGAAGGAGTTTGAGTTGCTGTTACTGAGATGACACCAGAACCAGAATATCTTTTTTGTAGATGAGTTGAATGGGGAATGTCATAATTCTGCTTTACATCCATTATTGTGGATCAGGGGGGGTTCCCGTGGATGCAAACTGTACATTTACATCTAGCCCTGTGACGATCATGGGTCAGTGTGTCACGCATGTGAGAACCATCTGTCAGGTGTGTCCCGACAGAAAAAAGGTTGAGAACCACTGAACTAAAGGATTTTTGTGAATTCTATGAAATTGAAAACAGATCTTCAAGCATGGGGCTACTCGGCTATCTCTGTATAAGGTAATAAGGAAAGTTTTGGATCAACTGCTGGCTCTCCAGTCATATGTGTTGTCTTAAGGAAAGATCCATAGAGAATACGGGTGATACTCTGTGACCCAAAGACAGAGTTGCATTTATTGTTTGTATTCCACGTTACCTCTCTTTGTGTAACTGAACACATTCTTGCAGCAAGAACCAGAGCCTTCTGTAAAATGTGATCCTGACTTTCACAGAATTAGTTAGGAAATTGCTCAGCAGTTCATAAAGCCCAAGGTTTTTGTTTAGCGGCAGTGTTTGTTATAGATGTAGAGAATCTGTCAAACGACTTGGAAAACCAGAGTGTATTCATTGGTTTCACAACCAAACAGTACATTAGTTCATCTGCACTGACACTGAGAGATGTAAACAAGCTTTGCACAGATGTGATGAGTTTCTACGTGGCAGTAGCTTATTTTCAGAAGAAGATGCCAATTCATGACCACACTTTGAAGGCATCAGCACAGATTTTTGATGTCCCCTAAAAGAATGGACATAATCTTTAGAAACTTTCATGACAGCTTTCCCATCAGTAAAAACTGCTGAAAAAAGTAGACCAACTTTTTGGAGGAATTCAATGATTGCCAAAATTCTGCAGGACACAGCAATGTAGGGAATCCAAATTGCAGGCATGCCACCATTACTAGAAAAGCTCTGGATTGAAATTTTTCAAATGAAACATGCTTTCACTGGGTCGAATCATTTCCCTCTCTTATGGAAGGTTGTCAAGCATCTTTTAGTGCTACCACTTAGAAAGGCTGACCTGATTAAAAAAAATAAAACTGAATACAGAGCTGTACTGTCTTCTGAATCTACCTTGGGGTCTACAATTAAATGCAAGGTGAACATATTTAAGACTGACACCTGTTGCGCCATTAAGTATGGAAATGATGATCTGCACCAGGCTAAACAATCTACTTGCATCGTTACCAGGACAAAGCCTTAAGCGGGAGGTCTGGGTGACTTGGTTGAGGTTCAGAGTGAAGTGCTGCAGGATCTATGAGATCTGGATGAACTGGAGGCAATATTGGCAAACTGGTGAGCCCAAGTACATGTGCAAGTATTTTCAGAAGTGGAGTGCACGCATACTTTATAAAATGCTTCCCTCTGTATTTCATTCTGGGTCATTATGTGTGCATTGTTATAATTACTATATGCATAAAATATACACCCATATTTTGTATAAAATCAGTAAAGAAAGTCTATATTTTCTGCATTACAAATATATACATATACTGAACCATACACATGTACTTTTGGGGGTGGAAATAAGTGGTATTCTTTAAGCTATGCGGCTCCCACCACAAGTTGAGAAAATACTAGCATAAATCTCCACGTGCCCACTTAGACATGCAAATGGTTTACGGTGGATAGCTTTAAAAATTGGGCTTCCTATCTTTTGAGATAGGAAGCCCAATTGAGATAGGAAGCATCTTTTGAGATGCTTTTCTTGTCATGGCATGTTCCTCACCTGACTGTGGGCAAATGAAGGACTCCAGTTTTTAGGTCTCTGAATTGAGCATTTTATTTGCTAGAACAATTCCAAAATTGCAATAACTCCCCCACCACACACACTCCACCTAGATTATTCATGCCTAAGATGAGATGCTGGACAACACATGTCTTTAATCAGATACAGACTTTTTCAGATGCAGTTCCAAACACTGCTGGTCCTGCTGTTGACAGGCAAAGGTTCAGATCTCACTCTTACCAATGACGTTATTCTCTAATGCAAGTGAGAGAAAAGTGGCTCACATGGTGCCTACTGGCTGTAAAACACAGAAACTATTGGAATCATGAGCTAAACACTGGCTTAGCTAAGTAACATAAAATGATAAATGAGTCTTGGAGCATAAGAATCTCAGATCAGTGGCCCCCAACCTGGTTCTAGAGGAGTCCCCAGCCTGTCTGGTTTTTGAGGGTTATGCATGAGACAAATCTGCATGTGCTGCTTCCCTTGACAGATGGATAGATACATGCGTTCAGACAGTGCATCTTTGAGTAGAAATGTTCATTTGCAGTAACTTTTCAAAGGGATTGGTCCTGATTGCTACATAAGAACACAGTTAAAGTTTCGCTGCTCTGTTGTGGCTGATAAATGAATAGCCATAGCAATGTAAGCTGTAGCTCTGTGCAGTACTGCAGCTATGTTAAGACATAAGCAACTAGAATAGAGCACCTTTTGTCTGAAGACCTCTCAACAGGAATATCCCATTATCAAGAAAAGATTTCCATCCCCGGTCCCTGATCCATTTTCTGAATTCGTGCAGTGCGCAGATGTAAGCCAGCATCTCATCCTGGTCATTCTCAGCAGACACAGCTATGGCAGGTCAGCAGCATTGTTCCTCTCTGGCTCCCAGCATTTCTGACGTGGTACACACTGGGTGAGCCCGGCAGAAGAATGGTCAGAAGACCTGAATGTCTTACAAGCCATGGGAGATCAGCAGCATTGCTTCTCTCCTGTCATCAGATTTTCTGGCAGTGGAAAGCCTGACAGAAAAGAGACTAAAAAGCCATCCTGGTCTGCATCCAAACAGCCAGCTATTTTCAGAGAAGAACCCACGACTAAAATGGAAGTATGCGCTAAGGGGCAGATTTTAAAAGCCCGGCGTGCCTATGTTGCATAGGCCGCCGGCACGCGCAAAGCCCTGGGACACGTGTCGGGGCGGCGTGGCGTTTGGGTGGCGTTCTGGGGGTGGGGGACATGGGCGTGGTGCCAGCCCGGGGGTGTTCTGGGGACGTGGCCGAGGCCTCCGAACCAGCCCCCGGTCCGGGGAATGGCATGCCGGCAGCCAGCCGGCACGCAAGTTACGCCTGCCTTGGGCAGGCGTAACTTTCTGAACAAAGGTGTGTGTGTGTGTGGGGGGGGGGAATTTAGTTAGGGCTGGGGGGGGGGTTAGGTAGGGGAAGGTGGGGGGGCCGGAAAAAAGTTCCCTCCGAGGCCGCTCCAATTTTGGAGCGGCCTCGGAGGGAACGGAGGCAGGCTGCTTGGCTCGGCACGCGCAGGTTGCACAATTGTGCATGTTATAAAATCGGGCATAGATTTCTTTGCGCCAGATTGTGTGAACAAATCTACGCCCGCGCAAAACTTTAAAAATCTACCCCTAACCGCTTAGCAGGAATGAGACATACTTAAAAACTTGATCATGAAGTAAGCATTGCTGAACTCCAGAAAGAATCTGGCCTAAGACATAAGAGGTACGTCTTAAGAGCCGCGCACGTTTGCTGGCACGCTCACTTGGATGCAGCAATTTTAAGATAATCAAATGAGCTGGTGTTGAATATGAATAACTAAAACCGCTTTTATTTTATCAATGAATTTTATCAAGAGGAAAAAGGACCTCCGCCCTGGTGCAGTTTCTGAATATTCAATCAGATTTGAAACCAGTCGGTACAATCATAGGTCCTATAAAAACCTCTCTTTTTTATTTTATTGAAAACTCACTTTTTTAGTTTTTAAGTTTTCAATTAAAACAAATGTAGTGCTGGGTCAGCTACTTTAAATCTTATTGATGCCAAGATTCCAGTGCCACAAGAGATAATTGTTTCAAAAATTGCTATTCAAACAACATTGTAGCTATTGGAACTTGGTTAATGTTGTAGCAAGTTATCGCAGTCTATACATATTCCAAATAAGCCTATAGACCAATGAAACTTTTATCGGCAACTTAAAGGCATGAGATTACCTTATCTTAGAGGTCAGTTTCCTTCTTAAAGATTTGAACGGTGCTTCACAGAGCTACCGCAAAGCCAAGAGACATCTGAAACACCGATGTTGGCAGTGTTTCGCTAGATTGCTGCGTCAGGGCAAGGTCTCTTTTAAAGACAAGATATTATTTCTTTTGTTGCCACTTCTCTTGTGTTTCGGGCTTGAATCAATGGCCTTTAAGTTGCCGATAAAAGTTTCATTGGTCTATAGGCTTATTTGGAATATGTATAGACTGCGATAACTTGCTACAACATTAACCAAGCTCCAATAGCTATAATGTTGTTTGAATGCTGTTTGAACAGCAATTTTTGAAACAATTATCTCATGTGGCACTGGAATCTTGGTATCAATAAGATTGAAAGTAGCTGACCCAGCACTACATTTGTTTTAATTAAAAAATTTAAAAACTAAAAAAGTGAGTTTTCAATAAAATAAAAAGAGAGGTTTTTATAGGACCTATGATTGTACCGACTGGTTTCAAATCTGATTGAATATTTAGAAACTGCACCAGTGCTGAGGTCCTTTTTCCTCTTGATAAAATTCATTGATAAAATAATAGCGGTCTTAGTTAATCAAATGAGCTGGTGTTGAACATGAATATCTGCAGCAATTTTAAAACATATGTGCGCGTGTTTTTTTTTTAAATTGGCTATCTTTCGGGCCAATACAGTACAGTGCGCTCCGGAGCGCACTGTTAACCCGCCATTGGACGCGTGTTTTCGACGCGCTAGCCTTACCCCTTATTCACCAAATGACGGAATATAAAACTGAACAAATAAATAAATAAATTCAGTAAGGGGCCGAAAACGCGCGTCCAACCCCCCCCGAACCTAATAGCGCCCGCAACATGCAAATGCATGTTGATGGCACTATTGGGTATTCCCGCGCGATTCAGAAAACAAAATGTGCAGCCAAGCCACACATTTTGCTTTCAGAAATTAGCGCCTACCGGCACCGGGAAACTACACAGAAAAGCAATAAAAACTGCTTTTCTGTGCACCCTCCAACTTAATATCATGGCGATATTAAGTCTGAGGTCCCGAAAGTTTCCAAAAGTGTAAAAAAAAAAAAAAATTGAAGTCTGCCCACGGCTGTCGGATCGAAAACCAGACGCTCAATTTTGCCGGCGTCCGGTTTCTGAGCCCGTGGCTGTCGGTGGGCTCGAGAACCGACACTGGCAAAATTGAGCGTCGGCTGTCAAACCCACTGACAGCCGCCGCTCCGGTCCAAAAGGAGGCGCTAGGGATGCGCTAGTGTCCCTAGCGCCTCCTTTTGCCTGTTTTTGCCGCCGGGCCTCATTTGAATAGAGAATCGCGTGCACAGGAGAGTGGCCTGTGCGCACGCCGGGAGAGAATCTCCCGCGGACTTTACTGTATTGGGCCGCAAATGATCTGTTTAGTTTTCTTATTTAGTTTATCTTTTATTATGAATGTTACTATTGTAAACCACTTCGATCTACCTTCCATTGCAGAAGTGGTATATAAAATATTTTAAATAAATATTTGCATGAACATGTGCACATGATTTCATATTGATGCGTGCATGTGTGCACAGATGCCATTTGCGTTAAGTCAAGTCACACGAGCTGACACTAGAACCCATTTTCCAGTTCATTTCCAGTTGGCCCGGTTTACCACTCTGCCTTCCTAACCCTCCCTGTTACTTGGCCTACCTTTTACTCTGTTAGGCCAGACTCCCTAAACCTCCCTAAGTAACCTATTTTTTTTTTATTTTATGACTTACACGCCCTCCAAGGCAGAAGTAAAGTTACACGGTAGGGGACCCTGGCACACACGTTTTGCCTGTAAATAGTTTTGTGCAGAAATCATGCCTTGCCCAGGCCCGCCTATGCCCTGCTCAGACCAGGCCCATACCCTGCCCCTTTTGGCAAAAATCATTTTTGTGCGCATACCCTTGTGGGTTTTAAAATCCATGCATGAGTCACGTGTGTATTTCCTGGCTTTGCCACGCATACGGCTTTTAAAATTGACCAGCAATGGCCCAGATCGAAGTGGATTAAGCTGAAAGTAACTCTAGTATGGGATGGCTCACAGGAAAACTTGACAAGGGTCTCAGATCAGATTTGCCCAGCGTGCTGCATGCTTGGGTCCATCAGCACCACGGTGAAGATGTGGCTGTGCCTAGGCCTATGTTAATGGATGAGGACAAGAGGTTTTATCACCCTGAAATGAATATTGAAAGCAAGTGTGACATATAATTGTTAAAGCTGCCAGAGTATTTGTTGTCTCATAGCTGATGGTGAAAATGTCTGTAAAGCATGAGGCTGGGCCATGGTGGCTTATGTTCCCTTTTTTTTTTAATTTGTTTGATGTTGGCCATGCAACAATCTTGTCAGCAATGATGAGAGATCCACATGTGGGTAAACGAAAGCAAGGAGAAAGCTGATTGCCTCAATGTGTTGCAATGCAGCTGACACACACAAAAAAAAAGTGCGAGATTTGATGATTTCTCTGTCACATGCCCTGATACATTGGCTTCTCCCCAGATAATGCCTAAAACAGATGGAGACTGTTACCATTGTTGGTGCTATGTTAGTTGATCATTCTTATTGTTTGGTGCTCATTAATCGGCTGCACTTTGTACAGTCATTGTTTCAATGTTTCGTTTTTTTTTTGTTTTTTTTTAACATACTGTATTGGGATAACTACCATTATCTGTAAAAAAAAAAAAAAAAAAATATTCCATTATTCAGAATGACCTCAGTTTGTGTCTCGTGCATCTAACTTCTCTTTGTAAGGCCTGCCATTCCTCCCTCACTGACATGTCATGCAGGGCTTGTTTGCTTAGTACTTCAACTGTGAGGTTGGTGGTGGGCATCTCTACAGATTTGACTGTGGCGGAGCAGATGGAATCTCGGGTTGCACTTATAGTAGCAATGGCCTCTGGATCCCTGGAAGTTTCTAGCATGTTTTCATAACCCCACCCTGGGGTACATAAAACAAAGTGTGTCTGCTGCTGGATTTCAAAGCCTGACAACAGTCCCTGAGGCTTCCAGATTTGCAGAATGGTCGAGCAGATAGTGTATTGAATTTGGTATTGAGGCAAGGGTTTTATCTTACAATGTTGGAAATGGGAAAGTACCAATTTCTAATCAGTCCTCTAAGTGTCTTATTTTTTAAACTTGGATTATCAGTGCTTGCATCTCTTCACACAATTCTGCTCAGTATATTCTGAGGAGCACCACAGAAAATTCCTTTAAAATTCCCATAAGAATGTTGTGTTGTAGTCCATAGGTTTCCCAAGTACCATTGGGAACTACCTAGGAGCATATTTCTGGTCCACTTGTTTCCATGATAACATGGCCCTGCTGGACTTAATAGACCAGCAAACTCACCAGGAATCACTGCTTCAGATCTCACTGCTTCAGAATCCCAAATCACATAAGACAACATCACACACACACACTCTCTGAGAAAAAGCATATATTGAATCTGAGCACACTCCCCCTCAAGGGGGCTGATGCAATTAGTGCACTCAGCCGAGTGCACTGCTTAACCCGCAATTGGGCACACGTTTTGAAGGCGCGTCCAAAGCCTCTTGTTCTATAAGGAGATTAGCGCATCCAACATGCAGCGAAACTAATAGCGGTCATTACATGCAAATGCATGTCGATGAGGCTATTAGTTATTCACCCCCACATGCAAAAAAAAAAAAAAAAATGTGCGTCCAATCCGCACATTTTTGCGCTCAAAAATTAATGCTTGCCCAGATCAGGTGTTAATTTCTGAGCACCCCAAAAAGTTGTACAGAAAAGCAGAAAATACTGCTTTTCTGTACGTCCTCCAACTTAATATTGTGGCGATAGGATAATGTATTACTGCAAGTGGAGTTGCCAACCTATGATAGTCTTGGTTCTGTATTTGTCTCCCACATGGAACTGTTGAGAATTTTTCGCTTATTCTGGGTTTGTGGGAAAATGCAATCAGGTTAATGAGTTGGTAACGCCACTAATGTCTGAATGCACTGCAGGCATGCAGTATTTGATTTACTTTCATTGCCTTCCATTGTATTATTGCAGTACCGGTATTTCCAAAGTCAGACTTGTCAGTGCCACCTTAGTAGTATTTTGGATTTTGCCAAACCCTAACGGTAGCACAAAAAATAGAATAATATATTTTTGTTCATTAACAGATTGCATACATATGTCACTCGGAACAGCTCTATTTGTCTGATTCTCATTTTTGAAAATGGATGGTTTAAATAAAGGCAAAGAAATTTGCATGAAACATAAGCAGACTTGGAGATGCTTCTGAGTACTACTGATATACCCTATTTTGGGTGACAGTGTGGTTTTCTGCCTTTATTCAAAACAAGTGGGAATTGTTTTTGAGACTATTAACATGCATCCCATCCTATAAATCCAGTTTTCATAAATATTTAATCTCGTGCTTAATTTAATTGATCAAAGCAGCAGTGTAAGAGACAAGTGGCCTTATGTTTAAACAGCTGGGCTTCATTTGCTAGGGGGTATTAGCAGATTCCTCTTATTTACCAAAAGTATCACAGTTTTATACCAAGAAAAAAAAAAACTTCCAGTGATGCTGGGTAATCTCCAGGCCATATTAGCTGATATTGTGCGGGAGGTGGAACGATTGAGCAAAATTCATCTTCTGCCTTGAGTGACTTATTGTAAATAGGTGGTCCTGTTTCTACAGCATGAGCAATAGTAGCCTGGAAATAAAATCGGAGGACTGTGCATCAGATCATCATGTAGCCATCACAGAGGAGCCTAAGACGGTTAACTGGCTCTCTAGTCATGCTTCCCCTCCCCTTACCTTTCACTACTTGCCTCCTCTCTCCCACAACTTGCTTCCCCTTCCCCTAAGGAGGAGATGCTGAATTTGCTCATAGCTCTTAACCAAGTGCAAGATGATACTACAGAGGGTTAGAACAACGAGTAGAAATTGCAGAACGGTGGATAGAATGGACACCATCATGTCAGAAGGACCATATAGACTCCTTCCAAACTCTGGCACATGTAGATTGGATGTTAGCACCTAGAAAGAACAGTCTAAAAGGCAGAAGCGGAATATTTGGGCATTGACCAACAGAAGAATGTTGCAACAGGCAACCTTGCCAGTGGAAGTGGGCCACGGAGGGATGTCCAGGACTGAGCTGAGTGAAGAAGAGCGAACCTGGGCTGGTAATGAAAAACATATAATACAGTCTACATGGAACAGCAGATGGCATTTAAAGGGGTGAAAGGATGGCAAAATTAACTGGCACAGAGTCGGAGTAACTACCGCGATTCGCTCTCGGTTAGCGAAGGGAAAGGCAGCAGGACCAGCCACTCGGACTAGTGATCTGCTTTTAGGGGGCAATTTTAATTCTACCCACATAGCTGCAGAGTCTGCGGGTACATTTTAGTCATGGTCTTTGTGTCAGTTTTCAGAAGTATGCACTTTTACTTTGACAGTTGTCCAAGGAAAAAGCACGTACAGTGATTTGCACCTGCTTTTATTCTGGATAGCTTTTCTGACCGAAACTACACTTGTAAGTGTTTGGATGATCCAGAACTATGCATGCAGTTTTCTCCCCACACCTAACCTTACGTCAGGGATACCTGCACATCAGTGCAGGTAAAAGTGGATGTCCTATAGACCTAGCACATAATTTACCTGTATACAGAGTGGGTAATTTCCAGACAGGTTATTTTCATGGAGGAGGATGCCTACCTGAAACTGGAAATTGGATTTATTAGGCATTCTGTCAGAAATGTGCTGCTTTAAAAAAATGAACTTCCAATGGCAGCTTATTCGCTGAACACTGCTGCAGTGACCAGTAAGGATTGTTGTATCTGACTTTCCTTTGCAATATGGACATGAGTCTCCAACTGACCTGAAATGGTATAAAAACACAGACATCAAGCATCGGAATCCATGTGAGCTCAGAGAATAACTGCATGACAGAATGGTCAATTTGTGCCGAGCATTTAATCTAAATTTTGTAAGTGATTCTGCTCAAACCTTTTTATATTTTATTACATTTAATTTGGTTATTTAGATGGGTCCAAGACAATCTCGGTGAGAAACATCACGAAAACAATGACAACTGAGAATGAAATATACAATTCAAATCAAATATAAAATCATAACAAGCATCACAATCCATATACTGTTAAATAGACCCACTGTAACATTTATTCCGCCAGCTCAAAAGTCTGCTGGAAGAGCCAAGTTGTTACGTTCTTTTGAAAGTTTAGATACACTCCATAGTGTCTCATCTCCAAAGGAATACTGGAAAGAATTATGTAAAAACAATCAATATCTATTTGACCATAGGTACAATAACTTTCCAAAAAAGGAATTACAAAATTACCAAGTTTGGCATGTAGGAAGAAAATTTGAATATCGTAGAGTTTGAAAACCGGAAACATCAGATCAGTATTTTCAGAGAAATGAGCCTCTTCCCCCCCCCCCCAAAAAAAAAAAGCCAATCCATTGATTTTGATGGAAATTGTTTAGAAGTTGTTTGAACGTTGGCCAGCGATCCATTCCAAGCATCCCTGTCTTTACTCTGCCAGTGCTTTGCCACAGAGCAACACAGGCAGAGAAAGATGGAGACAGGGAAAATAACAGAAGCAATTGACAAGGAATGGCACGAAATACAGTTTCAGAGTACACACAGTGCATCCCCCATGCACACCTACATACACACACATTCATGCATTTCGAGCCTCATCTAACTGCCACTTTCTGTATGTATGTACAAAGTCTTTCTGCTTTTATTAAAATTTAAACATTCTTCGCTATGTAACAGGTGCTACACAAAATCTGGCTAAGACAGTTTAATGATCTTTCTGTAAGGGGATACTTTTTAAATTTTATTGTGTACTCTAGAGACTCAATTTTTTTCACAGTTTTATTAAATGTTATCACACTGAATAATTCATCTCAGAAAACTGAAGTAATGTTACTGCGGGCCTGTTTATGCACTTCTACAGCAAAGATAGGCAATTCTAGTCCAGGAGTGCTGCAAGCCGGTTGGGTTTTCAGGATATCCACAATGATCCCCAGTATTCTCCCCCCTGTGTAGGCACGGGCACACATGGCTACTGCAATGAATCTTACACAACAGAGAACCATCCCTCTGTTTCTTGCTCCTGGCAGGCAATAGGAGGGGAGGTGCTGAGGCTGAAATGGATAGAGCAGATAAGAGAAGCTGCACTCTACTTCCTGATACTGCCCCTCTCATCCAATCACTTCCCCTTCCCTCCTTTCTTGCGGGGGAGGGGGTGAGATTGGAATGGATAAAACAGTGCAGAGAAGAGCTACTCTGCTCCTTAATCCTCCCCTCCTATTGTTTTTCACCCCTTCCAGGTGGCCTGAAAGGAACGGGAGGGGTGGGGTCAGCACACCCAGAGTTCCTAGCTATGCCCAGACCCGCTGAGCAATAGGAGTTTTGGTAATTGGTGACACCTGGGCCAGCTGGTGCCTCCCCATTACTGACAAGCCACCCTACCATCTTTGACAATACATCTATCAGATATATTGGTCGGCATAGTGCCTTTATGGCTAGAATGCCCTGCATACCTTCTACTGTCACTGTTCTTAACAGGGATGCATGTTAAGCCTCCTGGAAGAAACTGTGCCATATGCATACAAATGGCTATGTTTTGAGGCTACTCACTCTTCATGCCGCTTCTCTAAATACTGCTGTTTGGAATCACCAGAGAACATAGAATGACCTCTCAGCTGTTTCAGGAAGCTCAAACAAGCTTGGACCCTTCAAATGCTAGTAAAATATGCTGCCTGTGCATTGGCACAGGAGGCATCATGTGCTCATGTTCATTGGCTGACCAAGAGCTAGCAAAAACCTACTCCTATATTTTCTAACCTGTGCATATATGATATAGGCAGGTTATAAAATGTGTCAATGCACCCTGCAACATGTGCGGGTGCGCATCTAAAAAGCTCACAAATACGTTTTGCACTTACGCAGACAAATTCTGACCAGCTGAGTAGTGGTACTTATTGTGATAAGTTAGGTCAGATAAGTTTAAAAAGCGCTACTTATATGGTTAAGTCAGATAGCTATAAAATTGGAACTTGTTAGACTTATCCGGCTATCTGACTTAGTCCGAGAAGTAACATTATAAGATTTATCTTGATAAATTGCGAGTTTGCCATTATTTAGCTGGATAACTCTGAGCTTGTGCAGATGTGTGTCACTACTTAGGTGGATAAGTTGGAACGTGTCCTGAGAAGTATTGCTTTCAAGATTTAGGCCTGGATTTTCTAAGGTCACAGACCTTAGAGAATCCGGCGGTAACGGGGGGCGGGGGGACGAAGCAGGGGACCGTGAAAGGTAGTGCTATTGGGCGCGCTACTGGCAGCGATAAGGTGTCCTACCTTTTCACCCGTCAGTGAAGTCGTCGCAGAGTCTGCTCCGCCGCCGCCCCAACTCCTACCCTTTTGGTGCGGACTCCGCCATGACTCTGCACCGATTTAGTCCCAAAATGGGGAGAAATGAGAGTCCATAAATGGGCCGGTTTTCCGTAAGCTCCCTGATTGCAAATGACACCAATAATTGTGTGCCCCTGCAAGTTCTAGTCCATTTTCGGAGTCGTCTTGCACCTGCCATTTCTGCGGATGACTTAGGCATGAGAAGATGCATGTGTATATTTGAAAATTCACTTGCACATGCACAGTTTACTACCCCGCCTAAATACGCCCATCTATTCTGAAATACCTGGGCTTTTCAAATAACCAGCTATGTCTGCAAAACACCCTGTCATGCAGGTAGATCTTTTGGAAACTAATTATTTAAAAAAAATGTATAAACTGCATAGTCTGTGTTCAAAGCAGTCAACTCCAAAAGGCAAAAATTCATGTTGGAATACCTTTTTCATTAAGAATAAGGGGTATGCACAGATGCTTTATTTTTTTTAATAATTTTGTTGGGGTTTTTTCATATATTTTTTTCATTTTGTTTTGTTTTGTTTCTTTTCATTTATAAAATTTAAAAAAAACTGAAACAGCCAAAACCCCTTCCCTCCCTCCCTCTACTCCTTGGCAATTTCCCAGTCCTCCTCAGCCTTTCTCACCATATTCTTGAAAAAATGTTTTCAAGGGACAGGAATAATCCCTGGATCCTCAAATCACTCTTGCCCAACTGCTGCTGCTGTTGCAAATGGCATCAGCTTGGGCCTTTTTATTGAAATATGCCAAAAACATTACATTAAAGGAGGTGCATGTATACAATAGGGATTAACAAAGAAAACAAATGCCACAGCTAATAAGGGAGCAGATGAAAACAAATCAGAGAAAAAATGTAATCAGTGCCATAAAATTGTAGCCTGTTAGTAGGATCCACAGGGTAGCTAAGGACCAAAAAGTCCCGTATATCAAAAATCAATTAATTCAATAAATTCATATCCCCAACAATTGATTCCCGGATCTTACACTCATGAGGGAGATACATTAGACCCCACTTTTTTTTTTTTTTTCAAGCAAATTTCAAAAAAGGGTCCCATGTTTTTAAAACATTGTGTTAATTGTCTCTCACATAAAGTAAGAAGTTCCTTAGAAAATACTTTCCAGATTGTTTGAATCCACACTTCCAAGGGTGCTGCAAACATCAGTCTTCAATATTGAGCCACATTGCAACATGCTGCTGCCAGTAACTGTCTCACTAAGACCTGAGCGCTCGCATCCATATGCGCATGGTTCCCAGTGCACACACATGAACGCACTGAAATTATAAAATACAGGTCCCCCGCACAACATGTGTACTGGATTTTATGTCCGCGCACGCATGTGCGGGCAGGTGGCCAGCTCCGGGGGGGTGGGGTGGATTTTAGCAAAATATAAACGGTGGTGCAATTGGGCCTTTCCTACACATTATCCTTTCTCCCTCTTCCCCCTCTCCTCCCCCTAAACCCACCCTTGGAAAAGAGACGGCTGAGGGGGGATATGATAGAGGTCTTTAAAATCATGAGAGGTCTAGAACAGGTAGATGTGAATCGGTTTTTTACTCTTTCAGATAATAGAAAGACTAGGGGGCACTCCATGAAGTTAGCATGTGGCACATTTAAAACTAATCGGAGAAAGTTCTTTTTCACTCAACGCACAATTAAACTCTGGAATTTGTTGCCAGAGGATGTGGTTAGTGCAGTTAATGTAGCTGGGTTTAAAAAAGGATTGGATAAGTTCTTGGAGGAAAAGTCCATTACCTGCTATTAATTGTTGACTTAGAAAATAGCCACTGCTATTACTAGCAGCAGTAACATGGGATAGACTTAGTTTTTGGGTACTTGCCAGGTTCTTATGGCCTGGATTGGCCACTGTTGGAAACAGGATGCTGGACCCTTGGTCTGACCCAGTATGGCATGTTCTTACCCTAACCCCACATTTTTTTATTTTCCCCTGGAGTGCTTCCCTGGCCCGCCCAGACCACGCCTCCCCGGGCTGCCCCTTTTCCCTTGCCTGGCACTTCTGCATGTACCAGGGTTTACGTGCGTGGCTGGGCCTGTTGTAAAATGAGCGCAAGGCTCGTCCACGTGCATAAAACCCAAAACTTACACATGTAGCCCTTTTAAAATCCGGGCTTTAAGGAATACCACCTTTATAGAAAGAAGTGATTCCATGGATTGGTTGGCCTAGCAAAATAGTAGCAGGCTGCAAGGGAAGGCAAATCCCCATAACTCTATGTATCCATTTGTGACTGGGGCTTTGTCCGTCAGTAATCCAATCCCTAGTGATTTTATATCATTAGGCTTTGGGAGAGGGGTTTTGCATTTTTTAATCCTCCCATTGCCAAAACCCCACTTTTTTTAAGGGATAGGCTTCTGGGGTTATATAGTCCCTGAGAGCATGCTCAGTTCTTTAGAGGGTTATGCGTGGCTGATAGAGCCAGAAAGAAGGAGAGACCCACGGAGGGTTGGAGATAGAGATTCCCCACAAATCTAAAGCAAGAAGTCATTGGAGAAGTGGGATTTGAGGAGAGAAGCTGGAGATCCGCCCCCAGGATCTCAACAAAGCCAGTGATTTTGGAGTTTTGGGACTTTGAGAGGATTTTGAGGTTTTTGGAGTCTTAGCACCAGGGCTCAGAGATTTGAAGACGATTTTTGCAAAGATTGATCAGGACAAAGGGAAGCCCCCCCCCCCCCCAAATATCCCAACAAACTGGATCAAGCTTTTTTAGCCCAAGCAACCAGACAAGCAAGGATGACGAGATTTTAATTTTGGACTCTAGTAGTGGAGACAACTAAGAAGACAGGTTGGATACCGGTTTTGGAGACATGTAAACAGATTTGGATTATAAATTGAGCGTGTTTGGCCCATGGTTTGGGAATTTTGCTATGGATAATGGTGCAAGGATCATGGACAAGGAAACCATTTTTCAGTGTGATCATTGGTTTGATGCTAATCCTTGTTTTTGTGATGTGGACTGGATGTTTTTTTTCTTTTGAGCTGCAGTAAATATTTTATTTTGGTGTCCTTGATCTATTTTTGATGGCTGCTTGTTCACAGCACAAGACTGGGGCTGGATGCACATGATATAATTTTTTCTTTCCAACACATCAAAATCAAAGCACAAGTTCACCATTTGTGAAACAAGGATCCCACTGCTCCATAACCTCTCCAGCACCTAAGGCACTCAGTTTCATCTTGTGGTTTGTTTTTATTTTGTAATTTCTTTTGGTTTTAAAAAAGAAAATTAATCGAAATGAAAAATTCCATTTCCAGTCACTTCCTCCTGTATCACAGTGGAAATCTTTCCTATCTGAAACCCATCGGTGCCTGGATTTTCCATGTACCCGAAGCGTGCACCATCTGTTAACCCAGCTAGGCAGTGGAGATGCCTGCACAGTTCCCTCTTCACCTCCTCTCTCTGAAGCCATCCACAGAAGGAATTTGAAGTTAAACAAAATAAGGTCTCTCTCTGTCAACAGGCAGGAGAATGTGGGTTATATTCTCTAAACAAAGCCCAGGACTGTTGTCAGATCTGCCTTTTTAGAGAGTTTCAGTGCCAGGATAATCAAAATACAGGAGTAAGGCTGCTGATTGTCTGCGAGGCACCTGTGTGTTTCACCTCAAACACAGGACCCTTCCTGTAAGATATGCTTTAGGATTAGCAGAAACTAATCCTTTGGAATTGTCACTGAAACCTTTACAGGCATACCAAAAAGAGGAAAAAAAAGCTTCCCGCTCCCCTTTAGTAACCAAAACACTCAGCGTCTGTTTCCTTTAAGCATCTCAGCCTGAATGTCAAAGGGATTTGGAAATGGCATTGATTTTCCCTGACAAAGAAAAGGATGTTTTCTCATTGAAGACAGTTTTATTTAGACAAATGCTGTCTAGGGCATAATGGTTTAGTCATTGGTGAAGAACACAAGAATATTTACAAATGTCCTTTAAGAGATACAATTCTCGGAGGTGGCTTAATTGTTATATGGGATGAGGGTAATTTTCAGGACAAAGGAGTTTGTCGGCTCTCTCCAGCCTTGTGAAACTTCTCCCCCAGAGATTGACTAAATAAATATAGCTACCTGGTTTGGTAATGAAGCTTTCTATTTATACGGAGGTTTCAACTAGACACGCATAGCTTTCTCCCCCCCCCCCCCCCCCACCTCACCCTACCCATGGATAAAGCAATTGCAAGAAGTGCTCGTGTCAATGTTGGCAAATTTTTGAAGAGTAACTGACCCTGGTAGTTTCTCTCTCTCAGATTTTCCTTAAACTTACATGGGTTTAAGCAGCCATCTTTCCTTATGGAAAAGTGCGCCCATGGGGCAAATTTCCGGTAGGTCCTGCTAGATGCCAGAAATAGCATAGTTATGGCATTCTCATGCATGGAAGCTCAAAAATGTACTGGTTGTATAGTGTGAGCATTCTAATTGGAGTGAGCACGCTTGGTTCTCTTTTCCTCGTAGTTCCCCTTGCAGACTTCCAAGGGGGTACACAGCTAAGCCTGGTACATGGAGGCTGCTTGTCACGGCAGTGAGAACACTGTGATTCACATTTACTGCAATAACAGATTACTTGGCAGTAAGAAGGGAAGTCATTGTCAAAGTCGGTGTTTACTACAGAGCAGTCCATAGTTCTTCTGATATAAACCATGCATGAATGGTTTTTATTATTGCAGCCATTCAAAGAATGGCAGCAAGCCAATAAAGCACTAAGTGGAGTTTTCTATCTTCCTGTATCTAGCAGAGTGTGCAATTTATTGTCTTCAGACATTGGACTAGAGGGTTGAATGCAGATATGCTACATTTTAGATTTGTTGTCATTAAGACATATCCATATGATATTTTTTATGAATCCTGTATTTGTAGAAACTCCAAATAACAAATTGTGTTCAAGGTGTGAGAACGGTGCCTCTAAAGCATTGTGATGGTTTCTCTCTTTAGCAAATGGTTGGATATCTACGAACTTGATGGTAAAAAAAAAAGTTATTAATTGAAAGCAAAAGTGTGCTGTCTAAACAGACTTTTTATGTTCCATGAGTTCAAATGAACATTTAAAGTTTTAATGTAAAGGCAAATAAGTTAATCACTGATAATAGCAACAGTCCAAATGAATTATTTCAGCAAATAATGCAGCATGCCTCTGTCCCCCGCCACAGTCCGAGTTTCACATAAACCTGCATCTGGAGGAACAAGTGAAATCAGAAGTAAACTTAATTTAAGCTCAAACAATGGATATGAGTAGATCTTATGGAGGTGTTATACAAAGTATTAAAGATCCAAAGTATGGATCGGCTCAAAGTTATAACAAATTTTCTAATAGAAACTACAAAAGTTTTTCTTTCAGGAGTCAAAATATTAGGGTTTCTTTTTTCTATAACAATGGATTTTTATGAAGAGGGTTGATAGAAAGGTGCTGGTTATAAAATGGGGATACAGATTTAGCATTGTCCTTTGGTAGAATTCTAAGACTAAAAAGCCTAATTTTAAGCAATGCTTACTATAAATGTTCAAGTGCTCTTTATAGCAAACCATGAGAAAAGGGCATTAGTTGAAACAGGACCATTGCAGGCCTAAAGGGTGCCCTGGGTGGTCAAGGGAGGGATGGCAGTCCACTTCCAATGTATTGGGTGGGCAGGATCCCTTCCAATGATGCCAACATATAAATGCTTACTTAACTGCAGTGACAAGGGCAGTATGGTGTGTTGGCATTCCAGACAGTTGCCTATCATGACCATCCTATCCAACGGCCCTGCTTTGAATGGTAAACCAAAGATTTGTCTCCCCCCAGTGAAAATCTGCAATCCTAGTATTCCGGTCAGATAAGTGGAATGGTTTAAGTCACCAGAGCCTGAAAGTGCTCTGGTTTTGAATAAAATTTGAGGTGTAAAATGTGACCCTAAAGCATTATTTCTCTATCTCAGCAATAACTATGTGCAAATGAATGTGCAAATTACTTTTCATATATACTAGAGTTTGAACCAATGGCACTTCACCATTATCATTCAGTGAAACCCTGTAAAACAAGACTGGTCAATATTCAGGAAACTGACAGCAGAGAAGTTATCTGTATAAAGCTGATCAGATAATGTCAGCCAAATATTCAGCGGCTCTCATCTATGTACAAGTGCTGCTGACTGTCAGGTCGATCCAGTAAAGTGTGCTCCGTCGGAGCGCACTTTCACCCTGCTCTGGACGCGTGTTTTCCCTTACCCCTTATTCAGTAAGGGGAGGAAAACACGCGGCCCACCCACGGCACCTAATAGGGCCCTCAACATGCAAATGCATGTTGATGGCCCTATTAGGTATTCCCGAGCGATCCAGTAAGTAAAATGTGCAGCCAAGCCGCACATTTTACTCTAAGAAATTAGCGCTGCCCAAAGGTCGGCGCTAATTTCTTCCGGCGCCAGGGAAGTGCACAGAAAAGCAGTAAAAACTGCTTTTCTGTGCACCCTCCGACTTAATATCATAGCGATATTAAGTCGGAGGTCCCCAAAAGTATAAAAAAGTAAAAAAAAAAAAAAAAAAATTTTGAATTCGGCCCGCGGCTGTCGGGCCAAAAACTGGACGCTCAATTTTGCCGGCGTCCGGTTTCCGAGCCCGTGGCTGTCAGCGGGCTCGAGAACCGACGCCGGCAAAATTGAGCGTCGGCTGTCAAACCCGCTGACAGCCGTCGCTCCAGGCCAAAAGGAGGCGCTAGGGACGCGCTAGTGTCCCTAGCGCCTCCTTTTCCTCGTTTGCACCGCGTCGCCTAATTTAAATACTGGATCGCGCACACCGGCGAGGGGCCGGTGCGCGCGCCGGGAGAGCGGGCGTTAGTCCGCTCTCCCACGGACTTTACTGGATCGGGCTGTGTATCAGCTAGTTACCCATATAAAGTTGTTTAGGTAACTTTGCTGCTGACCTTCTCACCAAATACTCACAACCCCCCCCCCCCAAACTAGTGGCCGAGCAGCAGCTGATTCCCCTCCCCCTCCATCCCACCTCCTAAGATGAGGCAAAACATTTGCACAGCCAGGTGCAACCCCCTTCTGTCTCCCAACATGAATCAAAAATTGTATGCAGCCAAATTGGATCCCATTCTCTCATCCCCAACAGATTTAAAACTGTCCCCACGGCAGGTGGCACTGATCTACCCCTCCCAGCCCATACCTTTAAAAAGTTGCCAAAAATCCCCACCCCAGATTCACATATCCTCTGCCCCTCCTCTTCCTAAGGTGCTGTGCACCCTCCCACTGGTATTTTGAGTTTCTGGAGGCCCAGGAGGAAGAGGATGCCAGTGCCAGATCAATGGCACATTGGCACCTTCCATGCATAGTGAGGCATGGAAGGTGCCAATTTCATTAACAAACTGAACTGATCCAAAGTGGGCTGACGTTTCTTCCAGTGGATTAGAGCGTAAGATGCTTAGCTCTGTAATAGGGGCTTTTTTCCTGCTGATTTTCTACAATCTGGGACAGATGCACTAAAGGGATTTTTCCCATTTTGTGCCTGAGTGGAAAGTGTGTGAACAAAGATCATCCCCTTATCAGAAACCGCTTTTCTGTCTCATTTTGGAAAAGCATCAGTTTAGAAATTGTATATGAGGTGCTTTTCAGAGCAGAGTATTTTAGCCCATCTTTTATTGACATCTACAAACTGGTTTCTTTCCTTGGAGACAGATGTATCAAGGCATTGCTTTCAGTTTGTACCTGTAGGAAACATGCTTTTGAATATCTGACCCTTGGAGATTAACTCAGGGTGAAGTAGACCTTGGTTTGGCATCATAGTGATGAAGAAATAAGATTGGTACTGTGAATAATAGTTATAAACATGATAATCCCCTAAAAAGCTATAGGCATGCTGTTGGCCTTGCCCTTGCAGGCTAATCTGTGTTTTAAAAGTTACGCTGTTGGTGGTTAGAGGGCTAGATGCCAACATGAAACAGAAATTTTGTGTAGGGCTAGCATGTAGTGATAAATCCAATTTTTGGCTTCATGGCTATTTCTATGATCTTGTTAGCATAAAATTTATATTTTTGTTAACTCTTAAAAGGATATTGCGTGGAATTTAGTTAGATGTTTATTGGGTTTTCAAATTATTTGCATGAGGGCTATGGATTATTGGATGCTAGAAGATCAAAAGTAAATGTACAGATAAGCAGCATACTTCGTTTTTGCTCTTTTTGAATTGTAAACAGCAACAGATGAAGTTCTAACTGACATTAAATAATGCAAAATGAATGAGCAAAATTATTTAGAGCAAATGCTGCCCTCTGGTCCCATTGCCTCATGGCTTTGCAAAGTAGAGATGTGCATCGTTTTTTGTGTTCGTGTCGTTCTTCGTTTTTCGGCCGCCATGGAAATTGTCGTTTTTTTTCGGTTCGGGTCTTTTTTTCGCGAAAAATCGATTTTTAGTTAGTGCGCGTTAACTCCCCATTAGTGCGGTTTTGTTAGTGAGCGCTAACAGGAGTTAGCGCGCACTAACAAAAACCGTTAGATTTTGTTACTTTTTGCTAGTTTTTGTTAGTGCGCGCTAACTCCCGTTAGTGCGCACTAATCGGAAAAACAAATTTTTGTGAAAAAACGGGAAAATCCTGATTTTTTTCGGGCTCCCTGAAACATGCCGAATTGGACAATTTCGTTGCAATTTTCCAATTCGGAAAAAACGAATGCACATTTCTATTGCAAAGTATGCATATGTGACAGCACATAGTGTACTCCTTGAGGAATTCCGTGCACAAAAACTTAAAATTCTGCAAACTTTATACTGGTCAAAATAAAACAATTTACATGACAGTCTAAGTAATTACATTTTAAATTAATACAGAAAAAAGTTATGCAGAATTTTAAATATTTTGAGCCAAATTTCCCTAGAAATTCACTGTAAGAGCGTCCCTTCCACTCGCTCTCTCTACTCCCCTGGCCATTTTGTCCTCTCAGGCCCCAACTCCTCCACCTGCCAATATCTCTCCCCTCCACCTCTAGGCTCAACCCCTTCCACTATCGCCACTCCCAGCTTGACCCCATTCTCAGTACTACCCCTCACCCAGGCTCCTTCTGTCCCTCCCTCTCTCACACACATCCCTCTGCCTAATACACATACATATAGGCACACACACACACACACACACACATATCCACTCATACAGGGCCCTCTCTCTTGCATACACACCCACACAAGCTTCCTTTCTCTCTCTCACATATACATCCTCAGACAGGCTACCTATGTCTCTCTCTCATGCACCCCTTCACACAGGCTCTGTCTCACACATACACAATCCCTTCACACAAGCTAGCACCCTCACATACACATGATCCCTTTTTCATACACATGAGCTCCCAATCTCTCACACACACATACACACTCCTTCACAATCTCCTCATATAGGCTCCCTCTCTCTAAAACACACACTCAAGCATCCCCCACACCCCTCCCCTCATATAGGCTTCCTCTCTCTCTCTGAAACCCACATTCAAGCATCCCCTGCTCTCTCACCCTCCCCTCACCCACACCCCCTCCCCTCATATAGGCTCCATATCTCTGAAACCCACACTCAAGCATCTCCCATGCTCTCACTCCCCCTCCCCTCCCCCACACCCTCTCCCCTCATATAGGCTTCCTCTCTCTGAAATCCAAACTCAAGCATTCCCCCCCCCCCCGCTCTCTTACCTCCTGTGATCTCTCACGCTCCCCTCCCCCTCTCTTCCCCCTCACACATACACACACATTCTCTCTCACCGGGGCCTTCCATCTTTGCCACGAGTGGAGCACACTCTGTTTGCGGCACACGGGGCCATCCATCTTCACCGCAAACGGCGCGCCAGGGCCTTCATCTTTGCTGCGAAGATGGCAGTTCTGCACGGGGGGGGGGGGGAATTCTGTGCAAATTCTGCGCTCTGCAGTAGTGCAGAATTCCCCCAGGACTAATAGTGCCACTTGTGGCCACAACAGAACAACCTCGACAGACCCCACCAAGAATTCTAAATGTGTACACACACACACACACACACACACTCCTAATTTTCCAAGTTTTACCCCCATTGTTCCGTGCGTTTGAAACTCCTCTGTTAAATTTGGCCCCACAGTAGATGCTTCGTCTGCTTTCATCGGTAAATGCTTCTAAATTGATTGCTGGCAGCAGTACTAGTTAAGATTACTCAAAAACATCAACTTGTTTTAAGCAATTCTTCATGGTGTGATTTGATTGTCTCCCAAGAATCACTACAACAGCAGTTAACTTGGGCGTATAATTGTTGGTATCTTTAAATATAAGTAGCTAACATGCATTCTTGTCTCTTCAGGCAGTAAGTAAAAAAATCAGAATGAAAAGGGAACCTTAATGATTTTGTTGGCTTTGATTGCCAGTTGATGATGCGAAAGTAAATACTTATAGACTCTTCTGCTGTGTCTCACTACAGTTCAAGTTCGGAGATCTGTTTAGTAAGTGCATTAAAACATGCTTTAACGTGCGGCTCTAATGAACTTGAATTACCTCTGTATTCACTCAGTTACAATAACTGAGTATCACAGTTTAGTGAATATCGTGGTTCTGTTCCTGTGGCTGGGAATGCAGAGGTGTCTAAAGGGGCCTGAAACCCTGAACTACTCTGGCACCAAAACAGCCCTCACCCACACCAAATCCTCTTTGCTGAACCCCTTACCTCCCCGGAATCCCCCAAAAGCGTTAATATGTAAGCCCCATCCCCCAGGTCACAATCCTGCATCCTCCAATCCCCACACACAGTGCAAAAAAGTTATACCCCCATACCAGTAGGAGTCCCCAGATCTTTACTAGGATAATAGTCCCTAGTTCCCCCTGCCTCACAGGCACCATTATCCAAAATGGCCGCAGCTAACCCAAGGCTCTCCCTTCCCCTCAGGTGTAAGGCAGTGCGAAGCCTCAGGTCAGCTGGTAACCATTTTGAATGATGCCATCTTCAGAGCAAGAATGACTGAGGATCTTTTCTGCCCTATTACAGACCCAGGGGCTCCTACTGATGAACGGGGGGAGCGGTCCAGCAGCGGGGAGAGTTCTTCCTTTCAGTTTGGGGAGGGGTGCAGAATTGTCACCCTTCAAATTCAGGGGGGCCTGGGTGGCGCCTTTTATAGCAAAGTTGGATTTGGTGTGGTGTCGGGTTGGGGAGGGGAGTTTCTAATTCAGGGCTTCAGACTCCTTTAGGCAATCCAAGGTGGGGGACAGGGGGTAAGAGCATTGACAGGCATGTTAGCTTGCCAGTACTCTTAGAGCTACAGTGGTGATAGAAAGTCTACACCCACTTTTGTTGCCTATAAACTGAAAGTAAAATACATTAATATGTGGCAGATCCTCCTGGTCTGGCCACTAGATGCCACTATCCCTGTCCTTTACACCTTTAACATAGGAGCCATCCATACCCTTCAGTCCCTCCTACCAGGAGGCTCTGGATTGGATGTCTCAGTGCTATTTAGCTCCGCCATGTTAACCCTCGGGGTGGGGGTGGGGGTGGGGTTAGTTGCAAAATCAGTCAGAGTTTTCTCTTAGAGATTCTTCATAGTGCAATCCCTGCCAGAAGGTCCCTCTCATAAGTTACAAAGAAAGAGGGTTTGTTAAGCCTGATACCCTTTAGGGGCAATAGGGCTGTCACCAGGGGACCAAAGACCTGTGAGCCCACTCTAAACCCTAGGTGGGCAAGCACCAGTGATGGATCTGAAGCGAGAGATTTTGAAGGCTAGAAGAGTCCTATTTTTTGAAGGAACTGTGTTCACCCTGTTGCTTTGGGGAAAGGAATCCTCTCTGGCTGTACTCGGAGTACAAGGGCTGAAGACCAGTGAGCCCATTCACGGCGTAAATGTGGCAAGCCCCTGTGACAGCATGAACTCCAGTTTAGGAAGATGCATCCAGTTTAAGCTTTAAAGTATTTTTTGGCTTTTGAGTTAAGTGGGGAGGTTTTGAATCCCCCTTCCCCATTGGGATTGCAGTGCTGTGGTAAAGCCTGATCCCGTTGATTTTTCCCTAAGAGAAATCCCCAGGAAAATGAAACAATCAAGGGCAAAGGAACAAGTGAACTATAAAAGGAAGAACTTGAATCAGGAGATCCCATCCGGATTTCCACCCATCAAGGGACCAGGACAGGCTGGGTGTCCGAGGAAGGAAGATGACTAAGGATAGGATTTTTGCAATGCAGAGGCGACCCTATCACTAGGACTCCCAAGGGAACAGCCACTGGGAGAGGACGCAAATTTAAAATCACCATGGGCTCTACTCACATGTCTGTAAGAAAGGATACCTACCTACCCATAAGAAATCCTGTACCAACAGTCAGTTGCACACTCATTTTTGGACAATGGACTTTATTTAACTTTATGAACCAGTAAGCTTCCTGGTCCTGTCTAATTATTACTACATCTCACCTAATGGGAAGCAATTACACTTCAAAGATATACACTGGTGATCCTTTTTCATTGTCTGGGACATAAGCGAGAGTTTCCCCCTGGGGATTGAGATGCGAAATTCTAGCTGGAGCAGCCTCGAATAGATAAATTAGTTATGTGCTCTGAAGGGAGTTACCACTTCTAAAAAAAAAAAAAAAAAAAAAAAAAAGGTTACAAATACATCCCACAACTGCCAGGTGAAAAAATGTATTCTAGAATTCCTTAGAAAATAAAATAGAAATATAAACATGGAACAACTTGGTTAGATAAATGCCGCCCCCTCCCCCCTTGTACTTCTGTAGCAGTCCTAAATACTTCAAGCTCTGGTGTTTCCAGTCACCTTCAAAAGCACACATCAAGCGAATTGACCCCCACCTGTGCTAAACCCTACTGACGTACATGATGACAGGATAAATTCCTCAGTTCCTGCTGGTTCTCTCTGCTGGGTAGTGCGTTTCGAACCAAAGACCCACCATGGGCTGTCAGCCCAAGCTGTGGAAAGGCACAGGTCTGGGAATGGGTATAAAAGAATTGCAAAGTCCTTGGAGCGCTTCACAGATCTGGCCTGCATGGGAGGGTGCCAAGAAGGAAGCCATTGCCTACATAATTGAATCCCATTCAAAGCATGTAAAGGAATACTCAGGAGATACTGTGGCCTTGTGGCAAAAGGTTTTGTGATCTGACGAAACTAAAATACTTATGGGCAGGAGGGTACCAAATCCTACCACAGGAACTTGAATTTCTTCCCATGGGATTTTTTGAAATGTGGTTGGGGGGCATGCCAAAGTGCCTTGAGGCCCCTATAAGCCAGCAGCTCTGAGAGGGGTGTCCACCATCATGTGTCACCAGGGCTGGGAATGTTACGCAGATAAAGGCTGCAGGCTCAGCGCATCACCCAGAGCACGCCATCCCTGCTGTGAGGCATGGCGGCGGCAGCTTCATGTTATGGGGATGTTTCTTATTGGCAGGGACTGGGGCACTTGATAGACTTTCTTTGTGTGATCAAAAGAAAACATCTCCTCTGTATATTATTGCAAATGTACACACACAGAAAGAAGTAATAC
The DNA here is from genome assembly GCF_901001135.1 of Rhinatrema bivittatum. Taxonomy (NCBI): domain Eukaryota; kingdom Metazoa; phylum Chordata; class Amphibia; order Gymnophiona; family Rhinatrematidae; genus Rhinatrema; species Rhinatrema bivittatum. The sequence continues at coordinate 318,512,123 of NC_042615.1, read as the reverse complement.
CTCATAAAATTAGCAGCTAAATCACTGCTTCAGTGCAATTTCCCAAACGTCTAGGAAATGCAATTCATAAGAGAGTCATAAGTTACCCAGCATTCACTGGGTCATATCAGTTTATATCTGCTGTGAAGCCACAAGTAAGAGTTTGTATCAGACTATGAGACTGAGGGGCCTCTTTCCTCCGTGGTGCTGTGTTAGTGTCTGGGTGGTAATGCTGGGGCACGCCGCCCTTTCCTCCCTGCTGCTGTGTAATTTTCTCTTTACAGTTGGCATGACCTTGCATCAACCAGTCAGGTCCTGTTATCTGAGAGAGAGTCAGTGCCAATGTTGGGAATTGGTTGCATGAATGGTGGCATTTAAAAAGTGGAAAATTTTAAGTATTGTTAATATCTGATGAGAAAATTCAATGCAGTCCAATAATTTTGCTCCTTTAAATATGTATTGCTGTTTTTAATATATTTTACACAGTAATAACTCAATTCCAATTTACAACATATTATACTAATAAATACAATAATCAATAGACATCAATGTCTTCATACAAATTACCTACAAAGAACTTCCTGAAAAATACAAACCTAGAGGTCCATATGCAAAAGCATCTAGCCAGCTAACTCTGAAGTTAGTCAGCTAAATGAATATTTAGGCACTTATCCAGCTAAATTCTAGCTGGCTAATAAGAGAAGTCTAAAATTTAGCCGGCTAAGGGGGTCATTTTCTATTGCTTATCACGTGCGATAAGTGGCTATCGCACGCGAAAAGTCCCTTTTCGCTTGCGATAGCTTGCCGGGGGCGGAGTCGGAGCGGCCAGGAGGCGGACGCTGCGATGTCATCGCTGGTGGCGATAAGGTAAGCACCGTTATCGTCGCCGGTGACGCTATTGGGTGCGAACGCCGGCAGCGATAACACTGCTGTGGTGCGATGGCTGCCAGCTTTCACAGGCCGCCCCCCTACACCTAGTTTTTGCTGGATTCACCATTCTGCGTTAGAATGGTGAATCCAGGCCTAAGTTAGGTGCGTTCCAGAGGCGTAACTGGGAGGAGCTGAATTAGCTGGTTAAGGCCTGGATTTATTAAAATGTGGTAAGTACCGCATGCGATAGCAAAAGGGGCATGTTTTATGCTAATATAGCATTTATCGCAATTTGCGCTAATTACCTGTGCGAAGAGCTAAGTTAGTGCAAATTGCGATACCATTTTCAGATTCTGCGATAAGTGGCAGACCTGTTGTATTTCCTGCATTCAACCACTGGGGGACCGTTTTTAATGGTCCCAGACACACAAGGAGAGAGAGAGAGGGAGAGAGAGAGAGAGACCATAATGTACCTTGCCCAAATCTTATCTTCGAGTGAGAACCTTATCGCACTGCGTAACGCAATCCAAGGAGGTGTTGTTAAAATCGGCGTTATGGCTGTGCTATCGCATGCGTTAACGGGGCTTTTCGCATGCGATAAAGCCCTTAACGCATGCGAAAACGCCTTATCGCATTTTGATAAATGACCCCCTAAGTTAGCCAGCTAACTTTGATATTCAGAGTTAGCCGGGCGAAAGAGCTGTCCTAAAGTTAGGTGACTATATTAGCCGACTAACTTTTAAGATAGCCAGCTGTATTCACTATTGAAAATACCTCCAAAATTAGCCGGATAAGTTTATCCAGCTAACTGGACTGTCTGAATATGGACCTCCTACTATATTGTTTCATACATTAAAAAAAAAAAAAAAATTCCTGCATCTAAAAACACATATGACACATCATACTAATACACCCCTGTCATATACACATGCTCAACATTACACTCACATTCATACATACTGTTTACATTGACTAAAAACCTGTACAAGTGAAATAACCCTAAAAGTAACCATCATAAAACCATGCATCAACAATTATATACACTCTACATATTATATATCATCCAAAAAGAGGTCTTCTGAATTAAACACTGTAATACTAGATCCTGCTTATCAATTCCAGGGTCTTCACCAATACTACAACTTCTACTACCCATTTGCACATCCAACCCAATCATATTGCCTTAGGCCATTTCCTCACTTTGTTATTACTGCACAGAACGCCTGAAATATGCAAATTTATGAAGCTAAACATTTTATCCACTCCAAAAACCTCAAAAGAAAGTTCATTAACAAAATCCACAGAACCAACTGACCCGGATAGCAAACTCACCAGATAATCTCAACAACTTCTTCAAAAGGCATTTTGCTCTCACAGTGTCTCCTACTTCAGCGGCTTCACGCAGTCGGTGACTCCTGGTTTTAAATACCACTTTACCGAACACTTGTTTTATCAAAAACTCTATCTCTTCTGAATTTCTAAATGTAATCAACTTGAACTCAAACCCCAGCCCATCATGACCATAGAAACGAGGACCATTCTATATCACAGTTAAGTCCCTTAGGTATTACGGTCTTCCAAGTAAAGATAAATCATTGTTCACATTATGGGAGATGTCACCACCCTGACCAAAAGGTATCTGGCTTAATACAAAATATTTCAGTTCATCAAATGTATATATTTCCTGTTTCCAATGAGCGACTAAAGGTGCATTTTCTTTTTCCGATAGTAAACCACTTTTCTCCACAATCCTCAACCTAATTTCCTTATTTGTTTGACCATTGTATATCAAATTACACGGACACACCGCTGCATACACTAATCCCATAGTTCTATATGTCCTGTAAATTTCCTCTGTAAAACATAGGGTTTGCTCAAACAAGAGTGAATGAATGTATTCGATTATAAAACCTGATTACAAACAGAACATCCATTGCAAGAAAATGGACCCTTCTCTAAACACCCAAAATTTCTTACCATCCCCTGACCAAAACGAGTTATCAATGAATCCTCTCCTGCCCTCTGGCAGAGGTAGATATATCAGAGGTTAGAGGAAGGCTTATTGGTGCCTCACTAACTTGCAGCCTTATTGCTGGTGCTCTAAGTGTTCACACTCTGCGAGGTAAGGCTAGCTGTTCGGTTTTAGCATGTGAACTAGACTTCATAGTTGGCTTTTGCCAGAGTAAAAACCATTCTTGGCACTTGCTCCAAGTACGTCCCATCCCAGTCTGCTTGGCAGAAGCCTGATAAAAAAAAAAAAGAAAGCGGGCTTTGTTTGAGTCATGCAAGAGATCCCTGCTTAAACCTTGTTATTTTAAGTATAAAACATACATTTATGAGCAAGCTATTCCCATACTACAGGATTTTGTATTTGTAGATTGTTTGCTTTTGCCTTTTTTCCCCAGGTTTTGACTGACTATAAATAAGAACTATGATGTTCTATAAACATAACCTGGTTGGTTTGAGGAATTTACAGAGAACTAGAGTTCAGTCTCTATGAGATGCTAAGCCCAACTCTTTTTCTATCTACATTAACAAACCTGCACGTTATTTAATGGGCATCACACTAGAATAAGGTCCAAGTGCAGGGTCTGAGATTCGAGCTAAAGATGGTCCCTTCTTGGCCTTTTGGCCAAGATTTGGAACCTGTATAGTATGAGAGAGTTAATGCCTTGCCACCTGACCTCACTGGGAACAGAATTACACTGTAGCCATTGCCAAAGCAGGAAGATTAAACCTCTTGCTATAAAAAATTCATAAACAAAAGCAAACAAACATAATATATTACGGTTAGGTGGCGTGAATGCGGCAAGGACTAGTCAGATCTGACTGCAATATGTGTTGACTTACTGGTTACCAGTGGAAAACATCCAAACAATGCATCAGGTTTCTCCTTTTGCATTAAAAAGTATCATAAGTTGCCATACTGGGTCAGACCGAAGGTCTATCAAGCCCAGTTTCCCGTTTCCAACAGTGGCCAATCCAGGTTACAAGTACCTGGCAAATATCTGTCTTAGAAAATAGAATCTTGCAAACACAGACAATAACAGCAGATAATGACTGCCAAACCCATCTAGTCTGCCTATTTTTCCTTCCTACCACATACCCTATCTAATTTCCAGCTTTGTCTTCACTTCCCTACAACTGATTTTGTGTGCTTTTTTCATTTTGTATTGAATTCTGATACGGTTTATGTCTCCATCACATCTATTGGGAGGCCGTTCCATGCATCTGCCACTCTTCCTGGGAAGATATTACCTTGTTCCGTTCCTCCTCAGTCTCTATGCCCTGATATGACATACATCCTTTCCTGTTAATGAGAATTTCCCTCTTGCATAGTAAAATTACTGGAAGCTAAAAAAAAAATGATGCAGTTCCTATGAAGATAAGGTCAGGGTTTACCCAGACCTGAGTAAGGCTACTCAGATCAAGTGCAGATCATTTTTGAGTTTCCTGAAGTGCCTCATAAACTTTGAGGCAATTTTTTTTTTTTTTAATTTCCTGCTAAATGTATCATTCATTATGGAGGAAAGTTGTGTTTTGTTTTGGGTTTTTTTTTTGCGCCAGATCAATTGAATTAGTTTGTGGAGCAGAGGGAACCCAAGGTCATTAGTACACTTTGATTCACTGGTTGGGGGATGTGAAGTATTGGTAATTCTTCACATAGTCAGCCTATATTTAATATTAGTAATTTTTTCTTCTTTTCTTTTTCCTTGATGCCTTCCCCTTCTTTTGGACTTTAATTTCTCTAGGGTTGATATATACTTTTTGATATACTACTTTTTCCATTATGCCTTACTTAGTGTAACCTTCTGGATATATTTCGTCATTTCATCAGCATTGTTTGTCGATTTATATTTTTATTGAAAACTTATAAAGACATAATAAAAATGTAATTTTAATAGTAAGACAGTTGAGAAATATTGAATGGGGACCATTTCCTAAGAAACCCTTGTTTATTTTGAATGCATGCAGATGAATTTTCAAAGGAGTTACGCATGGAATATACATTCATAGCAATTTTCAAAAGCCATTTTACTCATATTAAGTCAATTTACTTGGGTAAATCCTATGAAAATTCAATGGCATATATTGTAGCAATTTTCAAAAGCCACTTACCATGGGTAAAGAGAAATTATACATGCAAAATCCAGTTTTAAGCATGTAAATGCTTTTGAAAATCAGGCCTATAGTACTTAGATGGTCACAAGTGTTGAAATGAGCTACAAGGTTTCCATTTAGATTATAACTATAGTATTTTTCAGTTACATTCTGTTTAATTTCAGTAGAAACTGACTGTGAGATTTTCAAATTCAGTTTCCATTCATTTCCTGTTTTCTGACATTTGTCCTTTTTTTTTTTTAAGCTATTTCATTCAAAGCACATTGAATTCTAAATATTTTAGGGCAATTTTCAATTTCCTAGTGTGTAGCCAGATGGACTCAGTCCAGTGGGTTATGTGCTCCTCTGCTGGCAGATGGGAGAAGGAGTCAGATTTCAAAGCTGACGTCACCCTAGGTATATATTAGGGATGTGCAGAAGGAAAAAATTTGTTTTGTTTCGCCGGGACCCAATTCATTTCATTAGCTTCATAGGGGGAAAACCCAATTCGTTTATTAGTTTTATTAGTTTTTCGTTTGCCATTAAAGTCAATGGGGAAGTATCTGCAGCCAATTTTTGGTTGCAGAATTGGGGTTTTCTTATCAATTCTGATGAAACTTCTGGGGAGCAATCATCAGAACGAGAAAAGAGCTCCAAAGTACTTAGACTGTGGCAAAGTTGCACCAAAGTGGCATGAATAGCCTAAGGCACTGTAAAGGGGCAAAGAGGTACCAGGAGTGGCAAGAGTGCTTTAACAGAGGTGCAAAGCAGCAGCGAGAGTGTCAAAAACTCACCACAGCTTCAAAAGAGAGCACTGATAACAGTTGCATGAACCCTTGAAGGCAGCGTGACAGGCAAAGTGGCAAGACAAGTGGCATCAACATCCTACAGCACAATGAAGGGGGAACATAGCAAGCAGAAAAAGTGTCAGAAACAACCACAAGGTGCCAATAAAGGGACAAAGCAGCAGAAAGACTAGCACCAACAAACTGAGGAACCATGATAGTGGCAAGAACACCACAAGGAGTAGAGTGAGTCGCCTGGTGTATGGCAGCAAGGCAGAGTGGCAGAAAGTTGATAGGAGCAAGACAGGCTGGCAGAGCGGAGGTCGTCTGGTCCCTGTGGTTTTGATAGGAGCAAGACAGGCTGGCAGAGCTGAGGTAGTCAGGTTGCTGTGGTGTTGATAGGGGAAAGACAAGAAGGCAAGACAAGATGAGGCTTAGCCTGCGGATGGTGTTACACTGGTGGTAGTGGCCCCCGGTGTGCTGGGACCAGGTCTTCTCTGAGTCGGGTTGTTTGTGAATACAGCCGAAAATGGGTGGTAAACTCCATCGAAGGCTAAATACTGGCACAAGACAGATAGTCAACAAGTAGTTTAATAAAAAAAAAAAGTGCAGTAAAAAAAAATCCTGGCTGCCTAGTAGGCACAGCAGCAAAAAAGAACAAATATCTTTTTCAGAAATAGAAAATTAATTGTAGCAAACTAGCAATAGCAATTGAATAAAGATTTGAGACGCTCTGAGAGAGCTCAAACAGCAAACAAGCTTCTCAGATAGAACCCAAGAAGAGGGGACTGCCCCCCCCCCCTGCATGCGGCGCAACTGTCAACCGGGGCGTACTGTCCAACTGACCTGCCTTGAAACACGGACCACGGAGTCTAACACGTAGGGGTGTGCATCCATTTTCCACGTATTTGTAATCCACAACTTATTTTCTCCTATCTGCTAAATACATGGGGAGGTGAAACACATCGCGACTCCCCACGTATTTAACAGATTTCTGTTTTATTCGGCCTCCTAAATAAAAATTTAAACTCCCCACCCTCCTGACCCCCCCAAGACTTACCAAAACTCCCTGGTGGTCCAGCGGGGGAGTCCAGAAGCTATCCCTGCACTCGTTTGCCGGTTTCATCATGGCGCCGATAGCCTGTGTCACAGGGGCTATCGGTGCCATTGGTCAGCCCTGTCACATGGTCACTGGTGCCATCTTGTGCTCCTACCATGTGACAGGGGCTGACCAATGGCACCGGTAGCCCCTGTGACATAGTATGGGCAAAGGCTATCGGCGCCATTTTGAGTCCTGGCATGTAGTCCTGGCATGTAGTCCTAGCGTGCAGGAGGTTGCTCCAGGACCCCCGTTGGACCCACAGGGACTTTTGGCCAGCATGGGGGGGCCTCCTGACCCCTACAAGACTTGCCAAAAGTCCAGCGGGGGTCCGGGAGCGACCTCCTGCACGCCGGCCGTCCGATGCCAATACTCAAAATGGCGCCGATCGCCTTTGCCCTCACTATGTCACACATAGTGAGGGCAAAGGCGATCGGCGCCATAAATGTTCGCCTGATAAAGAGGTCCTTGGGCTGTGGCTGACTACAGGTGAGAAGGCCACACTAGCCGCCCCGGTTCATCAAAAAAAATTTCCCCTCGAGCGTTACCTGGTCGGCTACTCTAGTCCCACAGTATTTAAAACACGTTTCTATAACTCCAGCATTCCCATGGCGCTAAAGCTGCTACACATTTCTTCACACTGCGTGCTGAATGCCCACAAACACAGCAGTACCTCTGGCCACCGTACTACCCATGCGCTTCACTCCAGCAGCCAAACCCACCCCTTAACTCTGATTGGCTGCTGCTGCCTTCGGGTCGAAGCCTTTCCCGAATCCTGATTGGTTTGGGAGAGGTGTCGATCAAAGGAGACGGGGCTTTATATCTGGGATGTAAGCTCCTGTACAACAGAGGTGAGAGTTTTTGTAATTTCTGTTCTGGGTTCCTTCCCTGAATACTGAGGTGAGAATAATCTGAAAGCAAAGGAGGCTGAAACCCTTTATGGTAGAACTGGCGGGAAGGTCCATGAATGGACGCCGCGACCTTGGATGTCCGAGGTTGCAGCTTCCGTTCATGGACCTTCCCGCCTGTAGGCACTGCTGCCTTGAGCGCCCAGCCAGACTTCCAAACCGTGACCTTGGACGTCCGGCCAGGCGCTCAAGGCAGCGGTGCCTCCGATCATGGACGCCGTGACCTTGGACGTCTGGCCGGGTGCTCAATGCAGCGGACGTCCAAGCCGCTGTAGGCACCGCTGTAGGCAGCTATAGGCACCGCTGCCTTGAGCGCCCGATCTCAGAGTCCAAGCTGAGGGCTGGCGAGCGAATCCGCTAGTCTCTCTATATTATAAAAGTATTAGGGATGCTGGGTGATCACGTCAGCATGCTCACGCACTACTACACACACAGGCGGGCCTCGCATTTCTCAACCGCTGTCCGGTACGAAGCTGACTGACCACCACACTAACGCCAGGGACAGGGTAGTTGGTAAATATTCAGGTTAAAGACGCGATAATTTGGGCGCATGTTACTGTATCGGAGGGAATAGCTAATCCATTCATTAACATGTCATATACATGCGGCAGGCGGAAAAGGATATGCGTCCTTTTCGGCAAGCGGTAAGGATGAGTAAAAGCCGATACTGAATCACGGATACGCCTTATGCGTCTAAAACGTGTGTCCATAGCGGGTTAAAAACCAGGTAACTGGAGGCAAGATGGCAGCATAGACTGAGGCTGTGGTCGCTGGTGCTCCCTGCGTGTCTTGGCAATTGCGTTTTTTCTTGTGACAATGCCGCCAAAACGTAAGGGAAAGGTGAGAGTTTATCCCTCTCTACCCTTACATTCATCAATTCAGCAGGAAATCTTGCGTTACATGGCCTCACCTGCACTGAACCCGGGAACCAAGGATCCAGATGAACCGGGTTGCTTGGGAGGACAACCCGATTCCACTGAGGAGGCTTCACTGAGTCCAAATCTCAGACCACCACCGGCACAGAGGACGGGAGAGCAATGCCCGGGAAATACTACTGCAGAGGTTGCTCCTTCCGGGTCAGAGACGCTGATACAAGCAGTCAGAGAGGGAGATCAAGCCGCGGAGATACCTGACCAGAGGCCAGAGGGAGGGGAAAGAGAGCTGGCTCTGAGTGATATCACGACCGGAGGAATGGACCAGACTGCGGGTGGTGAGTCCTTGGATACTCTCACTCGACCTGCTGTGGTCACGTTAGAGTTAATGTGGGACTTAATGGCTGAAATGTCTGTAAATATAAAGAGACTTGAGAAAAAGATGGATTTTAATAGTCGGAAAAACCAACAAGACATTGTGTTAATACAGAAATCCATTAAAAATTCAGAGGAGAGGATTAAGGTGCTTGAGGAGACAGAGAAAAAAAAATTGGAATTTCACGCGGCTGTGGTAAAAGATAGAGCTCTTCTCGGTACTTTCCAAAAGTTTCTCAAAGAAGTACTGGGTTTCAATGAAACTGACCTTCCAAATGTAAATATTTGTTATTTCCTGCCTAAGAGAATTTCAAATTTAAATACACCTGAATTACCTTTTCAGGGAAATCTTACAGATTTTTTAGAAAATTCTAATCAAGTGATAGATTGGGGCACACTATTGGTTTCCTTTATAAGTTACTTAGACCTGAATAAGGTCATGAAGAAATATTTCTCAAAGCATCCCATCCTATTTTTGATAAATCTGTTAAGTTTTTCCCGGATCTTGCCTTAACTACTCAGTTACGGAGAAAAGAGTTTCTGGCCCTTCGCCAAGAGGTTCTCTCTTTGGGTTATTCATTTACACTGAGGTTTCCGTGTAAATGTTTGGTAAAAAAGGACATTTTTGTATATTTCATTGAGCAAAGGAAAATAGTCACTTCGTCCCCATTATCTAACTAACATTCGGGCCAATCCTGTAAAGTGCGGCTGCATTTACCCTGCTCCTAAGCCGCTTTTAACTCACGTTCCGGCCGCGTTAGCCCTTCCTGCGATCCCGAATCCCCTTTAACCTACTCCTACCGCGTCCTAAATTCCCCGGGTAACCCCTTCCGCCCGCGGCATGTATATTGCATGCAAACGAGCGAATTAGCGCGATATTGCATGCAAACGAGTGAATTAGCTATTCCCCTAGCATCCCGTAACCCGCGCCCCGACTAACGCTACCTTTCCCTGCCGCTTTGTCGCGCGTTTAACCTGCAAACTTACCGCCTACCCTGACCCAGGCGGTAGAGGCAGGGGTCAGGGTAGGTGGCAAGCTTTCCCCCAGCCCCCGCTCACCTGCCCCGGCCGCGATCATGGGTGCCGGTCTCCGTGGCAGCCCCAGTCCTCTCCCCTGCTCCCGAAGCCAAAAAAAAAAGCTTTTTTTTTTTTTTTGGCTTCGGGAGGAGGGGAGAGGACTGGGGCTGCCACGGAGACCGCTTTCCCCCGTGCAAGTAAGTTGTTTCGCCGCTTGTCTCTTCTCCCCCCTCCCGGAGCAGGGCGCGAAAAGCCGCCTTGCTCCGGGAGGAGGGGGGACACTGACAGCGGCGAAGCTTTCCCCCAGCCCGGACACCGGCGAAGCCAGAAGATAGCGGCGGAGAAAACGGCGAAACGACTGTCAGTGTCCCCCCTCCTCTCGGAGCAGGGCGCGAAAAGCCACCTTGCTCCGGGAGGAGGGGGGACACTGACAGCGCACAAGCAGCGATGGAGAAACGGCGAAACGACTGTCAATGTCCCCCCTCCTCTCGGAGCAGGGCGGAAAAGCCGCCTTGCTCCGGGAGGAGGGGGGACACTGACAGCGCACAAGCAGCGATGGAGAAACGGCGAAACGACTGTCAGTGTCCCCCCTCCTCTCGGAGCAGGGCGGAAAAGCCGCCTTGCTCCGGGAGGAGGGGGGACACTGACAGCGGCAAAACTTTCCCCCAGCCCGGACACCGGCAAAAAACTTACTTTTTTGCAGCCACGAGCACGAACACGATCTGGCCTGCCTTAGCTCCTCCCGACAAGATGGCCGCCTGCACGGGGAAAGCGTGCAATTGGCCGCTGAAGACGTGACGTCACGACATCACGTCTTGAGCGGCCAATTGTACTCTTTCCCCGTGCAGGCGGCCATCTTGTCGGGAGGAGCTATCGGAGCCAGATCTTCGCGTTCCTGCTCGTGGCTCATGGCTGCAAAATTGTAAGTTTTGCCGGTGTCCGGGCTGGGGGAAAGTTTTGCCGCTGTCAGTGTCCCCCCTCCTCCCGGAGCAAGGCGGCTTTTCGCGCCCTGCTCCGAGAGGAGGGGGGACATTGACAGTCGTTTCGCCGTTTCTCCGCCGCTGTCTTCTGGCTTCGCCGGTGTCCGGGCTGGGGGAAAGCTTCGTCGCTGTCAGTGTCCCCCTTCCTCCCGGAGCAAGGCAGCTTTTCGCGCCCTGCTCCGAGAGGAGGGGGGACACTGAAAAGTCCTTTCGCCGTTGCTTCTGCGCTGTCGCCGCCGTTGCTTCCTGGTATCTGTCATTTCAAATGACATTTGAAATGACAGATACCAGCGTGGCGTGAAGCCTTAGGCCCGCGCACCCAGGATCCTGTATAGGCGCTCTATCCAGTATCCTGGGTTGCGCGGGACTAAGGCTTTTCGGACGCGGCTTACATTTACATATAATTAGGCTTCAGGATCGCGCGGTAGGTGAGCTGCTCTGTGCGGGCGGTAACCGCGGGTGCCGTAGGCACTAACGCAGCTCTTCCTACCGCACGATACAGGATTGGCCCGATTATCTACAGTGCAGGAAATTCTATGTTAAGCTTTTTCTTCAAGCATTTACTTGGATTATGACTCACCATTAGCTTATCTTAATGCCTCTCTTAGGGCCTTATTGGTGTTACTTTATATAATCAATTGTAATATAGTACTAAGTTTTTAGAGCCGATTATGAAAGGATGTCATGGAAGTTATATGCTTTAAGGTATTACTCTTATTATCAGCCCGATACTGTAAAACCGCGGGAGAGCGGACGAACGCCCGCTCTCCCGGCGCACGCACCGGCCCTTCGCCGGTGCGAGCTATCCAGTATGCTCCAGCATGCAAATTAGGCGACGCGGTGCAAACGAGGGAAAGGAGGCGCTAGGGACACTAGCGCGTCCCTAGCGCCTCCTTTTGGCCTGGAGCGGCGGTTGTCAGCGGGTTTGACAGCCGACACTCAATTTTGCCGGCGTCGGTTCTTGAGCCCGCTGACAGCCACGGGCTCGGAAACCGGACGCCGGCAAAATTGAGCGTCCGGTTTTCGGCCCGACAGCCGCGGGCCGAATTCAAATTTTTATTTTTATTTTTTTAACTTTTTTTAACTTTTGGGGACCTCCGACTTAATATCGCTATGATATTAAGTCGGAGGGTGCACAGAAAAGCAGTTTTTACTGCTTTTCTGTGCACTTTCCTGGCGCCGGAAGAAATTAGCGCCGACCCAAAGGTCGGCGCTAATTTCATAGAGTAAAATGTGCGGCTTGGCTGCACATTTTACTTACTGGATCCCGCGCGCATACCTAATAGGGCCATCAACATGCATTTGCATGTTGAGGGCGCTATTAGGTGCCGCGGGTGGGCCGCGTGTTTTCCTCCCCTTACTGAATAAGGGGTAAGGGAAAACACGCGTCCAGAGCAGGCTGACAGTGCGCTCCGACGGAGCACACTTTACTGTATCGACCTGTTTGTCAGCTCTGTGTATTCTATGTTATTTCATGTTATTATTGATGATTACTGTTATGAATTTGGAAAATCAATAAAATAAATAATGGGGGAAAAAAACGGGTAACCACGGCCACGCTTTACTGTATCGGCCCGTTTGTTAGCCGTACTTTTAACAGCTTTAATTGGTTAGAGGGCAATCGGTTACCTGCACATGGGAAGTGCTTTCTATATTCTGGTGCTGCCTCAAAATGGAATTTTTATTTATACTAAATGGCTTGTTCTTATCTTTGAGAGTTTAATTAACTGGAAATTTTCATAACAATAGCAGCAGAGAAGAGAAAATAAAGTATGCGATTTCTATTAACGAATTAATCTTGTTGCATAGTCTCACAATCCAATGAAAAATTTGAGGAGCACAAATTTGTTACAAACATGTACACTCTCAAACACACAAACATAACACACACACACACACACTCTCACATACAAAAAGCACAACAGATAAATACAAACCCTCAACACACAAAAACATTTTCTGAAGAAAAATGTTCATTTTCATTACTCTGATAGTATCTTTTGCTCTCAAATACAAGAGATTGGACACTCAGGAGTTAATTTTCAAATGGATTTACAAGTGTCAATGTAATTACTATTGTAACAATTTCAAAAGCCATTTACCTGTTTAAAATGAAATTACGCTGGTAAATCCTGTGGACAGTTCAATGGCATACATACATTTAAAACCCTTTTTTAAGTGTGTAAATACTTTTGAAACTCAGGCCCATAAGTTTTACATGTGTAAATGGGCTTTTGAAAATTGCTGCTTTTACATGCATAATTCCTTTGAAAATTCACTCCATAGGGCTGAATTTTCAGAAGAGTTTGCACACCTAAATGAACTTTCCACACATAAATGGGCTTTTGAAAATTTCAACGATATGTGCTACTTTTGCACACGTAACTCCTTTGGAAATTCACTCCTCAGGCTTTTTTTTTTTTTTTTTTTTAACAAATAACTGTGTTACTTTTTAGGGTCAGAAAGTAAGAGTGATTCCAAATGTTTCTAAAGCTATCCAGAAGAGAAGGACAGCATTTCTTGGGTAGTGCCAGAGAGCATTGTTAAACTCCAGAAGTGCATTTTGTATTCTTTGAACCCCCAACAATTGCAGAACTTTCTGAAAGAATATCTGCCAAGATCTGGGGGGGGGGGGGGGGGGTTAGTGTCTCCAAATGGGGCAGATGTGCAGCCAGTGCTCCTCTGAATACCTGCATTGTGCTGAAGAGCTCTGCTTCTAGAGTTTACATGCTGCGATCTGCTGTGTTGTGCACGTTTCTAAAATGGGAAGGGGTTTATGTTCCTTTAGCTGATTTAATTTGGGGTTCTGTAAGGCTTGCGGTTCAGGTCAATTTTTATTCCATTGTACCTTCCTGACATTTGATTTTGCCACCTTCTTTGAGGTTTGGGCTCCCTTCCTCTTTGGAAAGAGTGTGATAACATGACTTTCTTTTTTTTTTTTTTTTGTGGTGTTATACTATTTAGTTTTTTGAACCATGCTGTGATACTCTGTTTCCTATTTCCAAGCGTTGGATTTAAAATACTTTGGGAAAAACTGCAAGAATGAAAATTTAAAAAAAGAATCCTTGTCCTGTTCACCCACTGCTATGTGAATTTCCAGACCTAATGATTGTAGCAGCTCAGATGGGGAAAGCTGACACACTGAAACCCATATGAAGTGATGCCCTCAGAAATATGGTACACTCTATTTTCAAGAAGTATTTGTTACTTGATTTCTTCCTTTGTGAATACAAAGGAGTGGGAATGTGTTTGAGTTCCACGTGCTTATATACTTTTTTTTTATTTGGCATGCATTATATTTCCAGGTTCTATAATACCTGCTAAAAACAATAGGAAATGAAGACCAAATGGACATTATTAAGAGTTTGTAGCTCGTTCTAAGTCGGCAAAATCCTTTTTTTTTTTTTTTTTTTTTTTTTTTTAACCTTGAAAAACTTGTAAGTTCTATCATGAGTCCTCAACAGGGGATAAAAAGCATCAAATCCAACACTTCAGTCTGGTTTGATAGATTGTAGGTAGTGGCTGACTCCATTTGTTTCTGTCTGGCTGGTTGTTCTGAGCATTGCCTTTGATGCTTTGAAGAAAAATTGAGGAGCAAGAAAAAAAAAAACTGAAACACGTTAAGGGCCAAATGCACTAAAGTGTATTTTTTCCCCATTGAGAGTCTGTACGGAAAATACTACATATTGGGGCCCGTTAATGAGGTGAAAATCAAACTTGTTTTCAAAATTTTTAATTTTGCTTCTGTTTCATGCTGACCTGTATATGGTGTCTCAACTATGCCCATATAAATGATTGAACCATGCATATCATATATGCTAAAGCAATTAAACAATTAATTTTCTTTAATTGCATGCCTTTAAACTTGGGTGAATATGGTTAGTTTGTATTATCCCAAGCTTTTAGAGTAATTTGATTTCATTCGCATGTGGAGTCAAAAGGGACAACATATGATCAGCAGTCTTTCCTGCAAGCCTGCTATGTTGTTGGACTGGATGGGAAATGTGAGGCTGGACAGAAAACTTTAAAGGCTTTATGATCTGGAGGAAATTACTTTGTCAGCAATAGAATCCTTAGGCTGGAAAAAAGGGAAACTTTTAGCTTAAGGCTAGTCTTGAGGCAGTGGTATAATAAGGGAGGGGGGTGCGGTCCACCCCGGCTGACAGCCAGGGAGGGGAGTGCCAACTGGGAGGTCTACAGCCGAGAGTGGAACCCATCCCGCTCGTGGTAGAGGAAGAGGGAGGTTTCTGGGCTGTGAGCGGTGGAAGCACTGGGCAGCCACCTAGAGTGCCACGCGTCTGGAGCCGTAAACTGTATAGCCTCTTCATCTTCCCTCCCTCCCGTGTCCTAGAAGAGGAAGTGGTGGATCCGCGAGGGTGGGAAGATGGAAAGGTCATGTAGTCACGGCCCAAACCAGGAGGAAGAGCAGTAGCACTGCCTCCCGCTCCCCACCGCAGAAGCAGGAAGTAGAGCTGCACATCGGCCCATGGACCACCTCAAGAAAAATGAAGAGTCCCCGGCTGTCACGGGGGCTGAAGGAGGAAGCTGCTGCTGTGCTTCTGATAGGGAGTGGGGTAGGAAGTGAGAGTGTTTTTGTGTCTGTATGTGTGAGAGCGTGTGTGTGTGTGTGTGTCTTGGAGAGTCTGTGTGTGGGTATGGGAGTGAGAATGCATGTTTGTGTGTGAGCGAGGGAGCTGTGTGAAGGGGGGTTGTATGTGAGAGAGAAATGGAGGGAGACTGTGTGCAGGGGTGTGTGGAAGAGAGATAGGGAACCTGTGTGAGGGAGAGAGGATCCAGAGATCGTGGGTGGGGGGGGGGGGAGGAACAGAGAAGTGAATCTAGGGGTGGGGCATGCCTAAGGAATTATCCACTCTGGGTGCTAAATACTCGGTATGTCACAGTCTAGAGGAAATATAACGAGAAGGGGCATGTTTCTGCAAATTTGCCAGCATTCATATAATAATCTTTTAGGGAGTGTTTGTAATGCTTGCAGCCATGTGTCAGGGTAAGGATCGGGTTCTGGTCTAACCTTGGCTGCTTTGAGCCTTTTGACATAACATGCACCTGTGCCTTCTCTCTTATAACCTCTATTACACTGTTTTGAAAAGTCCCTGACATCTTAAAGTGTGAAGGGAGCAAGTTTTCATTTGCCCTGGGAGAAGAAAAGATTAAAACACCTGTGTGTGTGCGTATATGTTTCTCTTTTTTTCTCTGAAGGGTGCTAGGCTGGCCATGTGTTTCCTTAAGCTAACCTTTTCCAAGTGAGGAATGTGTCCTGCATCATTGGAATTGCTGC
The DNA here is from genome assembly GCF_901001135.1 of Rhinatrema bivittatum. Classification (NCBI taxonomy): domain Eukaryota; kingdom Metazoa; phylum Chordata; class Amphibia; order Gymnophiona; family Rhinatrematidae; genus Rhinatrema; species Rhinatrema bivittatum. Next base: position 318,495,841 of record NC_042615.1, on the reverse strand, counting down.
AGTTTGTAATTTACTGCCACCATTTTTGGAGGTAATTGTCACATAATTAGGCAGGGGTGCTGTACGTAAAACTAGCATATATGCATGTAAGTAACATGTATGTACATGTAGGCAATTTTATAAACCTTGAGAGACTGTTCCATGCATTGTACACTCTTTCCGTAAAGAAATATTTCCTTAAATTACTCCTGAGTCTACCCTCATGACTGCCTTTTTCCAAAGCCTCCTTCCCATTGAATGAGCCCTGCTTCCTGTGCATTTATTCCTTGGAGACGTATAAATGTCTCTATTACATCTCTTTCCTCCAGGGTGTGCATGTTTAGATCTTTGTCTGTCCCCATATGCTTTATAATGAAGACTGCTGATCATTTTAGCAGCTGCCCTCTGGAATAACTGTATTTGCTTTATATCCCTTTGAAGGCGTAGTCTCCAAAATTGTACACAATATACTCCAAGTGAGGTTTCTCCCAATACTTTTAAGAGACAGCATCAGCATTTTCTTTCTGGCTATTCCTCTCCCTATGCACTTAAGCATCCTTCTGGCTCTTAGTGTGGCCTTACCAACCTTAAGATCATCAGTTATAATCAGTCACACACACCCCCAGGTTATTACACAGAAAACTTTATCCCCTATTTTGTACTGCTTCTTGGGTTTTTGCAATCTAAATGCATTACTTTGCATTTATTAACATGAAATCTTAGCTACCAGACTCAAGACAATTCCTCATACTTCAAAAGATCCTTCCTCATGTTTTTCACACCTTTCAGGACATCTAATGCATTGCAGAATTTGGTATCATCCATATAAAGGTAAACCTTTCCCAGAGGCCATTCTACAAAATCATTACAAAAATGTTAAACAAGATGAAACCCAAGGACATATCCCTGTGGCACACTACTGGAAGGCCCCCTTTTCTGGGAGTGAAATCTCTTTTCCAGAAGTCTGTCACCTCCCATCTAACCAGTTTCAAACTCAATCACTTGAGGGCTCATACCTAGGGTGCTCAGTTTGTTTATAAGCCAGCCTCAATCTATTATTGCTTGAATCTAGGAGTCGATAATTGGGCAGAGTATTCGACCTGCTGAAAGGGTTAACTTCAGTGATTCATTGCCCCCAAAATTCTGCTGCAAGAGCCATGTTAATGTTTTGTTTTTTTTAAGATTTTTAGTATCTGACATTACTCTTAGCTATTCAGACATTTGAGTTCCAAATATGGTCCAGCCACTGAAAAAGCATGGTCTCTGATTTCCCCCAAATGGGCTTGGTGGATTATGGAGACTTCCAGAAGTTCCCTTATGCCAGTTGCAATGTACACAATACAACTCCTAGCCATAGTTCATCTGAATTATTGATTAATTTATGAATCAACCTTATTACATATTAGATTCTTGTTTGAATTGGTAGCCGGGGAGAGAGGACAGTTCAGGTGCAATATGATCATAAATAAAATGCCCAGTTAATATTCAGGCAGCAGAATTTTGCAGTAATTGTAGTGAGCTGACGATGCTGTTTGAAAAACTGAGCATTAAGGAATTGCAGTAGTCGATACCTGAAAACAATAAGGTCTGAAGAACTGTCCAGAAATTGTTTAGCTCTAAATGTGGTTTTAATCATCAAACATATGTAACTTGTAATATACTATTTTTATCAAATTTCAAATATGTACTTTCATTGATAATCTTGTACCCAATATTATGTACATATGAAGTAACAGATTCATATGTAAATTAAAATTAACAAAAGAAATTGCCATTCTGGGTCAAACCAAGCCCATCATCCTGTTTCAAACAGAGGCCAAACCAGGCCACAAGAACCTGGCAATTACCCAAACACCAAGAAGATCCCATGCTACTGATGCAATTAATAGCAGTGGCTATTCCCTAAGGGGCGGATTTTCAGAGCCCTGCTCGCGTAAATCCGCCCAAAACCGGGCGAATTTACGCGAGCAGGGCCCTGCGCGCCGGGAAGCCTATTTTACATAGGCCTACCGGCGCGCGCAGAGCCCCGGGACTCGCGTAAGTCCCGGGGTTTTCGGAGGGGGCGTGTCGGGGGGGGGGCGTGTCGGGGGGCGGGCCCGAACCGCGCGGCGTTTTCGGGGCGTGTCGGGAGAGTTCCGGGGGCGTGGCTACGGCCCGGGGCGGCCCGGGGGCGTGGCCGCGCCCTCCGGACCTGCCCCCAGGTCGCGTCCCGGCGCGCAGGAGGCCCGCTGACGCGCGGGGATTTACGCCTCCCTCCGGGAGGCGTAAATCCCCGACAAAGGTAAGGGGGGGGGTTTAGACAGGGCCGGGCGGGTGGGTTAGGGAGGGGAAGGTGAGGGGAGGGCAAAGGAAAGTTCCCTCCGAGGCCGCTCCGATTTCGGAGCTGCCTTGGAGGGAACGGGGTAGGCTGCGCGGCTCGGCGCGTGCCGGCTATACGAAATCGATAGCCTTGCGCGCGCCGATCCAGGATTTTAGCGGATACGCGCGGCTCCGCGCGTATCTACTAAAATCCAGCGTACTTTTGTTTGTGCCTGGAGCGCAAACAAAAGTAGGCTATTCGCGCTCGTTTTAAAATCCGCCCCTAAGTAAACTTGTTTAATAGCAGTTAATGGACTTCTCCAAGAACTTATCCAAAACTTTTTTGAACCCAGCTACACTAACTGCACTAACCACATCCTCTGGCAACAAATTCCAGAGCTTAATTGTGCGTTGATTGAAAAATAATTTTCTCCCATTAGTCTTAAATGTGCTACTTGCTAACTTCATGGAATGCCTTCTAGTCCTTCTATTATCCGAAAGTGTAAATAACCGATTCACATCTACTTGTTCAAGACCTCTCATGATCTTAAAGACCTCTATCATATCCCCCCTCAGCCATCTCTTCTCCAAGCTCAACAGCCCTAACCTCTTCAGCCTTTCCTCATAGGGGAGCTGTTCCATCCCCTTTATTATTTTGGTTGCCCTTCTCTGTAGCTTCTCCATCACAGCTATATCTTTTTTGAGATGTGGCGACCAGAATTGTACACAGTATTCAAGGTGCGGTCTCACATGGAGCAATACGGAGGCATTATGACATTTTCCATTTTGTTAACCATTCCCTTTCTATTAATTCCTAACATTCTGTTTGCTTTTTTGACTGCTGCAGCACACTGAGCTGATGATTTTAAAGTATTATCCACTATGATGCCTAGATCTTTTTCCTGGGTGGTAGCTCCTAATATGGAACCTAAAATCGTGTAACTACTACAGCAAGGTTATTTTTCCCTATATGCAACACCTTGCACTTGTCCACATTAAATTTCATCTGCCATTTGGATGCCCAATCTTCCAGTCTTGCAAGGTCCTCCCGAAATGTATCACAATCCACTTGTGATTTAACTACTCTGAATAATTTTGTATCGTCTGCAAATTTGATAACTTCACTCTTCATATTCCTTTCCAGATCATTTATATATATATATATATATATATATATATATATATATATTGAAAAGCACCTGTCCAAGTACAGATACCTGAGGCACTCCACTGATTACCCTTTTCAACTGAGAAAATTGACCATTTAATCTTATTCTCTGTTTCCTGTCTTTTAACCAGTTTGTAATCCACGAAAGGACATCGCCTCCTATCCCATGACTTTTTAGTTTTCTTAGAAGCCTCTCATGAGGGACTTTGTCAAACGCCTTCTGAAAATCCAAATATGCTACATCTACCAGTTCACCTTTATCTACATATTTATTAATTCCTTCAAAAAAAATGAAGCAGATTTGTTAGGCAAGACTTCCCTTGGGTAAATCCATGTTGACTGTGTTCCATTAAATCATGTCTTTCTCTAAAAAATTGAGGCAAACTATCTGCAAATGATCATCTAGTTAGTAGAATTAGTTCAGTTTCTAAAATATTTATAATCTATTGTGAAATAACCATTTCTATAAGGCAACAATATAAATTACCAGTTGTTTGAATGTGGTGGATAAACTACAGACAGGAATGAGAAATTGTGTATCAAAATTTAGGCCTAGACTGAAGAATGTGGCCAAAAAGCACAGATCCCAGGGGTATGCCTGTTGTGTTCTTAAACCAGTTCAAGATTTTATTTCCTTTCTGGATCTTCTGTGTACAACCCGATATAAAGAAGCTGAATCACTTCAACACTGTTCCTGTGATACCGAATTCTTCAAGCCGCTTATATTCTTTATCTAAGTCAGCCTCTTCCATGACTGCTTCTAGATCCCAGGCTTTATTTCCCATGCTATAAGCATCTTTGATCGCTGATTCACCCTCCTTGTACCTATTGCCAAGGTTGCCAGTGTCCTGGTTTGTTGCTGGAGTGTCTATGCGGTCTGTCCTGTTACATGCTCTAGGTTCTGTGCCACCTTGCCTCCCTGCTGCACTGCTACTTCCAGGTCCTATGTTGGTGCGTGTGTGTGTGTGTGTGTGGGGGGGGTCTTTCCATCTAACTTTCCTGCTGAGCTCTTTGATGGGGTCAAGTGAGTATAGGAGCCAGGAAGCAGAACTGCTTATTTGCATGGCCCAGGGGACACCACCACTGATGCCCTGAGGAGTCCCATGGGACCGTGATGATTTGCTCTATAAATGATGGGTCGCCCCATCTCCTTTGTTGGCCCTGTGGCACATACTGCAAGCCATAATCCCATCTACCCTGCAGTTAAAGCCCAGACCCCAGCTGCCCTGTCTTCTGTCTTGTGGTCTTCCTTTCCCCTCGTGGGGGTCATCTCTGGAAGGTTGGCTACATGGCCTGCTGCTGCTGACAGGGGTTCTGTTGCAGTGGTCCCAGGGGTCCATGCCAGTGGGCCTGTGTTTAAAGGCTTATCAAGCTGCTGGAGGATGTTACACAGCCTTGTCCTAAACCTTCAGAGTACTCAAGGTTGGCCAGGAGCTCATCCCTATCTCCTTGATGCTGGCTGCTAACCCTTTCTTCACCACTCCCAGTCCTTGGAAGTATGCACACCACTGATTTGGCATATTCCTTCACCAGTTCCCTGGAAACTTCGGTGGTCCCGTCGCTCACCAATGACATGGTCACACTTCTGCACATACAAAGGACACGGGCTGCAGCACCGGACCTATGGGTACATAGTGCTGCAGGAGAAAAAAGGCTAAACAGTGGCTGAAGGAAGAGGGGCCCAGGTGTTGAATTTCTGTTAGTGAGGCAGGAGGCTGAAGCACTAACCTGTCTCCCCCTTCCCCTCCTTATACAATCCTTTCCCCTATCCCCATTGCCCCTTTTACATTGTAATGCCCTGCAGCTGGCCAGTGGCAACCTCAGCTCAGTCCCAGCTTGGACTGGCCATGGGTGCATGCAGGTGGATTGACGGAAACCTGAAAGTGCTAGGCCTGCCCATGCGACCATGGCCCAGACCCAGCCATAAGCACTGGCAAGTTATATGTAAAAGAGGAGTAAGACAGGCCAAGAGGGACTCTGAGAAGAAACTTGCCCCAGAAGCAAAAACAAAGAACTACTTTTAGGTACATTTGAAGCAAAAAAGCTATGACAGAGTCAGTTTGGCTGTTAGATGACACGGAGGTGTTCAGGGAGGAGAAGGAAATAGTAGAGAAATAGAATGAATTATTTGTCTTTATCTTTACTGAGGAGGATGTTGGGAACATACCCACACCTGAAATATTCTTTACTGGTGGAGAGATCCTGAGCAACTCAAGCAATTGTGTGTGATAATGGTGGATGTAAGGATCAGGAAGTCCCATTTTCAGCTGCTGGGCAGCTCAGCTCGCTAGCCAGATAACCTTATCCGTCTAACTAGCAGGGCATATTCAGTGAATATACCTGTCTTATCTTAAAGGTAGCCAAATAAGTTTATCCAGCTAACTTTAGGACTGCTCTCTGTAAGCTGGGTAATACTTTAAATTGCCAGTAACTGGATAACGCTGCTCTGCCCGGGAGCATTGCCAGGCTGCCTCTACCAGAGTCAGGGGTGGTGAAACCTGTGGGGGCTTTAAATCACACAGCTTGTCCAGCTAAGTCTAAACTTTTAACTAGATAAACTCCTTTAAATATTGACCCCCCCAAAAAAAAAAAAATTCTGCATACTTTATTTGTCAAATGAACACATTGCAATCACTATCTGTGAGTTGTTTACTTTTTTTCTGGATTACATTTAATTTATTACTCAGATGCAAGATTTTAAATTATTCTGCAAAGTTCCCCCACAAGCAAAAGCTCATCCTTTTCCTCTAGTTTGAAACGCCCTTCACTCCCTTCCTCCCCTCCCCAACCACCAGGTCTTCCCCTTCCCAGCTTGCTCTCTTTTCTGTCCCCCCCCTTGTTCTCTTTACTTGTCCAGATGCAATGCCCCAGCCTTTCCTCCCCTACCCCGTGATTAACCCCTCCCCCTAGCTCTCTTCACTTATCCAGTCGAAATTGCTCTCCAACATGCTCTCTCTCCTTTCTGCCAGGCTCAGCCTCCAGCTACCTCTATTCTCACTCCCTCCCACCTCCCCCAGGCTTAACCGCCACCTTCCTCTGTCTCTTCCTCCTCTCAGGCCCAATCCCTGCCACTCCCTTCTCTACCCTGGCTTGTGCAGAGTAGGGATGTGAATTGTTTTTGAACGATTAAAATTATCGTCAGATAATTTTAAAATAGTTCTAAATCGTTAGAGTGCACAATACAATACAAATGCCCCCGATTTATCGTCAGGGGCATTTGTATTGTATCGTTAAATAGGAAATGGGAATTATTTGGGGGAGGGCGGGAAAACCGGCACACCAAAACAACCCCTAAACCCACCCCAACCCTTTAAAACCGTTGCTCCCTGTGACATGGTGAGGGCAAAGGCGATCGGCGCCATTTTGAAACCTCCAGCACCGGCACCGAAGGTATGATTGAAGGGATGGCTCCCGGACCCCCCGCTAGACCACCAGGTACATGTAAAAGGTTTTTGGGGGGGGGGGGGTCGGGAGGGTGGGAGAAGCAAAGGTAATTTGTAAAGGATTGGGGTGGGGTTTTTTTATCGGGCCATCGGCGCCATTTTATCAGTGGTAGCCAAAATGGCGCCGATGGCCCGAGAGTGGGAGATCGCGCCGGCCCCCCCCCCCCCCCCACTGGACCACCAGGCAATTTAACATTTTGGGGGGGTTCGGGAGGGTGGGAGAGCAAAGGGGTCATTTGTAAAGGGTTGGGGTGGGGTTTTTTTAATCTGCTCAGACCTCACTAAAAAATTAACAATGTGAATTGGAATCGGAACCGATTCCAATTCACATCTCTAATGATCCGATTTTTTTCTCCCACCATCCGAACCTGATCGTTAAAACGATCGGGCACACGATTCACATCTCTAGTGCAGAGCAATAAAACCGCTACCACCACCACCATCTAGCCTGTGCCAACCGAGGATGCCTCTTGTGGCCATGTGGCCGATTCTTTCTTCTGGTCGACGCAGGCCTAAGATGTCCTTCCGGCCCATGTGTGGTAATGATGATGTCCTTCCGGCCCATGTGTGGTAATGATTCCACCTCTTTCTTCTTCTGGCTCACATAAGCTGACTTTATCACCATCTCCTAGCACCATGCCAAGCTATGCATGAAAAATATTAAATTCCGCATTGTGAAATTCTGCAGGATTCCCCCAGCACTAAAGCGCTGCTCATGCTGGGAGCGAAACGTGCCTAGGGATTTACCACTCTGTCCTTTGAAAGGTCCACATGTTAGAAATCTTGCTATAGCTTTAAACTGCTCTCCAAACAGGATGTTTCTGGACATGGCACGTAGCAAGTCAATGGGCGTCTTTCTGAGGTGGGAGGTCATTCACCTCCTGGTCTGCGGGGCTCTGTTACCGCTTCAAATTACATTTATTAAACGCATCAAGTTGCCTTTTCAGAATGAAGCACCACTTGTTCTGCAATCTGTAGCTTCTTTCTTGCAGTTTAATTGAGCAACTACTACTGTTTATCCTATCATGCAGATAAAATGGCTTACAGAGTAGTGTTTATAGCTTCGTAGTTCCTGACTTTAGAGTCAACATTATCTGCTAGAGACTACCAGTCATAACTAATGATCATTCTGCTTACACAATGCAGCTAGTGAGGAGACACTGAACTCTTTAAAAAAAAAAAAAAAAAAAATATGCCGAAAGAGCTCTGTGCACTTGGAAGGCAGTTTGAATGTCAAGGCGCCTGCTTCACGAGACTTTCACTTCTTGTGTTAATTGCTAGCAGAAGACCGTTTTCATCTACCTCTAAACTTCCTATCATTGATCTGTGCATTACTTGCATGCCTAGACAAAGCTCAGCATCCCCGACATCTTCATTTACTGTATGTATTTAAAAACTCATATACCCAGAGGAGCAGTATTTTTCGGGACTAGGAACATTTTCAGTGGTAGATCTCCAGGTTATTTAGCTTTTTTTTTAAAAAAATTGTAGAACATGCTCTGAAGAAAGCAGACAACACAAAAAGCAATAGGTGTAAAAGTAGATGGCTCGACAGTAGAGCCCACATTGAGCCCTATTTACTAAACATTTTTCCTACAGACACAAAATGGGAGAAAGGTTAGGGCCCTTTGTGACACCGATAAATGCATAGCATCACTGGCTCTTTTAGGAGTAGTCAGAACTCGTATTTGGACCTAGGTGAATATCAGTTGTCTTAAGACCATGGTAAAAACTTAGTAAGAACAATACCAAGAAGTAGGTACTGTAGATAGGTACAGTATTAAATAAGAGATAGAAGATTGTCATGTGAGTATATTATGTGTAGAAAATAGAGACGTGGGAGGGCATGGCATTAGGTGTGCACACAACTCAACAATATCATTAAGGCGCTTCATTCTCAGTTTAAATGGATTTTTACAGACGGAATGTCATGCCTTAAAAAAAATTGTTCAGTTTTCTTACTGATGTTTTTTTCCCTGTGATACAGAATTTTGTTTTCGGTCCTGCCAAACTCATGACCAGCCCCAACTTCCTACAAATCCTGCTACTGAGTCGTTATCCACCCAAATCCCTTGTCCATTCCCCTGATCCTATTTTCATACCCCTTCTCCTCTACCAGTACAAAAAGGGAAGCTGAGCAGTGTTTCAAAATTTCTGGCCACCACAATAAACTCGGGGGGGGGGAAGAGTCCTATTTTGAACTGATTTTCCTTTTTTTTTTTGCAAAAAATAAAATCTGAAAATGAAGAGCCTGGAATGCAGCTGCTAATAAGAATCATGCCTTATAGAGAGAATACACATTGGGAAATTTTATTTGTGAAACTCTACAGCTTGTGTAGCTGGAGTTGGGTGCAAGGCTGATCATTAAGGGGTAACTTTGTAACAGCTCATGTAGATTAGGCACTTTTTAGTAAGAATTTAATCAAATATATATATGCGTGCCACTCTGTAAACCGTTGTGATGGTGCAATACTAAACGACGGTATAGAAAAGATTTTAAATAAATAAATAAAATAAATACACCCACAAGTTACACCAGTTTTAAAGAGACAAGTATGTGCACATTTTCCCTTTTGAAAACTATCACATTGAAACCACCTTCATACAATTACATCTGCTAAACTGTGCACAGAAAGTTTTCAGGAAATTTTACAAGCATGCTTTTGAAAATGTGCAAAGAGATTGATAATCATACGCTACTTAGCCATATAAGGAGAACTTATCTGGCTTAAGTGGTGGCCGCTGAATACCGGAATACATTCAGCAATTGTCATTATTCCAGCTATGTAGTTAGCCAGAAAGTCAGTGGGCATAACTGGGCAAAGCAACTTATCCCGCTATCAGGGTCATTTATCAAAACGCGATGTGGCCTTTATTGCATGCGTTAGGGCCTTATCGCAGGCGATATGCACTGCATTGTGGCAGTAATATTTAAATTCGGGAAAGGGAAGGGGTTTGGACGGGCTTTTGGCGGGGTAATAAACATTTGAATTCTGGTACCACTGTGGGCGATAATGTTTTACACTTTATCGCCGGCAGTAGCGCGGAATTAACACCACCTTTTCCCCTGATGGTATGGGGGCGATATGGTGCGGCGCGGCTGGCTGCATAATTTCGCCCCCCATCCCTTTTTTTAGCGTAGTGGTTCATTCTGCTATATTTATAGCAGAATGATGAATCTAGGCCTCAGCCCAATAAGTAGTGATATTCAGACTTATCTGTTAAGTTAACCTGATAAGTTATACAGGGATATTGAGCAGCATAAGCTGTGCTGCTGACAATCCCGTGTACTTGAGGCAGGTAAGCCTGAACGCTGACCTTATAAAGTGTAAACCCCTCTTCATCCTGACTCCCGGGAATGCTGTTGCACATTCTGAGTAAACCTGTGGGTGAATGTGCCTATGTGCATAGGTTTACCCAGTATAGGTGGGCAGTCTTGTAGAAGGCCAATTCTGCAGGTAAAACATTGTTTCACCCACAGAAGTCCTTTTGAAAAATGACCTTTGAAGAGTGCAATTCTGAAAACCCTGTGCCGTTGGATTCTTTACCCTGTGTGCTTTGCAGGGACAAAGAATGTGCAGAGATTTCAAAATGAAACCCCTGCGTGTACTTTTGGGGTCCCTCCAAACCCCATTCTGGCGATGCTCGTTTTCCCCGCATTGGGGAGGGGGGACGATTTTCAAAGGGTCTTATTTTCTTTGAAATAGATGAATACTTGGTATGATATTTGTTTCATTTGCTATGATGACACTAAGGGCCAGATTCATTAAGTTTTTCTCTCCCAAGTCTCTGAATGGGACAAAAGCCTTAAAGGTGAATTTTCAAAACTTTATAACATGTAAAAATTAGTGCATGTGCTTGCGTAAATGCTATTTTAGAAACCTCAGGCATGCACGCGTAAATAGAGTTCATGTGTAAATAATCACAAGTTTAAAAAAAAAAAAAAAAAGGGCGGCCTAGTAGTATTTCAGGGCGGGGCCAACATTTACACATGTAAGTTGCTATTTTAGAAGACATTTGTGCACGTAGATTTGGCAGCTTCCTTGCATATTTTTATAACTGCTAATTATCTATCATGAATGATATTAAACATGGTTACTGTGAAGTACTGACCGGGTAGGAGTTCTGGGGGAACTGTAGCAAGTTCAGGCTGAAGAAGCAGGAGGATCTTGAGAGGCACTGGACAAAATGGTGGACTAATTGATAAATCTGGTAATTTCAGTCATTCATATGTTAGAATTTTTGTGGATTCACACACACACACACACACACACACACACACACACACACACACACAGTGACTTACCTAGGGTAATTGGTGCTTAAATTTTGCTTGTAAAATCTCCACGGGTATATTTTTAAAGTAGAAAAACACGTTACAGCTGTTCAGCACCACTCAGCCAGATAAGTTCCAACTTAGCTGACAAAGGCCTAGATTTATCAACTTTGCTACAAAATTTCTGAAAACTAGCACCATGATAAAAAGGGGGCATGGTTTGGGTAATTTTCCTGATACGAATCACATAGCTCTTTTAATGGCTAAGTAGATACGTTAGCCGGATAAGTTTGCTGGATGTTGGAGCATATCCAGCTAACTTGAATATTTTTCACCTGTATTTTTAAAATAAATACCAATGTTGCAGGGAAGAATTACACGTATTTCTAACTCGTGATTAGATGAAATGCGTGGGTTAGAAAATACTGGAGTAGATCTGCGCGCAGCCATATACCCATGCCTATGGGCCCACGCAGGTCTTTTCAAGTTATCTTCCTTGACGATTGCCCCCCCCCCCCCCCCCCTAAATGTGTGTTGCTCTTTTGGTTTGGCCTCTGGTTGGTAGGAAAAGAAGTTTGCCGTCCAGGCAGAGAGCTCTCTTTGTCTGCAGTGTTGTCAAACACCAGGGCTTCTATCTTTTGTCTTGACTCAAGTTTCTCAGGTTGGTGGTAGTTTTTAAACTGAGAGTGCTGTGTGCTAACTCTCTGGGGAAAACAAACAAGACTGCCAGTCACTTTCTCATAGAGGAAATAAGCTTAAAATGTTCCTTTAGAAATGGGACCCATGGGGATGAAAGCAAGCAAGGAGCAGTCGGGAGAAGAAACTGGACACCTGTTTTCTGAACCTGGTGATGTTTGAATACATGGCTGTTATAATGGTCTGGAATTACTGTGGAGTAAATAGTGGGGTAGGGTTTTGTTTGTTTGTTTTTGTTTTTTTTGCTGTTTTGTTTTTTTTTGTTTTTTTTTAAATAAAAACAAACAAAAAGGCCACTCCAAAAGTAATTATCTTAATTGGAAAACTGTTGATCTGTCCTGAGTGTGTGTGAGGGTTTTTAATTAGCTTCCGTTCTGCTGCTGTCAGGTTTGGGGCTGAGCAGTGGCTAATCTCCAGGCACTTTGCTACCCAATGTGTTTTCTACTGTAATGGGATGGGGGAGTTTTGTTGTAAAAACGAATAACTTTGAAGAAAATAAAGCGGCTGGCACTTTGTAGAGCGTGCAGTGTGAGCCTGTCGGCCACCTCCGACCAAAACTGGTCAGAACGAGAAATCCATTATGTCATTTGAGTAAAAGCAAATACTCATTATTTTTTTTTCTAATTTTAACCATTTATAGGCACGTTTCCCAGTAAATAAGAGCATCCGTTGTTGATGCTCAGTTTCTGTCCATCCATAAGCATGTACTTGGTGCTCTGTCACAGACTGATTGGGCTGAAATTTGGTAGAAGAGTGTGCTACTCCGGTGCAAACACTGCTGCCAAATGTAGGCCACATCCATCCAGTGGTAGAGCCCATGGTATGTCAGGAGTACGGGGTCATCTGTCATTGAAATGTGTCTTCAGTGTAAACCTCTGCTACTTATTTCCCAAGGGAGGAATACTGCACAGAAACTTACAGCATGTGCTCCATTGCTATAGAGTAGTATTCTTCATTGTAAGGCCTGCGAGCCAGTGTGGCAGCTTCCATCAACCCTGTGTACGACTCCCTACTCTCTTTCTCCAGTACACCCTCTCCTTCCACCTTCACCAGAGGCTTGCTTGCCAGCACTCCCTATGGAGCAGCTGTTCTGTTTTATGCCGGCACCATGTGGATCTTATTGAGCAGCACGGGTGTTCAGACACCGTACGGCTTAAGCACATGGAGCACAGTGCAGCTGTTCCAGTGGAGATGCTGGCAACAAGCCTCTGAGGAAGAAGGAGGAGGGGGCTAACAAATTGAGGGGAGAGCCAGCCTAGAGGGGATGGGGGTGGGAACAGGACTGTGGAGGCAGGCTGGTGGGAGAGGCAGGTGATGGATGAGACGGGCTGTGAGAGAGGGAGGTGTACGGGATTAAGGGAAAGAGACGGGCGGGAAGAAAGTTTAGTTACATGAGGTGCTCTGAGTGTTCATGAGCAGCCAAGCTGACTGCATTATCACCGGGGGACCCTTCCCCTGGGCTAACAGCATCACTGGAGGGGGGCCCCCTTCCCAGGGCACTGCATACTTAGTCTGACAGATGGTCCTGGTTCTCCACATTGAAGTTTGTTTTTTTTTGTTTTGTTTTTGTTTTTTTTTTGCCAAAGTGGCCCCACTTGAAAAAAATTGAAGATCACTGGTATAGAGAATACAATACTTTTGAAATTAATATCATCTCTTCCTTTTGTGCTCACAACTATAAATTACTGAAATTCTATTTAGGATTGCCTTTTCCCACCTTAAAGCTCATCCGATGCTGCAGAATTTGGCAATTAGCCTTATTTCTGGAGCACTTCCATGGGGACATGTTACCCCATTGTTAGGACATTTACATTTGCTCCCCGTGGTGCAGAATTGATGGTTCTCCTACTGATTTTCAAGGCTAGAAGGATATTGAGTCCTTCATATTTGGCTAACTTGTTTATGTCTTATGCTGCTCTCATTGCTTAAGGTCTGTGGATAAGCAATTTTTGGATGTTCCATTGATAAAAAAAAATTTTTTGTGTGACCAGTTCTTGGGCTCTTTCAGCTATTGGTCCTGTTTTATTGAATAGTCTTCCATAATTTATATGAAAGATTTATTTCGGTACTTTTTAAAAGTAGGTTAAAGCTCAACAGGAGGGTTTGTTTTTGTTTTGTTTTTTTGTACAAACTGAAACTTAGACTTTCATAACTAGCTGCACTATATTCTAGCATTCTTTAATTAGTTTTATTTTAATGTTAAAATTGTATGATCGTTAGTTATTTTAATGTTGTATTTATGTTTTGTGTGCTTTTATTGTTACATTCCGCTTAGTAGAGTGGCTTATTTTTGGTGGAAAATAAGTATTTTAAATAACAATATAAGCTTCTCTGGCTGTAAAGACTTGGATGTGAATGACAGTATCTGTTGCAATAACGGCAAAATAAATCTGACTCGACTATATCTGAGCTTTGGTTTTTCTTCCTGTGTGTGCTGCTTTTCTTCCTGGATCTGCTGGATCTGAACTTGGTGGTTGGTGAAACAGATAAATATGGGAAAATAAGTGTGGGAGCTTGCTGGGCAGACTGGATGGGCCGATTGGTCTTTTTCTGCCGTCATTTCTATGTTTCTATGTTACTCAGACTTTTCTCATAGTTTTGAATGCCCATCAGGAGTTTGTAGTTCGAGTAACCATGACCTTAAGCAGCTGTTTCCCAGGTGTTAATGTCAAGATCAAGAGTCTTGAGATCTCATTTGCAGAATGCCCCTAAATTGCAGGTGCAGATGACTAATAGACCTTTTACCAAAGGTTAATTCCCCACATAATGTTTTTGGGAATTCTGCTGTTATCTGTACACTGGACATGTCTGAGCTGTCAAAGACATCTCTGTCTGAGTGGGGTGAAAATAGTGAGAATTTGGGCCTGCTCCAGGACTTTGGAGTTTAGGATTTTATTTGTATTTAAAAATCGCGTTCTGTCAATCTGAATGTCTTGTTCTTGGCAGAATACAATAAAAGAAATATGAAATACATTCATACACAAAACAAAACCTGCATTGTAAACACAAACAGAACATATCAATGAGACAGAAGATATCTCCAGTAAAAAAAAAAAGACCAGAGTAAATCCAGCATATATACAGTATTAAAACAAAATTAGTAAATCTAAGAATTAATGGAGAAGTGGCCTAAGTTTTTCCTTTTGCGGGATCCTTTTCCAGAAGATGTTAAGGACATGTTGCAGGCAGCACATGTGGAAACTGTTTAGTCTCTTCTCTTGATGTGAGTATAGATCCTTGTCTCGCTGCTATAGAGGAGAGTACTAACAAAACAGGTTTTGTAGAAAGTGATTTTGATGTATTCCTTAAGTTACAGCCTCTATTTCTAAGCATAAAGGGGTGACCAACAGCTTTACCAATAATCCAGGTTTAACTTTGCATTACATGAAAGGTCATTCATGATTATGGAACCCAAGTATGTTTAACCCCCTAACAAGGTACATAAAACAAGAGTGTCTGATGCTCAGTTTCTGAGCCTGACAGTCTTTGTGGGTTTAAAAATCACAAAAATGGTTGTGCTGCTAATGTAGTAGACTTGGCACAGAGGCAAGGGCTGTACTCTCTCGGGATGGACAGAGAAAAGTAAGAAAATCTTCCCTTTCCTCTCGGTGATCATTTGAATGCATCCTTTGAGTAAAAATCCTTCACCCTTTATTTCCTTCGAAAGGTAGACTCGCACTTTGAACCCACGGTCTGGGATCAAGCAATATGGTCTTCTGCAAAGCAGAAAAATCTCTTATTTTTCTGGGGTTACCAGCAGTTATTATAAAAACAGTAAAAACAAACAAAACAAAAAAAACCCCCACCATCAAGGAATCACACAGCAGAGACAGGAGGTGCAGCAAAACCAAATACACTTTTACTTTACCTCTTCCTTTAGTAACACTGCTTACAGATCTTAATCAAGCTCCTAATGATAAATAATGCCTAGTCTCTTTTTCAATAAATACTCTATCAGTAGTACTCACACTGTCTTCGTTCCAGCAGTACAGCTCACAATTCCTTTATATTCCCACAAACACCAATGGGGTTCATAAAGCCTCCCTACATCACCACTGAGCACTACCTAGCAGACGAATGATGGCACCTTGACTTCTAAGTTGCTGTATCCCTGCTGGACTAGATAGAGCACTAATGGTCTGAAAATCACACTGTGCCACTCTGGACACACTTGCCAGTATTTAGAAAGGATACGTGCTCTCCCCTCTCCCGTGAAGGTTTTCTCTCACATTTTTACTTACAGGAACGCTGAACATTTTTTCCTCACTCTGATGTGAGAGGAACATCTCCATTTAACCAAGGGTAGAGGTTGTGACCAGAATTCGGGATTAAGTAGAGAAGGCCTTGATTTAGGGCTAAGGCCATATGTGTGAAATTGTCAACAACCTCTAATCTGCAGTTATCAATACTGGTAAAGAGAGATGGCACAGCATCTTGCCCTGTCTCATTTGTCTTCTTCAGAATAATGCAAAGCCCAAAGTCCTGCTATATTTTGGAGAAATGATCCATGAAGCACTGGAGATGTTCCTCAGTATTTTCAGATAACCGTTCTCTAATTAGGATGTCATGCTCCTGGGTGTCTGAATTGAGAGAAGATGAGAGGATTCCTGGTACCCTTAAACCAGTAGCTTTAGGCATGAATGGCAACCCATGTAGGAGAAAGTAAATTCTTATTTCAAATGCCTATTGCCTTGTGGATAACCTCTAAGAGAGGCAGAATGCTATGTGAATAAACCCCAACAGAAAATCGGGAGTGGAGCCCTGAAAGCTTGACATTATCCTGCAGTGGAACTGGTTCAAAATCTTAGTGGCTCTAGCCTCCGTTTTGGAGCATAGCAGTGATGGGCAGCATAAGGCCTGCATATTACCCTATCCAGGTTTGTGCCCTAGAGAGGAAATTACAGTTTCACATACACAATACAGGAGGCAAGTCGCCAGTTATAAGCCCTTGCTCGACTAGCATAGAGCAGTGTTTCTTCAGTCCATGCCTAGAGTACCCCAATCAGGTTGATTTTAAGGATATCCAATATAAATATGCGTGAAATGGGTTTGTATACAATGGAGCAGTGCATGTTAATATCTCACAAGCATAGTCATTGTGGATATCCTTAAAAGCAGACTGGCTGTAGGTTACTCCAGGAATGGCTTCAGAAACACTGGCGTAGAGAGCAAGTGACATGGTTTTCTCTAGACCAGTGGTTCTCAACCTTTTTTCCCATCATGACACACCTGACAGGCCACGCTCACATGTTTAACACACTGCTCATTACGGCGGAAATGAAAAGTAAAGGTCCGGTAATTATTTTTATTGTTTAAAATGACACAAGGAAAAGATACATATTCTGTCTGAACAGAAATTGCATAAATAGTAAACATCCCACACCAAAACAGCACCAATTTCCAGCATTTAAACAGTAACCACCTTACCTAAGAAAAGGCAACACTGAAAATATTACACCAGGCCTTAAGACACCAATACATCTCCTATTAGGAAAACGGACCAAGTCAGGCTGCTATAGAGCCCTACACAGAAACTTCACCCCAGCAGAAAACCTCACCTGAATCACGTGCTGACCCTCACCTAACAAAGAATAAAGAGACCAAAACACATAACTAGAAGCATGCAGAAAAAACTGAATTGGAAACTGCAACAAGCTAGTCTCTGTATGCAGTGTAATAAAGAAAAACAAATCACCCATCCTTATAAAACAAATCAAGAAATATAAAATCAGTAGCAGTAAAGCCATACTAACAAAAGGAACAGATTATTTCAAAACAGCGGATGAGTGGAATATCCAATAATTAAAAACCTGGACCGGATGGTATGCATCCTAGGGTACTGAAGGAACTAAAAAATGAAATTTCTGATCTATTAGTTAAAATTTGTAACCTATCATTAAAATCATTTATTGTACCTGAAGACTGGAGGGTGGCCAATGTAGCCTCAATATTTAAAAAAGGCTCCATGGGCGATCCAGGTAACTATAGACCAGTGAGCCTGACTTCAGTGCCGGGAAAAATAGTGGAAACTATTCTCAAGATCAAAATCGTAGAGCATATAGAAACCCATGATTTAATGGAATACAGTAAACATGGATTTACCCAAGGGAAGTCTTGCCTCACAAATCTGCTTCATTTTTTTGAAGGAGTTAATAAACATGTGGATAAAGGTGAACCGGTAGATGTGTATTTATTTATTTAAGGTTTTTTTTATACCGGAATTCATGAAGCGTTCACATCATGTCGGTTTACATAAAAACAGGGGTGCAATGAATACAACAATGAACATAAATAAATGTGATGAAGAGATGCAGTTACAATTAACAAGGGCTATTGAACTGGGGTGGAGAAATAAGAGAGATAGAAGAAGTTAATTATATACAAGTATACAATATTTGGATTTTCAGAAGGCGTTTGACAAAGTCCCTCATGAGAGGCTTCTACGAAAACTAAAAAGTCATGGGATAGGAGGCGATGTCCTTTCGTGGATTACAAACTGGATAAAAGACAGGAAACAGAGAGTAGGATTAAATGGTCAATTTTCTCAGTGGAAAAGGGTAATCAGTGGAGTGCCTCAGGGATCTGTACTTGGACCGGTGCTTTGCAATATATATAAATGATCTGGAAAGGAATACGACGAGTGAGGTTATGAAATTTGCAGATGATACAAAATTATTCAGAGTACTTAAATCAACAAGCAGACTGTGATACATTACAGGAGGACCTTGCAAGACTGGAAGATTGGGCATCCAAATGGCAGATGAAATTTAATGTGGACAAGTGCAAGGTGTTGCATATAGGGTAAAATAACCCTTGCTGTAGTTACACAATGTTAGGTTCCATATTAGGAGCTACCAACCAGGAAAAAGATCTAAGCATCATAGTGGATGATACATTGAAATAATTAGCTGAGTGTGCTGCAGCAGACAAAAAAGCAAACAGAATGTTAGGAATTATTAGGAAGGCAAATAGAATGTTAGGAATTATTAGGAAGGGAATGGTTAATAGAACGGAAAATGTCATAATGCCTCTATATCGCTCCATGTTGAGACTGCATATTGAATGCTATGTACAATTCTGGTCGCCACATCTCAAAAAAGATATAGTTGCGATGGAGAAGGTACAGAGAAGGGCAACCAAAATGATAAAGGGGATGGAACAGCTCCCATATGAGGAAAGGCTGAAGAGATTAGGGCTGTTCAGCTTGGAGAAGAGACGGCTGAGGGGGGATATGATAGAGGTCTTTAAGATCATGAGAGGTCTTGAACTAGTAGATGTGACTCAGTTATTTACACTTTCGAATAATAGAATGACTAGGGTTCATTCCATGAAGTTAGCAAGTAGCATATTTAAGACTAATCGGAGAAACTTCTTTTTCTCTCAACCCACAGTAGAGCTCTGGAATTTTTGCCAGAGGATGTGGTTGGTGCAGTTAGTGTAGCTTTCTGTACTGTTGGAGATTACCATATGGCACCTATGAAATGCAAGCAAATATTTCTACTGATTCTTTTATTGTAGTTATTTTACTTTAGAGTTTTTGTTTTTTAGAAGCAGGTTTAATCTTTCAGCTTTGACAAAGATCACTACATCATTGCATCCCCAGTAAGGTCTTGTGGCAGGGTGTGACCCTGGATCTCAGTAGCTCACACCTCTGAGTCTGGGCTCGCATTTTTGCCAAGGAGAGACCAGGAAGCAGTGTATGGTTTTCCATCTGCATGGCTCAAGAGATTTCTGTAACTTAAAGCTGGTTTGTGCAATAAGAAAATGCCTCCATTCGCATTTCAGAGGCTCCCAACCTGTCAGGTAGCTTTTTAAAAAAA
This sequence comes from Rhinatrema bivittatum, assembly GCF_901001135.1. Classification (NCBI taxonomy): domain Eukaryota; kingdom Metazoa; phylum Chordata; class Amphibia; order Gymnophiona; family Rhinatrematidae; genus Rhinatrema; species Rhinatrema bivittatum. The sequence continues at coordinate 318,476,161 of NC_042615.1, read as the reverse complement.
AGTAAATTGCAAATATTAAAATAAAGAATGGGAAACATTGGGGTTTTTTTTATAGGGAAAAGGGTTTTTTTTGGCTGAAGAGAACCTAAGAATTTACCATATTGAGTCAGACCAAGGTATTTACCGCATTTCCCATAGACAGAAAATGGGAGCAAACCCTTAGTGCAATTGACAGCCGGCTTGCACAATAAGATTAACCCTTTCTTGAGTTTGGAATGATGATAAAACTGGGCACAGCCGAGTATGTGTGCTTTACATGGATTCAATAAACCAAATGTGGATGCAGACAGTGTGACAGTGAGGTTTGGGGGGTCATTTTCTAACATTGCGAGGAAGATAGCCAGCTAGCATGCGCAGAACTTACACCAATCTTCAAGGAGGGCATCTGAGCACAAGTCCACTTTGAAAATTACCCTGGTGAAATGATGCGTGCCTAATTTCACCTGCTGTTCCGTGCATGGAGATTTGCTGAAGAGAATCTGCATGCATTCCTTTTTAAAATTTTACAAAGTATGCCTCTCTCCTAGCTGTACGCACATAAACAATGTGCACTGTGTGTAATTTCACGCACGGACCAGAACTGCAGTTCTCTAAAGGCCCTTTACCTGCCGAAGGCCTTTTAAAAAATACTCTCCCTATCTCTAAGGCCAGGAAGGTGCTCTCAGCTAAGAGCAAAAGCTCCAGTTTTTATATAACAAACCTACACTATTTGGAATTGTCATCTAAAATAAAATCCAGTTCTTCATCTGTTTTCTGTGTCCCCTCCGATGGCCATTCATCCTGTTGTTCTGCCTCCTATCCAGGAGAAGCTCACTAATTCGAGTCTTTGTGACAGGGCCAAGCAGGAAGACCACCAAGAAGGGCAGACGTCCCTGCTGCATTCTAGAGAAAAGAAAATCACCAAAATAACTTTTAGAAGGCACATTTTTCCTTTAAAGGGTACCTAACTGACTTTTGCATCTGCATTTTATCACTGCCACTGTATGGGTCAGACTTAGAACCTTTCTGGAAAATCTGGCTTTGAAATATATTCAGCCAAGCTCTCACTGGCCTCTTCCTCTTCAGAGGAATGAGAAAAAAAAAACCCATGCAGAGGAGAAAATGGCTCTGGGATGGAGCTGAGTATTCCAGTCCCTCCCAAGCTGTCTTACAGAATGAGGAGAAAAAAACCATACAGGTTGCTTGTCTCCAGTTATCGAGCCACTTGCATGGCTCAGAAATTTGGCAGAATGGTGGCCTGAGGGATTTATCCTCTTCTGTGTCTGTAGCAAACAAATCGTACATAAATACAATTCTGGTCTGGAGATGGCATTGTGCCTTTTCTATAGGCTCCAAGTGCTAAGAAGAACTGAATCTGAATTGGTTTTAGTACAGTGCTTTGCACATATTTGTACCAGAGGCAGAACTTAACCATCTGTGAGTTGTAATAATTGTTCTATAGGCCAGAGTCTCTCTTTTTTTATTTTTATTTTAGTAATTGTAAGGTTTCCATTTTATTTTACCTTTCACCTGTCTTACGTCATGCATCCCGAGCACAGCAATGCTTGTCTGGAGTAATGCTGCGTGCCAGCTTGGAAGTATGAGCCCTGAGAAAAACAGCTTAGTTGTAGTAGGGCAGCCAGAGCCCGGACTGCCTTTCTGAACCACTGAGTAACACATCACAGGTGCAGGATTAGCCCCGGCATACGGCGCTATGTGGTGTTAGTAGAACCCCCTTCTTGCAGTCCTGCGCCTCCTCACATGACTCTGTCAGAAGGAGGAATCTGGCAGCAATCTAACAAGCACCCAAGAAAAGTAAGTAAAAGGGAGAGCTTTCTTATAAATGTGTGTGAGGGGGGAGAGAGAGATTTGCTTTAACAAGTCTGCCTATCTAGTTAGACCAATTTGGAACTTTCAAAAAATCATTGGAGTAAAGGTTAAACGCCAGAACATATGGCCTGAGAAGAGTTTAATGTTTGAGTTGTGCATTTAAGCTGATCAGTCCTGTGGGACAATTGATAGGCTGCCGTTACTTGGAGATCTTATTTTACATGCATTCTTAGCTACAGCCTTTTTTTTTTTTACAGATCATTTATTATAATTAGTTTTGCTGTTATTATCAGCTTTATTCCCCAGCCTGGCTATTTAGACAGTATTCTAGAACCAGATGTGTTTTGACTTAAATTGCAGTTTATTATAATCCTAAAACAAAATACGATTGGTGCATTTCTGTCTCTACATTTAGAAAAGCTAGTATAGTTCGTGCATCTCAGGAGAACGGAAGTCACTGTAGGGTTCTAACATGCAAAGTTCATTCCTTTCTCTCTCAGCAGACATCTGTTAGCTTGAGCATTTTCATCCGCATCCTTTTAAAACATTTTAAAACTTTGGTTGTTGTAGAAATTGCATATGGTTTTTTGCTACTATTTTTAAAACTAGCTGAAAGAATCCATGTCTAAATAAACTCTCACACTCCCATTTTTGCACATTCTTGACCCTTTGCAGTGGCATGATAATAAATACACACCTTTGCCCGTTAGTGCATACTAACATTTATTTATTTATTTATTTAGGTCTTTTCTATACCATCGTTTAGTAGCTTCCGTCACAACGGTTTATAATAGGCACATAAAATAAGGATGCTGAAATGTTACTTTACACAAGTGCCATATCGGTCCGGTACATAGTACTGCGCCTTTTTGGCCTGTTGCGTGTTACCTGCATTTACTGCAAGGTGCACTTACCCTTTCTCCCGGACCCTCAGGAAATGTACAAATTCTTTAAACTTATATTTCTCCTGTAATATTCCGCCAGTCCCATTTTTGTTGCTGCATGGTGAGGACACCAAAAGGTTACTAAATGCTCCAGAAAGTGGTAATTTCAGCATAACATAATCTCACCAACCCACAAACTCTAGGTAATCAGACATAGAGCAGGAGTAGCCAGTTCCAGTCCTCATGAGCAAAAACTCATGAGCTCCTCTTTGTACCACCTCGCTTCTCATATCTAGAAATTTATTTCGTTTTATTTGCGTCACCCTCACTATATCTGGAAAGATACGAATCGGTTGGCCAAAAAACTTCAATTTTTGAAATCTAAAATACTGCTTTAGTACATCGTCTCTGTCAATTCTTGAAGAAAACTGCACCAATAATGTGGCTCTTAAGGAAATGTCCATTTCAAATGATTTTTCAAGAAAATCTGTTAGATCTAAAGTCTCTTCCCCTTGGTTTTCTTGTTGATTAGGATTTTCACCCAAATTAGGACGTTGAGCTTGATAATAAGCTGTTATAACAGGAATTTTTTCTAAAGGGTATTTTAAAATATTCACAAATCAGACATAGAGCAGGAGTAGCCAGTTCCAGTCCTTCTGAGCAAAAACAAGTCTGGCTTTCTGGATGTCCACAATGAATATGCATGTGATAGATTTGCATGCACTGCCTCCTTTGTATTCAGATATATCTCATGCATATTCATTGTGGATATTCTGTAAACCAGGCTTTTCTGTGGCTTTAGAGGACTGGAGTTGGCCATCGCTGATACGGAGGGCAATAATTACCACGGGTCAGTCTGAAGGTGCAGCTGGAGGTCTGAGCTCCAGTCCTGTATTGTTGAAGATTTCAGTTGGGCTAGAAGTGTAGGAGTTGAAGGAGATAGTTGGAACACAAAACTATTAAGCCTTTACTAAGTCTTTACTCCCCAAATATCTATAGGAAAAAGTTTAGTAAATCAGGCCTCAAGTCTTCATTCCCCCTAGTGCTGATTGGGCCTTCTCCTCAAAGGTGCACTGCACATACTTAGTTGCTTAAACATGCTTGAAAAATTGAATAAGAACTATTAATTTTCTTGTTGTTCTCTTTGGTCACAATGCTTTTCTATGAGATGCTGAGTTATATAGTTATGGTACTGGATATGCTAACATCTCCCAAAAGGGAATTATCTGCTAACAAGTGTCCTCCAAACAGCAATATTACCAGTTAATAAAGTGTTCACATTACATTAGGAAGGATTGTAGAGAGAACTGCAAAGCTGTACCTATAAATACAGCATAGAGAATTTAGATAATGCCAGCAACTTTAAAATCTGTAAATATTATTTCCACAAGTTGAGCTTAAAGAAGAGAAAATATTCTACACCCTACCTTCAGAAGGGTTTCTCCCAATCTGCACATAGAATGGAACATGTTTGAAAATAGTGCATAGTTTTATATATTTGTTTATAGTTTTTGTTTCTTTTAAGTGGTGGCTTTTTGATCCATTATGTCCAAAAATGCCTTTGCTAAGTAATCCATGCTTTGTGCATTATGGGGCATGGATGTACAACCCCATGAAATAGAAGGACTTCTAGAATCTAATAGTTTCTCTTAAAAGCAGACTCGTACATCATACTGTCCAGACACACTTTGTTTAAAAATTAGGAATTACCTTTGACTGTGGTTTCCTTAAACAGAGAAGGTTACAAAAAAAGTTGTTGTGCTTTGTGCTCCTAAAGACCAATTGCACTTGTTTCAAAAGAATCTGTGAAGCTGATAATTGACCCAGGAGAATCTTGGCACTTCCTCCCTTAACATTATTGTTATAAAAAGCACCACCTCGTCCTAGCACGGTGTAACTGAGTAAACGCACCAAAGTTTTTTTTTTCCAAATGCAGAAATGCTTTTGGGCAGCGAGGGTGCATCCACCAAATCATACCCCTGCTGTCATTGGTCAGAGCGCAATAGCGCAATTTCATCACCAAACTTCCTGTGCGAATTTAAGAGATGTCTGCCATGGTAGGAATACTGGGGCACTGAAGAAGGCACCTTTTTGTCGTTTCAGGAACTAATGTACAGTAACTTTGAATAACTTGTATGCTGGTGCAATAAAAATTGTCACAGCCTGCAGAAGGATTCAGAGATCTGTTTTTCTAAAAGAGATTCTGTGATAGATACGGACTACGAGGGAGCCTTTTGAAAATGGGACCCATTATGTTTGCTCATGAGCTACACATCAAACTCAGCAAGTGGCTGTAGCTTTGTTAGTAACCTAGTAAACGATGGCAGATGAAGACCCAAATGGTCCACCCAGTCTGTTCAGCAAAGGGGCCAATGTAATATCATGTGTGGTAAAACAGGCGCTCGGCAGTAAGTGAAGGAGTGAATAAATTAAGTGGCTTCACTCCTTCATTTACTGCCGATTGCTCCATTCTCTGTTACATTTCAGTGAAAGTACCATTCCCCTTTCAGAAGGCTGTCCTGAAAGGGGATTGGTCCTTTCATTGACAAGGATCAGTGTAAAGGATCAGTCGGGAACACCCTTGCTGAAGGAGGGTCTCTGGCAGAAGTTCCTGGCTTGGAGGGGGGATCTGGAGTCTGGCAAGGGCTGTTTTACTGAATGGACCTTGGAATGCGCCATGGAAGAGAAACCCCGGGTCGGACCTGCACCACTTGACCCATCGGGCCATTCCTTGGCCGGGGGGGGGGGGGGGGAGCTTTGATCAGGCTAGCTGTGTGGTTTAATGCCTGCCTCTGAGCAGGCGTTAAATTTCTCACAGTAGTAGGAGGCCCGCTAGGCAGTCTCTTGCTTATTGCTCCTCCTTGCATTGCAGGGTAATAGCTTATAGCCTTATCTACATGGAATTTACATGTGACGAGCGCTATTAGCTATGAGGTTGTTTGGATGTGTGTTTTGGATGCGCTGAACTCGTTACTGAATCGGAGGTTATGGTAGCACGTCCAAAACGTGCGTAAAGCTGTGCGCTAGGCTGAGCATACTGTATTGCATCAACAAAGTGTTTAGGGTTGTAACTGCTGTTCTGTGTAGGTTACCCCCAAGCAGAAATGTTACAGCTAAAGTTACCAGAGATTATCTTGTTTCTTTGTTTCCATTCACTTGGCACTAGGGATCCTCTGTGTTTATCCCATTCCCTTTTGAAAGCCATTATTGTTCCTGTCTTCACCACCTCTTCTAGGAGGGTACGCCATGCATCCACAACGTTTTCCATGAAGGAATACTTCCTGACATCACTCCTGAGTCTCCCCCTTTGGAGTTTCCTATCATAAGCCCTAGTTCTACAGCTTCTTTTCCATTGGCGATTAATAAGTATATTTAAATAAACAAATTGGAAGAGGTTTGATTCCTGTGCATTATTGAATCCAGAAAAGACTTTCAGCCATGAGTCAAACAGGTCTACTGTAGAGCCTAGCATTCATAGATTAAAGTGGTAATACTAATTATATAGCTCAAATTGCATATTTTTTCTTCTACTATTTCCTAGGTGACCTGTCTATTTGTCTTAATGTGCCAAATTTTTATGATTTAATTTTTATGGAATACAAATGTGCACTTTATCTCTCTGAAGGCATGCAAATCAATTGTCATGCAATTAGGTAATGTGATAATTTTCCGAGCTTTCTAACAAAGGGGCCGATGCAATAAATTAGCATAGAAAGCGGGTGCTGAACAGTCAGCGCCCGCTTTCTCAATGCGACATGCAATATTAAAATTAGGGGGTCGCGTTAGCAAGGAGGCACTAGGGTCACTTGCGGCGTCTGTTTCCTGACCGGCGGACGGCTGAGTCACAAAAACCAATGCCGATAGACCTGGTGTCGGTTTTCCTTACTGGCAGATGGCCGAGTCATGAAAACAGACGCTGGGTTTAATCGGTTTTCGTGACTTGGTCGTCCACCGGAAAGGAAAACTGACGCTGAGGGTTCAGGAAACGAACGCTTGTCAGTTGAGCATCTGTTTCCTGAACCTGACTATTTTTTTTTTTTTAAGTTTGTTTTTTGAATTTTTCATCCTACTTAATATCACAGTGATATTAAGTAGGATGCAATACAGAAAAGCATGTTTTTCTGCTTTTAGATGCCCTCAGCTATTAACGCCTGCTCCAGGCAGGCGTTAATAGATGACAGTTAATTGTGCGTTGGAGACGCATATTTTTTTGTTTCGCATCGGGAGCGATTGCCTAATAGCCTCATTCACATGCATTTGCATGTGATGAGCGCTATTAGATTCACTCCGCGTTGGACGCGCATTGAATATGCGCTAATTCCCTTATTGCATTAGGGGATTGACTAGCGCCTATACAACCCGCATCCGACTGCGGGTAATACAGTGCGCTTGGCTGAGCACACTGTATTGCATGGGTACCAGAGACCTGAAGGTCTTGTTTTTGCTTTCACTGGCTCAATTCCTTTTTTGACCAGTATGCAGTTCCCAATTTATTTATTTTTTTTAAATATCCTTCCCTGCGTCTCCCTTTGAAGTCTTTGTGCTTTCCATGAGTGATTCCTGCATGTGTTCTTGATAACAACAAGCACAGCAATGTCCTAATTTACTTAGGCTTATAAAGGTGGCAGTGCCTATATTGGGGCAGGAAATGCTTTGGGTGAAACTTAGGAGGAATTGCACTGGCACATACCTCTGAATAAATGTCAGTCAGACTTGGCATATTGATACTGTACCTTAGCATCTGAGTACAGACTACACTAGTGGTTCTAGTGTAATTTCCCCTGTTCTTTAGAAATTACAAAGTAGACATTCTCACAATTACCCAATAGTTAGAACAGTTTATCAGGAACATGATGCCACATACTTGTGGCAAACTTTGGCGTTTTTACTAAAGGTCAATAACACAGCAAGGGCATCAAGTTATATTGTTTGTTCATATAACATTTTGTTCACTTTCCTAAGTCAACAAAACTTTTCAGAACTCATAATGATGTATACTCTGACCTTCTTACAAAGTTATTCTTAAGCTTATATTGTCATCACATAACCAGGACAGAGGAAACTCTGTGTTCTTTTGCTGAGCAAAGAGAAGTAGTAGTTGGGTTTTAGAATGGTGACAGCTCTGTTTTCTAAAATTAATATAAAAACCATCTTTTGTAATGTTGGGCACAATAGTTTTTATACGTTTAGAGCAGCGGAAATTCATATTTGTTGTGAAATTACAAATCGCAGTGATAAAGGCTTAAAATGAATATAGAAAATTCTCCTGGGACAAGCAGGGATGGGAGTCCTCACAAATGGGTGACATCATCGGATAGAGCCCGGCACGGAAAATGTATGTCAGATGTTCCAGAACTTTGACTGGGTATACTGAGCTGGCCCAGCATGCCCTATACCACGCATCTACGTGGAATCCCTCTTCAGTTTCTTTTTTTCCGGGGAGCTTTTGCCTCACGGTTACTGAGCTCATGTTCGTTTTTCTCTGAAAATGTGTTTGGAAAACTTTCACCGATCGTTTTCGGGGTTTTGCCACGTGCAGGTCCCTCTCAGGTCCACTGTATCTTAGGTTTTTTGGCGATTCAATAAGTTTCTTTTCCCTTCCATCCCCCATGGTGGCAGTGCCCACCGGCTTCGGTTTCACACCGCTTCCGCTGTTGTTTTTTTTGCCCCTTCAGTTTGTGTTGTCATGGCCTTGTCGGGTTTGCATTGGTGCCCAAGGACTATGTCCATCATGGACCCACATGATGTGTGCATCCTCTGCCTGGGGGCATCGCACAACATCCAGGGGTGCCACCTGTATGACCAAATGACCCCGAATGGACGTCACACTCACCTTGACAAGATGATGAAGCTCTTTGGGGTGAGAGAGTCCAAATCATGCTTCAGCACACAGGGTCAGTGAGCTCCAGGCCTTAGTGACGTATCCACCTTATACCAAATTTTATTATGACAGGGTGGTCTTGCGCATGCACCCTAAGTTCCTGCCTAAGGTGGTAACGGATTTCCAACTTAACCAGTTAATTGTTCTGCCAGCATTATTTCCCAGGCCCCATTCGTACCAAGGCGAACAAGCACTGAACAGTTTGAATTGCAAGAGAGCCTTAGTCTTCTACCTGGAGCAGACAGAAGCCCATAGACAGTCCACTCAACTTTTCATTTCTTTTGACAGGAATAGATTGTGAGTTGCCGCAGCCACACACTATCCAGTTGGCTAGCAGACAGCATCTCTTTCTGTTATACCCAGGTGGAACTGCATCTTGGGGGTCATGTCAAGGCTCATTCTGTCAGAGCCATGGCAACGTTGGTGGCTCACTTGCAAGAAGTTCCCATGGAGGAGATCTGCAAGGCTGAGATGTGGAGTTCTCTCTATACATTCACATCACATTACTGTCCGGATAGGGATGGCCAGTGTCTTCCTGAATTTCTTTGAGGTGTAGAACCCTCTCTCCCTGCCTAGGTCCCATTGTTTGGGTTCAGGCTTTCTCCCCATCTGTTACCAACAGCACTGTTGTTGTGTCCGTTGGCACCTGGTTGGTGTCTTAGTCCCCTTTTGTGTTGGGGAGCAGTCGGTAGCTAGGGATTCATCATGTGTGAGGATTACCATCTTGCTTGTCCTAGGAGAAAGCAGAGTTGCTTACCTGTAACATGTGTTCTCCTAGGACAGCAGGATGTTAGTCTTCACAAAACCCGCCCACCACCCAAAGGAGTTGGGTTTCTCCTGTGTATTTTATTTTTATTGTAATTCAATGTTATGAGAATGAAGAGCGACCCTGCGTGGACACGTGGTTATAGGGCATGCTGGGCATGCTCAGTGTACCCAATCAAAGTTCTGGAAACTTTGACATAAGTTTTCCATGCCGGATTCCATCCAATGATATCATCCATGTGGTGAGGACTAACATCCTGCTTTCCTAGGAGATAACCCATTACAAGTAAGCAACTCTGCTTTCTCTACCTCAGTTAAAGGAGATCCTCATATATTGTCAGTGGTTTCTCTTTCTCATACTTCCTGCCTCCTCTTTGGAACACAGCAATGCAAAACAATTTCCCAGGGGAATTTCAAGATGTAATGCAAGTCTTAGAATTTATTATATATGTAGGACCGTATTCACAAAGCAGTCTAAATATAGTGAAATAGGACTGCATACAGAAATTCAGCTTAATTTACTATATTTTATATATTGTATGTTTTGTAATCCAATGCACTTATAATGGATGAAAAACACAATCCAAACTAGACGGGAAAATTTAACATTTAAATTCTAATGGATCCAAAGCCGTTTGCTTCCTCCTACAGTATAACTCAGTTACGAATTGAAAAACACACATCTTAACTCTGTCAATAACCTTGACATGGTGCCGTGTTTCTTTGAAAACTGCCTCAGGGTTATGTTTCAAAGCATTGCTGATTTTGTCACGCCAAGCCCAGAATAACCCCTAGATCAGGGGTGGGCAATTCCAGTCCTCGAGGGCCACAAACCTGTCGAGGTTTTAGGATATCCTAATGAATATGCAGGACATAGATTTGCATACAACTGAGGCAGAGTGCATGCAAATCTCTCTCATGCATAGTCATTAGGGATATCCTGAAAACCAGACTGGTTTGTGGCCCTCGAGGACCGGAACTGCCCACCCCTGTCCTAGATACATCAAAAAAAGTTAATAACGCATTGATAATGCCCGCGAAAATAAAAAGGAGCGTGTTTATAAACTTAGCGTGCCCTGCAATAATCCCTATTTTTCACATTCTATGTGAACAGAGAGAGAGAGAACCTATCTATAAGGCTGTCATAGTAGTTTACTTATATCTCTATAGGAGGGCCACCTAATAGGTCGAGGTGAGGTGTTGGTGGTTTAGGGGCAGTTTCGCATGTAGAGTGAGACATACGAACAGCACAATACACCTTGGTGAAGATTTGATGTCATTTGGAGTCAGGAAAGTCTCAAAAAGATGAAATTTCTACTATGTTCTCCCACCCTAGCTTGATGGATTCTATAACAGGGTACCATCAAGCTTGCACACGCCGAGCCGCACAGCCTTTCCCTGTTCCCTTCGAGGCGGCTCCGATTTCGGAGCCGCCTCGGTGGGAACTTCCCTAGCCACCCACCTTACCTTCCTTTCCCCTACCTGAAGTTGAAGTAAGTTGCGCGCGCCGGCCGAGTGGCAAATATGGCCACTGTGCCGAGAGCCTGACCCTGTTCCCGGACCGGCCCGCCCTGCCCCCGGACTGCCTCTTTTGTAAAGCCCTGGGACTTACATGCGTCCCAGGGCTTTACGCGCATCGCTGGGCCTTTTTAAATAGGCCCGGCACACGTAAGACACGTTACGTGCGTAAATCCTTTTAAAATCCGGCCCTTTGTGCGCATAAACTATAATAATGAGACTGATGTAAAATAACTTTAATCAAATAACAAATATTCTATCCATAAAGGTAGGCAATTCAGAGGCAAGTAATGGCAGTGAGCCACTGGTGCGATAATTTGAACTGCTGCTGCAATGTTTAGATTAAAATAAAGGCGGCAAGTTAGTTGTGCACACTATGAAATACCTAAACTATACCCTAGACCATTCGTAGGTGAACAATTGAATGCGCGTACAATGTAAATTGTAAAGTGTGTGAAAACCTGCTCTTGCTTACACTAACAAATTGTTGTACATGATACAAATATAGGTTTTTGCTCGCGGCTATCATAAAAAAGAAAAGATAAAGTAGCCCCTGAGGTAGCCACTCATTTGGCAGCCAGAGTCGGGCAATTTTAATATATCTCCACTACAATAAAGGTTTTTAAAGGACATCTGGCATCTATTTCGTCTTGTTTTACCCTCACGGCTTTCATAGATCGCCTCCCGCATTGTTTCTTGGAACCAAAATCATGCCAGGGTTTTCTAAATAAGTGTCTTATAGTCTTTATCCTGCAGGCCTCCTGTTTGCTGCCCATAAGTCAAGAGTGGTGTTACTAATATTGCTATTGACTGCAGAGGCTCAGGCTCTGGCTCTGGCCCGGGCCTCCCCATGCTGGGGGAAAAACAGGACCCATTGATTATGGACTGTGATACTTTTGTCAATACTTTTAAAACCATTTTTAGTGACCCAGGCGGCTTGATTTCAGCCTCTAACTTCCCTCTCCTCATGAAGAAAGTGACTTGTATCATGGGGCAGTACTTTGTGGAATTCTGCATTGTCATGACAGTGACACGCTAGAATAATGAGACCCTTTTCAGCCTCCTGGAATAGATTAGCAGATCAGATCAAGGATGAGATGACCTGCTAATGTCACGGTTTCGCCTGCTATGCAGTCTCCATGTACCAAGGTTCTGCCTGCTATGCAACCTTCCACCAGGGGTTTTCAGCGAGCCTTGCACCTAGCTCTACCAGTTACCTCCTCACTGGTCACACCATGCTTCAGCCCTATTTAACCCTCCTCAGCTCTCTGACCTGGCCACTCTTACTTGTTTATCGTGTCTTGCCTTGTGGCCTACCCAGGCCTCTTGTCTTGCCTTGCTTCATGGCCTATCTGCGCCCTTTTCCTTGCCGTGTGGCCTAACTTGGCCTCTTGCCTTGCCTTGTGCCTTCCCAGGCCTCCTTGCCCCTTGCTCTGTGGCCTCCCAGGTCCCCTGGACCTCTCTGCCTTACCTTAAGGTTTCTGGACTTGCTAGGTTCTCCTATCCAGCCTTGTGTCCTGTTGGGCTTCCCTGTTTACTGTTGCCTGTTCTGTTTAGTCCAGTCCTGTCTTTGTCCAGTCCTTGTTCTGTCTTATGCCACCCAGTTCCAGTCCTTGCCCTTGACCCTGGCTCAGCCATATCTGTATCCAGCCCCTACATGGTCTCATTACCTGATTCCAGCTCTCAGCCAGTACCTGTGTCCAGCTTGTGCCTGCCCTCAGCTTCCAGCCTGTGCTGCCAGACCTCAGTTTCCAGCCAAAGCCTGACCCCAGCTCCCATTTACCCAGAAGCTCCCAGTCCTTGTCTGCAACATGATATTCTGCCAGAGACAAGTCCTTTGGCCCCCAGAACCCAAGGGATAAACCTGGGGAGGAGAGGGGGTTGGTTAGGCAGAAGATAAGTCCTAGTTTAGCCCTGTGGTCCTGCACTGCTTCTGCCGGGGTGCTCCCTGACTCCAGCTTGCTGCCCCATGACAGCTGAGAGCTGTCTTTAGAGTTGGATGTCTTGATCCTTTTGTGTCTGTGCCTGGATGCCCATATTCGAAACAGCCTTCCACCAGCCCTGCAGACCAACCTTGTTTTACCACTTGAGGATCCTATGTAACTGGGCTGTATTGGCCCTCACCTTTCCCAAATGGAGAAAGGTCACAAGACATGTCTAGTGTTTAACTTATATTGTGTTGACCTCAGATATTATTTAAAAATTGTTCACATAAGCACAGGTCATAGGAGCAGATTTCTATGGACCTTGTTAATGTTCTCTTCACATGTGGCCTAGGATCTCAGTCTCAGTCTCCTTGTATTGGCTGTTTGGATCAGCTGAGAGCCTGCCCTCATTGATTTTCAGGTGAGTGGACTATTTCATAATCTTGAATTGTGTCCAACTGCACATAATTCTCATTGGTCTCCATCGTCTCCATTGATGGTCAGTCATTGAACGAAGGAGAAGAGTGTGTGTGCATGGGTCACAGAGGACCTGAATTTACTAGTAGGTAAGTGGCACACTCAAAACATTTTGTTCTGGTTCCTTGAATAGTCTTTCTTTATGATTCTCCTGGGATTCAGTTACATAACCCACTCATTGACAGGCATTCAGGACAGATTGTCTCTTGGTCTCCTAACTTTTCTTCTTGTGCTCTGGATTTCTGGTCTTATAGCTTTCATCCTCATAGCTTCTGTAATGGAAATACCCACCAGGCCTTTCAACACAGTACCATGCTTTTGCAGGTATTTGCAGCAAAAAGCAAGCAGAGATGCTCCCTTGGCATTGGGAGTACAATTACACCACCAAGCTGCTTCCTGAAGCCATGCAACCATGAGGCCAGAAATATATTTTGTCAGGCCCAGAAACTAAGGCCATGTCCAAATATATTCAGGAAAATCTGGTGTGTCAACTGAAAAAGTCCCCTTCCAGTGCAGGATCCCTTAGGCCTTCTATCGATTTACTAGGGACTCAATAAGACCACTAGATAAGGATTCTTATCCCCTGCCACTAATCTCTGAACTCTGATAGACTTCAGAGTATCCACAGGTTTCCCTAGTTGGACTTGTGGGGGGGGGGGGCCTATAACTTCATTCCGATCCAACAGACCAATGAATGAAAGACTACCTTTAATACAAGGGACGGTTACTACAAGTATACGGTCATGCCCTTTGGACTTTGTAATGCTCCTGCTGTATTCCAAGACTTTGTCATTGATGTTTCTTGAGACTTCCTCTCTCAGTATGTAATCGTCTACCTTGACGACAGCTTGATCTCCTCAAAGCTGGCAACCCTTAGGCAGATATAATGGAGGTCCTTTCTTGACTTCATCAGCACCAGCTTTTCGCTAAGTTTGAGAAGAGTGTGTTTGAACAGAGTCAAGTCCACTTCTTGGGATATGTAACTTCAGCTCGAGATTTTGAGATGGATCTGGACAGGTAAACACATTACATAACTGGCCAGTACCCTCTGGTCTCAAGACATTCCAACATTTTCTGGGCTTTGCTAACTATTATCCTTGCTTTATTCAAAACTTCTCCAAAATAGTGGCTCCACTTATGGCTCTTAAATGTAAGGGGATGCCAAAGATATCTTGGAATCCCCAAGCTCAGTTGGCTATCAAAGAACTGAAGCAACTCTTTGTCAGCTCCAATCATGCATCACCCTAATCCAACCAAGACTTTTGTCTCAGAAGTGGGTCCCTCTGAAGTTGGCACAGTTGCAGTCTTGTCACAAAGACCCAGTCTAGATTCTCAGCTCCACCTGCAAAAAGTTCTCTCCTGTGGAACACAACTATGATGTAGGAAACAGAGAACTCCTGGCCATTATATAGGCTTTGCAAAAGTGGAGGCACCTTCTTAAAGGAGTCAGCTTTCTGATCAAAATCCTAACAGATCATAAAAATGTATTTTATAGTGAAGCTGCCAAATGTCTGTCAGAAGATAGTGTTACAGTGCATTGATTAGCCATGTGACAGCGACTTCTATGGACAGCTCAATGGCTCAATAAACATTTCCTAAGCCTTCTGTTACTCATCTATGTTCAGTAGGTGTATAATAAGGAAATAAAATAAGAATTTTTTTATTTTGCAGAGAGTTCAAGATGATAGCAAAAGTCATATATTTTCTGTGTAGTGTAGGGTCCCCCTGGGATCCCTATGAAGGTGTGGCCTTGTTGAAGAGCTATAGAAAAAGGAACATATCTCTGTGCCACAGTACCCCAAGTGAGGCTGCTGCAATGGTGTTTCCTATTTCTATGTCTATAAAAGATGTGGATTTTTGTTTAAAAGTCAGGATGGTAACACTCAAAGTGGCGCGCAGGCGCACGTGTGCACATTTGGTCCACACCCAGGGACAAGGCTATTTTATAACATGTACATATATACTCACATGTTATAAAATAGCCTGGCCACGCACACACATTCACTCAATTTTAAGTGGGTACGTGCTTGTGCACTGATATCCCACTTCTACCATGTAAGTGGGGGGATTTTAAAAGGGACGTGCGCCAATGCCATTGCCAGTTGAGGGACAGGTCTTCCAAGCCCCATGGTTTAATAGCTTTCCTTTCCTCCTGTTAGCCCTGACATTTAAAACCCTGCTGACCTACCTAGATCTTTTTGTTTTATTACTTATACTTCATCCATAGTAGAAGTAAAATTACATGGCAGAGGACCCTGGCACATGCCAGTGCACGGAAGTATTTACATGCAAATTTCAGGATGAAATCCTGGAATGTCAATGCCCTGCCAGAACATACGCACACCCGCCCCTTTTTTAATATTATATCATTATTAGATTTTTCAAAATAATACAAAGATTCATTTTGTACAGAAAACTCGAGAGGTATAAGTATTAACAAAACATAAAGTTTACATCACTAAAAAAAAAAGATAACACTCCATTATAGACCACAAAATATTTAGAGTGATATAAAGAGGAGAATAAACAAATAGAAACAGCAATTAACATGAGCATTGCTGCTGCTGTTAAATTACCAGGTTTATACTTGTTCCATGTGGTTCATTGAGGGCCCAATAGAATGTCGTGAATCTAAAAAAAAGTACAGAGTTATGCTGGAAGAAAAA
This sequence comes from Rhinatrema bivittatum, assembly GCF_901001135.1. Classification (NCBI taxonomy): domain Eukaryota; kingdom Metazoa; phylum Chordata; class Amphibia; order Gymnophiona; family Rhinatrematidae; genus Rhinatrema; species Rhinatrema bivittatum. The sequence goes on along the minus strand of NC_042615.1, from coordinate 318,460,236 downwards.
AACACAATCAACCCTAAACTTAATGACACATTTGCAAGGATACCACGGGAGGAAGAAGGCTCCAAGAGCCAGGAATGCTTTTTTTCTTGCTAAATCAGGAAAAGCTCTAACAGTATAACCATGAAAGGGAACATTCATCTTTTTAAAGTAACATCGCATTATGTAACTAAGATCTTGTTCATAAATAAATAAATAAAACAGAAAATGTCATAATGCCTCTATATTGCTCCATGGTGAGACCAAAATATACCTTGAATACTGTGTACAATTCTGGTTGCTGCATCTCAAAAAAGATATAGTTGTGATGGAGAAGGCACCCAAAATGGTAAAGTGGATGGAACAGCTTTTCTATGAGGAAAGGCTGAAGAGGTTAGGGCTGTTCAGCCTGGAGAAGAGACAGCTGAGGCGGGGATATGATAGAGGTCTTTAAGATCATGAGAGGTCTTGAATGAGTAGATGTGAATCGGTTATTTACACTTTCGAATAATAGAAGGACTAGGGGGCATTCCATGAAGTTAACAAGTAGCACATTTAAGACTAATCGGAGAAAATTCTTTTTCACTCAATGCACAATAAAGCTCTGGAATTTGTTGCCAGAGGATGTGGTTAGTGCAGTTAGTGTAGCTGGGTTCAAAAAAGGTTTGGATAAGTTCTTGGAGTAGAAGTCCATTAACGGCTATTAATCAAGTTTTACTTAGAGAATAGCCATTGCTATTTATTGCATCGGTAGCATGGGATCTTCTTGGTATTTGGGTAATTGCCAGGTTCTTGTGGCTTGGTTTGACCTCTGTTGGAAACAGGATGCTGGGCTTGATGGACACTTGGTCTGATCCAGCATGGCAATTTCTTATGTTCTTAAAGTTGCCCTTTCAGTAACTTCTTGAGTAGAGTTTTCCAAGATAGTTGATAAATTAGCAAAATCTATTGAAAGTTGAAAAATCCTTTCCTGCCTATTAGCAGTGCAGAAAGGCAGAAAAAATATTGTATTAAATACAGGGACCTTATGTGATGGAACCTGTAAGATATCAGTCAAATATTTCCTCAGTTACCAAATGTTGTTCTCCCTCTAATCGAGGAACTTTTAGGAATCTTAAGTTCAAATATCTCAAATTGTTTTCACTGAATTCCACCCTTCTTGACAAAGTCTCCTGATCTTATAATTATAGCAGCATTTACCGAGTGTAAATGTTTAACATTTTCCTTAGGATAATCTGGGCGAGATTAATGCTCTTGATACTGTCTAAAGGAATCCTGAGAGAGAATCTCCATTCTTGAGGAAATATCCACTTTAGCAGGGCAAAGAGAAGAAGTGGAAAAATTGGCCATAAAGTCCCATATGGCATCAAGTGTTACTACCAGTTCTGTCATACCAAGGGACACCATTGATGGTATGGGGGCGAATGACTCAAAAGCACTTACCAAGCATGGCTCCCATGTTGGAACAGAACTGGAAAACATTGGATCGGAACTCTGTCCAGCAACAGATGTCCCTGTTTATCTTCTCCCTTGAATACTCCTTCCGATACATATGCTTCAAAGATGATATCGTCATCTAGCACCAAAGTTGTCAAGGCAGGGGAACTCCAAAGAGCTGGCAGTAGATGACCATTCCAGGGGCAGAGTGACACCTCTTCTCCAGGTAAAAATGGTACGCCTCCGCCGGAATCGCCAATGGGAAACTCCATAGTCCCAACCGCAGCAGGAGTCACGAACTCAGAGATGAAATGTTGCCTGGGAAGGATTGAGGACTCAGAGGAAAACAATTTCACATTCCCCTTCCGTTTTGGAGGCATTACTACAGGTAACAAATTCACAGAAATCCGAAGGAGCAGCAGAAGTTCATGGCACCTTGTGCTGCCATCTTGACTCCTTCCCCACACCTGCCCCTTTTTTGAAAATTTTTCATTTGTGCACGCAGTGGGAGATATGTATGTATCTGAGGGGCTCTTAAAATCCGCTTGGCACACACCAGCCTGACATGTTTGTGCAACTCCTAATTGATGCACTCATCAGGCTTTTAAAATTCCCCTTTAAGAGAGTGGAGTGTACTTTCCGATTCATTTTCTTTCAGAAGAAATCTTAGAACCAGATCAATGGGATAAAGATTTTTAGAGATCTGAGAGACTTTCTGATTGATCTTTTTGAAAAGAAGAGTTTATATTTTGGAACTTCATTTTCACCTTTCCTTTCTCATTTTTTTGTTGGGAGATTTAAAGTTTTTTTTCTATCTGGTTCCCTCTGGAAAAAGAGAAAAAAGTTTCTTTCAGGCTATACAACAGGTATCTGCTTTGTGAGGAGAAAAGAAAAAGCAGCACCCTCAAGGTATTCATCCATAGTAGATAACTATTCCGTATACAGAGGAGAGTAAAAGAAGTACCTGTCCAGTACAAGAAGAGAAATGGAATGAAAAACAAGGGAGCATAAGGGAGGATCGGATCAAACCAGAAGCATCATGAACATTCAGGTACCAAATAGGAACTCTAAATCAGAGGACATATCCCTGCAGAGTGTCCTGGGAGTCCTTAATTTCAGAGAAAAAGGACCACATAGTAGTCTTGGGCACAGGGGCTCATTGGAGACCCTCAATGCCTACCACAGGCTCCGTGACCTCCCAGGGTTCCAGCCCAGGGGGAGGCAAAGATTTAACTTTGCTTCACTGTGGTGGTTCTGCTCATCAGCCCAGGCAAACACATGAAAATCACATGAATTTCACAATTTCTGTTGAGAATAAATGTTCTCTACTGTCACTGATGGCAGATAAAACAACGTCCAAAAAATATTGATAAAACAATGGCAAGCAGCACAAATATATCTGTCACTTTCAGCACTAATAACAACAGTCCTTCCGTTCTCAACAGGTCAGCTCTTGAGACAGGAACCCTCCTTCTTTTGGGCCTTCCTGAGTACCTACTTTGATGGCAGCTCTTCTCCTGTATCGCAGTAGCTTCTCCATTCTGGTGAACGTCCTCCTCTAAACAGGAACTCCTTAAGACTTCTTCCTTAGATGGGCAATTTTTTTTTTCTCAACTCCCACCAAGGAAAAAATCATTTCTTAGTGAACAGTTGTCCAAAACTCTTCCTAAGACAGATGAAGAATTTCAGACACCTCTGCTTCTTGGTAACCTCGTCTCCTCTCCCTCCTTCCTGGAAGTAGCAAGTGCTCAGATTTTGGACAGCAGTCCCCCTTCATTGGACGGGAATTCTTCTTTCTCTAGACTCTCCTCAATTGTGAGAAGGTCCCACTCCATGTACTTTCCCTGTGAAATGAAAGACCTCATTAGAACCACTCTGTGGGGAGGTGACACCCTCAGACTGAAGATTTTTTTCACCTATCTCCAATCCCTCAAGAATTCCCTCAATATCTTCTGAATCTGTGTTACATGGGCACAGGAATTTTATCAAAACTAAGGATCCCCCCCCCCCCCACACACACACACACACTATTGGGGAATGCCAACTCCTAACAAACTCCTGCCTTCACTAGCAGGGTCAGTGTTTGACACCACTGATCTTTCACTATTGGCACACAATAACAGTTAAAGGCAACTCTGCTAGTAAGGAGCCAATTTGGGGTCCCCCTTACACCAAAGAGAAAGTATATTATGGTTGGAGCATCCATACTGAGCAAGTGCTTTTAGTAAAATCTTTATGCTGGAGCTCTATTCATGCGTCCTGGTTCTTGTACGGATGGAAACAGATGCACACAATGCCCAGCATCTTGGAGGTAACCCCTCTTCCTACAGAGAATCCATTACACAGGGCTTAAGGAAACTGAAAAAATTTGGGACTGAGACTTTGCCCTCACATTTAATACCAGGCGTTGACTCATATTGAATATCCTAAAACTTAGGCCCCTAAAATTAGGCCTGCTATTCATTTGCTTAGACTTAGGCCCCTAAATTAGGTTTCTAGTTCTGAAAATTGGTGCTAAGCCCCTAACTTTGTTTCCCCGCCCTAACTCCACCCCTGTAGCCACCCACTTTTTAGGGACCTATATTTAGGCGCTCAGTCCTAGCAAATTTTCAAAAGGGCCAATTTAGGAGCTTAACTCTAGAAGTTAGGAGCCTAAACCTTTCCAATGAGAGGCACTGGCTGTGAAAGATAGGAAATCAAGTCTTCACCTTTTTCTCAGGAAACATTAATCAGGAGCAGCAGACGCCAGGTGTTCTGTACGGGAAGCGCCTGAAGAGCATCATTCCTTGCTCTTGCCAACAGGTGAGATGGTATTCTCGAGGTTGAATGCTTACTCATGTATTTAATCTCAAGCAAGAGTTATGCCCTTTCCTAACATCTGAGTAACTGAAAGGTGACGTCTGGCTGATGAAACAGAGTTACTTTCCTAACATATTCAGTGAAATGAATAAGCTTAATAAAAAGTATACTCCTGTATTTTATAACCTGCGAGTATAAGATATGCGCAGGTTATAAAACTCTGTGCAAATGTACCCAGCAACATGTGTGCATATGTAAATAAATAAAAAATTCAAATACATATTGTACTTATTTAGATAAATCTGAACTACTCCTTATATGGATAAGTAGCTCTAGGAATCTAGGAGTAATAATTGACACTGAACTAAGCTTAAAACAACACATATCTCTGAAAGTAAAGGAAGGATACGCTAAACTTATGGACCTCAGAAGACTCAAACCACTCCTAACAACTGCTAACTTTCGATCAGTACCTCAAGCGTTGATATTTGCAAGCACTGATTATTGTAATGCACTTCTACTAGGTTTACCATACACCTCACTAAGACCGCTGCAAGTTTTGCAAAACACAGCAGCAAGAGTTTTAACCGGCAAAACAAAAGAGAACATATCACGGAAACACTGGCTGAACTACACTGGCTTCCGATCGAACAAAGAATCCAATACAAAACATTGTGCACCATACATAAGTTAATACATAACGAAAACGCAGACTGGTTAAATACAGCCCTCCGAGTACACGTCCCTAACAGAAACCTAAGGTCAGCAAACGAAGCTCTCCTGACTATACCATCAGTCAAAACAGCAAGACTAACACAAGTAAGAGAGAGGGAACTATCATTGGCAGGACCTATACTATGGAACTCCATGCCCTTGGATTTAAGGTTACAAAGAGACAGCAAAACCTTTAGAAAAAGTTTGAAAACCTGGCTATTTAAACAAGCTTTCCAGAAAGAGAAGGGAGAATAGAAGCCAGAGATGGGCAAAGCACGAACAATTAAACAACCATACACACTGCAGAAATTCACTAAGTGTGTAGTTTTTAAGATATAGCACACCATTACTAATGGATAAGTTACATTTGTAAAATTAGCTCTGTAATTAAAACTGAGAAGGAAAGACATGGACATGATTAATCACATTTAACAACGAACATTGATAACAAACTTTGTTACCGAACCTTATGGCACCTATGTAAACGGACAAATTGTAGTATCATTACTTTTATGTGCCTTAATGTAAACCGTTGTGACGGTCCCCACCAAACGACGGTATAGAAAAGACTTAAAATAAATAAATAAATATTTGAAACTTATCCAGCTATCTTACTTAGCCAGATAGTAAGTAACACTTTTATCCTGCTAAATGGCATGTATCTACTATACCCACAAATGTTTACTTCTAACTTTAAAAATATATGCATTGAGATTTTACCTGCATAATTTACATGCATTCTCCCTCCCATGCCCTCTAAGTCAGGTTTTACTCGTGAAAGTCGGGAGATTTTCTAACATGTGCGCGGCAATAGAATAACTACTTTTACCATTTTTCCCATCCCATCCCATCTGAGACCCCACTGGCTGTTCAGCCTCAGCTCCTCCCATTTCACCTACTTACCCCACTCAGTCAGTATTTCACTTTTAAGACATTTGTGATCACTTACTCCAGATAAAAAGCAAGTATAAATATCTGCAAGTAAGCTGCCACATCTATACATGAAAATTTCTTGTAAAATAGCAACGTTGGCATGTAAACATTGGCCCTGCCTTGGATCGCCCCTGCACTTGTATACATGTATTGATTTACTTGCGCAGGATTACTTACATGTCTATGTGCTGGTTTCTAAAACAGCATATACGTGAATACATGCTAGTTACATGCACAACTTAAGGAAATTCACCTTATAGAGAGACATTTACATTTGGGACAAAATTGGACCGAAAATGTACAAAAGGCCTGTAAGTCAGTTTGCTTGCACACTTTTAAATAAAATAGTGTGGCTACTGTATTAGTCCGTTTGGATATGTAAAAATTATCAATAAACAAGTCATAGGTGATACCTTATTATTCAACTAAGCTTATACATTTGTTATATAAGTTTTGAAATCGTATCATTCTGAAGGATTTAATTTTCTGCATCATCTGGAAGGGAGAGAAATTGTATAAGCATAAAATATATGCAAAAAGTGCCTTGGGAATTCAAGAATCTTGTAAAAGTCCCACAATGTTTTTTTGCTTGTGGGTTTGTTTTTTTCTTACCAGAATGTTTTTCCCCCCCTGTGGATGTTTGTTACCACTGTTGAAAGAAATTACTAACCTGGAGAAAAAGACATGCTATTTCAAGAACATACAAAGTGATTTTGCAGGCTTTTTCAGTTGTTTGCATTACGTTTGCCTGAAACGGAAATCTACGAATAACCTTTTTGACTTTTACATAATACAAATGAGTCTTTCACTCCAACATATTTTTAATGTAAGAAATAAAACAGCTGTTACGAATATCCACTGGATATAACTTTTACAGTTAAATTACTTTAACGTGTATCCTACTCACTCACCTGTATTACTCAATTTCGGTTCTTTAAGTTCAAATAAACTAACTGAGAACGAGGGTAAATGTTTCTCCTGTTGCTACCTAGAGACAATTTTAGCATGGTTTTTGTTATTGTATGTTACTCTTTGAAGAGGCAAGATCAAGAAAAGGCAGCTCCTGTACAGCTGCAAGGGCACTGAACTCCACGTGATTTATACAGAACCTGTTCCAAATCAGAGTCTGTCACTGTGTTTCATTGTCTGACCTGGCCACAGGATTCTTTACAGATGTCTCCGTGAACAGGAAAGAGAGTCAGTAGGCTGTAAACGTAGGGACGAGACTTGTCTAGATAGATGCCTTTAAAAAAAACAAAAAAAACCCCACACGCACTTTACTTCTCCTTCCAATTGTCATATCCGTTATTTATACTAGACATGCAGCTTTGTGATTTATGATTCTTTCTCTCAGTTGAGGTGAGGCCCCCGGTTGTAATAGTTGGGAGCTTTAAACCCCATCCAGAAAATGTCATGGTAGATGAAAACAGAGCCCAGTGTTTTCACTCCATATTCCTATTATTATTTTTTAACTTTGCCGCCCTATGAGCCAGATGTCTGAAAATCCATGACTGGAACATATTTAGAAGTTCATCCCCTGTCCATGAATAACAATGTTATATGGTCACAAAACCTGCTTTGTGACTGCCTGCTAAAAGAGAATTTAGTTTAAGAGTGCGTGTTCTGCTGATCCAGAAACTAAACATCTGTTGAGGTTAAAACTTATATGGGCTGCTTTTCAAAACTGTCAGAATCTAGCTATGTTTGAGGGAGAGAGAAGGGGAAAGGTAAAAGAAGCTTACGTTTCCAAAAGAAACCGTTGGCATATAGAATTAAATTGGAGCTACTAGTAGCTTGAGCAACGATGAAGCTGAACAAGTCAAGGTGTGTATGTGTCTGTCTGTGTGTGTGTATATGAGGAAGCTGTAGTCTAAAATTGTCAGTGTGACACTGTGCCCTGCTCCTTTGCTGGAGTTAACTCCCTGTGCTAAACTGGATAGGAAGAAAGAATATTCAGCACAGGCTGATTTTTCAAGGTAGGTCTTGCGGCTCAGTGTGCACTGTCTGAGGATGTCACTGATGACTTGCTTACTTGTGACCTTGGAGGCTTAACGTTTTACCTATGCTGCAGATGACAAACCATTCTCTATCTGATGCCATAATTATTCAAAGTACATGTGCCTAAAATTAGACACATGTTAATGCATGTATGTTTCTAAAAAGTATCTGTCCTTGACTAAATTAATCTTGCCTTAGTTTGATTGGGGGAATAAAACTACAATAGTGAATTATCGTTTGACTTTTTTCCTTTTCTTCATGACTGATATAATGCAAAATATTTATTCACAGCTCTCCAGTACAGCAAATTAAGGGCCTCATTTTCTAAGCAGCTCACATGCGATAAGGGACCTTTCGCACGCGAAAAGTCTCTTATCACGTGCGATACCAGGATGGGGGCGGAGTCGGGGCAGAGTCGGCCCCGGAAGAGGAGGAGTCGGAGCGTCACTGGGGCAGACTCTGCGCCGACGCCGCAGACAGCGAAAAGGTAAGGCCCTTTTTGCGTCCTATTTCACTCCCAATAGCTACACCTCCTATGGTAGCGCTATTGGGTGCGAAACCAGCAGCGATTGCACCGCGACTGTGTGATCACTGCCAGCTAGCGCAGGCCCGCCCCTCATTTCCTAAAGTATCGCAGGCCTGCGATACTTTAGAAAATGAGGCCCTAAGTTTGAAAGGGTCCTAAATTAATATATAATTCCATAGCATCATAGCATTTTCCATGTGCTAGAATTGAAAGATGTTTAGTGACCTCCATAATAGGATGGCAGTATCCTCCTTCTCCATCTTCTTTGGGTTTCAGCTGAATTGAACCAGTCACCATGAGTCTTCATATGCAGCTACCCAGGTTTTATTTTTCTATATTTACCCCTCTTTTTCTAAGGTCTAGTTCAGTTGCATTGCAGTAGCAATCCTTGGCCAGGAAGCCCAGACCTTGGTTCCCTCCAGAAACCATGCTCAGTGTGACTTGCAAGTGTTACTGTTGAACAATCACTGTAGTGTCATATCAGTGCAATAGCCCCGTCCCAACCATCCCAAAGGGCAGAAGGCAGACTCTGCTACTGAACCCAGATCTGCCATATGATGATGCACAGCACTGCTGCTGCTCCACTGGGCAAAGAGATGTGGCTTGAGATAACTGAAAACCAGTATGGTCTCTCCCCCTCCCCCCCCCCCCCCCAAGCAGATTTGAGTGTATTCAGTTCCTAGCAACCTTTCTTAAAAAAATAAATTAATTAATAGCAATGGTTTGTTTTTCTCTTAGCCAATATCCTGGACAACATGCTTCTGAGAAGTTCAATAAAAGTGAACATAGACAACAAGAAGGAACAAAGTGAGGGTACAGTGCCTGCGCCACCTCCAAAGATGCTGCAGTGTCGCTGCCATCACCACTGTCCAGAAGACTCTGTCAACAATACCTGCAGGTTAGTGTGAGTTGTGGTTTGAGATGTTTGATTTTTTTTTTTTAATTCCATTTTGAGGTCTTCTACTTTCAAGTCATGCATTTGGGGGTATAGTATTCAAGAGTCAATTACCATGTTGAAGGGAAAGAATGAACAGAACAAAAGAGAAAGACATTGAGGTTGTCATTTATTTATGTATTTGTTTTACAATATTTATATCCCTCAAATCAAGGCAGTATGCCAGTCTAAGTGGGTTACATTCATATATAAACATTACAAGGCTGACCAAAACAATAAAACAAATTTAAACTAGTCAAAAGCCTGACAAGAAAGGTAAGCTTTTAATCTTTTCCAAAACAGTTTGTAATCAGAAATTTTACAGAGCTCACAAACCTCAAGTGACAGGGCATTTCATAAAACTGGGTCAGTTACCAAAAAACCCCATTTCCCTTGTTGTTTGCTGTCACACATCCTTAAAAGAGGAACAAATCAAAGATGTTTACCTGCAAATCATAATGATTGTTTAGGATAGGGCCGGATTTAAGATGGTGGCCCTCATAGGCAGCATGCCATGGCATTGCCCCTTTGAAGCTACAATGCACATGGCCCTATAGCAAGCAGAAGCTGGCTTCTCAGTGGCATGGATTTTTAAAGCCTTCATCTTTTGGTGCCCTATGCAGCTGCCTGTGTTTCCTATTCCTAAATCTAGGCCTGGTTTAGGAACTTATTCATGTAAAAGTTCTCGCAAATACTGGGGCCCGTTCCCTGTAATGAACCTGAAACCTAAGACCAGAATCTTGAAGATTATCATGTACACTACAGGAAGCAAAAATAGCTGATATAATATAGGTGACACATGATCCCTAAAAGCACAGAGAATAATAAAGCACGCCACCATGCTCTGCAATATTTGCTATGATGTAGATGAAACATGGGAAGTCCTTCACATGACAAAAGTTTGAACTACTAGGCAATTTGAAGAATACAGATTTCAGAACAACCTTGAGATGTGGTTTTAAAGTAGAACTAGGATTGAATAGGACTCCCCCGTTACATAAACTATGAGTGACTAAGTAAGACACCATCTAACGACAAGATATGGGATACAGAAATAGAAGCAGAAAAATGATGAGAACTTCTGTTTTTGCATATTCTTCTTCAACCACTGATGACTAGTAGACAATTAGAAACAGACCTGGTTGCATTAGTGACATTATCACTATTGGAAAAAGATCAATGAATGTCGCCTGCATAAAGTTTAAAAAAAAAAAAATTCCAAAAAAGGTGATTATGTCACAAGGAGGCCGCATGTAAATGATGTAAAGAACTGAAGAGTGCACAGAACTTTGTGGCACACTACTAGAGATAAGAGTCCAATCAGAATGTCTTCCATTTAATCTCACCAATTATTCACAGTTTAATAAAAAAAAAGAACAAAATCATA